>NW_027181704.1:8757500-10007500 GCF_028537555.1 Battus philenor
GGCTAAACCTTTTTGGAGTTCTGCAAGAAGGTAATAGGAAAAACAATAAGAAGCTATCAATAAATAAATAAACAAAAATAAGAGTATAAGAATAATGAAAATAATAAATAACGATGATAAAATAGCTGCGATATTAGAAATTTTAATTAAGTGCGATACCAAACAAATTGTTTGACAAATGATAAAAATAATGCACTTAAAATTGTGAAGGTGAAGGAAGTGAGGAGATGTATAGAAGAAAAGTATGGAAAGCAATGAAAGACATTGTGAAGGAAATTAGAGGAAAGAACCAAAGACATGGGGAGAAGAACAATAGATAATTATGGAAACAAAAGGAAAATTTCTAATGTAAATTAGGACCCCATCTACCCATGATAGGTGTTGAACGAGAAGCCGCTAAATCGGGGCTATGAAAAAAGATGCAGTCAACGAGGACATGCCAAAGATCACTTCGTTCCGTCAGTCCTTTAGTTCGGGTTTTTTCTTAATAGGCTATGGCTTGCCTGTCGTTGAGTGTGAGGAACGTTGGGAATTTGTTCATGGTCAAGGCCTACATCTTCTACTTAATAGGAACACGTGGAGAACAGCAATAGCAAGTGTTTTCATGTTGCCGCAGCACAGCAATGATACCGGTAGTGGTCGAACTCCTGAACAAGACGTACTTAGGCACAGTACTGAGAGGTACTGGCGTGTTCCGTAGAAAATCTCTCTAAAAATACCAAGGAAAACCACCGAAGTTGCGTTACAAATTAACTTTAGCTGATTTAAACTTGAGCTGACGATTAAAGATGATAGTCATAATCTTATATAATAAAGCTATTTTCACTTTGACTTAAATTACAGTAACAATCAATTCACGTCCACTTGATTTTCACATCTTTGTAAATAATATAAAGTAAAGATACATAACCTAAAGTAGCTATAATTGATTTTATTAAACACAAAATAATCCCTCAGTTTTGTATATTACCTTTGAAAACTAAAGTTTTTCAAATTAAATTTAAAACTCTTATCTCCGGTTCCGATGGAAAATCCAAATTTTATTTAAAATGTGAGAACGGCAAGAGGATTGTTCATCGAACGAACACGAAGAAAATTAACAGAAAATTTCAGTCCAAACTTGTGTTCTATTAATTTTCCAAATTGTTAAACATTTAGAAAATTAATAAAGGAATTCTTGATTTAAATACATTCATTCGTAGTTTGTAATTAGATTTCAGAAGAAACACGATGACAGGAAATGAAACGGTTTCGACTTACTTATAATTGGATCTGTCAACGGCATATCAGCTTCCACGTTATAGCAAACTTCTATCTTTAATACAATGAGCGTGAAACTTGATATTACTTTGCTAGTTATGCTTTTTGAATAATTTTAGATTACCCCAATTATCTTTTATTATATTAATCGCTTGATAGCATGTAATAAGATTTCTTATAACACAACTATGTTTATAAAGTTATACATGTTTACATATTTCAGATCATCTAAGTAACAAACTTTTATTTTATGAATACTTGAAATAATTTTAAGCCTGAATTTTCGTTAACGTTTCATTTTGAACGGGTTATTTTAATATCTTGGCCAACAAATAGACAAAATAAAAAAAAACAATCAACCTACGTACGGTTGAAAAATACCTAAGAATTGAGTGTTTTATTCAATTCTCAAGTATTACCAATCACTCTCTTTAATCCCTCACAGTTTTGTTACACAAAATTTTACTTGGCAAAACATATATAAAATGATATATTATTATAAGATTATTACATTACATTATATTATATTATTTTTGCCTAAGATGCCAAAACTGCCACCCCTGCTTAACATTAGTCTCGACTTGAGTTTATCACCTATCAAACACTATGTAACATGATAACGAATAAGAATTATAACTAATGGTATTACACGGCTCCGCTTTGTTGAAATCAAAGTTAGAAGCAATCTTTGACGAAGGTATGCTGGTCCAATTTCAGGTCCGAATTTCTGAAATTTAGTAATATTGTGTGACATTCTTCAAATATGTTACATACACGCTATCTAAAAATTTATGTAATATTACGCTTAAAATAACGGTTACTCAATTAAGTTAAAAAAATCGAATTTCCTGATTAATAAAGTTAATGGATATCGAGCGAACGTAGTCAGGCTATTTCTGACCTATTTTATTGTTAGTTTTTTAATCAAGGTAGCTACGCAAAATCAACATTGATTTATAAGGTTGTCAAGTGAAGCGTTTCACTAGACCGGCTCTTAATTGGAATATAAAATATAAACAGTCGGTTAATACAGATGTTATAAACTAAAATCCATTGTGAGATATTTGTAGCTTTTTCTTATAATTTAGTCATAATTTTAATAGCAGTTTAGTGACAGAATTATTGACTTAAAAAAATTTAGATGGAGATTTTTAACTTATAAGAAGTAACTATACTATAAAAACTATAAGCCAAAGGATATGTAATATATTGAAGAAATTAGACTTTAAGAAAAGTAAATTAACGAAATATAAACTATTTTCTATTATAATCAAAAATCATTTCGACTGTGATTCAAGGAGAAAGTGTAAAAGAAACCCACATAACTTATTTATAACAATGTGCATCCAAAATCTATATGTTAACTAACTAGTAGTCCAGTTTGCTGTGACAAATAATTTGTTTTATAATAATTAGTAACACTTTTATGGAAATCGTTTCTTTTCCTTTACTTATTTACCTTATTTGTCTTAAAGTGCTTACGATATTGAATTACTTTTTCTTTACTCCTTGTACGCAATTTTATAAATAATTCACACTTAAGGGAACTGAAAGAAGAAAAGGCACAAAGGATACATTTGCAGTAATATGAATGCTAAATTCGATTAAATTCCAAGCTCAAAGGCAAAAAGTAAATCAAACGTCCTTACACCGAATCGCGTATGTTCGCAGAACAAATTTTATTGACAACCGTTAATAATAAATTCTAAGTCGACTTTCGCGCAACGAAAAGATAAAAATTCTTTCTTTAAGAAATATGGTGGTTTATAAAAAAATAATAGATAATGTACAAATTGACAGGAATAATTTATTTGCAATTAATGTATATCTAGAGTCAATGGCTACAGAAAATATTATATATTGAAATTTTTATATTTAAATTAATTATTGCTTAAAATCACTGCAGACTTTGTACTACCAGAAGTTATTGGGTATTGTCGAAATCTATTAAAATAATAAATATTGTAACATATTTCAGAATGATCACTTTATACAGAATGATTGGAAATAATTTTAAAAATAATTACAATTTTTGTTAAAACTCAATAAAATATCAATGTAATAACGAGTGTTATTACACTTATGTAAAGGCGAAAGATTATTAAAAAGCTTCAATCAGCGTGTTTGATTATAAATATTGATAAAATTATAACATGAAGCAATTTTACGTAATTTTGTGTCAAAGATTTTATAAGATACTACTGGATGCAGACCTCTTCAAACTGATCGTTTCGGAAATCTTTGCGGGAGGCAGCAGTGGACGTCTTGTGGTTAAAAATATGATAATGATAAATATATCTATTTAATTAAATCGTCATTTATAACACGAATAAATTGTAAGATTGCTCTTAAAACAATAACTGTCGAGTTTGAAAGAGTAAAGAAAATTACATAACGCATAGTATTTTTACAAAAGATTGTTAAAACCATCTTTCACCGATTCTATTACAAGGATAGCTATACTATTCAGTGAATGCGAAGCTTTAACGTCGTGTTTAGGCGTATGCTGTCAATTCGTTTACGGATGGCAATTTTTCTTATAGGTCTTTATGGATATTTTTTCGCCACGGTCCCTTAAAAATAAAGGTTGTTTTTGACGTAAAAATTTTTCATACTGACTGATATAATATTGAATTAGGTCAAAACGATGATAAAGACAGAATTTAATTTTATATTTTGTTTGATTATGGGAAAGCAATTATTAATAGTTTTTCCAAATTTTAATATTTCTTAAAATTTTGCCAGTAATAAAGAAATAACTATAATAAAGTCGGCGCCCTTGCATCATTTCTCGATTTTCGTCAATGAACTGGGTTACCTATTTTCGCTGAAAACAAATTGCCGACCTTTTACCTTCTTTACGAGATCTTTGTTGCCATTGTTAGCTTCTACTGGCTAAATTATTTACTTCCTACGAGCGTTGCCTTAAAAATTGTTGTATTGTTATATATAAATAATTGTGGTTGCAATTTTTGTAATAATTTTTAATGTCGAATAAATATTGCTGTTAGAGAAATTTTTATAAAGTGTTTTATTTAATCTTTCATAATAATAAAGATAACAATGAAATTTTGTAATAAATTAAAAAAATAAAATTATATGTGATCTATAGAAATTAATAAATATAATAAATAAAATTAATAATAATAGTTGTTTAAATAAAATAGTATCTAAGCCCAGTAATAAGCCTGTTACAACCGGTATTAAAGTTATTTAGATATTGTATTAAAAACACAATAATTATTTTTAAATGAAGAAAGCGGGCAGGATAAAAATTAATTATTATTTTTAAAGTTAATTTGAATTCTAGAAAACAGAGGGTGCAGTATTTTATTAGATAACGTTTTCCTTTACCATCATGCCTAGACTCATTTTGCTACATCCCCTATAATGTGTATAGCCAGAGATTGCGATAGTTTCTCAGCGTTAGATTTTCCGTCCTGGTACGACGTAATCGCTTTCAAGAAAAGAATAAATGAGATGAATTAGGTTAATTTTAATCTGAAAGTTCTACTATGCTTATAACTCGATCTTTTTATTGTTTAGTAGTTTTAGTCTACTGGTTTGTAGTATAATTTTTTCAGTCATATCACAATCCACTAAGGATGTTTTATATTGATCGCATATGTACGCCAGAAAAAGATTGCCAGAGTGCAATTTGATAGAAACTTGAAGCAGATTCAGTTTCTCGATAGTGGCATTCTTCAACTTAAAGCTGCGATCAATTTTCTAAACGCATTATGATCTGTAAACAGCTCATAACAAACTCAAACGGGTTTTGTAGTGGTCATTTTACAAAACACCTTTAATACAATTGTAAAGCATTTTTATCTTAAACTTTATTATTGCTTTAAAAGTTCTTTCACACTGTACATCGATTTTGGACAAGATTTTGTTAAAAAAAGTTTTCAAAAACGTTGCGATGTCGAACTAGAAATGAGCAGATCTGGACAAGTATCGAAGTCTACTACAACGCTCGAAAAATTGTTCGTCCGAAATGGCAGTAGGGGAAACACATCGCTCATGCAACTTCTGGTGGTCGGGGCTAAAAGGTTCTCCCAAGGCAACCACAAACCGGTAAATGTGGCATGAAGGCCTACATACGCCAATTTAAAATTGCGGAAAATCATCACAAAATCGGTTATCTTGGTTGTTTTTGGGAGAGGCCTATATCTCGCTGTGGGCAGATGCCTATGAGCAGATTTGATTATGACGATAAAAGTTCTTATATTTATAGTATGATAAATCAGAGACATACATAGCAGTCTAATGTATCATACACAAATGCCCAGTTGCGATTATACATATTTACTAAATAATTTACATACAAAATTCTACATTAATCAAAACAATTTCACAGAGTATGCTACGGAACTCACTACTGGTGAGAATGATTTACTGCCTTATTAATGGGTTAACTTCGTTAAACTTAATCTCTGAACGCACCACTTGTGTTTATAATTTGTGTGCACCTAAGTGAATTGCTAATGCATATTTCGTTAAGGAATCCCACTATTCCTAAGCTCTAGTATTTAAAGTTAAGCTTAGCTTAGCTAGTTGTTATCGTAGATAAGTATCGTGTAATTTTATAACTCATCATCATTATGATAAGACGTCCACTGCAGGACCAAGGTCTGTTCTATAGAGTTTCAAAGCGGTCTGTATCCAGTGCTCCGATGACCTCAAACTTTTCCACCCAAATAGTGAATAAACGGTCACGTTTAAGTCAATCTTTACATGATATCTTGGGGCAAAATTTCCTTAGCATTTTATATGAAAATCCGAGTCATTTTGTTAAAAAAATCATTATTTAAATAAACTTAAAATAATGTTACTTGTTATGTTAATTAAATTTCAGGAGTTTTAGCCGTATGGTTCAACGTAATGCTTATGAAGGCCTTCGACCTTCACATTGATTGCTGTTGGTAAGGATGTAATTCTCAGGTCTTTGAACCACAATTAATCCGTATGTTGATATTGTTGCTAGTTTCTTTCTAAAGTCAGGTTGAGAAAAAGGTTTCACCAGAGCGGTTTCGTATTAAGCATGAAAGTTTTTCAAAACTAGCGTCAGTAGTCTTTAACGCTACCAATTAATATACTTCCATCACAGGAACTATTTGCCTATTCGTCAAATCTGTTGCATAAGAATAATGAATATCCATGTTTTTACACTCATATCATGTAATTTTTTGTTAAATTATATTATGTGTACCAGATCAAATACAAATAAAATTTTTAGTAAATACAGGCTATACATATAATTAATAGATAAATATTAAAATAACATGAATACTTAACCTTTTAAAATATTTTCTGTAAATTAATAATTACGAAAAATGTTTTTGTAGCGCCAAAAGGTTGAATAAATAAAGATTAAGTGACGTTACATTTTCACACTCAAGTATATCGATCGTTTTCCTCGCAGCGAGCCCCATTCATACTTATCGCCTCACTACTTTCTTTCTTTTCATAAGAGACACAAACTGATCGCTTTAATCAGACTCGAGCTGAAGACGTCATCGGGTACTTCGTTACCGAAACGACTAGTAATTTTCTTCCGCTGACCGAGTGAGTTTTCGAACGTTTTCACCGCTATTACCTTTTTAGATTCATCCAATGAAGAGTAACATATCCACTTTACTTTTATCTTTCGTTTGTATATAACTGTTTTAGGCACACTATTACTATCACTGTTACTGTTTATACTTCATACTATTATTATAAGGGATGCTAGGTTGTATTTTAAGCTATCTACGAGTATATATATTTAAAATAATTTTAAATTAATAAAGCGTCGTCATTATTTTAGCCATGGTATGTCCAATGCTAGCGGTTTGCGTGTGCCGAAACCCTTTGTTCACCTTGTGGATGGACTCCCTACGCTACGCTTGCCGGTTATCTGTTCTGCGCGCTATGTGGCTTGCCTAAAAAATTAATACTTAACAATAATACTACATTAAGCACATACTGTATCGTAAAATGTTTTACGTTGATATACTAAAAAAAAAATCAGTTAAGATAATCGTTTAGGTACTGACGATAAATACTTATATATAGAACAGTTAGCTTGAAAAATGTAGCATTACAGTTGTAATATTAAAATTGTTTCATGTTTTTCATAAAATTTTCAGTGTGTAAAAGTAGTCTTAATTTATCAGTTTTTCTGTGAAGATATGTTTAGTTTCGTTATAGTTAAGGTAGTAATTTTTTTGAATATTATTGTTATATATTATATGATTCATATTAATAAGACTTCATATAGAAGCTGAACCGTCGAGTGAATACTGATTTAACTAGAGACACTGGTATAACTAATGTGTTTAGTCGCTCAGTATTTGAATTCAAAAATAGAAAAAAATTCTCTGTTATATGATTTAAGAGGAGGAGTACCTCTAACATACAATATTATTATTGTAGGTTAGAGGTACCCAAAAAATTAACAGCCCCGTAATGCTAAGAACCTTAAATTCTTTAAATACGAATTATGCGGGATTCAGAAGTTTCTTTTCATAGTAACCTTTAAAAACGGTCTTTCCAAGCAAAGAAGGAATTAATTCCATATATAAGTATAAAGTTTGCTACTTCCTATCCTATCAAACACCTTATAATCGTAGATCTCTTAATTGAGGCATAATATATGTAAAAATTATGTTAGTGGTAATAAATATAATAAAACGAAATGATTGAATTATTGTTTCAATAATTTTATCAATTAAATTATCGGTTATTTTTTTTCTATTTTCGCGTTTATTGCGTGATTGATAATATTGCAGTCTGCAAAAAAATATATACTTTTCGAAAAGAATTGTAATCATGTGTGACTTCTGTTATTCCCTGGAAACCATAATTTTAGTAAGTGAAACTTATCATTAAAATTTATTCTTTGATTTTAAGTCGGATTATCATATAAATTCTTTTCCTGCTGTTAGAAGCCTTTTAAAGTAAATCCTTTGATTCATTCTCGGTATCCCAGTAAATCGGATTAATGATTAAATTGAATAGTAATGCTAGATTCTTGAAATGGTTTATAGTTTACTTGACAATTCCATTTCAATTTTACTTAATTGGCATAAAGTTAGTTTAAATAATGATTTATCACATAATCTGTTCAGGTCTAATTTTAGAATGTGATAGTTGACAGAAACGTAGTTTGGACAATGATTCATCATTATTTATTTTTTCCCTCTTGTGTAATATAAATATGTTAATGTTAATGTTTTGACAGCCAAGAACGAAACAAGATCGTATCAGTAATGATTAGATCCGTAGACGGGTTAAGTTTCCGATATAAGCCAGCGGATTGGTAATTTAAAATGGCGGTGGGCATATCATGTGACATAACGCGCAGAGTTGATGGCCGCGGAGGGCATTAGAGTTGTTGACATAGGACGTCCACTTCCAAGTTGGACAGGACGTTTCTTACCAGTCCTTTTGGAAATTAAAAGGGGTTAGGCTACTAGCCGTGAACATCCTAAGGCTAAAATGATAATGATGGTGAGTGGTTTGACAGTGCAGATTTTTATTTTGATAAATTGACAATTTTCTATTATACCGCTTTTAATATGTTAAATACATAATTAAACAACTCGTTTATTTTAAGAAACCCCTATAATCAACCATGACATTGTAAATATGTCGTTTTATTAAAATATTTTCGCGAGTAATTTATTACCGTTTGGAGGGAGGCTTTTCTTGTATAACCTCATCATGCGCTTCGAATTCATTATTGGATACCGCTCATATATCTATTTAAATATCCATTGCCGTATACTTTACTTGCATCGTTATATCGTAAGGGAATAAATCTATTAATGAAAGCAAAGAGTAAAGAGTCCACTTAGTGCAATCTATCGATGTAACCCAGTTACGTTCATTACATTCATCGGGTTCTTTTCATAAAAGACGCAAACTTATCATTTTAATCAGGACAGGGACCGGGAGCGACAACAGGCACCTCGTTAACGAAATGGTCAGTATTTTTTTAACTGACCGCCTTTGATTTAGGATACCCTTTGTTATGATTTATAATTTTATTATATTTTTTCAGTATAGATGGGCATTTCTGGGTGAAATGAAATGCTGTTGTATGAACCCCATAGCTGTACGCACCGGCAAATGGTCGGTGATGTTTTCCTAAAACATCTGCGATGTTGCAACTACACTGAACGTGATTCTGTTTGATGGACTCTGTACCTAGTTAAACTAAAGCAATAAATAAGATAGACTATTTTTTTCTCACAAGGTTGATGTTAAAAGCTATTCTTGACAAAGTTCTTTACATCATGTTGTTGTAGAATTATAAAGATGTGTTTACATCATCAGATGAACCTCGTGCTTGTCTGATCACTGAATAGTAATTTGGTTAAAGCCATAAATATATCAATATTATGTATTTATTTAAAAACTATGTAAGGTATTATGTCATTCAAAGGTCTTTTGGCGAGGCAACATTAATAAAACAGCATCATTTTTGTTTAACTATACGCGCCTGTTGAGACAAAGTAAATCAAGTTAGAAACTAGAATTTTATATTTAAATTCCCAGTAGCATCAAGTTTCTTACCGTAAAAAAGTTAAGCCTTGCCTTCTGCCGCTGAGATGAATTATTATAATGGTTGTGATTAGACTTTACACAGTAAATTGTTTTTTTTTATATTCGCCTAAATAAATACATTTTAATTCTTTATTTTTATTAATTCAGATTGTTAAAAATTTAGCTTTAAATCGTTTTTTTTTGCCAGAGGTATGACATTATTCTGTATATGGAATCTTTATAGGTAAATAAGAGAAACGCGAATTCCGGCATAAATCAAATCATAAATCAAGAGTAATTTCTTCAAAATTTCAACAGCCCAAAAGTATTAAATAGATGTAAATAATTTATTTATAATTTCAAGAATTCATATAAATTTTCACTATTTAAAAACCTTTAAGTTATGTCCAGCCATTAAGTAATTATAAAAATACTCAGTCTGGCCATAAATACTGTTGTAATTAAAAATACACAAAACATTACTTTTGAATTTGGAATCTGTCATTTTTATGTGATTGTTCATTGTGTTTTCTTATTTTGGCGCCAATATATTGTTAAATATTTCGTGATATTAAAATGGATTGCATTGCATAAAGCATACATTTCATTATATAAAGCATTACATAAAGTAGGAATGATGCAAAATACAATTTTTATAATACTCCATATGCTTGGTATTGGTCAAATATTTGTGTACCATATTATTGATAGGTATAATAAAACCTTTGTTTGAGACAGAAAAATATCTGGGCTTCCTTGTAGTGTTCGAACGAAAAAGGTGATCAAATTAATATTGACATGAATTCGAAAAAATCCTGTCCGAAAGCAAAAGATTTTTAACAAAATGACCGTATATATGCTGAAAGGTTCATAGAAACTACGCAGTTAGTAACTAAGTACAACGTGGAAATTATCCAATTTCAGTGATGGTGATGGGGTATTAGGTATGAAGGAGTGACTGAGCCAGATTTTTGTGTAAAAGGTATCCAGACATCGGCACAAGTGTATCAGCACACCTTTTTTGAGAAGGTAGTTAAGCCCCTTAACAACACCATTTTCAATAACCAATATTGATCCTTTTAGCAAGACTCGACGCCGGGTCATAAACCTCGATCCACCTGATTTTGGTTAGAAACGAACGTTCCGGACTTTATAAGAGTTGAAAACTGGCTGTTATCTAGTGCTGATCTTATCTTATATATATATATATATATTTTGAATAATTTTATATTATTGTATTAAAGTAACAAGTGTGGCAGATTAATTAAATATATGTTTAATAAAATAAAGTTTACAGTAGTAATAGTAATAAAATAGCAAATGTTACGTACAATAAAAAGATCTTGTTTTTTGTAACAATATTTATAGCAAGAGAAAGTTCATATTTCGATTTATTAAACAATCAACAAATTTATAAAGGTTATTCTGCGATTTTTGAAAAATAAAAAACAAGAAAAACCAAAACAGCAACAAGATATTTCTAAAACAGGCTTATTGGAAAAACAATTCGTTTTTGGGTTTTTAGTGCTTTCCATAAAAAGCTATACGTGGTGAGGAAATAAAACACAAAAATTCACATTCACGTTGTGCATTTTTTGATATATTCTAATATAATTGTGTTATACACAAGTTAAATGTAACCGCAATTGGTAGCATTGTATCAAAATCGATTTAATTGCAAGACGTGTCTGAAAACCTTCTGCTGACTGCTGCTGTGGCGTTTGTGTTGATGATATTGGTAACGGTAGTACAGAAAAGGATTAAAAATTCAGCCCCTTTTTTAAGTATCGATATAAATACGACTTTCTTTACTAAGAAAACAAACATTGATTTAAGCATTATAAGTGATTTTTTAAATATATACATATATTATCCTTGTGTACAAATATCCACACCTGAACAAAATTTGTGTGAATTCCACATGTTAGGGCTTGGTATATTATATGTGTAGTGCCTTGCGACAAAAAATCGATCACTTTACTTTAATGGTACTTTTTAAATTTAACGATTGCAAATAACTGAGACGTTTAATAAAATACATTCTAAATATTTATTGTGTTATATAAGGTAAGGCAATATAAATGTATTAAGTCATTCCGCAAAAGTAAGATACAACAACATCTGTTCGCAAGTGACAAGCATTTTATTACTCGTTGCTTTTACAAACCGCTAGATGGCAGTGTACTGTACTTTCGACTCTGTAGTGTATAAAGATGACGTCAGATGGCGCTAATATACATTTCTGTGTTGTACTATTAGAGAGATGAAACGGTCTGCACTCAGCGGCAAAGGTTTATTACGGTTTTCTTTTATTCGTTTTTGTTCTTTAACTAACTTTTAAGTTTTTATGCCAATTTTTTATTTAAAGATAACTTTTTAATGAATTAGTATTAAATAGGATTATGATACAATTGACATTGGTTAGTAATTCTCACTTTTAGGTTTTTAATTTTGTGATTATTATTAACTAATTAGTGTATGAAATGTATATTTCTCTTGTTTAGCAGAAGTGTGGAATAAGTACAAACCAGACAGCTTTTATTATTTGTATTTTAAATATTATTTAAAAAAAGATTTAACCCTTTTAATATTGAGTAGAATCGTTCTCCTATGTTGTTTAATCATTGAAATTTATAAATTTGCGGTAGCCCAGCATTACAGTTCCGTTTCAATGGCACACGAAACGATAGAACCGTTTGGTCGTTCGGGAAGAATTTGTGCAGCTAATTTTTGATCATTATCTGTTGTTCGATGTTCTGGAAGATGTTCTGAAAGAATTAGAACACTTGATTTCCTTTCCCCAATAATAAGACACGGAAGATTCTTTGGGTTTAACTAAAAAAAAATAATCAGAACTTTCTGGTTAGATCTAGTATGTAACATTTCTTTATTTTACGATTAAAATAAATCTTTAGCATGTTTCATCGCTACATTCCTCAAGAACAAGATTCATTTTGATGTTTTAATATGGATAATTATTTCACTTCAAGAAACTTGCTTTATGTCATTTAACCGTTGAGCTGCTCTTTGACATTTGTTGTGAATATCGGTTCTTGTGGGGAAACTTTTCAAAATTGGAATTCCAAAGTTCGGGACGACGTGCCGGGTCGCTTCTCCCAACGTGCACGTTCCATGTCTCAAAGGAAATTCGGCAGAGGGCCATGTGGAAGTTGTATTATCTACTTTGGCGCAGATTATTGAATTAACCGCGCGCGAAATTGATAAATACTGAATACGAAAACGATTTCTTTGTTTCCCTTGGTGTTTTATTCCTGTTCAAGATTGTATTGTATAATTAACATCGAAAAACAAACGTGTTTTTCGAAACAATTTCGTTTTAATTTCGAAAATTTTACAGCATTGTTCTCTTTTGTAAAAAAAACTAATTTATTTATTTTCCTAATAGCGTTTTATGACAATATATTAATCTCGTAATATATCAACTAGAATAAGCTTCAAAAAGCTGTCGTATCAATGTTGAATATTAGTAAAACTTAATAGTTGCCTCTTCTTAATTAGAATTTAATACTAAAAATAACCTGAAAATAGGTACAACATTACGAGAATAAAATTTAATGTAAGACTTTCTGAAAACAAAAAGTAACATTTTGTATTTTTTTTTCACTGTATAAATCTTATGTAGGTAATTTGATATTGTGTGAACCTATTAATTGCAAAGTAATTTATTTAAATACTTATAATTCAGAATTCACAGACGTAGCACGAATATTTGCTCGCCTGAAATGGCAGCGGGCGGGGTATACCGCTCGTGTCACCGACGGTCGTTGTAGCCGAGAGGTTGTCGTGTGTTGAACACTAGCCGGTAGACGTGGCGTGGGGAGGCACACCACTAGGAGAACCGACCATATAATTGAGGTCGCGAAAAGTTGTTGGATGCGGGCAGCGGTATACCTGTCATCCGGATCTTTGGGGGAGACCTAAGTCTTGCAGTGGGCTTCTATTTGTTAACATAATGAAATTGAGAAGTGTTTTGTTTGGGATTAATGTTATATTACTTGTGATTTTTTATCGTTCTATTCATATAAATAATTACACGGTTTTAAACTTCATGTATTTTTTTGCCTATTTTTCCGGGCTAATTTTGTAAACCACTGCACCAATCTGAAAGAAATAAAGAAAAAAAATACATTTATTATTACTGTATCGTTTTTGTAGGATTTTATTTGAATGCATAAATGTATAAATAAAAATACATCTCTAAATGTGTTGCTAAGCGCAAAATAAAAAAAACTATTCGACAAATTCGATTCATACTTTCGTTGAGGCAAAAGAAAGATTTTTATACAAAGCAATAATTAAAAATAAGAATCAAAATAGTAAAAGCGACGCTTTTCGATCCTCATAACAAATTAACAAGTAGATTTTAAAATGAAAGCTGTGAAATATTTGACGATGAAAAATAATTATTTCAAATGTTGTAGTGTACAGAAAAACGACAAAAAAAATTATTTTAATTATTTTATTATAAAAGGTAATCGTCATTTATTATTAAAAGAAATAGTAAACGAATAAAGTGATAACTCTGGAGTGCCTTTTACTTTTTTCTATTAGCCAGAGTTAGTATGATAGGAAAAAAATACGGTACGAAATCTGTCAAACCAGGGTTTATTCCAATAAATACAAATTAAGATATATAGACAGTAAAAATAAACTGAAACATAAAGTTAAAGATGTTAATAACGATGTTGCCATGAGTATTTCAGCAGACTTACTCGACCATATTTTGCAGCGCAGGTTTCAAATGGGTGACGTAAATGGCCCTTATCACGAAGCCGGCGCAATCGCCTATTATATACGTCTGCGAACTAGCGCCTCTATATTTACGCGGCTCTTGCAAAGCAGACAACAATCTGAAATAACCAATTTCTTTTAGAATAGTTCGTACTTTTGTAAATGGCATAATGTTAATGTTTTCATTACATCAATATCAGATAAACCATATTTATAAAGTAACAAATTACGAATAACGTATACATATATTAATAACACAAATTCAGCCTTTTTAAATACAAAGGTAATCCAGACTGATTTGCTAAATACGTAAATGACATTGATGCAAATACGCACATGTGTTGTATTTTTTTTTATCGAGCATTAAATGAAAAAAAATGTTTGTTCTCTCATATCCTTCTTAACATAGTTTTTAGTTATTGCTAAACAGTGCACAGGCATTTATTTAGGTTACTAAGATCTGCCATATCGTGTCTTTAGATATATTGATAATTTGGTTTTTTCAATAGGCTGTATATGTAAAACTGCATTTTATGTACCAGCTTACCATAAAGTGAATGCCCTTTTTGTCCTATCGCTTTACATGATAAAATGTCCGAGTAATGTAATATGTCGCGATTGAATATCGTAAAAATAGTGTAGCGGAGCCTTAAACTACCAAAAATGACATTAAGGCTCAGCGCCTATTGCGCCCTATCCTCCTCAAGCATGCGGAATCTGCAAATGATAATCAGGCAGCGGGAACCATTTGTCATAAATGAAAAATATTTGTGAAATAGAAAGTTTTGTATAATGCAAATCTCGCAAATGCTGTGCCTTTTGAAATAACTAAACAATAGCTAACTAGCAATAAATTAAAAAAAAGTTTATTATAAATAACTGTTAAAATAGCTTTACAATGGATTATTCGAATAATAATTTGGAAATAGATTGTTGTAAGCACTAAGTTTAGAATGTTTATGATAGTAATCATAAAAAGGTCGACTGAGTTTATTGTGAGCTCTAGTTAGATCATGGCGCAATTGAAACTTTATGTGGGTTTCAATTGAATCGCTAGCTCTATTTGGTTATCTGATTTCTGTTAAATGATACTGTTAAGGTTTTTTTCGTAATTTATGAGAAGTTATAGTTAGATACTTTCAAAGAGATTTATAACAAGTCACTTTTTAAATATCGTGTACATCTGAATTATCGATATTTTATCAATAAAACAACAACAAAATACTTAATGTACAACTAATTCCATTCGAAATAAATTAAATAAAGAAGCTTCTACGTTGCTTTGATAAGAACTGTATCACATGAGTACATTTTTTACCATATCTGCTTAAACATGGTATGTCTACTTAGAATAAATACATTATATTTTGATCAATTTTAAACTTATGTGACGATAACTGGTTTAGTAGAAATAAGCCTTCTAGCTATATAAAGTATGAGTTTTATTGGACAATTGAAACGAGTCTAAAGTTGCATTGTGGAGGATTAAACGCAACCCAATTAACTGACGCGGAGTCCACGCCTGCCTCGGCTTGATATCAGATTAGCTACTCACCGGATTACATTAGTGGACGTCATAGTGCGCTTAAATACCGTCTTCTGTGTCTATCCAATTATAGCTCCATGACACTCAATAGTCACGCAGATTAGATTCGGAATACGGGCTATGTATATGTGAGAGTTTCGATAATGATGTGCAGTTGACGACACTAATTAACATTCTAGCCGCAAATACCGCACGTTTTGTTGATATACGTTACGCATAATCGTGTACACATCTGCGTGCATATGCGACGAACTTTAGCAAGATATAACATACGCAACTAATTTACCTAATATTTAATCACTATTAATGAACTTTAAAGGTTAAACTATTACGTTTATATGATGCAGCGTTCTAAAGAACAACAAACTTTATTACTACGCAGGACTTTATCTAGTGATAAATGAATTATCAAATAAAATCAAACCGTAAAATTAGTGGCAACAAATACTTAGCAAATAATAGTTATATAAAAATAATACATATGATTAATTCTGTACATTAAAAATTCGTTTACGTTTAAAGTGTGGATTATCATTACTTCGTATATATAGATTCTAATAATGGTTTCATGATTCGCCTACCTACGTACAATGCACAAAATACAGCTAGGATTCATTGTCTAGTTATTTGCCAGGAACCTAGGATATTATGAATGATGTGCATCAGCCCGAGGATTTGACCTCTTGTGTTCTGTAGCCACGATGAGACAAGTCAGAATAACAACGCATTCAAGTCGAACTTGCGCAAGTGGATGCATTGAACAAAGTTCTATTGACGCTGTTGCTGTGCAGTCAGACATAATCCGTTCAAGCTACTGTTGAGGTGATTATAGGAAGACTTTTCGTCTACCTGATATTATATAAACTTGGAAAGCTCATAATTTTTTATATAAACAAAAATCTATCGTCTAATGTGTTTTTTAGCATTCAAAACTCGAGAACGGCTCAATAAATTCAAGCATTTTTTTTAAATTTTTGCCAAAGCCAAAGCATAGTTTTCATGGAGGGAAAAATAGAAAAATTAAAGAAAATTAGAAAAAACTATATTTTTACTTTACCTGTTTTTTCTCTTTGCACTCAAATCATATAGTAAATCGATACAGCTTTTCTTCGCTTTCAAACATTTGAGGTCAATCAAAACCAAAGAAAGATGTGTAAAGTATCATGTATAAATATAAATATAAAATATTATATACCGTAAATAATACAATGAAAATATAATAACATTATTGCTGTAACTTATTTTTGTAGGTACTGGTTTTATTAAGACATTAAAATACAATAAATAGAGTGATCACTTTGAAATATGTGTATAGTTTTAATTCTTCTATTTAACTGCGACAGACTGATAATTTTTGTCAATATGAAGTTTGCGGGGACAATTTGTCTTGCAATGTAAAATACCGTTAGTACATGGATTAATGTACCTCTATAATCCGGTCTATTGGCGTGATTTACGAATCAATGCGAATATTGTGAATATGTTAATTCAAATTACGTTATTGGATATCTAATTACGTGGCCGTCATAAATTAATTAACTCATAATTGAGTAGTGGTGGTTAGATATCTCAGTCGAAACCCATCGTCACGTATTGTCATATATATATCTATAGCAGTCGAAGTGACCGCGATTGATACAATAATGAAATCCAGCAGCTCAAGAAAATTGCTAATAATATTACATAAAGCTCTATGATTGAATTGGTAGCTACTGAACAGCATTCATATCGATGTTCGCTTAGTTTTAGACTTCATTTAATGAATAAAATTGAATCACTTGATTTTGATTTTATTAAAATCCCTAAATCCACAGAGGATAGGATATAACGTTATGAAACGTATTTTTGTTTTCATTATTAGTGTCTTGGGTTATGGGCTATATTACATGAGATATTTTTTTTTAACTTGAAGTATGTAAATGTGCAAAGAGTGTTTGAAATTATACGCGTTGCGACAAAAACGTCGCTACGCCTTCCTAGCCTAATCATTTAGTTAAATATTAATAACATAGAAGAATATTGCCTTTTCACTAGTACTTAATTGAATAGAAGCTTACAAGTGATTTTGTGATTTGGCGCTCAATTTAGATGTAATCTGTGTGTAATCTTAAAAACTACAATCAGTGACATCATTGTCGTCATTTCAATCATAAAATATTCACAGCAGGACATAGGCATTGCCTACAGATTTCTAATGGGATCTTTTGGAAGCGGCCAGCATCCAATATCTTTAATAACAAAAATCGGATGTATAAAAGCAAATAACGAATGAAAATCCGGATGAAAAAGTGATAGTAAAGAAAACATTATTTCTTTTAAACTTGATTATTATAATTAGTGTATTTAAAATACTGATGTGGGAATCAGAAATACGCGCGCCTCTGCAGTGGATTCAGCACACGTGAAACGACCGATGCATGCTCGACCTATGCTATACGTGATCGGTGTTCTCAATTTATAGCACAAATCATTTGTGTGACTTTGCTTTTTGCTAACGTTTTCAAAACTATTTGAGGTTTCTGCCTGAATTGTTTCCAGTTAACACGCCATCGAGGGTGATAGTGTGCGATGTTTTCGATTTGTATTTAGTTATAATAATAGTTAAGGTATAATGCGCGCATACAAATGTGATCTAAGCTTTAAGAAAATAATTAAACTACGATAGTTACAAGTAGCTTCCCAAATAACTGGATATTTCAAAGTTGGTCGATTCTTATATTATTTAAGAAATAAAATGATTTGATTATTCTGGTATATATGATTATATGTTATATGATTCTAGAGACGGATTGATAAGCGATGAGCGTAGGTCATACGCCCACAAGACGGACATGCCACTTTGTTAAGGTCGTAGTCGTGCAGGTTGCTTCGACCTGGTGTTATTAGATACATATACATATTGCTATTTTCTCGAGAATTTAGATTGAAAATCTTTAGAAGAACCGCATTTGCACTCATCACCTTCAAACATCAGTAAATTTTAAACTCAGCCAATGTCAACACGTAGTTTATACAATATTGATAGTAGACATATATGATGCAGAATCTATGAAATATTCATTAAAATCACTGAAATCAAAAGTACACAGGTAAGAATGTATGCTAACCAAATTTATACATTTCAACGTTATTGTAAGCAATTTACTTAATTTAAATGTTAAAATGTACATGTTAAATACATTTTTTAATGCGGCTTGTTTTTCCAGTGCCACATTGCGCATTTTAGCACTAAATGAAGTGCATACTAAAAGAGTGTCAGCGTATAAGTTTGAAATACAGTTTTAATACAGCCTCGTTTGCCGCGTACTGCTCATATTTTTCATGCTTGCGTTGCTCCCCATTGGTTTAATGCTTATTTCATACGTGACGCGGTACCGTAATCCCTGTATCGTATCTCTTTCTAATGGCTTTCCTTTCGGCAAAGACGTGTGTTAGTTTAATGCAATTGATGCATTATTTATTTCTGTTGCAGCGTTGCAATACGCTGTAATTTTAGCGGAATTAGTCGTGTCTTATATTTTTTAATAGAGTAACTCAATAAAATAAACTGTACACATAACAGAACGAAAAACTTAGAGTTAAAAAAAAGGATAATGGGCGGTTTAGCAGCCAAAGCAATTTCTTACAGATAACCATAGTACGGACACAGACGAAAGACAATTAGCGAGTAATAGATATTTGCAATGTACAAAATAATTTCGAATATCGTTAATATAAAATGTACTCCAAAAAATTATTAATATAGTTTTGGTTATAGTACAATTATATTTTTTTACATATACATATGTACATTATGTCCTTTTACATTATGTCATTGTGTCAGCAGGTACGCGCAAAAATCGCCTCGATGACCATTTTTGTGCTGTCCACATCCAGCGACTTCCTGCAACGTTGAGCTTTAATGTATTCTTATAGTAAATACTTTTAGTTACAAAAAATCCTTAAAAAGTAAATGAATAATAAATTCACGGTAAAGCAACGACGTAACATCTAGATTATTGGTTAAATGGAACATTTATTCAAAATACTGTAAAACACAGGAAAACTGCCACAAAACGCATGTATTTCACTGCAAAACTTTATTTAGCTTTAATATTTATATATACGATTATTGTTATATGTAGGAACTAGTACTGTTTACGAAATTTTCTTTTCGTTTGAACATTTTAAATGAAAACATTTCTTCTTTTTTTAACGATAAAAATGTTTTCTTAATAAAAAGAAATCTCAAATTCATAGAATGCTTTAAACACATTTGAAAAACGTAATAAATGTATTTCGTATTTTGAAAGTGTATAATGAGAGTCAATATTGAATGGAAATGGAACAGGCGGGTTGTCTAAAGGAAGCGGCGTATTTATTAACGCTGCGACACAGCTCAGTAAACAGAGAATCTACTTTATATTAAACCGAGCAGTCCATCAGACCTACTATTAGCCTGCAACGGATGACAAGCGCTTCAAAACATCTAGAATTACTACGATTTCAACTACGATGTTGAAAATTTCATATCGTTTTTATTTAATTATTTGATAACATTCTAATTAACAAGTTTTTTAAATTTCCTTCCAATTTTATAAATTTCCTTAAAATAAATTATTGAGACTAAAAAGAAGGTTATAATAGTATACAATACACGGAACTTAGAAACATAAATTTCTGTAGACGCGCTGTATTTTTTCTACCGCTTTGATCAAAGATATTATCTCATCAGTTACCATTTTTCTAGCTACATGCTACTACTAATTCAAGAATGAAGTTTTATTTGCGCTAAAACTGACCTTTGTTTTTAAGCAAGATTTCTCAGTTTAACGTATAACATATAATTTAATCATTAATTAGCATAATTACTGACTTAGAGTTATAGAGCTTAAAAGGATAGTGGTAAGGAAGTGACTATTATAGTTTAATTTGAATATTTTTATATTAATGTTATATGCTTAACAGAGACAAATAAAATTTATAAAAATAAAGGTAATTTAAACGCGTTATATTATGAAATGTCTAAAAATTGAATTATCGATTCTAATTATTCTTTAATTCTATGGAATGTCGGTGAATCTCTGATGAAACCGCTTCTGTTTATTCTACCGATACGAAATGAGAAATGAGTGCAGCAAACCTTAACAATCGTTGCCAGTGCTATATTTGTTGTCTGGATATTAATTTTCACTTAAACCTGTCGGCTTTTATTTAATTAATATTGTTTAATAAATTAAAAAAAAAGTTATTGCATCGATGTAACCAGTAATAATCTTCATTTTAGATGAATAATTACTATATTTGTCGTTAGTGGGGTGAGAAGGAAGTTGTGAACGAGTAAATTGGAGTCTGAAGCTGATTGTTATTGTGTAAATATAAGAAGTGACGTCTGTTAGATTGTTGGTCCACGATTCGCCGCCGACGCCGCGGTACAATCCACTAGATTAGGCCTTCAACACGCACACCGGAGCCAACTTCTCTATTTATGTTCTCTTCGAACCCTTACAACTTGTGCCTACAAGTCTTAGTTGCAGCTGTTCTTTTCAGTCGACGACGTTGTTATCGCTTTGATTGAAAATTCATGCAGATTATTATTTGACGAAAGATGTTACTTTTTATTGTTCTATATTTAGATGACGTCACAATTTCTTTTGATGAAACATAACAGATCGCACTAACAAAGTAAATTTCTGCGATCTATAAGTCTTATATGATTTGATATTTACATCTTAATAGACATACAAAACGTTAAAACTTTATTAACTTATTTACTACAACTATATAATGTCGATATGTTTGAAACGATATAGCGTATTTATATATAAAAATGTTATGTCAGCTCATATTTTTAATTTGGTTTGTTAATTTCAAGACTAGAAAATGTCCACAATCCACGAAGTTAAACTAATTGTTTAAGATAATCGTTAAATTTGTATTAGTAATTTTTTTTGTACATTTCAGATTTGGTATTTTAAAGATATGGCATGAACGGGTCGAGGATGGAACGGACGGGTCGGCGTGCAAAGGCCGGTTCCTTGAGTGGATTATCTGGGAGTGGTGTGGTGGCGGCGACGGGTAGCGTGCGAAGACAACGATCGTTGGAATGGGGTGGTGATAGATACAGCAGCAGCGATGATGACCGACCAACACAACCTCCTAAGATCGCCGACCGCGTGTTTGCTTCGCTTTTAGCTCAGGCCACACAACAGTTTGACAGTAAGTGGACAAATTTTCATGCTTAGAAAAACTTAAACTAATAAAACGAATTCTTTATGTAAAATTTCAAAACACCTCATAAGTATTTTTTAACATTTCTTTTAGTCATATTGAGTATGATTTATGGGCAACATATGTTGCTTGTAAAACATTTTTTTTTCATTATTTTATAACGGCATTTGCCACGATCTGCGTTATCTATAATAGTTTAAAATGCAAAGTGTATATAAACCTTTTGAAAATTAAAAAATTTTTCTTAAAAAGGAATGGATTTACTTATTCGGCTAATATCTTTTCATTGTATTTATTATGGCACGACAAAGGTTTACGTAAATTGATATACTAAATTAATAAACAAGGTGATTCCTCTAAAAATCATAATTTTTTATTTATTATTGGCCTGACACAACGCTTATAAATTGTCATAACACAAAATTTGTTAAGGAACTAAATACATGAATTCATAAAGTTATAAAAATATCCTGAATGCCGTGAAACTCTAGTAGCGTTATTAAATTAAATTTTCTTAACATAAGGCGTTGCGTAGCGTTTGCTACGAGCTCCGTAGCTCCGTAGTTGCACGGATTAGCTTAAAATTTGTTATTCACCGAATGACACGGCCGAAGGTCCGCGCTGAGCCCTAACAAGTGAGATCATTAGCGTAGCATTTCGGGGTACAGCGGGGTTGGTGCGGGGAGAGGTAACGGCAATTGATAGGGGAGCGCCCTGTGGTGAGCTTATGAGGGAAACTTTACACGTAAACCCTATGCAACCTCCGCTTTTCATCCTTCTGTCATGCTAACTAAGAAGTTGGAGGATTCAGAGATATACTCAGCTTGGTTTATAATTTTCATACGAATATTAGATCGGGCTTAGTTGAACATGAATAACATTTATAATTACATGCTTATTTTTCTTTAATACTTCTCTTTAGTTTTATAACGAGACATTTTAAATCTATTTGGGTGAAATATTATCAAAAAAGTATATTAGTGATACTTTGATGCATATTTTGCTTTAATGATTAGGACTTTTGTGAGAGTTGTGATGTAATTGACATTTTATCAAATTCGACCTATTGTAAAACCTTCGTGCTAGAATATTGCTACAATATATGGAGTCATAATAATTGAAGTAATAGTAATTGCTTTAGATTGAAAGAAAATATATAAATATTACATTCAAAGTTATTAAATAAATATTATCTTAGTTTTAGATTACTTCGTAATAGTTTATTTGTTAGAATACAGGAAATCTGAAAGGATCCTTCGGAGAAAAGTTTGACAAAAATATATATGTGACCTTTCAATGGCTCATGAAAAATAGTTAATTAACTAAGGTTTATTTTTTCATTTTCTAATTGGTGTAATATAGTTAAATAGTAAATTTATAGCGATTAAGACATACAATCAGCTAAAACGTGTATTTAACATGTTACGTTAGATGTCTTTGAGTATTTAACAATATAAGCTAAACTAATCACTGCCGGTAAGACAATTACTTGTAACGTAGTACGTTTGTTCTACTTATGAGGTTTATAGTGTGTAAATATAGAGTTAATTGGATGACTATAAAACAAGGGTGAGAGCACCCAGTGCGCGTGGTCAATTCGACAATTACGGCTATATTGGAACCGGCTTGTTTGTGCATCGGGACGTTAAGTGTACTAACAATACGTATACCTTTGCAGGTATTTACGAAAACTGTTGTACAGAACGATACTAAATTTTGAAATGGTCTAGGGCTCGTGATCGCAAGTTACGTTTACAAGTCGAATTCTCAAAACTTAACACTATTAGACTTTTTATAAATATTTTCTAAAGAATATAAGTAACAATTAAATTTTTTTGTTACATTACAACGCTTTGTTAAAACGTGTCCACAATTACAGTAAATATTCACGCATTATATTCAACTCTATTTTCAAATAAAAGTTTAGTTCATCCATAATTTTTTATGACATCGCATTTGCTATTTATAACAAAAGAAATATCATTTTATTTTAGATTATTTATATTTTTGTGGAGTGTCGGTAATCTTGTGTGTATAATAGCGTAATTGCCTATTTAATCATTAATCAGTCGATGAGGACATATTATATGGTATGGCATATATGATAAAAGACTCATTGGTATCCATCCGCAATAACAACAGTCCAATTTAATACAATCACATCTTCCAAGTATGAACAAAACAACGCCTCGCAACTCAAAACTCCGTTTAGTCGCAAAAACAACCAGACTGAATACGAAAACAGGGTGCTACTTATAATTAAGAAGAAAAATCTATCGCAGCAGTGTCTCGATTATTACTT
Organism: Battus philenor; assembly: GCF_028537555.1. NCBI lineage: Eukaryota > Metazoa > Arthropoda > Insecta > Lepidoptera > Papilionidae > Battus > Battus philenor. Next base: position 8,782,103 of record NW_027181704.1, read on the forward strand.
TGTTTTTTTGTCATTCCAGTTAATTACAACTTCTATGAGTAAGTAACAGTGCACTGTCAATTATGTCATCCTTTTAGTGACAACAATCGTTTTTTAAGTCTTATTTTTTAAATAATACTTTAGAGCTTATATCACCAGATGCAGAAATGGAAAAGAAATATCGAAATAAGCAAAGCGCCGAGAGAATTGAACTATTTATTTAATTTATCAAACTTGCCAATAAAGCAATATCTTGAGAATATTGAAAAACAAAATAAGGCACTATTAATATCGCAGATAGGAAACTGTAAGACGGTTGGGTTGTGGTTTTCATTTCATTTTGTGTTATTCTTACACAGACGATATCGGTGGTTTTATTAGAAAGCAAGCCCACTAAGTACGCAATATCTTCGCCGCTCCGCAAGAATCCTTGCTGAAGCAATGCCCCGTTATTGCATGGAAATTCTTCGGCGTGCAACTTCATTCAGAGACTCCCTTTTGTGTAAAGGTTTCAGCGCAATGTTCCTGGGTTATTGTTTTTCAAAAGCGAGGGAAGCACCTGATATTACCTTTCCTGGTTTTATAAAAAGCGAGATTCATTCAATTACTTCGTGTGCTTTTTCTATTGTTAAAAGAAAGATATTCACAAAGCTCACGTTTCATACTTTTATCATCACTCGGATACCATAAAAGTGTTAAAAATTCTTTGTTACAAGTCTACTTTATTGATATGGTATTCTTGAAATGATTATATGTGATACCTAGTTAAATATTAATCTGTAATTTTAATTTTGAATCAAGATATGAATAGCAAATAAATACAATATTTAATCAGCGTGTTTTGCTTTGATTTCATCAATACGTCATATTCAATTTTGTCGTCTCTTCGGCGCATTCTATTCTTTTACCCACCGAAAATTTATATGTATCCATTTTACATACGTTTTATTTATATAAGTTTTACTAATAATGTATAGTACCTACATTTGGTACAATGATTCTTATTAATCTTGCTGTTTGTCGTGGTAGTAAGGGTAGAAAATTCTGGCGTTGAGACCACGAATAAGGTTAACATAAGCCCTTGTTAAGGTCGTTGGAAAACTTGGGATGCAAATCACTTCTAACCATTCCTATTGAAAGTATTTGTCCGCAACTGGACTTCCTACGCCTGAAATGATGATCATCACAATGCTATTCATTTTTATCTAAAAATGATTAATTATTATTTGACACCTAACTTCAAAAATCTAAAATAATAAATTTTTTAAAAATAATACACTTATTTTTGACGGAGAAATATGTAAAACATAGTCTTGTGTTTTAACCTTCCGTTGAATAATAATATGGGATTTAGTTCTCCCGAATAATTTAAATCAACTCCAATTTACCAACTGCTTAATGGAGACATGAAGTTCGTGAAATAAGTATTGTTAACGGTAGTCACCTCTTTACCGATATCAATATTTAATTAAAAAATCATACTAAATGGTAACAGTAAAACGCAGAAATACTATTTATTTTTTAATCCTGTTTAAGTTGGGAATAGTGTAAGATATTCCTTTATAAAAACATGCAAAACATATTCTGTCTACTGTAGAACTGTACAAGGTTTCCTTTGAAATTTCTTATTCTTACAAATAAAAAGCTTTGCTCGCAAAGTTTACAATGCTTGCAATGCCAAAATGAGACTCTTAGCATAATGTTACTCACATTCTTGCACTCTGCCTGTAAATGTGATTCCGTTTCAAGTAGATAATTTCGAACAATCCAATGTTACAGTTTTTCTGTAAAGATTTTTATAGTTAATTTTTTTTCGCGACGATACGTGAATTTGTACTCAAATATAAATAATATATAAAATTTATTATTAAATTAATTAACATTTGTATCTTCTACAAATTATAATTTATTACAAATATAAAAGTTTAATCCAAAATAAATTTATTTCAACAAATTGTTTTTCCAGTTTAGTACAATTAAAGGATGATATGAGAAAAAGATATGTAAATGATTAATGAGTTAGGGCACGTCTATTTCTTGTTACGAATCGACTTATTTTATTACAAATAAATTCACTTTTTGATCTGCAAAGTTCTTCGTAATGTAAGATTTACCTTCTTTTTCAAAATGGTATTAAAATTGTTTGTAGTTTTGTAACGATATAATATGTCGCGTATATGTGTTTATATATATAAACATATATACACGTACATATACACACATACGTGTAAACCTATATGCAACACATATACATATGTGTGTATATAGGAGTATATGTGTATATGTACGTATTAATAAAATAAAATAAGCACATACATAAACTAGTACAAAAAATAACAAAACTTTATTTTTAAAGACGCGTCGAGTACTTTCGAGTTGCGATAAAATGCATTCAACGTCAAGGCAACCTATGTATAATCTATACGATTAATCAATTCTTAACTTATGTAATTAAAAACTATAATTATTGTAGTATATTTTCTTATAACTGTGTAATTGTATCAAGTGACCATTTATGACTTTCAAGTATTCATACTATTAATATTACCTCTGACGGCTGTCAATAATGTGATTAGTTACTCCACGAGTAGGCATTTACGTCGCTCCGATGCACGAATAGGCACAGTTATAATGTACATAATTTCATATTTAGGTAATCGATGTGTCTGGCTTCGTACTGTTGGAACCAATGTCCAGTTGCAATATTAAACTGGTATTTTCAGTTGATGAACAAAACCACCTTTTTTAATTTATACAAATAATCATAATATTATATTTGTAAGTATTCCACTTTATTTAATACTGAATACATTTGATCGTAATTAATTACTAGCAATTTCGCTCTGAAGCTGCCTTTACATATAATTTGTTTAAATCAAATTTATTAATACATTTAAAATCCATAACATGTTGTTGGTTACGAAAAATAGGTAATATACGAGAGAGCTCAACGTTTATTTCAACCGCGGCGTACAAAATGTTTCATTCATTTTTAATCAAAAAAGTTGCTTTACGTTTTTACTCTTGAGAATAAATATCTGCTAATTTACAATGATACACTATAAAAGCTTAATTCTGCCACGGTAGTCTGACCCATTCACTTAAACGATAGTTTTATATGTTGTTATGATATTTTTGAATAATAAAACGAAGTACGTTATACAACAGTTCATAATGCTATTCCTGCAATATATTTGATTGATTTAAATTGGGTAAATCTGTGGTTAATTAACTTTGTACGACTAATTAATTATAATGATTTAATTAATTAGCAAAACCGCTGTACAACAGAGCTTCCGAAGTATATAATGATGTGAATCGTATTAGTCTAGGAGTTTTAGCGGTATAAATTAAAATCGATTTATTTAGTCTATTGAAAATGGAAATGAAAAAAGTATATGCTCCCTATTTGTAAGCCTAACAAAATTTTGCAGGGCATCGAAACTCATTAATTGTAGTTTCAGGGATTATCGATATTTTTGGCTTTATAATAATACTCTTAATAGCTACATACATAAATAATAAAAGTGGAAAATATGTTACTCTTTTATTTAGAAAAATTATAAGAAAAATAGTTTATTATAATCGTTTTAAAACAATATTTGTTTTATGTTATTTAACGTATTTCGTTAAGATAAATATTATCTTTAATAACCTTTAAAAGTATTTTCGTGCGCCAAAAAATGTTCAACGTTTATTAAATGAAAGTTTAAACTGCATGCCCCTTACGACTGAATTTGGCCATGTTTTATGTAATTAACTTCTTCACTTCAATTATTGCAGTCGTTCCTGAGGACCATACCGACGTGCATTTAATAAAGTTACCAGCTTTACCTTTGGCAGCGGCTACTAATATGATTAGTCTCGCCGCACGTAGGTATTTTTGAACGCCAGTACGCGAACAGATTGCAACACGACGATTCTAATTATTGCATGTTATTACGAATTTCTATTATGCGTGTTGTAGTGTAGCGTATTTTATTATTATAATTCACATACCATATTAATTTATTGTTACCATAAAATACCCCATTTTGATTTAGTATATTATATTTTATTTTTAAAAAATATATAAGTAAAGAGAGATGTATAATATAAAAATTGACAATGTAACTGAAAAATATCATAACGACTAAATACAAAAATTGTAGATTTTTCAAATTAGACGTGAGTAAAATTATACATTGCTTATAAATATTTTCTTTTGTGAACATATGATTATAAAACTATTCAAAATTCACTATTCAAAAGTAGTGGTAGCCCAGCGGTATAGGACTGAAAGTTGCTATCATAGGTCGCGGTTTCGATTCCCAAGAAATATATAACAAAATTCACATTTTGTGCTTTAAATATATAGGATTGCCACCGCTAACAAACATGTTTTTATAAGATGAGAAGCAGCGTCCTCTGGGTACCATAGCACTGCACTGCGACCGCCAAGCGCAGCGTTTATGGTTTATCCCCTTTTGGTATTTTTGGGGGAGGTCTATGCCTTGCAGTGGGCATCTATGGGCTGAAATAGAACGACGATTAAGAAGGCATTTAAGATATGATTTAATCATGTCGTATAGACAATTAGAGATGAAGATGAAAATGTCATGATTGTGGTCATGTGAAATTATGAACATTTTGTCATGTTCTCCGTTGATAGCATCACATAAATAAAATAATATTAACTTTCTGTCCATTGGCGATGTTTGAATTGTGTCAAAAAATTTTAAACTTTCGATAAGCTTGTTTTAACAATATACATGATACAACGACACATGAGAAATGTAATGATACATTGTTTGTCGTAATAACAGAGTGTAATTTTAGAATTTGCTACATGGACTATTTGCACTCAGGTTGATTTATGATATTAGCTTGGTAATTGCATATTTGGATCAGAAATCGTATAAATGCAAAAGTTGCAGAAATCTGTCATGCGTAATATTCCATTAATTATTATAATTTATCATAATGTTTTGGAGTTAAATGTAAAAACGAAGAATGATTTATCTCGGTATAAAAGGTGTATTCACTCTTTTGGTATTATTTGAAAGTCGAGATATTTCTTAGAACTGAAAACTTGATTACACAAAGGTTGACAAAGCTTTGTGTTTTTATGGATAAGATTACAAAATGTTTTGTAGACGCCTAATAAATAAATAAATTATCCTTAAAAGACAGCTATCCCTTTTTGACTCATTGATATAAGGGACTCACTATAGTAACTGATTAAAATAGCGGTGTTTCTCAAAAAACATTTATAGAAAACTTAGAATAGTTACTAAATCTTAAAAACTGTCTTCAACTTAATAAACTGTTAAAGTAAGTGTGAATAGTACAACTATACTTACGATGTAATTTAAACCATTTTTTCCCGTTAACTACATACTTTTTATCCTTTAGCATAAATTAGTAAGACATGATCAAACTTGATTTTAACTATTTGACGTTAACTACTGTGGCTGCAAACGCGGTGAGACTAATTACATTAGTCGATGCCGCTATCCCTCTCCGACTTCCTGTATGTGCGTGTGTGTGTGAGTATCTTCATTAACCGTGGTAAAGACAGCTATAAATTTTCAGTCGAGCTATAAATTGTTGTGAAATGTTCTACCCACCATATTTACTCGCAATAACATGTTAACAAAAATGTAGTTGTCAGATTTTGCATTTCATTTTTAACCAATGTTTAATAAGTGTTTTTATTTTATGTCAATGAAAATATTGCTTAACTATCAGAACGGAAACCTAATACGTTATCGGCTCTATTAGATATGAGTAAATATGGCGGATTACTTAGAATCAGCAAATCAAATTGCATGATCACCTCTTAAGATTTCTTGCGAATGCCTCAGTCGCGATCTATTTAAAAATAGAACGTAAGGAGAATTAAATATTGAGGCTAAACTGTATGTAATACTGTCCTTTCTTGTAATACCTTATATTACCCATTAAATTGTTAAAAAGCTTTTCTTAAGATATATTATCCATTAATTAAGCAAATATCTTTTACTAAATTTGATTTCCTTGCTAAATTTAAGTTTTTTTTTAATGTAAGGCGGAAATAATATTTATTTAATTATAATTGTTGTGACAGTGAAAATGTAAAAGATTGATCTTAACATACCTGTAATTGCAAAGCCAAAACCAAAAGTATTTATTATCTTATTCTTATGATTTATAAATTTATCACTTACCTTACTTACTAATGTTTCATATGCTATAAAAGCGATATTATGATACGCAATCTAATTGTAAAAAAAATTAATAAATAAATGTGTATCAGCCCTTCCGTTATCCTTTTTACTTTTTTTCCTAAGATTATTCAGATCTAACATATGAACTCTTTGAAATATATGTATTATGTCCTTGTTAAAAGTATAAAATGTTCTTATACACGAATAGGAATTATGTTGCATATAGTACGATTGTTGACCCTGAAAGTTTTTGCGACTGCAACCAAAAATGGCCCTAAGTATCAACTTATAAAATCTATTCATCTATATATACCTATTCATCATACCTTGATTATCAAAATTTATATATTGTTGCACAATCACTGCTACTTCAGCATCTTTACACCAAAATAAAAAAGTAGCATGCTGCAAGAGATTGTAGGAGGATAATTGAACAATTCTACATTTACTGTTTTCAAATACTATGGTAGATGTGGAATTATTGGGTAGGTTGTTCAGTTTGAAACTTTTACCTCTGATACGTTGTCCTGGTCTTTGCTACGTGGATGTTGTTCTCGAACTTTTCCAAAACAAAAGGGCAAACTAATATTAACGTACTTTTCTGACGTATCTAGTTTTTGAAAACAATGATTGCATTATAGGATGTCCAGTCAACAAGGCAATATGCTTTTTCCTTGCTTTTCCTCCTTTAAAAATTTTGGAAGGCAAGGTTTTTTGAAGGAAATATCCACTGTAAAAATTATCGCTTGGTCACAGGATTACAAAGATAGATCCAAGTTGTGTCATCTATTGTCATTTCGTAATAATGTCAGAAACGGTATTTGAGGCAAAACTGTCGAATTTGAATATTATTTCATTTCAGCAATCAGTGCGACAGCGTTTTGGCGTCTCGGTTAAAATATGAAATATTGATCAAGCACAAAGCTTCGAATCACCTAAATGATCGTACAGAATATTTGGAATTGGATTCCAATACCTAAGTTAGTTTGAATTTGCTGATACGTAACAAGAGAGTCAGACTCTGCGAACAACTTTCATCGATATTACTTTCCGTAATCGCTGTTGCAGGACGTCCCTCCAACTCGCGGGACATCATTTCAATTCGTTAAACCAGTTGTAACCAGTAGCACGAGATAAAGCTTCATAATGACTGCAAAGTATTTTTAAGTTATTGTCAATATGTGAAATTAAATAATTCTACGATGTAGTATACGAAAAATTATTAGTGAATTTTATGCATAATTATATTTCAGAATTTTGAATTTGTCACTAGCTCACATATATTCGACGTGAAAATTTATTTTTGTTAACAATCGTTGTATAATATTGATATAAAGAAGACAATTGAGACGCTATATATATTAACTTTTTCTATAAGATTTTGACACGCCAATAACATTATGAGGACGGTCAGAGTATCACAACATTAATGTCTTTTCTTAATTAACTTTTATTTTTTTAAATGCTATTTCTTATATACTTAGTACGCTTCTTATTTAAACATTTGTTAGTAAATCTTTACTTAAACGTTTAGTCATAATATATTTGGCACGATACGCATGTCTATAAATCTTAATGTAAGTAGTAAGTGTTTCAAATAAACGCTAATGTAGTCTGGGTTAAAAAGACATAGGTTGTTTAACTTTATTCTAGATTTAATTTTTTTTATATGTAAGAAAAATATTGTAGTATAAAAACTAAGTGTAAATATTTTAATACTACGAGAAAATATGTATAATTAATAAATTTATCTGTGTCGTGTGGTAAATACTTTCATTTTAATCTTACAGTTAGTAAGTAATGGTATACACCTTAATGTTTTATTAAAAACTATAATTTATTAATATGCCTAACAGAGTAAGTTACATTTTAACAGTCTGGCGATAGATATTCATTAATTATTTAGAATTGTTTCACAATGTTGGCGAACGGTTAGGATGGAAAATTAAATTCATATCTAATGAAACCACATTCACCCTCATCTGGCCAGGGATCGTCTGTTCACAAATTAAACTACGACTATTTGTGGTGTCATTGTCCCGGCAAGCGACGGACGCGACGGACGCGACATGCGGGTTGTTATCACTCGCCTGTCCTCATAGATAAGCCAATGACCCTTAATAATACAATTTTACATCCAGCGCTTAGAAATTGATTTTAAACATTTCGCACTATTTTTATCTCATTAAGAAACCAACTGCTTTTACATTTAATAACATATTCTATCACAATATTTAAGATTAATAAAGTAGTAATAATGAAATTAATTATCAAAAGTGACAGAAAATCATTAACGCCGTTATTGACATAGCAATTTAATTCCCCAAACCACTCAATAACTTTTACTAGTGATTTTCGGTTTTGTAAGTAGTACTAACTTGTATGAAATCGTTACGCGTGTATAAATGTAGATTACCGGTAAACGTTATAAAATTTATACTAAGTGTAGGTAATTGTTGACTACTAGTTATTGGGTAATAATATAGAAATAAAGTTAATTATGATTCATCTATTTTTAACACTCTTGTTTTAATTTTACACTTTAGAATATAAAAACATACTTGTATAATAAGTAAGTAAAAAAAGTATAATGTGTGATCTTATTATACGGCAATTTCTTTCAGACAACCTTACTACTGAAATAAAGAGACAAGTAGTGGGTGGTTAATGTTATAAACATACGTATAAAACATACATTTGTAAATAAATACATTTATCTGTACATGCTTATAATTGACATAAATACATAATTATAAACACAATAATAATAAAAAAAACACATAAAATTAATTTATATCGTATTGGTCTGAGAAAAAATAAGAAAGCAGAGAAAAACAACAAACATATTAAGTGGCAAGCATTCCACAATCAAACGGCCTCAGTGGTAACAGATTTGTCCATGATCGATGTAAAATACTCTGCTATTTTTAATCTCAGATTTTCTCATGATCTCAATGACTTTTCATGTTTATCATGGAGATTAAACAGAATATTATATAGTAGATAAAGGATATGAACATTCCGGTAAAGCCGTAAGGATATCCAATTGAGCTTAACGCGACGTTCCAAATATGAAACGAATATAGAAGTTTTTAAGACGATCGAGTTTATTTAGTTCATTTTTAGAGAGGTCTAGATAGTTAAAATATTCATAATCAAGGATGGAGAAAAGGTGTGACTGTGCAAGAGACCTCATGGTCATTGTTGCACAATAAAAGAAAAAATTGTCGTTAACGCAAAATCACTGCCGGCGTATAAACAGGTAACTGCGAAACAATGTTATTGCCACCGGAGATATTGAGTTCTCTTAATGAACTCAATATGCCAAACAAGACTTCAAAGTCAAAGGTATTGAAGGCTTTACTGAGATTGAGAAGAGCACGAACTGTTAACTTGCACTGACCCGGTAAAAACCGGATAAAAGGAAACCGAACCGGATTGATTAAAGAAATTATTTTGGTGTGAACTAAACCTTCCAAAACTTTGGATAGAAATGTCAGGATTGATATAGTTCAGAAATCAGAAGAAATAGACTAGAATTTTTATGAATGGGAATAATTTGGGCTTCTTCCCAAACTATTGGAAACGTCTTCCTAGTGATAGCAGCAGGAAGCAGAAGAAAAGTGTTAATTAAGAGAGCTAAAGTCTAGATTTCTTAGACAGGAGTTTTGTATTGGTTTACCTACTCTCAATGACTTTATAAATCCCCAGACTCTGGCTCGGTCTTGATTTTGAAGCGATTTATGTGTACTGTGGCATTGTGCATACCTACTCACTTTCCTGCAAGTCCTAATCGTGTTATACCTTTTCAAATTTGCATTATTTGGGCGGCATTTGTATCTAGACTTCGCAGCGGCGTTTTTAGCTACTAAGTTTTTGATACTCGTATTGTTAGTGAGTAAAAGCGGAGGAAAATGCTTTGGCTGGATCAACCGAAATGGAGCATAAATATTATAAATTAGAAAAACTTTTAGTTGAAAACATTGACATTATGGTCAATACAGTCTGGGCCCAAGAGCAAGTTCAAATTCAAAAGCACTTTTTTTGTATTAAACCAATGGTGACAATTTTCTTCGGTTCGGATTTTAACACCGTTAATTATTTCTTCAACGAGTCTAAAGCTGCTCAAGCTTTATTGTATTCGCGCAGAAATATCGACAGTTTTTATACCAATACTTGAACTGTACTTTGTATAACGCTAGAAGCTACCACAGTGTCTGAAAAATAAACTCACTAATTTATTACAATTTCAAGTCGATGGATTTTTCGTCTTTAAAAACTGAGAACGCTTTGTTTTGTTTGTAACGCTGCATTAAAAAAGAAAGAGACATGGTCTATTGGCATGGTAGTGACTACTACGTTTTCGTGTGAAATGACACAAATTAAAATTTGTGGTGAAGTCAGATTGGCATTGCCCTTGTTACATACGGCCAATTGATTTGCTAAGGTCTTTTTTTTTCATAACTGTGACTTGATATATATTGATATAATAGATACCATAGGAATTGAATAGATGATAAGAAAAAACATGAAGCTATTTATTTAATTGAATTAATCACTAAACTAAATCAAATAACAAATAACATCACACTCTCTAAAATCATATCACATTAATTACAAAAAATATTTCTTGCTACTTAATAAATATCCAAATTTATTCCTTTTATCATCCAAAAATAATTCTTCTACTTAATCTCTTTCTTTTATGGTAAAAATACTTTGAAGTCGACGAGTGCTCCCAAAAAGTAATTTTATTAATTACGAGTCAGGAATTCAACAAAGTTCCAAGCCCGGGAGGTCCTTTTCTTTCGTGAAACGATCCATTATCTTATGAAGATTTAGAAATTCCTGCGGTAAGTCTCCCGGCTCCCGTCATTCGCGACCGTTTTTAATACGAATTCGAGTGGCAAATGATATTTCATTACGATTTTTATGTAATTTTTTTAAAAAAATGTGAATTATAAAAATTACTCCGTAAAAAACTGAATCAACCTTGAGAAATTGCACAATTTCATTTTGAATTTAATAGCTGCAAGGAAAAGTTTTAGCCAACCACAACGGACGGAAATCAAGAATGTAATATCGAGTTGTTTGTACAACAACGCATATGACAAATGTTGTTTGTGTGAGCAATTTTAAATGTTTTATTTGTTTGCTTTCATTAATTTTAACATTACAACAAAGGGGCCAACTTCGCAGCTAAAATTTATTACGCTTTCCTATTATAAAAGTTGGGCAAGTTCTCGGCCGGTTGGAGAACGCGGCCCGGTGTGGCTCTGTATGAAAACAAAGGGTAGAGACGGCTCGTTGCCCTGCGGACATTTTCTCTGTAAATGTTGCTTTCGCTTTGTCGTTTTGTTCAAAGTGAGGTCACGAGAGGGCGCTATAGACAACCTCATTTACCCTCTTTAAGAGAAACGATAGCAGTTGACTCCGTGGAACCGCAAGCGTAGCTGAAGCAGGTAGATTTTACAGACAATTAATATTGTGGTGTGCAAGCAGGCTTCAATCTAATGCATTCATGCCGATTGCACTTATTTTTTGTTGTGTCATAACTATCATTTACTTTATAATGGTTAATTATTATTAGGGCTGCGGTGTACATGTACAGTTAATTTTCGCTTCGAAAGAAGGTATTTTACATCTTTCAGGTTAAAATGAAAAGAAGAACTAAATTTCACTAGACAGGTGTATATTTATTTCATATATTGTAGATTGCAATGCTTTTATAGTTTTGGAATAAGTTCCGCTTTCGATTTAAAATCTTTACAAGCTTTGACTATTGGCTTACTAACCCCTGAATTATAATTTTTTAATTTCTTTGCAGATTCATTAAAACAACGAAGCAAGCTATTGTGACAACGTACTACGACTTCTATTTCCAATAATGTATTATCAGTAGAATTCAATATGTTTAGTGAAAAATGCAATACCTTTTTCTTAAATCTTCCAGAAGTTCTAATTTCTACAATAAATTTAATGCAAAAATATCGCAGTTAAACATTTTTGAAGATTCTAGAAGAAAAATAATATATAATAAGGAATACATAATAAAGATAGAATGCTTTAAAATGTTGCATAATTTGCTCGAAAATTAATTATGTTTTCTTTTATAAATCATGATTGCTTTTGATGTTACATCGATTACTCGTAACTTGTTCTATTATTATATAGCACTTTTATTAATGTTTATATTAATTTATAATCGTTACATTAGCCAAAGGTAAGCATATTATTGATATTGTTGTGTACGAATACAACCGGCTAATACATTTAAGTTTTTGATTTTTTACATAAAACTTACGAAAATAAATATTATGTTATGCCTTTGTCGTGGCTAATCAAAATAAATAAATAAAATCAGTATATTACTTTAACATTTCTTACTTTCATCAGTACATGGAGATTAATGTAGTCATCGTTCAAGCTTCTAATATACTCTCGACGTTGTCAGAATTTGTCAGTAAAGCTAAACATCAGGATACGTATGAAATTGGATTTAACCCTATCTTGAATTACAATTATAATAGGGAGTAGGTAATTGGTTATTCCGTTTAGCTACGAAGAGGGGCGAATGAATGAATACTTCAGATCTTTGCGAGGAGAAGTGTAGGACTACGATGAGCTGAGTATTTAACTACTATTATTAAAAACCTAGAAATATTAAATACATGCAATTATTATCACAACAACATACCTTTATTAAGTAAATTTAATTTTTTGTCAAATATTTTTAGTATAAAGATATTATAATGAAATGGCAATCGATGAAATATACCGATTTCTTATTTTTAGATGAACTAAAGTAACCCACATAGCTCAGCGGATTGGCCTTAAAGTACTGAAGTGGGGACCACAAACCGGAAAGTGCTAGTATCGGACCTTCACCTACAAGGTAGACAGACGACCTTCCTAAGGACACTGAAAGTCACTGAATGCAGGATTATTTCTACTTTCAGCAGTAGTCGTACTACGGTTGAAATGATGATGATCATGATTAACAACTTTTTTCACTGTAGAAATCGTCATGGACGTAACTAGAATACGATTTTCGAAAGTAAGCTTTTAGCTCACAGACCTTTGTTTTCGTGACCTCAACTTCGATGATGCTGCATAAAGCTTAAATCAACTAGCAGCATAATGTGAACCACATCAAAGGCACTCTAAAAATATATGTTAGTCATCAAATAATTTGACATGGTACACATGACAGTTTTTTTATTTTTTAAAATATCGGCGTAAAATTATAGGCTCTAAAAATAGGCTTTTGTAATAAAACTTCATCCGAACACGGTGGTGAATTTACTCTGGAGGCGGTTGATCCGGAGAAAATTTCAATAATCCTGCTAGGTTTGCAAAGAGCGGTACGCACGTGTCTAGGATTACCCGTAATTGATGTGCGCCGTTTCTAATCTCTGCGCCCTGCTGTATGAGTCGTGTGCCGGCCTCGTTCCTATAAAAACTTGTATGCCGTGTCAACAATTTCGAATTATTTTCATGCGTCAGTTTGAATATTCAACAGTTATAGTCGGTATTTTGTAAAAGGGAGATTTTTAGAGCACTGAATTTTTAATTCGAACCGGTAGCCGGATTAAGGCACGGACCCATTTAGTTGCAATTTTGTCACGGATTTTAAAACGTCACGATGGATAATGTTATTAAACTATAAGCTACCTATTTCACATGTCACAGAAAATAAATGCTTTAAAACGTTTTTATAAAGTAAACTTAATTTTGATTAAAGTTTTAGAAAGCTATTTATTATTGAATAGGTCCAATTTAATCTTAGTGAGATCCTCGTTGAAAACACATTTCAACAAAATTCAGGTTTCGTAGAATGATAGATTTATATTTTGAGCTCACAGTTTTGTCACTCAGACTAGTTACTTTCAGATTTGAATCCACGTCTGTATTGCATAATTATATTAATATTTACATCAGGAATATGTGATGGCAGATACAGCGGTTATAGGCGGGTCTCAAAATTGTTTATTTACCAAAGTATAAAACGTCATTATAGAATTGATTCAACATAAGGTGGATGACCTTGTAGTGGTCGTCGGAAAACGCTAGGTGTACTCATCGCTTCATCTTTGCTGAACTTATCGCGCTAGTCGACTTCCAGTGCGGGACAGAGGCCCCCTTTAAGATTTCTAACAGAATCGGCTGCAAGCGGCTTATATTCATCGTCTTCCAATGATCTTAACAATGTCATGCATAGTTACCTCTTTTTTATTAGTTAGTTTAAAAGGGTCATACAATTATCCAGCACCATTTAAATATTTCTATACTTCTTTGCATATGAAGGAGTTAAAATATGAAAGAATAAAGATTAAATTAATTACTTAAAAAACCGTCTTAGCATTCAGAATTTATTTGCATAGCGCACTGTAATTTCAGCGAAGGTGCGGTGTTATGGCGGAGTATTATTCGCGTGAGCTTCTTATCTCTTGATATTTAAATTCCAGCCGGAGCCTCAAAATAGTTGAAATTAAATGGGGCTTGTAAATTAAGTGTTGGTATCACGCAATTCCAAGGAAATAGCTTTAAGTGGTTACGGTGCGCGTTACACTATTTTATCGGTCTTGACTTAATGACTACTATTTAGGAAATGATTGTTACGCAAAACGGTTAATTTTATTGTCACTTTATCGTTGGTTGTGCGATGTATTTTCGTTTAGATATAAGGAGAATATTCGTTTTATTTATAGCCCGAAGGAACTCGTTCTCTTCATTTTACGAGTATGTCGGATTTGGGAAATGTCGAGGGCGAGATTTCGTCGTAATTAAAAACGATAAAACGGATTTTTTGTATTCTTTTTTTTAGGAGTCAATAATTTAAATTTATATAAGTGATGATATGAATAATAAATCGATACTTTTAATACTATTAAAATTTATAAGCGTTAATTTTTTAACTATTCGTTATGTTTTTTTTTTCTGGGAATTAATTTCGACGATACTTATCAGTTTTGTAACAAAGTTATTTCATTTACAAATAGAATATTGGAAACCGGGCTCTGTATACTATCGAACAGCTTAGTAAGAACGGCTTGTGAAGATCGTTGAGGTAGCTCGCCTTATATACTCAGCACATTGCTCTTTTTACTGTTACTACTACTTTGCGATGCCGTTATGAACATACGGAAAGTGAATATTATAAAGGGAATTTTATAAAACTGTTTAAGAAATATGACAAATATTTATATTGAGCTGCAGTTTTTTTAAATATATTATGGAAGAGTTTAACGTTGACAGCATTCGCTACAAATTCATAACGCTTTATGAAATAAAAAAGAGTAAAATATTTGAACTGAAACTAGACGAAAATAAACTAAATAAAAATCAATTAGATTTTAATAAAAGTGTATAAAGAATGCTCAAATTATGTAGGGTTCTTTCATATTCATAAAAATATTGTAAGCAAAAGAAGAAAATATTATAAAGTACATCACATTTATAAGCGCTGGGTCTCATGGTTTTTTTTTTTATGAAAGATGCATGCATACATTTCTTGTATGGTTACGAAAGAAAATTATATGACGCACAGGATTTCGTTTTATAACATACTGAGCTGAATTGTGTAATTGCTAGGATTGTGTAAAAAAGATCAATACATAAAAGTTTTAATCGTTTAGTCAGTAAAAAGTATTTAAAATATCTTTATCAATGTTTTCTGGGTTTTCTTAGAACAGTTACTGTATTAATTAACTTGGATATGCGACTGCACAACCATGATCCATTTAACAATCCTCCAGTTAACAAGAGGAAAATGCTAAAACCCTTCATTAATTCATAGATGTCTGCTGATAGATGCCCACTGCGATGCATAGGTCTCCCCCAAATATCTCCACAATCGGTCCTGCTCTGCCCGCATCCGACTTGCCGCGATCTTGATTATGTCGTCAGTCCACCTAGCGGGGGTCTACCCTTTCAATAGGGGTTAAAATATATTATACCGTTAAGTATGTATAAAGTAATGACTTTCCAGCGGTATCTTTTGAATCAGCTTTAAAATTAATAACTTTAAAATTAAGTACAGGTAAACACGATAAAAAATATCTTGAAAACTTTTTTAAAGTTTTAAAGGTGAAAGTATCTAAAATTAAAATCATAAGGTGTATAAAAAATATAAAAGAAGCGAGTAGGCGTTAATTTTTAAATATATTCTTAGAAATAGCGTCACTATTTCATTAATGTATAAAAGTTAAAAAAATTTTTCATCGTTTAAAGTTTATAATAGCGTTCTGTATTCAAATTAAACTTTTATTCCAAGAAAATGACGAGAATAAAGTTCTTTTCCATTAATATACTTTTTCACAAACGTTTTTGAATCTATTTGACAAAAGCCACTAATTATTTTATAAGATTCAGCGTTAGTTCGAAAATCTCTGTATTGACTACACCGGCGTGGTTACCCACTACCAGTTTATAGTTAAAAATCCGATAAAAAACTGAAAGCACCATTAAGGAACGTGTTAAAGGAAGGACAGGCATTGTGAATTATTTAAAAATATTCTGGACATTTTAGTTTCCCACGTTCATTCATGTCAGATATTAGACGCCCACTACCAGGCATAGGTTTCGCCATATCTCTCCCAAGATCACCACAATGAGCTGTCTAGTTTATGTTTAAGTTTACGTCTACTATTAGTTTAGTACTTAAGAAAAGATTTCCCAATGTGATAAATATTCGTGTCAGAACATACGAGCCATATTTACACCGTCTACAAAGTATTGAGGATTATAAAATTATAACTCTGTGATCAATATAAACTTTTAAAATAATTTTTAAAAGAATTTATTATCCACCAAATAATTGGTTGAAACATTGTCTTCATTTGACTATTGTAGTTAAAACAATAATTCAATGATTAATTATCACATTTAGAGCAGGGATACAAAATATATTGATTTATCAGTTGCCTGATTTATCAATGCCAAAGATTGCTAAGAGTTATAAAATATTTTTTTACATTGCATGTCGTACATATACTATAGAAAAAATTTTATAGACTATTTACGTAAATGTTTTACAAGTAACGTTGCTTGATTCATGAAATTCTAAAGTAAAAAATATTATAATGATTAAAAATAGATTTGACGAGGCAGGCAGCTGCGCCAGCTATCGCTCTCAGGGGTAAACAGCCGAGACGGGCCGATTGAATGTGAAAATTTAATTCAGGTCATTTTCATCGCGAGGAAAAGATTCTGTTATTTTTCAGTAAGGACGCTGTTATGGCATAAATATATTTGCGCTGTTAAAATATCCTTCTTTTCTTGTGTTTCAATATTCTCTTACAGTAGCATTTTATATTTAAAAAACGCAACTTTAATTTCAATGTGGATTATATATTAGGTATTAAATTTTAAAAATATAACCATTTAAAATTTAATATTCTCCTCTTCATTGTATGGAAGACCATATGGAATCAGATTAAGGATCAATAAAAATAAAAGTGACAACAATACAGCTGTGCAACTAATAAGCCAATCCAATTCAAACTTAAGTAAATGACAAATAACTGAGTCAAGAAAAAAGTGAGTCGTAAAAGACATATCAATATGTTATTGATCAATTATATGAGTCACATTAAAAGAAAAACATATGTGAGTAACATTCCGACCGGGATAAAAGACAAAAGAAAGTTGTTTTTTTTTTAACATTATATTCATCACTTTAGCGGCAGGATTTCCTTTGTTGGGTCTTCTCTTATATTTTTCCAATAGGATTGCTTGAAAGGGGATTACATCCAGCGTCATCTAATGAAGATCAAGGTCGTCTGTCTACCTTGTAGGTGGACTTTACAGGCAACGGTCTGTGGTCTTCACTACAAAACCTTAGGGCTTCAGCAGCCGTCTATTCTACGCGTTTTGTCGCCTGATTACTCCTAGTTCAATGGGCACATCCTATCCCCAGCTATGTTATCAAATTTATTCGTAAATTACCTAAATAGAAATAAGTATTTAAAAAGATCGATATTAGGTAACTTTGTGCAATGATAAAGAAATATCTTTTAGCTTGGCGTTGCCGAACTGTACTTGTTTCCGCTCGCTCCGCGGTTTTGCTCGTTATTTAAATGCTAAGCTAAGTTAACAAAGTTTGCCATGTTCAAAATAGCGGCCGAGTCTAAACTTTGTTTCTTTCAACGATTGAAATGAAATTTCGGAGCGAGAGAATCTATTGTTTTGATAAACAATAGTTTTTAACTTTTTCTGTTTAATTAAGCCATTTACAAACGAAATTCGCAAATATGATTCGTTTATGTTTATAGTCATGTACCGAAAATACATCAAACCTTTTTAAATTTATTGCTTTTAATTCTTCAGAATGTTTGCACTATTATCAAAGTTTAAGTTGAATTCAATTCATTTATTTGGTTATTTAAATTCAATAAACGTACTGATAAATTAGACAAAGTTTACGTCAATTTTAGTAATGAAGTTATCCAAAATAACACTGTCGAAGACACTTCAACACCTCACACAGCAGTATATCCAGCGTTTAAATACGAGATGGACATCTATTATAAATCCGCGAAGGGAAACATCGTATTTCTCTTCGATTAAATTAATCCATTAAAATTTCATATTCAATCTCGACTTGTTTACTGAAGGGACGCATCGTATAAACAATTTCACTGTACTGGGATTTGATTCCTATTCCTTAGAACTTAAAGGTACAAATTACAATGCGGATATTGGCATTACAAATGTATAATGACGAAAAAGGTCATAACTTCCAAATATCGTTGGGTAACGGATGTTGTAAATAATATGCATAATTGATTTATACTGAGGTTATAGTCATTACTAAAAGGTAATTCTAGTGCTTTGATTTAGGTTTATAGTTTCAAACAAAAGTAGATAAAATATCAAATGTTGAATAATATACAAAGTAAATGTTCAAAGGTGTAAAAGCTTTAGAGGGCTAAATCTATAGCTTTTTTGCTGTCAATTAATGTACGGTAAACCTAATTTGAAAATCGAAGTTTTAAGAAAAAATAAATAGCGTGATCATGATACAGTACTAAGAACGTTTTCAATATTCAGTTTACTACATAATAAAATTAATTACTGTTTACTATCCGTATCTGCAGACTTTATACTGCCAGTAGTTATTGGCATCTCGTATTATAATAGTGAAAATAAATCAGTATCATATATTTTCAAAATTAATTCTTACTCCATAGTAAGAATATGCACTGGGATGGCTATTTATTTTATGTCCTCGGTTAAGTCAATGCTATTGTTATATTTTGTTTCTTTGTTTTGTAGAAATAAATAAAGAACTTTTGAACGATGTAATTACACATACGCGCAATGAGAAATGATAAAAAGAAATGTTTCGTTTGTTTCTTATTATATACAACTTTTTATGTTTAAATCTCTATTTTAGCATGTTCTAAGAGAACTTTTAACAATAAATGGCATAGGTTCTGTAGAGGAGCATAATATGAATCTTTCCAGATCACAACTTGTATTATGTATTCGGTAACAAAGGCCGTCATAACTTCAAAATATTGCTGGCATCATGCATAATTTATTTAAGAGGATCGGTACCAAATCTGGCAAACGGAGATATCCATTACTTACATTGAGCTTCGGAGGTAGACAAGGTTGTTTGCGGTCTGCTACCTAATTTAATATTATATTTGCTTGAATTTTATTTACTGAGGTCTTTGTTTACTTTAATGCAATCCATTTTCCTATGATGTTTAATGTAACCGTGTATAAGAACAGAATAGTTAAAGTAATAAGTAATATTTAGTTTTGAGACCAGCAGGTCTTAGATCATATTCAAGTTCGAGTCTTTATTCATGACCAGTTAACGTCCTACGCCCCGTTCATGCCATGCCAACAACATGCCTACTTCAATAATTGTCACGTCTGACAGATGTATCTATCTATTACAACTGAATTCATATTCGCTACTACGTTCTCTGACAGATTTCTTCACTAGAGATCTTAGTGGCCAGACAAACATTGAGTAAAGCTCTTTCTATTAATTTAAGACCGTGTCGTGCTATCGTCAACTTTCTTGTTTCAACGCTATAAATATAATTTATGTCTTTAGTCTTTCAGGTATGGATATGAAGACTCGGTGATGCTTTTTTAACAAATCTCAGTTAAAATTTTTCATCTTCTGTAACTTATTACTTATAATTTTAAAATTATTGACTGTTGCTGTTTAAAGATATTTTGAATTTAAGTTTGAAAATTATTGACTCTATCTTGTATTGTTTTGCTGTCTATGTTTCAAATTTAGTTTGGTTTATAGTTTCAGCTAGGATTATGTTTTTTTTACAACATTTAAAGGAAGATGCTGTGTCTAGTTATTTGGTGTAATGCTTTTGTATTATGTACGTTAATGGCATATCGCGCTAAAGATAAAATAAAAGTAACACGTAGTACGTTCCCTGTAATAATTAAACAATATTTATTCATTAATATCTACGAAATTATTATGTAATATTTAATATTTTTTTGTTAACAGTACAATAAAAGTTCTACGCAATATATACATAAAGTGCCTGACTATTAAAAGTTATTGCATTATTAAACATAGTGTAATCGCATTTATTTTGTTTTAATAAATATCTTGTAATCCATTAAGAGTTATCTATATTTATGCACCGTCATAGTCTTCGTGGAACTAACAACGCTGTTTGTTGTTGACTATATAGTTTCACAAACACCGATTAAGATATAATGTTGTATATAAAGTACTATTAATATATTAGCTAAAGAGATTTGATGGGAACAAACAATAAGCACGGCTTTCAGTTAATAGTAAGCTAGTTTATCGTATCGTATCTAAAACAATATCCCATGAAATATAACAGCTGTGACCTTCGCTATAAATTTAAAAAACGGTAAAAGATTATCACTGTGTTAGAGAAAAGGTAGATTTTAAGTAAATCTAGACATCAAGAAGTAACTTTACAAACGTTCTTAGTTTAAAAAAGAAAAGTATGTGATATCTATTAATTCATCTATTGATCATGAAACAAGCAAAAAAAAAACTGTTTATTCATGACAATGGAAACAACTGTTAGTACTGGTTTTTGTAGTGGCTATAAAAAACGGCCAGTTGCGCCCGTGAATGATGTCCAGGCAGCATAATGTCGTGTTGTTGTAAACCATATCACTAGGCCAATTTTGATTCATTACATAGTGATGCATTTATGGATGTTGAAACTGTGCTATGTAATAATAATAATAGAATGAGAAAGAAAAGGAAAAAAGTAAATAGCGTAATGGTTTATACAGTATAAATACGGTAAATTGTAATTATTAACTGCCAGCTGCTTAATGGTTGTAATTACCCTATCTATCCACAGGTCATAAAAACAGTATATAATTGGTTGTAACCTAAGTCTTTGTTTGTTTGTAATTTCATAAATGTTTTTAAATTTTTCTAGAGAAGGATTAGCTCTAACCACAATTACTCAGAAAAGGCATGCATCAGAAAAGAAATATTAAAATGGCTAACTAATTGTATAGCGTAATATGTTAAATTATTCTGAATGAGAATTTGGAGTTGTGCTAATAATATTTGATCACAGACGGGCTAACAGCGAAAATAAACACAATTTTTACTAAGTCAAATCAACATTAAGCCGCTATTAGAAATACGAAAGTAAAACACGAGAAATATACATATATCCGTTTCCATTCGTTAACTACTAAGTCTGTCCACAGCCGGTTATTGACCTACCTGACCTCATTCATTCATATTTATGGTGAACTAAGCTAACTTTACTGCTTGGCTGAACCAATAAATCACTTTTAATACTGGAATCACTAAACTGGGCACTAGGTAGTTAGTGATAGTTTTAATCAATTTATTTGTTTTATTCAGTAGAAGTTAATACCGTTTAAATGAAGCTTTTAGTATGTTATTTATATATGGATGCATGTAAATGTTATACGTATAATAAAGTCTATAATGATATAATTTTAGCTTTCTACGAATTTAAAAAAAATCATTAGTCAGGAGAATATTCAAAGAGGTATACACGTAAAAGTATAGTAGTATTATTATATAGGCACATAATAATAGAGGTAAAAGTAATCAGAGCAGGGTATTCTAGTTTTTGATTGTGGCTTCATAGCCCGCTGGTTGGATTCCCAATATTCATACTTAGGTAACATAGTTTATTAGCACAAACGGTAAATTAATATATCGTGAACCCGAAATCTATAAGACCAAAATATGAAAGACATGTGACCCGCCATTGTGCACTTGGCTCTCTTGGTGCAAGGGTCCTTTACTTTCGCTATGAAAGGTGCCTAGTGTGTTGTTTGTAGTTGATTATTGAGATTAGATTGTGAATAATAAAAAAAAGATATAATTATTTACAATTATTTTTTTAATTACAGTGTCTCTAAACTCACATGGTTGTAACTTAAAGCAAATATTAGCTAATTTGTTACCTTCGTTATCATCATAATCTCAGCCCTAGAACTACCACTGCTGGACATAAGCCTGTCCTATAGATTTTCAATAGGACTAGTTAAAAACGTTCTGTATACAGAGGATACCGACGTCCGTAACAGCGCCTAAACTTGAAATACGTATTTAAAATGTTGTAATTTATTTTAAGTAAATAATTTTTGTAAAACAAATTGCCACTATTCATTAAACATTGTTATTTTAGAACCTAACGGTTGTAATATAATAGTTGTTGGTTGTAATATAATATCAAGAAGGTTTTGTTCTATGATTGTTAGAACTATGTAAACGCCTTTCTAATATTACAGAACGTACTAATTGACTTTGTAAAACCGTAGTGTAAACTGAGCCAAGGTGCCTAGTTTCACAAAGCCTCGGGCTACATAATGCCCATAACTTATGCTAATATTCGCTTCTGAAATTTTAATATGATTTAAAATTTATACAATCATTACTGAATTGTACAAACACCAGCTGTAACAACTGAGTAAAACGATCTTATGGTTCTTAATGTACTGTTTCTTAAAACATGGGTTTGGTTAATGTTTACAAAAATACTTGTAAAATGATCAACATTGCTGATCATCGTCAGTGCTATGTAGGCTGTAAAACTGAAAAGGGTGCAATTAACAAGATGCACGTGGGATGTTTCTGAATACTGTTTGTGGCTGTAATTGACATGCGCGCACACTATATTACATATTAATATTATTTATTATTTTGATCAGTTTGTAAATAAAAAGTTATCGTCATGAATTGATTAGTTCACAATGATATAATATGCTGTCAATTAAAATTAACCTTATTACTTATATTAATTATAAAAATAGTTTATTATTTTTAAATCTTTAATAAGCTACCGAGAGTTTTGTTTCAGCGCAAACATGATTTACACCATCACTTTAGATAATATTTCTATTAATTTATTTTGTAAAAGCCAAAGCTTCAGAAAAGTATTTCAATTATAATCCATTAACGTTATCTTGTCAAATGTTATGCATAATGGATCGAAAATTCACCCAACCCCAGTAACCGCTTATCACGTTACTTGTACGTATAAGTGTTATTTAATTTGTCGAATATAAATAGGTTTAAATATTTTATTCTATTCACATTGACTATTTAACAAATACATGTTTATTCTTAAATGCATTCCACTTAACGATTTAGTTGCTAACAGTGACTTAAGATTCAATTATGAGATTTATCAAGTGTGATGTAATATATGAACACAAACAAAAACTGGAAAAACAGAATTTCCTTCACTTTGTTTACCTCTTGAAAACAAATTGTTTTTGCTATGAGTGCTAAGCAATATAAGAAACCTGTTCATTTATTATACGCAACAAGCCTATTTTCAGACTGTGTAGGTTGGTATCGTCGTGTCGTCAATGTCTGCCTTTACATATTAGTATGCATAATTATTGATGTTTGGTTACAAGGAGAAAAGAAAATTATTCTGCTCTTTTTAATAGCTTCGTAGAAATATCCTACATAGGGTAACCTTTCGTTGCGAGGGAAGTTATTTATACCAAACTCATACTCTGGCTCAATGTTTTAGGGTAGAGCTGCAGCACTGCACCTGTTGTCATAAAGACGTGACGAGAATTAGCTCGTGCACTACTGGGTGGGTCTGGACGCACGTATGACAAACCACCTCCAATTTGTAACGAAGGCTTTGCTGACGGTGGGTTGGAGGAGAGTGTAGGGCCTTTCCGACTTTCAGGTTTCTGGCTCCGCATGAGCAGCTTTAATGTTATTTTTCTCTCTTTTTCTGCGGTCTCCTTCTGTATTATTATAGATTAACCACCTCTCTCCTCCATTAACCACCAAACCTTGGCCACGTATTTGGAATGATCAGCCACACGTACGTTCTGGTTTCGCTTTGGCGAGTGATATTTTTCCTCGCAGTTTAATGCATTGGTAGCTCCAGGCATCTCCTAAATTGTAGAGTCATTTTGTCGACACTGTATAAATCACGTTTTTTCCCGTACTTTTACCAAAAGCATCAAAGAAAATCTTTGATATGAGCCAAAGAAGACCGGTATTACACTTCCCAAGAGAGAAATAAAAAAAACACGACGATCCAGCTAGAAACGCCTGATCTAATGACATGGCATTGTCATACATTCGATATCTCTTAAATTATTACATAAGATAAGGCATAAATACTGGCCTTATAATTTGCCTTGTGATCCCTCATAACATTTTTCTTTAAGATAAATGTGTGGAAGTTATTATTACTAACGGAAAAATGAAATTGAAAATTATTACAGCCTTATAATAAAGTACATTTTAGAAAATAATATCAAAAAATTCATGTTATACTTTGACGAATATTTTTGTTTATTAAACTAGGGAAGGGATGAAAATATTTTTCCTTCAAATTCTATAGATAAGATGTTGTCCCGATCAGGATATAAAAGATACTGAAGGTTTTTTTAAAATATCACTGCAATTTAAAGGTATTTAAAAAATTGCAATTTTCTCTCAAATTGCTTTAAATGCTTTAATTCAGCAAATATTATCGGAGAGTTACAAAAGGCTCTGCTCTCGTCATAGAAAAGGGTTAATCGAGAAAATCACAAGGCTATAAATCTGGTGGTGGTTTTTATGATGGTCACTCTGCAGTATCACTTTTTTCGGGAACATTCTTCATAGGATCTCCTTGCTGCTATTGGATGTGTGACAAGTGGTGCTGACCTGCTGGAACTATGTCACAGTGAAGCTTTGGTTGCAAGAAGTTATTTAAAAAATAGTAGCGAACTTTACTGTGGCTCACCCTATATCATGTATTATTCATATTTTTGTTTCGACAACATTATAACGTAAATAAGGGGGTTTATTAAAAAGGGTATTGTTTTGGCACAATCGCTTACGTTTGGACAGTTTGTTTGGTGAAGTAGTGAGGCGGACCGCTGCTGCCCCAGGCCTTACAACTTGGACTCTGTTATTCGGGGACCGCGAGTACATTCTGTTTGTTATTGTTTGGAATTACTTATTTAAACAAGCCTCCCTATAAATTTCCAACATTTGCTCTTTCTACATATATTTAGTTTATATCATAATAAATATAAACAAAATTTATAACTTTTTTAATGTTGGGAAAATTGAATAAACACACTAAAAGCCACCTATTAGACTAATAGATGGCACGCACGAATAATTATAATATTAACTAATAATAATAAAAAAACACAGTTTGGTCAACGCATAGAACTTGAACTATAATAATTAGAAGTAGTTTAAGAAAAAATAAAAATTACTTACCACCAACTATGTTTTTATTTTAGCGCAATTTGTTAAACAAATCTTATTTTCAGATGAACAACGTCGAATCTACGGATCTGAAAACGGAGAAGATCTACCCCGATATATCCGTAGTCCACAGCGTCAGGCTTCACCGTTTCCTCTTGAAAGCACCAATCGCCGCTTCTATCGTAGGAATAGGAATTCGAAAGGTATAAAATTTTACTTTCTAACATAGCTATAGTGCCTACAATTTGATTTGGTACGACTAAATTATTTTTCGCTGGTAATATTATTTTTTTTATAAACAGCCGGTAAATACTAAATTACACACACACATATGTATCATGATTATTGAACTATTTTTTTTAAATATGAAAGTGTTTATAATTACAATATTTTCTATCTCGTATACATTACATATGAAATAAATACAAAAATGTAATGTGTGCATTACCGAAGAAATAGCATTTAATGATTAGGCCTAATTCGATAACATTTCTTAATACATAAGTTAATAATTTATTTATTAAGACGATAGGTGATTTAGAGAGTGGTAATAATTAGTTTTTATAAAATATTGGGTTGGTATATTTAAACAGCCGTAACATTAGATAAATAAAATAAATAATTTAAACACCTTTTGTAATTGCCGAACTTCTATGTTTACTATTAGTAGAAAATAAGCGCCGGCAATTTAATATCTATAGTCGATTTTTATCAGATTCTGAGATTTATTTGTTTATTTTAATTAGGCACGAAGGAAATACCTAAAAATAAACATTTATATAAGTGTAATAGAACATTATACATATTTAAATATGTTTACCTATTGTAGGCGTACAGTGTCCTGGCCATAAATATACTAGTTTTTAATTAAATGTTAGTTATTAATACATAAAAAGGGTTCTTTATACAATAATAAAAGATGACATAACTTATTGTTACGAAGTTAATTCTAAAAAAGACAACATAAGGTACATACAATAAAAGACATGACGCACGCAGGTGAAGAGGCCTTTACTTCAGAGGCCGGAGGAGGAACCTTATCTCGCCGCAGCCGTCATCCCGAAGACTGTTCGCACGATCCTGGTACGCGGAATGCTCGTCACTGCCAAATTAATGGTATATTACTTGTGTCGATTTTATAATTAACGTTTAAAATTTAATAAGTGTAGCAAAAGTCTTTCCGTTGATTCCAATTAATCTATATTATAGTCGCATATTCCCATTATAGTCGAACTATAGATGTCAATGTTAATACATTTGGTTATCAAAAATATTTTACCATTATGACATTAAATATTAATATACATGTGAAAAAATCGTTCACTAAGTCTTTTATATATTGGTGTAGATTCTGGCGTGGACACCACGCACCAGCAAATGCAGCGTAGAATGTCCTCCCGCAAGGTGGACAGATTACTTTATTATTGTTACCGGAAGACGATTAAAAATCTATGGGGTGGCCTATATCCAGCTGTGGATGTCATACGGCAGAAATGATGATGTTCATTAAATAAACATTTTTTTTTATCTTTCCAGGGTATCTTACGTTTAAACTTTTAAATTGTAGTTAGTTCGTACTACGCAAACATAATACTGTAACGACCTGCATATATTAGTGACTACGTTCTATGTAGATCGGATTAAAAACAATTAACATGTTTGAAAATTCCCTGCTATAATTTTGACATATGGTTGTCGAAAGCAGACGAAATTTACGGAACATAAAACTAAAAAAATTACCGCGATGTAATGTGATAAAAATTTATAACATTATATCTTGTTTCCAATATAATAATTTCTATTTTACCATCGAATCAATTACATCTCCTGTAGACGTCAAGTTGAAATAGGCTGAAGGCGATCGTCAAGCCCAAGATGGGCTATTTTCTGTCATTTACACTGCCTAACTCGATCTAATAGAGTTTAGGCATACAGCGTTTATTTTCATGAAAAAATCAATGTAAGAATTTCAAATGTAAGACAAAGAGCTACTTTGATCGAATGTGTAACATATTTTCTTAACAATTTTATTGAATAATTGAAAAGCCTTATCTTTGTTGTTTCAAGATTTTAAGGAAACAATGGCAAAATTAGGAGGGTGGTAGAACAGATGTATTCGTTTTAGTTCCGTAATTATTTTAAATTTAAATCAGTAAGAAGTAAATGGCTGCTTTCTGCCGATTCCTTTTCATATCATGACCTAATTTTTCTATACTTTCGTATCCGTCCACCAAAAGCAACATCCAAAATACTCCATCATAGTAATTTTTTCATAATGAATATTGATAACCTACGCAAGGATGCTGCAGAAATCACCTGGGGTTCGCTAATCGCAACGGATAATGTTGAGGATAAGGTCAACATTTTCACCAATAAATTAAGGCAGCTTTACGCACACGCACCAATAAGGCCAGTGAAAATGAAACTCCAGCCGGCTCTATGGATT
Organism: Battus philenor; assembly: GCF_028537555.1. Classification (NCBI taxonomy): domain Eukaryota; kingdom Metazoa; phylum Arthropoda; class Insecta; order Lepidoptera; family Papilionidae; genus Battus; species Battus philenor. The sequence continues at coordinate 8,810,433 of NW_027181704.1, forward strand.
ATAGTTGGCATAAAATCACTGCTGGTAAAGAAAGCTGCAGCTACATCAAAACACAAACGTCGACACGACAAAAATTGGGACAAATATGTAGCAATCCGCAATCATTGCAGACAGTTGTGTAGATATGCACAACGCCTACACGTTCACTTATCAGTTGAAAACGCGGGTCTAGCCTTTCAAGACTCTAGGTACTGGTAATTTCTAAAGACACTGGGAGTTAAAAAATTGTTAAAGAGCACTTCCTTCGCCTCTAAAATAGGATATTGTGTAGCATCTCTTAATTATTCTAATTTATGTAGTACCTTTTACCACGTAAACACTTACAAGAATACTTACATATACATACGTAAATATATATATATATATATATAAATATACACGTATGTATATGTAAGTATTCTTGTAAGTGTGTGTGTCATGTCTCTCATCTTCGTCCAAAGGTAGAGATCGCCTCGAGCGATAAGACCGCCTCTTGTACCATATGCTTCTTTTTTTTCTTCTATTAATTGTCTATGTTATAAAAAAAGTGTTAATAAAATAAAATAAACAATGGCTAAAAAGTGTTAGTAATTTATAATCAATATTCACGGATTATCTACCGAAATTAAGTCTGCTTAAAAGTGATTTATGTCATAACAAATTCTATATGTCAATTCAAATTACGCAGTTGATTTACAAAAATTTTACTTTAATCTTAAATGTTGACATCACATCATCAGCATATTTAAATGCTCTCATGGTGGTTTCAGTTATGTTCATTTTGTAAAGACAATGAAAATAATATCTCTCAGCAATTGCTGTCTTTTGTGATGGTATAACTTTCACAAATATTATATATATGATTAATTATATTCCATTCAGAAATGTGAGGTATGAATAAAGCATTACACACATTCAGTAACGACGGATTCCACTTTAGTTATTGTAGTTAGGCATTCTGTATGTAGTATGTCTATTATAAATGTTATGCGAAGGTGGGTGCATGCCTTTGATAAGGATGTTTCGCATAGTTTCGCTTCAGCTGACGCGCTTCTGATGCGAGTATACACAGAAGGAAAGGTCTTGTTTATTCTATCATTTATATGCTATAAGGAATAAAATCACTTCTCTAATATCAGTAAGGTAAATCGAAGTTTCATTTTAACACATAAAAATATTTAAGCCATTTTTTGTTTGTTACGAAAGGAAAAAATAGACGAGCTTTAATCTATTTATAGACATACTTTTCATGTTCAATTCTTGAAGTATGCAATGCATGTATAAAAGTTTTACAACAGTACCATTAAAATGTAAATTTAACGGGACAGTGCCATATGTCACACAGCAACCGAAACATTGAATTTATTGCGAACCAAATTTCCCGATCGTGTAATTTTAACAAAATACAGCTGTTAATTATCCGAGGAATTTTGTCATGTTATGTTAAATGTGGTATCTATTTAGAGTCAATTACATCGAATCAATTACGGCCTCAAAACTTAAAATTTGTGAAGTAATTAACGAAAAAAAAGATCCATCATTTATTAAAAAATAATCGACTGCATAGTCGTGATGAACATCTCTCGGATTTCAATATAAAAGAACGCTTAATTTTTTTTTCACCGAATCATTCATTTGTTTTGATCTTACAAACATAGTATTTATTAATGATAGTTAACCGATAAGCTAGCGTTATTTGCAAAAACCAAATCACAGAGAAGGCTTCTAGCGCGCCGAATAAACGGGGCTGAGGTTTTAGGTTCCGGGGTGGAGACCTCGGACAAGTGTAGCGTTGGGCGCCCTCAAGGTGTTAGATGCTCTTGTTGAAATCGTCGGAAAACGTAAAATGCAGTAAATAGGTTTCATTTAATGAGTTTATTAGTCTTTTTAGTTTACTTCGTTCCGATATTTAAATATAACAAATTAAAGAAACAAATATGTATAATAACCTATTTTAACTAAATAAAAAAAAATATTTTTTCCTACAGGATCATCTAGCGGAGGCCAAGCAAGTGAACGCGAGTGTGAATCTCCTCCAGAGCCTGCGCCGCCCGAAGTGCCACCGAGAGGGCCTTCCCTTCATGTCACTCTTCGCCACCGAACCACTCCTTGCGAGCCACCTACTGATTCCGATCGACTATTTTTGTCTGAAGGTAGGTGAATTATGGTAAAGCTCATAAAAATTGTGATATTGGGTACTTTTTATTTCTATAAATTTAACAATGGAACCATTAGCGACTAGTGTTTATATATTAAATGTTGATGGTAAGTAACGCACGGAAAGAAAAAAAAACGTTATTAACTGGTCTAACAGTTTGATAGAACAATTAAGACATGCAGACGGTCGAAAAGACATAATGATAGGACATGAATTGCCTCCCTAAATCCACCAACACATGGCCATATGCAAGTTTGGTATTATCGATAATTCTTGCTCATTGGAAAGTCAAAGGATCTAAGTTAACAACTTATTGTAAGAAGTCTCGTTTTCGCAATGTAGTAATTCACAGTAGTTAATATCACTTCTTCTGAGCCAGATTTTGTATTAATCAATTTAAAATTCATTCCTAATGACTATTGTACTGAAAGTTCGATAAACATAAAGTTTTTCAAAAAAAGTCTGAGCTTTTCATAGGAATGGCAGATCAACAATGTACAGACTATATTAATGTTAATTATTTGTTTTGTGGCCATTGTCAAAGACTTGTATATAAAATATCATATTTACTGTATACATGGTTTGTAATAAACTAAAATGTAAAAGCATTATTACTATTTCACATTAATAATGTGTCAACCGCTAAACAATACAAAATTGATTCTAATAAATTAGGATTTCTCAAGTATTTTTATATCAATCTCTTGGTCTTGTGACATTGGGAGGTTGTTCAACTGTGTAGGTTTAATATAATAATAAGTATCACTTAAGTTTAAACGAGATGTTTATTAAACGACTTGACTAAAGAATGACAACATTTTATTGAATTTGTTACGTTTTCGTTTCAAAAATATAGGCAGTTATAACATCCCCAGCATATTTAACGTCAATGATATATCCGACTTATTTGATAGCAAATAAGGTACGACGCGTTACAAGCAAAGCTTTTTATGTACCGAAAAAATGATGGGATATGAAATATTCATTAATATGTTTGACTATCAATGTTATTTAAGAATGCATACTATTAGTCTAAAAATACATTATTAGCTTAAATCTAGCGATATGTATGCTTTTGTTGAGGCTACCCGCACAGCCAATAAGTTGGCTAATTAAATTTCCTTCGTAAATGTACAGCCGAGTTGTGTTAAGTAGGGCCTACTTGTAAAGGTACTTCGGTGGAAGTTTAATCGAGTTGCAACGGCCGCACGGTCCGCGCCGGTACGAAGTTGGTTCTGCCTGACAAATTAACCTCTTGATTTCGCTTCGCTCCGGGCGTTGGTTCGCAATATATTTTTATTTACTCCGTATTTATGTTTTATTGTCGGTTTCTTAAATACACGTAGGCACTTCCGGTAAATTATTAGCAACACTTTCAAATTCATGAGGATGGCGACCGATGACAAAGGGCATTTAAAGCTAAGGATTATTTATATAATTATATATGTATATATATATATCATTTACACAGTTTATAGCGGGATATAATTTGATTTAGCCTGTAATAAGTTAGTATGAAATGTTTAAATACAATGGTAATTTATTAAGTCTACACATAAGCTGCACTATAGTGCATGCCTGTATACAGGTGATCGAAAATTTTAAATAAAATCGATTCGCGTTTCGAATTATTTAGTTTTTAGAATATGAAATCGGGCGTGGTATACCTAGACGTATTAATGAAAGGGCTCCAAACTTACTTTTGCCGTAACGAAAGAAGGAAGCTGCTAAATTTGATTTGAAGGAGCGCTCGACGCGGGATGAGGCGCTTTGATGTGGTGGAGCTGCGTACCGCTACCCCTCGCAGCTCCGCCCAAATGGCGCGCACTTACAGGGAATCTCTTACCGTAATTTAATTTTTATGATAGCGCATTGTAAGTGTCCCTGGGAGGGTTTTATTTTGATTTGTTCTTTCACTTAGCACCAGACAGCGCTAAAATAACACTGCCGGCAATTTATAAATTCAAGTTCATCTTTTTATAAAATATATTTCGAAAACCATTAATTTCTTCCACAGTTGAAAATAAAGTATAAATAGATGGCAATAAATAAAACAACTTAACATAAGCTGATTTGAATGAATTAGGCAAATCTTGATTCGAACAAGAAAATAGCTTCAAAAGGTCTTGAAAGTTTAATGGAATCGAACGGGGACCGGTCGAAGTAGTCGGAAGTTTGCACGGGTGACAAATTGGGCACTTGACCCGCACGGAGCAGGCCTCCGAGTGCTTGTTTCTTGAGGACCGTAATAAGTTTAACTTTAAGTAAACTATATTCCATTCCCTCTAATTTGTACTCCACTACGCTGTCGCAACACTTTTTACATTATTAAATTAGCAGTGTCTATTTACTTGTGAAGTTTGTCCAGCGCTTGCTAATCGGTAAATTAATTATATCTGGTGATTTTTTAATATAACCTTATTTTGTTATATACGCTTTTAAACCTCATTTAAATTAAAGTTAATTCTGTATTGGTAAAACGTGTGTAAATAACAGTATAGCGAGTAGTTAAAGTAATATTCTTTGTAAATAATTTCTACAGTAATTTATAGTGAAAATACATTTCGTTATGTTATAAATTTTGAAGTAAATATCATTCATATATACGGATCTTAATTTAATACGTATTGGAACGTTATCAACCAAATGTTGTTGCAATTACCTCTTACATTTGATATTAAAATTTCTAATGTTTCTAAGATGTAATAAAGAAATGTAATAGTAAGAATAATAATAATAAACGCCTATTTAAATAACAAGAATCCTTTGTAGGAATGTCGCTTGATTATTTTGATTTTATTTAGGCTCAATCGGATAAATTGTATATGTATACATCTGTACTGTTAAATTTTATTAAGAGAGATATTTGTTGTTGAGTTTCTTCCTGCTTCTTCTCGTAAGCCGTTACACTTTTCGAAGCAGAGTAAAGTCAAAAATAAAATTGATTAAAATTATAACGATAAGTTGACGATTAATATGAGTACTGCTTAAAGTTCCAATGGTGAACAAACAAATTATATCTTAACTGTAAAATAATTCTATATACACTGATATTTTACATGCTTAATTTAAAATCTGTTAACACCAATTAGTTTAAAGCGCGCGGCTCCGACAGCGGTTGCAGACGCAATATCACAATCGCAATAAGAAATAAAAATCTGCATCTTAAGTTTCCGTCTTGCTTTTTGAAAATTGAAACCCACCCGGTGTCTTGCTTTAATTTAATTTCTACCTTTGGCTTTAAAACTTGAAGAATATTTGTTAAAATTATTACTATTCGTTTAAATATATCTGATAAGAAAAGAATAAAACTATGTAAGTATTTTTTTCTGAATATCAAAATAGTGATACTGATAAAGGTTAGAAGAGTAGCAACGTGGAGGTAGAGCTCTAGAGTCTTTTAGGATTTTTTTCTAGAGCTCAATGCGCAAAGGACTCTTGAAATCCATGGACTTACTTGGCGGCGAGCGAAGGTTTATGAATCAAGCTTTTTATACTACAAGCCTTACTATCTTTGGGTTCGATTTGAATTTATCGACGTATGTAATGTTATATATTTCAATTTAAAATTAATGAAATTAAAATTCTTGAAAAAAAAAACATTTCATTTCCATAAAATTGTCATATCCACATTATGTTTTTTAATTTATTTATTAAATAAAGGAATACAAAAAATAACCTTTTTTATTAACAAAAATTTGGTGTTCACAGTGGAATTCGTTTGTATTATTTTAATGTGTATGATTTGTGTGTTGTGGATAACAATCAGTATATTTTTTGTTTAGTAAAAGAATCCGTAAAGTTTATGACTATAAATACTGCAAAAAAGTATTCCGTTTCGATGAACTCAGACTTGTCTTGTTCTGAGTGGTTCGTACTTGATTCTGCCATACCCGTGCAGAGTTTTAAACATCCCCTATCCGGAAGCCACTTAAGTGCTCATAAAACACTCATACAACTATCTGTCTAGATCGCTTTCTTATTTCTTTTATAGAGTTTCGCGGGTTAGTTGCCTGCTTTTTTAAATTAGATATCAGCTGGTATTCGATATTATATATATTTAAAGTTGTATACTTGCATTACGTTAAGTATTGAATAACACATACACTAATTATTTAAAAAAAACATGTAATAATAATAAAAATACAGGCAGACCAAAGACGATTGTATACCATTTCTTACAATTTTTTTTGTCACCAGACATTGGTATAACAGATAAAATAACATAAGTAATTGCGTTTTCTTTGAATCGTCCGTTTTCTAGAAATTCAATATTCCGTTCTTTGTCCTAAATAGTGATAATTTGGCTCAGTAAGCTGAGAGATTTTTACTGATTTGTTAATAGTCGTAGTATCGTTTTGTAAATATTATAGAAAATTATATATGTAATGGTATGACAGGGAAAGCAATTATAGCTAAGCTAAGAGATGACTAGAACAGACAGGCACTAGTTTAGTGTGAATCTTTACTCAGCATTTTGTCGAAAGAAATTTAAAAGTACGTAACGCGTTATTCTTAAAACACATGCTGGACTTTTGGTCGGTTTCTCGGACAGTAAAACTAATTTACTAACCACATACTTTTTGTTTTAAAAATATGTAAACTCTTTTTTATACTCAGGTATTTAAATAACTATAGTTCATAATACTTCAGGAATACTTCAAGAAGAGGGTGAAAAATATAGATACCTTGTTCTATTAGCGCAGACCGTTCAATCCTAGACTTTGTTAAAGTCTTCGCAAGACACTGGATGTCGGTCGATTCTTACTGGTCTACTAAATATTATATGGAGAGGCCTATATCCGGAGTCGTCCTACAGATGAAATTATGATGATTATTAATTTATGTCAGTGCATTTGTATCGTATTTTTTGGTATTGTACATTTCAAAGGTCAGTTTATACCCACCAGAGTAAGAAATTAAAAAAAAAAACAACTAGCAACAACCTACTACATTATAGCTTACAAACGTTTTAAGATTGTAGTACAAACGAGTAAATATATATAATACATTACGAGAACATGTGAGTATTTTAAACTTTCTTAGTGTGGCATGGTACAGATCCATCCACGAACGAAGTGAGCGGGCTAAATGATTGATGGCGGCCCTTCAAGTATAAACTCGATTATCCGTTGAGACGCGAACAACTTACAAGTTTTATATAACGATGGATCAGGATTATTTGAAACTTTCCTTGGAAAAAATCGACTCATGACAATCATATTTGAGTTGAATATCAATGACGAAGACTTTTAGTGGACGCGAATTCGTCAGAAAAATATTTTTTTCTCTGTTATAAAATAAACGAATATATTTTTTGTTACAGAATAAACATTTTTGACACTGTTAGTCATTGAAAAATCTTCATGTTTTTAATGTCCATTTTATTCCATTAGTACAGCCCTCATCCTAAAGAAAACATAAATTCCGAAATTATGGGTGCATAATGCAAACTGGTGGATTATTTTAACGCGTATACCTCCAATATAACCTTAAATTGAGTATTTAGAAGTTATTTTGGATTATCTATCAATCAAAATATTATATTTCATGGCGAAACAAGAAAATTGTTTTGTCGTTTATTGTTCTGGGTTTTAATCAAGGTAGAGAATTACACTGCAGGCGTCTTGAGACCGTCGACGAGTAGCCGTGATCCACGCTGTCCGCATTAATTGCGTGCAAAATATCTTGCAATAATTTATTAATTTTTATACTAACTTTGATAAAAATACCTTACTCAAATCGTTATTTAATATTATTTAGTGTGTAAAAAATTTATTGAGTGAATATATAGTTCATTTGCTATCAATTAACGTATGGTATAATCTATTCATAAATCAATGGTTTCAGAATTAAATAATGACTTGAAAATAAACAATGTGCTGATAATGTATTAAGGAAAAACGTTTTAAAAATTCGGTAGTCGAAATACGTTTTAAACATATGTCTGTTCTACATATGTTTCTACCTATGTCTGTTCCTGTAAACAATAAATGTGTATACAGGAAAAAAATACTATAACATATTTTATTCTTTATACAGGATTATATTAAATAGGTGCAGTTTAAAAGCTTTTTCTTATTAAAACATTCATTGATTTTTAAAGCTATAGCTTTTACACCTACAATCAATCAGCCTGTAGGTATATTCTATTCTATTCTATAGATGCATTGCTCATCCTACGGTAACTTGTTTGTGAACAGTGGTCATCCTTCATAATTAATGTACTAAGTGTGGGAATGGAACCCGAAATCCACTGTCGCAGGTCTCAGTGCTCTACTACTGAACTAGCAGGGTATTACATCGGTTGCTGTACGAAAACAATCGACATAAGATAACAACTAGTCGTATTTAAATATGATAATGCAAGATATCACTTTATTATTGTATTACTGTTCGTTATAAAAATTTGTTTGTGGTTAGGCGTTTAAAGAGTTTTTGAAATTATTGTTCCGAATTTAGAACCCGTGATATAATGTTTTAGATTTCCATGTTTAAACAAACCAATCCTCAGACAGTAGAATAAAAGTGTGTACAAATCGTTTTCTTTGATAGAATGTACGCGCTGTGCTCGCTCAAGCGGAATAATTCGAACCGTTTGCGCACTCTGGCCTCCCCAGCGCGTCTTCTTTTGCCCTCAAATGCGATTTAGTCAGGCTACTTTGCAGTCTGTTTATTATGTAGTTTTGTTTCCTTTGCCCCACCTGAAAACGTAGTTCGTAGTTTTATTTCTTTCAATACTATATTCGTTTGCATATAAATCTTCAACTTTATTTTCTGCAGAGTAATAACTTTAAGGGAATGAACAATGTTTATTATGCTTTATTTTTAACATTTTCTTACTTTTAAGATAACTTAGTCGATGAGGTGAACAAGACATCAATTCAAATCAGTAAATCAATAACAATTCAAGTGTTTATCTTTTCCAGTATAAAGAACTGAGCTTTTGTTTATAATCCATCTTATCAATAAAAAAAACCTTGGATCTATCTAAAAGTACCTTATTTCGTTCCTAGATGGCTACATAAATTCAAATTCAATAAGGCTTTATTCAACAGAGGATAATCCATCTCTTATTGGCGTCAATGTCAGTCATGAGAAGAAAAGATGAAATTCTGCAGGTATATATTTTTTAAAGAAAATACAAATAAAAATTTTATTAACATTAAAGTAGTCTGGAGGCAAACACTTCATTTCCGATGTGTGCCATCTTCTATGAAGTCATTTACAGTATAGTAAGGACGCAAACGTTCTTTTATATTTTGTTAAAATTAAGCAACAGCAGTATTATAAACTATATACTTTTTTTAATGCCGTATACGTTGATCGTAGATAGATTTATTTTAGTATCGGGTATTTACATGGTCTATATCATACTAAATTATATTACACACATATTGAGAAGCGATAGTCAATAAACCCATCATATAACCAAAGAAATCCTTTACCATTCGATGGTGAGAAAATGATGGCGTTTATAATTTTAGGAGAAGTTATTAAATTGCAAGTTGCAATTGCAAATTGATATTTAATTTCAGTAAAGTAGTACGGCGGTAATGTTTAATTTACATACAGACTTTTTGTCCTGTACAAATTGATAGCGTCTTTAAAAGTGTCGTTATTTTAAAAGCGATAAAGAAGTATCACCGCACCTATTCCGGTCATGTCGTGCAACAAAGTATCAGGCGGCTGCGCTACTCTCATTTATAGTTAATCCTATTTGATATATTGGTCCATTAGGAGAGCTGTCCTAGTTCGTTCCTCGCTGAGATTGTAAGAAAATACCGAGTAACGACGCCGATACACCTTTATAGACGACCAATCGTGTCAAACTTACTCGTTATCGAGAACAATTTCAAAATAACTTCGCGGAGCTGAGAAAATAAAATGATATGTTTTATGTACATTTTATTGAACCTTATAGAAAGTACATAAAATGGAATAACTATTACCAGTAAGCTAGAGTAGCTAGTGTAGATATATAGTAGTGGTAAGCTGGTGTAAGTCTATGACAAATAATGCAGGTTACCGAAACGATTTCCGGCAGGCACGCACCTTCTTTCTTCTTCATAGTTGTTTCCGCGTGACTGAACCAAATACGTCAGTCACCGCTAGCATTTTCTTCCAGGATTTTCTGTTTTCAGAAAGTTTTACAGAGGTGCACGGTCTTGTTGCACACTTTGTATCTGCGTCAATCCAGTGAGTAGTTGTACCGTGCGGCGCGCTGGCTACGGGATTTTTAACATTCGGCGCCATCTCGAATGCGTCTATCCTTTACCTTATGGGAGGCTTAAGCGTCTAGGTTTCGGACGCGAACAGAAAAGTGTAGAAGATGAGTGCACGCATTGTTTTCATTCTGGTGTTTCTGTGGATCCCTTTTTTTTCCACGCGCCTCCTTTAAATTATACTTATTAATACTCACAAGCGAAAAAATCGTCATAGTACGTAAATATATTATGTGTACCAATCCGCATAGGACCCGAATAGTATATTGTGGCCTCGTGACTTCTTTCTAAAGGAATGTGTCCTCGTAGTGTAGAGGAGATTAAAAAATTAAAAAAAGGTTTAAGTAAGCCAAAAAAATTCAACGCTAGAGCCTCTTAAACATTTACTTTGGAAATAAATACAAATACGAGAGACGAAAAGTAATGAATTTCCTTTTTTGGGCTCACAAAATTTACAAAAATAAACTCAATATGCGCTTATCAAGATCCGGTATCAATCTATTATGTTTGCGCGGTTCCTTTCGTCTCACAATATCGGTGGGGGAGCCTTTTAAAGTCGCTTTTAAACGTGATACATTATCAAAGCGTAGTCGCTATAGAGCTTTTCGCGGTATCGTTGGAAGCGACTCACGGATAAATGATTGATAGCAAAATGGCGTCAGAGCGAGCAATCACGAGCGACTTTCACTTACACTGAAAATATTTTACACGTACCTATCTATCGTGCCTGCTGAATGTTAAATTTTTAGCCACTACTTTTATTTTTAGTATTCGTTTGTTTTAAACCAGATTCAATCTACTGACAGAACTTTTGAATATTGATAGGTATTTTTGTATTTAAATTTTGTTTGCTTTTAAATAGTTGTTTTTACTAATGAATCAATGTGGCGGAGAGATTTTTAGTCATACTATTTACATACGCCTAAATTTCATGATTGAATACAAAATATTACGCTATAAATATTCTTGTTCGACTAAGTAATCACATTAAGTAAATTTTAAATACACATAAGTATTATAAGTATTATTGTGTCAGTGAGATATAATTATCTGTAGTTTCACAGTTTTTAGAGGTATCAAAAATAATGTCGTGCTATACCGTGGTGGGTAGGATGTCGGCAAACAGGGTGGATAAACAACCTTGTTAAGGTCGACCGAAGACACTGGATGCAGACGGCTACCAACCGGTACCAAAGGAAATGTATGGCGGCGGCTTCTGTCCAGCTGGGATCCCTCTGCGGCTGATGTGATGATGATGGAGAAATTATAATGTAAATGAGTCCCACATGAGACGTTTCTATATAACAAGATTAAATGTTGTACCGTTTTTCATACCAAAAACTGTTTTTGATTTGATTGTAACCACTGACGTAAAAAATGTATTTGTTTTTATATCTGTACATGTTATGTTATAATAAACTAAACAAAAGTCACTAAATGGAGAATTTTCTTACATATATTGAAAAGTTCCTGTTAGGTACAATTTTAAGAGCAAATAAAAAGAAAAAATGGTTACGAACAAAACTTTAAAGGGGTCACGAAGTTTCATTTGAATGGTATTTTGTATATAATTTGCATACTTATTTACATTATCTCTGCAACACACAAGTGGGCCCCTTTCATTATCAAATTCACAGCGCGAGGGAGGAGTAAAGTACGCTGCTGGAATACCAAAATGAAGTTCAAAGTGATTATCAACAAATTCCATGCAAAAAACGACACCCGATTAAGGCAGTAATAAAACTATGGGGGGCTCATTTATACCAGAATTTAGAGCACTGTGCGTGTTAGATTAAGATATTTAACTATTTGATTTTATATAGTACATACAGATAGTCATAGTACGTGGAAATAAAAAAGTTTGTTGTTTCGTTATGTTGTTCATGCAGAAATGGAATTTTTTTTAAAACAAAATGTTATATATATGGGATAAGATATGAAAATCGTTTAAGATTTGCAGTAATGTCATAATGAAAAGAGCTAAAGGAATTAAAATGTAAAATATCAAATAGCAATTTGTAGTAAAGAACCAACGGCTTAACTAACCCGGACAACAAAGCTTCAAACTTTTACCATCTTTACATTGTAGACGGACGATGAGGCTGCAGGATAACAAAGGTTTTTTTTTTTAATTGGGATGCAATTTCATCCATTTTTTAAGAGATTTACTTGAGGGTTGTCGACGTGGAGATAATTAAATTTAACCCTTTCACTCCCTGAGCTGTGGAAAGTCCCGTAAATTAGAAAACTAAACTGTGAGGATCTCTCCCTCGTATTCAATTAGTTGCTAATCATATCTGGAGGGTGTTAAGGGATCGATCAAATTGTGTTGGTTCCTGTAGTTTGAATGATGGTTTATAATAAAACTAATCTTAATGTATCAAATCAAATTGATGTTTTTTTTTCAGACCAGGCTTTCTATATTTATATTTAATAAATGTAATGTGTCTATGTTAATGACAAAAACATTAGTGTAAGAATATGTATTAAAACGATACAAATAAATTTATAGAAATTCATACATAGCTGGTGGTGATGCGGGTGGCAAGACAGATAATAAATCCAATTTATACGCTAGTTCTTGTTTTAATCAAGGTTTTACAAACTTGTTTAAGATTAGATTAGCTTATAAGAAAAAAACTATTGTCATTTCCGTGTGCGCAACGTGTAACAGAAACATTCCAGAGTTATAATAAAGGAACGTCAATAATAACTGGAGTACTCTTCTGGTTGTTCTTATAGATTATATCTCTGCTCTTTAGCTATCATATATTTTAAATAAGTAAGAAAAAATGTTAAAATTGTGTTTCATCTATAATCACGTGTGATATAATATTATAGTATTCCTTAATATCCTTGTGGTTTTTCAAAATAGGTTTGTTATTTACGAAGCATAACAACAAATTCTCGAGTCAAGTACTATAAATTCAAAAAAACCATTCATAAATATCCTGTACCTATCAACATGGTTAAGGAAAAGTAGCAATTTCATCAACTAATGAAACTTAAATACGCCATTACGTTACTTATTAACACACATCTAGTTCAAAGTTAGCCAATGCTTCATAATATAAGTTTATCGGCTTTTCGTCTATAGAAAGTTTTAAACTCGTCAAACTGCTACCGGAAATAGTTGATAGAGCACGCGTTGTTATCGCACGCTGCTAACCAAGAATTCGACCCATGGAAAGTTTGCAGCTCGATTATGCTGCGCAAACATCCACGGAACAGCAAACTATTGACCTAAACCACAACATAGACAGCTTTTAATATCACGAAATTGCCCTGACATCATTTAGTCGCTGCAAATATTACTTTAATCCTACAGCAATAAAGTTTAAGCGTCTGTGCTTGCGGGGAATGCAATAAAACCTTTAGAAATTCGAGACGTGCGAGTAAATTCTCAGACGTTTCTTTCTAACTTAAGACATACGACGTAGGAGTGAAGGAGGCCCGTCTCTTTCTAGGAATGTCATAGCTATATATTGCAAAGGCGGCTACAAGCCGACGGCGATGAAAATTCTTCGTACCTCAATGTTATCTCATGAGGCACGTTTATGTTTAATATCGTGTTATCATAAGTAAAAAATACATCGTATACAATAAAATATTGTAATTACTTAGTTTTAACTATATTTCACGCTCTTATTTACTATTTTCTACACATGTAACAATGATACTTATCTAATGTATTTTGTTTTATTTTCACATAACATATTTTAATTGTAAATATTTTAACTTTATATATTGGGCATCTCCACCATATATATCATCGCTTAGCGCTACTAATAAAAACAAATTATCTGTTATATTTATATTGCAATTATTACAATAAGACTTCATTTACCAAGACACTTCTAAGCGGCTAATTTACGTGAACAACCTTCAGATAGAATTATATTTACTAATTCGTTGTTTTCCAGACGAAGGGCCATCTGTCTCTTCGCTATGTTTACTTTGGCACAAAAAGGCCAGTCAATGTGAAAAAGCCGCGGCAGTGTGTCACTTTTTACTACTTTGGGACAACATTTTCCTTCTGAGTCGTCGCGTATATAGGGCGGAGTTTGTGCCGCTGTAAAAGCAGGTTTATGACTGACACGTGCCGACGAAATTCTATCGGAGATGTTATGATATCGATCGGGTCAATATGAAAACGTTCATTGTTTTTGTTACACTAATTTATTACGTACGCGTAAATTGTTTATGTGTTTTAAAAAAATAATGAAGTTATTACATATTGGTAACTATTTATAAAAACATTTTAAGGAAAAAAAGATTTTCGTTCTATGTATAACAATAATTGTTAAATATTTTTTAAGTTAATAATACTGCGCTAAAGTAATAAAAATGAAAACATACAGAAAGACAAAAGAAATAGAATTAAATAATTTTGTAATTTATTAACGACGATAAGCAAGTAAAAAGTTTTTGTAATATTATAAATACGCAACTGCAGAATTGGTTCCTCGGGGATCTTTTGTCCAATTATTGGGAAGCGTAGGGGCTCGTACTATAGATCATTATAAATACGACATGAAAACCTGTCTTATTGCGTACATAGTTGAGTATATGTGGTAAAGCGATGAGGGTAAACAAATTGCGATACTAGCGAAGCCTTATTATGCATCGCATCAATCATAAAACCCTCGGTGAACCTTTCTTCGTCTCAATGGCAGGTAATGATTGCGTTATTATAAGAGATTCTCGATAAATTCGACTAAATAAGTATGACTGTTTTAATAAATTATCTATTGATACTTTTAACACAATTATTTTCGAGCAAATAAATTACAGAGTCATCATGTTCTTTATCAAAATATTATGAAATTTCTGTTTAAAATATACATATCATAACCGTGGTTTTATTGATGAAATGGTATCTCTTTTTGTTATAATAAAAGACTGATTGAGCACGGTTTGTTCGTTTCTTTTGTCTTTAATGTTATGCAAAACAACGTATGCGGCAAAACAGGCTCTGAAAAGAAAAACTGTATAAACAGTTCCCTGTAAACGTTTCGATTTTCTTGTTAATAAAAACAGTGAGTAAGTTTATAATGAACTGTTTACCGTGGCAGATAATAAAAAAAATGTAATCGACGCTGTGACGTCACAGGCCAGTGAGCCGAAGCGGGCGAGCGAACGCAGCGGGCGCCCACAACGCTCCGCAAATACGAGAGATAGCCTCGTCCGGAAATTCAATCAAGCTCGCACGGAGATTCGATCAAGATTGGGGTAATTAAAATAGCTACCTTTTTACCTAAACATGACTCACGGGCTTATTAAAACCTGTTGCATGCCGCCGGGTAATGAACATTAATAACAAATAAATAACGTGCAGAGGAAATTGTTACAAAAGGGCATAAATAAAATTTACCTTTACATATTTACCTTTGATTAATCTAATGACTAAATCATTTAGCAAACCTTTACTGGATGGTATTTTCGGCATTGCTCAAATTTTGGTTAAAACATTATCCTTTTTGATGAAAATAGTAAAATTAAATAAAATATTTTAAATATAATGTGTCGTAAATATTAAGACAAAAGTACACATACCTTAATTTCTTTATATTATATTGATACCGAACCTAAAAACAATAGTTTAAAAAAAAACTTTCTGAACGATATCCATTGCTGCTTGCTACTGTAGAGAATTAAAAACTAGTTTCTCTTGGATTTGACTTATAATAAAAAACAAATAAAAGCTACATGACTGCTATTCGTTGTGAATAAAATCCTCTAATTATAAAACTGCGTTCAATTGGCTGCTCTTAGCCTTATACGAGATCGAGAAGGCAGTCGCCTTATTTATTGTCCACTATAGAAATTGAATATGGATCCCATACGACAACGTGGTCGAAGGTAATTAAAAATACGTCACTCGCAGCCGACCTTTCAATTCGAGCATGTGTCGAAATACGAAATGAATCATTTCCCGTTTATATTTGTACGTTACCGTCGGAACTCCGATCTGTTTGTTGTTATTCGACCAGTCGAAATATTCGTCGAATGAATGGGAAAATTCAGTTTTAGGGCGGGCTCGTATTGCACGAAAATGCGGTCGCCTCAAATTCTGAATTTAGTTTAAAATGTTTTATTAAAATTTGTGTAATAATTTTATTGCTTTGTTATTTTGATATTGTATTCTTAAGTACTATGTTTATAAAAATATGATTATTGTTTAAGTTTACATCTCTTGAAGTCGAGAAAAAATCTTTAGGTAGTGTTCGCATCGCTGGCGTTTTACGCTGTACACAAATGGCGCTATCTACAAAGTACTTTTTTAGAAATCTACGAAAAATTAATCACGTTTAGCTTTTCGTTATAGCTATACTTAATCCAAATTGGAGCGGCCATTGGTTGAATCGCTCATCGTGAGCAATTTCGTTGCGTCGCGTGGAAATCTAACACTTTTTTTTAATAAGTACAGATGAATAATATTATTAATAATCCATTAATTAACACAATTTAGTATATTTATAATTTTTTTTTATAATAAGGACTTTTACTAATAAATTTTATTCTTAAAATCCATTACGAACAATACATAAACTCTTTTACTGTCCTTAAAAAATCCGCTTGTACAAGTATGTACGAGTATAATGTGTATAGTACATTTTGAAAAGTAAAGAAATTTGAATGGCTTTTCTATTTTAAAATCTTTAAAACCACTGTTCCAGCTACCTCAGTATAATAATCTATAAGAATTCCGTACATTGTAATAAGTGCTTCTATTTATATTAAATCAACTACCCAATGACAAAAAAATTTAAATTAACCCCAAACTCAAATTAACACTAAAAATAATTTAAAAATAAAGATTAAAATTTACAAACGTAAAAGAAAATAAAAGGTCAAAAGTGCCATTTTTGGATTTTCAATAATTAAAAATAAATTAAAATCTAGATAAGCTGGTTTGTCACAGGAAAAGTAGAGGGAAAGAGACCTAGCGGGCGATCAACCCGATAGGTAGACTGTGTATGGGTGACGTCAAACCTCACAGTGATGGAAGCGTTTGAAAAGGCAGGTCAAGGAAACCTGTGAAGGCAACTCGTCGAACCTTCGGCCAAGGCTTTCCAGGAAGGGCATGACCCTCAGGAATAAAGATGAACCACCACGAGAGCGACATAGACCTTAATGATCCTGCTTAAGGATTCATGGGCTGAAATCTAACAAATTATTTTGCTTTAAAGTTATCTGTGGTTAGGATTAAGTTGGATATGAATAAAATTATTAATTGTAAGCGTAATCATATGTACCATTATAATCCTGTTACACAAGAAAAACTGATGGCCAGTGATGATCCATGTAGATGTACAGAAAAACATTATTTTATTTATGATATATCTTTAGTTAAACAGCTTTTTAAATGACATTTTTAAAATTTTCTTATTTTTTTTTAAATTTTACCTTTAATACTAAACTGCTGACACTCACGTTGCGCGTTAAAAACCGAAAGAATTAAAACAAGCAAGCGATACATTATTCGTCGAGGGGCGCATCTGGTCATCCTTGGTCGAGTGCTGCGACTTGATTTATTTTCAGTATCCATCACTCACCCTACTCGGTGGATACGTTTTGTCTTTCCCTCTCCTTATAATCACTTCGTACTTTCAGTATCCAATTGACTGCTGCGCTCCTTATATACTTATAAAGGTTGAATATATATGTGTAGTGTTTTATACCTACAGACGATAGCAAAGAGGTCATAGTAAAGTTATTTACTAAATTTTCTTTCTTTTTCAGTATCATCAGCATATCAGACAGATACACTGCAAAGTATAGGACTCTCCCAAAGATCGTCACGGATTTTTTAATGATTAGTGTCAATTATTATCTGACTTAAAAAGAACAAATGCTAATAATTATTTAAAATAATTTGGTGGTATTTCGTGCAGCTATTGCTTTTTTCCGTTAGATCCAAATCTACAGTCCTATAATGAATTTTTCATAGCATCATGGTGCACATCATGGTTTCATAGCATATTATTTTTCAATTAAAAACGTATATTAGTTACGTTTGACATCTGTAGATTTTGTTCGATATGTGCGAATTCACTTCATTAAACTCAGCATTGGCGTGAAAGCTTTTGGTTAATACACCTGTCCGTTTCAATTCCCAGCGAGCAACAGCCCCAGTCCCAACCAATTTTGTGTTAGTGGGATAAACTTGTTTAGCATTTAAATTATGTTCTCGCCACTGATTCAAACAACTGCACCCAGAATTAATAATGCCGAAAATGTTTAGTCACACACAATTTTGCTAGATTTTCAGATTGCAATTTGCATGTTAAACGTCAATCCGACGGCTATGCGTTGAGCCCTATCACTGAATATTAATGCGGCTTGGAGATTTTGTTTTACTTTGCGAGAACTCGATTATAATGCAAAGTAGCTGGCAGCGCTGATTTTGCACCGATAGGTGTGCGTCTCGTGTCCGCTGTCTAGACGACAGCTGCAATTTGACTGAAGTGATACAGACAGCGAGATTTAAAAAATTAAACGTTTTTGTGTGATCACGATTTTGGAGATCAATTTTATATACAGATTAGGATATAATAAAGTAATATAGTATGAATATTAATATGGGAAGAAGTAAAATAACACACAGTAAGAATCACTTAAACATAATTACCTCAGATATTTTTGATATTAAGCTAATGATGAATACGAGTTGTAAAAGTATAAAAATACACGAGCTTGACGACGATTGAAGTCACAATACTGAAATACTAATATTTATAAAATACTTCTGAGGAGCGACGAAATTCTTTCATGTACGTGATGCGCAAGAATTCTGGGGGTCACACACACAGGTCACACCCTACACGTCGTGTTTTAATAGTGTTTACATTAGAAGGGAGAGTTCGACAAATATTAAATGTAGCGTAAATGATTTATTGCTCCGTTAAAATAACATTAATGTGCACTAATATAAAAACGTTAAAATTTTACGTTCTGTGGAATATTTTGATAATACAGGATAAACTATTAAGTTGAACGGATTTTATAATAGTACGCAGAAGAACTTCAAAGCTTGAAATAGAAAATTTATTTTTATAATATAATAGAATTGTATATTTAAAAAATAACATCATTGAGGTGAGAGCCATCTGAACCTAGATCGCATTCGTTTATCTTGTTCAAACTAGGACCTGATATTGCAATACTTAAAATTTTTTAGCTGTGAAGAGAAAAATTTATGTAACATTGCTGTATAAGGATTAGAATTTGAAACTAACAAGCATTTTTGGCCAAATATAATATAAAAAATAAGTAAAAAAATGTAAATTTTTGAGCAGGAGTATGAAAATTTAAAAATAGTTTTTGCTAATGATACTTACACTTATTATAAACAAAAACTCACTAAGTATTTAGCTGAGAAACCATTTTTCTCAGAGTTTAAAAATAAACGAGAAAGAGTTTTGCGAAGATTATATTTTACTTTATATTTTACATCTACAACATAAATTTTAATAATATTGAAGTGTCTAAATGTTTAACATTCCATTTTTGGGAGCTGGGGTGTTCTGGGTGGGAAGGACACCAGTGGTTTTTCCTGAAATTTACCTACTTGCTTTAATTAGGCCTGTGTAGGCTTACGGGCGGTCATTTTTCTTGTTTAGTGGTAATTGATAAAGGGCGCGCCAGAATGGACGCCACCGAACCTCTAGGCGCAGTGCCCGATGCTTTACTTGCTTATGTCGGCCTAGTATAATAATTTACAATTAGGTAACATTTGTAGTCAAAAATAATTAGTTAAATAATTTTGAGCGATTCTTTGTTGGTGAGTTTTTATAATTATATTAAACATATGAATGATTGAACTCGAAGAAAATATACATAAAGTACTTGGGTCTACCATTGATCCAAGTATTAAAAGAATAAATTACTAGTTTTATTTTAAAACGTATAAAAAAGTAAACATTACATTTTATACCGCGTAATTTACAGAAAACCATTTTGCTAAATAAAAAAGCTTCGTCCAAACTGTACTATGCTCAAATATTGTTGTCGGATGTTCAGACGGATTGCTTTTAAGTGGATTGAATGAAAATATTAACAAATTGGCCTGCAGCAGGATTAAACAGTAAATTCTCATATCCTACTATTAACGTTTCCCCTTCACTGAAGGGTGACTGGCAGTATGGAGCGCCAAGGGGATGCAACCTCAGCAATTGCGTTAAATCAGCGCTCGTATACGATTAAAAATGCTATCAAGCTCCATTCCACGTTTTACTATTAGCTAGCCATTATGAAATCGATCTTTTTGTATAAACAGCGAACACAAGCAAAAAAAATGTTAGTCTAATTTCAATACCTTAAACTGCTTAAAATACACTTCATCATCATCATATCAGCAAATAGACGCTCACTGCAAGATGTAGAACTTCCCTAAAGGTCGACACGATGACCAGTCCTGCGCTGCATGGATACGGTATCCATGGTTTGACCGTGACTATGTCCTCCGTCCACCTAGTGGGGGGCCTTGCCTACCCACGCCGCTTCCACTGTCTCGCGATCGTCGCTCGACAACTTTCAAGCGTCGATGTACCCTGCCCACTTCAAACTTGCTTATTCTGCGGATCTCCATATTTTTAACAAAGCTCCGACCATAGTCTTTTCTAATTCTCTCTGGGTAATCATCTACTTATATAGACTATAGACTCATCGTAAGCGAATACGTCTCGGATCCGTATATCATCACCGGCAATACACACTGGAAGAGTTCACGGACCCCTCCGTTCCGTGAACTCGTTTCCGATGAAGCTCTAAAAGCCGCAAGTCTAACAGCAAAAACTTCACATGAGAAAGTAGACAATAGACACACTGGTCAAAGGTATTTGTTTATAGGTATTGCAGTTTTAAAATAAATTTTAATACCAATATACCAACTCAGATTAAAATAAAAAAATTTTCTTATTTTTTTTTATCCTCCTGTTCCTGTTTGTACCTAAATTGCAAAATATACGCAAAACAAATTTATTGCAACTTTTCTCCTGTAGATCGGTAAGGTCGTGTGATTTGATTTGGTCGTCGACGGCCCCATTCCGAAGTATTTCTTTTCGTGGGAGCCGGCCTTGCCTATGGAACCGTCGTAAGACCAATATTGCTGAGAAAATTAGTTTATGTAAAATGTAGTACAGCAATGAAAACATCTAGTGGAAAAATGGAAGCGGAATATTGAAATCAATTCAGTTTGGCTTTACTGTTGCATCACGAACTTATCTTCGCGAATTGAAGTAGCAAATAGAGATACTATTATTATTGAATTTATACAATTTAATGTGTAAAAATGTTAGTCGACCTTACCTCGAATATTTATGTCCTATTTTTTTAGTCATCATCTTATCAGTCGTAAACATTTGACTGCTAGATATAGGCCTGGCCACAGGTCTACAAAAGGAATGGTTTGTAGTGATATTTTAAAATTAGTTTTATATTATTTATGTAATAACTTTACATGCAAGGAGCACCTGTAATAAGTCTAAACGTTCGGAGCCTCTTGTTATTATTATTATCCATACCCGATGACCGGTTTTGCTGTTACCTATTTCGTAACCTCGTGTAATATGTCGAAAATAATAAATAAGAGTGACAAAAATATCATGTAAAAATAATGTTGAATAATACCTCAAACCAATTTTCAATAACAGTTTATTTAAAAAATAAAATATGTTTGTGCACCAACATAAAAAAGTGTATAAAAACAAATTCGGACTTCATTAATTTTATGACATCCAAATTAAGTAATAATAATAATTAAATGAAAAAATTGTGGAAAAACACTAAAGAAATCTCGAAATTTTAGCACATCGGTTTTCTATTACTAGTATTTGAAACATTTTAACAATTACGTAAAGTTTAAGAATTTCTAAAAGAAAGCATTTGAAATGGATAATTAGTTTATACGCATGTTTGTAACTTCTATAACATAGTATACAACTTATACTTAATTGAAATGTTGAGTTGGGTCTTGCCCATAAATGGAGTAATAAATGTGCGCAGTGAAGCCGAAATATAAATTTAATTAATACTGAATAATGTATTTACATATCCGGCCACAGTATGCTTTAATTGAAATTTGTTTATTCACAAACAGTAAGACCAGCTTTTGCCTGAGACTTTTTGCTTTTCAAGTCATAATTAATACTTTGAGGAATTATTCTATTTATTCAAATCTCATTTACTTTTAAGAAAAGCGCTTAAATTGTTTTAAAATTATTGTAAACTTCATGTCTACGTTAATGGATTAAGTATTAAACGTAAGATTAAATAATAAGATAATTTTTTTAATGCATATTCTTTTAAAACAGCAATATGTTATAAATTATGTTAATAGTTACTTAAGGTTTTTCACTTAAGATGTAATTGTGTTTACAGGGTGATTAATTATAGACGTAAAAGCTTTAAAAGTGTTAAAGTCATTTATGGTAAACTTTTATCAAGCATTTTTTAAGGAAATACTAAAATGTTTTTACACCTATTTCAAACATACAATATGATATAAATATTATAATTGGTATATCACATATGCTATATATTATTCCTAAAATCAATGATTTTTGGATAGAGTAAATCATACATTAATCGATAGCACCTACAACTAATCATTCCGTATATATAAGAATCGTCGTCAATTCAGTCCAAAGACATCTACTGCATAGAATGGGCCTTCTCCAAAGATATCAATGGGTTATATACCATAATTGCCACCCTTGACAGGCGAATTGTGGTATTGTGGTACGCAGAGAACATTGCTGCCCATGCGCTAGAAACTTTTTTTGTGAGCAGTGGCAACTCTGCATTACAAATGCACATAGTGTGAATTATTTAAGATTGTATCCTGGAAATCGAACCTGCAACCTACAATCGCAAGTGTCAGTTGTCTACCTCTGGGCTACCACGGCTCAAAGAATATATAAAAAAATGTTATGTATGTTATCATTTCATGTTAAACTTAATGAATCCAAATGAATGTATGAACTATTTATAATCTTTGAATATTATTGTAAACAGCTTCAGTAAATACACATTGTTTTCTTTGTTTTTTTTTTATGTTTTAATCCTATGTTGTAATCAGAAAGCGTGTAAGTATAATAGGAATATTTAAAATAGTGTCTCTGCATAATGTAGAACATGAATATAAATTTTTGTCCATTTATAAACAGTACGGTTAGAATGGTATACAATTTATACAATAGAAACTAGAACTATATTTTTAATAATTATTTAAATATTTTTTGTATCATAAATGGAAACAAAATTCATATATGAAGCGTATTCGAGCGCAAAATTCTTCATTGAACATAACTATACTGCGATTTAAATACTATTACAAAGTTTCTTTCTCACCGCTTTAGTTGCATTATCGTCTAGTTTTCTATCGAAAAGTCCAATATTACCACTTGCAACGAGCGAAAATGTTATTCATGCGTCTATAGTTTTATTTTCAGTTTTTTTTTTGTTTTTCATTACCAAATTCCATTTTGTTTTGCAATTTGCAACCAGGAATGGTTGGACATAAATACAAAAAGTATAAAAAACTGGGTATTATAATAAAAATCAATACTTGTGGGGTATGTGGGTTAGGCTTTACCGCAGCACGCCGCGGAGGAGCCTATCCTTGCTAGTACTTATTTTATTACTTATTTATTAGGATATCTCTAAGCGATTAATAAAAATCATATTTCTTTTTTATATGCATATCTAGACATGTTTTAAATGAAAGGTATGTTATGAAAATTATTAAAGATTAAAAAACCAAAATAAAACTGTCTCAACTTTTAGATGCCATACAATTAGGTGTATGAATTCTCATTAGATATAGACGCTCTAGTCGGGTACCCCTTCGTTGATTATTTGTGCTCATCCAACCCCAAAGACGACACAATGGTTGTTACTCACACCGACGTGAATAGTATCCTTTACTGCACAGATTCCCGCCGTACGAATAGCCACACAACCGGTGACTGATGCTCTATTACCGTCATCTGTTACCAATCAACGATCTATGGAGTTAAAGTTGAGAACTTACGTACGTAACACGTATAAATAACCAGTTAATTTAAATTTATTTATCACTGGTCGGCAACATTGAAATCAAAGTAACGAACATCGAAGTAACAAAAGTTAACTTTTAAATAAATATATTCTTTAGGTTATAAAATATAGAAACTACGGAGAGAAAATTTAAATAAATTAAAAATATATACATTAAGTAATTGCAAAATTTTCATGAAACAAGTTAATTAAACGATCAATTCATAAACTATTGACGCGTATTCTTTTACATACACAAAAATAATTCATTTTTCTTTTAAGTGATCTTTGAACGGTAGCATTTATTACCTTCTTAAAATACCTGATACCAATTTTAATGTAACAAAATGTCCATTACTAATTTGATTTTCTTAGTTCTTTTTTGTAAGCTAAAGGGTTTAAAGATGCATTCCATTTGTTTTTAAATAATTTAAAACATAAAATATTTATTGACAACGAAATTACCAAAAACAGATACGTCATTCGTTTTAATATAATAGCTAAGTATGAATATTGTTGCTTACAAAAAGCTCTTCCAAAGATTCCATATTAAAGAAAAGACAAGTCAATAATGCCACTAATAAATTGCAAAATATTCTTTAGGAAAATTATATGTATGGCTATCGTGGTTAAAAAGGATAACTTCTATAATTTTTTTTCTATTAGATATGTTAATGAGATATTATAACGTGTTTGAGATATTGCTAACTTCTTACTAACTATTTAACTCTTAAACATCATAAACGAATTGAAGAAATATGGTAAAATGCGATGGTAAATATCAAAATGACGTCTAAAAGAAACCTCACAGCTGTTGCTGATAGCAGCAGAAACCGAATGCTGTCGTTTCTTCAAAGATAAGATTGACATTTGTACAAGTGTCAGTTTGCTAAACCAAATATATAGGTAGAATATGTCGTATATCAGTAATATGATTATCAAGTAATATATCTTGCATAAAGTGATGTATACGGCTGCTTGACGCTGTTTGCCTTTATAATAATCACACCGCAAAATCTAAATATAGTCTTAGTTGGACCCCGGTTAGTAAACGGTTCATTGGAGTGAAAATACTAAAACATTATCCTTGCTTCAATTGTGTGTCAGTTAAGAAGTAAAAATAGAACTAAAAGGTTTCTTCTTCATCATAAATCTATATAACAAAAACTTTTTTATAATACAGCATAGCGAGATGATACTAGCATTTACCTAATGCAGCTTGTGCTCGTGTAACCCAAGATTTGTAATCACAAAACAGTTTTTTTTTAAGTTTTAACATTATGCGTGTCCCTCAATACATAAGATGTAAAATAACGAAGGCGTTACTTTCGGAACACATTACCGCGCTAAAGAAACATACGATCCATAGTAAAAAATTGCAATGAGTTTCACTTACTAACTTAATCTACATGAAATTATAATATGACAATGGGTAATATAAGAATGTTTCTTGTGAAATTGCAAATTATACCTTTTTATGAAAGGAAATTACTACCTGTACAGTCGGTACACTTTTTGTACAAGATTCAGAAGAATTAATTAATTCACTAATAATTAGTTTCTTGTTCATTATTATCAATTATTACTATGTTTCAAACTTAAAATTTTAGATTTTCAGTCGACTAGATAGCATACAAAAACTAAACAGAACTTGCTAAGATTTCATTAAAAGTGTTGTAGTGTCTCCTGTTTACTTCAAACAGAACCAATTAACTATTATTGTATTCAAGTTTAAAGTTGCAATAACTAATGAAAATAATGGGCAAATGGAACTTTTACTCTATCGCGGTATAATAAAACTTTTCATAACACTTTACATCTAGTGACTACGTGCCTTCTTTTGTGAAAAAAGTACAGTCTTAAGTAATTTGAAATGTTAATTTGATGGAACTATTGATTTTCTAAAAATGATGTTTTGTAGTTATGATTATTTATCCATATTATCAAGTCTAAAAGTAGTAAGCGTATACATTTAATCTTAAATAGAATCTGTGTATCAAAATGATAAATTAAAAAAATTCAACTTCAATCGAAAAGTTTGGGAAATACCTATTATGTGTGGAAAACCAATTTCCATTTACATTTTGACAGCAGACACATGTGTATAAAAAAGAACACAGAGCGGCTTTGCGTTTCACACGGGATTCTATTTTATGCCTAGTGACTACATTTAGACTTTTATTTTTCTGCAGCGCATTTCACAATCAACGCACTGCAGGAAAATAGAGTTAGGAGCGATGTTATGAAACGTATGATTTTTCAACATTTTTATCGGAAAGCGAATTCATGAAGTAAAACTGGGCATAGTTATACTGTATTTACTAACAAAAAAATAACACTATTTAGTATAATCAATGTACACTGTGATAAGAAAAGAATCTTTAATTAGTTATTTATACTAAATTAGCGACGAAGATGTATAAAACCTACTTTATTACTTATTATTATTGAGCAAAACGAAGTGAATTCAAAATCTGTTTAATGATTAGTGCATTTTATAAGTGGAATTAATAAATAGCTTGTAGGTTTAATGGCTGATCACTTGTGTGAGAAAATATGATCTCGTTGTTTCGTCTTGTTTTAGTATTGTGCATTATATATAGTAATTGAAATAACGGAACTATATTTATATTTTATATTTCAAGGCGATTTTCATAAATGATGTGTTCAGTAGAGTTTGCTTAGTCATAAGCTGAGAAGTAAACATTTATTTAAGATAAATTAAAAAAAAACGTGAACATATAGAAATAGCCTCAGTAGTGTTCAGAGGTAAGATATTTTGGTAATTCCATCAAACTTCCAACAATATAAATTTCTTAAAATCTTCTCATATTAACTCAACTTTCTAATTATTTAACAGTCAAATAAAAAGTATTGCTGCTATGGAATTATTTTCTGTAGTTTAGGTACGTGTAACAAAATGTGATTTGTAATTCTAATATAAATGTAATTTAAATAAAGGCTCGCTGCATATAAGAAAGAATTGGAAGTATTTAGGCCAACACATAAATTTAATACCAAGAAAGCTTTGCTTTGCTTTGACTATGTCTTGGGTCCGTCATTTGCTATTGATGTATAAACGAAATCGTAACAAACAAATGTGGCTCGGTGCCAAATTGCAGTTGTGGTGCATCCAATTATATTTCAACTTTAAATTATGTCAAGACTCGATTCCGCTACAAATCAAAGCAGAGGTTATAATTATCAATAGGTGAGTAGTAGTACAAGGTGTTGCCAATTTTTCTTAAGAGCATAAGAGTACTAAAATGTACACGACATTTGCAAAGTCTTCACAAAACAGGCAATAAAGATGTTCACAGGGAAAATTAAGGATTTGGAGCGGAGATCACGGACTGGCAAGTGCAGCGTAGTACAATTGCCCACAAGGTGGACACGTCCTTGTCAGGGTTGTTGGAAGATCCTGAATGCAGGCAACTTCGTACCGTGCCTATCAAAAATCTATGGAAAGGCATATGTTTAGCAGTGGGCGTCTTATAGCTGAAAATGGTGAAAATTGTTATAATTAAATAAGAATTAATTCATTTTATACCTCGTTTTACATAAACTACCTTACTGCTCGACTATTACGAAGGGTGAGGCAAAACATAGGGATCTAGCATATGCTAGGTAAATTTTACATATAACCAAAGTGACAAGTATTTTTTCTCATCTTGTTCTTTTTTTTTACGGATTCCTTCAAACCTCAATATGTATGTATTTAGCAACTTTGGATACAATTTGAATAAATATCGTGAGGTTTATTAAAAAACTGCCTTAGACTCCACAGAAGTAAATTTCAGCAAGCGTTTTCTTTTATATTGATACAAAAAAGCGATCGCTTTCTACAATTTCGAGAATCATAATAGGAGATCTACATTTTCTCCTAATTATAATAACGTCAAGCGTATTACGTGGTACCTTTAGTAATTAGATATATTCGGTTTCTATCTTTTATAGAATTGCTAAAAACCTTTAATTAGTTCACCCTTGGACGTTTTACATTGGGTTTTGCAGACGCTGTTGGCTATACTAAAACTTAGATATACCAGTGGACATCTGTTAACTACTACTTTGATTAGTAATATTTTTTTTTACATTTGCCTTTTTTAGTGTTGCTTTAAAACAAATAAAATGTTTTCACGTCAATTTGTTTTTCACTGTAGTAATTTTTGAAGTAATATTTTTTGCGCCTAATTTGGCTCTTTCTAAAATTTTACATCAAAAGATACTTCTAAGTCTACTTACCGTCAAATGACAACGCGTCTATTTTATCGCTTTAACAATGTTAATTAACATTGATTTTAATAGGTTAGTTGTTGTTGTTTTATTACCTTTCAATTTTTTCCTTATTAAAAAACTGAGAATTTTCAGAAGAGGTCAGGAAAGAAATTAACTACACGTGGGTAATAAGAATTGCGGTTTAGCGCATACCACATATTAGTATTAATATAAGTATTAATGTAAGTTAATAAAGTTTAAAAAATAAGTAATAATACTGATATAAGTCTTATAACATCTTGTCCTAATTTCTTTCGTGACCTCTTTCTCAGATACCTCTCGTGTTTTAATAACGAAAAAAAATTGAAAGATCTAGTAATTTCACTTTTTACTGCGTCTACTAAACCAAAACAGTGATATCTGTTCAGTGGCGTGGGTTAAATTTAACCGCGGCGGTACTACTTGAAAGTTAGATATTTCTGACCAGAGATATACATAGCATTCATTTGTTTTCTGATTATAATTTGATTATTGTAATCAAATTTCAAGTGGAAAGTATCAATCATCCCAAATTGAACGAATGAAAGATTGATAGTATTTAGTACTATCGATCCTTTATTCGTTCATAAACAATAACAAAATGAATCGCAAAACTTTTACCAATATTTTACAGACGTTGTCGGAAATGTTTAATATTTATGCAATTTTCAGTGAAGCAACTTCTATAATATATTTTGAAATAGGGATGTTAACGCTTTTACTTTTCTTATAGACATCTCGCTAAGTTTTAATTTTTTATAGATTTTATATGAACTGTACTTTTTTCGTTTATTTTAATATAGTTAGAGGCTATTTTTCCTAAAGTTTTATCTTAAAAACCAGAAAAAATCGACTTTTTTTTTTTTGACTCTTCTTTTCTAGGCCAATAAAATACTGACATTACCAATACAACTATTTGGCTTCCATCGCAGTTTTTCTCTATACTCTCTCTCTCTTCCAGGATTTTGATTAAGATCTTTCTTTTTTAGATCTTTTTTTACCCATACTCTTTATCCGACAAATTCTACTTTAATTATATTATTCTACTACAAATATATAACATAAATAAATAATATCTTTATTTGTAGATGGGGTCATTTTCTCTAACAATTTGTTTTGGTTAATCATTTAATTTTATATTTAACTGTGTGCCTTCGACTCTAACGTTGATTATGTGTGTTTATTAAAGCACATAGGCAACACAAAGGCCAATACAACCACGTAACCGGCAGCCATCATAGCAGAGAGCGGTATACAGTGAATAGCTGCCCGATATGAACTAAGTCCTTTTACTGCCTTTTGTAGTCATTCTGCAACAGCAATACAAATACAAACTTTTTTGTTTGTAATACTTATAATAAAATTTGTTAATTCAACAATTATATATCTTTTGTGTAACAACACGTAAAATCATAGGTTACATTAATTGAACTTTGCTGTCTATAGCTTTACTGTTATATTTTATTACACTACTAACGTCTTATAATGAATGTAAACATTTGTCTGAAATATATTTACAAAACCGCTATATTAAAAGTCTTTTACCGTTTACTGTCTGTAGTAATCTTTTATATAGATGATACGTACGCTCAGGCGATAAGCTTAACTTATGAATTACACATTTTTACAAATTACAAAAATTTTACTGTGGGTTTTGTGATGAACTTACATAGTTTATATTTTAAGTCCGACTTTTCTCACATCATGCGTTTTAATTAAAGATTAGGCTTTTAGCAAGAAATTTTGTGTAGTAAACATAACGACAATAAGCTGGAAGGCTCGATTAATGTTAATTATGAACGTCGTGCCAACAGTATTACCAAATAATAACGTCGTATTAACGAATATTAAAGTGCCCAGAATGACAGCCACCCGATATCGGATCGCTCGATGGTATCGACATGGCTATTAATTATTTAATGAAATTGATATTTCTGAATTAATCAACAAATCCAGTGGTTTGAGTAGATAAGAATAGTGTATAACTTTTATAAAAGTTATTTGTGTTCGATTCCAACCTGAATATCTATAATTATTAACAAAACTTTAAGTAAACCTTTTGCTGTCTTTGAATGATATCGTTATTAAAGGACATATACTACATTATTCAAAAAGTGATTATTTTTTTTAAGTCTTTGAGAGACCACAACCTTTTTTTCTTCGTTTGAAGTTGATACTTAAGCCTGCGATCTTTTAGATTCCTTCAGATTAAAGAAAAATTGCAAAATTTATTCACGTTTATTGTTTGAAGTAACAAGATAAATAGACGTACATAATAAGCCTTGTCAAATTGATGGTGATGTTATATATAATTATTTAAATTCTATACGCATATTTATTACAAAAAGTAATTTCGTAATTGTATACGAACCCAAGCAGACGACTTGTAATAAAAAGGAGTTAATTACATTTTTTAATTCTCTGTGTATAAAATTGACGAAAACAATTAAGCCAAAAAATTTGCAAAATAACTTTTTTAACATGAAATAACATTCACTTTGCAAAAAATAGCTATTTATATACACAAAAAAAAACAAGTTTTGGAAAAAAAAATTAAACATAGAAAATTAGACAAAGCTATGAAACGTTCATGAGAGTTTTTTGTTTTATTTATTAAGTGATTTTTATAAAAGTACTACAACTCTACAGACCCGTGCCTATCTAATGGAGTTTTGGCCATCCGGTAGGGAGTCCAAGAGGCATTTAATCTTGTTCTGAATTATGTGCTGACGTCGGAGACCCGAAAAATGTTCTTTGTTAGCGCCTAAATAATTGTAGTTTTACTTTATGTCTTTATTTGGTTTTTAATTGCTTCTACTTTTATACTTTTATACAAAAAGTTTGGTTTATTACACACAATTACGCCTATAAATTATTACGTACAAAATATAAAGAACTTAACTAATTAAACTAATTATTAGCCGTTTATAATACAAAATCCAAAATTAAACTGATTGCTTTAACCATGTTTAAATTTATACTTTAATCTAAAACTGTCTCGAAGCATTTGTAGCAAGTGTCCGAGTTTACATTATTTATTCTCATTTTACTCATTTATATAAAATCTTACTTGGATTCGTTTGTAGTTACCATTTGTGTACATCGTGAGGAGAATGCCAGATGATCCCAATTTGATAGAATTGAGAAACACATTAAACTTTCCTACAATAGCATCATCCTACTAGTGAGTGCAAAACGTACCCTGTTTTAAGAAGAGCTTACAACAAACTCCGGAGGATTTTTTCAGTAGCCACCGAAAGAATATCCATAATAGAGTAGTAGAGAAATTCATTCCCAAGCGCTACTTTCGCTTAATGTTCTTCACACTGTAATGGAACTTACAACAAGGTTTTTTTTTGTTTGTCTATATTTTATAGCTTGTCTATAATAGGTTTCCTTTGAACACAATATTAGTTTACTCGAAACCATTGAATCAAACACCACAAAAACCAGCAGCGGAGCTTAGTAGAGTCAGCGCTGTATTCCCAAATGTAATTACAGCATACTCGCTACAACTGGTAGACTAACAATGACCTATGATCAGTAAAGCTTCATTCCGCTACCGCTACAGTTTCCGCTGATGTTCTCCCGCTTACACACTCGCTCCCGCTCTTGTTGAACAAGTTGTTACGCCCGAGTCCACCCGCCATAAACAACGTCCACGTGAGCTCCTAGTTAGACTAACCGGTTTATCTCAACGAGTTCAAAACAAGCGCAAAGGACGCTATACCTAATGTTCGGAAGATGAGCTTTATCAAAGTAAATATTATTTTATTGTCTATATTCGATATTAACTTTAAAAAATTATTAAATTGTAAAAAAAAACGTTGAAACTTAAATGTTATTAATAATAATTTAGTTTAAAGTTTTTTTTTTGGGTCCTAGCCTATTCTTTAAATTTAATTCCTTTAATTCCTTTAAATTCTAGAACTTATCGTAAATTTAATTAATAAAGTTAATTGTTACTGGTAATTCACTATTTAGTTATAAAATATCATACATGTATTTTTAAACACAGTTAAATGATTCGTTAAGAGTTTTGAACAAAAATTATTCTTTTAAATTTAATTAAGGACACAATTATTTTAATCGTCAACATAATATGCTAGTTAAGATTGATTTTAGTGTTTTGTTTTTATTGGAAAGTTTATTTAGTAACGTTAATCAAAAGCTGATGACATATTTTAATAACCTTTTATGATAATGCTGCAATTAATAAATGATTCCGGACAATGCATTCATGTAACTATGACGTCACACTTATATTGCAACCCATAACGCAAGCGCCGTCCTGCGGTAATTCAATAACGCTTCCAGGCAAACGCAGTTACGGTCAATTAAAAGTATGCCATTCGCTCACCGGTCGACGGCGAATCGAGTTACCATCCCTTCGGGAGCAAGCCTTGAGACGAACCCAAACAAACAGCGAGGAATTCTTGATAATTAAAGTGTTTTCGTGAACTATTTTCATTTATCACGGTAGGAGAAAATAATTAATGAGGCAGATATTACACTTTTGTCAATTTTATGACAAAAGTTTACGAAATATCGTGGTTAATGAATGAAGAAAAATATACTGTGATTATTTTTTCCTTTTTTGTCACTTTAATAAATCTTGTTCTGTTTGAATTTTTCTAATGATGTTGTTGTAATTAGATTTTAATAACTTTTTCATGAGCCATTCTTCGATTAAATTTGTGTAATGAAAATTCTCAATATTCTTAAAACACAAATATAACGTAAATAATGCTCACTAGATATTTTTTTATAATTACATAAACTTATTTTATTTGTAGGACTAATAACTAATATCGAACAATGTTTGCGAAACGATAGGATCACGAATAATCATCATTTACCCGTAAGACGTCCACTGCTAGACATAAGCCACCTCTCTAGACTTTCAAAAGGACCGTTTGAAAGCGACCTGCATTCAATCTTAACAAAGTCGTCTGTTCACCTTTTTTTATTTAATTTTTTTTCTCTGTTCATCTTTTGGGTGTGTATCCTACGTTGCGCTTGTCGGTCTGTGGTTTCCACTACGGAAACTCAAGACCCTAGAGGTCATCTGTTCGGGTAAAATAATGAGCGTTACTTAAGCTCGAAATTATTGCTATGATTTTTTTTCTTTTCATTCTCTACTTCCTCAAAGCTTCACATGGTAAGTACACACAGTAAGAAAACATGTTCACATAATGGTTACATGATCTTGTTTACATTAGTCGTTAAGGTTCCTAATTTAAAGTTGAAATGAAGCTATGCCCGCGAACATGACATTTCTTCTGGCGCGTATCTGAACGAGACAGTGTCATTAAATTAAAGTTTCATTTGTCTTCATTTGCTAAACAATAGCAATTATACAAAGCCCCACAGCGCGCGAGTAATCAAGCGTCCCTTTAATTAAGTACAGAAACAGTGCCAAGTAATTGGATCTGAACAACTGAGTAAACAAATCGAAATGGAAGCTAATAAATCTAGCAAACACCTCTTTTGGCAGCTCCGAGCATTGAGATTGTCCTATCAAAAGTAATGCTCTGCTAATCACGTCTCAAAACAATCCATTACATAGCTCGCAAAAATATTACTGTCGCAAATACATTTACGACAATTCACTATGAAACATATGTTTACAACATATACTTAGTCTTGCCATAAATATTGTTATAAAGAAAAGCACGATTTTTTTTTTATACGTAACATTTATTCCTTTCATAGTGAGTTAGTTTAATACATCAATATATAACTATTAAAAATATACAATGTTTATTCGAAGTGGTCTCCATTGGCTGCAATACAGTCTTTTAAACGTTGAGGCCAGTTATCAATAGCAGCACGAACTCTTTCTAGAGGAAAATTCTTCACTGCCAACCGAATGGATCGTTTTAGGGACTCCAAATTATCATGGCGTTTAGAGCAAGCCTTACTCTCTAAAACTGACCATAAATCATAATCCAATGGATTTAGGTCAGGACTTGACGACGGCCAGTTTTCAGTGCTGATAAAGTCCGGAACGTTAGTTTTCAACCAAGATTGGGTGGATCGAGCTCTATGACCCGGTGCCGAGTCTTGTTGAAAGCACCATTCTTTGTTATTGAACATGGTGTTAGTTAAAGGCTTAACTACCGTCTCAAGAATGGTATTTTGATAAACTTGTGCCGACGTTTTAATACCTTTTTCACAAAAATATGGCTCAGTCACCCCTTCATAGCTAACACCCCACCAAACCATCACTGAAGTGGGATAATGCCCACGTTGTACTCTGTTTACTAATTGCGAAGCTTCTTTAGAGCTTCCAGCATAAATACGGTCATTTTGTTTATTAAAATACTGCTCAATTGTAAAAATTTTCTCATCCGTAAACAAAATTTTTTTGTGACCTCCCTTTGCGTACCGCTTAAGTAGTTGTTTGGATTTTACCACCCTATTCTTCTTTAAATTATCAGTTAAGAAGTGACCAGTACGTCTCTTATAGGCTGCAAGTCCTAAGTCATCTTTTAATATACGCGACATGGTTCTAGGAGCTATCTTCATCTCCCGAGATAAAATCTTTTGCTTACGGACAGGATTTCTTCGAATTCTTTCCCTAACTGCTTTAATCACCTTTTTCACACGAACGGTACGTGGACGGCCAGATCTTTTTCTGTCACAAACAGAGGAGGTATCATTGTACCTATCAATAGCCCGGTAAACAAACATTTGACTAATACCAAGCGGGTGGAGGGTTTTAAAAATTGCACTTTTCTCCATACCTACTTTATGTAAGGCAATCACAGCGATTCGGTTCTCTTTATCACCCCACTCCATTTTAATATAACAAAATATTTAACAATATAATGGCGCGAAAATAAGAAAACACATCAAGCAATCATATAAAAATGACAGATTCCAAATTCAAACGTAATATTTTCTTTTTTTGAATAGTAACAGTATTTATGGCCAGACTAAGTATTTAGCTTTTTGGTTATAGGATTAAGGATAACACGTCAAGTATAAAGTGAGTGACTGTTTAAAACAATGTTATGGACTGGACAAGTTTTCATTGTTAAACTGATGCATAACGACGACGTTTTACTCTAATGAATGTACCTAAGCTCTGTATATAAAATTCAGCGCAGTAAGCTAGTTATAATCTTGATACAACTTTCCATAACCTGGTTATGTTTTTATGTTCATACAATGATTTATACATCGAAACATTCACACGCTTTTTGGAAATAATAGGTATTTTTTTCAATTTTGTAATAAAAGAAATAACATCATGTCTCAACTCCCTATAACCCATCTCAATGGGACATTTTGAAGCCATAATGTCTGACAGGTAAATTATTCCTGATAACTACAATATATTTAAATATTTAAAAACTTCGCTATCATAACTAATAGCGGAGCTATTCGTAGTTTGAATAAAGTTATAGAATGATTTTCGTGTGTGAAAACTTTCGTGTGTATTTTACTTTTAGAGATCCACTAAAGTAAATAATTATTAAATAATAATACACGTAATAGAATTTTTAATATTTCCTTTTCACCAAAAATTAAATTCAAAGGATTCCAACGAATATGCTAAGTTTCATTTATTTCGAACAAACATCAATTTGCATCCATTACATTTAATCCAAAATAGAGTGCAACTTAAAAATCGTTACGGTCCAGCCGGTTTAAAACAGTATAAACATTAATTTTACAAAGGTTTAAGCTTAAATAAAAGTTCAACCGACTGGAAATATTGTAACTGCGTCTCCTATAGTACATTGTACGTATGTATGTAGAACTCACACGCTCAACTACAAGCACACATATGTCTATGTGTTGCCACGTTTCATTTCCGTCTTGCAATTTTATAACCTTTCTACTGTTGCTATTTACTCCTACGTAGGGTTGTAGATCTGTAGAATAAATTTATTTCTATACATAATGTTTCCAATGCTTGTACAATTTTCGTAATTAGCAACTTATGGTTTTTTACTGTGTTCAATTCATCTTTGTACAATTTTACAAGATCTAACAAATAATTATCTATACATGGTTGTTTTAATTAGAGAATATGAACATAGAAATGCCGATAGTTAATACGATGTTATTATTTAATCACATAAAATTGATGTTGTCAACCCCATATTGTAGTTAAAGAACATCGGGATCCTATTTGTATGTATTTATATTCATGGTCTGTGAAACTTTTTATCCCGCGACAAAATAGTTCTCAGCAATTTTCGTATATGTTCTGTAAGATGGTAAGAACAACCTTACTTTTTTCGTAGTTCGCAATTTGATTGCCCGGATTTATTTTTATGATCAGATTTATTGTCTATTTCTGAGAGATTCGCTTCTCTGAATTTCAATACGAGGCGACACTTTAAATGGCTAAGAACAGACTGATAGAAACACTTTTGAATAATTTTATCATAAATTCTTTTTTAATGACTTTTGAACTCAGGAATTATGAAAAATATTTTAAATGAATAAATGAAAAACTTTTCATAAAAATTTCAAGTTTATATAAATCTATAAAAAATTCCCAAAGAACTAATCAGTCTAGGGTTAAGTTCAACTATTTAACAGTCACGAACTATTTTCAATAAGCCTCTTCGAAAGTTGACTATTATTAAATAAGGTTCTGTAACTTAACATAAGGTACGTGCTTACACATCCGTCAACCATCAATTTTTTTCTGCTTTGTTGGTTTTTCCGCTGTGGCCTTTCGTTTCACGTCATTTTGGATGATTCCAAAATGACGTGAAACGAAACCCGCATAACCGGCGTTAAAGGAGGTATAATTTTCTAATGAATAATTAGTGTCGCAGATAAAGAGGAATATTCAATACTACAATTCATTCATAATGGCCTCTGGATGAAAATGTTCCGCTCAGCTGACAATGGCCCTCAGCCTGCAACGAAACTTGGAAGCGTATTCGGCGCCAGGGTAGAAAATATTGTTGTTTCTGTTTCTCAGTACACACTCTCTTGCCACCCAGTGATCTTTGGTGTTGTTGTAAAAAAGAGGCCCTTTTTTGTTCCACACGAGTTCTTTAAAAGAAGGGAGAGATTTATCTCTCTCGAGACACGGTTGTATAGATAGCCGGTGCTGACGAAATCGCGAGCACAGTCCTCTCTCCAGTTAAGTAACTGTGGACTTTCCAATGAGGCCCTGGAGGCTGTTAGTGAGAGACCGCTGTGACTTCCAAACAAAACTAAATAAAATCTTCATACTTGTTATTAAATAACATATCTTTAGTTCAGAAGGCCCTCTTTCAACGAATGATAGTAATTTTCAAGCGGAAATGCATCGAAATGGGCTGCTAAGCATCAACCATTTGCCGAGATTGCTTCCCGGATTCAAATATCATACTAGAAAATGTAATGTTTCCGAACTGTATTTGATAGTTTAAATACATTGTAAATATTAAGAAAATATTCAAACTTTCCGTGCTTAATGTAGACAAGTAATTGGGTTTTACCTTTAAAAAAATGCTGTTCTATTGACAGTCACATTACTTATTCCTACGTTTTACAACAAAAGACGTAATTATTTATTAACACTATGTTCGAAGTACTCGTATGTAAGGAATCTATCTTCATATGTACATTCCATAAAATGATAGAGACAAACAGATAAGTTTTAATATAAAAGTGATTTAAATTTAAAAAAACTTTTTAATACGCATGTAGTAAACGTACTTATTTTTGACGAATTAGCTAATTATTTTATAATAATAAAATACGATATTGATACACTGCTAACGCTGCGTACGGTTTATTAAAAATATTTTCTATTAATCATATTGTAGAAAAATATGAAATGTTTGTGTGAAGTTGTGGAAGAGTTAAATAAACAAACAATTTAATAGAAGCATTAAATAACTGTCACAAGCATGGCCATTCGACAGTGGAGCGCTCTCTTAGTTTATACATACAAATAGAGCCAATTCACGAAGTTGCAATATAAATTGAAGGATCAGCTAACCTGACTCCAGACTACAGCATTAATTGAATAGATACGTCCGCTGCTCGCCTCAATTCAACCTTAATCACACTTGAAAAGGCTCGATAGAATCCAATTCCTCAACAAACCACCTAATATAGTACAACGTATAGCTCTTTGATTTTGATCTTATTAACTGTTTGCGGACCTGCAAAGGACTTTAAAGGAGAAGCGATTTCTTCTTTATTATTTGCTTATCTACGTATTAAAAAGGTATGTGAAGTCAAAGCTTGTGTTAATACTATTGAAAACATTATATTTATATTTTATATTAAAATGAAAATCTTATTATCTCGCCTAATAAAATTATACTGTATAAATTTATTATTGCCTAAATAAATATTAAAACTTAATAAACTTAATACAGTGTTATAAACAAAATGTTAAGAAATATCCTTTAGAACGTGTCCAATATTAAGTAAATAAAGGCAGAATATTTTATTAAAAAACTACCAGTATTTAATATAAAAAAATTTTTGAAAATGATGTTGAAATATCGCTAACGTTTGTGCTAGTAATCAAGAACTAAATAATGTCACTTAAAAATGTCTAATGCTATTTGATCAAAAATCTAAGTATGTTTCGTTACTAATCAAAGTTATTTAAAAGTTCTTCATTTAAGAAATTTGAAAAAAAAAAATTGCCTTAATAGCAGTAAAAGCAATTACATTTGCCGTAAGTATTCCTTCATATTTGCAATTAGCGACTGGTCCAAAAACGTGCAAATCGTTAACCGCCGCTGCCGTGCGCCGTGTCTTTGCATATTCATAGCCTGCTTAAAATATTTTAATACGGGTCGTCCCACCGCTCACATCCGCAACTTTTTACTAATGTCGAATGAAATGAATAAAACTCGAAAACGGAAATTACTTTCCGATGGATGACGTTAAAATTACAATATGAACATGTAACAAATATCTCTTGTTCTACACACGTTTAGAGTTTCTTTTTTACTTATAGTACATTGGTGACACTGAAAGATTTTTGAACTGGTCAGTTTAAAAAATAATATTTAAAAAATTATCTCATAATCGGAATTGTAACTAATAACTTTAGCTTTCACTTTAATCATATCATTCTGATGTTTATTACAATAAATTGATAGCAATTTGAAAATAGCATTTCAGAGTAATTATGAATTAACACGCGAAAATTTTCTTTACATGATTTTATATACGAATTAGGATGCAGTCTCTGTCGTCATAAGGATATGTTCGAGATTTTTCTGGGAGTGCAAATTCAAAATGTGAGGTCTCTAGACAAACGAATTTAGCCGTCATAGCCAGGTGCATTGGCAATGGAAATGGCAATGGTATGACAGTGAGTTGGCCATATAGCGCGCTGACAAAACAGATGACCACAATAATCTAAAGTTTCTGGAATAAAGATCAAAGACCTGCAAGCACAGCGCAAGACGCCTACTCACAAGGTAGGCAGATGGTATTGCAAAAGTCGTCGAAACCAATGAATACAGGACGATTTCATAACCTTAATGTAAATCAAAAGAAGAAGTGATAATTACTGGTATTGGTCACATTTTTTTAACTATATGACAGTACTTTCCATAACTTATACCATCTATAGTGAATCAAAGATACCTCTTTGGAATACCTTCTACAAGCCTAACTTCGATTCGCGTTGCTAGATTGGCGGGAAATTGTACCTTTCAGGAGCTGATTTCTTTGTTTCCGCTGCGCCTAAGAGTCCCGGGAAAAAGTAATGCTGATATCAGGAAGCAATGCGCTTTCCACAGTCTTCGACTCATGCAGGATCGAAACATGAATGCAGATTATAATTATGACTTCTCGAGCTTTTTTCACCTTTTGGAGCTTTTTTGTTTTAGAGACTACGATATTCGAATGATGACAAAATTCTGTGTAAAAAAACGTGCTACACAACTCTGTATTTTAAGATGTGCATAGTTTTCTTTTTCCGAGCATCAAAGATCAAAATTTAAGAGGCATATAAACTACGTATGCTAACATAAACGGACTGGGCTTTCACCTATCGTGAAACAGTAGGATACGGTATATTATGTTGTTTCTAAAAACTATATTTGGTTTCTTCACCTTAGAAAAAGATTTCTCTGCAACTATTTTGCTTAAAAATTCGGTACTTTTACTTTTTTTTTAATTAATAACTAACAGTGATAGATAATTAATTAAAATAGTGAAACAAAATTAACATGAACATAGGCCAATTATAGTTCTACCTAATTTACAGGAACTTAATGACTAAGCACTATAAGTGTGGAATAAGACGATCATCTCTATTACATACGGAATTCTAGTGAAATTAAGATATTATTGGCAATATTTGTGTCTCTTCGGGTATGTTTGTGTGTGTATGCGTAAGCGTGGGCGCGTTTGTGTAAGTGTACATAAATGGGTGCGAGAAAAAGTAACAAGTATGTGGATAAATGTATAATATATTACTGTTTTAGAAGAGACTGCAAATACACACTTGCGAATACCAATATGAATAGACAAAGTCTAAAATAAATGATCTTAAAAAAAAACAAAAGATAGAAATTAAAGCTTAGACGAAAATAGCTCCTTAAAGTGCTCTCACACCAAGCCCATTTTATTGTTACGGAATTGGGCGATTATAATATTACATCCCTCGTTGCTATCTGAATTCTCTAATGTTTTATAATTTTCCACTCCTCGCTCGCTGTTATCGAGGATTTCTTCCGCTCGCGCCCTCTTCCTTCCGTGGATCCACTTTAAAGGGTATTTATGTACAAGGGATCCTTAATTGGTATTAGTACAAGTTTTGATTACTTCGAATGTCTAGTTCAAAATTATGAATCAAATTTTTAACATTTGGTTTATTATTTAATCACAGTTGACTGTGTTTATAAATATATTTTCATTTATTAGTTTATTGCCAATAATGCTAAGTAATTATTTCATCATTTATATTATCGAGCATAGCTACTGGCACCTTTGACTCGTAAATGCAATTGGAATGGGAGATCCGCCATGAATTTCCCACTTCCTGGACAAACATGTTTTTTCAATAAGGTGTAGCTAACAGGGCATGTAGAACAATACTCCCAGGTACGAAATTCACAACAAAAGACCTCTGACGGATTTTGATATTTATCCCTTAGAACTATTCTTAATAACCATGGAGGGCTATACCCGAGATTTCTCTACGAGATCAAATGAGAATCGAATACATCCGTAGACAAATGGAAGTGGCCGACCCATCTTCCCCTGACCCTTAAGGTTCTAGAATGGAGACTACGTTGAGGCAAGCGTAGTGAAGAACGTCCGCCCATAAGGTGACCAGATGATCTTGTCTCTTCCAACCGGTTCCATTGGAAATCTATGGAAGAAGCCTATAGTTAGCGGTGAAAGTCCTGTTGTTGAAATCATGATGATAATTTAGAGAAAATAATTTACTTTTTCATATAGGCATTAAAACATTTTTTGTTAAAAAAATTAATACTTCATTCCAAATTGTCTTTTCATATTTTTTATTAATTTGTATTAAATTGGATTTATCATTAAATTGTATTCGAAGTCTAATATAAAGTGACACCATATCTTCTCGTGTCGATAGAGATTTAAATGGAGCCAGCGAGAATTTTCAATTAGCGACGACATTGAGGGATGGTTGACAATCGTCTCTGTCGGTGTCGCCAACGACCTCATCCATCCACATTTGAGTAACCAAGTGAAAAGGCAATGATCCGCGTTATTACCTCTTCTTACGCATAAACTTAAGTGCTGATCTACTTCGGTTCATACCCCACAATTATATATCTGTATCTCTATGTAACTTTTTCATAGTATTAACTATACTATAAAAAAAGAAGTGGCTATAGGTTTAAAAAAACTTTAAAGAGGCGAATGTATTTTACATTTGCTATCAATTGATGTATAACACCACCTACCTAAAAATCAATGGTTTCAGAAGTAATAAAGTACGTAATAAGAAATTCCGTTGTCAAAATTTCCGACTACTACATATAAAATTAATTATTATTTACTATCTTTCCCTGTAGATCTTGCACTACCAGAAGTTATTTGTCTATTGCATTCCGATAAAATTTCGTTCAGGGTAATAACCTTAGACAGGGTGATTTTAAATAGGCGTGAAAGCTTCAAAAGACTGTTTTGCTTATGACATTTATACCTTATATTAAGAAGTCGCTTGTATATAATTAAATTAGTCTAAAACTTTTAATAACAATTTCTTAAAATTTAAAAAACATGCTGATTAATTTAAACTTTATATTAGTTCAAATTTAAAAAAAATACAACAAGAAT
The DNA here is from genome assembly GCF_028537555.1 of Battus philenor. Classification (NCBI taxonomy): domain Eukaryota; kingdom Metazoa; phylum Arthropoda; class Insecta; order Lepidoptera; family Papilionidae; genus Battus; species Battus philenor. Next base: position 8,853,357 of record NW_027181704.1, read on the forward strand.
ATTCCATATGAATTAGAAGATAAGATTACATGAAATTGATCTCAATATAAAATAACACAAAATTAAAAAGAAAATTGCGAACAGTTATTAACATACAGGCATGATTATGGCGTCGGTGTTTGCTGGCTTCATATTGTCCCCTCTGACACGTAACAACATTCCATTATGTCGTATTCGGACCGTAATGATGCGCTAGTATCAGAAAATAGCCCTTATAGCAAATGAAATGGCTCACAGGAATATGTGATCCCGGATATGTGATATGTAAATGGGTCGTAGCTCCGTGTTTCAGCGAAATTACCTTTTTAATACTCAACGCTTTGAGTAAACTACGACGCAACTCTTTTGATTTTAAAATATTGTAATGAATGATAATATAGTGATTATGTAGCGATAATTATTACTCTTAGCAGAACTTTCGCAAGTTGTAGTGAAACTTTATTACATTTGTGATAGAATGAGTAAATATAGTCAGGAGACCTTGAAGATAGCTATTCGTGATATTTACAATAGTAAATAATAAGGTTTCGTTAAAAGTATTTTAAATAATTTCTTTGTAATGATGAATCAAATATGAAAAAAAAACGTGTTGTGTTTACGTAACGTTGAAAGCAACGATCATGAAGACAGTTGAGGCCTTGCCTTCGCTCTACGAAAACGTTAACGCGCGCAAACATTCGCCCTCTTCGGGACTTAATTTTCGAGACCGACACATGTCAGTGTACATCAGCGCCATATACACGCTATTAACATACACCGCACAAAGTGAAACGACAGATGGATGCCCTTTACAACTCATAAATAGGCGACATGACAGGCTCGGGTGTGGCCGCTGTTTGATTAAAACGTAACTTGGAATCATAAGCTTTTTATAGAGGCGATTTTATGATTATACTCTTTTTGTTATGATTTGAGTTTTTATTTTATTACTGTTTTTCTTTCAATCTTTATCACGTTGACGAGTAATAACCAAAATTTCTATTTTCTATGTCCTTAGCAAATAGCATTAAATTTCTAAAATTTGTAATATCAAGTATCTACAAACGGAATATTTGTTTTTGTTATAATTACGACATATATAAGTTCTTTTTGTTGTAACTGAAATATAAAATACATTATTGTAACTAAATGATGTTTCGAGCGTTGTTAATCACTTATTTACTCTTGGATTTTGAAATTAATTATAAATAATTAAAATTTGTCACACTCCTTAATTTATTTTTTGTATATAAAAAGTATATAATTTATTTAATCATAAGCTATAACTTGATTAACAAGAAACATTTTGCATCAGGAAATTACAAACGCGACTAAAGATTAATTTAATAACAACATAATGATTAATAACATACCCCACGTTACATTTCAATCAATTTCATTTCATTCGAATTCATTTGAGCTTCTTTTTAATTGAGCCGCTTATTGGTATTATCAAACATCGAAATTATAGTACGAATGCGAAAATAGCTTTTAAAAGAAACCTGTTGCTATCGCGACCGATACCTTTTGAAAAAAATTGTCACGAGCAAACGCAGACATGTTTGCAGGGCGTATTACATCGCGAGGGTATTATTGCCATGACAACCGACGTCCCCCGCATTTTACATTTTTTTCTGAACATCACCCAGTTAACAATCTCTGATCACCTATACAAAGCAGTCTATAATCTTTGCTTTCAAACGTTTGCGCTCTCTCCCGGCTATTTCTAACTCCCCAAATTTGCAAGTCTCAAAAAGCAGGGGTACGTCACACGCCAAATAGATGACGGGATTATTTCTGTGTTTGACATAATCATAGTGACAAATTTTCTTTCAGGACTGTCATCGTCGAAATATTTGTATGCGTAGGAAACCAATTTAAAATTTATATACTCTTATTTTATACGTTGTTTTAACAATTTTCGCTTCAAAATTGAACTTAAAAGCACACTTTCCAACTAAAAGTGAAAGTTCAATTGAACTGAACAAGATCAAACAGAAAAAAATTACCCCGCGACAGATGCTTCTCATATTGTTCATTCACAATATTATATGAAGTGGGATGATACTAAACTACGCCGTAAGTTTATTGAGTAAATCGGTTGAATACGTATGACCGCATACTCCCCGATACGAGGGTTGAGAGGAGATTATAGACCTGGCCCTACTTTTACCCTCGCGATTTCCGATTGTTATGATATAACTTTGATAATTTGCGCCTCGTTGAATCAAAAAAAATAGAAACTTTTATAGATTCTTTTATGTTAATCACGAAATATTTAAGTAAAATTTTTCTACTTTTATATTAACTTCCTTATTCGAAACTTAGACGAATTTTGACACCGTAGAAATAACGAAGTTTATCCATTCGACATCAAAAGTTAATCAAAGCATGGTAGGTACATATCGTGAACCTCTTGACACGAAAATTGCAAAATTATCTATGTCTTTATCTTCAAAGAGATGTCATCGCCATCTGCGAGTCTGGACCACTTTCAAAGTTGTTTGAGTCACCGCTGGAGATCGTTTTTATTAAACATGCTGATATTAATCCCGGCGCACCTGAGTACAACTTAAAAAATACTCTTAGAAATATCTGAAAGTATTTTTTTATATTTTTATACAAGTAAGTAAACATTCGGAGAAAATTTTCAAATTGGATAATAATATATTTTTACTTTGTACAAATATTTATTTATACGAAAAAATTGCGTCAGTCATTTTGTTTAAATAATATTTTACTCATTAGTTATTATCTTAGTTTTACTTAACCATACATCATGTTTAAAAGAGGCTTGTTTTAAAAATATCAAAATAAGTAAATTGTGTAAGTTTTGTTTTTGTTAATTATGAATTTTTATCATATTATTAATTCATCCAATTTTGCGTCTGTTCGTTCGTTTTTTGCTAAAACTACATATCGCACAAATGCAGGTGAACTTGTCCCCGTTCATAGATCAGTAAAATAAAAAAACTATAACTTAACATATGACATACATATGATACAGAAAGTTCTTTTTGCGAAATACGGAATGCTAATTTTACTCTATCTATAAGTTAAACAAAAATTAATTTAAGTAATCCGTATAAACGTCGTAAATCGTCCAATGTCTAATTCCAAAATAATCTTTTTTACATCTCGTATGTATATTTGTTTATTTTCAGAATAAATTTTAAACGAATATTTTTAATTAGTTTTACAAACTTATTTGACATTTTAACCTTTAATTTACAAAGAGTTAAAAATGAAAAACCTTTGGGGCATTAGGTTCTATCGAGAATAAAGATTTTTACTACACCTCCTTAACAATGAAATATGCCTTAACATTATATTTTTACATATTCTCTGCCTGTCCTAGCAAACTTAATGACTGTAATTATAATAGCGTATATTATTTCATACCTCGATTTTAAAATTATAAACATTGCTTTAAAACAATTTATTTTTATATTATTGCGATGATTACCAGGCTACCAGATAAAGTCCGAAATATTCACAAGGTAGCTCCGATTGGCAATATGACTCAATCCGACCTCAAGACGCCGTTTTCACAACGCTGTAAAACAGATCCCACCATTTTTTGTCAAATATGGTCTAGAATGATCTGAAAGAGAGATTTTTAGTCGGCGTGACAAGGCAAAAAATTTCTTTCTACTTGAAGGTTATAAAACAGCAAGTCAGGCGGAGCCCAGATTATGTGATAAAGTCTAGAAAAAGATCCTTCTACTTCAAATTTAAAATAAATACCTAATTTTTTTTAGGAAAGCGTAATGCGGGTGAAATAACTTTAAGCAAATATATTTTAACATAAGTTAAACTTAATCATCGAATTACGAAATATTTGCTACTTAATTTTTTTTAATTCTCAATCAAAGTTATTTATCCTTTCAACAAAACAACATTAACTGACTTCGTGATTGTTTTTATTACACATCGATGAACATTGGAAACCAATTTCTGAAAAATATTTCGTAAAAATCATTTTATCTTTTGTTTTAAATTCATAACCAGCGATCAACTAACTACCAGTGGCAAAAACCGTTATGCGCTCGACGGCTTTGAGTTTTGTAAATTAATTCGGTGGTTCCGAGCTATTACACAAACTGTCAGCACAGGTGCCCTGCCACGCCGTGCTGCGATTTGCATTTGGATATACTCCTACTAATTTAACTTCTCCGTTTGTTAACTCAAACTAAACAACGCTCCTAGTTTCTGACTCTCAGGAGCCAAACTATCCGGTGTTATTTTCAAATTATAACAACAATTACATTCTATTATTATCAAACTTTCCAATAGGTAATAAGGCCCGTTTTAAGTATTACGCGGGTGAATATTTTATATTGTATCCGCAGAAAAATATGTGTTATATTTTTTGTAAAAGGTTTTCTAAGCACATTAAGCTGAGAATTTCTGTGATTCGCTTTCAAGTACACTAGAATTAAGAAAATGACTTAGTTTATAAGATCATCTATCTCAAACGGGCTAGTGCAAACGCATGCTGAACAAGACCATCATATCAACCCTAGGGTAATACTGTAAAGCAATTAATAAACACTAACCAGCGGGAGATCACCGTGCATGACTGGTACCTGCACATATGCACTATAATAGAAGTCGTATGTCATTAATAATATATAAAATTACAATATACCATAAAAACATTTAAAACAAAATTAGTTATATAAATTGATCCGTATTAAAGGTAAACAGTGTAACGATAATTGCTTTTTGTAAAAAAAAGACTATTGGATCACGTCTGAACATTCGATTAGAAAAACAGCTGTGAGAGTTCAGCTAAAATATATATTACTTTGAAAGGTTTGAATTATGGTACTAAGAAGGTTTCGATATTAAAATTAAAGTTATTGTATATTTTTTTTATTACAATTGATACGTATAATATAATGTATTATGGTACCCGCGATGCTTTTAACTTTAAATTGTTACACACATAGATGGTGTAATCGTTTCAACGTTGACGAAATACCTTCACGCCAATTTCAGGTTTCATTTGCCTACGCACACAGTGCCGGAACAAATTAAAGCCATTGTGTTAGATGGATTATGTAGCGTCGTCCATTTATATGTAAAATAGTGACGCGTAGATCGAAGTCAGCCGACCGTATGCGTTCCTGCCATATCGCTCTCTCTTACCCACCTCATACGATTTTACCTACTGCAGACTCTTTTAAAACAAAAAGTGAACTAAACATAACGTAGAATTTAAAATGCAAGCAACTTCCAACATTAGAGCCATAAGTCACTTGTTAAGTTTCTGCAAAGGAATCGACCTATTTCAAAAAATATAGTACATCTCGGTAATATATACTTTACTAATCGTCATTCAGCCTTAGGATGTTTACTTTTGGGCCGAGGTCTCCCACCATTTAATTAATATGTACACGAAATAATCATAGTACCCCAATTTGGTTTGCCAGTTCAGGTAGAAGGGTATGGGTTACTACTATGATCGTTGTCTTTATGGCATAGCGCTCCGGCAAAAATCGCCTCAATGACTGGTCTTGCGTTGCCCGCATTCGCTTCGCAAGTATAAAACGCAGTCAGAAATTCAGCCCTTTTAAACCTAGAAAATTTCGGCTGTTGTATAAACTGAAACATGTTCAGAATTTTTTGAATGTTTTCAACGAACGCTGGGGAAATTCTGTTGGTTTTGACAGACAGCGGCAGTGTAGACGCGAATAAAGTTTTCACAAACACGCTCTAAAATATCGCCACTCTCTGCCGCCTCGAACACCGACTTTAACAAATACCAGCGCTGCGATATTGGCGATCATTCCGCGAGCATTCAGTAAACCTTTGCACATGTAAAACGTCTACACTACGCTTGTCTTGTGTCATTTAAGAAATACATCGATTTCAGAATACTTCTCAACGTTTTGTTTAAACTTCGATTCTGATTCACATGCATAATTACTGATATTTTTTAATAATTTTATTCACTTATCTACACCTTTTTATTTGAATCTAACAAGTTAAAGTAATAATAAACATTGAAACTAAGATGTGAATTAATTTTTCTTTTGAAGTATCTATATGATATTATTGAATTTCATTAAGCTAAATAGCACAAATAATTACGCAGGAATGAAAGTAAATCTAACGAGTAATAGAAAAAATGTCATGTTAAACTTTATGATCCAACATAATCATTTTTCAAGCTGACCTTCATTTTTGATCCTGGCTTATGTCCTTTAGATTTCATCTGATAATAATAAGTCGGACATCTTGAAAATGTTCCACGTCTAAACTCTACGTGTTTACGAATTATACTACCTACTATTTAGCGATGACAAGAAATCTATTGTTCTTTATTTTGTGGCCCTACACCAATGTGGTAGCTCGTAGTCGTCTGTGCCGCAGACAAATCGCATCACTAGTATAGCGTTCGTTAGCTGCTTGTTTCTGTTCGCGTATGTACATATTTACATTTCAATGCGTTTTCAGCGGTTACGATTGGCTTAAATTTAATACAGTTTCGATGATGTCGGGCGACGAGAAGGTAAATCAGTAACATAAAAGAGACATCTCTAGTCACCTGGTAATAAGAACTAAAATGTTCGAACAAAGTTGCAAGAGTCTAAATGACTTTTTCGTCATAATGAAGCAAAATAAAATAGAGGAAATATTTATTTTTCAAGCTACTTTCGAACTCAAGAGAGGCGCGACAATAACTGAAGCTATTGAATATTTATGGCGAAAGAAGGGATCAGTTTGCTTATCCAGACGTTTTGCAACAAATTACCGCCATCGCGAACGATGGATTATGTAAAACGACACCTATTTGTATGTAAACTAATGGTGAGTGTCAGAGAACGGGGCGTTATGTCGGCGACAGCGACAAAGACATGACGCGGTGCAGCCCATCCCGGGGTATTTTGCTTGTACTCATATTTTTATCCTCCTTTTGCTATCTCAGATGTGTTTGTTTGTAATTTATATGTATACCTTCATTTATTCGCTATATTTTCACTTTGAACACTTTATAGTGATCATTTGCATACGATATCAATATAATGTCAACAAAGCTAAAAAAGATAGAAACTAGTATTAAATCGAGCTTCCCTAAAATTTAATTTTTGGACATGAAATAAAGCTATGAAGGTTCCAAACACATCCTAATTTACGAATGGCCCATTTTTTGACATGACAGAACTTGGAGAAAGGAATAAGCTGGTATTTATTTCTACCTTATGTACATTGCTACGATTATATTTAATATGTGTAATTATACCGTCCTTGTACAATTACGTGATGTTTTGATATATAAGTATGCCGTAATTTTTCCTATTCTTTTTTTAATCCAGTATTGATTAGAATTCTAACATGAATATAGAAATTAAACGAGTTTGAACATAGTAATTTTCTAAAATTTTAAGAAGTCGATAAAATACACCTAAGAATAAAACAATTTTCACATGCTTCCACAAAACATTAAAACCGGTCATTTTGTACGCTTTATAACATATCCGTAAAAGTCGACGAATCAGATTTTATATTTTATCTTTGTTACGGTTATAGTATATGATATCATACATAAAACATGTTAAATTTTCAATTAAATTTATATCCAAATTGCTTTAAGTACGTAATGACACAGAAATAAATCATCTACTTAATTACTTTTACGAAAAATTTTCGATACTGGAATGTTTCATAAATTATGACTAATAAGAAAGCACGCAGATGTGTATTAAGATATAATATATTGTGAAGAGTGTATAGTCAATCATTACAAAAATTGTAAGAGTTAATAAATAAATAAATAGGCATTTTACGCTACTCTAATGTGATTATACAGATTGTTATTAGGATGGAAGTTGACTTTAACGGCGCTATTTTAATTACGCATACTATAATGTATTTACGTTTAGTCATTTGTGCATATGTAATTGCAGAGGTAGGCTATAATAAAATTAACTTTTAATGCAAAAATTCAAACTCCATAACTTCATTCTTCCCAGCAGAACGGGTCCAGTCATGACACATGTAATATCGTACACGGACGTCGTACGAAGGAGGATGATATTGAGTGGCCAACAAAAACTTCAAGTTTGTCAACTTGTGATTTTTTAGGCGGACACCGCTAGTGTTTTTTGTAAATTTCCCTAAACAAAAATATCCAAGAAGAAATAGCGGCGGTTTCAATAGCTGAAACTTGTAGGTGTTGTTTTAAAAACTCTTAGTGTCGGTTGAAAGAATGATACAAGAGATCTGATGGGTACCTTTACTACATAATTTTCAATAAATGGATTACATTATTTTTTCGTTAAATAAATAATATGTGTTGGTCTAAGCCAGGGCATCTTAAACTATGGGTAGCAAAATTCTGGGATCGAGAGATTTAATGTTAAATATTTATATATACCATTTTATAACATCACTACAGTTGGCGGAATACAGTGGACTTGCAGCGTCTAGACACGCGCATTTTTTTTAGGTTTTGAGCTATCTCCAACGACAGCAGTAAACGATCGATAATCGCTATTATTATACTGTGGCTATACATTGTTAGTGTGTTTGTCGGTATCATACATGTTGAATAAATCGCGCGCCACTGACTTCCCACTCTGACCACCACCTCTAAATATCAGTGCTTATTCATGTTGACTCGCGGGCGCGGTGGCGGAAATATCGAACATACGACATAATATAACCATCAAAAATAAAAAAGACATCTTGAATCAAAGCATGTTTCGTATGTCAATAAACCAAAAGAATATTTTGAAAGACTGTTTAAATATCTAAATAAAGAAAAGAAAATCTTTGAAAAAATTATAACCGTTAATGAAAAATACTTATTAGCGTCATATGAAGTTTAATACTGTATTGCTAAAAATAAAAAGCCGTTCACCATTGGAGAAGATTTTGTTTTACCTGCTGCTGTTAAAATGATAGAAATACTACATGGAAGAAAATATAGCGATGATATTTGAAAAATTTCTTTGTCGAACGACACTGTCTCGAAAAGAATTTCTGATATTAACAAGGATCAATTAGTACAACGTATTACAAGAATTAAAGAAAGCCCAAAATTTTCAATTCAGTTGGTCGGAACAACTGATATTACTAAATTGACTCAGTTGTTACTATATGTCAGGTATGTTTATAAAGAAAGCGTGGAGGAAGAATTGTTATTTTGTCATCCTATGAAAGACCATACAGCAGGGAAAGACATATTGTAAAGTTGACGAATTTTTAAAAGCAAAGGGTTTAGAATGGAAAAATTGCTGTGAAATATGCACAGATGTTGCAAGAGCGATGACGGGCAAAAACATAGGTTTTAAATATTTTTTTCAAGCTGTTCATAACGATCATATAACTTTTACTTCCTGCCTTATTCACCGAGAGGCTCTTGCAGCAAAAAAAATAGCACCAGAATTGAACGATGTGCTTCAGGATGCTGTTAAGATCATAAATGTTATTAAGAGCCATGCCCTTAGCAGCCGCTTATTTTCAAATCTCTGTAAGGATACGGATTCCAACTACAAAACTTTGTTATTACATGCAGAAGTAAGATGGTTGTCAAGAGGTCAGACTTTAAGAAGATTATTGTTAATAAAGAACGATATCAAAATATTTTTAACCAAACGAAAATGTAAATTTGCTACTTTTTTTCAAAATGACTTATGGCTATCCAAGCTGTGTTATTTGTCAGATATTTTTACGAAGTTAAACGATCTCAACTTGTCTCTACAAGGAAAAAAATGCGATTTATTTACTTCAAATGATAAAATTGAAAGTTTTATTAAAAAGATCAACATTTGGAAAAGTAGGGTTGAAAAAAATTCGTTCGAAATATGTATAAATAATATCGAGAAAAGTCATTGTAAAACTTTTATTGCAAAAATTATTGTAGATTAAACAAAAGCGCCACAAATACAGTTCCGTACATATTTTATATTAAATATTGATTTCCTAAAAAATATTTGGATTCAAAAGCCGTTTTGGATTGGCTCAAGTGAGTTTGATCACCTGCCTGCCACCACTTAAAGCTCAAGATGAATTTGCTGAGTTTTCGAGTGACTCAAACTTAAAACTACAATTTCAAAAAAAGCCTTTGACTGAATTCTGGATCGGAACTAGAACTGAATTTACCGCAATCACTGATATGGCGTTAAATGTACTTCTGCCATTCGACACCACATATTGTGAAGTTATTTTCTTAGCTTTAACAGATATTAAATCACATTGTGGTTCAGCGCTAAAACAAAATTGAAGAGGTCTTATGTCCAGCAGTTTCAAACATTCTACCAAGATTTGATTTGTTATGCTATAAAAAACAGGCACATCCATCTCATTAAATTTTTTACTTATATTTTAATTTAGTACTTACCATGCAACTACTCGAATATATTCGAGCGAATTAAGACGTTCCGAATCCACTTTTATTTTTGAAACTATAATAAATACTATTTGAAATTGATTTTTGTTTGTTTCAAAACGAATTTTAAATCTATATATTTTCATATGTATATTGTTACCTAATAAATAAATCATCAAAATATATTAATTTATCTTTCTTTTATATTTGTATGAGGTCGTCAAGAAACTCGCAATTATAAATGGAATCGTGAATGGCAAAAATTTAAGAAGCCCTGGTTTAAGCCAATGTATTTTTAATATTTTTTTTGAAAAAGTGAACTCTATCATGTCCCACCCTATAGTTAACAGACAAATATAGTAAAATATTATTTTATTAAACTGTGAAATGAGTAAAATATAAAGAGATATTTAAGTCATTATCGAGTAAAAACACATATATAAAGTAAAGTATATGAGAGCTTCCAGAGACAAAGCTATTATTTCATATAAATTCGTACAATTTTTAAATGTCACATCAAAAAAATAATATTATCAGCAATTTTAATACAAGATTGTAGATAATCACTCCGGCATATAAATAACACCACAGCGCCTTTTATGTTGTTTAAAATCAAAACGTTGCTGTTTCAATTTAGAAGCTACTCAACGTTTTCATTATGAATAAAACTGTCATATCTGTGAGTTTAAAGCTCTGTTGAAAAGCGGAATCCAGTGGGTTTTCTGAATGGCATCTGTTATCTGCCGCTGCGAATACGTCGCTTGTAGTTGACTGTATCCCAGACGACCAAAAACTATTGTTTTGTGTTTGTTTTTGTCTATTTTTGTACTGGTTTGTATTTACTGCATGGGTTCTCTTACGTGTTTCCTGATACTAAATGCGGCAGTTCGACAAGTGGGGAACGAAGCCGTGATAGTACGTGATTACGTATATCATTATAAACGTAATCACATTATAATATATATATATATAATATCATAATATTTAATAACAATAACCAAACTGCATGTACGTTTGGATAAATTCAAATTTTTAAATGCTGTATATGGATTAAAATCAAGGTCATGACTCATTATTCGTGGTTTTCAAACTATTATCACTAAAAAGTCTAATATTCTTGACTCCATCTCAAAGTTAATATTACAAGAACATATTTTATAAAAAATACATAAGATGTGTTTGTTATTATGTGTGTAACTTATGTGTATTATACAACGTGTTATTCATTATAATTTGGGTTAAAACCATATAATACTAAAATTATGCTAATATAATCAATGAATAGGCGGGAACTCTGTGCGGATTGTGATGAGCTTCACAGTGACGGAAGCGTTTAGAAAGTTAGGTCAAAAAGATATATAGGGGTAACTTGTCGAATTCTCGTCCAAGGCTTTCCGCATCTTTCAGCAATGAAGATAAACCACCAAGAAGATAATAAATAAGATATGTTCAAAATTACAAACACAAGAGAAAAAATTCCAAAAGCTGTCATAAACTTGTAATCAGGTGTTTGTTATTATAAAAGTTTTTAATGAACATAACATTAACTGAGGTACGATATTATATGAAATAATAAAAATAACTCACAAAATTTAAATTTATCATACCTAAAACATATTTTATTATCCATTCATTATCCAAGAGCAATAATGTATAATAACTAATTACGAATGATATAATATAAACAACAAATTACAACAATCACAGTATCTTCATTCTTTTATTATGAAATAATGACGATATACCATTAAGTTCCTATTCACAGCTATAAATCTGTATCAATTTATGTAATATGTATGAGGTGTCTAGACGAAAATAACCCTGTGGTAATTGGGCGATACAATAGACAGAGTAGGTACATAATTTCGCTAAAATTTTCTAGACAGGAGTAACTCAAGTTTTCTTAGAATTGACTAAACTGCGTCTAATTAAATTTTGTTTTCAGAATTAATCCGTTGGTATGTATATATAATTCAAGCAGAGGCAATGTAAGAATATTTTACATAATTAACAAGTACATAGGAGGAATTCGGAATATTTTGACTCATACTTTTTCGAAGAGAAAACACGTGCTCCAACCGTAAAATGTATTCTGGTAAATTAATATAGTTTCATTGTACACCAGAATGTAATAAAAAATCTTTTAAAGTAAGTTTTTGTTTTAAACAAAATCACCTTTTGAAATAATTATATTAAGTCATACTATTACTGAATTGAAACAAAACCAAACATATGTTCAAATAATTATTTTACGAAAAAGAGAACGTCTATTTCATAATATCATTTTAATATAAGAGTTAATCTGCTTTTAGATAGAACCAACAACTACTTAATTGGAACAAAACACTTTTTAAAGTACTAATTTAGATTTAAATAATCTTCAAAGTAAGTTTACGTAACTGAAAAAAAAATATAAAGTATAAAATACGTTTATTTGTTAATCATATTATTTATCAACACAAGAATTTTTAACATCTTTTATTAATACTCAACTTAACTACTATATTTTTCTATTAATTTTTTTAATTTTTTTGGTTCTATTCTGCTTCGCAAGGTGTTATAGTTTTGGAGAAGAAGCGGGCAAACCCCACAACAACACATCTTTAATGAACTTCAACACAGATTTAAACATAAACGTTTTATTAGATATAGCCTAAATGAAATCAAAATAATCAGGCGACATATCTACCTGCCAAGAACTGTAATCATTTCAATATTCGTTTATTCAATGATAAGTTTTTTTCGTCAACTAATTTTTAACATGCGTTTTAAATTTTGTTAGTGGTAATCCAAATGTTTTGCGGCATTGTTTTTAAAAAAAGTTTCTAATTCATTTGTTAATACAAAAGAATTTTAGAGGCCGAAACTTTGGTACAGCCAGTTTCTCTCGGTGCCTTCTAATATTTATTCTTCTTCTATCCCCTATTTTTTCGAATTTATTGTAATTATTTTAAATGTAAAAATATTATTATAGATATACTGGAAGATTGTAAGAATACTGACTTCTTCAAACCGATTTCTCATAGAAATTCGCTGCCCTAAGCCATAAAAAGATCAGATGGGTCTGTTTTGTAAAAAATATTTTCACTATCAACACCTCTACACCAAAGCATAAGTTGGATGGATGGCGTGGAAATAATTAAAATACACTATTCTAGTAGTATCAGTATCAAAGTAGCGTTTTATCTTCCTACCGGCATAAGCTGCAGCACTTAGCCTAACCGCAAGAGACTCAATGTGAGGCCTCCATTGAAGTTTAGAATCGATTGTGGCACACAGTAACACCGTAGAGTCTACATAGTTTAAAAAATCACCATTAATTGTTATATTATTAGAGGTGTATTATTTGATATTTTTTAATTATAAAAAAAAACTTAGTTCTTTACTTAACCAATTCTATTTCCACGAAAGGGTTTTGTTCACGTCCTCAAAAGTATTCTCTGTCCTATCTACATTAAATAAAAGAGATGTGTCATCTGCGAATAATACAATCAAACATATATATATATATATATATATATATATATATATATATATATATATATGTATATATGTATAATGATATATGTATATATATGTTATAATGATTTTATCAACTCCAGTGCATTGTCTTTTATTTCGTAATGTAATGTAGTTTTTTAATCAGTCTCATCTAAATAAACTATAATGTCGCCAATCTTTGTGTAATAAAATCTCTTTGACTGTACTATTTATAATTCACTAGTTTTGAAGTAAATTCTGTGTGTAATAAAATCTCTTTGACTGTACTATTTATAATTCACTAGTTTTGAAGTCAATAAAAAGGATTAATTAAATAAAAAATCGCAGTAGTAAAAATTGGTTTCGAGTATTTTAATATCTATTTTTTTAATAACAGGTTATTATCAAATAACGAATGCCAAATTTACTTCACGCTTTATTTACCAGAACTCCCAAAATTTATACAGCAATGACATTATATCTACTATCTACAAGATTGCAAAAAGATATAGAACAAAATGAAAAATTGTTTCAAATTTTCATATAAAATGCAAAGGAACTTTTTCCTCAATCTATTAAGTAAACCTATCCAAAAATATTATTTATTTGTGTATAGTATATACTTCAAAGCAATGAAAATTATTTTAGGACCCTTTATCAGAAGATCTATTTGAAGATATTGTCTTGACCCATATAATTTTCGTCCTATTACCTTGTTATATTATTAAGACATGACGTAACCTGAATATCAGTCTAACCTAAAAGAAGCATCGTTATCAGGCCCATTTTCGTCGAGCCCTTGCCGTATGTCAAACATATAGGGTTACACGATATTCAGTCTCGGCTCCTTAATGGACACTTGTAAGGCCAAGTGAGACTTTTGAAGCGCGATGTTTTGACACCCTATCCCACGAAAGAATACTCCTCTCGTAGGATATACGAAAATGATGAGACCATATTGACGGGTAACTTTATATTATCATTGTGTTTACGCCCTCAATATTCGTCGATATATTTTCACCTTCGACTGTAATTTGCTATAATTTCTGTTGTATTTTATAATATAAGGAATTATTGAAGGTTGCGTAATCTTGTATTGATATTATTTGTATCATATTTTTTTCCTAGCAAAAATATTTTGAGTTTAAAAAAATTACATCAAATTCTATTTAACATTGTCTCTGTTAATAATTCGTTCTATAGTCAGTAAAAGAAACGCTTAAAATATTTTTAACTACACTAATTCAAATTTATTTCTAAGTATTAAATTTAAAAAAATTATATTTAAAATTCTAGTTTATTTATAAAATAGCAAAAATAGTTATATATACGAAGTGGCGTTCATAGGCGTTCCATAAATAAATATTGAGTATCAGGACTCTCTTATCAAAACAGGCAGTTGTAAGCAAAAAAAAAATTAAATTTGAACCTTATAAAACATTGCCGACAACTTATCTTAAAGTTACGATACAGTATTACGAATCAAATAACTACAACAAAAATTAAATATAAATATGAAATTAAAATTGTACAATCCTAAAGTTTTAGTCAACTAAAAAGCAACCTTAAGTAAAATGTTACCTAAAGTTGTAGTTAGAACAAGCGAACTGTCAAACTAGATACCTGCTTGCAACGGATGTTTACTAATTGTCTGTACGAAGTGATCTCGATTTAACAACCGAGCGAGACTTAGACGAGAAATAGCCTCTGGATGCAATTAGAGAAATGAATCGCGTGATCTCCGGCTTTATCTTTTATCCCAGTAACTACCAGTAATAACTGCCAGCCAGGAATATAATGGATGTAGAAACATTCAGCGAAGATTGAATTTCCTTTGTTGCAAATTTCCCTTTTTAACTACTAAAACTAACATAATGTATTTTTATATCATATGCGAATGATGTTTTTAAAATTTTAAATGAGAATCATTTTAAAAATAATTATATAACGCTCTTATTTAAATTGTGAACCATGTGTAACCAAAAAATAATGTGAGTTAAATATGATTTATACACAATTCACTTTTGCTATAATTGCATTTTTAATATATAATACATTTTTATACGCTACGTAAATAAACTTAAATTTCTAGTAGACGTTTCAAAAGCAGAAATCCAAATTTCAAACTGATTCAATATTCAAGTTTGAGAGAAAAAGAAAACCAATCAGGTTCCCTGGCACTGATTCCACGGAACTAGTTTACCTAAAGCCTTCGCGTTTTTGTCACCGCCCGTAGTACATTTCCGTGTACCATTCCCCCCGGAAACAGCCTTTCAGTGTTCACCTGTAATGCAAGGAGAAATTCCATCCCAAAGCCCCGCCTAACGCCGCTTGTAAAGACCCAAACGCCAACGCAAGAATTTTTTTCTAAAGTTATTAAATATTCTTTTTAAATTTTACGTAAAACTTTATAATAATCAAGCTAAACATTCTTATAGAAGTTGAAACGAGATCGTAAATTTAGTGGCTCAAAAAATACTTTATTTATATTTATGTTAATATAGCCAAAATTAGATTAAAAGGCATGAGCACTAAGATATTCTTATTGTTATTTGTTAATAAAACAATACCTTGATGATGATAGCGATGGTTCTTTATTACTGGAACCTTCGCTATCTTCATTACTTCACCGTAGGCGTCCACTTTTACATTTCCAGTAAGACCAGTTGGAAGCGGCTGGCATGCAACGTCTTGAGATGACCTTTACAATGTCTTAAGGCCCATCACTTTTTGCAAATTAATAAACCTGTAACAAAAATATATTTATTAGCTGGGTAATTACCGGCTTAATAAGTTTAAAAAGTTAAAATGTTATATTCAATGCGTTTATTAGAACAAATTGGGTTTAGACTCGGAAGCAAAAAAAAACTATTCTAGAATTGCAGACATCACGAACGTGTAGGTAAGTGAGGCAACGACGCGCAAACACTGTTCACATTGCTCGCCTCCCCGATGATATTACATTTTCCCATATTGATGCATGATTTATGAAATGTCTTCGGAAGAAAATTATCTGACGCGTTCCCCGGTTGTGATACAATATCATAGATCTTGTCTTCGCCTTATTTTGATCTTTACTGTTGTTACCACTTTTGGTACAAAATTGTGCCTATTTTATTTAAACGCTACATGTCTGCTCTAATGAACTGTATCATTGTCAGTTGAAAGTTTTTACGAATTAAGTAATGTCGAAAATCAGCAGGAAATAAAGTATAAACAACCTATTCATTAGTAACATAATGAACCCATACTGGGTTGATGTACGTTCATTACACTGTCGGTCGAAATTAAAACTGTACACAAAGAAGTTACCAGTATTGCGAGTCGACTTTCTGAAACCTACATTTAAATTTAATTTTAATCCGAAGGCGCAAATAAGATAGAATTTCACCCTTGCTTATCGAGGTTACGTAACGAGTCTTGCGTAACCAAGTTGCAATATTTGTTGAGCAGAGGTAGAATATGGTAGTATTTATTCAGGGTCTATAAATAATTAAATAACTTAAAATGTTTAAAAAAAACTTCATCGATAGATAAGAAAAGTTTTAAATATTTAA
Organism: Battus philenor; assembly: GCF_028537555.1. NCBI lineage: Eukaryota > Metazoa > Arthropoda > Insecta > Lepidoptera > Papilionidae > Battus > Battus philenor. The sequence goes on from NW_027181704.1 coordinate 8,870,715, forward strand.
GTTCTCAGTAATTGCAAAATGTTTTCAAATTGATGCTGGATATTTTGATTCGCTTTAGAATATGTATTATTATTCGAATCACCACATATAAACGGTATTACAATGATATGTATTTAGTGATAAAAGCTATTAAAATTAAAAAAGATACCATACCTAAGTATATTAACCAAATATATTATTCAGAAATTGAGAGGTAAAACACTTTGAAAATGATGTATCACTTGGTAAATAACTTGGAGAGGGCTATGCTTAGGATTACTCTACGACATCGAATCAGTAAAGAAGAGTCCGAATGAGAGTATCAAAATAACTTACGTGAGCCCAGCGGATTAGTAACTTGAAGTGTTTTGGCGGGCCCCATAGCGGGCGGAACAAATGGCTGCTAAAGCCTTAAGGTTCTGGAGTGGAGACTGTGGACCAGGAAGCACAGCATAAAACTTAGCCTAAGAACGTCAGGAGACGCAAGATGCAGGCCGTTTCAACCCATCCTATTGGAAAACTATGGAAAGTGGTATGTTCAGCAATAGATGATCTACAACTCAAATATTGATAACAAACATGGCAAATAGATTGCCTTTGCCAGACATCATTTATTCGTATAAACTACGAGGAAACCTTACTTTAAAACTTAAAACTTTTACAGAAATTTACTTTAATAAAAATCTTTATGCATTTATAGATTAACCTTATTACATAAATCACAATTGCTCATCGATAAATGTTAGCACATAAAGAAATGAAACAATGAAATCTACCTATTTCGTAAACACATTATTCTGTACTTTATTTAATATTGATACAGACATTTCTATGCATTGGCTGTCTCATCTTAATAAGAGAACGTGTATCTAATGTTGTGTTAGATATTCGTACAGTCGGATGTACGCGGCGTCATAATAGCGCGAAATCACAATATCTCGTTATATGCGAGTGAAACAAAGAAAGGAGCGCGTGCCTTGAATGAAGCGAAAGCTTCACGGCTACCCACAAAATATTTGTAGCATTTCGAAGATGCATTTCAATACGTAATGTACTTTAATTCGCAAACTCCTTCAGAATTTTAAACTGGAACCTATTGACGTTTTGCATAACTTTTTAATTTTATTACACGTAAAAGACCCAAGCTTCAAAATGTGAAAATGTTAAAATTAATTTCTGTAGCAAAACTATGTTATTATATATATATAATATGTTTATTTTCCTATATAGTTACTAATTATAACCACTTAATGGTAATTAAGTAAATAGTCTACCGCGCAAAATAGCAAAAAACTATACGATTAGAAGGTCTACTGCATTTTAAAAATAAATGAAAAGGTTATTTTCAAACGCGAATACTAAAAAAGCAACACATTAGTATTCTTATGTATTCAAAATTAAATTACCAAGAAGCGGTAGATTGACACGCGACTACAGCCCACGTAAGTCCTTCGCCTATTTCTAGTATAATTAAAACGCAAAACGATGTACCGAAATTTGGATCAAACAAAAAATTATTTTTAAATATTTGATTATAGGGAAAACAAAATAAACAAAACTGCAAAAAAATTATGACTTAAAACTTAAATTAACACGCTTTTCTCCAACGTTTAGTTAGCCTTTACTTAGAAAATCTAGGTTGAAATCATTTAAACCTTTAATTATTATTAGATCTTTTCTTAATGTCAATAAGGGAATTTAATAATGTTGTTAAAATTCAAGTATATTAGGCTTGTATAAATATTATAGCAGTATTATTTAGGACGAACGAATAATAGGATCGGTGTCAAGCAATTTTATGGTGCAGTTTTACTCCATCCAAACGTCACTCGACAACAAAGAACGCTGGTGATTGGCGAAGGAGTTTTAAAAGCGGCCATATATCTCCGCGCATCCTAAACCTTACGAACCTCCGGAAGTGCCCATAAAGTGAACATTAAAACGACGACTCTTTTTACGCTTTATTATCATTGGATGTGAACGTCGACTCAGATTCTATCGCAATTTACCACACCGGGAAGAACTCGCTCGGCTGTTGTTCGAATTTTATTAAAAATCGATATAACTGTCATTGTCTTACTACTCCGAATCCCCGTAAATTAAAATACGCTAGGGGTCAGAAAGCAATTTCAGCATATAATATTAATCCAGTTTTTTTTACTAAAAACCAACAAACTTTTATCGTCTTGCCACCAACTTTACATCGTTTGACCACTCCAGCAAACTGACATTGAAAATGTCCTCTATTCTTGGGCAATTATATTGTTATGCTAATAACGTATTGTGAGTTATCGTCGCATTGACGCCCGACACCCGACGGATTGTGGAGATCGAGTTACGCAAGTTTCGACCAAGTTTTAAGACCCTGCCGAAGGCCTCTTACTAACTATCTTCCTTAACGCCTTAGTTAAGAAGCGCCTTATGAGAACTTTGACGCTGAGATTGAGGAAGCTATTACGGGATCCGTTCAGATAGATATAAGCAGGATGTCACTTCCACGCTCGACTTTGTGAAGTTGTTTACTTTGATGGTTCAAAGTTTCCGCTAATTTATCTCGAGAGATATTACATATTAAATGTCAGCGTCAAATGAGTTTAACTTCATATTTTTTCTTTTACTATCAAATTAAAAATATGAAATTGTCATAACGACAATGGAGACACTACAGTAATTTAAAACAGAATAATCAGACAATCCCGTAAATATTGCCTAAGCGGACTCGTTCGAGAAGCGTTATCCAGAATTACATTGGAGGAAAGAAAGGGAAGATTAAATATTATCTCGAACAATATTTGTGTAGTGCACTATACAGTTACCAGTAGAGTTGGCCATCGGATCGGGCAGGCAGTGGTTGCATCCCGTTCTATCATTACTTCCGCCCCGCTCTCAACTGGGGCAATCGATAAAACGGCGTAGGGGTGCGAGGCGCTTTCCCGTCGCTCCCCGCAGGCTTACCGTGCGCATCATTCGTGTGACAATCGCTCACGCTTCGCTCGTCCGCTCGTCACGAACGAACACAGTGCGCTTTTCCACAGGCAAAAAATGCTGCAGTAACATTATCGCTAAAATTTTCAAAACTAAATTTATTTCAATCATTTTTTTTTAATTACATGATTTACACTGATTATTTTGTTAATCCATACATTAGGTTTATACTGATCATTATTAATAATTACCGATAAAAATTACATAGGTATACAGGTTACTATGGGTCTTATTCTAAAATCGCTTGAATCATAAATCATAAGCCAATAATAAAAATTGATTAAGCTAATACACCCCATACAAAAGATGAAGAAAAAATGAGTAGCACATCTTTAAAGTAAAGAAAAATAATAATGACGCTCTAAGACTGTTGCCCTCCGTCGACACCTAACCTCGCAATCACTGCACCTATTCTAATATTTATTACGTGTGAATATCATATGTCGCTTCTTTTCCTCGCCTTTATTGTCGAGTTTTCCTCCCCCATCTTAACGTATATATGTAGGGTCAGGAGGTATTAATGCAAAATAGCTGCGTCTTCCAACATATTAAAGCTTCGAACACGATATTTTGAAGATCTTAAAATCTTAATTTTTATCTATGCCTTTGAAGTAGTTAATTACCAAAAACTGTAGCAAATAAAGGATTTTACTTAGATACATTTAAAGATTAAAGGTTTGTATTAACTTCATATTACAGTATGAATCGTTTGTTCATGACAAGGTATTAATTATACGTACTTTCGCTATCGAAGATCGTACTATGAAAAGAGAACATGTGCCTCCCGGGACAAACATTTTGAATAATTGCTTTGGAATAATTTTGTCTCAAAATATGCCTGCTATATTCTCAATTCAATAAGTAATCTTGTAACTCGCGATCTTTCGATACTATTTCATATGTAAACAGGTTGTTTGGTTATCGCTTTAAAGAGTTATAGGTGACTGTAATGCTTATTTTCTGTCAATAATATATGGTTAACCACAAAATAACGACGCTTTCAGAAATAATAAATAACGTAATGATAAATAACACAACAATAAATTCAAAATTGGTATTGTAGTTATTGACTTTTCGCATTTCAGTAGAAAAAATAAATTAATGTCACGTATTTCAGAGTGTACACTTTATACAGGAAGTTTGTAAATAGATGTAACGTAAATATTTATACGTTTACCCCTGAAAAGCTTTTATAACCTATTTTTAATCAACCTGTATATTGGTTATTATTGTGGGTAGAGTTATAGTTTAGGTTTGTAAGCTACATTCGTCAGCCTTTGTTTCGATTGGCACATATTTTGTAAATTACGTAACATTACCATAGCTCACACACAGTGAAGGTTAAACTTTTTAAAGAAAGAAGACCTAAAAAACACGAAATATAAGGCATCCATCATTTGCACTAGGCTCGTCTATCCATTCCAGTGTAAAAACCTTCCTACAGCGGCAACAAACAAGGCTATTATTGTATGGTTTTCATTAACAAATCTTTTTAAAATTTTATTCCTTGGAAACAATACACAGACATTTATATAATGTTATATAAAACAACTAGGTACATAAAGTCAGTAAGAAACCTCTAAAGCAAATTTAATTTATATGATAAAGTTTTGCCTCCAATAATACCTTGATTTATTTAAATGTCTTGAATTAAGTTAGTGCAAAGTTAACAAAGTGGATAGGTTCTTACGAGCCCACAAAGTCGTTACATTATCAAGGCCCTCCCTTGCTGTGTGTGGAAAGTGGAAGCGGCGCGGTCGCGACGGGCAGGGCTAAAGAACAAAAGCCTCACGTAATTAGAACGACCGCAGCAATACATAAATAATTTGCCTCACGTACCGCTTTGTTCGTCCAGAACAGGTTTTTATTTAACACTCTTATATCAAGAATAGCACTTCGTGTGCTTTTGATAATGGCAATACGTTTTTCTATTATCTAGACCGATACAGATACATTGTATGCAAGCATTCTACTATGTCAAACAATTTATAAACTACACGTTTCAATACTAAGAAAAAAACAGTATTTTCGATGTTTACTTTAAAAATATGTTTCTGTTATTTTATTCTTAATTTATTTCTATTTAATACATGAACTTATTATAGTTTAAAAACATTGTAATAGACATTTATTTAAAATTATCTTAACATTTGTAGCATTATCTACGAATCTTTCACGGTTATATTTTTTTTATTTAAAATTAATGACAAATTATATGTGGCTGCCAATATATATCCAAGTATATACTTACTATTATTTACTACTTCACTTTCGTTTGATGAGATCAGAGATAATGAAATTACTATATGAAGGATCCAATGAAGTAATGTCAAAGTATAATTCGTACGAACTAAGATACAAAGACCCAAATATAAGTAGACACGATCAAAAATAATGTGTCGTTATAATTTCTATTTACAAAGAGTTTAAAAGAGTAAATCAAATTATGTACATAATATACCAGAGTTAAGGTTACCGTAAAAATGTATAAACTGAGAAAACTGTTGTTATATACAATCGCCCTTAAGATGTCTCTATACCTTTTTGTAATTGTACCGTGGAAAAGTATGTAATAAACGAGCACGGAATTTTTAACTTTACCTTATAGGAATTTCGTTTTCATGCAAAAGGAAAAGAATATTTAGGCCTGTCCGCTTAATGAAACAAATTTTCAGAGCGGCGACATCTAAAACCTTAAGCCCTTTGTAGTGCGTTGGGCGACCGCTTTGTACCGAAGCCGGCGACCCGCGGCGACACGCCTTTGTGCCGCTTACAAATATTGCTAATTACGATTAATAAGGACCTTCCACGGCTCCGTCCGCTCTAGTTCGGTTATTATGTTTAACGTGAGTTTTTAATCTGCTGTCCCTTTTAGAGCTCTACCTCGTTATTTTCTTTGAATTATTTTAAAGCATGTCACGTTCCTTGATTTTTTTGATGTAATTCGAAACGGGTTAAGTGTTAAATACGATACGACTTGGTCTTTTTATTTTTATTAACCTTTCATTCTCTTTTCTAACCGTTATTCACTTTTTCTCTTGTCTGATTCGTCATCTCATCCTCATTTAGTGGCTTCGCAATAATAAATATATAAAACTGCTTAAATTTGCTCTGTCCACCGTATGGTTCATAATCATTATGTAGGAGGCTGTAGGAGATCCACTGATATATAAAAACAGTCCCCATAGTTTTAATTTGTAATTATTAAGAGGCGTTCTTGTAGTGTCTAAAAATACATAATTTTTTTCGAGTGATTACTTGACCTAAGCAGTTATTGTTGTCAGGAATGCTTTAGAATGTAAGGTATTCATATCAAAGTGTGATGCCAACGTGACCTATAGTGTACAGCCAAACGTGTTAAGGAAAAAATCGCAACAAAATTTTATGTTCGTCCCGCGACACCCCTCTAATAATGTCTGCTTAAGGGCGGCGGTAACATGGAGTACACATTTACGGTCCGTTAAATGGGGAAAGCTTTTTTCGTGTTTAGTGTCACAAAAACTGTTATTAGCTTGAATTGTGTTGAAAGAAGCCATTTGAGTACATACAAAAAATATAATTTAATAGTGGTGGCAAGTATATTGTGGAACATTCTGAAATATTATTTAAGAGTTTTTAAATTAACTATTACATTTAATTTTCAGCTATAGACATATTTACTAAGTTTTACTGAAACATATTTTGACAAATCAATTGTGATTTTCAAACTTTTGATTTTGACTTTGTATGATATAGCGGCGCTTTTATAATTAAAGTTCTTTAATATTAATTGCACGTGGTCTCACTTTGGGCCTCATTGGAAAACTTACAGTTGCGCAACGACTCTACTCGAATGAAGAAATGAAGAGATTCATAGACGAACAAAAGTAACCGATAAGGCTCAGCAGAATGTATTAAGTTGAAGTGACAGTGTCTTACGGCTGAAATGGTGATGATGATAATTAATATTACTAGTAATTTTATTTTCTAATACTTATTTTATTTCTAATAATTACTAAACTACATATAATGTAATGTTTTGATAGTAAACGTTGTTGTTATTAATGTTTTACATCTTTTGGTATTTTACATGTTCAAGTCTACTAACCCTTTAAATTATGTCTACCTTAATTTCGTTTAGACATCCCCGGCTACTTTCAATAAATGCAAGCTTCTTGACTGACAACCTTAATGGGAGGTTCGCGTGAACTGAAATGGACATTTTGTTGTTGGGAAACAAAAACGAGACATTTAAATTGTCCGTCGACATCATTAATGAAATAACAAATGAGTTCGCCATTGATGTAGAGGTAAAGTCGCCTTGCCAAGGCGTCGAATGTAGTGGAGCAGACATTTGTTTGAAATAAAAAACTCTGTCTTCCGGATAAACAAACACGAAAGTGTTAATTTTCGTCACATTTTTGTGTTTTTTTTTCATATTATAAATAATACGATATTTCTGTTCCGCATTGTTTTACTTCTTTGCAAAAATAAATGTCTTATAGTTATAAATCTATGATGCTATAGTTTTTAAATATCATAAATATCAAATCAGTTCAGTGAAAGTAGTGATGGTTTTTGATAATTGAAATTCTGCTTAATTTTTTTCTTTCGTCATATTTTCTCCGTTAGCTTTTAAATGTCAATGAATTTGACATTTAAAAGCTAACGGAGCAAGTTGAATAATTATTATGTATCTTAATATGAACGGATTTATTGGTAAACTCATGCAAGATAATTAATTTCACAAACACGACGGCAGTTGTGACCGCACCCTGTCTCAGCCGCGCCCGGCCGCAAACCACTAAAGTAACGCCGTGTCATTTCATGCTCCGAAATCTGTGACGAATGACACACGCCATGCGCACGGCCTATCCACTAACATTGTTTAGGTGCCCACGGAATAGCTGCCAACCCATAAATCCTTTATATTTTAAGCACAAACCATTAGCTCCAACTTCAAAATTCATTGTCTCAAGATAAGTTATTTTATCAGACTTTATTTAATTCGATAATATACTCTGCTCTCTTTAGGCAAGACTAAGTCATGATAGATTTTAGTGATAAAAAAAAACACGAATTTCCTAACTTAATATCCATCTTTTATATATACTGTTTTAATAAACCAAATTAAGAATAGAAAAATATATTTTAATGCAAGTGGTTAAAAAATCCTTGCTTAGTTTAATAGAAACTAAAAATTGTACGAAAGATAACGGTAATTATGCTTTCGAGTAAAAAATAAAGCATAGAACATGCCACCTTTCAAACAGAAATAAAAAAGATTAATATTAGTGCGAAAAATTCATAAGTAAGAAGTTAAATGTAATGGAGAAAAATCTATAATTGTTTAGTAGGGTGGACGCGGGAGTGACGAGACGGGTGTGCGGTGGGCGGTTTAGTTCCCGCCACATTGAACGCGTTGTGGGATCCAACTTATTAGGCGATTTGATCATGCGAAAAATACCCGCTTTATACATTTTATTGCGTTCTAACAAGAACACTGACTTCTGTCGACATATCATTTTAACAATTTCAAATTTCATATCTCTCTGGCAAATATATCCTTTTTCGTTTCATTTAAGCGTTATAATTTATTTAGACGCTATATTCGAAAATGCAATTAAATATAAAAAAATATAACTGGTATAAAACGAGCTTCAAAATTTCAATTTTGTGATTAGTTTTATGTAATAGTTTTAAAACAAGATTTATGGAGTTTATAGCTCCAAAACTACATAACGAATCATTTAGCCAAAGGATTTCCACTGCTGGTATATAGATATCCAATAGGACCCGTTGGAAGCGCAAATATATGAGAGAAGCCTGTATGTCCTGATGTGGACGAACGTTCTGCAGCTGAAATAATATTGATGAAAGTTATAAATAATATATTTTCGAGACGTATTTTTAAAATAAAATATAATCACGTAACTTATTAATCTGTCGGCAGAAAAAAATATTATATGTTGTTGGTTGCTATGAATAATGTGTTATATATAATAAATATAAGGTATTATTTTTGTTCTAGTTTTACTATTTCTGTTTATTTCAAGTAATTCGCCTGCGGTAATACAAGCGTGGGCTCAATAACCGTCCACCTCAAATTCAATCGAGTAGAGTGCACGGTCTCATACCACGATACCTTTAAGGAAAGGTATTTTTACTAAAATGTTTTGGTTGTTGACGATGCTTGAAATTACTGATCTAAGGAAAGAACTACACTCACTTTCTTTTGAATACAGAGACCATTTCTTTTCATAGATGTGAAAATCTCCTTGCGATTGCACTTTGTTAATGTTTTGAAGAAAAGAGTTATTGCTGCCTTTTATATAATTTCTACTTCCCTATTGATTTAAAGGCAAAGCTCTAACCCAGAGAGTCTGAATAATAAATTGTTGAAAATATATTTCATAATAAGACATATTTCTTTACAACTGTGAAATTAAAAATTTAACAATCCTAGCTTTTATAAAATATTACAAAGTTTTTCTTTGGACCTTAATTGACCAAAAAATCATAGTTTTTCATGGACAACACCGTATATGCAACTTTTAAAAATTTTTATTGTATGTATTTAACATGAATTCTATAGGCAATAAAACCGTTTATGTTATTATTGTAACCAAAAATAAAAAAACCGGTTTATGTATATATATCAACTAGAATAAACAGTGAATTATGTTAGAAATAAAAGAAATATATGATATTTAAAACTATACCTTTAAAAACAACATTTAAAATATTTAATGAAATAATTATTAAATTAATTTTAGCCGACGTATTACATTTAAATTCCGTTTCAATACAATCTCAAGTCTAATTTTCATTTAACTATTTTAGTAACAGGCAGAAAATACGAAGTTTATGTTTTTATGTTCATAGTAAACGTTTATATCTACTATGAACATTACATTTTAATTATTAATACAAGTTACAATTGTCAAATACATTTCGAGTCATGGAAACTGTCGTGTGTTTCAATTTTTTATGAGATAGTTTACTGTCATTGTCATTACCGGCGTCTATAGACCTCAAAAGACTATTATAATATTCAAAAGAATATTTGCATTCCGATTCAACAAACTAAATTGGAAGCAAATAAAACAATTTGGATAGCACCTGCCTGCCCAGTCCGATTTGTTTTCCGTGAGCAAAGAGCAAAAGTTTAACTATAATGTGTTCTTGCGAGTAACTAATGGACGGCAAGTTTCAGCTGTAGGTAGTTAAGCGGCCAATTCTTGACTCGAGACTACTTTCCGAGTACACATTAGTGGGAGCCGCTAGGTGCTTTCTTGGCAAAATCTTAACTATCTACTTAAGTCGGTGTCAGTGCGAGCTCGTGAAAGAATTGAATAAGCCCTTCTTACTCTCCACGCTTTCCTTTATCTGCTTTCATTACATGAGCTTCACTCCCAAATTTGGTTCAATTACTTCGTAATTTGGTAAATTGACTCGGCATTTTATCAGCTTCTTCGATGTTTTTTCTAACAAAGCCTTCTAACAGGCACATAAATTTCTTATTTGTCAAATTTGAGAGATGATTTATTTATTCTTGTACCGTAATTTATATGTACACGTACATTTAGATGTTATGTTTTTTTTTCTTAAATATATTAATCTTAATCTTCGTCCGGAAATCAAGATTTGATCAATATATATTGTCAATGCATCATGCATGGATCCGATACGTGATCACTTACGATGGGCTTTAGAAGAAATACAAAGGCAATCCAGAAAGACATGGAAGAGGGCAATGCTCCTAGCCTCGCTGCGAGATCGTATCAGAAATGAGGAAATCTGCAGAAGAACCGAAGTCCACAACATACAACCACATACCACGAATACATGGCTCTTGCATTTGGCGGCCGTTGGGGCCGTAAGTTCTCAAGTAGTAACCACGAGCTGATAGACATGAAAACATAATCAAGGCCTTGAGAAGTCGCTGGATGCGGACAGCTGGCAGATGCGGAAGGCCTATGTCTTCCAGTGGGCGCAAGAACGTGTCGGGTGTCTACGACTGTCATGGATGAATGATTAAATATATTTAGAAAAATCTGAAAGATATTAGAAAGTCATACATGTCTATAACATGCAAAGTGGTAATGTAAAAAAAATATGAAAAAAAACCACGTGTTTAAGTTTTGATCCGTCATCATATTAAAATTTAAGTAAAAATATAGATTATGTGATTCATTATTAAAATTAAAATAACAATTTATGAAATATAACGTTAACGTTGCGGAGTAGTTTTTTTCGAATGTTATTTTCTAAATTGTCTATTTGTTTTGTGTCAAAGTTTATTAAAAATTATTTAACTTTTGTTTTAATATTTATATGTTTAATATTTCATAGTTTTTACTACGTTTTTTCAAGTAAAGAATGCTGTTTCTCCTTAGATTTAAGAGACGCATTGTACTATATTTTATTATTAACTTGTTATTATTTCTTGTTTTATTCTTTATAAAAAAACAAAATCCTTTTAATTTAAGTGATTATCTCTAAACACGGAAAGATTAAATCAATAAAAAACAAAGTTATTGTACAAGTCATTGCTAGGTAAATTATTTTTTTTTGTTTCTTTTATTCGCAAGTAAAATAATATTTTTCTTATGTCCTCTTTTTATATAATTTTTTGTATAAAATTATTTACTTATCTTAATTTTTTCTTACTATTTCACATCGTAATAATTTTTTTCTAAGATATGAATATCCTGATGCAGATCCTGATCCTGCGTCGCCGATATTATTAATAGATAATCTAGCTAAAGATTGGACATGATTCACTACAATAGTCAAAGTATATTATCAAACAAAAGACCTCTAAATACAATATTTTTATTGAAAAATATATAATATTATTACACCTATTTGTTAATTTTCGCACATATACAACTTAAGGCATCAAAATAAAAATGAAAAAGAGCACGAACTAACGGCACCACTAAGTCCACTATGAAATTTCTTCCGTTAGAAATAACATTGAAAAGAATTTATGTTTATTTTAATTCAATATGCTTTATACGCTTACATAATCTTTTTTTATGATGTATTAACAAAAAATTGCACATAATTTTTGTTAATACATCAATTATGTGCAATTTACCAAATGAAATGAAATAATGTTTTTCTGACTACCTATAATACGAAAAATAAATATTATAAATATATGTAATATATCGTAAATCATTAGAATATCATTTTATTCTACTGTAGACAAATAATGCTGTTTTGTTTCAATTAGAACTTTGTATAATTATATCGAAACTGCTGAGTTACAAAATAAATAACACACAATTACAAAACATTGAATACTCTAAAGTTAGTTACTCACAGGTTATGCTAATAGCTTAGTAATTTTCCAAGTTGTAGCGAACTTTCCAATGAGAGTATCTGAGTCGTCCGCGTAGCGTGCTAACTCAATTAGGTTTGCTCTGTTTACAGTTTCCTTCGAACGAGCTTCTTATTCGTGTAATTCAGATGCAAATAAGAAAAATCACTGCTTATTTTTAAGTTTCACCAACCGGATTCTCTTATTCTCATTTCGTCGTTTCTTCCTTTCTAAATGATGTAGCCATCTTGGCCGAATCGATAGCAAGCTTTTTACATACCCATGCTATGCTTACCTTGGAACAGTAGTTACCATGAGTCCATTTGATTTGATTAAACCAACGGGTAGGTGATCTAAAAAGTGGTGTTTTCGTCTGCTTCCCAAAGAATCAGCAGCAGATCGAAGCTATCTGTAATGTAAATCTGCCAAAATAACTGATGCTTCGTTGGTAACATATCGTGGACAACTTTGTTTTAATCTTAAATTGACCAGAGCTGCGTAAACCAGATTAATATATTATTATTTTATTTCTTGAACATTATTATGATATAGCGCTATAAATGCTTTATTGCACGCACGTTGTCAATTCTGACGAAGGTTCACTACTGCAAGTAACTGACCAATGAAACGGCACCGTGAGGCTAACTCACCCTCAAAGTAATAATATAGTACACCGCTGTGTCCTCATAAAAATATGTTTAATGACATCGTAAACATTCGAAATGTTCATGCGGTTTTGTGCTGAAAGCGTACTCTCGCTCACTCTGTACATTATATGTATCTATAAATCTGGAAGTGTTTTATTTTATGACTATACTAACATAACATATTACTTAAAAATTAATATTTAAATTTTCATTATTGCAAATATGCTCTTAGATCAGTTTCTAACACAGAACCTAAATTCGTTAAAACGTTAATCTTCGACCAAAATACCATATTGAACCGACAATTAGGTCGTGATGCATTAAATTGTATATATTATTATACCTCTTTAATTACTTTTCTAAAATTGTTTACTTTTTGTTTTCGCTTAGTTGAGGTTATCCCAATAATGGCGAAACTGTAAATAAATTTAATTTAATAAATATATCTAACTTTAATAAATTTAATTTGGACTACTTTAAACAAATAAAAGTAATTGAGACTTTGCACGAATTATTTAGAAAAATTATTAGGCATATCTGCTTATACGTAAATTGTACAAGATAAATCAATTAAAAATATTATTAATATGTTTTTAAGTATATGGATTAGCCATATTCCGTAAAATAATTTGATTTCTTTATTTTTCATTTAATTTCTTCGATAATGTAAATATATAGATCACCTTTGTTTAACTTTAGTTTTAGTCCTTTATTATTATTAAATATTAAGTTTACTCATATTAAATAATAATATTAATTTTGTATTCGCAAATCGAGCTCTAAGAGATCTTATAATAAAAGTTACACAAAGGCCGCTTTTACTATTAAATTGTCTCTAAAATTTACCGGAGCCGCGGCAATCTTTCCCCTCAGAAACCCGCCTCTGCTCCTACGCCATTAACCGCAAGTTTCGTTATTAGCAACTCCGATGTAAAGTTATAGACGAATTACCTTCATTTAACTTGAGATTAATTTCTTATTTTGTTACATTATCAAAGTATTAGCGGTATAGTTTGTTACTGTTACATGCAAAATTATAAAGTTTTTACTTTTACTGAAAGTTAATACATAAGTAAACTACGACTAATAAAATGTTTTAAAATGTATTTAAACTTTTTTAAATGTTATGGAATTTCATATGTAAAAAAAATCAGTCCGTCCACTTAGTATGCTTAGATAAGAATATTAGAAGAAATAATAAAGCTTCATTGAAGATGTCACATACCAAACGACAATCATCATTTACTGTCAAAATATTCATAATTTATTGTTTTACAATATTTTGTCACGTCAATGAAACATTAATGAACTGAAGCCCATTAATTCATATTCGCATTTGTATTTGGAGAATTTTTAGAATAATCGAGAGGTAATATTGAACCAAGGCTTTTGATTCCTCAAGGTAATGTCGGTAATTAAAAGTAGTTAAAAAAGTTGTTCGCAGCCAGCATTGAACAAGCAGAAGAGGGTGACGGTAAACAATAAATAACACACAAAGTTTGTGAAAACTTGGTACAATCTTCAAAGGCCCGTAAACGAGATCAAGTAATTTAAGGCGCAATAAGCAAAATTACTCCGGTATTGTTAGCTTTTAAACAACATTAAGGAAAATCGTATCTGTGGATTTGTTCCTGAAACTTATACAAAGTGATGATATTCGTGGATATATTAAATAATAATATGTCACATAACGTTTTGAATTTGTATGAAAATGTCGTAGCATTTGGGGTAAGCTGTAAGTCCGACCTTTTTTTGATATTCAGGGCGCGATCCTCAGAGGAAAATTAAGGTAGACCGCATGGACATGTGCACTTTGATTTCGTGCCGATTTTTCGTATGTAAAAATAGCGGTCTTCTCATATGGTATTCATAAAGGCCTCTGTACAAGACACTTTGTGTTACCTTGTTAGCTGTCAAAATGTCATAGCTCGTTTTTCATTCAGTTTTTACCCATCGTTTTATGGAATTTATTTCTGAAAGATGTACTAAATCACTCTATTCTAAATTATCTTTACTTTTATGTGTGAGTTACGTTTCAATATTCTTAACACAAGTTAAAATATTTAAACTGCGGTAAATATGTGAAAGTTGTTTAGTTTTTCATTCAATAATAACAAATTAAAATGTGGGCGTGTCATATATGTCTGTATTTAATTGATATTTCTTAGCCTTTCTTACCTTTCTTGTAAGTATCTTCAAATAACTATCTACTTTCTACTTTGCGCTTCATTTTATGTGAGGCCATTTTAAAACCCTCAAATTTAATGCATTAAATGGATTTTCACAGTGTACCACAGTGAATACACTATACTTTTTCTTCGAAATAATACACGGAACCCCATGATTAATGAAGTATATTCGAGAATTAATTTCACTATACGTTACTAAATCAGGAATGAAACATTCTTCCTTTCTTTACGTTCATCGCTCCGAAGCACTTCCATTCCATCATAACTTTCAAAAGTTATCTTCGTTAGGGACGATCAATTTTCATTTCCCCTCCGATAACAGGATCTAAGAAGTAATTAAAAATGAAACCAACTGTACACAAATATTTCCGTAGTTGCACATTGACATTTCTGTCGGTCGGTAAAGGCCTATGGCAATATAATATTTTAATCATCACTGCCTTTTAAAATTAATTTGTTATTTTTATTGATGTTTGTTGTAATCTTTTTAAAATTTATTTAAATTTTGATTGCTTGTAACCGAGGCTATTTCATTCAGAATTTTTTTATTTAGATGATTATTAATTGATAAATGATTATAAATATTTAATTTCTAAAACATACGTTAAATAAAACGTATATTTCTAAATATATGTTGTTTGTAATTAAAACTTACATGATAATTTTATTGACAAGAATTAAAACTTGAATAAAAACATTTTGCAATAAATGAGGACGATCCTGCAGATTTATTTTCATATCTTCCGCTTCAGTCTCTTATTTACATATTATATAAACCGGAAGGCCTACATCATCATACGACACACGGAAAGGTATGTTTTATATAATAACGACAGGTGGAATTAATACACATTTTGGGGATAGACAACCTTATTAAGATTGTCGGAAGACACTAGACCCAAGCTGATTTTTGGATGTACTAGGGCTGAAATGACGATGATGATGATGAATGATGACGGGATATGTCGGATCTTTTACAACTCGCCTCGATTTTTGGAGCATCCTTTAATAATTAAAGTATACGTTAACATAAATTACATCAATTTCTGCTAGATTTACTGATATATTTATACGACCAGACATTATAAACATAACTTTGTAAAGAATAAATAAAAATTACAATAATGCTTATTAATAATAATGATAAAAGAATATTAAAAATTCTGTAAAAATTGGAAATAAAAAGAAAAGCTACAAATGAGCAGGTGATAGAAAACAGTGTACTTGACTACTGGAATAAGGTCTATCAATCTATAACATTTCTAATCCATTTATAGTTTAGTAAAAGATTTTCTAAAAATACTAGGAAGTAAATAATTCATTAATTCGTGGACGAACATGAAGCTGAAAGCGGGTTCAAATGGCCGTCAATGAAATGTATAGCGTCGCGTTGTGAGTGCTGAGACGAGAAACGCGATGGGCCCAGGATCTAACATCCATCATGCTCAAAGGTACTTCGTAGATTGATCGCCGGCGTCGGCCGCTTGCCGCACTAACACAAATATAAAGCCGAAGGACCGGAGAGACACCGAGACAAAAATGGTGAAAACAAACAAATGCGCTGTCGATCGTCTGACAGAAGGATTGATGGTTAGAATGGCCGCGCTGGCCGCAGGACGAGGACCCACTGTATAAGGATAATCTCTCCATTTATAGCTTAGTATTTTTAATCCACAATAAAATATTAGTTATTGGTGATGTCAATTTTAAAATCTTTTGCGCGTATTTATTTACAAAAATCTGAATTCATATTTATAATTAAAAATTTAAAACCTAAAATATATGCAAATCAGTGTATATGTATTTAACTAATATTGTTTACAAATTATTATTTATAACAGTGGTTGCTTAGTATTAAAGGATAAGGAAGACTATTGATAAAGGCGCTACCGTCCAGTCTTATTGAAAACCTATTGTGGAGGCCTAAATCCAACAGTGGACGCACTGTGGCTGAAATGGCGATGATAAAATACCTAAAGTGTCATAAATGATGATAATAATGAAAGCGCTCTAATTTACCTTCCCTTGTCGCGGGTTCGACTGGCGCAATTTGTTTTGTTTTATTTTATGTTACTCAGAAACCATGGATAGGTAAAATAATAATAAGGTTAACATAGCTATGTATACCTACAATAGGATAACATATTTAAATTTGTGCAATGTTATTCGAAACTAATGGAAACGTAAATTACGTTTCACCATATTTATTAAACTGTAAAATATTGAATAACAGAAATATCTTCAGGGGGGAAATTTTGAATATTTGTTGTACCAACTGAAACACACTGGATTCGTGTAATGAAATACGGATCTTGAGAGGTTTATGTACTATGAGAGCGAATGTCCCTACGCTGACAATAACAAAGTATTCTACAAATTAAAAGTACGTAAGCGAAAGGTAATATTCAACGATCTACGAGAAAGCAGAAGATGCGATTGAATATTGGCATTCCGTCCGACGAGAACGGTGTAATCTGATTACTGTGTATGTCTAGCTGTTTATATGCATTCAAAACGCAGTGGAATAGAAATAAGATACCGAGTAATATTGAAGCGAAGCTCGATTCTATTCGCCGACATTTGATATCACTGTTTACGTCGCTGAATGTAATAATTGACTGTCAGGAATACCCTTAAGAGATTCAATCTTTTCCGAATTTCATCTCGGTAATTATCTCTGGGGTAACAATTCTCGTGAGCTTTTCTGTTAATTGGGAATAAACAAGTACATACTCTTCTCAGATGTTACTAAGGTAACTACACATATATCCAAGTTCTACTTTTTTACAAAACTATTAAGTATTTTGCTGGTAATAGTTTGTTTCGCAGTGTGCGTAATTAACCTTCTTTACGTATTAATTTTCAAACTAATAAGAAAAAAAAAATGTTATAATAAATGCATTTAACGCACGTTATATAATATTGTATCCCGAAATCGAACCTAAGTTGGTCACAAGTCATCGCGGTCGTAATTGAACAAAAATCTATATCTATTTCTGACTGTTTCTGACACCCTTATCCTAAAACATTAAATAAATTATATTTTATTTTTAATTTTACATGCGCTATTCAAACACAGAAGACCGTAACTAAGTAAATATTTTAATATACTAAATTAATTCACTGCTGGATATCAGTCTTCTTCAATGCCTTTGCTTTAACCTTTTGTATTACTATTTCGAGGTCGATGATTTTCTTTCCACACGCGCTCTCTACTTTTCGGGGATAGAAAGGAAAAGGGCTTTCTCCCCTTTTTTTCGTCGCCAATACAATGGTTGTAGCTAACACACTGTCACTTAAAGAATTTAAAAAATATATCCTTCCGTTACGTTGGATATGGGCAGTGCAACACCTGTCATCAAAAAAAAAATTGTTCGTTTATCGAAATTCCAAGTGTAACTTTATCGGTCGCTTGCTATGTAACTTTTATTCTATAGATGCGCCAATGTTAAGAGTTCATGACTCCGCGCCGTACATCCTAGCAAGAGGGGTGCAGTGATTAAAAACCTTAGTCTGTAAGCAATGGGGTAGTTTCTGAGTGAAGATAAAGTTGCTACCTAGTCAAATCGAATGCGTCTACGTCCTTGATGAATTCAACACAGCTACGCTTTTTAAATTAACATTTGAACACTTCGAAGTTACATTTAAAATTATTTACTGTACATACGTACATTATATATATATATACTAAACATACTATACATACATTAATTTTTATTGCGTTATTACCTAACTATTAAGTATTGAGGTCAAAACTTAAATCTTTCATTTTTCGTATTTGGTGGTAAAGTTATTTTCTTTGAAATGCTATAAGCTAGATACTTTTTGATGGAAATTTCACAAGATGAACACATTCATGAAAATATTTCTTTTTTGTGTCAATTTGAACTGAGAATGAGCTAAGAAGTAATCAGACGAATTAATTAATGAAACATTTTCACAGAATTCGTGATGTCCGAAGGCGGGCACACTGCCAGCGGTACCTACCCGGCGCGCTCGCCGATGTCCAGCTCTACCACGGGCCACTCCAGCTCAAGTCATCACAGGTACACGTTAAACTAAATATATTATTATTTGAAAAGAAAACCATAAACTACATAATTAAATATTTACATACTCGGCTAAGATTCGAAAAATTATGATATCTATAAGTTACTTCAAAAGCAAGCGACCCCCGTCAAGCCATCGCATGGGGTTAAAACTTAAATTACACCAAAAGCTTTTATGCAATCAAATTACCAAGTGTGCATGTGAAAGCTGACAATTTTAATAAAGACATTTCTGACTATAAAAGGGCGCCTATCAGCAAACTGAAACGACCTCTATTAATGCACTTATTTTTTTTAAATTTCCTTTGAGCTTTTGAAACCCTCCGAAATTAATCATAGCCCTCATAAAAAAAGATCGTCAATGATCCGCATTCCTACAGCGTTCTGAATGAATGAGCGGCAAGTATCGGTCGAGACAAATTTCAACGTGTCAAATCCAATAAAATGCCCTGTGTGGCTTCTAATTAAATATTATGAACTCAAATTGTACTCACAATTTCTTTTTGAGGAGAATCTCGAAGCTAATAAAAAATTGATGGACCCTCCGTTCGCTGTGCCTGGCGTGCCCGTAAAAGTGCTGTGACGGTCCACATTAATTTAAAGTTATCCACAAGGAAATCCTTACTTCTTTAGAATTAAAAAATATTCTAATTTACATTATTAATCCTAGTGCTATATAGCGTGAAAGCAATAAGAACTGTAGTTTTAGATTATGGTAGATAATAGTTTATTTATATCCGAAGATTTCATATAACACCACAATATCTACCTAACGTGTCTTTTTATTGAATATTAATATAACTCAACATTTAAAGCTAACGTACCAAATTTTTTGTAATCGCAGTCATCATATTTCAAATATATTTAAACTTCATTTATCAGTAAAACACCTGAAATACATATAATTATAACTATACTGCTTACCTTGTAAGAACCATTTCTTTACATGTACTACATCGTACAAATAAGTGCCTTTCGAAACTTTTATGGCCAAATTACAAATAACTATATATTATTTAATACTAGTGGAATCTAAAGTGTAATTCTTAATACTTAATATTATAATTTAAAATGAAATATTTCAATCATAAGCTTATTCTCAGCGTCTTTTTTGTGATTTTTTGCTAGGTAAAATTTTTTGGCTGTATGGCGTTTCAATGTAATATAATAAACAAGTTGACAGTTATTTTAATAAATGTAAATGGTGAGGAATTTTTAATAACAAACGCAATGGTAAGATATACTCAGTTGAATGAATTAAATAAACATAAATAAAGGAAGAGTGTTATACTTAAACCTTCTACAACTAGGTATATACGTATATATATTGCGTATTTTTACTTGCATTTATCGTTTAAATATCTCATAAGTGTATGGAACCTCAATCAAATTATATATATATATATATATATATATATATATATATATATATATATATATATATATATATATGTATATATATAATACTTTATACCTACATATATATATATATATATATATAGGTATAAAGTAATCAAGAAGGATAAAATCACTTTTTTTACTAAAATTATCTTATTTTCATTAGCATGTTTTAGCATTGATGCGTATTTAATCTGTAACTTGATGAGCTTCTCATTCTCGCTCTCAGAGATGGATATGACTTTTCTAATCAACAAGTTCAAGCAGTTTAATAGAAATTAGTCCAACTATTCGTAGCCATTGATCACCAACTAATGATATAAGTTATGGGTTTTTAATATAATTCCGATATTTAAAAAAAATGCTTCCATCAGTCCATATAATTCATAAAAGTAGTAAAAAATATTAACAGACAATAGGATACTAGTTAAGGCAAGAGAAGTATTCCAGAGGCAAAGTCACAGTTTTATGTAATTAACATACACCGTTGGCCGGGCACGCTGTGTCGCCATGCACTGCTCCTGACGTTATCCAAATGCATTACAATATACGTGCTTCGACTGCGGGCGTGCATTCGAATCGTCCGTCCCCAGAGCTTTGTTCAGCATTAAATAGTCTCGCTACTCTTGGAGCAGTGTTGCCAACTTGTAGGCTTATCTCGGTAATTCATAACATTACTTTTATTTCGTGCCCAGCATCATTTTACGCCTTTTGCATAACAGTGCTGCTTCATGATATTTTAATATTGCCATATGTGCATTTAGATACGCAAAAAATATAATATCAATGTTAATTTTGAACTTAATCATAACATGTGTGCTTCATAACATGTATAATCTAAAACAAATGGTACAATTATAAAATAATTAAGGCATCGGTAAGTCTTTGTCTTAAAAGAGTATTCTTGTCGACCGTAAATTGTAGTATTCAATATTTAAATTCGTTTATAAAAAAAAATTGTTAAAAAAATCACAATTTTCTTTTGCACAAAAATTATTTCAGTTATAAAAAAGATAACTAATTTCAAGGCTCCTATCAAAAAAACTAAACAACATAGTTTACAAGTAAAGCCTTTTTAATTTTATAGAAATTTCACCGCGTAAAATGGTTGAAGAAATACTCTACTGTTCATTGAATTTATTACTTACTTACCGTAGCTGAAGTATGTAAGTGAACCAAGCATAGTCCTATCTCACCTGCTGAGCACACAGGGGACACGGAAATGCTTTAGTGAATCTATTTCCCACTAAAACCACTTAACTACTTTTTGCGCAACGCGAGCGTACAATGCAATTTTGTATTCTAGAATTAGCCATTATTTTAAACGAGGAATTCCGGGAGTTAAATTCTTTTATGCTAAAGTTTTCGACCTGGTTTTTCTATTTTGAAATACATTTAAAAAATAACCTGAAATCACTATCAAATAATACTAGAATAAAATGACAGAACATTACAATCTCAGAACTCACTTTAATTTTTTATTTAAATTTTTTTTTACAAACGAATGCTGTAATGTATTGTATATTAGTATACGATATTGACGGTGTATTTTTTTCAATTGCATATATTAATGTGAAACTAAACAGGGAGCAATTATGATTGATGATAGCATGCGGTTGTTGTCTACTTAACACATTGTAAAAAGGGTAATCTATTGTTTACTTTCCTGTTTCAATAACTAATTATCGTGACTCACCCGTGACTCGACAATTTGGAAGTAGTTGTTTCCCGAGGGGTGAGATTATTTAATTGAAACACAATTAATGTACTTTCAATTTTCTCAAAGTATCCATTGTTTGGCGTTCCAACAATTGTTTTTAGTATACAATTAACTTTTAAACAAGTTATAAGCTTTTTTTATGTATTCACATCAAAGTACAAGGTGATTGATTACAGGTGTTAAAGAATTAAAGGGACTTATTGGCTGTCAACTAATATATGGTATAACATGTCCCAAATCAAAGGTTTCAGAAATAATAAATAAGGTAATGATAATATGTAAAGAAAAAGAATTATTGAAAATCGGATAACAACATTTTAAAATTAGTTATCGTTCACTACGTGTCGCTGCAGACTGTATTGCCAAAAGTTAATGGCCTGTCGTTTCAATAAAAAAAATAACGTAACATTTTTCAAAGTAGTCACTTACATTCGCCCCTTTAAAGCTTTTACTACCTATTTCCAATCACTACGAATAAATAAAAACTATCTGGAAAAATTAAAAATGAAAAATTCAAGAGAAATTAAAATACATAAGCCTAAATAAATTAATATAAAAACTGAATTGTTAAATGTAAGTTTAGTAAAAAAATGGTACGAGTAAACACCTCAATACATTGTTGAAGTTTTTAGTTCCCTTTACATTGAAGTTCAATTTATGAACACCCGTTCTGGGCAATAGCAGTACCCGTGAATAAGCAAAATTGTATGGGAATAGGGTCGTACCCCTACAATACATTAATGACCATCCTTGGTGTATGTCCTGTTGAAATCCATAACAAAATCATTAATTATAAGCAATGATCGTTATGTCAAAAACTTTTTGTTGGACATGTCACATATCTGTATAAAATGTGAAAATAAGAGAAATAAATAAAATAAATTATTTTGATTTGAGTTCTTGGAATGATTTTTTTAATCAAGGAAAGTATTTTAACCGTTAATATATTCTCTTTAGTTATGAAAAGTTTTAATGAAAATTCTATTACCAGAAACTACCACGAAATACTAGAATATTTGTGACCCAATTACAACGTAATTTACCTATGCGTGAATTTAAATTCAAATATAAAGCAATTCGTTTTTTTTTAAACTCCATCTTTTAGCTCAGTTAGTCTTTTAGAGCCGAAGTAATATTATTTATTCACTATTAGAGTTAACCTTATCTTGACTTAAACATGGTAAAAGAAATCAGTAATATATGTATACGTTTGCAACATTCTTCGAAGCGCGCCTAATGAGCAATCCTTTACTATAAGTACCCTTTGTCATTGGACGCCATTTTCTAAAAGTTTTTCTATACATGTGCTAAATTAATAGATAATTTTATTAGCTAAATAATAGTCTCTACAAAAGCGATAAATTGGTAACGATATATCAACCAAGCATTAACATATAACAAAAAAAAAATTGTTTCATGGTGTTGATATTGGTCATAAAAAGTAAACGAACTCACATAAGTATCGATAATACTCATCAGAACTGTTCATTCGTTTCCCATCAACCCGTCACTCACTAAAACGAAGGAAAAAATTACTCAGCCGGCAGCGGAGTGACCACACATGGACCGAGCTCGCCCTGCGCCCTCTCACCCCCGCTGGAGTGAGTGACGTCCCGGCCCAAAAGAAGCTCCATTAACCACCAACTTTAAGGGGCTCAACGAAGATGCGAACGCGTCGTAATAAATAAAGCGGTTGAGACAGATAAATTATCTTTGACTCGCGCACAGCCACCCCTGACAAATTATCTGTCATAAAAGCTAAATACAAATTTGTTTAGAACTGGAAAACTTTGTAAAACGGCACAGGATTGTTCTGTATCGTCTCGTAAATATGAATCATCTGAGTTTTTATAAGAAAATGGTGTTTCCTAATGCCCTGGCAAAACGTTTACGGCCCTTGAATATTAACTTTATATTGCGAAATCAGCGGCGCAAAAATTTACAGGGTATAGCTAAATTGGAAAGAGCAGGGGGTTGATGTTGTTAAAGTTTTAATTGCTTTTATCGCGGGCTTTTGCTTTTAGAGCCTGAAAATGCGTATGACTACGTACTCGTACAGTTATCAAGTTACCGTTTAAAACTGAAAGTGGATTTTGAAACATAATGGTTATTGCTACTTGACCTAGTGAGCTCGAGTTTTATCTAATCATAACCATTAACTATTTATTGAAAAGTATTTATAAAAAGATCTGTATTTACATTCGTTAATTTTTATACAATTCAGGATAATACAGGAAAAATCAAACTCATTATTTTAGTACTTAATTTTAGATTTTCATCGTTATTATATTTTTATTCATATGATTATTATCTATGTTAAAATAACGATATCTCATTACACTAGATATATTTAAATATGAGTATCGGTCTTCATTTAAAGTAATATGAATACTCATTTGAATAGTAATCATTTTAACGTGTTTTTTTTATAAAATATCAGCTAAAATACTATTCAGGCTGTTGAATTGAAATAAATTAAAATAGTCATGAAATAAAATTAATATTTGTTTTGTCAAAATATTATGTCTAACGTAAACTTTTAACTGGATAATGTTTGTGAAATTCCATTCCGATTCATGTTTTACACTTGAAATACTCAACTTTTAACGATTAACAAGGCTGGTTTTTTTGAATCTGTCGACTATATATTCTGCAAATTGCACATAATCTAATTATTATTGAATTGGGCTAATGTATTTGATAAATAAACGTTAAAACATTTTATTCGTTCGATGAACAGGTGATAAATTTTATTTCAAAAACACCCTGCGTGTTGTTGACAAAAATATTATTTCAATCAACTGCATAAAAGTAAAGTTATTTTTTAATAAATATTTCGTCAACATGACGCGTACACGCTGCATTGATATATTTAAAATAGTTTGTTTCAGTTGTGAACAATATGTCATAATAACGAAGCGGCTCCCCTTGTTCGGGTTGCATCCAGTTGCCCCGCCATTGTCCTGTCCTATCCAATTATTATGGAACATGTGAAGCACATTGATGTGGACTGATGTTATGTTTTGTCACTAATTGCTGCTGCCTTTTGTTTTTCGGAGCAAGTAACTCATTGCTAACGATATCGTACGTGATTTCTTTCCTTTGATGTATTTTTCTTGTTTCTTCTAGCAAAACCATTCCGAACTTAGTCGCCAAGGTCTAATAATTTATATTACTTAAAGTTTAAACAGTCGAGATCATCATAATGTCATCGTAATTGTCGATATTTTACTAAAAAAACAATAATATTTTCGTGATTTTAAATTTTGTTCTGCATTATAGATATTCATTTGACATCATTATACAAAATATCAAAAGCTATCTGATTATTACATTTATAAAATGTAAGATAATGTAATTCAATAAGAGATACAGAACTAGTTCGCGAACTTCACGTAGCATTTTGTCATTAATATTCAATATCACAAATACAGCCGTAGGACATCCACTGTTGGACAACGACCTTTCTATAGATTTTCGATAGGACCGATTGGAAGCCGCAAGCATACTGCGTCTTTCGACGACTTTAAGAAGGACATCTGATTTATACCATGTGAGCGAATTCTACGTTTTGCTCGCCAGTACTTGACCTCCACTTCAGGCCCAAAGTCTCAAGCGGCCATCTGTTCTGCTTGCTATGTGACCTGCCACTTAAACTAACCAATCTCGGTCTCTCGAGTCTATCTTATAGAGAAATATTCAACATAGCTCTTTCCATAACTTGTTGGACGATTGTGGATTTGTATTGGTGCTCGAAGGACGAGACCGTGTTATGATATTTTTATGCACGTCATTAAATTTGTTATAAAAACATAATTATTATAGATTTTCAATGACAATGAGGTATTTTATAAGCTTTTAAATGGCAATATCCTGTACTGATTCAAACAATCTTGTTACAATACATTAGGTTAAATGCCTAACGCGTCACTGTTTGCTGTGCTGCTCGTTGGTAACAGACCCAAGATGTAAATTGTTAGCATACGACCTATTAAAAAAAATTCAAACCATGGTAATTGCAATTTTTCTTTAGAATCTTTAAAAAATATTATTACGACTTTGATAATAACCGAAAAAAATCTCTAGTTAACGACTCTGAACTTCTGAACAAATCATACGTCTATAAGCAATCCTCTTACGTTAAACTCTCTCTCCCTAGCACATATAAGCCGAGCAATAGAGATATGATAGACGTTATTAATTAGATGTCGTTACGTCTTATGCCATTTCATTGTGCGAATGCGGAAAAACTGGCGGTGCCAAGCAACGTTCCCCTCCCAGTGGCGAACCCCATAAGGCTGAGTTATGCGGTGCTCAAGAACCAATAGTGGCATAAAATTGATTAGTGATGCAGTCGTTCGTTAAGTTCTCGCCTAGCTTACTGCCTCATCATCATATAAAGTTATTTAGTTTTGCTTGAAAACAAAATAACATAAATTACATTTATTTAAGTAATGCATCTATGTCATAGAATTTTCTTTTCTTTCATATAATTCCTTAAAAAAGTGACTTGTATCGTAATTAAAATTATCGTTAACACTTCGATTAAAACTACATACCAATCTAATTTAGTCATTCTACCTCTGATTCGCTCTAAAAATATTTTCTTTAAGCTTTAATAAATATGTTTATTAAAAAAAATACGACAAATAAAACTCAATTGGACAAGATAGAAATTAATCTAATTATTTTAAAAAAAGGAAAATTGCTGAGCACATCAACCGGAATCTTAAATATTTAAACATTTATGCAAGCATAAAAAATACAGCTATTAACAAAACTTATAACAATAAAACTTTTAACGTCATGTTAGCAAGCAATACTTTTCTAAGCTAAATATACGTAGAAAATAAAACAAAAAGAAAAGAAAATTCAATATAGATAGAAGCAGTTTGTTTAATTTACACTATTCAAACTGTCTCAACAATTTCTTGTTTTTAACATTTTTCAATTTCAATTAAAATTTTGTCGAAGTTTTTGAACGAAAATAATAGCATAAAAGTTTAAAAATAAACGCAGCAGTTTTTAAATGACTTTCTGGTGCACTAGATATATTAATACAGATTTACATGCCAACAACACAAATGGCCACAAATATTTTAGAGCGACGAAGCGGTGATTGAATTTTATTTTAAAACCTCGCCACCAGACCGTCGGGTGTACTGTTACAAGCCATTTCATGCGTAATTTGATTTTCGGATGACAAATTAGTTGGCGAAGCTCGGTACAGAATAGACTAAAATTACAGGGTGTGCAGGGCCTGTGCTTGTCGCCGCCTCCGCTCCCATCCAGTCCCCGTTCCCCCCTCCGAACTTCCAACACCTGCTCTAAAACCTCGGAAATCAGTAACTTGCACCAACGTCCTCAACTTATCGTCTCTCATTATGGTTTCCTTTTACGTAACTTTGAATATCAAAGTGAATATTTTATAAAGCACGGCTATTACAAATTTCTCCACTGGAAAATTTTTTCTTAGTAACTATATTGTAAGAAATAGTCACTCCTATCTATCGGTCATAAAAGCTGAAATAAATTGAATAATAAACATAATCCTCTACGGAGTCTCTTTTTAAATAAACGGCCTTCGAAATATGTTATTAAAACAAAAGCAAATTTAATAAATGTTAATTTCGTATTAATGCTTTGCAGTGACGAGTATCTTGAGGAAATTTAGTATAAAAAGTAACTACAAAAGAAAAATATGAATTTGCATAGACCATATATATCAGTTTTGAGTGTGTCTCGTACTAATTTTAAAGAAGTAATTACTTGCATTATGTTAACATAAATGAATAGGAATTGTTAAATCTAGAAAACCTGAGGAATCTTAATTTTCAAATCGTTTCGAAAATGTAGACAAAAAAGAATACTTGCAGTTTTAAAATGAATACTTATTCTTAGAACAATAGCTTCAACAAAGTTCCGCTTCCTTTCCCGACCGTGATGAGCAGTAATTGGACCAGCGTAATTACTGCTTGCTTGTAAAACCATCATCTTATCATCTCCGAAAGGGTATTAACGAAAAACATGACTGAGGCAGGCGGGCATACCCACTTGCGGGATAGAGACAGACAGCCGTCTTTAGATGGTTATTAATATCTTTAAACGACTCGGGAAATACGCGACGGCCCCTCAAAGGGTAAACGTCAAAACAAGGTTATTATGAGATGAGGTAATTAGTTCGGTACGTAATCTATATATTTTCAGGACCGTTTTTGCGGAAAATTAAATGTCAGACGTGCTGAACGTCATTTCACGTCGTTTTTTTTTTAATATAATTTTGTAATGAATAAATCTTCTTAATTATCTACCGGCATAACTCATCTAAACACAGTGTCAAATGAAAATCTCATTTAAAAATATTAAACTTTCTTGTTTCGATGCGGGGTGGCAGAAGACCGGTCATTTTGACAATCATTGGTAGAGGTCTACGAGGTATGACCATAAAATTCTTTGGCTAATTTTATTGCGAGCGAAGTATTACTTCAAATTTAATATAATCTTTTTCAAAGTAGTTTTTGAGTCCTTGACCAGTGATAGACTTATTCATACGTTGATTGATTGGAAGCACTTCTGAAATGCTTCTTTCGGAAGGCCTTTTAACTGCTCTGTCATAGATCTTTCAATATCGGGAATTTAGAAGAGCAAGAAATTGCATAGTACTAAATCCGAAGAGTAAAACGGGTGTGGACAGACAATCATTTTTTTCCCAAAAATCGCAAATTAGTAGCGATATATGCCAAGGTGCATTGTCGTAACGGAGCAGGAAATCGTTGACTCATTTTCCGGGTCTCTTTCTCCGTACATCATCTTGCAAACGTTGTACTCGTAGTAAGCCCTTGTACTTCACAGTAGTTCACAGTTATTCCCCTTAGAACGACTCTCAATACCATAGGAAACACAAGTCGGAACTTGTTCAAATTTGCCACAGACTATTTCAATAAATTAGGCTATCGAACGTATTCATTCAAATGAACGTAGATTCGTTTGCCTTATTTATGGACCTCTGTGAGCTGAATAAAAACTGATTACGGCTGACTTTAATTATTTCACACAATTATAACATAAATACAATTTACTAAGCCACAAGACTATAAAAAAATATTAAGATATTATAAAGTTTTTTTTTTTTAAAAAAAAGAACATGTAGTCTAATCTTTTTTAATTTTTATTTAACAAAACACTGATTTCAGAAGATACAATTTTGTTGATTCTTTCAGATTATCATCGTTGCATATTGTAAAACTTTTTAAAGGAATAATATTTCCACCGAAGAGGAGTCCAATGTGTCAGCTTTGTCCACGAACTTTTTTCACTCTGCTGTTACCGTTACCGTTGAATGTTAGCATATCTGAGCAAAAAACCAGGCGAGAATCGTCTTCTTGTAAACCTTAAAGAAACGCCTAATGTTAAGATTGTCTCTTACTATGAAATATTAGATGATAATATTAAACACAAATATTTAGTATTGTCACAGCTTTTGAAGCACCACCATCGAATTTCAATATAATTTTTTTATTTCACAGCACCAAACAAATTGAATTTTTGTTTGGGTTTCGGTAAAAACATAGGATATTTACGTAGCACAAAGCTTCTAAACGCCGAATCTTATGTACAGTATATTATGAATTTGACTCATTAAAGGCTCTAAAATTACTCGAATTTGCTGGTGGGAAGCTCTCTTTACAGACTCTATCGTGACCTTACAACTTTCTTCGGTGTAATTGAATGTAGCTCGAGATATAGCTTCATCATTTGCTGCTGATACCACACCAAAATAAAAAATTATGAACGAAAATATTCACATAAAAAAGCCATAGTGTCTTTGAAAGGTAGTTTTACGAGTATAACTGCTGCAAATTTGTGAAAATAAATGACAGAATCATGTAATAAAATAGTGTTGAAGTTGAAAAATTCAAATTGTTAAGTTTTTGAATTTAAAATTTTATAAGCTGCTAGTTCCAAAAACTTTAAGTGTCAAGGACAGTAAAATTACAAAATTGTTAATATTGTCAAATAACAGGAAAATAATTTTTGATTAATTAGTGATTTATTAATTTTGTTTTTTTTTTTTCTTTTCAACAAAGAGTTTATATATATTATTACTATTTATCAGCGTTATATTAAACATTGACACATTTTTGTCATACCATAGACATAAAAATGAAGAGTCGCAAAGTAATGAAATTATCATCCAATTTTTTTTCTTAACCCATAATTTTATTATTTTGCCATACATAAAGGAAAATCTGAAAAAACGTATAATGTAGGCAATATACATTTAAAATGTCTACGCTACAAAAATTTATTTTCATTTAATCCACTTTTCTTAAATATCACTGATCTCAGCAATTATAATGCTACTTAAGGTTAAACAATAATAACCCGTAAAAGAAAATTACCGAATTATTACATCTTATAATATTTTTGAATTATTGTGTGAAAGATACTCCGGGAAAAAAGCGCGGATTTTTCACTTGATAACTTGTCGTCTTGACAGATTTCACGGTAATTTCATTTTTGATTAATAGTCCACACTCTTTTTTCTGTTGTTATATATCCATAACTTTTACGGATATTATTAAAATATAATAAGAGGTCCAATATATCTTTATAAATTACAATAAATAACTTATTTTTATTTTGTAAATACTTTTTTACATGAAAAAATTGTAGTTATACATGTATATAAAACTCATGATTCAAATAATAGTCATATTAGAGAAAGAATAAAATTTTCATAGTGTAATTTGAACGTAAATAACGACAAATTACTAGTAATCGTGAATTTTTAATGTACTGTTTATTAAGACGTTTATAAAATAAAATCCACATATTGAGAAATCTGCAAAGTAACTTCCAGCGTACGTCCGTTCGCGGATCGAATTTCACAAAAAGAGAACACCTCAATTATTTCGAAGTCTACCGTGGAAAGGTAGCTTGTAGTCGCTTTGTCACACTTTGCCTCACTCTCATACTATGAAAAAAGCCGGGGGTGCAAAGAGCGGGCGCGTTTATGAAGAGTAAAAGAACAATTTCGTTAGGTGCCCATAGGAAAATTCGCTGACTTCAAAAGGCATTTTAACAACGCTTTTTTCCTCTTTGCCGTCTTTTAAAAAATATTTATGCCGGAAATTTTTACACTAATACTAATATTAAAATAAATGTTACTCTCATATTTTGAAGGTATTTCATTGATACACATATATTGTTTATACAAAAATAAAAATACAATTGATTATAATATTCTTCAATTTATTTTATCATTATTTTCTAACTCGACATCGACGGTCTCATAGGTCATTTGTCATCCATCCGTTTGTTGTGGACATTCGTCGAGGTTTCAGCCTATAGATGCCCACTACAAGAAATAAACCTCTCAAAAAAAAAGAATTGTGGCGGGATATACCATAATCACCACGCTTGGTAGACGGGCTGATGTTCGCAGTGTGGTATTATGGTAAACAAAGGACGCTGCTGCTCAATTTCTCAATACTTGTGAATACTCTCAATACTTAATGCTCAAAATGTAAATTATGTATAAGTCTGTATAATGGGCTTCGATCCCGCGGCCTACGATAGCAAGTCTCAGTACCGCTGGACTACCACTGCTCCTGCTACCTCCTACACTATCCTGAGGACATTCGTCAATATTTGAAGTCAATATTTCTGTCCAAATATATTAATAAATAACGCTTGCTTTGCCATCGGAGGCATCTATTTAACATCAGAGATGATCGCAGTGGATCATCATTAATAAAATCTTAACGTGATTTAGCATTGGATTTACGTGATTCGTTTGTACAAAAATAAATGAAGAAAGAAAACAGGACTGGATATTTTTGTTAAAAAAAAGTCCCCTTTCTTAAGAAATCAAGACAATATTGGTTTCATTTTAAAAATGTATAGATAATCCTCATATTACGACAGAAATAGTAATCATCTTCTTAATCACTTATTTATTTAATTCGACCATAGAATACACGACATACGTACGACATAGATATATTACATAATTTAAATCTCATAAAGCTATTTTATAGAGGCTTTCGTGTACTTTACGGCCCAAAAGTATTCATAATTCAGTCTACATCATTCATCTGATTACACAATTTTTTTAAAATTCGTTACTCAATTTATAAATTGTTTTTTACTATCTATATTTTTGTTTTCAAATTTATAAATTGACAGTTATAACTGTCACGACGCACTTAAAGCTAATATTAAAGCAAAACAAAAATATTTTCAAGTTTCTTAACTTGAAAGTTCAATTTATAAATTTAATGTATAAAGAGCCAAAAATTATTCTTACTAAAGAAGAGTGTACTTATTTTAGAATTGGCAATGCCTTCTTTAGCTATGAAAAATATGATAATAGACGTTTTAGGGCGATAGCAAAAGTTGTTAAATATTTTATCACTTCTGTATAAATTCAATTATTTCGAATGAAGCAATATATAATACTTATAAATAATAATTATTTCAAATGACATTTATTTAAAAATAACAAGATACCAGAATTTGCTGTCGTTAAACATTATTTTACTCTGGATAAAGGGTGCAATAGACCTAAAGAATCTGTACTAGTAATCGAATGGATATATCATACCGGATCTCGATATTGTTAATGATTACAGGAGGCTAATTAATTATCGTTAGGTTTAAGAACTATTAAATATATATATAACATTTATTGACGTCATAGATATGAATTGTTTACAAATATTTAATTTTAAGTTATTTCTATTTGTGGTGATTTCGATGGAACACCTTAAGTATAAAAATCTTTCGAAAACAATTTACACATCTCTCGGTGCCGTTCACCTCTTAATGCTTTCAATTCCATACTTGCCAACCTGAATACAGTGCAGTATATTTAGAAGGTATACTCCTCATGCAAGAAATAACTCGTGTACCCTCTAGTGTTCGGCAGCGTAACGATTCCTGGCTAAGAATCTTTGGTTGGTTGATATGAATGTGTAAAATGAAGTGCAGTATCCAGTATAGAATGTTGTTTAAGTAAACTTACCTCTAATATTTTCATTTCCTTAGAATTATGGTAATGAAAAAGGTGATCACCTAATCGTCCTAGATAGTACTAGTTAAGATGTATGTGTCAATTTTCGCTTGTTTGAAAACAGTGGTTTAATCCTTTCAAAGAAATATTAGAAGACACGTTGTCTAAACTTAATGTACTGAATAAAATGTAATTCACTTCAAATTGAAAATTCAAAATCTTTCACGCCATTAAATTATACTTGCAGTCACGTAGATTCGTAAGCATGCGAGCATTTTTGAATTGGTATATTTATTCGGCAAAAACTTTAAATTGCTTCCGACCCAGTTGAAACGTCTATTGAACCAATTCGCCAATTGCCTCCGTTCGAGGCTTAAATCTTTAAAATCATTCGCATTTCTAATATATTGGCTCAAAACGTCGACGTCAACGAGACTTTAGAGCAGGGTATACATACATAATTGAAATATATAATAGGTTTCATTCATCACTGTGTATTTATTGTATATAATATTCCCCGTTATTCATATCATTACAATGAATGAAAATGTAAAATTTAGATGTTAAAACGCCTTTTAAAATGATCATAGCAAATACATCGCAAACGAGTATTGGTACTACCATCAACACTTGGTTGGATTTCGAATTTAGGTCAAAACATCAGTGTCCCTGTTGTAAATACTAACAAATTCAAAAAGCAACAAGCAAAAAGAAAAACTTACTTTAAGTTCTTTAAAAGATTTTCTTTTTAAGCTTGAAAGCAAACTACTTTATCACAAGTCAATCCCTCAGTGCGATTATTCATTTTACGATCTGTAATTGATTTCTATAAAATTTACCTTAGTTATAAACCTGGCAAACCTTGCTTATTATCTTATGTTATTCACAAAATTGTTTGTGTTTAGGAACTTTATCCTAAAACGCAATTGATATGGTAATAAGAATTCAAAGTTATTTCTCTCAAACATATTCAATCAAAGTAACCATTACAAAATAAATGTAAATTCTAAATAAAGGTCAATATTACTTAAAGAATATACAACAAATGATAAAATTTTATTTATTTATAGATAATTTATGAAAGATACAAAAATATCTATTTATTAATGTAATGCAAAATGTGCTTGATCCTGAGGAAAGCAACTAAATTCGACTATTTTTAAACAGTCTTCGGTAAATATTTTTTTCTAGATTTTTAAATATTATTTGATTTATTATTATTAATTAACAATATACAATTACATCATCTATGATCTAAACTATTTCATTCATAAAATCAAAGACGCCTATAGATATCGTTGGAACGCAGCCAAGTGAATTTGTTTTTTATATTATATGATTTATGTGTTATAAAAGTACGTGAATTCATTATGTGAACGATTCAGAATTAAATTTATTCTCCACTCACGAAATTATCTATATTGATTACATTTTCCATTTTTGTCGCAGTCTGTTCAGTTTTAATTTCAGGCCAGAGTTTAAGATATACATACATATGCACAGAAATTTTTTAAAATTTATTGCACAATAAAATAAATTTTGTCTATGTGTCAGAATAAATGTTGGTTTTAATATTGTAACTAAATTTTTTGGCAAAAATTATAATAATTTTGCAGACTCCTCTCATAAGGTTTATTTGAAATCTTTCTGACAATATCTTATAAATTAATCAATAAGAGCGACATCTGCACACAAAATATTAAAAAGATACAAAATAAGAAAGGTACAAAAAAAATTAAAAACTTGTTTTCAACTTGTCACGGGTATTTGTGTTCAATTCCTCTAAGTAGTCAATTTTTACCGGATTTCTACAGAACTGAAACATAATACCTCATTATGCGTATGATGTTTACGATCTCCAGGATATTGACGGTGATCAATAATGGAGAACAGCGGAGGCGAGGGTTCGGCTTAATGAGAGCGGCTGGAGGCGTTCGCGCGTAGCACCAAGCCAGCCGTAGTAATTTCGTCGGCTTAAACGTGCGCACACAATGTACCTCTCATTAATACGAGATATGAGGACTACCAGGATTTTTTATAACATAAATAAAATAAGTACAAAAAAAGAAAACAAATGTTGTACTTTTTTATCGTCTATTTTTAACACGAAACTTCTTTTTAACCTAAATGTCAAGTAAAATGAACAATGTAAACAAAGTAATGTTTGAACGCCCTTAAGTCATTGATTCATCATCAAATAGTTTCCACGTAATAAATACACTAAAACTCTTACACATTAAGCTTTATTATTAACAGTAAATATAACAGTATTCAATGTGCTTGTCACAAGTTACATTATAGCCTTTTTTTATATGAAGTTGTCTTTTGTAAAGATTTTACTTCAGTTCGTCGAGTCTTAAAGATAAAAATCTTGCTAAACCTAGCTAGATTTTGGTAAAAACATTTAAAAAAATATTTTAGTGTAATAAAAAGTAAGTTGTGTAGTAACATAGAAAAGGTAAAAGTCTGAACATTATTTTGAACTAATACTACTTCACATAGATGTGTGAATTGGTATTTGTTCGTGTACATATATACATAGACACTTAATTACATGTAGAGATAACTTTCCATCTGAACAATTATTTTATAATATGTAAGTTACTGGAAGTGAAAATTATTTATTTTATTTCATAACCGGTTTTAGATCAAACAAAAATATAAAAACGATCCCCGGTGTATTAAATGCAAACCTGTCAACACTCCGAACGGCCAGTAATATTCTTATCGACTATTTAAATTTAGCTTAAAGAGATTAATTAAACCGAAACGAGTGAAGGGCCTCGGTGTGGGTTTCTGTCACAAGCGTCAACGGCAGCCGTCGCAGAGTTTTATTCTCACACTAACGCCGTCAATAGGAGACTCAATCGAATTTGCCAAATGACGCTCACACTAAACTGGTGAAGAGTGATTGATTGAAGCGCTCTGCTAAAGCATTTTACATCGGGAATAATTGAGTCCCAATATTTGGGGCGCGGTAGTCGGGTACAACGCGATTACGTTAAAACAACGGACGCCGTGCGTAATTTCTCTACACGAAGTGCACACCCAATTGCTACATACATCACTATTAATTAAAAGTCTTACCATTGCAGAACCAACCATTGTTTCTTGATTATCCTGTTTCTGATAGTTAATCTTTATAAATTAAAAATATTACTAATCATTTACATATACTTATACATACGTTATTGCTGAAATTTATTCAAATAATAATAAATATTTAAAATTAGTTTATATTTGTAGGCAATCTGGACAAATCGAGATACTTTAAAATAAATTGAACTAAAACTTAAAAAAACCTACTCCAAAAATTACCCTAAAAACCATATCTAAATCTAAAAAGGTACTCCAGCTAAAGTAAACAAATTCGAGAAATCCACGTGAAAGTAATTTAATCTAAAACTCACTTGAATGTATTAGTAATTACTTAATTCTCATTTTGCGCTTTCTACCTTTACAAAGATTTTTATTGAATAACATTGTTAGTACCCGCAGTCACTGACCACAGAAGTGGAGGCTCTACTGACCTGACACACGGCATTAGCCTGATTAGCTTTGAAACGGGCGCACCTCTGCAAAAAGCTTTAAAAATGTCGCCTGTAATTCAGTTACGGGAGCGCTGGTGTAGAGTACAGCGGCCCAACCATGACTCCTAATTTGTCTACTCGAATGTACTATTACCCGCTTCTATTCGATTTACTCAACTACAGAGCTCACTTTACTTTTGTGCTCGAATATCAGTCTTCGTTAACAGTGCCGCGTTATGTAACGAGTATAAAAATATATAGTGTAAAATATATAGTAAGGCAGGAGCATCAATGTAAAATTTTTGAAAAGATATTCATGGTACGGCCAGTGTAACCCAACGATAATTAGATACGGCGCGCTTTTACAGCGGCGCGGCTCTGAATACCGACTAAATTGCCGCCCTTCCAATCCTGTTTATGCCGCTATGGCACTACGGAGCTTCGTTTGCCGATCATTTTCTACTTTTTGCTTTTATATTTTTGGATGGGATCAGCACTTGCGCAACGTAAAATTATTTTAACTACTTTAATTATTTTTCACCAAAGTGTTTTTTTCTGGTTTTTAAACAAATCAATAGCTACGACATGAATAAAATATTGAATATAATTTTATCTGTGAATAAGACTAGAACATAAAAAAATCATTTATAGTTGGCTGTATAAAATGGGTTGCTAGCTTAGCAGTGAGTCCACAATGACGTTTTCTGTCGGTGATTCTAGTACCAAGATGAAACCATAAATTCTTAATTATAAACTTCGAAGATCAAATTCTTTTCGGGAATTCGACTCTTTGGATTCCTTTACTATTTTATTTCGAAGCGCATTAAAATTAAAAATTTATGCAAAGCTATTCTAAAGAAATTCTTTGTATAAGACACTGGAAATTAATAAGCATTAGTGAACGTTTATGTTTTAATATTAAGAATGATATTTTTAAATTCTTTCTTGTTTAAAATTTTGTTTGTATCATCATCTTTTCAGTCGTAGTTCGACATTAATGCTGGAGACGTTCTAGTCGCATTATCTCTAATTTAAAGACGTCTGTCGTGCAATGTAAGGCCGGGCGTTGTCCTGAAAGATATTGACCAACTTCGGTAGTTGAATGGCGATCCTCTTCCATTGTCATGCTATAGTTGATAATGCTAGTACAGGTCCACAGATCATTCACTAACATTTTTCTCAAAAACTTGACCTTCGAGCACACCTTGATTGATTGTCCTGTGCTTAGCTATTATAATAAATGGTAAATGGCTATAAGAACTTCCTCATTAAAGTCCATTGAGTAATTTTAGGCCCTCAGAAGACGCTGGATGCAAACGGCTTCCTACCGGTCTTATTGGGAATCTATAGGGGAAGTCTATGTCCATAAGTGAACGTGTACGTTTTCCTAGTGTAGAAAATGTTTCAAGTTTTCTATGCCGTTGGGCAACATACACGTTGGAAAACATTCTGTACACCAAAACTAAGGAACATAGGATTAATACTATACTTTTAGTTCTTTTATTAAATATAAAAGGAGATTGATAATATTACAATGTATAAAAAAAACTAACTTCGTTATAAGTTTAGGGCATATGTTATTCGTAGTTTGAAATCTTTAATACTGAAACAATGGAACTAAATAAAATTGCGGGAGAAGCGTCGTCACGAAATAGCTGTATCTGATAAGTCCGGTAGTTTGTTATGCGGACGCCTGCGTCATTTGTCGCCGCGTACTGCGCCTTAGTTGCTAGCGTTCTGTCGTGACCGCGTAGGTGGTTACATTCACCTACGAAATCAGAAGTAAACCGATTCTTTTTATTAATTCTAATTTGTATCGCTAGGATGTTTCGCTTACAGCGTATAGAATTTTTTTTTTTTTTTGTTGTTGGGAGAGGTTTAAGTTTTTTGAGCTGGGAGAGGGATTAGTAAAAATTATAATTTTACAACTTTTCTCTGTCATCGCATCGAATACATTTCAACACAAAACAACAAATCTCTGTAAATTAAATGTAATTTTTTTCATAATGTTTTGTTAGATTTTAAATAATATTTAATCAACTCAAAACTTAACTAAAATATCGAATTACTTTAAAAATGCTCCGTCGAAGCAAATAAGCTTCTTTTACAAAAACATAAATTGACAGAAAACTATTTTAAAACACAGATTTATACATGTACGAACGAAGTAAATGAGGTTTAGGGACCACTTAACGCTATTATGAAAATAGAGAGAAATATGCAGCGTTTTTAATTAACTAAGCATGAAATGACAAAACAGTTAAACGGAATTTATTTAAAAGTAAGGTCATTGCTACTAAAATAAGAAAACGTACTTTTATTTTATATCACGGTTGGGAACGAGTATTTTGCAATTGTATAGTGAAAGAAAATAAAATACAACGTAATACTTTGTTTAGTACCCAGTTCACTAATAAGTTTATTCTGCGTCTCATTTATTTAAACCATCGTTACGTGTGTACCGAATTTTCTCGAACAAAGGCGCCCACAATTATTTTACAACTAACGCTTGAAAAGTTCAACAGTGTAATCCTGATTCGCTTTATATCAAATATCAAGATATTCTTAGAAATGAAGCAAGGTTCTCTGTAAGATCTATCCTTTAAAAAATATTGACTAACCTTCCTCAATGTTTTTTAACTGTCGCTACAAAAATGTCTATAATACCGGCCATAGTTTCACATGTTATAAATCGAACGTCGCTTAGGGTCATAGTAAGTGTTATTTTTAACAATTTAGATTTTTTTAAATATTCATTTTTATTATTCCCCTTTCTTAAATCTATGATGGGGACTTTTGTTTCAAATAATTTTCAGTACCTTTTTATAAGCGTTTTCTGCTGTCATCCTTCGCAAATTCTTTTAGTGTATCTTCTTTGAAATTGAACAAAAAAGAAATTGAACGTATATAACGGTAATCTTGAGATGTGTTTGATGTGGTTTAGACAATTCTTTCCAGTTCTAGGTACACGAGCTAAAAATGTTTCAACAAAAAATTATCATGCGCAGAAAAAAAAAAATTTAAAATGTTACATTGTATAAATTTTATTATAAACGTAAAACAACTACTGCTGAACATAAGAAGCGGCCTGCTGCCAGTGTCTTTTGCCGACCGTCTAAACTACATTTTGTTATATTTCATCATCATTATCATCATTACTGCCAAAGAACGTCCACCGACTGACTTGAGCCTCCCCAGAGAATTTCAATAGAAAGCAACGTCTTCTGAACAATCTTAACAAGGTCATCTGTTCATTTTGTGGGTGTTTTTTCTACGCTGCGCTTGATGGTCAGTGGTCTCCATTCCAAAGCTCTAAGGCCTCAGCGACTATTTTAGGTCCTATGTAGCCTACTAACTCGAACTTCGAATTGCCGATTTCATTGTCTAAGACTGTTACTTTTGTTCGTCTACGGATCCCCTCATTTCTGTTTCTTATTTAAATGTTATATTTAAATATGTATAATCCTTAATATGTTATATTTAATATACATCAAAATATAACAATATTTCATTTATTGATTTTATGCTTATGTTTTTTTTTACTTCATTTTCACGTGCACGTGCATACCTGCAGAGCTAAGGTGATGCTTAAATATTTTTTTAAATAATATTGTACTACCATAAATAATCTTAAACAATTTCTTGTGCGATATTGCATCTGCAAACATCCCCTGAAAACTTTAGTAGATAACACTATACGTAATAGTTCGAGCTGGGTTTCAGACGCAATCCCGAGATTAGTTGCTCAAAACGTTGTTAAAGCTAAGCGCCTTTACCGCCCTGCGAGCTCTAATATGCGAAATCTGTAAATATCAATAAGTCAAAAGTGAGCAGCTGTAAATAAAAAACGTTTACCCAGTTACAATTATAGGCAGTCAGAAGTTAACTGACGTCAAGTAAATGGTGGGTTCTGAGGTATAACACCAATTATTGCGTAATAATTCGAAGGAAATGAAATCGAGTACGCCCGACAATCTTAAGTATAATCATATAAACTTTACGTATTGAAGATCATAAATACATGTGAGCAATGAAATCACGTTAAGAAATTTTAATTAGGAAACAGCGAAATTACAAATTTTACCGGCAATTTGTTTTGAGTTTTAATACTTGCAAAATCTCTTTTATGCAGTTCACAAATTTTATGTAAACAGAACTGAAAGGTACGTCTGATGTTAACCGGTATGCTGAGACTTTCAAAAGATGCACACAAGCGTGAATGTAGACTTTACATATTTTAGCATTGCAGATAAAATGTAACCAAACTATTCTAAATTTCAACAAAACGTTATAGTATTAATTAATTTTATTTCAATGCTACGCTAAAAACGTTACAATCTCGTGTAATCATCTATAGTAACTTCTGCTTTGTATTCGGTGGTCATAGAACTTGTTTTATCGGCTATGAGCAAAGCATTTGACCTCTGTTTCGCCTGATGTTAAGTGATGACGATATCTACGATGGCTAGAGAAAACCTGTTCACTCTTGACATGAAGACTCTCAAGTTAAACCTTCTGTAAAGAAGTCTGACGAAAGTGAATTAATGAAAATAATGAAATTTAATATTTGCGAGTTGTATACTAAACCGCATCCAACCTTTGCTAAATTTACGCAGCTTCTACATTCTCGGCCCACGCACCTTTATTTATTCAAAGGAGTTGAACTGCGTCGGCGCATACATTACGCATTTAACATTTAACATTACCCGCATCTAATACTTTCCCCCATTTGAAACGCAGGCGAATACCATAAATTAGACTAGCACAATTGCCTACAATTTTTAAGAACGAATATTACTATTTTCTAAAACAAGTAATAAAATATCATAAAATCTTATTGATTGCCTACAAACAATGGTGTTAAATAAAACAAACAAATTGTTAAAAGAAAATTTATTTATTAAAAACAATGGTGCTACGCTGCCGCTGGGGCCTCACATCTTTTCAACAAATCCATGGACGTAATTGCGTCAATTACGTCCATGGATTTGTTGACATGCCTCAATGTTTCGACAGGTATTTTTAAGGTCCCATATTTGAAAACCTCTCATGCCCCTACCATAGCTTGGGGTAGGGACTTGTGTTACAATTACTCTTGCAGGTTTTACGTTTATTTCTCTCCTCTTTCATCCTTCACAACCTCATTCGTACTTCTTTTCTTTTTTCCTTCACATTTACTTCTGTTATTATTTATTTACACTATTTCCACGCATCAACTTCCATCTTTCGCAGCATTTTTTGTAATATTACTTACTACTATTGTTAAAAACAATAACACGATCATTTACACATATCAAATTAAACAATATATTTAATGTACTAATAATTACATTAAAGACAAATCATACTTAAAGTAATGAATTAAGAAGGTCTGAGATAAAATAATAGTTACGTGGACACCATTGTTGAGTGCTCTAATTCCAAAATTCATTATATATTTTTGAGTGTTTGATTATTTTTGTAATCGCTTCAAAAAATTTGTAACACAAAAATCATTAAAAGAGAAACGATGAGAACTCATAACTAATGAAAATAAAAAGTAAAGTTTTATTTTAGCTCCGGCAAAAGGTAGGAAACGTTCACGTTTATTCCGAACCGGAGGGGACTTATCAGTGCGTTTTTCAAATAACGGCATCGATTCCGTCCTAAAATCCTCTTTTTATACGTTTTTCTTCCTGTAACACACAAAAAACTTTCTCATAAGCGGCGTTTTAGCGCGCTCACTGCTCATTTTGTTTTCCTACAAAACATTATCTTTTACACATGTTAGGGTCACCGGAATACCCGAAGCACCTGTAAAAGTACCAACATTATTACCACATCGTTACATTTTAAATCCTATTAACGTGTCCACTGACAAGCGAATATCATTTTTGTTTCACAGAATTTCCATCAGAAAAAAGCAAACTAGATGCGATAGCTTCATTCAAATAAATTACCTTTTCATATTTTCTCTTTGACGGTAGTGGTATAGACATGCATCAGGTTAACCTGACAGAAATTTTTGTCATAAATTTTTATGGCCAAACTAATGAACTCTTTTGTAAATAAAAGTTTCCTTCGAGCCACTC
Source organism: Battus philenor (assembly GCF_028537555.1). Taxonomy (NCBI): domain Eukaryota; kingdom Metazoa; phylum Arthropoda; class Insecta; order Lepidoptera; family Papilionidae; genus Battus; species Battus philenor. Next base: position 8,913,610 of record NW_027181704.1, read on the forward strand.
TGGTTCGTCAGATATGGGATTACGGAAACGAAATCTACTTTATTTTACCTTCTACGATGCTTTGCTTTAAGAACACTTCCATTTTACTGATTAACTTCCTCTGTAATATGAATTAAAACATAACATTTTTAAAAATATGAATGACATACAATTTAGACAATTTATTTAGACACGAAAGTTTTTATTTCACTTAAAATACAAAGCGATACAGTGTAAATAAAACACCAAGATGTATACAATTACACTTCAAAATATTGATAACGTAATTATTCTAAATCCACTTCGTTGATCGTATAATCAACGTTTATGATTACAAAATCATTATACAAATAAACTAGCGAGCACTCAGAAACACTCGCACTTTCACCCTTTATTTTCAGTGGACGATTCTCATTACGAAGTTTTTTAATCGTCCTTTGTTCCAGTGAAAAAATCCACTGCGACTCCAGTGGAGACGGCACGGCGTGTCCCGTGCTCGTAATTAAACTGACACCGTCCCCGGGGACGAGTTTTGAATGTTATTAGAATCTCTTACGCGCCGCCGCCTCTGATTGGAAATCCTTTATTTCGCGACACCAACACTCCAACTATCGCCCCACAATATTTGTATTCATAGATTTAATATTTACATATAAATATACGCGCTGACGTTTGTCGAGTTAGCTGTTTGTAGTTTATGTATCAGAGTTTAAATTGTAAATAGGTTTAGGTTAAATTATGAAAATTCGTTATAATCCTAAAGGAATATTCGTTACAAATAATTTTACTAAAATTTTATATTTATAGTTCACCTTCATTGTAATATATTTCTTCGAGTATTCATATATAATACACGTATATACGAAAAGACTACTTGGCTAACTACGATTTTGTTTGACCTGTAATTCGCCGATTTTAGGCTATGTCGGTGAATGACATTGAAATTAATGTTTTTTTTTATATATTATTTTATCGATAGTTACTTCTGTTTTATAAATATCAAATTAACGAGAGTATAGTTTCCAAGGTAAACGCAACAGAGGCGTTTGTTGACAACGCTTCGCTACAGGCGACCGTTCAGTCTCGGCAAACAACCAGAATTTGTTTAAACAGCAACACATCGTCGCGTGTGCTTTGAATTTAAATTGAAGGTGAAACAGAAATCGAAATTCAGCCGCGTATCTCGCAATTTTTACACAACATATTTTTAATTGCGTTTCATGTATGTTTTTACACAAGCCTATGGCTAGTTGATAAAATGTTGTTGTAACATTTTCAATATCGCACGATTTTAATAATTGTAATTGTAAAATTGCATCCATTAGAAATCTTAAGTAAGATATTACGTTGAACTACTACATTATTGCAAATTAAAAACAAACAACTTTTATTAGAATTAAAATCGTTATCGATCTTACCGCATAATTCTATAGTTCAAAAGAGTTTTACAAAAGTGGGAACTTTTTTATGACCGCCAGATTATGACACGATTGGTTATTCTGAGATATTTCATACAAAAAATAGAGCCGCAGTACTAGTAATATGAAAGAAACGCGGACTGTATTTTTGGTTTTTGTTTATTTATTTTATGGCTTATATTAAGTCACCATATTAGGCAATTTGATTAAATATAATATGGAAAGCAATTAAAATTATATTACCTTCTCGTTTAACTTCTGTGCGATGATTTATTGTTATGATACACCGTTAAATGATAAATGATGATAATTCTGAAAATGGCTTGCATTCCATTATCATTTTGGTTGCCACCTGTCATTACATGAGAGATAAAATAGCCTGCCGCTGTTTTGAATCAAATGAGAAATTACAATAGCCATTTTTAAATCAAATAAGCACGGTAGTTATTTAATAAAATTGTTAATTTAAAAAAGTGAACTTGCAATAAGAAAATTGTATTCCAAACAAGGTTTCATAAAATTAAGTTTGCATAATTTATTCAACAGGTAAATTTATAGTGAAGTTATCATAATTCCATTATTTGAAATAAAATTTAAAGGGTGGCAGAGCAGCTAGTGAATCGGAAGCATGATGCCGACCGGAAACTGCGTAGCTCCAAATTCAATTTCCACCGTCGGTGGGCTAATAAATCCGCTATTGAGTGATTTTATACAACATATCAACACGGGAAGAGTAAATACATACCTTTTTGATTATTATATTAGAAAATAATAAACGTTTATTAAATTTAGAAAATGTTTCTGCATAGACTTTTCCTTCATTAGATGTCTTTAATCTAGTTATAAGTAAAATCACAAAAGCATGTTAATATTTTTAATTATTAATTATAAAAACAGTAACCAGAAATATTTACAATAGAACAAGGAATGGGAGACAACGTGAAAATTACTTTATTTACCTTTGTAGCAAGTTACTTTATCTTAAAATTAGCCGTCGCATATCCTGCACTGCCTTAGGTGCAATTTCATAAAATTCTTCGTCGATAATTTATAATACACCCAATAAAACATTCTTGCCAAGTTTCATATCTTTCGGAGATAAGTTTTTTTTACAAACATTTTTTTAAGGAACGTCCTCTGGATTCTTTTTGCGACTAGGATTCTGTAAATCTGACCTTTACTTGATGAAAGGAATTTTCCAATGTCAAGTTTCCAAGCCATACAGCTCCAGAGAAATCCTGCTAATTCAATACTTAGGAAGAAATCTTTGTACACTTTCTATCCCAGCAGACTTTGCAATGCTATATTAGTTTGTTGTATTCTAATAGAAAACATAAATTACCGTGACATTTATCGGTGTGATCACTTTATACAGAGTCATTGGAAATAGATGTAACAGATTTATAGCTTTTTGCTGACGAATGAGCTATACATTCACTCTTTTTCTTTTATGAAAATATTATTATACAGATATTACACAGAGATATTTTATTATGGGAAAATGCTGTTTACCTTTCATACTTCAGGTGTTAGAATTCTTTACAGAAATTAAGCTCTAAAACCTTGGAAACCTTGGCCGGGCTGCTGCATTAACTATTACATGAGATTGTAAAGTCACTCAAGCTTTTAGAGTGCTTAGGCAGAAGTTCAATAGAGTGAATTATTTATTTATTCATATTATCATATACATAGATCGTTTACAGTCACCATTCATATACTTCTGGAAAATAATGTTGAAAGAGACTAATTAGTTCGAAAGTAGAATCAGAGTGAGATATTATAAAATGACGTTCTTTACCTTAACGCTACAAAGATTCCAAGTGCGCCCTGACGAGAAATGCCCAAAAGGAACTCGGACGGGATTTTTATGGTCACTTTTACAGTATCCTTACTACGGTAGTAGACCAATTCGTTCTCAAGCTTTATTATCACCTAAAATACTTGACACTATAAATAGGATTTTTTATAACTTTTTGTTTAATAAACATCTCAGAGTTGATAGAATTTGTAGCAAACAGCTCATAATCTGTGAGTGGTCCTTGAGTTAGATGCCGTATAAATATCAAACATCTAAAATAATGCAACAAGATCAAACAATAGTAATGGTAATTATTCATCTTAAAGCGGACATCACGTACCTTGAAGAATTAATGTTTTTTTTTCTGTTCTATTAGTGTTGATGGTTCCACGAATCAAATTTTTTGTCATGTAAAGTCAAGTAAATTCAGAAAAGTGAAGTATTTTTGCAGTCTGCAGTATTGATTTTTAATACATTTCGCGAGAGACGATGTAAGCGGCAGAATCGCAGGCTCTTTATAAAAGGAATATCACGTGCAAGTATCCAACAAAGCGCCCAGCTCTCTGTGTAATTCGATATTCTTGGGTTGAATGATCCCATATCAACGCAGAGAGCCTTAATTCAGCTCTCCTTATGACAGAGGCAGAGTGCACTTGGGCGTAAATAAAAAGTTGAACGTCGCTGTAACGAGAGAGCCGCCGCGGCGTACAATAACGCTAGACAATGCGTTAGCGGGATGATGCTCTAGAGACACTAGGTTCGCCCTCGCAACTTTAGGGCGAAGACACAGCCGTGCGTGCAATACAATGTAACAAAACGCTATATCTTTTAATGCCGTACCACGAGAAAAACGCACATCGGATATGCTTTATGTTTATTTTCCCTTGTCTTAAATAAGCTGCATTCTGTACGATATTTCATGTACCTTTTTCTTTTATTTTTATTTCTCATAACTTTTCTGTTACATTTAAATAGATCACTTTTAGGCACCGTGTGCAAAAGCCCCTACTGTCCATGCCGCAATACGACTTGCGGACGAGAAAAAGTTAATCATTCCTTTTTATAGTCTCTCAATAATGAAAAAAATATAATACGTTTATTACTTCATAATAAAAAAAATGTTGATAATTGGGTTACCAAATTGAAAATCCTGTTGGTATATAATTAAATTTAAATATTGGACATAATAAATATGTGCAATTGTTTTAAAAAAAAACTTGATACCTCTTTGTGAGTAGTGATATTATATAATCGCTCCACATATTTAGAGATTGAAAAACTTGGAGATGCAGTTGTGACAGCGTTTTCTTGGTGATAACCTAACATCTAGAAGACATTAACGAAGAGTTTGAAAGTAGCAAAAATCTCTAGGGCATTCTAATAAAGCTAAGGTGCCAAAAATCTATCTGATCAGTGACAATCATGAAAAAATATTACCTATCTGTTGATTATTATTAAGGGCGATTTTACTTCTTGCTTGATTCTCATTTGCTCATTGTCCATTGGTAATAATAAATCACCATTATCGTCATATATGTCGATAGAAGCCCACTGCAAGGCTTAGGAGAGACCTATGCCTTGCAGTGGGCGTGTATATACTTACATATATCCATACATAAATATATATTTACACATAATATTATTTCTAGTTAAACATTAATTCCATATCGTACAGCAACCTGTTGTGGTTACAAAGTCTGTTTGCTTATAATGGATGGTAACCAAAAACCGTTTAAAGGCTGTTTGATTTTTAATAAATTAATTACAATCAATTCATGCCATTATTTACGGAGACGTTAAATTGCCAGAAAACATGAGGGTTCATTGACTTATTCGAACCAATCTTCTCGAGTCAAAACTCGTGTATATTTTATTGGAAAAGTTATTTTAGTACGTCTGTTACATGTGGCGAAATAGCATCATACGTTACTTGAAGTTAGTTCTAAAACTTTGTAGCATGTTATCACTTTCTTGTGTTTATTATAGTCGATTGTGAAGTATGAAATGTACGTGGAAATCATGAATGTTTATTTAGTGTTACTAAGAGCCTAAAAATAAGTTTAAACTGCTTACTAAATAATATAGGGAAAATATATAGTAAGACTACAAATAAAGGTCAAGCCGGATTCTTTGCTGCAACAATCCTACAATAGTTCTTATATTTAAAGAAGCAACAACCTGCAACAACCTTCGACAATCTCAAGTTTATATAGAACTCGTTGAACTATCAACAATGTTTTCGTGTAATGTTTGTATATAAATTACTAAAACTTATTCCTCCCAATTATTTTAGTTCATACATTGAACACGTATGCGTATGCGTTCAAAAGTATACCATTTCCATGTGATCGCGTGTGCGACCGTACATCATTTCAATCGCTAAGGTGCTGATTAAATTTAGGTTCCTCCACAGTGCTTCTTACAACAAACTGAATACGGAAATATCTTGGCATTTCTCATGGTACAGTTGTCTGATGAATAAAATAAATTAAAAAAAAACTACTACCTAATTGTTATATAAAATAATTTTAAATGTTTACTGATTTCTTAATAAACAATACTCATTGATTTTGAAATATTTTATAAACAACAAAATGCTTAATTGTAAACAGGAATAAATATAATTATAGAACAAATACATAAATTATGGAATAAATTTAATTAATTTATGTCATGAAAGTTCACCATCAACAAATTTTTTGTTGCTGAACTTTTAACTAATAAGTTAAATTATTTCGATTCTTATTTATCTAGTAAATGTAGTACAATAAATATTTATAACTGTAAAGCTTGGTTTTAATGTAGTTTTCGATAATTATCTATTTGCGTTATACCAAAAAGAAATGAAAAACTATAATTATTAGAACTTTTTACTTCTATAATTACATTCATCCTTAGCTCTATATACTATTGTACTACTAGCATGCGGACAGTTTACATCTTCTTTTAAAGTCTAATTATTAAAGTCACATTGTATTTGAATTCAAAACATGATTGCTACTTTTCTGTACAGTAGGCCTTGTGTTAGACACAGTTTCATACAATGGATACAATAACACCACATATTAATGTTATAGCGTTATATTAATTAAAATTACTATCACGAAGTTGCTTTTAATTATCCGTACATGTTAAATAAGTTAATCATCGTCGAATTATAAATAAATTTAACTCGATTTAATAAAATTTGCCGAGTAAAAGTAAATGCTCAAATAAATTTACATTTCGCTGATATTTACTGTTCAGTAAAACACCTTAGAGAGAGAACCGCTTTTCAATGCTCCCGTGCAATCAACATTGCTTTTATATTTTTTTTTACCAGAAATTTCTATCGAAAATCCTTTCGAATCGCTATTTTTCATTTTCTGGGTATAAAATTTTAATGAAAACCATTGACTGCCGGCATTGTTATAAACACCACGCTGCCGTTGTAATTTACATGGCTGCTATCGCATTAACGATGACTGAGCGGTTTCTCTTAATTATCATTTTGCACGGTTCGTCAACCACTTGCCTGCGCTTATTTGATGGTCATGTCTGGTATACTCTGAACAGTTTTCTATTGCTAAATGTTAATAATAAATTTCAATTCAATTTGAAATTTTCAATATAACAAATCTTTTAGCCTTCAATTCATAATCTGTCCTGGAAATGCATATAAATTTAAATTATTTTACACAAACTGATCCTCGCAGTATCTCTGATATCGATATTGCATACCATAAATACACATGTCTTCTGTCGTGTATTATCCTTTATTAATATACATACAACCACGAAATACTAAATAGCGGTTAATTTGGTGACCGAGTAATATATAATATTCACTCGATCACCAATTATATTAATTCATTTCATTCGTTCAACAGTTATACAGGTAAAAAATATTTACTGTCTCCTTAATCAAAATTACGAAAATACAGAAACGTTGATCAAAATTTTGTAGAACTTTAATAGTAATTACACCCCACACATACACTTACGCTCACGTACACAAAAAGTTCATACTTAGGATATGCTCTTTAGTATCCTATTTGTAATTTTCCCTCTAAATATGTTTAAATTTTTTTTAATATTACTATTTTTTATATTTATTTGGACGAAATTTGTCTCCTTCGTATCTCTATGTTAAAATGTGTAATTTGTAAAAAACTAGCCATTAAAATACTATTAATCAAAAACCATAACGGATGGCTGCAAGAACCTCAAGGCTCTCCAATGAACACCACGAATCGGCAAACGTTTTGTTGAATGACCACCCACAAGGTAGACTGACGACCGCTTCCTACCAGTCATTATAAAAAAAAACTTATAGGATTATGTGCTGCGGTACGATTTCTGCTTTTTGATATTATACTCACCGTCTTACAGTAGGGTGACTTCTTCAGTTTGATTGTATATTCAGATACGAGGAACTTCTCAAATTAGGTAAACCGGAATAGCCGCATTAATTAATATTTGTGTTTAAACTATATCCGTGCCCTTGAGTGATTAAGCGACCTTTCAAACACAGTTCGGAGACAATTCCCATTGTTTGCATACCAATCTCAGATACTAAGTCGTCGTCAGTTTAATTGAGCAGATTGAAACATCAAAATCATAGCTTGTTTTACTAAACAGTTTCTTATCTTTTACAATCTACATATTAATTACTGGTAGTGTCTACATGTAACGAATATGCAATTCTCAAACATAAGTATTATACCAAATATACAATAATATACTATAGAAAATCTCATCTTAATTTTTAATAAAGCCCATTGTTTAATTTTAGTGGATACTCTTTTATACTACAATGTATAAATAAAGTTTGTATGCATTATCTGGAATATTATTATTTTGCGCTAAAAAAGTTTGCTTTCAGTTGTTTACATAGACAAAAGCGGCTTATCGTGGAAAGGTACCTGCTTGTAATACAATTTTAGTTCGTATTATTCTCTTAACAATTGTAATACGAGACAATATTGGGTGTATCGACGTTCGATTTTATCTATTTGCTCGGTAAAGAGGCTAAAGGAATCGTAAATAATACATGGGTATTAACGAGATGAAATCCAACCGATATAATTCCAATTGTTCTCGTATGTACGATCATTGTGAAATTGTCTGTTTTTATGAACAAACTGGCGACGTTATATTATATTAATTCGGAAAATATTGTATTATTGCTAGCTTTATTATGTTTTCGTTCGTAGCCCGTAACAAATACGGAGCAAGTCTGGCAACATCTGGGAGGGATCTGAAGTTCAACTAATAAGGCGACCGTAACTTCTGTCTGTAGCAACCTGTAATGAAGCCGTCTGGAACTAGTGTTTGATGTAAATACGTACGTATATCTTTCGACGAGCACAAACATCATACACGGCGCGTAGAACTTTCATCGACGTAATAACAGCTCAAACTCGTTTTAGAAACAATCCATTTAGTGAGTTAATTAGAATCTGATTCATGAAATATCAGTCGTCGGTGTTATAGAATTAAATTTTATGGTTTGAAATTACGTGGAACATACTCCCCGGTCCTCAAACTTAGTCAAAAGCCGCTAAATGGGCATAAAAAATCGATTTTCGCGTTACCTATGTTATTTGGGGTCTATTTTACTAATGATCGCTTTCAATTACGAATATAAGTGTAAAAAGTTTTTTACAACATGTAATAAATTACAGAATATTTTTTTATTTATTTATTCTACATTTACTTCTGAATAAAATTAAATATTATTTAGAGGTATCAAAACAATTGCTTTGGCCACCTGTTTACAGTCTACATTTAGTAGTTTTAGTTATCCGAGCTATTTGATCAACGCAGCGCCTTTCAAAGCAACCTTCCACAAATATTTTATAAACTATTACGATGTTTTAACACTTAAGGTTTTTTTAAATAATTAGAAAAATAATTACAAATGTGTGTTAAGCGTAAGCGTAACGACTTGACCAATTCGACTAATTCTGTTTTTTAATGTCGGCAGGAAAAAAGTTCTTAAAGAGACCAAAGTAGAAAATTTAAAAGCAACCAGTAATTTTTCTCTTATAGTGTATCTGACATCTTTCCATCTCACACAACTACTAAGTGGGCATGGATATTGCAAGCAGTACCTACATCGTTTTAAAATAATTGATAATGAGACTTGCCCATGTGACGACTCCACAGTACAGACTTTTGATCACTTACTCAGGCAATGCTCCCGATTCGTATCCAAAAGACGTAACCACGTGACCTTATGTGAAAACCTTAATATACCTCCGTTCAACTTAACGAACCTTCTCAAGAAAAAATCTACAGTAGAATCTTTTCATGAGTTGGCCCGGCACATTGTCCTAAATCTCCAGGCATTTAACGGTCTGTAGCGCTTGGGCAGCGATTGAAATTAAATAATGTACCAACTAATATATAATTGAGAAAAACTTCCAAATCGTATTGTTAATGTGTATAAATTTTAGCTGTATTTACCCATAAGAGAAAATTGTGTAAAAAAAATTGTAAAAAATTATAAAATGCTGTTGTGCCTCGCAGCCGAGAGAAGAAAGATCCATATCAAATAGCGGCAACCCTCTCCCAACTGTCTGCGTTTAGTAAAAGCGAATAAAAATATTGTAAAAAAAAACACTAGCGATACAAATTAGAATTAATAAAAAAGTGTATCTATATATCTATCCGTATAATTACATTGTTACTATAGTCATTCATTGCACAAAATATAAAACTTTTGTGCAAGCAATCGATGCACCTCGTGAAACATATTTTATTTATTGTTTCTGCTTAAATTTGAACATATGAAATTTAACGGTACAGCCAGATTATAAACTGTATTATGAATAATCCCAGTAAAATCATTATTCATTAAAAACTGTGATTTTTTATAGCTAGGATTTGAATTTATAACATGAATTTCTTCATCAAAACGTTATATGGAGGCCGCAGAACCCAGTTTAACTAAACGAAACATCATTATTCAAATTTTTATTTCAAATATTATATATTTGATTATATTTTTAAGTGGGTTTTTACGTATTACGTTTTTACTAATAAAAAACACATGCTATTACAATATCTTCGTAAAAACATAAATAAGTTAATACAAACAACTTGCCGCGATAGTTTTATTTTGTAAAGGATATTAATACAAAGAACAAATAAAGAATTCCTGTTCCCTAATCAAATATTCGAGGATCCTTTTAAAGTAAGATGTGTCGAGAAATAGCTTTGTATAAGCAACAACATCGATTCTTTTTAAGAATAAGACGACTAAAATACGAATCGTAATCCGCTCTAAGTTACAGACCTGCGTCGCCAGGTAAACGCGACTTGAAAATATAATAGAGTTGTGACGAAAATTATTCTATATTCATATAAGCGTATTTAAACATGTTGTAGTAATTGTTTTAATTTTTACTTTATAAACCACCCTTTTTTTATAATCATATGACTAATGATATAATTATTATTGATATAATTAAGAATACTTTGAATACTAGATAATAGATAATTTAAAAAATTATTTGCAATATTACATACAAGTAATAATCATCATTATCATCGTCGTTTAAGCTGTAAGACGTCAATTGGTTGAAATAGGCCTCCTCCATAGATTTCCAACAAGACCGTTAGGATGCGGCTTGCGGGTCTAGCGTCTTGCGTCTTGGTCTAGCGTCTAACGAGGTCGACCATCCACCTTGTGGATGAACGTCCTGCATTGCGCTTGTCGGTCCACGGTTCTAAGAACCTTATGGCAACAGCGGCCATTTGTTTTGTTATGTGGCTTGTTCAGTTCTTCGTCTACGAATCTTCTTATATCTGATTCGATCTCGAAGAGAAATCTCGTGTGTAACCTTACTTATGACTCCAAAAGACCGCATAGACGACCACCTTCCAACGCCGTAAGTCATCATTGGTAACACAAATTGGTAGACTTTTGTTTTTTGTCTTCTCATGTGAGAGGACGAGAAGGCATTTCACAGTTTCTCGACCGCTGCCCCGCCGTGTTGGATTTGACGGTTGACTTCTCTATCGTAGTACGATTTACCTAATAGTAATAATATAATAATATGTCACAAACATCTCTAATTATTATAAAATTTCTAATTATAAACTTAGTTTAAAAATTGTTATTTTTGAATGCAAAATAAATCTAAGTCGGTAAACTTATAAATAAATATACCTTTTTGATCATTTCTAATTTTGATTAGCTTTTTAATACAAACAAATACTTCGTCATCAATTTTTTAAGATGTTAAATGTCAGTTATTATGATTAAACTTTACCTCCTACAATTTGCGAAATGTTGGTCCCGAAATTAATCTCACAAGTTCTTAATGAATTTTGACGTTCTATAAGACTGTACGAAAATAAGAAAGTGTAAAAAACGCTTTCTAACAGATATTACACGCTAACCACCGATATTTCCTATTTTTACGTATACAACAAATCTAGTTAAAAAGTATTGATACACGAATTTCTCGTTAACGTGTTGTGACTATATTCTTATATCAGCGGATACAAAGCAATGCGCTACAAACTGTAATAGTGTTTCAATATAGAAACATGAAAAAAAAATTTCGAGGAGCTTGCCGCACCGTGCCGTAACCGAATTCCTTGCACAATGCATCATTGTTGTGAGACATAATACGCAGCATTAACATTTTATATCGCGTCCCATGTCAGTGACGACGATTTATTGTTAGGCAGCTATTTCAACAGTACACGATATAATTAATCCGGTATTTTTTATATAACTGAATGATTTAAGCTCTGTTGTGAAGTTTATTTTGCGAAGACATCTGCCGTCGGTTCCATTGTCATTCTACTTTGTCCTCAGGTAAACCGCATAAAAGGTATTATCTCTAAAGAGTTGACATTTCTCTTCTTAACCTTTTGTGAAGTACGTTTGATATCGCTTGTTTATTTAGGCGTTTAGACGACTTTAGACGACACACTTTAGTAAGGCACTTGTCATGTACGAGTTTTTACAAGAAGATGTAGATAAGAGCGATCTATTAAATAAAACATGGGAATCATAATCGTAAATTTTAATATTTTGTCGGATCAAAAACTTCCAGGAGTTATGTATATATATACATTACACAATTTTACCAATAGTTTAAATTAGAGCCAGGAAACTACTGAACAGCTAGCCAGTGATCAATAAGTTAATAATGAGCGCGTTCCAAGTCGCAGCGTGTCCACCGTCTGACCCGGAGCGACGCGGCGGCCGAACACATTCATTTATCTGGTAAACAAAGAATTTATTGACGTCGTATAATTTTATGTTCTAAACAAAGGCTCGTCGACGTTCTGTGCTCCCCTATAATCCCCTTCACCCCTTTGCCCCTCCAGCAAAGCGTACCCGGCCTTGTTCTGTTCAACATGTGTCCACACGTGTATTTGTTTGTGTTCCCACTGTTCAGACATTCGAAAACGTCACTGTTTTATAAACAAATCAAGTTGCACTGTCATTAGTAAAATTTTACAAAAATCCATCACACATATGTATGTTTACTGTACATGCGTAATATAATATACGGACATGAATTATAATACTACATAGTACCACATCTCATTGTATTCTACGTTTGAATAGAAGTGTTAAAATCAATTGGTCAAAGTCACTTTCTGCGTTCAAAGCGGTTTGCTTATTATCGCGGTCGTCTTACAATTCCATTGTCACGTCGGACCCCCGCCGTGCAGCTAATACCATGCCGCCTTCGGTACAAAACTGTTACTTGGTAAAAAAAAAACAGGCAAAGCAGCTTTCCTCATATAAATATAAAAATATTTGTGATGAACTTTGGTTTGTAATTGACGATAACTAAAAACATTTGTGCTAATGATTTTATTTCTGCACAGGTCAGCGATGACAACATTTTAAAGTCATAAAATTAAATTGCGGACGTCCTGGGGAAAGTAGAACGCGCTATCTAATCCTAGTTTGCAAACAGAGGAAGTTAAGGCGCGGTGCGGACGCCGGCTGCGGCTCGGCAAATAGGTACGGCCCGCGACGATAAGACGCCGTCTCCTGTGACTCCTATTTAAACAGGGCAACGCTTACAGATTAAATCTTTTGCCTGTTTATTTTTCTCCCGGCGGACTTTCGGATACTAAAATACATCTGAGACCGAGATGACAACTCGACTTATCTCTATCGGCCGTAATCTAAACGAAGAACGAGTTTTTAAAAGCTTCAGTCCGTTTGCTCTTTCGCTAGCGAACACTGGCGGGATTATAAGAGCTTTTAGCCTCGCGTTCTGTTGTGCCGCAACCCACGACACGGTTATTAAGGTAGATGCTTTGTTTGCGTATCCGACGACTCAGCGCAAAGCTTCCAGTAAAATATTAAAACACTCATGTTCCGCCTGTGTCTGTCAAAACTATAAATCGCTTTTATTACATGCTTTCCGTTTGCCATTTACTCACAAATCTCTTATTTATTACATTCCCAAATATTGTTGTTAACGAGATTTTATTTTATAAAAAAAAAACCGCTCCGGTATCACCTTACTAAAGTATTATTTTATAATACAATCAGTAATTATAGCTTTAACGAGTCCGCCTTTAATTTGTTAGGCGTTTTAAACGGCTTTGCGAATTTGAATCGCAAATTTCTTAGAATATTTTCAAGAGAATCCCAGGCGTTTGGAGGACATTATCTCTTCATAAAATTCAAGATTATTGTTAAAATATAGGAGTGTATTTCTCCTTCAAAAACAATATGATTATCTGAAAAAAATTGTCTATACGACAATGTCATAGTGAATTAGGTTTAAAAGAAGAAAGTGTTCGTAGAGTGCTTTAATTATTTAGAATTTATGCAAATTTTGTACTATTTAACAAGAGAACAAAGAAGATAGATGTGAGTTGAATCCAAAACACAAATAAACAAAAGCTTAAAAAAGAGTAAAAAAATTAACCCGCTAAAATCATCCTATCAAGTCTCACCTTCAAATCTGCGCAATAAAACCGATTATACATAGATAGTCACAGTTCACTATCTCTGTCTGAGAAAACTTTTCATTTCTACGTTTTTTTTCATTGTTTTTTATTGACAATAATAATAAAAGAAAGAGAGATATTCGAATCAGATTTGAATTTCAATTCTTCAAATTTGTAAATTTACGTATAAATTAAGAACTATTCCACTCCGGTGAAAAACTACGTAGCGGCCCGGGCCGAAGCTCCTTCGAGAGCCCTCGAGCTTCATTATCTTAGGCATCAGTTAAAGTCCAGTCTAAAAAAGAGAACTTAAAATGTAATTATAGTGGAATATTTCTAAATTTATGTTCATAAAATGAAAACATAACAATCTGTAATAACACCAGTTTATTAAAGTTATTAAATCGACTTACATTGCTTTCGTTATCCGTAACGTATATATCCCACATTAATATTAAATCAGGACTGCGACAGCGCCGACGCTAGGAAACATACGAATCTTTTGCAACTAGGATGTTATTCATGAGTTCGTGTGCCGCGTATTATCATAATATACTATAAATAAAATATTAGGCTGCTTGAAGACGTACACCATACAAATAATTAATGAAACGGTATTTCCTCTACCATTGTGAGAATGCAGATAACTTTTACGCTACGATTTATGTAATAAAACGTATTAATTTACTAAAGGTAACCGGAGCCACGAATCTTTGATTTTAGAGATGGTATTAGACTTTACTGAAGGGTATACTTCTTATTTAACCAAAAAAACCGCGACGATGCACATCATCATTTCAGCTGAATGCCGTCCTTTGCGGGAAAGGCCAGCAAGAAGCGGCTTGTATCCAGCATCTTCCGACTACCTTAACGAGATTTTCACTTCACTCCGTGGGTGGGCTTTTGGTAATCACCGGTTGGTAGGAAGCGTCTTTCGATGGCTTTAACAAAGTCATCTTTCCACCTTGTGGGTGGATCATATACATCATAATAGAATATTAAGCTTTTGACATTTGGAAACTGTGAACCAAAATTTCCAATACATTTCAAATTTTGTTTCCAATTTTTTTTATTCTATGTACGAAATACTCCCAGAATAAGAAAAATATATAGCCAAGATTATAGACAAGTTATTTAAAAAAAAAACAAAGACATTAAAACGAAATAAAATTAAACTGCTGCTACACAAATTCCCGGTTGACTATCTATTCGCAAGATTTGGCTTCAGATTATATTTAAAAAGGCAATTAATGACGGGTCCCGAAGATATGTATCGCCTTCAAGTTACAACGTACTTGTGAATGGTACATCCGGCACCCAGGCAACAATATAAATAAAAAAAATTATCTTTTCACTTCGGATAAGATAGGTAATATAAAATTCTGAATACTGTGGGCGAACACGATTATTGTTATTAATGTTGTCTTGAATAAAAATTTAAAAACTTTTTAGTAAAACTTCTATTAATACGTTCAAATATGTTTTACAATCATTAAATAATTTACTCCTAAACTTGCTATAGGCTTACTACCATATTCGAAAATTGAAATTTTCATATATTTTTATTGAATAAAAGGTGGTTAGTTTGTTCTGAAATAAATAACTAACTAATTGTGTATGTATTTATAATAATAACCTTTTTTTGTTTTAAAATCAGGTAAAGAGAGTACTCATGATATATCTCGGTATTAGCATAATTTATTTCATAACAGTTAAATTGATAATTTTAACTCAACATACAAGCAAAGTTGAAGATCAATACATATCAGATATAATCAAAATACAATAAAAATTAGAGGTATTACAATTTAATTTAGAAGTATCACGTGGTTAAAAATTAATTCAGATTATTATTTATAACTTATTTTACGTGTTCAGCTATTCTTTTAGAAACCCTATAATACTCGTAATGTGATCTTTAACAAGAAAACGTTTCAGGTTTTTAAAAAAAATATTTCCTTGGTTTGACTGATAGAGAATGCCTATTAAGTGCGCTATTACACAAGTTGTAAATAGAGTAAATAAATAGATTAATAAATAAATAGATATTCTCACACGTAGTCCTTTGTGGTCGCGTTGGCTGTGTAAATATTTCTGATAGCTTATAGAAACTTGTATTATAATTTACAAAGACAGAATTATTAAATTGTATACCATGTAATATGATGTACACACGTCAGTACATTGTAGATTCGTTGGACGTTTTCCCCTAAAGATAAGTACATGTGGAACTTGCTAAATAATGATACGCAATGAATTTAATAAGATGATAGCTAATATTACCTGGAAATAAAGCAATACAGGAAATTGGTGACAAGATACCAACAAGATAGAACAGAACTTATACAGCTAACAGCTTTACCCTAGGCGCAGGAAGACGACACAGCGCGCCAATCGGTCGCACTTCCGCCTGATTACGAAGCCTTTGTCGTCAGCCCTCACTCACTACTGTATTTACAGTTCTCTATTAGATTCTTAGTATTCTACTTTGTATGCAAATACTTTGTATGTTCTCTTTATTAAGAAATAATTATACAAGTAAGTGATCTCAATTTATATTTTTATTAAAGAAAGTATAATTATAAAGAGTCCAGTGTCTAAAATATGCCAAGGTTAACTGAACTAAAGAATAATTAATACCTGTTTGGTAATATTCTTTGATTAAAAACCTACATTAAGATACTTTAAATTATCTTATATAAGAGTTTAACAAGTTTTCAATTGTTATTTTCAATAAGCCACTCATTTTAGTTTTACTGTTCACCTCCAACAACGTATCCTTTTTGATCATTTTAAATAAATATGATTATATTTTTACTACTAACCTACACGGTTGATAACACAAAGCGAGTAAAAACAAAAATGTATTTCTATTATTCTTCAAAATTAATTTAAAACTGCAGATAAAATTACACTTTAATGCAAAAAGATGTTTATAACAAGCCATTCTTGGTCAAAACAAGTAAGCAGATTTTTTTTCTTATAATCAGCAAGGGTTGAAGACTTTCTATTTTCTTTAAATAGATTTAGGATTTAAAGTTATAATGAATATAAAAATATTATTAAAATTCTGGGTATACTTTGTTAAAATTATTAGTGTGAATTCAATTTCATACATTTTTTCAAACTAAATATAGAAAAGCAATGATAACATCGTTTTGCCTGGCTTACTCTGAATTTGTGATGCTTCATGTCATGTAGTGGGCGAGAACGTACGCGTGTCAAATACGTGTACTTTGAAATAATTATAATAATATGGAAAAAAAACTTTATATTGTGGAAATTTTTAATAAAAAAATTAAATAGACAGCACAGTCTTGTAACAAACAACAAATACTGTGTAACAAATGTTGCAAGTTAACATCCACTCGTTATAAAACATTAAATGTTATACAAAGTACGTATAACAGGGTTAACATCGACAACCCTTTGCTTCAGAGCCCGAAGGCGTGGCTCTCGTGGAACAAACAAACGGAAGCGAAATTGAGAGGAGCGCCCGGAACTGGCGGTATACCTTTTCATTACAGAATCCCTTTTTAATTACCACGGCACAAATAAAAATTGTATTTTTTTATTTCAAGTAGACGTAATTGAAAAGGAAATTGCCAGTAGGAGCGGCCGCGCGGCATGGAATAAAACTTTAATATATTGCATAGGATGCTTTGATCTCAGCACTTTGCCAGCGTTAAAAGGCAAAGACTACAGTTAACTTTCTGTTTATATTTGCTTTCTTACATAAACAGAATTATTTTACATTAATTTTTCAATTGTATGTTTCTATGGAATACTTTATTTTCTGTTATGGCTGCAAAGATGCTCTCAAGTAATGTGTTCGTATAATGTTAGACACATTTCACAGAATAAAGTTTGTGTTCTAATTACTTTATTATATTTTAAATTTAAAAGATATAGAACAAGTTAAAAAAGAGAATAAAACTAGCGACTTGTATGAAAAAATGTTAAATTGACCTAGAATTAAAAAAAAAAAAAAACAAATTTCCTTATCCTATAAAGAATACAAAAATAACCATCGTAGTTAAGGCGTTATACACGTGGTCATAAAGAATATAATGAAACGTTATATTTTCATTCTAATCCGCAGACAGTTTAGGATGAGCGGCTCGATACCAGGGAGAGGTACAATATCTAAAGTTACAAGCTGGCACGGAGTGCCTATCTCGAGATACACCGTTCTCCATTCCTTTATATTCAGCTGCCACTTTCAGACATGCTTCCCATTCAAACTATACCCAAAACGTTCACTTTATGCATATATAAGATTTGTAGGCAACTGTAATTGTTTTCATACATTGTATGATAATTGAAGTTCTACGTATCACCATTGAAAGCAGTTATAATGCGGAAGGAGTTGATGACATTGTCTTCCGAAGTCGTTATGGGTCTTTCTTCTATGCATATAAATGGTAAGTATTATGTAAAACAGATATGTTAATTGTCATATACTTAAAGTGGAAATCATGCGTCGATACTGCGTATCGGGGCGCTTAATTTGCGGTCGCGTGCCGAGGCAACATAAGGCTTGCTGTGCACCGAAGCCTTATCAAACTCACAGTTTTATTAACACCTGCAGTTGAATTCAGCATGTGCAGAACATGCGACGAACGTAGTTTATATATATTTATAACTTAATTTGTACACAATTTACACATACTGTGATACAAAAAGTGTGGTGAAATTGTCATTTAAAACTCTCGGACATTAGGCAGACAGGTATTTTTTTCCAAGTTTAGTAGGACTGTCTATAACTTTTGTCAAGTATCTGTTTGTCAAAAATTTGAATATCAATTGGCTCTGCCCAAATCATTTTGCAGGATGTTTTTTGTCTCAAACGCCTCTCAAAGTCCCGTTTAGTGCCTAAATTTTTCAAAAACTCGACTCATCTCCTTCCGCAAGAACCGTATTCGCCTCATATGGATCCGTGCTCTTCAGCAAACTTAAAAGGCTAACGCAGGGACGTTTTTTGATACGATTGGAGTGATAAAAACCGATTCGAAGAAGGTCTTAAAGGCTCTACCGAAAAAAGACTACACCGACTGTTTCGAGGACTGGAAAAAGCGTTGGCAAAAGTGCGTGTTATCGGACAGGGATATCCTTTATGAGGATGCAATTGATTTGGAAGAATAAATAATTTACATTTTATTACCAAATTCACCTCACTTTTTGATCACAGTATTATATAACGCTTGTAGTAGGTACGGTTGATAAAGATAATAACATAAAAACATACATATGTTCTGGTGACCACGTTTTAAAATCTAGTAATTGTAAGAAAAAATATTTTGTGAACACCTAAGAAGTAGTTAGTGAGTATAAATAACAACGGACTGACGGCGATGGCACAAGAAGGAATTGTTTCTTTGATGTCTTAAGATGTTGTTACGCTGTTAGTATAAGAAGATTCTCAGAAACTGTGTTGTAATCACCGAAATAATTTTAGTACTGACATCACGCTTTTTGAAAACACTAATGAGGCTACTTCCTCGACGTTAACATTTTTACTAATATTAAGTGTGTTAAGAAATATTCAATAGCGTTATTGCTCAGACGATTGGGAACTATATTCATGTCATTCCAACAAAATGGCCCATTTTTCAAAATACATGTTTGAACATGATTTGTCACGGCATCAATATGTAACAAGTTTCCTTATTACAAGAACTAATTAACAAGAGTATCGAGAAATTAATTCACCTGTTATATAAATATTTGATAAATCAAGTTTTAATTAATTAAGTCTTGCTCCTGATGTTGTGAATTTCTAATAATACATAAATTTTCTCAGAAGTGATCCTGGGATAGCATTAAACTAGCTAATGATATTTTCTTTAAGCGCTGAGATAATAACTGAGTTCGTTTCATAAACTTTAACCTTCATATATCCTAACAAAAATCTGGTGTCCTAGGTGGTCGGGGGATATCAACAAAACGATATCAATTTTTCAAGGAAGAAATAAAGAAGGAGCGTCATGGTTTCTCTAGCCGTGTGAAGTTTAGCACCATCTTGTGGAAATCACGTGTGCAAACTAAAGGCAGAATGTTTGCTTAATAATGGTATATAGTAATCATTCAACATTTGCGATAAGAAACACTAGTCACAGTTATTTGTAGACCTCGTTCATTTTTGAAAAAATATAGCCCAATGTTTCCATTCCTGGACAAAGCGCACCACACCGTCACTTTTGGAATGAAATGGTGACCAATAACGGCATTTTATTTATTGACGCATCTATTTAAATAAAAATGAGCTTAGTCACTCCAAAAGATAACTGTACGAAATAATTGTAACCTTGTCTCACAGAAATTTTGGTGTTAGTAGTAATCATTGGGTTTAAGTACAAGATCCTTCTTTATTATTTCATGCACAATTGTCTTGAGCAGTCGCTCTCTTACGCACTGACTGGCGCGGATTATCGTTCAAGCTATTCGCAACGAATTCCGTGTTTTCATTAGACCTTAACGGTCGTCTAGGTCGTAGATTGTTTGTTGTCGAACCTGTTGCACGAAACCTCTATGCTCACGAACGAATCAGATCTTTACTTAAAACATCGCATAACCGTCGAATAATGTACCGAGAACAAAACAATGAACATACGCTACGATTGCAAACGTACGTTGTCCTTCTGTTCAGTACAATATTATTATTAAAAACCCGCACAAGCAATAAAGCTAGTGCTTAGTTTTCCTGCTCTCTTGCTAAGCGTTTACAGACAAGTTTAAATTTGAAATACGAATCATGTCACTGGACACCTGTAATAACAATAGGTACAGAGAATTTAAATGTAGTCGTTGTAAACTCTGACAATCCGCATTATGGAAAATTGTAAAAAGCTTGGGCATCGCTTTGAGCTAAATCAAAAATATTTTGCTCGTTTATTCAACGAAAAAACAGTAATAGCAACGCAGTACGCTAGTAATTATTTGCAAGTTGTTATGAAAAAATTTGGGAACAATGTCCACACAGCATAACTCGTAAGGACCCCACGTTAGCGCACTCGGCCAAACGAACAACCGTGTATTTGACTACGGCAGGTGCGGAAATGTTGGGTCATCTCCGTTATGGGGTCCCCGACCTTGCACCTACTTTCATTTATCGTAAAATAAGATTTGGGCAAGAAGAGTGTGTGCACAGCTTCTCACATTGGTTTTTTACAGAATGCCACGATGCAGAGATTTGCAAGAGGACTACTTTACAAACAATTAATCACTTATAGTTGAAATTTAGATTAATTTTAGGTATTGTAAAAACTTTCAATGTCACGTACGTAACATTTTATTTTTTAAGATAATTTAAGTATATTTACTTATGAAAATTTGAATTAACTTAAAAATTATCTCTAATAATTTTACTTGAGCTTCTACCTTTGTTTATCCGTTACTCCTTCTAATTGAAAATTTTAGTTTATCTTGAATTAGTTTATAAAGAAATATATTGTAGATAGATTTGACCTTGTTTTTCCATAGCATAGCATCGTCCATACAACAACAGGCATTACATTATTTGTTACTATAGTATACACACAAATAGGTGAAACACAAAAATAAGTCTTATTCCATACCATGTGGAAGGATAGAGTCGTGTAACTCTACGTAACTCTGTCTACCTAAACGCAAACTCTCTGAACGGATTACCCATCCCGGTATATATGTTCTTAACGCTTCTTCCGAATCTACGCTGTACTATCACGATGATTTGAACCCGCGTCGATTCAACGTATGTCTGAGAATCAACATTACAGTTATGGGCGGCCGACAGCTTGACATAGGGCTACTCCAGATTTAACTAAAAGGACCAATTGGAAGTTGCTTGCATCCAGCGTCTTTCGAAGATCTTTTGTCATTTCTCTACCTTGCATGTGCGGAAGAGGCTAAATATTAGTCCTTTTCTTACTTAGGATGGACTTCCGCAAGGTAACGCCTGACTCCATTAAATATTTCTCTACCTTGTGAGTGGACGTCTTACAATGCGCCTGCAGGTCCGTGGTCTCTACTCCAGCGGCCATTTCTTTTATGAAGCAACGATAATAAATACTGTTTCAACGAGAAACTAGCCATTTACACGATGCTATCAAATTTCGTTAAGTTAGTATAACCTAACAATGTAGCATTTCTATAATATTTCATAACACCTTGACGCGATACGGTGTCTGCTAAGAGTTATTACCACAGAAGGCGAGGCCCTTCAATATGAACAAAGCAACCAAATCGAATGTAATAAAAATCACTTCAGCATTACGCCGCGACGGGAACTGATGTCTATCGGCATTGTGACACATGATGCCGCCTCGATATATGTCACAGGGGGAAAGGCTGCGGCGTCGAGTTGACTATTATTTTTACGCTACGGAACAGTATTAATTGCTAAGCATTATCTCTGCGTGCGATGTTTAATGACGAAAATTCTAGTTAACTTTATTTTTATATGTATTAAATTTAACATAAGCTAGATATTATTCATATCAACAATGTTTATAAAATGTTCAATTCAAATCCTATTTGTCACTTTTGTTGTGTTATCAGTTATATGTATCAGTTACAAAACAAAATTTAATAAAATTATTGACAAACGTGTTTAAAAAAGATTCTCGGTAGATCAATACATCACAGATTTTATAGGATTTTTTAGGTTCTGTTAGAATTTCTAGTTGATATAATAGACAGTATTCACTTTAATGGAGTCCAAAAAAATTAGAGACTATATACTAAGGTTACCTTTTCAAAAATCTCTTACACATTATGGTTCGGAATTTTAGCATTTTCCCGGTTTTTACGCGTAATATATGAATATTGAAAAGGATTGAATCATATGTCACCACGTGTAATAACTTTGACTGACGATTATGGGTTCGATATTCGACACTCGTACACTTTATATAAAGCATGTAAAGAGTTTTACAAACGGCGAAGGAGGTTTCAAAGAGAAAATACATCTGAGGGCCAAAAATCGAAAACAGCTTTTGACATTCATTAATTCGCACTTGTGAATTATCCTATCTCTATAATTAGTTATGTTAAACACTGCTCATATAGTAAATCTACATAAAGTAAATAAAAAATTCTTCTTATTACTATTACTTATAACATTATAATTGTAATTAGCACTTCGCTTAAAAAGTTCTAACTGTTTATTACTATTATAATTGTATATCTTCGTTATAGCGTTCAAAATTTTAATTACCGACTCGAATCCCAAAGAAGTTAAAAATGTTTGTTTACAATTACGAAAGCAATTTTCAGAGAACAAAGCCATGAAACAGTTACATGCACATACATATTCTATTTCAGTCTTTCTAAAAATAATTATTGGCACAGTAATATAGAAAGCTCCAGATTTATTTTACATTTATCTGAAGAACATTAGAATGATCTTATCATTCTTCACCTTACGTCCAATTAATAAACAACTTTCTTTAATACAATTGGTATTAAAGCGTAACACCTAGCCAAGTAATGATTTAGTCATATACCTTGCGCTATGAATCCTTTACACTTCATAAAACCTATATATTATACCCATCAAAAATAATTTTACAATTACTCTAGAACACATTACATCCTTTACATATATAGATAGGTAAGGGATGTAAGTTACAAATTAACATAATCTGACAAATTTAAAGATTAATCGATATAAGATTTGATGTGTTTTTATTACTTTGTACAAAGTAATGTATGAGTATTTCTGTGTCTATCTTTATGTAATTTTTAGCAATGATTTTTGACATTGATGTTCATAAATATACATAATACACATATATTAACTAAGCATATATTAACTTATCATATTTATGAATTCAAATAATTTATGAATATAAAATATACGTGATTTAAATAAATGATTATTTTAAATTTATTAAAATTTAAAAATAAATGACTTGTCATCCGCACCCTTCGTAGATAAAATTTAATATTTAATCGAGGGTGCACAATAGAAACGCGTGACTTTTACTCAGAACGTAAATTTGCTAACAGGACAATTTTATAATTTGTATTAAGCATAATTTGAACCATTACGATTCACAAATAATTAGTTAAATTAATATTTCCTCGACACCACTCCAACTTTGACTGTTCGTCGTTGGGAATAAATATCACTTATTTTTTATGCCATACGTAAATTAATAACTATTCGTTGTGAGGTACTACTTGTAGTACCTGCTTGCAGTTGCGTAGTTTTCTTTAAAGTATTTCCTATTTTTTTTCCCGCAATGATTAAAAGATATATGATAAATCAATCATATATATCACTAAAAAAATAAACAAAAAATCAAATTCATTAATTTATTTAAATTAAAGAAAACAACTTTATCAAATAATCGTTCACATTTATTGTAAGAATTTATACTTTATATTGTAAAAATGAGTATTGTTTTTTTGTACATAAATAGTTATAAATTAAAATTATTAATTCTCTTTTGTGTTATTAATAGAAAAAATTAAATAAAAAATAATAGAAGCTGCTTTAGTAAGAAACGTGGTTACACTACTGATTATCTATATATAAAGATAAGAAAACCGTAATAAGTTACATATGGGTAATTAAAAATTGTTCCCTTTTATCAATGATCAAATTTTGGTACGTGAAAATAATACAGACTTTTGGCAATCCAATTATTTTAACTGTGCTCGATTACTAGATTATTAAAAATATTAAAATGAACATATAAAATTTGCTAAGAATAAAATATACGCAAAAGTGCAAAGCAAAACAAGTGACTCGAAACCATTATCTGCGCTCCTTTACCGGCACTAGCGAGCACATCAGATTTCATATCCAGTTCGTAGTTTGAGATGTGTCCATTGAGGCGTGAAAAATGGAGGCAGCAGCGAAAGCGATGCTTGATGTTTAATGACGTCGACGGCGCTTCACAGGGCGGGGCCCTTCACACCCCACTTTTTTATTTCGACATTACCTTTTATATCACAATGCGAGTTTTATAGCTTTTACGAATTCCTTCATACAATTAACTTACACCCCGCCACTGATGATTGCATGACAACCGACGTCTATTAAGGTTTTGTTATTATAAATGACACAATTAGTTACACGCAGGGGCTTAATTGTAAAGATAACTGTTAACGTGGGATTCAAAGCGCTCATTACAACTGCCGTACGTGATAAATTCAAGTATGTCTGGTTTCAATGCTTAAGTGAATAAACCATTGGAATCTACTAATAGAGAAATAGTAAAGCAACAGAAGTGACGTAAGGTTTTAAGCGTTAGATATTACTTCTGTTGGTAATCTTCTTAATTAAGAAAACAAAATTTGTTTTTATTTTATCTAAAATACTTTTTGTATAGAATAAAAAGAAGACAATCTACAACCGTATGCTTATTATAGTAATCTGCAAATCTTAATTCTTATTATGCCCATAGTTTCCATGATAGCGGTCACGGTTTAAAGATAAAGAAAGAAGTACATGAATTCTTCATAAGACTGTTTTCAACATGACATTGTACTTGAATGGCTTTATATAATTAACTTTGTGTAACATTTAAAATGTTATGAGTACTTTACTATTACAACGAAATTGGGAAAAATTGAGGCAGCATTAGTACAAGCAAAAAGAAAAAGTCCGCTTCTATTTTATTTGAATGAAATTTTAATACCAACTACATACCCTTAAACATTTTCCTTGAAGATGCATAATGCTTTCCCATAAAGAAAGGTACGGAGTGTAGGCTGATTTGCAACTTCACTGAAAGCAGTGAATCGTTAGGTATCTTTAACATACAATTATATTTTCTTTTATAAGTATTTCTTTTCACCTGAGCTCTCGGTTCGAAGAAAAAGTTTATATTATCAATACTATTATAAGTTTTGTTTGATTGTATTGAAGTCAATGTGGTAACTATTAAGCATTCATTATTCAGGAACAAAACACCTCTTTACTGCCAAAATACAAGTTATGCATATTTTAGCTTGATGATACAAAGCTGTACCATCAAGCTTCATGGAAAATTAATACTTTAGCTATAATACAGGTGTATAGCAACTTCTTTAATATTAACGTTATTTCGTCGTACACGTGTGGTTTTCGTTACTCACTCATGTAAATGCAATAACGATACAGTGCTATTTTCTGATATTTGTGTATCACTTTTTCGGAGTTTTGGGGAGGATAATTTCCAGATCTGTTTATGTTACCGGATCACTGATCTTCCTCTTCTCCTCATTTTGAAGGAGCCCAGTCTACTTTCACACGTCCAGAATAGAGTTCAAAAACTGCTCCTAGACCTTCGCTATGCAAGATTTCGTATTGCTGTTGGGGTTTGGGGGGTCACTTCAGTGAACGCCAAAGGTTACTTTTAGTCGACAGATTTCCTCACTTCAGATTCGGTCTCTAGAGAAATCCCGAGCATAGGACTGTCCATAGCTCGTGGAGCGTCTGTGAGCTAATCATTAAGGCCCGTAGTGAGAGACTACGTTTCAGCGCTGTAAGTCATCATCAAAACATTAAGTGACCCTAATTATTGCGTATCAGATTATATTATCGCAGGGACCTGTTTACTGTCCCGTGTCGCTTTCAATTTTTCCTTTGTCCGATGCGTGTAATAAAAAACGGGCGCCCATTTGTCCGTGATGAACGATGCGAGCGACGGGAACATGTAATTGGGTGTCGAAGTCTAGAGCTAAAAGCATACACGTGTAGTCGCCGATCGCCGCGCCATCTGATACGCTATTGTCTACGCTTTATCAGGCGCAGTGTACGCGATAAATTGTCCATGTAGCATTGTGTCCGGTTAAGTGATGTACATACTTGCTATCGGTAGCGTGAAATATTGTTCCGTTATGTGAATAGACAAAGAATACTACACATCGGTAGCTGTAACTATTTGGTTCGACCTAACACCTCTGTCCATTAACAACAATGTAACAATATTGATTCATAGAAATAAATATAATAATATGATAATGTTATTTACTTGTTTATATTACACTTTTACGTTAATATTTAAGACCGCATATTGATATTATAAAAGAAAAGAAATAACTTTTATGGAAAGGAAGCCAAAAATATTTCAAACACAGATCCAACAAGTAAACAAAATATTAATTTTGACTTCCAAATTACAAGTTTGTCAGAGCGTTATAAAAAAATTGATTCATGACATTATAATAATAATAATATTAACTTAGTTTTAGTTAACAAATATAAGCGAAACTTGTAAGTGTACATTTCTTGAAATTGGAGTTATACAATAGTAATGCCGTTTTTATACAATAGTAACCCCAACAACGCTGTCAACCCTGTTTTTACCTAACTTATCGAATGACAGTTCCCTTCAGGTGTCGTAGTCGTCGTCGTTTCATCCCAAAGACGTCCACTGCAAGGCACACAATAAGCCTTCCCCAAAAATGTCTATGGAGATTTACTATAATCGCCGCGCGTGGCAGGCTGGTTAGCGGTCGCGGTTTCGTATTATGGTACGCAGAGGACGCTGCTGCCCATCATTACGAAATTTGTTTATGTGCAGTGGGAATCCTGCATAGTTTACGCAAAAAATATTGAGAATCGAAACTGCGGCCTACAATCGTAAATCTTAGTCCTCAACCGCAGGCAACCATTACACAATTTCACACGACTATGATATTTACTCATAAGAAAATAAAACTGTTGGTAATTTAAAAAAAAAAAAAAAAACTTGATTATTCATACACTATGTAAAAAAGAAATTACCAAACAATCGGATTTAAAATTTTTATTAAAGACTTTATTATCAAATAATATAATAATGGCCACAGGCAAATACTACGTTGTTTGAATCTTTTTTGCGTTCTTCTCAAAATCTCCACGAGTAAAGTTTTGATGTAATAATAAATGTACAACAATACTAAAAATACTAATATTCACATCAATAATACCTACAAAATAAGAGATCAAATTCTGTTAACATTCATTTTAATAGGGATCTCCCTGTTTTACGATTTGCTCATAAACGGACTACAGTTCTACCCGACAGAAACATGACGCGACATATAGGTCTGCCTTTATAGCTGCACTGCGCTCGCCGCGGAAGGCACTGTAGCGAGAGGTTGCCCGGCTACCCGGTACTAACTGCACTGCCCATATCCCCCATTGTCCGACGCTCCTTATTTCTCTCCTATTCACGCTCCACGATAATGGGAATTTTTGAAATTGCAACAATACACATACGGACTCGCAGCGATGGCGGCAAGCGGAAATTTTGTTCTTGTTCTCTCTTCCGTGAGTAACGACGTGTATTTCCAAGACGCGCATCCGACAGTTTATTATTTTCATACCATAAAGAGCCAGTAGAAAATTTTCAAGTAAAGCTCACAGCTATTATTAAATTATTTTGTACTTTGTCTGCGCCGCTACTTTTAACTTTTCTCATAATAGGAAGCCCACAATGTTCCTTACTTTAATTTGTTTTGTTAAGCAATACGTTTTACTTTGTTTGCACAGTTTGCTCTTTAATTTTTAAACTGTAAGGTTTAGTGTATAACACTGCAACTTCCTTGTACTACAAAAATTATTAAATTCCGAAAACATATTACTTTTACAAAATTTAAAATAAATTGAGATATTTCCAAAATTTGGTTACTGGTTACACGAACGTAATTTTAAATTATGCTAAAAAGTAATAAAAACAAAATCAATTTTACGCCCCCATTCATAACATTGCTGTAGCCAGCTATTCATGCATGTTTAATAAAGGCAGTAATGCAAACGGTAAGGGTGTGTGTTTTCGACCAGTTTATTTATGTACACTTTATAACTGAAAACATGCCAACGTACACTACTAAAGTTGAAACATATTTAACTAATCACATTAAATTAATAGTATATATTATAGACCATTCACTTATGAACCGAGAATTAGAAGACATTAATTCCCAACTGTACCGATCCATTCAGACTGAATAATGAGATCCATAGATAAATAAAAGCATATGGCAATGGACAGATCTCATAGCTCATAGAACAGATGGGCGCTGGAGCCTTGAGCCTCTCCAATGGAGACCCAAGACTGGCAAGCGCAGCGTAAGAGATCCACCCACGAGGTAGATAGACAACTTTGATAAGTTCTACATGTTTCTATTTTTACTTAATACTGAGAATCTATTTCTAGAATATTTTGACTATCTCGTCATTAAGGTTGTTGGAAAAAGCTTCTAATAGAAAATTTATGGGGGAGGCCTATATGGGTTTTCTATGCAGAAATGTGTTTACTAAAATAGTTTTTTTGGGTAACAAAATTGCTAAAAGTTTAGTTTATACGTACGTCGAAGTATAGTCAATTATCCTTAAGTTTAAGTAAGGATTGTTTACGTTCTTTCATTTAAATTTACGGCGTAGCTCTACGTAAATTAAGAAGTGTTTGCATATCTTACAAATTCATATTTAATTAAGGGATTATGTGCACGAATTGTTAATATCTGCATAATTAATTATACCCTTGTTATAAATAAACCTTTTTATTATTAAGAACAACCATTTTAAAATAAATAGTAACACACAGTTTTAATTGTAACCACTCTCGATAAATTTACAATTATTTTAATTTTTTTCGGTCTGTTATTTGAACAAAACTTTTCAAAATACCAATTACAAGAATATATTCTTAAAAACCTTTAAATTCTGTACGGTTTCAAATAAGGCAAGAGCTCATTTGACAGACTGTTTTAAAATAAAGATCATTCCTTATTACTGGAACCATCTACTACGTAACTTGGTTCACATTTTAAAACAATGTGTACGTCATTAATCAATATTGTTCACCTGTCTATTGTATGAGGGACATAAGCTCCGTGCTACGGAAACGGAAGCTCACGCGACTCACACCTGGCCTCTATGACCTGTGCGTCCTCCATAAACCTTAAAAGTGTAAAGTATTCGTTATGATTAGCACCTCATGGGTTTCAATATGAAATTAAGCGCAATAAGTTTAACGTTGAATTTGTTAGTGTTTTACAATTAAACATTATAAATATTCGACTAACCGTTAAACATATACATATGTATATATATGTTTATCACATATATATGTGTATATATATGTTTATCGGTTATATATGTGTATATAATCAATTATAATAGTTGTTCTTATAACAAAAAAATCTAAAGTTAATGAAATCAATGCATATTAGTCGCATTCAATGACAAAGAGGCATATTAAATAGAAAGGGAGCATCATATTTTCAAAGAACAAATGTATTTAAAAAGATAAAAATAAATAATAAACATTTGACTTACTTATTTCCCTATCTATCGTACAAATATCAGATAGAATATAATTTAAATACAGATTTTTTTTAATAATAATGGTGAAAAAAATACCGGTCTGGTTTTTATTAATAATATGAATCTAACTTATTTTTATACATAAAAGTAAATAAAGGAGAAGTGCTCTCAATTGTTATTATCGGCTCAATAAACTAATTATTCAGTGTACAACATTGGTGCGTTTGTTATTGTTTATATTTAAAATCTTCGAACTTAACCTTTCAACCATTTTACGTTAGAGTAAATAATTATTTATTTAACTTAAACAGTTTAATTTTTCAAATTATTTACTGATTTTTGTATAGTTCGATATGACGTTACTGATCTGTATTATAATTATAACATCACCGAAGTAGGTCTAAGAACTGCTCATCTGAAATGGTAGTAGGAGGGGCACATCGCTCGTGCAACCAATGGCCATTGGGGCTGAAGGTTTTTCGAGCGGCGACCACAAGCCGGTGGAGACAACGTAGGTAGATCTCTCACTAGGTCACCCGACGACATAGTTAAGGTCGATGGACGTTGCTGTATGCAAGTCGTGCATAACCCACCATCGTGGCAATCCTTGGGAGAGGTTTATGCCTAGCAGTGGGTGGAACATGTATACTACTACTACTACAATGAGCGTCTATCGACTGACATGAAGATGATGATGATAATTATAAAAATTTTAAAATTTCTATGGAATTTTATCGGTTGTAATCCCTTAATTATCAAAATTCAGCTTAAAATTCAACAAATAACATATTATAAATTAAAACAAAATTTATGTTCAATTAAATTTTCTGAAAATAAATCAAATTATACAATCCCATTATATCTTAGTCGATTCGGTCAGAATCGAAGAAGATAGTTCTAAGATATGTATGAAGTTTAGTCTAGATTAGATATTTACTCTTTACATAATACATCTTCATGATGCTGTCGGACGCTCGACCGAGTGTAACCTTATCCGCAGTTTGTCTTCATTCTCGAAACTGCATTCATTTTCGTGCATATTTTTTTCCCTTACAATTTATGAAACTGTTAGTCTTGGAATTATTCTGCAAAGACGATGCATATAAATTACAAATTAAAATAAGATGAAGCCTTTTTTTCTAAACAAATGAAAGTATTAAAAAAGATGTATCTTTTTACACAGGTCACTACAAGGTTTTCGCCACCTTAACTTTTTATTTTATTAAACTTTTGTGTGTAAATTTAAAAAAAGTTGTAAGTTTACTTAATGCTAACCAGACAAACAAGGTCACGAAGGAGCAATGGAAAATATTATCCTCGGAGTTTGGCTGAGAGATCGATTCAGGAATGAGCAGTTCACTCATGCCAGAACGAAAAATAAAATTAACCAGAACATACAATACTTTTGAGACTATTTCAATAAACAAGGTAAAGTCACGAATTTATTGAATAATACCGGTGTTGGGAAACACATTAGACACTATTGTGTTAAAATAAAAGGAAATTTAGATACTGGTGGTTATTTTTGACGACTGGCGTATATCAAAACTAACTTATTGGAGTCCTATGGAGCTATAAGTGTCATAACAGTTATAGTAAAGTAAATAATACATAATACTTGATCAAATACTAAAAAATTACGACGAAAAACCCTAGAAGAAATGAAAATACTTAATATAACAGTCATCAGCAAGCGTCTTCGTACACATCGCCCAAAAACCTAGCGATGACCTCCAAAAACTTTTTATCATCAGGAAAATTGACGGTAAGAGACCAAAGGGACTTAGTCCTATGCATTGGCCTGACCAAGTCTGCACCACTCTTAACATTCATGTTTCTGAGGCCGAACATATCACGGAGAACGGAAGCAGATGGAGAAACATCTTAAAAGAGGAAATAACTGCATGAGGTCGACCCCAAGCTTATGGGACGCGACGCCAGAAGGAAGAGGATTAAATTACATGCGTAATGAGACGTTCATTTAAATGACTAACACAATCGCAGTGCTGCTTATTACGTATTTTGTATTTCAAGCATATGGACAGCGCCTCTTGGTTACGGCTACTACTAAGGCAAATAAACTATTATGCATTAAGCGGGTCTAATTGTTTTGTCATTTTGTAGTATAAAAACTGCGTTTCTGGGACAGATAACAATAAATACAATCATAACCTATTTAATAGATATTCCAATGATAGACCGCATTTGTAGCACAATCATAAAGATCCTTCGCACAGTCAATTTCGACGTATAATAGTTCGATATATGAAAACAATTAAATATTTTCACAATAAACACTTTACTTAATGATTTAATATCTCAAATGTTTCCTATTTCACATATTACAGGACTAGTAATAAAGTGATTAACCACAAGTGAGAGTAACAAACACACCATAATCTTAACACGTCCTTTTTATTTGGTAAGTTTTTTTTATTTACAGCGAATGTTTGACAGCTAAACACAGATGCTTTTTATTAGAATTAGATTTTCAACCACTGTTAAGTACTCCGTAATTATTATAAACTGTTATGCAATTATAACAATAGATTTTTAATTAAAACAGGCCTGCGATAATATAAATAATGCAAATAAATAAAAGAAATGTACATTATGTTTTAATAAAATTTTCTGTGCTTTGTATGAAAAAGGCTGTTTTGTTTTTATTATTACACACACAATTATCCCTTTTTCCATTCACAAGAATTTCCTCTTGAAATAAATATGTAAATCTAAGTGATCTATATTTAAGTCATTTTTGTAACTAATAACACGATGACTCCTGTAACTCCATACAACAATTAAGGTATATGTATAGTATGATAACCATTTGTAATAACTTTATTTAATAGCTAATAACGGCGACAGCTACAATATAGCTTTTAACTCGGCCTTATAATCGTTCAAACCTATTAAGATTTATAAACGATAGCTGGCAAACAACCAGTCGTTAGCTACAGACTACTCTGATAATTTAACTTAGAAAATGTATATATTTTTAAAAATATAGAATATCATATTAACTCGTAGTATATTAAGAGCTCATCTGTCCCCACTTTTCGTATTATTCCAAAGTTGGCATTCGACATCACGTGCGACTGTCTCTTGTATGCAAAGGACGCGAGCATTCCGCGACTCAAGATGCTCCGCGCGTTCTGCGACGAACAACTTTGAAAATTGACTTTCAATGGAACTTTTCGTTTCCACGTCAACTTTCTACTTTTACAACAAACAGAGCAAGCTTCGACGAAAATACAGAATATTTGTTGTAACACGTGCAAACTAATTTTAAATTCTCATAAAAATCGATAAATTATTATTACATATTTCTCTTTGGATACTAAATCAAAAATTTAGCTTAGTAATATTCATCCATTAATTACACCAACAATTATAGTAAGAAGTAGAGTATAATTGTGGCAACGGTTGGTAAGTTATCGTGGTAACAAAACCTTCAGAAGCATATTCGATCCTCTCCTGTAAGTAGGCTTCCACGTACATTAGATTAAAATGGTTTGGAAGCAGTCTGTATTCAACATCTTCCGACGAATTCGACGTGGTCGACTGTCCGCCTTATGGGTGGACTTTGGCTACATTATTTGTTGTACACTGAGCTTGCCAGTCTGTTGTCTCCACTTCAAAACCTTAATGTCTTAGTGATTATTAGTTCTACGTACTGTAAGTCGTGCCTACTACCAATTCAACTTGACAATGGGCTGTGTTGGAATAGAAAAACTCCGGGCATAGTCCTCTTCGTGACACGCAGAGCGACAATGAGCTTGCCAATGAAGCCACCACTGAGAGACTGTTTCACTGCCTAGTAACTTTGGTACATTTTAAGGAATAATATTATAGCAGGTTAGAGGCTCGTTACGTTCATCTGTTCCTGAAAGCATACTATGAAGGTAGGACTTTTTTATACTTTAATGAGATTGTAAAATTATATTTACTAATAAATTAAAACAAAACTACTGTTAAATTTAACAATTTCTATAATGTTAACACAAGAAGACTTGAAATCTTTGTAAAAATAATACTGCCCTTTTGCACTTTACTTTTGCGCTGCCCGTAACCAGCGACTTCCGCGACCCTGGCAACTAAGAAAGTCCTCCTAGTGTGTAGTGGCTACCCTCGCCGCGTGTACCGTCTCGTGGTCACCACTGAACAATATTATGGCCACAACGTCCTGAGTGACTGCACATTTCGTATAGGTACACACGGCAAGAATGTTTGTTAATGACATTTACATTAAACAACTATTTCTCCCGGAAATGTTTAATTGTTATAGAAATCGCATAGTTTTATGAAATAAAAAAATCTAAATATTTTAAATAATATACAATGATATTATGTTCAACTTTATTATACTGTAAAAAGCTATGTGAGTAAAGAAGGATACAAACATAAAATGTGACTGAAGGTTGTTGTTAAAAAAAACAAACGACTTAAAGCTAAGGCATTCGTAATGGGTACCATTATCGGCGGGAGTACTGCCCTGCAAAGTGCAGTGATTTTCCTACGACAGCAATACCCGTCTCCAGCCGTCAGGATAATTCAGTGTCATTAAAGATAATCATTCCTTCGTGATCGCTCTTTATTTGTTTACATTCGAATACGTATACGTTTACATTCGTCCTTACTTTTCAATTACACATAGAACTGGTTTTCTTAACCAAATTTTTACTAACATCACTGATTTTGAAATACATTTCTATATTTTTTGTAAATTATTTCTATACTAAATTAACCTGTGTTTTTAAAACACACTTTTAACAATTGTGGAACAATAAACATTACGAGAAAATTTAAGATTTTTATTTTTATTTAAACAAACTAAAGCACAGTTCGTAGTCGAAACAAAATTTTATTAATTAATTTAATATCATCGTCTAGTTGATGTTAGTTTTGTAACAATTAGGGTATCATAGAAGTCATCATTCGATTTAAGAGAGCTCGCTTACGAGGTTTGCCATCAAACGGTAAATCCGTAGCGTGCGGAACCGACCGCTTCGATTCGATTTGCCCGACGCGATAGTCACACATTCAGCTCCCGGTGGAGCGTGTAAGTGCTCCATTCACTACAGCGCCCATTATTAATACATCCACTCCCCACTCGTCTCCTCTAGAGACCCTCATTGTGTACTGAGTTAATCCTCTGTCCGGCAAAGATCGTAGATCGACCGACCGTCCCAACTTTGTGATGCGTAATAGGGTCTCGCTGTTAAATGTCGCATGTAATTTTTGGTTTGCTATTGTAATTATCTACGAAAACGCTTTACTGCGGAAGAGTTCGATTATCGTACGGTGCTTCTATTAACTGAATGATTGCTTCCGTTTAGATTTTGTGTTAAAGTACACTACTCATAATGCTGCTGTAAAAATTATTTATAACATTTTGTGGCATAATAAGATTTGATTTTTTGCTTTATCATAACATCATTAGCTAATATTACTTCCAATGTTATCAACTTACAAGCTCAATTTAATATTTTAAATAATAATCATAATATTATCCTGAAATAAAACACAATAATAAATTTATTACTTTTTAGTAAGAATAAACATCAAAAAAAGGTTGAAGATATTGAAAACTTAACCGTGAGCTGAGTTATTAAAATATTTTAATCAAACATTTGCAGTTCATTGATTTTTGAAACATTTCAACGATATGTAATTATTTTTTATTGGGACATTAAGCGCTTTGACGGCGAAATAATATCACTATTTTGAACTGTAAATAAAATTTCTACTTATCCAATTTACGAATCGTAACTCCAATGTTTTTAGTTCTATAATATTTAAAGAGAAAAAAAATACTGTCAAATTTGGACCAGCGGTTTATTCAGTGTTATAACACATGACAATTAAAATTATATAGCACTGTCAACTATTGTTAGTACAATAAAACAAAAATTATTCAATTACAGAATTCACACTTATCATTAAAAGTTATTAATCAGCATTCGGATAACAGCATTGTAACAACAAATCAAGAAACAAAAATGTACAATATTAAATTAATATTTTGTATCTACTTTTATAGAAGTATAGGGAATCAGAGTTATATTGAATTCAGAAAAATAGATGGGCTGGGAATACATGGAGGCGCACAACAGACAGCGTCTAGCGTGTCGCGTCGAGACGCCGTGGACGTATCCCCGAGGAGTCGCAGAACGAAACTCGGCAAAGCAATTGAACCAATTTAATATCGTTCGGATCCATTGACGGGCTCCCGCGCTCTTAATTCGAAAATAGACGCCATTGTATTGCTGTTGCGAAAATATTCTACGCGGTAATATAGCCGACATATGATCTCTACGGCCATACATTCGTTATTTTACATCCTTACAGCTTAATAAACTTCACAACCATTTTTCACCAGACAAGGTCCCCTTTTATGTCTAATCCGTACCGACTAAAACTATTACAATGTTTAATCTTTACCATTGCGAATGAACCATTTTGATACCGACTACAATTTTAAATATTTTTGTTATGTCATTTCTTGACTTCGAGTATATTGATTGGGACTTTCCTTTTATTATTGTAAGTTAATATATATTATCTATCTCGGATTCTAGTACTTATTTAAATTCTAATATAACGCGAACCAATCAGGACCAATAGAAGATCAGAAATCGTACACGCGTACATCTTTATTTTATTTCACGCTATTCTTAGAAAACGAATAACTTTTTACAGCTATCATAAATGCACATGGTGACTTATAACGTAATAAAATATAATTGCCATTATAAAATTACGTTTATTGACAACGTAACTTTAATTTTGTTATTTATATCTTCTTAGCACGAGCCTTTATTTTGATTGCACAGATACCTTTTGTACCTTCTTACTGATTTCTTATTAATGAAGATAAATAGCTTATTCTGGCAGACGTACTCATGTCAATTTTAAAATCGTATTGTAAATATGCGTAATCAGATTAGACGTGAAATGTTTCCTGAGATATATTTATATGGTAATAATTATGATAATTTATAAAGAGTATGCGAATACATTTTTTCTTGCGCGAAGAACAGATCTTAAAAAGTTGTTCTTTTTACAAATGATACTGGTCAATATGAATTAATTGGTCAAAACGATATGTTCAAAGACATCAGCTACATAGCCGAGTAATTGTTGAAATAATTTTGATATTAGAGTTAAGATATGGATTTTTAATTACAACCATTAGATGATGTTTGAGGTCATCACAGCGTTGAAGATTGCTGCGTTCCAGCTGTTTGTTGCGTATTTTGCTCCAGAGGTTGTAACTACGTCAGAACTAATCGCTCTGGAGGCACGCGCTATTATAGTTGCGCCAAAATTATTACACGTAGATTTGCTAAGTTGAGTTTAATCAATTCATGATTGAGCTCAATTCAAAAATTTGTACAATTGTATCTTTATAACCGAATAGTTTAAACGAGCAGATAACATGATCAAGATAAGCTGATATACATCAAATTAAACATAATTTCTTACATGTTTAAATTATAAACTTTCATGTCTGTTGTAGTTTTAACAACATAGACATCCAACGATAAAAATACGCGTAGACACTACTTATGTTAATTTTAGCAAGTTCGTAGCCACTTAACGAACCATGGAGAGACTTCATATGTTATGCTCGGGATTTCTTTACGTGGTGGAATCAAGAATAGGGAAATCTATAGACGCACAAAAGTAACCTACGTAAACCGGCGAAAATGTGTGCCACATATAGCGCAGAACTGTTGGGCGCTAGAGCCTTAAGGTTCCGGAGTTGAGACCACGGACCGGCAAACGCAGCGTAGAACGTCCACCCATAACGTAAATAGCCAACCTTGTTTAGGTCATTAGAAGACAGTGGATGCAAGCCGGTTCCCACCGATTTTATTGAATATATTTAGGTAAGGCCAATGTCCAGCTGTGGGTGTCTTACTAAAATGATGATGATGTTTATTTAGGTGGTGAAATTCATGGACTTTTGTAAATAAAGTGGTCAAACGTGCGTGACTACCTGGAAGAAGTTCTGTTTGCCGAACTCTGTAAACACTTTATTATTTAAAAAAAAACTGTATTTGCCACAGTAACGACTGTTTCAGTCTACAATCTGAGAGTGTAGTCTTTGGGTTCAAAGGGCAATGAAAATCATTAAGCTAGAAGGCATAGACGAAGTATACCTAAAGAAATTCTGTTTACCCATAGGCTTTTACGTCTCCATTGGATATGAGGTGATAAAACGCTGAAGGCGATTAGCCTAAATATCTTTACGGTACCTGAACTCGTAGGCTACCTTGTGGGCTCCTTCGAGGCCCTTAGTTCGTGTCGTTAAATTATTTATTTTACCATATTCGGCGTATGCAAGCGTACAAAATCGCACTATTTTGTTGAATTTCAAATTTTGAACACTAGGCATTTTATGCTTACTGCCACCAATGAATTTTATGCAAAGTAATGTCGGTATTAAGCTTACATTCACTTACTCTTTACGCAAAAGGTTCTATTTATATGTATTAAAGTAATATTTACTCATGCTTTACTTAACGGTCCACTATTTGTAATGTAAAAATGTAACATATAGGTAATCAAAATCAAAACCTACAGCATCACATATGAGTTCACTTTATCGCGAACCTGGACTTGATAAAATAGCTTTTACTTTTAATATCAACAACATCGCGATACCTACGTCCTAAACATCGCTTACGTTAGGTAGCATAGGTCGAAAGTAAACGTAACGTTCCGTCGTTTATCATATTCGTCGTGTTACATATACGCATGCGAGGAGCCGTAAAATATTTACGACTATTTACCTATAAAATCTGAGTAGATTACTTCGTCTTCGCCGTCACTTTTATTTTCGTCTCAATACGATTTACATGAGCAATAAAATTAGTTTCTATTGCTACAAAAGTGATAAATATCGACTATGATAGCATAGGCTGTAATGTAAGAAAGGATTCTTTTGATTTTATTCAGTTTAAAAAATACATTTTAAATTTCAAAGTTAAAAAAGAAACCTGCATGGTTATATTTCATTCGTACAGTGTAACAAAATGAAATACGAGTATCTCGGTCTACAACCAATGTTTGTAACCAACAATGACTTATGGCACAGAAACGTGGTCTCTCACTTCTGACCTCAAACACAAGCTCGCAGTCGCTCAACAAATCATGGGCTCGAGAATTTTCTACGAGATCCAATCAAAATTGAGATGATCCATCAACGAACGAATGTATTTTGAAAAGGCAATGTACAAACCACATAGTGCGTAAAATGAAATAGGAATAAGGTGGGCCTTCAAGGTTCTAGTGAGACCACGGATAGGTAAAAATAACGAAAAACGTCCACACTACGGCGTCTGCCACAGTCAAGGTCATCACTCTCATCTAGATGACCTTGTTGAAGTCGCCGAAAATCTTTACATGCAAGCCATTTTCAACCGGAGTTAATTGTTTAGGAGATGTCTTCATGTGTCCTACGGCTATAATGTGACAATGTTGATATCTGACAAATCATTAGCAGCTGCATTCAAGTCTCAATTATAATTTTTCGAGCTTTACATTTAATAACCATATATCAGATGGCACTTGAAAAGTAGAGTCATAATTTCACAACAAAACAACCAACGTTAAAAATTGTAAGAGTACTCGATCCTAATTCACAGGTATTGCGGGGACCCTTTCCAAACGCAGCAGTACCAAACAAAAACTCATTAAGTACTGAAGCTCAAAAGCTTTTTACTAACACATTGGGGTTACTAAGCGAATGTGAAAGTAATTGCAAGCGAAATCTTCTTTATTTGCTATAGGGCCTGTGTTTAATTGTTTTTAACGAATGTTTAGGACTAATGAACCCTACTTCAATTTAGGTATAAATGTGATTTATATTTAGATTTAATAAGTACTTAGGCGTTTTGATAATTTATTTCTTTGAACTATTTCATTCTTAGTACTGATAACTTTACAGCTAATACGAGTATCGGATAAAACTTTAATATAATAATATCATACTGCAGAATGTTTATGAATTAGTCGAATCGGTTTAGTTAGAATATATAGTTAAGCCCTGGAATCCATTCAAATCAAATCTATTGGATATTTTATTTTAAAGCAGCAATGTTTCTTATTGCTTGCAAGATTTTCATCTTATAATAATACAGCCGCCGTTTACTAACGTATTACAAATCATATTAATAAAATATAAAAATTGCAACAGGGTGATATTAAAAATTTCAATTTCAAACGATGCACTCACGTAAAAGTAATTAATCGCGTGTTAATCACTGTAGTAGAAAGTCCACTGAAATGTTAAAGTATAACTGGTATTTGATAACTTTTTTGTTTATTTATTTTAGCGAGACATGCCTGCAACAAAACAATATATGTTTGCACAAGTTCCGTATAACATTGTACAAAATTAAATATTTGCCTACCGTAGGCGCACACAGCTCGGGCCATAATTATGCTAGCCTAAAATTAAACTTTAAATTAACGAATATAACAGAAAATAATTATAAAATTACTTTAAATTATAATATAACTATCAACTAATAATCGATGCTAAATTAATTATAAGCAAAATCATGTAAAGAAAGATATTACATTTAAATTTATTCACTAAAAGAATTCAAGCATCTTATATTTGAATGCGTCTAAAAAATTGTCCGACATGAATTATATGTTATTGTGTTAAATTGATTGTAGGTGCTACTAATTTCGGGAATCGGGTATCTTCATCATCATCATGTCTACTAATTAATGCCTTCTGAAAGGCATAGGCAACGCACAACGATCGCTACATTTTGTATTGTGGGAAATTTAAAAAAAATTATTGCATATACAACATTTCTGTACAATTAGGTAAAGATAAGCAAAAGCTTTAACTGCTTAGGTTCTT
Source organism: Battus philenor (assembly GCF_028537555.1). Taxonomy (NCBI): domain Eukaryota; kingdom Metazoa; phylum Arthropoda; class Insecta; order Lepidoptera; family Papilionidae; genus Battus; species Battus philenor. Next base: position 8,954,850 of record NW_027181704.1, read on the forward strand.
TACCGTTAAGAAAAAGTATTTTTTCACAAAATATTAGAAAAAACCTTTATCCGCAAAAATTTGCAATAACATTATCATAATTACCCCGCTTTAGTCGCTCAATCCAATTTTTTTAAATTCGTTTGAGGGTCTAAGTGACCTGAAATGCTTACATATTCGCTTTTACTGATAAACCCCGGATTAACGACATCACCTTCGTGCACTATCTTAATTGCCAGTGCCTATTTGGTGACTTTTGATCTAGACGTAAATCAGGCTTTTAGCCGTATTCCAATTTATAACATTTTTATTAAAAATATTTACAGTTAGAACTATTAATCCAACGACGATTTAAATTTAAAAAAGTTTGTGCCATATTTTTAATCGCTAGAAATTTAAATAGAGCAAATCCGATCTTCTTTAAAACTTCATCATGTTTAAAATTCCTTTTGATTTATTTACGACGTACCTTATTGCTATGTCCAACCGAAACAGTTGTACCGCATATTAAGAAAGCGTGCATATGTAATTCGTGGCACAGGCAATTTGACTTCTAACAACACTGTAATAACGTAAAGAGTATGAGAACTCTTTATCAAAATGAAGCACTTTTTATTTATTTTTTTTGTATCCTAACAATATTTTTGTTATATTATTATAACTGCAATCTGTTTTGTCCGTGATTGTCAAATTATTTCAGGGCAGACTTAGTGTTGACCAATAATGTTCATATAAAGGTCTTTCCCAATTATATAAAAAGCATATGTATCTGCACAAATATAAACGAATAATTACTCATAATGGAAAGAATGTAACATTTATTATTATCATTTGAACTGCATCTGTTTTATTACCAACATAAGTCAGACAACGCATTCAAAATCAAATCAAAAAGATTATAAAGGATATATATTCATTGCGAACCTTCTAATGTATCACTTAAAATCGCCAGTTAAATGTAATGGTCGTATACCCTGTACAGGTCAAATCAACGGAATCCGTGCTTATTGTAAGAGGGTTATACGCCATCTTGAATTGAGGGGGAGGAGTGTCAAATTAAATTGACATGTGGTCTGTGCCAACGTATTGTGTGTCGGCAAGCATTGTGTCGTCACCCCTAATTATACAGGTTCGTTGATAATACGAGATTAGGCGGCTACAATCAATATAATGCCAGGGGCAGATTTAAATTGCACAGATTTTTGGATTGTATCAAGTCATAAATTACACTGATATCCCCAAGAACATTTATATAGCTGGCTTCGATGTGTCCGTATCTTAAAAATATATTTCAATTTAAAACCGTAAAATTGCAGAACATTTGAGCCGATAAAATATTGAAGACATACGATAAATTTATAAAAGACATTATAAAACCGATTCTTTAAAAAAAAAATCTTTAAAAAGACCTTTTGCTTCCGAATAATAGGTTAGAAATAAAATATTTTTTTTAAAATAATACCTTAAAATTAGTCACTAGTAATCGATATCGGCCAGACGCAGCGTCAGCGGCCCACAACAAGATTTTAGCATATCGCAAGATCTCGCCAAATCTAGATAAAGAAAATACGTATACAGTTGTTTTTCGCAAATCGACGCCATAGTTGAATCTTGACACTTGAAAATAACGATCTTTATTATATTTAACAGGGGAGGCAGCTCACGAACAAATACTTAATAAGATTGGATAAAGATGGAGGAGTAGTAAAGCGTGTTCAGTAATGTATTTATAGAAGATTTCCCGACATTAAACCGATGCAGGGATCTCCTTCAATTTACTGTTTGAGATTACGATGTGCTCCCGGAACGTGCTGATTCTATACAACTCCCTGATATGCATTCTATACTAAAGATAAGTTATATTTCGATTTGACTTTTATGCATACAAGAATATCTTATTAAACCCGTTGTGACATTATACTACCTTACGAAAAATTATGAAAACACGCCTTCTTTTTCATACTCTGTTATTTGAACTACAAAGTAATTTCTTAAGCTTTAAACATTATAATAAGTTATAATTTTGAACTTCACTGTGAATATTCAATACAAATCATATATTACACCGGTTGAAAGCTGCTTGCTTTCAGCATCTTCCAACGACCTTAACTAGATTGTCTAAAATCGTCGTACGCTGCACTTATCAGTCGATAGTAACTAGAACGCTTCAACGGCCAACAATTTTGCGCACTATGTGGACTCCCCTTCGCGTTGGATACAGACCACTTCCAACCGGTCCTTCTGGGAAATCTATGAAGAAGACTATATCCAGCAGTGGACATAATGCGGCTAAAATGATAACGATGATAATAAAAACAGTTAGACTTTAGATTGATTGCTAATAAGAAGAATTTATACAGCGTCATCGGTTCATCGTCATTAAAATTTACTAAGAAATTCTAACTTAAAAATAAAAACTAAGACGCTAAATACAGAGCGATAGAATTTAGGATTGTGATCGGGTAACATTACTCTGATACCAAAATAAACGAATGTAGATAATGGACGTCGGGATCAATACAAAGTAATCGCGAGCGGATCCAATAAGCCCGACCAAAACAACGGGGGGTCGCATCGGACGGGATCGGAGGCTGCGAGCCGAACATGGGGAAACAATATGGCGGCATGCAAATAGCTCGGCCATTATCGCACCTGGGCAGCGCGAGCCGCCTCGACGAGTAAACAAGATTACGAGAATTGAATGGCTAATTAGGAGAAAAGAAGCATCCCCAGCAAGCGCACTGACTTATCGTATCTCGTCTACGCCATATTTCACGTTGCTTAAGTCGCCTTTATTGTTTGGCCACCTCTTGTTTGGCTAAAGAGGTTTGTTCGTTTATAAAGTGTAGCCTAGGTGGAGTGCATTAACTGCCGTCACAGCGACAGCTTCAGATTTAGTGCCGTATGAAAACACAGGTTAAATAATAGTCGGACTACGACCGTTCGCTCGGGGGAGCCTAAGCAAACACGAGTACGTGATCCATTTTAATAACGTAACATAAGCCTGCACGTTTGCTTTATTTAACATAAAAACCAGTCGGATGTATTAGATAAATTGAAGTGATAGTTTCAGACATTATAAGTGGACGAGTTTTATGTTGAACGTTTACACCTACGTTACGCAATGAAATCGTTCTTTCATTATTGATACGAGACCCGTTTGACGGCCAACATCACACAAGATAATAGTTAATCATTATTCAATTAATTAATTAGTGACTTTTATAGATAATAAAGAGGGCATATTTACGAGTTGGTGTTCATTAATTTTATGTTATCTATTTAATTGTAGCTGCCCCTGGTAGCGTTGGCGGCGCCGATAGGTTATTAGGTACGTATCATTGGTACCAGCAACACTTAAAGTTATATTTCATTAGTTTATTTCATCGCATTTTTTTATGTGTACGAGGATGCTAACAGTGACCCTATAAATTACTATAAAATCACTATAAAAATATTTTATTTCATCAATTATTAAAGACTTGATAAAATGAAGCGTATTACAGTTTTTACTTTAGTTCCAAATAGATCATGTCTAGTTTTTTTTTAATATTTTAATATGACATTATTCGCGATAATAACTGAAACGGTTTTTCTCCATTTTCGTTTATTATAAAAACATGATTTTTTCCCTAAAGACTTCAATATCAAAACATTGTCCATTATTAACCTAACTTCTAGTTTTATATGTAAATGACTCGATAACAGGCATGTTCATGTGATTACGTTTAATTAAACACTCGCTTTGATACAATCCTCTTATAAAACTCATGCTGAATGAGAGCGGCTTCTAATACAATACAATATGAACATAGTTTTTAATTTAAAAAGCGTGTGTTCATCCAATTTGATATCCAATATATTCTACTGATCTTCAATTACATTTTTCTCATCGATGATTTAAAGGGATGTGCTCGCTCACGGCAGTATCGTACGTTATTTAATTACATGCGGTGCTTGTCACTAAGCCCACACAGACTTCTCTAATACAAGATAAATGAATTATATTGAGGCAAGAACATGGCAACATTTTGTTGCCTTAACATTTCTCAATTCTCATTATATTCCTTTCTAAACTTGTTAACATCTTGTTGTTACGTCTGACTTATATCTCGCTTAAAAAGTAGAATCGAATGTGAATTAAGGGAAGAAAATTTATCATTTTTTGTTAATTTAATAAAGTTAAAAATTTTTAAAATAAATTAGATTTTTTCAAATTAATTACTTTATATTTTTGTTCGTAACCCGATAGGCGCAGGATAGATAGCTGCAGGGGCCTGTTGTGGAAAGAAATCCAATGGTAAGCACATCTAAAGATTTCTGCCCACATGATGGACGTTTCAGCGTCATACATCCAGCGTACGATGTCAGACGTTGAATCAAAGACGCTTTCAATCTGTTTTATTGGAAATCTATGGGAAACCTTTTATTTAGCAGTGAACGTCCTAAGGCAGAAATAATGATGATGAAGATGATCATAGTTTAATATACAATAAAAAGTGATAAAATAATAATGATGACATTAAAAATTTTCTTGTTAATTTCAATTCGAGAACGCGGTGTTGGCTTGATTTCAAATAATATGAAAATTGTTGAGAGAGACAGTACATCACTTTAGATCGATAATTTCTTACATCGGCAGTATTCCAACCGAAATGTAATTAAGGTTGCTTACTAAGGTTTGGCGGTAGTAACACAGACCGCGGAAAACAACAGGTCTGTTGCAAAAGAGACTTACTATCTCGAAAAATTTTCAAATTTCTTTTTTACAATTATTTTATCGTATAATTTGAAGTAAATATAAAAAAGATTCGAATAAAAAAAAACAAATATCGACTCTGCCGACTCTAGTAATCAGATACTACAACGTTTACTATTTATCATTTTTGTTGTTATTTTTAAACTGGACGAATGGGATAGAATTTTTAGTGACCCATGATTTCTAAAAGCCAAACAGTTTGTCTAGAAGAAACCAAAAAGTTTCATAATTTCTTTGCCGAGATAAGAGGCGAAAGTTCACGCAGGAGCGGAGATTTATGACGTCACCGTTGCTCCTTTCACTAAATAATAAAAGATTCCGCTGTAAAATGCGAAGGGGGCATAAAACTTTTACGTTCGCAACCCGTTTGTATGTTTGACCTAAGCATGTAAAATCCGTCGTCAGAAAGCAGATTCAGAATGAAGGACAATCAGTGTCAATAGGCCCAGTTCAATAAGTAAATTAAATGAGATAATGACAGATACCGGATCTGATTACTACGGATAGTATTTTATGACACTAAACAAATCTAAACTTTAGAAATACAGGTGTAACGTTCAGTGAGGGAAATTTTAGAAGCTAATATAAGCTATTGATAACAAAATCAATATATCGTTGCAAACACTCACAAAACAAATACATTATGTTGCCCTCGCTTCCATTTTTTCTGATTTTCCGCCACTTTCTGACTTCCATACTAATAAATTGTTAGCAGGTAAAGCTTTTCCGTACCCCGTTTACTTTTACTAAAATTAAAAATTTTCATATTTAAATTCGATAATTCAACAGTGTATAACAAAGTCAGGCAAAATATACTTTGTGTTGTTACATTAAAGCTTTTTCTTGGTAGGAATATAATAATAATAAAAAAGCAACATTAATTTTATTTATTAATTTATTAAACCCGGAGTTTTTAATATAAATATTGGAACACGACAACTTATTTAGTCAAGAAAAAAAATGATCGTGCTTTTCTTCCTTTTCAGAATTTTTAAAATTTTTCATACATTAAAACTGTTAAATTTTATATGGGCTTTTTAGGCATACATAATGAATAAAACCTTAATTTGTGTTTACTATTAATCGGAATCTCAAATATGCCCTAAGGGAAGCAATTAATGAAAATAGAATAATGAATATCATCATTACATTTACTTGTTCTAGCTGATCTATTACAAAATGTTATAAAAGGCTTTAACAACGTAGACGTCAACAAGGTTTCTTAGTTCTTATTTTTTTTGCTGACAATATAGAGCTTCACAAATTATCAATTTATATAATACAGAGGGATTACTCTTAATATGTTGAAAAAGTAACCAGGTTGTAGTATCTATTCATGAGCACTGGGCCGTGATAACCGCTTTTCCAAATCGATCCCTACCGTTATACTTACCTAATAATTAATAACATCGAGGGCTTTATGTCGATAAATTGTGGGAGTGAGTGAGCCTTACAACTACATCACTTGCTTCGTCTGCTTTCGTCAGATAGTGCGTTCGCGCACGGGGCATTCTCCTTAAAGAGCACAGTGGAGGCAAGACCTACCGTAAATAGGTCCCTGCCCTCGGTAAGGTGTACTGCAGCCATTGGTATAACCTAACGGTTAGGGACAGCATAATCAACAAATTAAAAATAGGCCAGAGAGTGTATGCCTGAAGAAAAGCAGAAGTTAAGTTGGACACGACTTTTATTAATAAAAAACGACCAATTTTCCAAAAAATTATTAACTTAAGAAATTAAAGCTAATAAACACCATAAGAAGATGAGTAGTAATACTCCCCTACATCTTAAATCCAAATTGTGAAATTTTCCCGTTTAACAAACACCGAATACATGACACGTTTATACACATATTTCATTAAGTCAAGTTCGGTCATTTTTTTATTCACATAAAAATTTCATCCTGATGATTAATTTTTTTTAATCATACTAATGAAACCCTATGAATTTAACAGACTTCTACAAATTAAATATTTAAGCAATGAAATTAGTTCTTTTAACGTTGTATAATAATAAAATAAATGTAACCATAGACATAATATCTCAGATTATTTGATATTTTGTTAAAAATTCAAATACTCGAAAATGTAATGTTCGTTGTACAATAGTATAATTCAATATGGCGTGGTCCATCCGTACAGTGGCATTATCGTCCAATCAGGACACGACGGCCGGCACAGGTCGGTGACAAACAAGATTCGTGCCCCGCGTTTATGCGATGTCATGCTCCTCAATAGAAATACTTCGATTTACGTTTCTCATGTACTTTTTTGTCGGACGTCTTTTTCATTCTCTCGCACTCAATTTGGGACGTCAATGTTCCACTGAGCAACCATTTCATTGTTATTTCTACAAATTTCGTAGTTTTTAGGCATAATTTTTCATAGTCTATTTTTAAAATTAAAAATAATATTATTGTACATATTACATCATTTTAAATTTCGTAAAAAAAGAAATTAAATTTAGCTCATCATTTTGGTATCTTTCTAAGATTTGTAAGTTTATAAAGTATAAAGGCGTTTATCTCGTTTATATTCAATAATGCTATTATTATTGTACACAATACTTGAACAAGACAGTTGTAGTAAATCAAGAAATAGAAATCTGATTGTAATGAAGACAATACTTTCACGGTATGAAGACACTATAGGGGAACCATTTGTATACGTAATAGAATATCGAATTTCGTATTTGTTCGAGGGGGTCGTTAACAGCACCTTCGCGCTGGTTTCGCTTGTTTATAAAGAAAACAAAACCCTTCAAGCAGCACGAGGGAGGTATCGGCGGTGAGCCGCGAAACCTTACTACCGTAACTCCGCCGGGAATAACAAAATAACTTGTGTAAGATACACTAACTTTACATAATTAACTTTATAAAATATAAAAACAACTATTCATTAATATTCCTAATTTATTTCCCCGCAAGAATTATAGAAAGCAAACATTTATCACTCGAACATAAGTAGAGTAAAAAATTGGACTTTTAAGCTTTTTTTTTGTTTAGGGAGCGGATTCCTAGTTTAACAGTCTAATCCAATACTCGAGGTAAAACACTTTTATTGAAATAGAGTGGATTATAAGTTCTTTTATATAATAATAATAAAAAGAAAAAAATTTCAACCGTTATAAATAAATTAACAAAATGAATCTTCTTAAAAATTATCTATGATTGTTTCTTGTAAACAAATCGAAGGTACATAATTTTAGACATTGATAGGAAGAAGAGAACACATACATACTATCGACTTATTTCTAGGAAACTTTTTAATCCTGTTGAAAACACTCAACAAGCGAAAGAGAATTTTATCACTTCCCGAAGAGCACCTAATACATTTGTTTATTCATTTTTTCATATTACTATCCACTTAGGATAATTTTAACAGTGACTAGAAACATATTGAGCTCCTATAAGTGTCCCACTAAGGTCCCATAGCAGAGGTTTATATTGTAGTCACTTTTACAATACCTTCGATTCAGAAGTAGAGCAATTCATTTCCAAGCTTAATTATCTGTTACAAAATCCTTTACCCTGCCTAATAATTTAAGTTTAGTTACTCACAAAAGGGTTCTGTAAACAGTAGCAATGGTAAGGATTGCCGAGAAGCGTTAAACGAAGAAATCCATTTTCCCCGATCATAAAATTCGGTCAATAGATGGTCAATCATCAAGTGTTTGAAACAAATATTCAGACTTAGAAAATAAAGACAATCTGCCAAAATTACTTTATCGCATATAGTTAAGAATGAAGGATTTTTTAAAATTATTCTGTTGCTGTCTTACGATGAGTGTTGGTTTACGATGAGAATTTTTCAACAATCTCTGTATCACACCGCAAGGATACATGTTTATAGGACTTTACGATGTTCGTTGATCGTCTGGCTGATACAACATACCTAAAAGTCGATGGAGCGTGAACGAAAGTCACGCGCGAAGGATTTCTTATCCACACGTCGTGTGTTATACGTATGCTCTCTTTGCTGCAAAGAGCTCTCGTTATTTCGGCCATCTAAAAATAACATTAACATTTTTGGTTATGCCATTCAGACATGTTTCTATTTGATTTTATCATTTTAAAGTTTGGAAGAGGTAAACTAGTCTTAGACATGTATAAACAAAACATAAGAAGGCTGTTTCATTTTCTGTTCATCAATTTTCAATAATGATATTTTAAATTAAAAATATAAGTTTCTTACAATATTTCTAATGAAAAAACTTTTATTATTATTTATTAAACTACAATTTCTGCTTTCCTATGTAATATATTGTAATTAAATAAATACTAAAATAAATTTGGACTTTATCAAAATCAAGCCTGTAATGTATATATATATATATATATATATATATATATATATATATATATATATATATATATATTGAGGTTAATATTAAAATACAAAACTATTTTAGCAACCTGATCACTTTTGATAAAAAAAAACTTTCATTTTCAATTAATATTCTGAAGTCAGAACTTTAAAATAGAATAAATCAGATACCACTTTCATACTATTTACGTATCAAATGTATAGTCTTTACGGACGAAGGTACATAAATCAATTTTATGTTCGTGATCTTACTTCTTATTGTTTTCATTGTTGCTTAAACGAAGGCACGGATTTTATTTGTAATAACATTAAAACATCTTCCTAAGCCCCGGACAGTTTTATAGGTCAATTTCTTCAAAAGAAGTAGGTTGATTTTATTTTTACAGCCTAGATTAGTAGAGCACCATAGGCTTTGCATACGCGATGTCAAGATCACGGCGGCGTAGAGTTGCTCTACCGCCGCGCCGCCGCGGGTGACACACACCCGCCTCCACGGCCCTCACCCCCTTCTCGCTACCCCCAAACGTTTGTACCACGCATGCTCCAATTATAATCTGCTTAGGGATGTCTTTTGTCGATTAAAATTTATTCAAGAAAAATTATCATCAGCAAAAAATATTTTTTGTATGACCAATGTTATTCTGAACGTAATTCCGTAGGATCTAACACCATCAAATATTGAAAGAGCTGAGTCCGGTCGATTGGAATAATAAAAAGCAATTGCATTTCACGTCAAAAGGCATATACAGCTTAGAGAGCTTCTTTCAAAGAACAAGAGCTTTCATGTGTCTAGCGTGGCAACTGACAGGGTTAAGCGCGATAGCTGCCTATAGTGGATAACTCGATAGCTCGACGCGGGATAGGGCGGCATTATCTGGCCATAGGATGCGCGCGCAGCGGCGGCGCGAGGAGGGCTTCAAACCGCGTACGGAGAGCAAATCGTCTGCACGCGTCTATGTTGCTCCGCGGTCACTCGCCACGGCACCCCTCGCGGCGAACGGTACGCTCGTTGCTCGGTGCGACCTGCTCCGCGGTCACTGACCGATACCACCAATCACCACCACCGACCTCCGCCCTTATATACCCACCAGCCGCCTAACGTGAGCTCCATCGTTTCCACTGCATCAGGTAGTGTCGATAGCGTGATCCCCGGCAATATTCAAACCCGTGTATCCAACGAATTTGTTTTTTATCGTCCTCAGTGTTTATTGTTTTCTGTGTGCTTTCTTAATGACATGCTTTGACGAGCCCAGCGCTGTGTTTGAGCCTCGCTAGTTGCGTGAAGTGTATGCAAGGACGGCTCTAAATATCTATAATATTTGTTATAAAAAGAAACGCAATGAACGAATGATTTATTTGGTAAATATTAAAATCAATTTCATTCTTATATTTAGTTTTGTAATACAACTAGTCAAATTCATATTCTTATCATATTATTCTTCGCACGAGGTCACGTAATACTGCTGCAGGTAAAATACCCAGCAATTAAAAATAATAGAAACAAAATAAATATCTGTAAACTTTTTCTAGTTGTTACGTAAATACTTGAATATTTTCATAATAAATTCTTTCATAACTAAGGCAACTATTTTTTTAATAACGCTTAAACATGAGTATATTAAATAAATCTCTGTTCGCTATTTCAGGAAAAAAAATGTTGGACAATGGTCGACACAATTAAAAAAAATATTCTAAATTGATTATTTTTATATTATATCAATCAATCATCTACAATCTTTAATTATATATATTATCCTAGAAAAAAGGACCAATGCTAGTTCAATTTATTACATATTTTTTATATTACGATTACATTTTAGTATGCTGTTTAATAAAAATATTTAAAATGACAGGTTTTATTAAAACCTTAAACATTTAGTAGATTAACTCTCTCTCGGCTTTAACACTCTTAACAGAAATATCGATTACCGAACTTCGCTACAGTATAATTGATTTCTTTATTTTATTATTGATGTCTTTAAAATGTACGTTTTAAATTTCATCTGGTATGCAAAATTGATTTGTAACGTATTTATAATTTTTATCCGGTTCTCTTTAGTATAAGGCATTGTTTATAATAATCGTTAAAATATACGATATTTTTGGGATTATTTTACATAAATCCGTGTAGCTCACGCTTATTAGCATTATTTAATTACTTATTATTTGTAGTTAAATTTGATTAATAGCCATAAAAAAATCAACCGAATCAATTTAGTAAATCGATATCGTATCGAATCGATACATTTCTCACTGAAATTAAATTTAAACTGTATTTATGGTATCAATTTTAAAGAAAACAGCTATATTATAAAGATTTCCTTTTGACCTGGGCCCTGTGGTCAATTATGTTTGACTTGATCGTCAATTGTTGAGATTCGTCGGTCATTACCATCTATGAGTCTGACATAACTAAAATCGTTCGCACGCATCCACTCTTTCACACGCGTGGATGTCTCTTTAAAAATGATAAAGACTGGGAGTACTTTTATTATTCCTTAAAAATATTCTATGAAATCACGACATGCTAAAATAACAATAACAGAAAAAGTACATAGATATCAGTGACATTGTATTCGCTACTAGACTAAAATTATATTTTATGAACTTTGCTATTACTTGTATTGCTTCATCAACAAAGTATTGTTGACAATAATATTCACTAATAAGCTCGTGTTAGCAATATCAAATTTAATCCCAGTTTATTATAGTATAAATTAACTAAATAGGCTTAGATAGTAGAAATGTATTGAAGCGGTGTAAACAAACTTATGATTTCACAATCTTATGATTTTGTAGCATAAATTTTGCTAATTGAAATGCAACATTTTGTTTAATTGTACACTAAATATTTATTATACATTTAAAACCAAAAATATTTGATTCGGCTGAGTTGTTAGTCACGCGCTATATACGAGCGTATAAATGAAACGACACGCACGTGTTGTTATTGCTAGCACTAGCCTAATGTCTTCGGCTAATGCGACGGTGGCCCGACAAGAGGACAATTTCCGGACCCGCACTGCCTTCCCTCCATTACGCTCTAGAAACAATTCCATAACCATTATAATCATTAATGACACCGCGGAACCCACCTCCGATATCGTACGCTCACATTGATTTTCTTTTACTATTATTATCTATCATTCTAAAGTTCATTTCAACATTCAAGAAACCGTTAAATATGATTCTAATATTGTCTTGGTTTTAAATATTTCAAGAATTATATATTTTATGTCGCACCAACAACGGATGCGAAAAGGTTTACTAACACCGTAATACATATAATAAATACTCAAAAATTATTTATCTATTGAAAATCAATTTTTTTATATAATATTGTACAAAAAAATATTTTTTGGTATATAACGTCAATGTCAAAATAACATTTATATATTTATACTCAATTTTAAATGGATTAACAAGTGTGTTATTCAGTATTAATAAGTTTTTTTTTTTTAAATTGTAGCTGTAATTTTTACTCTTAACGAGTTTAACATTTTTAAGAAAAGAACTGTGTTGACAGATAGAGGGCTTGATGACAAATTAACTGTTAAAAATAGGTGGCAAACGTTGAGAAAAAATATGAAGACTTTTATTTCTTTCTTTTAAAAAAAAATATTGCAGTAATTTTGTTTCAGAATAAAGTTTTCGAATGATGCATTTTAAAATATCGCATATAGTTCGCTCGCTCAAAAAACGACTGAATCATCTTCTTCCGGATGCGATACAACTAGAAACGCTTGATCTTAGGTCGTCTTTGGCAAATTGTTGCTGCATTAAAAATAATTTATTGAATCTGTTCTGAAAAATATTTTATAATACGTTGAAGTTGTATAAATAATTTTACGAGAACGAAGCTATGGCATTTCTAATGTCAGAGCTTAAGTTATGAAAATATGAAAAAAATTAAATGAAGATTACAATGCATGGCCACTAATGCAACTGAATTCGCTTATCGTAGGGAACAAGTAATCGATGCTAAAACAATAGATTGCGTCGGATCGCAGGCGAATGCGGATGACTCCCACGACACTAACATTAAATAACGTGTGCAAATCATATACTCCGAAATGAGGCATAAAATGTTATCCGAGGCTTGGGAATGAGAGAGGCGTGTGTAATTACCCGACGAGAATGTGGCACAGCCGCAGGACTCTGTGGCCGTCGGAGCATCCCTACCGACTCTAAACTAGGAATAAAGTGCTCCGTGAGCGCTGTTGTGTCCTTAACTCGTTAATTACTCTCGGAAACTTAATGTACGTGTTGCAAATTTCGCTAACTAATGCAGACACAAAAATTGTTATGTCGCTTTAATTCCACGGCGCTTCTGGCACTCGACCGACTTTAATTGTCCCCATTTGCATGTAATATAAATTTTAATTAAGGCGTGCTTATTGGAACTATTATTTTTTCACCCTCCAGAATAAAAACTAGGTCTTTTCAAATTTCTTTATTAATGTCTAACCTGATTACTTTTTAAAATTATTTTGTTTTACCTAATAACCAGTCTCTGAGCTTTATATAAACATATGTTACAATAATCAAATCAAGTCAGGATTTGATATGAAATTTTATATGAAACTTTGAATTGAAATTCTTTCTTTGAAATCGAAATGTAATCTTCATTAAACAGCAGTCTTAACTAACAATATTGAAACACTCAACTGCTCGAGGCATCTATTAAGACAGACAGGAACGGTTTCCCACAGCCCGCTCTCGACTCGTCACGGAATCAATATCGTCTTTTATCTTATGAAACGTGCTCCATATACGCACACAAGCACACGCAGTCGTACACACACTACCATCGTGTAAGGATGCAAGCGCGAGAATAAACGAACAAATATAGGACAAGATAGAGATACTTAATCAAAATTTCTTTCCTCCGGCACGTGTTTAATCACAAGATACAGAAAACTATATAATCGCCAGTCATTTTATTATAATATTGAGTATACTTAAATTTAATTTTGTTTGGTGTCACTTTGAATGGTAATAAAAATTTTATATAAAAGAAAAGTTTTATATAAATTCGCATTTCTTACATTTTATTGTCAATGTAAGAACGCGGTCGTCGAATGTGAAAAGATTTATTGGTATTTTTCTGTATCACAACGAAAAGGGAATCTCTACGTTAATTAAAATAGTTCAGTAATTTTTTATGTCGCCGTTGGCTGACGAATGACGAAATTTATTTCATCCGAGAGACGAAAATAATTAGTTTTTACTGAGAATGCCCCGTTAATGTTAGTGTGAATACTTATAAATGTGTCTATTAATTACTCCTACATTAATTGGACCACAAATATCTTATAATTTAAACAATGCGCCCTTAATTACTGCAGTGACGGCGTCTATTTTAGTTTGAATCAAGTTACACAAAATTGTAAATATTTACCCCTGATAACAAGCATTATTTTCGGTAAAACTTTTGAAGCAAGAAATAAAATTGCTTGTTAAAATTATTAGATACTAACAAAATTTACTGCATTGCCCTACGGCTGAAGTGACAATGCAATAAACTGATGATGACTCAATCCTATATTCTCTCTTAATTGTTTAGTTTTTAGTGATGATGAATTTTACTTAATCTAAAAACTTACTAAAATTTAACCTAAAATCACAATGCAACTCTTGTAAATATTTGCGTTATTACTACCTCCAAAACACATTTAGGTTGAATATTTTATGAAATATATTTAGACTAAAAAAATCATATATTTTGTAATAATGAAGTAGTTGAAGAAATTAAAGCTTTACTTGAAATTATTTTCTGAAGGAGAAAGTAAAGCAGCATAATCAGGTCCGCACAAGTTTTAACCACTAAATTCTTTTATAAAACTTAATGAATGTTTACCTTTCAAGACGATTTCTTTCTTCGAAATACAATTTAAGCTATTAGAAAGTGAGTCCAATTGTTAACTTCTCAAATGTTATCCTTATACCATAGACATATAGTTACCTGCGACTACGTGACATGTTAAATCGTAATTTCACATACCATATCGAAAAATGACGATGATCTGATAATACGTACTCTGTACTTGAACGTCCTTATAAACAGTTATAAATTCGATTTAGTCGAACTCATTGCGATAAATGACATTTTTATTTCAAAATAGAACCAATTACTGCATTTAATAATGACATTAAGGAAATTGCTCGCGAATAACGGTTTACCTGTACGATAGTGCAAGAACAAGTCGCAAAGTTAATCAGATCGCATAGAAATACGTCAGTAGATGTCTATGCCATGGGAAAATGATCGTTTGAAATGCCGTTCCCTTCCTAGTTGCCTTAAATGTATATGCTATAATTGCACAAGACCAACATTTCTTGTCCTATATATTCAACTTACTACTCCGTCTTCGTAGCTTTCAGTTTAATAATACAATACAGGAAACAACCCTGTGAATATGAATATTAATAAATAATAAATCTTAATAAGCAGACATTATGTCATATTTTATTTTGCTTCGACTTGGCTTTCTATTAGATTCTCAATGCTTTAATCTCTTATTGATCTGTGCCATTCAGTAATAAATAATACTTGAAATGACGTAACATGACATTTAGCTTATATATTTGAGTTCAATTTAAATTTAAGATAGAGGTTATACTCTATCCTTTACTTAAGTAAAACTGTAATTCAGTTATGGATTAGCTATGTGAATATAGTTCAAAATATTATTTTTATATTTATATTATTATATTTATTAATAGATTAAAAAACTTTAGGACTAATCACATGTAAATAACAACTTTATTTTAGTTAAAATTGGAAAATGATATACACAGCGACTTATGAAAATATTCTGTTTATTATCCTAAGAAAATTTACATACAAGTTAATGACGTGATTTTCTCGGCTATAAATTTCCAATGATTTAATAAAACTTTAATTTGTCAGGTGTTTAAAACTTTTTATATACAGGACACTTCGACATATATAAGACATTTTAACTACGATATCTTATGTCATACTATATATATTTAAAGTATGCTTTTTATAGGTTCAAAACATGGTCAGAATATTATTTTCTTTTTAATTATATCGGCAAATGACAGTGCGGGCTACGTGAAACAGGCGGGGGACAGCTAGTTTATGTATGTTAGTATAGCTTACGTTCGTTGCTTCTTCAAAAAGTCGTATGGAAAATATTTTTACTTTTTACATTCTCATTTCTTATTCTGGAGAGATAATTCGAACATTTAGAACAGGTTTTTATATAATTTCTTCAAAACCCTATCTATGATAAATTCGTATTGGCGACATTCGTATCGTTATCGGAAAATATTTAAAAGTCACGTAGACGTCCAACTAAATTAACGGGTCGAGAAATCAAATTCATAATGAAGTTTCCGTAAATGAAATTTCTATATAAGTAATGAGAATTAAAAGCAAACAATCCGGTGAAAAGAGTAGCGGGTGCACCTATTTGTCGCTAACAATATATATGTGAGTGTAATTGTTTGACATGCAAAGCGCTGAGATCAACCACCCGTTCTTGGTTGGGGGAGCCGAGGACTATGATATGCAATTTACGTTGAGCCTACTCTACTTACAGAGAACAAAAAACGCGACAATAGTGAAGTTTTCTGAATATGTTTGAATTCAAATGGTGATAAATGTTTGTGTTCGTTTCTGTACAATTTTTTTTCCCATTTGTTTCGAAAGCATAGCTAGAAATTTTTTTTTGGTTAGTTTCACTAATTAATTACACGACTACATAATGATCAATCATGATGATTAAATGTAAATGTGTTTTTTTACTATTCTATAGTCTTCCTTAATATTCCTATAAACAAGGCAAACTTGGAAGAAACTATGATAAAATCGATGCTTAGAGATCACTAATCCTTGAAACTTCTCTACTCTCACCTCATATAATAGGTTATTCAAAGTTTTAAAATTCACCGCTCGCGCTTGGTTACGTCAGATCTGTCTGTTACATATTTTGAGTGCTGTGGTATTTTTTGTTCCTCGTCTAATAACTCGGCAAGCTTTTGTGGCACCTCGACATGGGCGCAAAAACTACAAAAGACGAAGGGTCGCGGTACAGGACCGGGGCGGCCTACTGCCGTGCGTCGCTACGTCGCTAGTCACTCGCGATTACTCAACGGAGCAGGTCACACGGAGAAACAACCCGATGTGCGTATATCGCTAAACGGTAATAATCAAACCCGCTTTCAGATAGAGTACCAAATTCAAATCAAGATGATCACATACGTTTAGACTATATGTTGTGGTGATAAATTAAGTACAACTATAACGCCAACCGCATAAACAATAGTGCAATACAATGTAAGTGACAGAAAAGATTCGGAAAAAGTGAGATGTTGACCACTGTGGCCAATATCTAATTGTGTAGTGGACTCAAGATTTGGATACCGTTGAAAAGATGACAATGAAATCGCTGAAATACAGCGAAAGGGATGAAATGATGGAGGGTTTTAGCCCCGTGCCTCCACCCCTTCCCCGGCGGCAGCCTGTTCGGAATATCTACGCTGAACCCTTCGTGGATCCTAGGTAAGTCAAAACTTTCTAAAAAATACAACTGCATCACAAATTTATTATCTCGCTTTTTATTTGTTTTAGTCACAATTAACGATTTTATAAAATATTTATGCAAGTTTTAGAAGCTTTCGCATTCTACTACGGAGCTGTTTATTTCTTTCCACAACAAAAGAGATTTGGCATTATTTTATACGACCAACGGTTTGTTGTATCTACGACATAAATTATAGAAATCAAAAAAACATTAGGCAGCGGTAAGATAAAGCTTGTAACAGTCATCGTTAAGCCATTTGCGCAATAAATTACAAAGCTTTTGATAAAACCGCCGACATTTAAAGCCCGATGTAAAGTAATCGTATCCAAAGAGAATACGACACATTGATTTTAACTATATTATTGCTATCTCTCCTTCCTATGAAATAATAATGGTCATAAATTGTAAAACTACTCTTTACGTCTTACAGATGAACCTTAATTTGTTGTATAAAATCGAAGGAAACATTGAAAGATATAATATTTAGCTCATAACGGTGAATTAGTTTGCACTTGTTTACTATCACAACCCCAACTTTGTTCACCCTCTGTACCTCACAACGCTCTCCTAAGCAATAATAAAGAGCCCGAAGCCAGAAAACATCACACAGCGAGGGTACTGGAGTAAACATAGACGGCATAGAAACCCCACAAACCACCAAAGACCATCCAACATTAATAAAGAAACTTTTAGAACTAATTTTGCAGTTCTTGTCGTGGTTCTTCTAGTCTAAACAGTTGTGTATGAAAATACAAGTTCATACAAATTATTGATTATATGAAAACAAAGTAAATTAAGTCTATAAAAATATTAGAACGTATTGTTCATGTTTATATATTTCAATAGAGAAATTAAATAAATTTTCAACATTATTTCGTATAATTTAATATAGCAGAGAAACTGCAAAATCTGTATACTTTTTACTTTGTGTCAGCGAAAATAGACATTTAGCGAATAATTTCGGCTACATATTTACTAGTTTATTATTCAAAACAAAATTGCATTTCAATGTTTATAAGGGTATGGATAATATAGCATTTAGATTGTGTGCTAATAGCGGTGAGCTAGATAGAGAAAGAGCGGATATGCGATGCTATATTCCGCCATAAATCATATTTTTATACTTGGCTCGCGCTACATCGCCAGCGGCACACATTCGGCAGTTAGAACCATCTGCGACACCCCAATCGGCGCTCAGTTTAATTTGGAGAGATACCGAGGGCAAATCCCTGAAATTAATATGAAAGAAACCAATACAAAATACCCCTGTATAGCTTAAGGAACACGCGGTCGTGTTGTAAGTGGAACCATTTTATATCTTTATAAATATGTAAGTAATGTATACTTAAAAAATTGTTTATAGTGATTGTCAATTTAAAAAATGAAGACACATGGAAGAAAATTTGAAGTCTCTTACTTAATATAGCCATAAACATTATTACACGGCTAAATCTTTATTTTTCTATTACATAAAACATTTGTTTCTATAGCGTGCATTGATTTACTTTTTAATGTGATAATACTAAAATATATTAAGCACGTTTAAAAATTAACTATCTTCTTTTGGCCATATTTTACCGTGCTAAGGTAAAATTATTTGTATATAATCATTTCCATATTCATAAATTTATTGCACATAATAACATCGTGATGAATCTGAATTTGAAGTATTCATTTATTACAAGAAGAATGGACATGCAGTTTATAAGAGATGCACTGGTTATTATTTAACTAATAATTTAATAATAAATAAAAATAAATAGAGAGTAAAATCAAAATTTTTCTTAAGCAGTACACAGAGGTAGCCAAAAAGATTTACTAACGAGAAATTGTTTACAAGTGAGCAATGTTTAGTAAACAAAATGACCGATTTCATGTTCAAAGCTTTGTAGAAGCGTCCCAGTTACTCAGCTGAGTACAACATGGGCTTTATTCGACTTTAGTGATGGTTTAGTGGGTTGGTAGCAATCAAAGAGTGACTGAACCGAAGTTTTATGATGAATGGAGTTAACAAGGCAAAGCTAGGCACAAACGTATTAAGACGCGATTCTTGAATAGTTAATTATGTTTCTTAGTAACACTGGGTGCCATAACCATGAATGGCCTTTTCAGTATGAAACAGCACAAAAAGCAAAAATAATATAAAATATATATACATAAATTAATACGTACATACATAAATTAACCCATGTGAATTTGGAAACGAACATTTCGGTCTTCAACAGGACTGAAAACTGATTGTAATGTAGGCTCGATCATAATCCATTGGATTATTTTTTATAGTCAGTTTTAGACAGTATGACATGCTTTAAACACCAGAATAACTCGAAGTCTCTGAAATAATCCATACATTAACAGCGAAGATTTTTTCATAACGAGAATGCGTTAGTTCATTATTGACGGACCTAAACATGAAAAGTGTTGTAGTAAACCCAATGTTGTCCACATTGGGTTTATTTTAAATGACCTACGTTTATTTTTAATGTTATTAATAATTTATATTATTATAATCTATAAACTTATACACATTACGGTAACAAATGGTTTATGCAATAGAAAAAAGAGCATTTTTTGTAACAATATTTGCTAATATTGCTAGACTAAACATATGTCATATATACATACAGATTTTGCTTTTAAAAATATACATGTAAATCTTTAAGAAACAAGGCAAAGAGTTTTAAATCAAATTTTATAGTCCAAATTAAAGATAAAGATAAGACCAATAATAAAGATAAAGGTAAGATAAGAAACGTATATTTAATAAAGGAACTTTTGACAGAACTCTTAATGGTCGTCCACTTATTATCTATTTATTTTTAATCTACTTTATTTTTTACTCTACTCTGGTTCGCAAGTCCGTATAGTAGTGGAGAAGAAGCAGGAAGACACTCCACAACAACATTATTATAAAACGAAGTATCACGCCTATTCCGCAGTGTACCTTGAACACTCAAGTTAAACAGCAGCCAGCAACTAGCGCTTTATGGGTATTACATTAAAATGTATAGTAAAAATGAAGTCAACAACAGATAACAAGTTTGTTTAACTTCATCTTTATAACACTTACTAATTAGCGTCAGAGGAAAGGTCATTTATTACAAAAGAATATGTCGCCATTACAATTACTAATTAATATTAAAGGTGATAGTAAATAGCCATACATTTTATCTTTAATTACATCCCAATATCACTACTACTTTTTAACTAAGGAGATATCAAGTGATTTAATTACAAATTTATCACTACTGCTCACTTATGTTTTAAATAACGCAATAGTTGACTGTTGATACAAGCAATTGTTGATGCAAATGCAGTAGTTTAATTTTTTCCTTGGCTGATATTACATTTCACATTAGAAGCGTTTACATTTTTTTTTATCTAAAAGATACTAGCTCTCGGTATTTCATTACTCGAGTAAATCATGTGAAAATCTTACCAGTAATCATTTTCAAACACACAGAAAATAAAAGGCATGGTAATAATTCTAAAATTGTACATCGTATTTGTCTAAGGCGAGATGTAATTCACAATTCGTCTTACATAATGACAGCAATTCGACATGCTAGCGCGATGATCGATAACGGAAACTCTATTCGGCGTTGTGTACCCGTTTTATAAAGAATGTAATTTCCTTTACAACGTGCTAACAAGGTACAACAAGTCAACTGCATATGCCGTCGCTTAAGTGCACGCAACAACAATAGATGTTAGATAGCATCGTTTCGCCCCCAAGTATTCGATGCGCTTCACACGGACAAATAAGGAAACCTTAAGTGTATGCCCGGACCCGTCATTAATACGTCTATTTGTTGGTAAAGATTGATCCAGACAGTAAAATTCAGCAAATGAACTCCACGGCGTATGGACTTTATGTTCAGACTTATATATATATGTTAAATATATCCACGTTTATAGTTTGAATTTCTCTTATTAATTAACGATATTATCAAAAAAGAATTGTATTTATATACATACCAATGAATTCATGCGATTATATTGTTCAGAATTATTATATTTCATTACGATAAATTCTGAAATGGAAATCACTGTTTTATTAGCAAAGTCGGAATAATTATTAAGTAAATAAAATTTGTTTTCCAAAAAAACCTTCGGAGATACTTTTATAGTCTACTGGTCGTACCGTAGAAGTTTCTGAATATTAAAACGGAGTCTCAAAAGTTTAAAAGCAAACCAAATTCTCAGAATCTTTCGCATCGAATATTAAACTTTCAAAATCATAAAATACCTTCGTTTTTCTTGAAATTAAAATAAACACGGTCTTCTCCGATTTTCTCGAAAACATTTTTTTTTATTCAAAAAACTAATCACAAATTTCAAATGTTTTCATTATGAAGGTGTGCTAAATATTTTACAAATTTATACCATTTTTTCCTCGATACATGCTATTAGAATTCAATATATATATATATATATATAATATATATATATATATATATATATATATAAGTTAAGTTATAACTCTATGTATGTGTGACTGTTGTTTCTGTGTTTTTTTCGGAAACTAAAGTCTCTTTGCTTAAACCTGTATACATAATTTCAAGTATAATCTGTTTGAAGCAACAAAGCAACAGGGCCCTGCTTCGGACCAAAATAAGAAATCGAATGTTGTCTGCCTTAAATATGGTAATCCAAAAAATCGAGTATACTAAAAGAAACTGGCGAATGAATACCTTATTCAAAGCGAGGATTGGAATAAATAAAATATCGAGACATCGACAAAGTGTACATTCTTAATATCATTCGAAGCTATATTTTATTATAAAATGTATACGACAAACATGTACTACAACACTGTTAATAATCAGCATTTATGAATTAAATGTCCACATGATTCGCAAATTAAGGATAATGAGTTGCAAACACTGGCTTTTCAATACTTACACCCAGAAAAGGTAGCTAGCTATTCAGGCTACTCTTTCTAACAACTGAACCGGTCTATTATTGAGTTCTCAAAAGGTAGAATATCATTCATCATTCAAGGAGTAAGATCAATAAAAGACAATTTTTTATTGAATAATTAAAAGGCCAAAGATATAAAATCATATAAACAAAATTGATTTCTAGAACTATAATAAAACGGGATTACACAGTTACATCAATTTATTATATAGAATTTTCAATAACATGTAGCATCAAAACTTAGCATCAGCCAAAATGTGGGAACACCCAAACCAGAGCAATTGTATACTTCTAAGACGATTGGCACCCAAAATCTAAATACGGTAAACAAAGTCTATGATTTATAAATAGATAAATATTTGTTCCAGCGATTACCGTTTCATTATTTTTGTGATAATAAACTTGCTTTTAAATATTGTTTTTATTTTACAATTATTTTCTGACCACGGTTTGTTCTAGTCAACTATAAAACAGAGTAATCGCCCTTTAAAAAAATAGAATTAAAGAAAATTTCTTTAATAAATACACCAGATTTGTGAAACTTCTTACGTACAAAGCCAACATTTTTCATCGTTTTTATCATCCTTTAAAGTTAGAGTTAATATATATATAATAAAATATATTTAACATCAATGCTTATTGATTTTTGAATTCACAATGATCGATTGTTCAGTTAATGCACTTCGTCTTATTAATAAGTCGAATAATTAGAGGAAACGCCCCATCAAGCACCGTGTGTCTCCTCTTGTGCGGCCGGTATGAGGGGCAGTGCAGTACCGACAGAGAGCAAAGCTGCACTGGACGCTACAGGAAATTCAATTATCTTCTTTCAACTTCAACGCACGATATCGACACAATCATTTCATTTATCTGAACCTTGCTGCTTAAATCGGTCATAATTGACTCTATCAAAACTTATGATTAGTTCGAGACAACATCTGTTCACTGTTAGTGTTTCAACGTCACAAAAATAATAGATATAAAAATGTTTTACATATCTAATGAACTTTCTTTAGAACTATCATGGTTGTTGATATTTATGTTATAAAGCACAACATCACAAATTTTTATTTACTACATTTGATCCAATTATGCTAATGATATTTTATGCATGGATTACTTTTTGGGATATAGCTATTGTTATTATTTTAACTTTATACCTGCACATGATTTTCAAGTAAAGGTATAATATTTTAGCGCTTCTTTTGCTTTCGAATATAAGAAAAGATTTATTCACTACTTAGCGATAAGTGAGCGGGAAGGAAACCTACAAATCGAAAAAGATATTCGGAAGCGTGCATTATGTCCACTTCGAAGCACTGCAGGCCGTCCTACATTTCGAATATTTCTATTGTGAGTAAAAGACCTGCGATCTGAAACGGGACGCTCGCTCACATTTTTGCAAAAATATATTTTTAGCACGTAAAATAAAAGTCCCCATTTAAATTTTTGCATTTCATTTGAATTGTATACACAAGTATCCAACACTATTTCAATGAAATAGATATTACATACATACGTTATGTACTTCGTTAATGAGTTATAAGAGATAATCAAGCTTTCTCAGTTATACGAGTATGTTAAAATAATTACAAAATCATGACGAGGTTCAGGTGAAAGGATAATCAACGATTGTACACAAACTTCTGCTGTCACAAAGTTGGACGTGAATCTTTTAAAGTGACATCGACTCACACATCTAAATGCCTCCATATTCAAACCCTTGCTTATCTACTTGTGTTAGTAAACAAACCACTTTCGTTTGAATAATTCACTCGTCGAGGTGAGGCCCCGGAGACAATGACGACACTGTAATAGTTTCCGTTTTGAATAAGAGATGCCCATTGTCTTCTTCCAATATTGATTGGGTTCGTCTCTTGCTATGCGCTACTGATGCCAGCATTGAAATCATGTTCCGGTGAAATATCGTCGAAGATTTTCGTATCGAATATTCAACTAAGCCTCACCGTAGATAAATATGTATGATGTTGCGAGTCTCTCTTAACAAATCAAATTTTAAAGCTCTTCTTCTATAGTGATTATGTATATATTCAAATAACCTTTTTTAATAATCATAATTTATGTTAGTTTTTTCTTTAGCGTGACAACTTTACAATTCTCTTTTAAATAACTGGCAACCACTAAACATACATAATATTGTAATCGCCGTCAACTAGAACATACTTATATATCACATGTGTTCATGTAATAAATTATTGTTATTATTATTTATGAGGTTATTTAAAGCCTACTATGCAATATATAAAGAAGCTAACATCCCTTGCTCTATTTGACGTTTTTTTTTAAAGAAAGTAATGTAAAGTAATTAAATATTTTTCATAAACTTTTATGGTTGTTTATTTGATTTAAAACAATAATTTGCAGTACCTATGACCGCAAACTGTGGTGTTGAGTGTCCATAAATCATAATTAATCCAAGGTTCAGGTATAAACTTATTAAATACCGTCGTTGAAGTGATCAACCTAGAAGATCTTATGGTGATGTGAGCTGTTACAGAGTTTTTTTATATCTATTTTACGAAAAGACCCAAAACGCCAGAAACAAAAAAAATAAATGAACCACAATGTAATCGTATTTTTCAATTGATATTATTTAGTATAATTAAGTTTAAATAGCGCGAAATAACAGACCACGTTTTAGAAAAATTATAAGATTTTAAATATAGCTAAGCCGTCATACACAGCCGTGACAGCTGAGACGCATTCAATCTGTGTTGGTGCTCGACAGACTATCAGACGAATCATCGCCGGCGCAGGGATATTTCGGTGGCACGTGGGATCCGCACCGGACGCTTATCGGTATAGGGTATTTTAGCCTAACCCGTTTCAAAAATAAACAAACCGCCTTGCCGTCCGAATAAATACGAGCCTCGCTTTGACACTGCCTGCTATAAATAAACGTAATGAATAGGCGGCTGACATGACCGCGGTAATATTGTATGTCGACGTATCCTCGCCTGGATTTATTTCGTCCCTAATTTGAATATCAGAAGTCCATAGGCGGTCTTACTCTCCGGTATGTAAACAAACAATTTTAAAAGCCGTCTCGTAAAATGCATTCACAAAACGATTCAATGAATTAATTTCATTGCGGAGCACTGATTTTAACGATAAAAAAACCCATCACTGTGAAGTTGTACCGTTAACATAAAATGTAATTTTCAAGTACTAATTAATTATAAAGTAAAAAAAATATGTAATAAGCTATAGTATTGTATTACTAATCTTATCTTTCAATGGTATTTTATTAGAGTATAGTATATAATTCTGCATAACTTTTTTATTTAAAATATAAACACAATGCAATTTTCAGTTGGTATGTGATTCTTGGACGATACTTGTCGTCTTTTGCGTATTATAAAAAACAAAGTCATGTTAGTTACACCATTCCTCTAGAACGGCTGCACCAATTTAATGATTTTTGTGTCTTAGGACTTGTCTTTGTCCGTCCGTTCAAATTTTACCTTTGAAAAACATCAGTGTATCCTTTAGGTGTTAATCTTCTCCATTAGATGGAATGTAGTTCGCCAGGACAGCTAATATTAGATAATATTGGAGAAGAGTTCATAAGCATGTTTTATTTTGAACAGCAGTGGACAGACCACACAAGATGGATCCATTTGTCTAAGTTCCATACTCAAAAGATAACAAACGCGCTGCACGCTCTCGGCTGCACTTATCTAAACACTCAAGCCGAAGCGCACACAAACACAGCTTCGCCCTAACTTACTTTTTACCACGAAACGCCTTTTCTTTTTACCCTTTAGGACTTCGCGGTACCGCGTGCCTCGCGTGTCGAGTGCCTTTGTTTCTGTCCGGAAATTCATGCATTTTGCCGCAATGTGCAGTTAAGGGAAGACACATAGGTACGATACCAGAGAATGTCTTTTTGTTGCCTTATTTACGACTGCAGCAAGCCAGCGCGGCGCTGAGGTTAAAAATAAAATTCTTTAAAAGAACAACGTCGAGTTTGCAATTCACACGTATGTGTATATTAAATGGAAAGAAAGTAATTATATTTTATAACAATTTCTTTTCGCAACGTTTTGCATAATTTAAAAATAAAATCGATATAAGCTCTGTCTAAACAATACTAAAACCAAAACAAAAATATCTGAAAAAAAAACTTATATTAAAAAAGAAAACATGTGCCCATTATTGGAAGACAATAATATTCGACTAAATAAACGTAGAGGAAATCTTACGACAAGTACCTAACTAAAAGCTCCCATCGAAACATTTCTAATAACAGTTTTGGTATTGTCCAAGGTACACGTCATCGGGCGTGACTAACGAATGGCTCGCCCTACAGACCCTAAATTCCGAGTCGTAAGTATCAGTGACAGCGCCGGTGCCCGATATCTACGAAGGCTGCCGAACATTACCATAACTCTAACCGACCCATAAACGTAATTAGAGACACCAATAACACCAGAACGCTCTGAGATATATTAATCTGTTTTCATTCGAGAAAGGGTTGACGGTCCAAGAGAACGTTAAATATGTAATAAGTATTATACGACCCATGAAATCCTGATACCCTGACAAGTGCCAGAGTTATAAAACAATCGTAACACCCGAAAGTGTCTTTGTACTTACTATTCAACAATATTATTATTGAAATAATAGATTGCATTCGAAAAGACCCCGTATTAACTAATACATCGTAAATATCATAAATAGATTATAACTGTTTAACACTTTCGTCCTTTTTATATTTAATATACATAATATTAAATACCTATATAAAATTTAATTAATTTAATTTCATATTATTTTTACGACCAAAAGCATTTTTTTCGGATAAAGCACAATTTCTTTAAACATCATATATTTCTGTTACAAAATTTACTAAAAAGCGGCTTTCTAAGTTGATTGATTATTAATAATATTACTACGAACTGCCTTCTCAATAAGAAAAACTAAACAACGTACTAACTACAACGTACAGCCTTGTTAATAGAAATTAACATTAAATTTCTCTAATAAACTGGCAGAACGAGGTTGCTTTCTTTAATTATGTTTTTGAAGCGTGGTGCTTCTCCCAAAATAAATTAATATATACAAAACTTTATTTCTCTTCTAAAATTTCGTGCGCAACAGGGCATACATCTGTAAGTTCATTAACCGCCCTTAAACATGTGGCCACCTATCTTGATCCTTCACTACACGTGAGACTGTGCCACTTCAATTATGCATTATACCGAGACCACAATAATTCATACCTTTTACTAAATGCCAGAAATTGCTATCAAAGTACCCAGTGTCGTCAAATGCCTTTTGTTATAATAAAATTATAAAGACGATAGTTTTTAAGAGCCCTTAAAACGATTATATTAATTTATGTTAATCAAAAACTGATAATAAAAAGGAATTTATTATGAGATTAGTTGCCTGAGAATTCAGATTGTAAAATGCTGATTAGGTTTCTTGTACAAAACCAGTTTGGTTTCTTGCAGCTTAATGCCATCCGGAATCGTTGGTCATTAGAGGGCGTTACAGTTGTTACCCGTGTTAATATTCAAAGACAAGGTTATAAAAGTAATGCGATTCAATTGGTGGCGAGAATGTTACCAATGGTCCAATACCCTTATCATTCACAGAGACCCGCTCAAGCGTAAAGTCCCCGCTGCAACGAAAATCTCTCTTTAGGGAACCCTTAAGTTTAAACAAACGACCAGATTACAATGCAATTGAGCTTAAATCTAGTTGAACTTTAAGCAACTATGAACACACGTACAGTTTAAAAAATATTGTTAATAAGACGAAAATTAAAAACTTATATGAGTAGCAATGATAACACAGTTTTGGTTTTATTTGTAAAATATTTAAAATGCTTAAGGTGTGCACGTAAAAACAATAAAGAGATTTTCATTTGAAATAATTCAGAGTTGACCGTAATTTTAAAATTGAAATTGACCACACTTAAATGATGAAATTAATACACTACGTAACGCACAGTTTATTATTTTTATGTAGCATGTGAAAAATGTCAACAGAACCTGAAATATTCGCAAAACGAAAATATACGCTAATAAAAATGAATGAAGACAGACAAGCCAGACACTTTTATGTTTCTTCTGTTTAACTGATGGTGAATATCGTACACTTGGCTCCATTTGAACCCTCAAGCAGGAGAAAGCAATCTCCTTATAATGAACCATCACCAACGAAGTACAATTTCTACATTCATTTCATTTTTACGAGTATCTTCAACTCGACACGAGAATTCTTACTGCATTTTTATTATAATACAAGCTTAGTTTTGAATGTCAACATCATTATATACGCTCAATAAAGTTTTATTTGTTTCACTTTATTATCGAGTAGGGAATACGAATTGCATGAATTCATATTTCGTGCAATAAAATTAAACCAGCCACCACTGAAAATTCAAATAAGATAAAGCAGCGCTAATGTCTTATTGATCGCCGTGAAATGGATCTTATTTGTCATTCATTAAGCCCTGATCGACGAGATGTAGTAATGGCCTCATTTATATCTTTAGGTAAGACTGCGGAGGAAATAATGAAGTCCATTACGATTAATACTAAAGATTTCTTATAGTGACTAAACGATGCTTGACCTCGATCTCAACTGATGGTGAGTGATAATGAATTCTGGTGTTATAATTGATGCGTAGAAAGGCGCCGATGAAATAAATTGTTGACACTTATGTTACACTTACATAACTGTTCAATCTGTTGTACATATATGTACTGTGTTTCATTTGCTTGCTCAATATTTTAAGTCATTAAAACTTTTTATAAAAATAAGTAAAGTTAAAATAGCAGTACAATATTTAAATATATTTGTGTATCTATCTATTTTTTTCCCCTAAGCCCCCTTATCAGAGTCTAATTATAGCTTCTATCAAATTAAATCACTAAATGAACCTAAGTTGGTAAACATATCAATAAATAAATATTTTACTAAGTGTTTATATGCATAGAAGTGTCATGGTTGTGAAAATTTGAAAATACCTTGTAATAAATGGACAAAAATGAAATTCGATTCTCGACGAAAATCAGACATGTCTAAAAGTCGAGGAGATCCATTATCGTTCGATACGGAGGGAGAGGTATTGGAATGTGATAAAATTTTTCAATCAGGCGGTTGCCGAAAAATATTTACAGTGTAACCCGAGGCAACAGCGGTGAGGACAATATTGTGGGGCGATACGCGAGAGACCCGCGGCATTGGCGGCACCGGCCTTCCGCCTCTTTGTGACTCTGTCGAAATAATATTGAACCGGGGTGAAATACGAGCGGCCGCCAGGGGCATCTCCTGCGAGCCGTTTTTCCGTATCGCTGAACAATGCCAAACGTTTACTTTAAACTTGCAATTCTTGCTCTAGCTACACACCTTGATAGGTGTTATATAATCAACTGTCACTTACTAAAGTTTTAGCAAAACATCATTTGAGCACAGGTTTTTAATTTCGGAAAGTTCAAACAAAAAACACGTATTACAAATATATGAATAAATATTTATTACAATACATTTCAATAATGTTAAATATAATTTGAATTTCGTTATCGTTTCAGCTGTAAGACACTCATATTGCACCGGTTGGAACTAGCTCGCATCCAGCGTCTTCCAACAATATTAAATGAAGGTGGTCTGTCCATCTCGTGGGTGGACGTCCTCTGCTATTCTTGCTATTCCATGTCTTCCACTCCAGAATCTTAAAAACCCAGCGGCTATCGGTGCTGTGCTACAAGCTTTTATAATGATCAATAAAAAAAATACGTACTAATATTTCTTTTACAAAAAAAAATGTAAAACTATTTTGTTCCAAAATAAATACGTTGTAATTTTTATGCAAATATTATATCACCCGTGGGTAAATAAAATATTGCACGAAATTCATGCCTCGATGGCTTTTGTCGGCCTAATGGATAATTTATTATCATCTGCGCGAGAGCACAGTTATTTACGCGCGGACTCGCAGTCTAGGACGGCCAGTAATTGGCCGCTTATTCTGTATCAGCCCCATTCATTTAAAGCGATAAAGCTGCCGGAGGCTCCATAGCCGCAGTAGGCAGTCGATGCCACCAGCAGATATCACGTTAAGATAACAATATTTAGTGCGACGTTGTAAATATGAAATATCACAAGCACTGAATAATTTAAACTTTGTTATTAAATGTGATTTATGCCGACCGATCGATACGCACAATAAACGTGTAATCAATATATAACATTTACAGCGTTCACTTAAGCTTTTAAAATAGATGAAACATAGCTGAATTTATCTACTTACAACTTCAAAGCTTTCAATTTCTGTAATAAATATCCGAAGCAAACACGTAATAAGTTTCCGTCGCATGATGAATTTCCGAGAAAATTATATTTGCTATATTTAAGCGAATGGTCGCGCACTAGGCACGGCCCGCACTCTCCCATTCATGAATCAACTTCAGCATTACCTAACCGAGCCCCGAAGCGGCTAAAACAAACATCAAGCCGTGAGAGTTATTAATAAGGAGGGAGTTCAACGTTTCCGAGAGTGCAACATATATGACTCGATGGATAATTGTACGCAATCAAATTTTATTACGAAAATGTTCGTATGTATGTTCTAGTATTGAAACATACGCATAATATTATACTCAAGATCTTATAAATAATATTTATATGAAACCTAACAAACTATAGCAATTTCCCAAGAGGAAAAACATGATAGAAGAAATAATTCTCTTACAAATGTCAAGGCTCAATATTCTTATCCTTGTGTATATATCATATAATAAATATTAGTTATTATAGAAAGCAACAATTTTTTTTGTGTTACCAAAATGTATTCTTAGTTCAAATAAAATGAATTCCATTCTATCTGTTGTATTGTTTTGAATTTTATCTATTAACAAAAATATTCCAAGAACAAGATTCCATTTAAAAGGCTATTATTATTAATGTATCTTAGTAATCAGTTGGGTGTGACCGCTTCGGTGTGATCCGCCCAGGCACATTTTTATCTTACACGTTTTGAAAAATGAACTGTGCGTATCCGCTTATAATATAATTTTATTAAACGGTATTATTACATTTAACTCGTTTGGTTTATAAGATATGACTTTCGAATTAGCTGTTGATTGATTGTATACATTGTTTATAACCATTTTAATAGCAATTATAACAATTTACATTAAAAATCAAATGTTTATTCCTACTATATTTTGTTATTACCATCATTTCAGCCGCAGGACGTCCTCTGTTTTACATCGGCTTACATATTCGATAACATAATTTAAAAAGCAATCAGTAAACTTTCATTGGTAAGTCTCTTTTCCAAGAGGATGGTCGTTGTCTGAAGTCACCAATAGATTTACAGACGACCTGTATCCAGCGTTTTTTGATGAGCTAAACATGTCATTTTTTATATTACGCATCAATAGATTGCAATTTAGGTTTTTTCAAGCACAATTTCAAGGGACGTAAATGATAATTTTATTCCTTGCCCTCATATCGAAAGCAATTGTCGGCGGAGGAAATTGGCAGAACGAGTCCTCTATTGTTATGCATTTCGTTTTAAATTGGGGGCTTTCTTAAATTTACACCCGTGACTTGCGAGAGCGCAGGGGCCGGCGGGCGCTACGCACTCGTAACGACATCGATTGATTTATTTGCATTGTCTACACCGGTATTTACTCACACATGTTGTTGTTGATATAAACGAACGACATTCATTTAAGTACACGGGGTGATAGGTGTCAAAGCTTTCGAGGGTCTGGTATAGCTCATTTAAATTTGCAATTAATGTATACATGAAATGTGTCGCACGTTATGTGTATGATATGTGAAACAAATAATTAATCTAAAATATTTTAGAGTGTCCGCTTTATGTAGGGTTATTAGAAGTAATAAGTCGTGCTTATACGTTCACCTTTTTAAAGTTTTTACAGCTATAACCAATCACCTTGTACAGCAACGACACATTCGTGTTGATGCAAAAAGAATAGAAGTAAATGCTGAACTAATACATGATTTATTGTAACAGATGTGTAAACTACAAAGTAGCTACATTGAAAAATTAATTCCATTGGTTTTAAAATATCAACAGACTAACAAACGACAACGGTTTAAAAAACGCATTGTATTACAATAATAATTGAAAAGGTGAACACCTCGCAAATTGCAGCTGTTACCTGTGATGTTGTTTATATCCCCAAGAACATCAAATTACCATGTTTCGAATAATCAACCTTACGATCACTTTAATTGCCCTCGATTCCTTTATTCTCAATAATCACAATACGTCATTTTAAAACATGAACAATCAACTACGTTCAAGGTTACTTATTGTCTCTCTTTCAATGCAGCACAATTAGCTCGAGGACCTGAAACTCAAAGCTCCGCCATACTATTACAATGTATGATTCATTTTATTATCGATACCATCTCCGACATACTTTCGCCCCTTACACTAAATATAGGGGGCGTACATGAAGTCGGCAGAGGTAAAAAAACGCATATTTTGCGCCGGTACACACGTGAGTAACAAAGGAATAAATTGATTTTACTTTATTAGACAACTATTTGATTTAATGCATAGATTATATAGTATATCGTGATCGCTTGATGAACAATTTTTCAGAGTTATAAAAACATGAAATCAACCACGAAAGTGTTTTAATGGATAATTATCAGTGATAATTAAAATTAATTACACCATGCTCAGACACAGATAACCAAATAATTTCTAACATGCTAGTGTTTATTTAAAGTTGCAAAAAATCTTCTGCTACTCTTTCGTTTCTTCATTTCCGAAGGTCATCTTTGTCATGAAACGACTTAATAGAATCGTTGACAAGTTCTTTTCATACTTTAGTATCGATTCTTCAGGTGATAGAAGGTCTAGTTAAACTCGTACAGTTACAAACTCGTAAAAAACGTTTTGTAATTTTTGAATGTGTCATATTTCATTCGGTAATTATTTACAATTTTGTCTTATGCGCAAGTTATTTGATTCTGCTCTCATTTTATGTCTGAAGATAACAAACGCTAGAATTTGTATTTAAAACCCCCATAGGAAGAAATACATTCACCTCTGGTAAACACTATGCTCGTCTTGTCGCTTTTTTCATCTTACGACATAAATCAAACAATCGTTTTCAATGTTCCATAAATGTATAGATCGCATTCAAATCTTTTATCTCTCCTCAAATGAAAGCCTTTAAATTAGTTTAAATACTTTTGATATATGAGGACTTAATTGAAAATTGTTATTTACATGTATACAATGTATTCTTTCTTTAATTCTTCTAATTCGCCAATTAAAACCGGGGCTTATATATTTTGATCAACGTTTTAATTTCTATTCAAAAATAATAAGACTACACTGTGCTCTGGCGGTTCACATAATAGACGCGGCGATGCTCCAACCCCTAATGCCGAAGGGTGATACTCATCGCCGTGAACTCTAGGTATAAGAACAAATCGATATAAGCCGCTAGCTCTGCTTCAAATCCCTAGTCTTTTCATGAACCTACTAAAATTATACTTTTGTAGGTGCATTTTCTGGTAAATATGTCTTATAAAATGTTCATTTTTAGAATATAGGGATTTATTTGGAAACTTAGAATAAGAAATGAGATGTAAGAGCAAAATAGCGTAATTAATAAACAAGCGAGAGAGTGGCGTTTATTGTGCACGACGGAGAAATTAAGGAGGCTTCAATTGTACAAGGACAAGTTGAACAATACTTATTCCTTCAGACTTCATATTCAAACAAGGGTATAAGGAGCGTGATTACCTGGAGAGCGATTACGACGAAATAATCAGAATGAAGTTAAATTCTTCGTAACCAAATTCATTTGTCCCTTAATGTGAATGTTGAAATAAATTCAAATCCCTAAACTAAGTAATAATATTAACTCAAGAAGTAAATGTAAAGTGGTCGTAAAACTAAATGTTAATCATTACAAGTATATTTGTATGTAAATATTTATGTACATAAATGTGTGTGCGTGTGTGTGTGCGTGCGCGCGCGCGTGTGTGTGCATGTGTGTGTGTGTGTGCGCGCACTTGGATGTGCATCTCTGCGTGTGTGCGTGCGTGCGTGCGTGTGTGCGTGCGTGCGTGCGTGCGTGTGTACGTGCGTGCGTGTGTGCATGCGTGCGTATGTGCGAGTGCGTTTGTATATGTGCGCGTGCGTTTGTATATGTGCGCGAGTGTGTGCGTGTATGTGTGTCCGCGCGTGTGTGTATGTGCGTGCGCGCGTGTTTGTGTGCGCGTGTATAAGTGCGTGTGTGTGCGTGTATGTATGTTCATGAGTGTGTACGTATGTGTGTGTGCACTTAAAAGGTAGTGATAAGAAAAGAAGTGTTTGCTAAACTTTATCATATTAGACCGGAATAATGAATTTACATTGAAAAGGATTTATGGAATGACACTTAATACATGATTAAATAATGTCACACATATGTTTACAACAATGTAACATGGAAATATAGTAATAAAAATACCGTCGAATTGATTTTTTAATAAATAAAAATTTGTCGCTATTTCTTGTAAATCCAGTGAAAAACCAAACTATTTAAGCGTAAAGTATAAGATAGGAAGGTGACGGGATAACATTTGCTATTCATAATTTTATAATAATTATTTATTCTGTATCATCATAAGACCCACCACAAACGCTATATTGTTTTCTTTTTAGTCTGTTATACTTTAAGACGGCGTGATTCTGTAGAAAGTTAGTCTTCGTAAACCTATATTTAAAGTCGCTATACAATAAAATCACATCGGCGTCCGTGTCCGCACGACCGTGCAAGATAAATGTATGGAAACATCGCAGCGGCCGCATTCAAGGAGACGCGTTCTCACGGCCCGTGCCCGGCACACACTTTTTGTTTCGTCTGGTTTCCGAGTTAGAGGTCGGTTCATCCCGTTCCGATGCTACGAGTAACCGTTGCACGCGCGATTACAAACACAAAAACTATGCGACCGAGCACTCACAGCCGAACGAGTTTCATAGCTACCTGCCGAGCAATCCGCGATTCCTGTTTTTACCAGCTATTTTACTATTTATGAAACCACATTACCGTTGTCATTGAATGTAAGAGTCGTTGAAAGTAATGGCGTGAAAGGATCATATAACGAGTATGCTTCGGTAAATGTGTAAACTGGTTGAGAGCTCTCGCGTTAATTAGACATGGCTCTGGCCGCGCTACACCTCTTCTCATTATTTACGGCTTCATTAAGAGCTCACTCACGACCAGCGCCTGTCAAAATTTGAACGTACGCCACGTCGAACGCCGCTTGAAATATAGTCACATTGTTCTACAATTGTCACAAACGACCTCGTTAATTATCTTCTACGTTTCTTCCATTCAATACTCCTTCATACTCATTCCTCGCAAATTACATTCATCTATTCATTAATTCATATCCATTTCAAACTACAATTTTACTGAACATTATTGTTTCAATGAAAATAAGTTGCCACATCGCAAGATTATCTTTGTTGAAAAAAAAAACACACAAAGTGCCGGCTCTTCTCATTTCGGTAACACGCAGAAATAATTTGTTTCAACCAGTAATGACACCCACACAAGTAATGTAATAAAAAACAGAATGAGAATGGATTTAACAAAATCAATTCCGTATACAGTTACAAATGGTCCGTGTAATAAACTGTTAATCGACATTCTCAGATTACAGAACGGTTTTAACTAAATCTTACAATATTTTATTAATCAAAGCCCACGTGAAGCAGAATCGACAAAGTTGAAAAATGTACATATAACTTTAAGTAAAGACATTTATTTCAGTGTAATAAATATGTGAGACTGATTGTATTCGTAGATTTAAAATTTGAATAATTTTTTTAATGTAAGTCTGTTATAAACCATTTGTTTATAATGTGATTAGTCTTTCTATTTGTACATAAATAAATAGGTAATTGTAATAAAAATTTTAAGAAATCTTTTATCTTAGGCAATAAATATGCAAATTTTGAAAATAATTTCAAAGGTGTTTACAGGTGTTCAATTATTGTATATGATATAGTGATCGATATACTCTATCCTTTTCTTACTCTTATTCAGCAGCGTTTTGAGAAAAAAAATAAAGTCAAATTCTTGCTTGAAACAAACCCGACATAAGCCAAGTTTCGTCCTCGCTAAGTTTGGACCAATTACTTCTACTTTCTTACTACTTCACAGGTAGGGGTCATTACGTTTGCGTCAGTTGGTGAGCGCTTCGGACAACCAATACGCCATATGTTAACTGCCTTTAAAAGTTTAAATTTAGCCGTGACAGCGAAGTTCGAGTAATTGATTAATGATCTCTCGGGGCGGACGTGCTTGAATGCTTCGATGCGTTTTTTTTTGTTGGAATCCCTAATAATGATACGTTTTGATTGTCTGAAAAGGTTCGTAATAATACACCACCCACCATATGGCTCTAGACACTGATTTGCTTTGCAACAGTTGCTCGTAATAGAACGTTTTATACTATGACAGATTGGTGGATAGATACCGAAATCCCGTAGTTTGTATTAAACATACTTTTTTACGTTGTACATATAAGTTTTGGAAGTGCAGCAATAAAATTGCGTTAAATAGGCTTTCTAATATACGATTACAAAAGCATCCATCACTTTAATTTGTTTTGTAGATAGACAATTAGTTTTAGTAATTTGTTTTAACTAGTCTTTCTTGTTATGGCCTGGCTAAAATATACGGAACGAAGCAGCGAAACATATCTCATTGTGTATTCTTGTCTGCACGAATTAAATATGCACGATTAATTTGTTACTGCCGATAGGGTAAATGTTTTTTAAACTGCCTATATTAAGAGAAGTTATGTAATTAAA
Organism: Battus philenor; assembly: GCF_028537555.1. Taxonomy (NCBI): domain Eukaryota; kingdom Metazoa; phylum Arthropoda; class Insecta; order Lepidoptera; family Papilionidae; genus Battus; species Battus philenor. The sequence goes on from NW_027181704.1 coordinate 8,992,236, forward strand.
GTTAAATTGGTAATTGATATTTTATTCTAAAAATAATTATACAATAAAACGAAAAAGATGTTTTAGAGAACATGTGTGCGCAAACCAATTAAAAATATTGCTACAAACAGTTGAATTGACCAAACTTCATAATTTATGGAATCTGATGTATATTTACGTTGTGTGTCACACGCCACTGGCAATAACAACTGGTTTTGTTCATGAATTTTTTAATAATGATATGTCTCCCCCACTAGGGACGACTTAGATAGGTACAACTTGAGTGCTTATTTCGATCGCACGGAGCCAACATGGGTTAGGCTAATGCCCCGGGCGAGCCATGTGTTGTTTCTTTTCTTTTAATCAAGGCTACTAAGCGACGTAAAGACTACAATCTAAAGGCAACATGCATTTATTTTTTTATCCATCTTCTAAATACTTTAAGTAATATACTCATCATACATCTAAATTATTTTAATAAGCCAAACTGCATTGCATTAACCATAAATTTACTTTTATATTAAATATTTACTTAAAATGTAGTATTAAAATAAACTAACATTGATCATAATTTATACCGCATTCTAGGAATTCATAATTGAAAATTTGAATTTCATATTAGGAATATTTGCGGCTACGTTTCCTAGAATAAAAACACGATACCGCGAACGTGTAATGGAAAAGATAAGGGAACTTGCGATGACTGAACTGCGCAACGATGAAATGTAGTAAAATAATGTTTTTTTTTTTAATATTAAAGCATATTATGTTACTTGTATTCTATGGGAAAGAGATCTTATGATGTGATTGAATTATTTTAACTAGAGTTTCAAAAAACGAGCACTGCGGAATAACATTGTAATCTTTGTTTCAGGTTGGCCGGAGCAGGTATGCCAAGCGGAATGGGTGGCGGTACACTCGGCAGCGGTCATTGCCAACTGGCCAACCAGCCGCTAGTCATGCCTGTATTCCCTCTCCGTGCTACTCAGCCCAGCCCCGTGCCCGTGTACTCGCCCTCTCGTTTCCACATAGATAAACGTTGCCAACATAGATGCACGTGGAAATGTCTCGCCATAGCAATGATATGTCTCTGCGTCATTTTAGCGGCCATGCTCGCTTACTTTATAGGTAAGTTTAAATAAATTCCACTATAAATACGTCTATAAAAATATTGCATAAACCGCTTATAAAAGTTCTTCAGTTCATTAATCAATAATTTCATTTAATTTTTTTTAGATTACTACTAATAATAATTAAGTTCCTCTCTGATTGTTATATAATTGCTGAACACCGTGGCACTGGTGTTTTAATATCCTCTACGTGAAGCTATCTGCTTTCATAGCATAAATTTTATCAATGCTGTAGAGTATATCTATTTTATTATCTGGTTGATGAACAGGTTTTTAGTCTCTTTTTTTTCACTGTTCTCTAAGATGATTCATTTTTCCGTGTTTCTAAGACCATGTCGTATTATATGACCTAAACAAGAGTACTTAATTCACATACAAGAGTAAGTAATTTACCAAAAAAATCGCGTATTAGATATGAATGACACTAACACAAAATATCTTAAAGATCTAAATGTAATATAGAGTAAATCCTCTTCGAGTTAGAGAGTATTATGTGAATAGTTTATCAGTTATCTAACTGCATTGATCTCAATAAGCATTAACTTACATTTATTTTTTAATGGTGTTGGGTTCCACCATACGGGCGAGACACCAAGATAAATGTTTCTAGTAAAAGCAAATCCGCTTATAGTATGCCAAGTACAGAGCCGTGACCAGAACTCTGATTTCAACATAACTGATGAAGATATAAAGCTAAACAATAACATTCATAATCGAAAAACAAAACAAGTTAAAAATTTCACCAAAAACTTAAAAAAAATTTACACAATTAATCTTATTAAAATGACTATAAAAGTTATAATTAACTATTTTAACAGTTACTTAATATTTCATATTTAAAGATAAAAATAAAAATCCCTGTAATAAATTAAGTGTAACATTGTTCAAACATTTCATTATTTAATTATATCATTTTATTAAAATATGTACATTGCACATCAAGATACAAGGAAAAGAAAACGAATTATTATGTAAAATTTTGTAGCTTTATATACGCATATTAATTTAATTCTATAAGAATCTTAAGATATAACCTTTACTAATATATAACATATTCAATTTTGTAAAAATATTTAAAAACTCTTAGAGGAACATTAAACTTAGATTTTCTGTTTTTTAAAAACACGTGATGCATAAAATCTTTACTTCTTTTCCACTATCTTGAATCTATATCCAACTATCAACGTATAAGTTAATCCATATTTAATACAAAGATACAAGAAGAATAATAACTATTTATCATTGTTCATATGATCCCAGCGGGTCGTCCAAATATTTCGTGTATTCGTTTAATAACTTCCATCGAATGCCGGTCAAATTATACGCGTTACGACTCTCTTTTTTTCTTCGCTTTGTTCTTTGGAATCCTATTGAACTGTCATTAATAAATCCTATTTTACTTATTCGTAATAGTTACTGCCTCATATTAACATCACATTTGTAATTAATATTTAATTTTGCAAAATAATAGCACATCGCATTTAAAATATATTCTTATACATATTTATAAAATATTTTTAAATGCATTAAGCGAAAATTAATGTCTCTGGGTAAATCAATACATTAAAACAAAATATCCATATAAAAACCAAATAATCATATCCATAAAAAACATTATTAAAAATAATAATGTACAATTTTATCTTTAATATGATGAAGCTATTACAATCCATCTATACGTTTTAATATTTTTTCCAAAGCCGTATCCACAAACACCGTAACATTTATTGTACCCACACAACGAATGTAAATGAGTCGATTAAACATCGATGTTGCAACGCAAGCCGACATGAAGCATTAGTCTTTCAATATTCATTGTTTAGATTTAAAACCGGCATTCATAAAAAACTTCTCAAACATTTAAAAAATATAAATGATGCGCCTAACCTAAGACAACGTGCCTCGAGCTCTCGCTTCTGTGTTAGCGTGGTAATAAATAATCTTACACTTCCACGTCGCATATCATTTTACTACGGATATATCAGACTCGCAATCCCGGCCTATCCGCAAAACGACCAATCATAATTTACGTATACCATACCTAAAGCTCCATAAATCGCGAAAGTAATCCTATCTCGATTTTACCCAGGATAACTTTTTATTTGCGATGCGATAAAATATCTTGTACGCGGTAAGACTTTCAGAAACGCGTTGACTTTTTGTGACTTCACAAATCGTTATATGGCTTGTATAGTACCATTATTAAGGATCGATGTAATGTTTTTCAAATCTTACAACGGTAATGACAGCAAAAAATAATTTATCAACTTTGATATGTAATAAAGGTCTTAATCAATTAATATTTGATAGACATTGTCAAAGAGAATCTTTAAAAAAATTAAAATCTTAATTCAAACTTCTTGACGGGCGTTGTTTATCCATTAAACTATTTTTGGAACTAATTCCGTTGACCGCAGTCGAGAGTTAATAACGATAAAACTTCAGACCGCAGACACGTTGAAGAGGTCGCAAAAATAGCATCAAAGTGTAATCTGCCCACACCGAAGTGGCTATACCTACTTATGGCCCACATATAGATTCGAGCTGCGCAAGATTTACTTTATTGTTGGAACTCTGAAAAAGATTTATATTGAATGGTTCAAAATACAACAGGCCACAAAACTTTTCGGTGATCTCAAATAAATATTAATAGAACTAAATTTCAGTTGGCTTATTTGAAAAGATACATTTGCATATCATTAACATGCACAGTAAAAAATACGCATTAAATTACTTTGGTTGGCTGATAGAGAATGCCTAATGGCATTAAGTTCTTCTCTACAAAATTTAAAAAAAGGTGAAGAAGTATTTAGTTAAATAAATTACATATTAATTTAATTCAAGTTCGTTTTGAATATAATTGTAAATCATAATTCTAATATAATGCCTTCAGAAAATTCTAAGTAACTATTTACGTGGAGTGGCGGCCCTGTGGTAGTGGACTGAGATTTGCGAACATAGGTCGCGGTCACGATTTCCTGGTTACAATCTTACATAATTTACACTTTTTGCATTAATTACATAGGATTGCCACTGCTCACAACAAGTTTCCAGAAGATGGGCAGCAGCGTCCTCTGTGTACCATATTATCACACTGCCATCGGCAACCTGCATGCCAAGCATGGCGATTATGGTGTATTCCCCCATAGATGTTTTTCAGGGAAGGCCTATGCCTTGCAGTGGGCGTCTATGTGCTGAAACCACGACGATGACTATTAATTATTTCTATTTCCAATTAAAATGGAAGTGTGTAGTACTCATGACAAACCAACCGAAACCATTATAGAAAGTCACGCAAAGTTCTGATTAAGTAAATATAAACAACAAACGAGAAACTTTTTCCTCTAGTACTATTGTTTAAAATTTTTTTCATCAAAAGTGAGTTAACAAACAAATAGTTTTTCTTCTATCATTCATGATCTAATTGTGACTCTGTTTTCATAGTCAAATTTCGATAAAGCATTGGGGTGTTATAAATATCAAGGCATATTGAAATATATATTTCAACCTTAATTTTTATAAATATGCAATGTTTACAGGCGCTACCATATAACGCTACTTCAAATTATAATCCGACGAATATGTAAACATCTCGCAACTGTTTTCCATTAAGTTAAACACAAGTTATATCAACGTAATGAGAATGTTACATTTGTTAGTCCTGGTATGAAGCAAATATTCATAGTTGAAAATGGATCTTATTTGTTTTAAAAACTATTCGGACGTTCGAAAGTTAACGGAATCCATTAAATATGTCAATTGAATCAATTTTGTGCTGCAACCCGCATATAAAGGCGGGAAATTGCACTTTAAGTTCTTATTTGCTCTGGACTAGATAAAGGCAAATTCACCCTTGCCTTTATTTAGCCAGCGTGACAAAAATTTAATGTTTCTTATCCGTAATCATCAAAACATTATTAATTTAATTTTCTATTTGTGTCGTATAAATTCTTTCATAAATGCAGTAAATATTTTAATCATCAATAATTACTTGAAAAACAAATAAACAGACAGTAAGTGGCGGATAAATAAAAATTTATTACAAGCTGATTGTCCATTTCAACACCTTTCCTATTCAAAGTTTTACATGTTTGTTTTTCAAGCATTATCAATAAAAGCAAATATAGATTTCGATGCCGTTTCGGCTTTTAGGAAAATTACTCCTATCTCGGTAATAGTATCGACAAAAATTGATCATAAACAGACGCTATTATTAATAGATAGAGTTATGACTTCTACACAATCCAACTTTTTGCTTAATGATAACAACAAAATAGAAAAAGTATAATGTTAGCAAGTATATTGCATGTTTTTAAACTATAATTTCAATTTAACTTAACCCGCGGCGCAGTTAAATTGTTTCAACCAACACCAAATAACGTGCTAGTGGCACGCTATGAGTAACAACTTCGTCATTCTCTGCAACTCACCGTCGAAAAGAAAGCTTTTCATTTCAAAACTTCCACTCACACGTCGAGCACTAGCAGTCAATGTACGTTAATAAAAATATTTTATTACGCATATTACACGCAAGGTTTAAAGTGTCGACTGCGCGACTGTTTATAAAACACGATGCATATCAAGACTATATAAGTACACCTATTTACTTCTAGGTCATAATCAAAAATAAATTCAATATTTTTATTTCATTCATTGCAAGTATACTTATTTATGAAAAAAAGTTGATTATTATGAAATTATTGTAGTATTGCAATCTTCTTATGTTCTGCCTGTGTACATACATACCACGTAAAATTGAGCAAGATGGACATTATTACGCTTTACTATTGGTTGGCATATAATTGCATTTTCACAACATGGTAATCATTTTATTGACAAGTTAATATCCCAAACTAATTTAATATAGCGACATTTCCTTAGCAAATATAATTTTTTATTTCCTCTCAGCGAAGGATATTTAAGATACTCGAAACAGTTGACCATGCTTGCCTCCAATCTCTGTCTGATCATTTCCCTCACTGCTGACGATTGGTTGAATTCCTAAGAAATCCAACACATTTAATTTTCAGAATTAATTGATAACACCAACTATTGCATGACATGTCATGTATTGTTTAATCTTATTTTTCTTTCATATTTCTAAAACATTGCAGTTGTAATGTAATTACTTTAATCTAATATATAAAATACTTGTGTCACGGTGTGCATAATTGAACTCCTCCGATTTTCGTGAATCTCGTCGTGTATACTCCCTGGTCGATAAAATTTTTTTTTTATCGACCAGGGAGGAGAATCGGGCAACATCTATTTTTCATCCGCCTGAATGTTAAGGGTGGTCCGGTCCACCTCTAATTTTTTTTTTTTTAAGACCAAAAATTTTGTTTTTATTTTTATGATACAGCATACAAAAATACACACAACTCTTAATTTTCACCCCTCTACGATCAACCCTTATTTTTTATTTGTGAATTAAGAACTTTAAAATTTTTGCAAAACAACGTTTGCGGGATCAGCTAGTTTAAAAATAAGTTCTTATTATGCACTCAGATTTTCTTTTACGCATAGACATTATATCTAGTGGAAATATAGTAATTATCTAATATACCTAAATCATCATCATCATCATTTCAGTCGTAGAACGTCCACTGATAAGTATAGGCTTAAAAAGCTGCCCGCTTCTTGCGTCCGATGCCTCTAACTAGGTCGTCTAACCATCTTGTAACTGGAAGTCATTTTGTGCGGTTATGTTAGGAAGATTCCAAGACCTTAAGACTCCAGCAGCCATCTGTTTTGCGTGCTATGTGGCCAAAAAACTATTTTACGAAAATTTGGTTTAAAAAAAATAATTTTGAGTGGACACAATTTATAAAGTTTTAGAAGTAAATTAAAAATTTGTACCACCCATTTATTATATATGGTACTCATTTTGCAGATATACATATAAATTCATAAATTTTGAAACTTTGGGCGACAAGTAGTTAATTATAAATAGCAGTTGCAATATTTAGCAGGTGCACTAGCAGACGGGTAATTAGTTTCACCTCTACGGTTTACATTTCAGTTGTCAATTTATTTATTCGCTATCGGTAATTAATTGTTGGTAATTTAAATCTTTTTTATATCGAAGTGTAAAGGGAAAGTCATATATGAATAGGACTTTTATCGTGTTTATATTCAGCGTTTATGAACGGGTTTAATATTACACACACATTCATAGACAATTGCCGTTAGACTTTATAGGTTAATTGCTTAGCTAAAGATGTATATGCCCGTCCTGTTGTTTCTTAATTTGGAACCCTCCAATTTGTTGTCTCAAAAAAAGATCGTTGAAGTATAATTTTTCAAAATATTTATTTATCCCATAATCAATTCTTGAAACTTTAAACTGATTCATATTCTTGAGGAATAAATACGTAAAACCATTTTGTAATTTTTGCGCATTTTTTTTTCGCATTTGCGCACAATCAAGCGGTATCTAATAAATTTTTATAACTAGTTTTTTTTTATTTTGGTTATAATACAGTGTGCTTATTATATTTTCTGTACCTAAAAATAGAGGATGGAGAGTAAATTGGTAACCTCGAAGAAAATTCACATTAAAAGTTTTAATTAAATCTATATTGTATGAGAACATTATAGTATTTAAACAACTTAAAACGAAACTTACTAATAGCTCCTACTATTTGTCACACGTAGTTTCTACGTTAAATTTAAGATAGAAGCGAGTTCAATTTCTTTAAATCCATTTGAATGAATCTGAACCTGACCGTAGAGAAAGTCTTGAATAGCACATAAAACGTAACATTACATTTTCTTCGTTTCTTTAAAGTAATGTAATGAACCGGCTCTGAATATAAGGTGTTTTAAGTCAATGGCTCTTATCGTATCGGATCTCAGTTCGTTTAGATTCCCATTAAATTATGGGAAGAGGAGATAAGAATTCCATGTCGTATAAACTTCGACGGACGGTAATACTTCCAAGTCAAAATGAAATTCGTTTTTCTAATTAAACTACTTATGCTTTTATCTTATTCCCTATCTTTCGGTTATGCCCTCATACTTAAAAGGGTAGTACTTTTTTTAAATTATAATTCTATGAACTGTAGGAAGAATATCTTAAAATGTCATGTCATACTTGACGTCTATGTAAATCACGAAAACATTTTTGTGTTTGTAACACGTTGAGCAATCACATGTCTTTAATTCTTCATTGCAAAGATAAAAATTTTGTACTGATTAATACATAAGTATAACATTTCCAAACATCCTTAAAAATACATTTTTGAAAAACCGCGTAACGTCAGAATTGCACGCCTCTGGGCGTTCCTGGTACATAATGAATAAAAACCGACCCTGCACTTTATAATCCGACATAAATCTCCGTGTCGGTAGATCTAGTAGTGTAATATAAAAATGTGCAACATCTGTTGCACCCTTTATTACATACGACGTATTCGATAAATGGGAACTTTGCCGCGTTAAAATTTTTAATGTAATTGAAACTGAGAGTACCCTAAATATTAAAGTTTTTACATTCGTTGCTAATCCAAAAAGCAATAGTTGTTTATCAATTTGAAATGTACATACGCAGACAGAGAAAAATCTTTTGTTAAAGCGCGGAGTGCATCGGACACGGAGCATTAATCTCAGGCGCGCTGCTTCTGATTAACAGAAGCAACTTCTTGCAGCTCACTTTTACTTCTTTTTCACTTTTTCTTAATTATCGCAAAAGTAATTGCGTAGTAAGTTTTCAACTAAAATTAGCAAGAGAACAGATGGCGAATACTCATTTTATTATTAATACATTTTTATTACATTGTACATTTTATTATTATTTTTGGCTTTACATTACCATACGTAGTTTGATAAATCCATTTATAAGTGTTACTATAACCCACGGTCTATGCCAATCGGAGACGGACTTAATATAAACTTGCATTAAAAAGTAATAAAAATAAAACGAAACTTCTGTTATTACAAGCGTTAATAAGTTACTAACCAACAAAATACATCCAATATATAAGTTCATGTAAGTCCAATTTGTTATAATACTTCGATCACAATCTACGGTTAATGGTTAATATTGGTACACATTTTGCCTTCCCTGTGAACTGGATAACTAATTTTCAAATTATTTCTAATTCTAAATAAATAGAAATTACACATTTGTTTAATGTTTATCAGCCAAAAAAACATGTTTATTGATCTACTAAAAACGTACTATTAAAATCAAATTTCCCTCGCAACCACTGTAGACGAAAGTGTCCACGGTCCTTATAAAATAGGGCAAGGCGACCTCGACCCTCCTGCGGATTTCGATCACAGACAAAGAAGGCCTTATAATATTCCACGTTTATTGAAAGAAGACAGAACGACACACGAGCGGCATAAGATTTATCACGTGACTAATACCGAACGCATCGACGGGGCGACTCGTTCCATCCCCCGGGACTCCATCAAACGAGTTTCGCTCCCCTATGCCACGATGCAATCTATGCTGAATCGTATTACAATAAATTGCATTAACTCGAAAAATAGTACTGATAGCAAACATCGTCCATCTGCACACAATCGTGCCATACAATGCTCAAACGGCGGAGTCGACGAGAGCCCTCGCATTTCCTCCTCACAGCTATTCTGTAGAGAAAATTTATAGGTTTAACGAGGGATCATCGGCAAAAGTCGCGACAACCACATTGCAACATTTCATTTTTGTGAGCGGAAATTACTCCGTTTCAAATCGTTTTTATGTAACATGACATTGCTTATGAGGTTTCCCACAAGCAATACTTAACGGATATAGATGCAATAAATATTGTTATTCATTTGTTGATTCTTCTTTTAGTTTCAAATAAATACAAGTTCATTGATATAGTGTATCAGAATTCAATAAAGTGTCCTGTGTAAAACTTGTATAATTTACATAAACAACAATCTGAAAAAAAAACTTGTCTGAATGTTTTTTCTTAATCAAGAGGTTAAAATCGATTTGAATTTGTTTTTTTCAATATTTTGTTGTTTTTAATTAATTCATTTGATTTCTGGAATATCTTTCTTTATTTTTTATGTCGAAATGACTGGTAAATAACAGTTAATAGATTTTTTAGTTTATGTAATATTAATTCTTTATGTGTTTTTGGTTTTAAGTTATATTTTATTTTTAGTTAGTAGGAGGTGTTTTTTTTTTGAAGAATAAAATTTAAGTTTTATTGCCACTTGATGCGCCTTCAATAACCTTTTTTGATTATAAGTAACGTTTGAGATATCGTTACGTAAGTCATTAATAGTTATTACCGCTAACTGTCGCCGTAGCCATCGCCCTGTAACTTACGTATCTAAATCGTCCAAAGCTAAAGGCAAACGGCCAAATGGCGTCAACGCATAGTGATCCTTATCTATAAGTAAATCTCGGGGATGGCCTGTCGACTGTCGAGGGTCGTGATGATAACTTAATTGCTCTGACACCGCCCGGGGTTATCCGTAGACTTACGAGAACGTGAAAATTACTGCCACGTTTTAATGTTGTTTTAATGTAAAGTTATGATGGTTCTAAAGACATTTAATTGAAGTTTACCATTATTATTACAACTTAAATTCGAAGACATTTTCTAACATTTACCCATTTTAGCGGTGCAGAAATCCATTAATGAAATGCCAAAGCTTTGTTTACTTTCATGATTACTAAAGCTATGATCTGAATAAGAATTAATCGATTCCACGATATTATAATCATTCAAATTCATGTTTTACATTACAAAAAATAGCGCTAACTACGCCGTCCGCAAGTGTATAGGCAAAACTAATCTACTCATCTCATAAAATGGCTCAAATGCAAATTGCTGAATATTTTAGGGTAAAGCTTTAAAAATATTAAAGTTTATTTCACATTTTCGTTACTCTCATGAATTGACACACACTAAATATACATATATTTTAAATACCAGTATTATATTTTTTCCATTGGGGTAAGAACTTTTTTAATTACACGTGGTAATCAAAATTAGTGTAAAAGCTTTAGATTCTTTGCTGTCAGTCAATGTATGGTACATCCTATACATAATATATATATATTTCCACAATTTGGTTTCCAACAGATTACATTTATTTTTGTTAACTATCTGTCTTTGTACTGCAAAAAGTTACTGGCCTCTCGGTATAACAATATAAAAAAATATAATGTAATATATTACAGAGTGATATTTTCTTATATACAGGTGATTAGATATAGATGCAAGTTTCAAACACGTGAGTGTATAACCAGCTTAAAATCATTTTATGAAAATAACTAAGGTTATTAAGCATTGGCTTTACTGTAGCTCCGGTATGATTTTTAAAGTATAGGAGTGATTACATGTTTTATCACATAAAAGTTTAATGCACCTCGATAATAATAAGAGACAGATTTTACTTCGTGCAAATATTTTCTTTGAATAATAAATATATTTCTTAAACTATAAAATCTGCCTATATAAAGACATCACATAAAATAATAATTCTTCGATACCATCTTGATAAAAGATTATTAAGAGAACAAATTCACAGCAAAATATATTCTCTTAAAACGAATATTTATGATGTTAACTTCTGGTTATTTATTTCTATCAAGTATAATATTTTTTCTGTGATAAGTCTCTGTTTTCATGGATGGCTAAATACTGTCTTGTCAAATTTTTTCAAATACATAAATGGGAAACGTCGCAATAGGTGCCAAGCTGCCCTGTCAAGAGAAACAATCTTGGCACTAATAATATAATCTTTTGTTCTTTATAATTTTGTAATAGTCGTTTTAAAGCATTTTGAGCTTTACATTATACGGCATAATTAATTTTAAAAAATGCACACATTATTCTAAGTATCCATAATTCTTCAGTGATTCTTATACTTTTATCTGTACTCGAATGTTTTGTAATTTGTTTGAAACCAAGTCTTCTGACGTTCCTTTTTTGAAATTGCTTTTATGTATAGATGGTCAAGAATTTATTTTGTTACACAATAAACGATTTTTAATTGTACGTAACATTTATTATTATAACAGCGAGTTAGTTTAATACGTTAATATAAAACCATTAAGATATAAAGAATTTATTCGAACTGGTCTCTATTGGATGCATTACAGTCCTTTAAATGTTGAGGCCGGTTATCAATAGCAGCACTCTTTCTATGGGAAAATTCTTCACTGCCAATCGTATGAATTCTATATAATTTTTTTATAATTAATTGAAATCTATATAATCGTATGAATGGGTTTTAGGAACTGCGATTTGTCATGGTGTTTAATGCAAGCCTACCTTTCTAAAACTGACCATAAATTATAATCTAGTGGATTAAGATCGGGACTAGATGACGACCAGTTCTTAGCTCTGATGAAGTTCGGAACGTGCGTTAACCAAGATTGGATGGAAAGAGCTTCACCTCATTCTCAAAGTGTTTTCATACAATTTTGTCGATGTTTTGATACCTTTTTCACAAAAATATGGCTCAGTCACTCCTTCATAGCTAACACCCCACCACACCATCACTGAAGTGAATGCCCATGTTGTACTCTGTTGACTGAGCTCAATTATAAATAATTTCTCATCCGCTTTGCGTATCGCTTATATATTATATAGTTGGTTTGATTTTTTTCACCACAATTTTTTAATTTTCAGTTAAGAAATGACAAGTGCATCTGTTATCGACTGCAAGTTGCATGTCATCTTTTAAAATTTGCGACATGGTTCTAGATGCTATCCTATTCTCCCAAGATAACATGTTTTGCTTTCGGACAGGATTTCTTCGAATTTTTTCCCTTACAGTCACAAGCAGTGTCATTGTACCTATCAATAGCTCGGTACGCAAACATGTGACTAATATACTAAGCGTATGGAGGATTTTTAAAATTATATTTGGCATCATACTTTATGTAATGCAATTACAGCAACACGGTTCTCTTTATCACCCACTCCATTTTAATATCACAAAATATTTTACAACATATTGGCGCTAAAATAAATAAAAACACTATGAACTGTCATATAAAAAAATTACAGATTCGAAATTCAAAAGTAGTATTTTGTTTATTTTTAACTATAACAGTATTTATGTCCAGACTAAGTATATCTACAACTATAACCATCAAGTTATTTTCAATATTCTATACACATGACAGTAGTACTTCATCCTCTTAAAAAATATTTTTATTCATTAATTGATATGCTATAATTACATTTAATATTAATAGTGTTACGTATGGTACATATATCTGTTACATGTGATAGTGAATTAAAAACTACAGCTATTATCTGTATAGCGCTGCCTTTCGAAAACCTGTCATAAATGAACATCAAAAGAATCAAAGGAATAAATTCCTTACCCTGGGATAAAATACAAGACTAATGACGAAAATCGGATACCTAATATTTCAATGTAAATCATAAACCAAAACTACTAATGTTAGACTTTTACATATATATTTTTTAACTGTTTATTGAAGGAAAGGCCATAAATCTACACAATTTAAAAGAGAAATTCAATAATCAATAACAATCACCTACATGTGATTCTTTTTGCTATTATCTCCGTAAAATCTTTCCTTACGAAGCTATAGACTTTCAGAAAAATAATAACAACGACATTACCATTAAAGATTGACTTATAGCTTTAATTTCGCGTATAAAGCTAAGCAAAAGGTACTTCCCCGTCCGCCCCACCGAACAAAATAAACATCCCATCTCACAAATCCCCGTTGCTGGCAGCCTTCTTACCAAACTAATAAATGTACACAATAAATTCTCCTTGCATTACAATACCAGACCCGTTTGTATGCCCCTTTATAACTTTCCGTTTGGAAATTTTGTTTTTAAAACATACGAACGGCAAAACTGAGTTAAAAAAACATTCCGTGGAAGTAGAAAAGGAAAATCCATTTCAAAGTTTCCTGATTATTTTCAAAGGTGATTCACGCTTCGCTTAACTCTTGTTATTTTAGCCCTTGTACCTCAGGGAGTACCGTGAAAGAATATCCAATTAAACAGCGCAGCACGGAATTCGATCGCTTCTATCACAAGCAACTGTCACATAATGAGAAGACAACGACATTCCCGGGAGCAAAAAATTGTTGGGTGTAACCGAGCCACCTACGTGCTCGCCAGCCGCTTGGCCCGTGGCAATGAAACCAATCAATTCGTCACACCGCCATGAAATGCGCTCGAGCTGTGCTCTGCCTAATTTAAAACCAACGGGTCGTCACGACATCTATCCTTTTCTGTTTATATTGTTTAATGTCGAACTTGTGAGCAAATTGCTTAAGTAATCGTATCTGCGAAGTCTAATTTACACAGAGCTTTAATAGTTCAGAACGTTCTTATCTTATTGGCTTACAATTTGTGGCTTAAATTCTATATTCAATGCATGTAATTTACAACGCTGTAGTATAAAATAATCATCATAACTATGTAAAGTTATCAGTTATTACTAAATACTGATACTTGACCATGGCACCTCAAATTATTTTTATTTTTTTTATTTACACTTTATTGTACAACATAGATAACAACTAAAAAAGAAACAATTTATATAGATGTATAAGAGGCGGTGTTAACGCTTAAGGCGATCTCGACCAGACAACCTTTGGATGGAGATGAGAGACATGAAGGAGAGGGCAGTTTAGGGTGTACATACATACAAATACATACATTATTATACACACATGCATATACACATAAATACTTATACTTATCATATCATACTTATACATATACATAAATCTATGTATATTTGTATATATATATATATGTACATATATATTTATATATATTTACGGAAAAGATGTAACATAAATACGAATAAATAACAAGTGCTACACAATATGCTATTTTAGAGATCCAGAAAGTGCTCTTTTAGCAAATACTTAAATTCTGTTAATATTCAACACGATTTCTATTGTCTACAAATAATAATGGTTACGGTGATATTTTAACAGTGTTGTAGTCCAAAGGGCGTTGGTTTTACCCAGTCAAATCATACCTTTTCTTCTTTTTTCAGCATTATCGTCAATTAAAAGTAATATAGACAATTCTAATTGTATTCTCGTACAAGATGTGAAAGCAGTAACCCATGCACAAGGAATAAGAGATTCGCTATCAACCTCTTCACCTTCGGATGGTAATATCTTAAATCACATGTTTATTCAATTCCTTAAAACTTTTTTTAAAATAAAATTTTGTTTATAGAATCTATATCGACTTCTTCCTTGGGCGGATGGTCAACTACGGCGGAGGCTTCAATAGAATCTGCTATAATTCCACAACAAGCTCAGCAAGCTGCCCCGCCTCCATGGTCACCTGCATTAGAAGTTAGAGAATTCGACGAACTACACAGCGCTACCATACCCGCCTATCAATTTTGGAGTTCAGAATTCCGTAATAAACAACCTGCTTACGTTAGCCTAAACTTTACTGTACCCTGGGGAGCAAATTTTGCTGTGTATGGCCGTCGAAATGTTGCACCAAGCGTCACTCAGTACGACTTTGTTGAGTTCATACGGGGCGGAAGGGTTGATCATAGGCTTCGGAGAAAAAGAAGTGCTTACACAAGTAGCGCACTTGATCATAGTTTCAACAACTGGGATGCTCTTCTTGGCACAATTAGCCCCTTTCACATATGGAATCATACAGTTAGCAAAAGATCAACGGATATGAGAGTCAATGTCAGCATACTGCAATATCTCGATACAGGAAGATGGTTTATTTCGATTTACAATGATGAACTTCAACCTCACAGCGTTGAAATGATTGTATCTGAAGCTGAAGGAGTCACAAACTCTTGTCCAGATGATTGCTCAGGACATGGTTCCTGTTATCTTGGAAAATGTGAATGCATGGATGGCTTCGAGGGTCACGATTGTTCGAAAAGTATGAGCTATAATATAATATTTACTAAAAATTTTGTAACATAAGAGCGACGTAAATTAATTATTTATTTTATTTTAGGTGTATGTCCTGTGTTATGTTCTGGACACGGAGCATACGCGGGCGGAATATGTCATTGCTCTGAAGGATGGAAAGGAGCTGAATGTGACGTGCCAGCGCACGACTGTGAACCAGCTGATTGTTCCGGTAGAGGACAATGCATCGCTGGGCATTGCCATTGCAAACCGGGATGGAAAGGGCCTAAATGTGATGAAGGTATAATTGCAACAAAAACATTCTAGATTAACTTTGTGGATTTTCTCACATCAATTGTGTTAACCTTTTTAGAGGATTGTTTGGATCCAAGTTGCGGCGGTCACGGATCATGCGTTCGTGGGCGATGTGTTTGCCGAGCCGGGTGGCGCGGTGCAGCCTGCAGTGAGCGTGATGCGCGAGTGCAACGGTGTTTACCAGCCTGCTCCCAACGAGGCGTATATGACCTTGACGCTGGAAGATGTGTTTGTGATCCTTTATACACCGGTGACGACTGTTCGCAAGGTAAACATTTATTGTAAAATGAAAAAAATATAATTTATCATGATCTTTGTTTTCATATATTTTAATTCGTTTTGTTTGTACTTCAGTTGTATGTTCATTGGATTGTGGTCCACACGGCGTGTGTGCGGAAGGCGTGTGTCGGTGTGATGAGGGCTGGACGGGCTCATTGTGCGATCAACGTCCATGTGACCTACGCTGCCACGAACATGGACAGTGTAAAAACGGCACATGTGTTTGCACACAAGGATGGAATGGAAAACATTGCACGCTACGTAAGATTTTATTCATCAGAAGTTTTAATATCATCTTGAAAATTTTTCATTGTTTATAAATTTTAATAATAAATATGATTTTGATAATGTAAACTACATTTCTGAAACTATAGTTTATTTAAACAAGTTATTTGATATATTTACATATAGCTGGCTGTCCAAATGGATGCTCCCGTCATGGTCAGTGTCTATTAGAAGATGGTGTTTACCACTGCTCATGTGCTAATGGGTGGGCAGGCAGTGACTGCTCTATCGCGTTAGAACTCTCGTGCAGCGATAATGAAGACAACGATGAAGGTAATGTAACACAAAGCCTTATAGTATACTCTTTTCGAAATAATGTACAGGAACTTCCTTTAACGGAAGTACCCATCTTTTACGTGCGATTGCTGGCGTCTGACAATAGCACTACCATTTTGAAGATGGCATGACGGACTGCTCGGACTCGGAATGCTGCAGTCGGCCCGAATGCTCCGAACACATCATGTGCCTCGCCTCAAACGATCCCGTAGAAGTGCTTCTTCGTAAACAGCCACCATCTGTCACCGCCTCCTTTTACCAGCGCGTCAAATTCCTCATAGAAGAGAACTCTGTTCAGAGTTACGCACACATGGATGAATATTCTGAAAGGTAAGTGTTTAATCTAGTTATAATAGTGTAAACACCAAATCATTTTTAAAGTAAAAGATATCGTTTAGGTTTAACCTTTAAAAAAAAATATTAGCGATATCTCTTACCAATAATCCGTTCAAGATAAAATCTTAAATTCCTGCAATATAAAATAAAGACTTCATTATCATACAGTGATATAACTCTGTAAGAAAAATAAACCAATTCATTCATAATGTAATTAGTAACTAGCACCTTTTTAATCCCGCTCATTTTCCCTAACCTCTCCGAGGATTTGGTGTGGTTATTTTAAGTTATCTCATAACTGTACTTTCTGAATTACTATTTATTTTACCATCTGGTGGAAGTGTTTTGATTTTCCTGTGTTTCAACGTGTGTACAATAAAAAATCAGTATTTGCGAACCCCGCATGATTTTTGTTTTAAAGTTACCCTGTTTGGTTACTATTTTTTTACAATTTATTTTTCACACCAGATCCGATGTGTTGTGTATTGTCTAATGTTTATCCTTTGTGTGTGTCTAACCCTACCTGTTTGTCTAAACGAAACAAATGCGTCTTATAATAATATGAAATGAAATTTAAAAAAATTGAATGAACGCTCAAAGGCTTTCGAACAGTTTTGTTTGTTTTCTCGTCAAGTAAATTAACAGCTATTTTTATAAGGATCAAAATACACGACTCGAATCATGACAGACTATTATCAAGAACAACACGAGACGTACGTAAACATTCTAATTATTTAATTCTTATTAGGTCTGCTATGATTCTTGTTAAAACTTAATCCATTCGAAATGTGTAGTTGCCCTAATGTCTAATGAAACAAAAAGAGTCTAAAGAATAATGTCTTATCATTTGAAATGTCAAACAAAGCAAAGCAAAACTGAATAATATTAGTAGTCAACCCACCTCGCTTTATATGCAAAAGCGCCTAAAAAGTTTGTTTGCATTAAAACACAAGCCGCTTTACTATTTTGTTTAATTTTAAAAGTCTAGAGGGTTATATTGCGTTCTGGCATTTGTTTCACCATACCTCAACAAGCGTGTCACTTGACGGAGTTCCTCCATGCGTTCACCATCCAGCATGCTCCTCTGCTCCGTGCAACAATAGACCCATTATCTTAATACGTTCAGTACTTTTATTTAAATTGCTTTTTTAAGAAATTGAAAGTGGTGTTGTTCTAATGCAAACGGGCTTAATACTCGAGCCGATACATTCGCAAATTTATTCGTAAAGTTCATTTAAAGCAAGTGTTAAAACGCAAAGTAACCAGTGTAGACGAGCGCAGTCTTTGGATTGCGAAGTCGGGGTGGTGTTGCACTGAGGGATGTAGGTATCTGTGTAGTAATCTGTCCTGTCTTTCTGTGTCCCTGTGCCGCCGTGTGTCCGCCACTCCTAGCGAGTTCTGGAATTCCTTTACACCATGGTAAGTGTCAGTCAACCCGCCCTCGCCCCTCAGTGTTCAGTATCTGTTAACCTATTCCCTTTTGTTGCAACTCCTGCATATGTGTGTGATGCCAGCGCCCGCCGCGTGGCCGCGACCTGTGCCACTGCGACACGCGAACGGTGCCACTGACGCTTCTCACTTTTCGTTCACTCCTTTGTCTGTATTCGTTTCATTCTCTATGTGTATGTAACATCTGTATGTCTGTCTTGAATGTTTTTTGTAGTTGCGGCAAAGTATATCGCGGTACATTCACGTCCCAACCCATTTTTACTGTAACTTATATCTTTTATATGTATTAAATTATTTGATTCGTTGGTTTTGATTTGCCGCAACCGCAATAGTATTTTTGTAATGTTTATTGTTCTCGTCTATTGTGCTTATATTATTATAGCTCACATAATAGTATATTTTGTTATACTATATAAAACTTAGGAAAATCATTTACGCTTTCACGCAGAACGTAATTAACACATCTCGGTAGGTGTAGGGCTTGTAAAATACGAAATGAGGCGCGAACTTTGTATTGTCAATTGAGCAAAATTTCAACACGCAAGTTTAGCTTCAAATAAACTTACCCTTTTATGTGTTCCTTACCCTTTGTCTGCGTCTTTCATCTGTGAACCAACCCCTTACCCTCTGCCCGAGCTCTATGTGTTTAGATCCTTACCCATGTGACTAACCAAAACACAAATGTTTGAATGTATACTTCATAGCGAGATGATAGCAGTCTCGTTAATATTGTACATTACAACCATCGCTTCCATCAGTTGTTCATCGTGATAATGTTATTTGTAATTTATACTACGAAATTGGTGCAACATTCATATAATAATATTAATATAATTTTATTTTAAAGGTTTTTATTAATTTATTGGACATTATCTCTCCATAGTTTTAAAGATGTCCTTTTCTTCTATTTATTTTTGACTTTAGATAGTAGTATGTTTATTTTAAGTCAATAACGACTAATATTAATTAATTGAACATGTATGTCAGTGGATATTTATAATGTTAATTTATACATTGTCTTCTTTGAGTAGTTAATAATTTAGGAAAGTTTTATTTCGCATTTAAATTTATCACGGGTAATTAAATTAGTAGGATATCCTAATAAGTATTATTTGAATAAAATTTTATCTGTGGAAGTTGAAAATGATTTACGATACAAATAACTATTTCTTTGTAAAGAAGTGGTTTCTATTAAGTCACCAGATCCTCGAGGATAAGAAAAAAACTTTTTACAACGGCACTGACTTTCCGAGTGTGCGCTATTGAAACTCCCCACTAGATTGCCGCTGATGTCGTCGTTGCATTCATAAAAACAAAACACATACAAGCGTACGAGCAATCAGAATGAAACAAAAAGATAGCGGTTAGAAACAGGGTGGGAAAGGACCGCAACGTTTGCGACGAGAATGGAGGAGAAAAAATTAACTACACTAGAGTCAAGTTAAAAGCTTGATTATCAGTTTTAAATTGTTATACTTTTTAATGTTTTTTTTTAAATTAGTTTACCTTTTTTGTTATAACATCTCTTGTTTTCATTAGCAAATATTTGCACCAATTTCTAGTATCAAATAACAACACAATTTACAAACAAAATTAAAGAATACACTTAAAAAATAATTGTGTGGCAGCTGTAATATGCATTATAATACTTACATACATATCTTTCTAGATAGATTTCTGTTTTAATACCAAAAAACAAACTATATTTTAACGGATTTCCAGCTAAATTCATTTAGCCTAACAGAAATCTAATCTAGATATTTAGCTGACTGATCCTGATACGAGAATGTGCAATGCTAAAAATTTCTTTTTTTTTACTCATTTTTATTTAATTCTTCACTTTCACAGAATTTACAACAAAATTATAAAACGCATCGGCACAATAACTTCGCTCAGTTTATGATCGAAGAAGTTTACAAGGCGATATGCTTCTTATAAAAAAAATAACATACTTTTTTCTTACAGTAATTACATTAAACAACTAAGTATATTATGGTATATTTAATCATAATAATTTATTTTAGTTCTATCAAACACTGTTATATATTTATAATATATTTTCATCTTGTTTTGACTACAAAAGTTCATAATTTTAACACGTATTAAGGTGACGAAAGCAATAGAGGGATTTTTAAAATTACGAATAGATTTATTCTCATGTCAAAGCCTGTTCATTGCAAACGCGATTACAAAACATTTAAAATATTAAACAAACTGAGTGCACTACATTGCGATAGAACAATTTATGATATTATTTCGTCACGTTCAGTAGTAGGTCATAAATTATTAAATGAGATTTTACAAACATTTTTACTTTAACTATAATATATCAGCGTAACATTGACAAATAAATAAAATTACACTGTAATTACCACCGTTGATGTCCGAAACAGATACTGTGTTAACACTTATCCCTTGCAAACCAAAAATAACTAAATTTATGCATTTAGTTTCACTAAAACTAGCACAATGAGTTCCCCAAATACGGTATATTACATTACATTTACTATATCAATACAACATTATCACTTCGCTCAATGTAATTAATTATCGCCTTTGTACTCGTAACTGAATATCCCGCAATCTATATCTCAGAGTGATCGATTAGTGAGACAAAGTGATCTAAATGTGCTTTTGTTTCTGATCCCAATAGAAACGTGTGAATTACGTCAAATAACTATTGATTCATCGTTGCCACTTATTATTAAAAACTCTGTTATGATTTGGTTTATTATTAATATGTCATATTACTTTAATTATATGTATTCCAGTTATTTCATTGACATAGGATATGGCGACTTTTTACGTATTATACTATCAAACACTAAAATAAAATTAAAAGTAAATCAGGTGCAGAAGAAATTATTCAAAATGTTTCATGAATTCATGATACAATTTCTGATAGTATCTTCAACATAACCCACTCACAGTCTGAGAAATGGTTGCGTAACAGTTGAGGACATGCGATAATAGGTCGCGAATTTGATTTCTAGACTACTATAGAATCTCAACTTATGCACACTTTGTCCATTAATTTAATAAGATTGCTGATGCTCACAAACAAGTTCCCAAATGATGGGCTGCAGCGTTCTCTGCGTATAATACGAGTACTACTACATCTGTCTATCTATATAATTATACTTAACGATCATAATACTACACTGCGATTCCCACCTCGCCTAACAAGCAAGTCGATTATGCCATATGCCCCCATAGATATCTTACTCCTATATAAAGGAATATGTCTACCAAGTCTTAATCTCTTAATCTTACGGTTTCAGAGATATGGTGATGAGTCAGTACATACAGTATATACCTATACAGATAAAAATTCTGTAAATTATTAAATGACGTATTATTAAAAATTATCCCCTCAATCATAAAAATTGATTTAAAAGAAAAATCAAACAGAGTATAGATATTTCATCAAAAATAATTAGGTCACTTCTTTCAATGAAGTTATTCAAATATGTTTCCATATTAATGGCAAATTTCACTTTTACATATGTTTTTAATATTAAAAATTTGCACTCAGAAAATGGAGACCGGTAGCATGGCTGTAAAAAAATATAACAAAATGTACAAAAATAGTTACAAATTCCTCAACTGATTATTTAATCACTTTGTACTAAGGTACTTATTAAAAATTAAACTAAGAATAAACACTTCTCGTGTATTAATCAAGTAAATAATTAATAGCATAATAACTAATGAAAATAGCAGCATAATAACACATTCTGAAGTCTACAATTTCCAACAGAAAACATTCATTTTATGTTTATTATGCTTTTAAAAATTACGAAATATTCTTTTAGTAGAAACGTACTGATATTCCAACAAACGCTCTTGCTCTGTCTATCAACTATGTAACATTAGCAGATTCTTTTTAACAATATAAAATCATCCTGTCATGTTGTAACTAATAATTTACCACTAATCTTATGAAGTGAGAGAAAAACATAAGCGAAGAAAGCATCTCTTACATTTGCGTAAGAAAGAAGAGTCGAAAGCATAAATCGAAGTCGAAACATGAATACTCAAATTGGAATATGTACTACATGTAGCCATGAATAATATTGAATTTAAAAAATATAATATATACATATTTTAATATAAGAATATTCTTTTATATAATTTAATTTGAATTGTTTTAGGTAAAAAATATTTATTACCTGTGATAAGTTGTTTGAATCATGATGTACAGACAGATTGCAAAAAAAAATCAAAAATCCTAATCAAGTAAATTAATAATTGAAAGAAATCTTTTAAAAAATACGATCAGAACTCGTATAGAGTATGTTATATAAAAGAGTAATTGAAACTATGTAATAGATAAAAATAGATGGTACTCCATCAAAAGTCGATTAAAAAAAAACATGCAAGTGAATGATCAAATCACAATAAATATTAATGTTTTTGAATAATATGCGTTGATATAAAGTATTTAATAAACATTGAAACTCTATTTTAAAAGTTGTTATTAAGAATATTTATTGAATTATACATGACTGGTATTCTACCAGGTTTCAAGATATAACACATTACACTTGCGAAAGATTGTCTTGGAACGTGATACAGACATTTCTAAAGTCAAGTATGGTTCACGCAAATAAACCTTCAATGCGAATCTTGTTGACTATTATTAACATCGTCTAAGCCTAATATCTCCAAGCTGACATTTTAAAAGCTCCCTGTAGCTAATCATGATAAATACTGATATATCTATAGATAAAATAGCTTCAAATACAGAAACTTAAAGTAAGCTTTTTAAATTAATAAATTTATATCGTAGAATTTAGACTCTATTAAATAAATACACAAAATTTTGTCAGTGATCTCTCTTTTTTTCTTTATTAATACATGTCGTAATAAATAAATTATACTAGCTTATTAATTTTGAAATGATATATATACCTGGTATTCACCGCGGATTATATACTCTCGGCCAAGATATCGCAATGTATGAAGACGAAGGTCTCTGACCAATGTATGTTGACGGTGTTGATATACGGTTCAGAAACATGGACGCCCAAGTTCACGCAGAGAGCAATGGAGAGGGCTATGCTCGGAGTTTCGCTGCGAGATCGAATATGAAATAAGGAAATCCGCAGAAGAACTATGATCATCGACGTCGCTCGAAGCAAGATCACGAGCCGTTGGTGACGTAGGTAGGCCCGCCACCAGATGGACCGACGACATAATTGAGGTCGAGGAATATCAAGACCGGTCATCGTGGCGATCTTTGAAGGAGGTCGTACCTTGCAGAGGGCATCTATGAACTGAACAAAGAAAAAAAGATTCTTTGCGGCAGACAGTCATAAATACGTACATTATACGTGTATTCAACAGGGTCATAGTTTTATAATCGAAATTTAAAAAAAATATATTTTAAACTTTTGCAAAGAAAATCTTTTGATTAATAGAAATAAAATCGGACAAATGTTCATCGCGACTATAGGAAACAATAGACGTACTGATGTCAATTTTTCTATTAAAATTTTTAAACAATATGTTAAAATCATCTATTCGATAGTTTGGTTACGGATTTTCAATAAATGATTTAAATGACCCCGTACACTCTAGCATTAACATAGCTCCACAAAAATAATCCAGTGGTGTTAAAGTGCATGTTACAGGCGACCTAGTAACAGTTGAATTTCGTGAAATTATACGATCTAGAAGTTTTGTTTGCAATAAATTCATTGCTTCGATGGCTGTGTGCCATATGGCACCGTCCTGTTGAAATCGTATGTCAGTGATATCCATATCTGGGAGGCAACAAAATTCCATTTCCAAATAAAGTTTTTGTTGAAAAACCTTTGCTGTACAAACTTAACGAGTTTACGATTCAACTATTTTTCATCTAATTGTAAAAAACAGATGGAAACTAAATATTTTATGACCTATGATGACTAAATTTTTATGACGTAATTCCAACGTTCAATCTTGCCGTTTAACAATAATGTAAACAGAAAAAAAGATACAGATAACTTCAATTGTCCATTTATAATAGAACTGTTAAGTATCTTATGAATATCACTAAAGAGTCAGATTTCCGTCTATGGGGAAAAGTTTTATTGAAATCTTAAAATACGTCGAATAACATATTTTACGTCTTTGTTGTCAAGAGAAGGAATCCAATTTAATAATTAATAAAAAAGTTTTTAAAATTAAGGTTACCTTTTATTTATTTATTACTTAATTAAACACCAAATATAAAAAAACACATAACAATAACAAATTTAAATTATTTAGTAATCTATCATTAATTTTTATAAAACAAATGTAATGGTTGAATATTTTAATGAATTCGCTGAAAATGTTTATAAATTTGAATTTTAAAGTCATAGTTTTGAATCCTACGCATGCAATAAAAAGTAAAGATTAATTTCGACAGCATCTCTAATTTAATTTATGTACACAGATGTGCGCGCCGCTTTGTTGTCTTATTGCATTTATCGTCTAATCCACCCGCATCTACGTTAAAGCTAAACATAGCGCAGGAAATGTTAGCGATCCTAACTTCTAAACTCTACTGATGGAAGCTGTGACTTTCGTATAAATAGTATATAACAATGCTATTGATACCTTCACTATGCCATACTATAAAAAAATCGGATTATACCCCACTATATTTTACAAAAGTAGCAAATGGATATATATATATATATAATATGTTTGTATTTATATTATTATAATATTATAGCACATGAAACTTACATAATATATATTTTAAGTATTAAATATATGATACACCATGTTATTTTGTTAACAACACAGACGAATGAAGCTGATGTATGAACCAGTAAATATCTAGGTTAAACTTAAATAACCTTTGAAGCATATTGCCTTGTACGCTGTGCACGGCCCCCTGGTGTCAAACTGACATAACCTAATATGTGCAGCCGAGTGTCGGTGATGCGAGGGCAAGTAGTGTCGCCTCAAGGGCTCGGTATCATCGGTATACGGGTCTCCGTTGATCGGGAGGCGCGATTTGGTTTCACCCTCACTAGACAGGGAGGATGGTAAGTATAACTACACATCATCGTGTAAACACACGTATCTTATATATCTATCACTAAAACTATGTGGTTAATGGTTAAAATGAAGTGAACATAATTTTGCAAGTAGTTATTAAACTTTTGGAATAAGTAGTAGGTGAGACCTCGGTTATAAAGCGTGCGTCAGCGTCGCATGGACACCGTTCAGTGAGCGTTATTAGGCGCGCGCTGCTATAGAATGTTATTCTGTTAAGAATAATATTGTATACATCTAAAATATCGATTATTATTATATAGTTGTTAGTATAAGTATATTAGGAATTACCGGTTTTATTGATTTATCGTAGTATTTATAAGCAATTTTTTTAATTTTGTATTATCACCATATTAAACAGTTAATACCAAATAGTATAAGCCAGTAGCGCGTTTAGTCTGTTTTTTTACTACTATATTATATCTAAATATTGGTATAAGGTCAACCTTTTAAAACTATAAAATGCTAAATGCACCAGGTGAAAGTGACGGAAACCGGACGAAAATATAAAACACAGCTGGCCTGTGCCGTGGGTCCCTTATTCAAAAACTAATATCACTCTTTAAATATTTACTATATAAATAACATTATTAACAAATGAATGATTATATTACACGTATTTGAAATATTTTATGTACACAAAACCGGTCCATATAATTATTATGACACATTCAAATGAACAAAGAATTTCCTAATTATGAAGGGAAACTAAAATTATACATAGATTAATCGTCTTTGTTATAACTTGAAACGACACCAAAATATAAAATAAACGTACAATTTACGCTATGTAAATAAAAGAGTATTACAAGAATTGCGTGACTAAAAGAAATGTTAAAAAAGTTAATTCTTTATAAATAGTTAACTAAATACCGTTTCATGCGTTATTAATCTGTAATAGCCGTAACCGAAAGCCGTCGTTACGAATTTTTATATTCGTAGTACATTTTAACGCAGCAAATATATAAATGTACAGTTTAAACAAACGTGTCATTACAAATTACGTGATGAAAGTTTATTTTACTTTTTCTGTTATTTTTTTAGGTTATTATAAATGTAAATAAAGTTTTTATTCTTGTTAAACGACAAATCAAAATACTGATTACTAGAATAAAGCACGTGTCGCAAAAAAAAGTAACATTTTACTTAAAAACAACGAAATTTATTTTTCAAAGATAATAACATTCTTCTGCAACAGCTAAAAATATGACTGAAGATTATCCCATATAAAAAGATTTTTTATTTAAATTTTGTGTTAGCCTACATTATCTTTGAAATGTACGTAAATGAACATTAAAAATAAAAAAATATATGTATTCTTTTCTTATAAGTTTAATTCCTTGAAAACACCGTTTTTTTGTGTTTGAAAATTACTTTTCCAAAAGCGGCCGGCCATGCTGTGTTTTTTTACCACACAATTTTTTTTTTTATAAAAATCCTGAGTTAATAGCTGGTTATGTTTTTAATTTAATTTAGTTTAATTTCATATAAATACAATAATGACATTGAAACACTAGAAAACATATAAATTGATTCATAATACTCAACAAAAAGTACAATGGGCGATTTTATCACACGAGGCAATTTCTTCACATAAACGTGACGTTGCCTCGAAGAAACTATTAAAAATAAACTCTTAAAAATATGTTTTCTGCAGTTTAATAAAAAGTAAGCTTTTTTCATAATCTACATAAGATTGAAATGCGCATACTTTAGAATCAAGTTGTTTATTAAAACATTTTAACAGCAAGCTGAAAAGGTACGAGACACGGCGCCCTCTCTATTTTCTTAAATACACCGTTTTGTACAGAGCCGTAAATGTTTGGGGCATGCGCACTATAATGTTATTACGTAAAAGCTCTTATTTATATCACAAACCAGATTTACTGTATTATTATAGCGAAACCTCATAGCATGGGAGCTTCAGGATTCTTAAACTACCACCACATACATTTTAAAGTGAAGCAGTTGTTTTGTCAGATTTTTAACGTTATCTGTACTAACAAAACATAGTTAAAATCGATGAAAGGTCGCCCAATTTATTACTTAACACATCATACTGTCTTTTCCGCAAATTTTTTATTAGATTTTTCGAACAAACTGGTCATGAAACTTCATTACTTAATTTCATACGCATAAGTCGGTTTTCTTAAATGACGTTTCTTTTAATCGGATTATCTTTAACACGGGTTTACTACGATAGATCCTCATTATACATCGTGTATAATTTTTTGATAAATAACTATTTTTTTTTGCTATTATCGTCTTATGGTTAAATAATTATTTAAAAATATTGTAAATATTTTCAGGTTTGATGTGCTAGTAAACGGCGGTGGAGCAGTGACTTTACAATTTCAGCGATCTCCATTCAAACCACTACGTAAGACAGTATTTGTACCATGGAACCAAATTGTCGTACTACCTCCAGTTCAAATGGAACTCAGCGACGATAGTATAAGGGTCCCAACACCCAGGTTTGTTGAATTATTTGCAAGTTTGTTTAAAAACATCTTTATTAATTTTCCAATACCATTCAGTGATGGCCTTACAGTTTTACAGTTTTGTTAAACTAAGGGCTCAAATCTAAAAATTATACTAACAAAACTTCAATGAATTGCAAATGTAATCAATATGATAAAAAAGTAGCATATAGCGGCTCGAGCCGAGGTTCGATGTAGTCGCAATCGTTTTCCCAAAATAAATCCTAAAAACTATAATATTTTAGGGCGATCACTTTATTTATTGAATTAATATCATTTAACAAAACTACAATTACTTACAAAAATAATATTTCTGTTTTTTATAAAGAAAAACTTTAATAACAATATTTCATTAAATATAATGTAACGTATTTTGTATTTGATTTCATACTAGCATCCATTTCAGTTATAATTGATGTCAAATGTTTGAATATTAGGGAAGTGTTTTTTTTTTTAATTTCCTGACCCTATATGAAAAAAAAATATTTTTTTAACTATTTTCCTTGCACTTTTTTCTTTATTTCTCTCCATGACTTCGCAATAACGCAATTAACGCAAATATAAAAATAAATGAGTTGAATTGATAACAATCAATCACTGACTGACGACCGCAGGTCGCGTGTTCGTTTACCGATAATCCCACAAACATACAAACTAGAATCAAAATAAGCACTTCTATAGTGGCATCCTTCAACTTAAAGTTACGTAGGTTCTAAAATGTCTTGATCACAAACTAAGAATGGTTTTTTGGATTACTAACAATATTGTTGATACGACAATAGTGCAATTCATTTCCAGATTTACTATTTAAAAAACCTTCATAACATAATGAGGTTTTTTATATGCCTTTGTTTAAAAAACTTCGCAAATTTATTACCAAAATGTTTGGGACATTACACAGGAGTGTATAGTAATATTTTATAAGCAACAGTGTACCGTGCAAAAAGTTTTACTAATTGATAATTATAGTTAATTTTAAAGTGCACCCACGATCGAAAGAATGATCCATCCCATAATCCACCACGCGGACCCGCTTTGAAATCTTGTACGTGTACATATGTTACTAATTTTTCGTCGATATTGGCTATAACCGCTATCCACAATCATTACAGATCTTAATTCGCGCATTAATCTTTTTAATACAATTTAGCATTATTTTCTATATAATTATTCTAATCAGTAAACTGTACTAATAGGAAAATGTTAAAAATATATAACTATGTATTTTTTATTTTTTAGTATAATATCCTCCAATCTGAATATCCAGAGAAAAGCTTGCAAACACTATAAAACCTTTTTGAAATATTCTTAACAATTTGACAAAGATAAATCTAAAATAGTATGATTATGAACAAATTTACAAAAATAAACAATATTTTGGAAGTCCATTAACCTCTAAGAGTAGGCACAATTCTATATTTAGTACAGTTCCAATTATACAAAATCAAAGTCAAATAAATACTACATTGGTATTCAAATGGCCTGATGGTTTGTTTCAATTAAGCTTTACAATTAAAAAAAGAAAATATTATCTATTTTAATTATATTATTTAAATATTATACTTATTACATAAAAAATAGCGTTAGCAGTTCGACCAGTCATAAAACAGTTATAACAGTATTTATTAATAAACATTTTACAAAAATGAAGAACAACTATTAATATTTACCTCCATATATACAGAGCTCCACCTCGACTAGACTGGTCTCCAATGCCACAATGGTGGGAAGAAGAAACACCTCCTTGCGCTGCCCATGACCATGAAAGACTCCGGCCTGAAGTTGTTGCCATGCCGCCCTTGGCCTCCCCTGCTGCTTCTTCTGCAACTACTATCACAGTAATATACCCAGAAGCCCAGGTATGTTCACAAATAACCAAATCAATCAATGGCTTACCAAAAACATATTTATAAAGAAATTCTCATTCATGATATCTACCTTGTGGTCTCTTACTCTGAGACTCACAATCACTCAACGAGCCATGAAGAGGGCTACGTTCAAGATATTAGTACAAAATCGATTAAAGAATCAGGAGATTCGTAGACGAACGAAAGTAACCGATACAGCTCAGCAGATGGCGAGTTGAAGTTGCAATGGGCAGGCTATATTGCGCGCAGAGCAAAAGACTGGAGGCGATGTATTATTATCTTATATAATATAGGGAAAAATTAACCGCACAAAATTCGAATGTTCAAATTATAAATTTATAAAAGAAATCCTAATCTATAATGTAGTAAATAAAAACGTTTACCTATTATTCTCAATAAGGTTTACATTAAATATCATTAACATCATGAATGTACTATATTTTATTATTAATTAACTATGATTAACGTCATGCATATTTTCTCCCTCTTTCATTCAAGAACATATTTTGTAAGAGTTAGAAATTATTTAGGTACCAAATGTATATTTTTTATGAAACTGTGAAGAAAAATCGTTTCTAATATGATATAACTTAAAGGTTACAGGTTTTAAAAAAAATAATTAGATTAACAAACAACACGAAACAGAAAATTAAAAATAGTGAGATAAATCATAAGGAAGTTATGTAATACAAAGAAATTTCCCCCAGATCGTCAGCGAGACCATTGGTATACCTGGGTCTTCTGTGAAGTTGACCTACCGCTCGTCGCAAGCCGCCGGCTATTTGTCTTGTGTCCACGTCCAATTGACGCGACGTGTCGTTCCCGCATCGCTGGTCCGCGTACACGTTCGTGTTGAAATTGAAGGATCATTGCATACTCACACATATGAAGCAGATCCTGACCTCACGCACGTTTTTGCATGGAACAAGCGTAACGTTTATAAACAAAAGGTTTGTTTATTCAATTTTTATTTGATATTATTTCTCATCTTACCTTGAATATAATACTTTCAAAGTTTATTTAGTCTAGTTCTTCTTATGCGGATATACAACACCATATGTTAAAAATTCTTTAACTGCAAATTATAATCAAAAAGCCTCTTGACATTCAACTAATATAAAATGAAACTTTAATATAAAATATTATTTATTATTGAAATAATAAATTAAACATTAAACAGTGCTGTTTTAACTTACTTGTTAATATGGATAATATTCTGAAATAGTGTAACAATGCATATTGTGTATACTTTTTGTATTTTGTTTGATGTGCTTGCTGTAAGCCTATGGTGCTGATACAGCATCGTTGATCTCAAGGCTCGTGTTGTGTTTACTTTGTTTGAGAAAATACACAAGTTTTTATCTTTTCTTGTTTAATTTATTCACCTAGTAAGATTGTTGTGTTTTCCAAGTTGAGAACTAAGTAAAAAAATGCCGAAATTATAATCTCATATTTACATTCTGTATTTTTTCAGGTTTATGGCCAAGCGCAGGCCAAAATATCGATTGGTTATGAGTATTCATCCTGTTCGGCCGTTGTTTGGGAGACACAAACTGCGACCTTGGCCGGGTTCGACGTTGACATTTCAGATATCGGCGGCTGGGGTCTAGACATTCATCATCATTATAACTTCTATGAAGGAATACTACAAAAGGGCGACGGTGCTTTATTACATTTGAAACAGTACCCTAGAACTGTACAGGTATTATTTTATTGTATTTATTTTTTGTATTTAAAAACTAAGAGTAATGGGAGTGGGCAGGCCAACTAGCACATAGAAAAGAAGGGAACCTTAAAGTTCTGGCGTAGAAATTACGGACCGGTAATCTTAGGTTGTTCACGAACAAGTTAGACAGACAACCTTGTTAGTTAGATACAAGTCACTTCTAACAGGTCCTGTTGTCAATCTATCAGGGAGGCCCACGTTGAGCAGTGGAGTTCTTACGGCTGAAATAATGATGATGGTATAGAAAAACATTAATAATATAAATTTCGTAAGCCAAAGACATATCAAATATATCCTTTTCAAAATTTACTAATTTTTAATAAGAATTTATTTATTTCTATTAAGTATGTATAATTGCAGGTTGTAATGGGTACCGGTCTTCAACGTTCTTTAGAATGTCCTGATCACTGCAATGGTAAAGCTGCAGATTCTCGATTACTTACCCCAACGGCTCTAACTTCCGGACCAGATGGCTCACTCTATGTTGGAGATTTTAATTTAGTAAGACGTATTACACCTGAAGGCGTTGTTACTACAGTTCTACAATTAGAGTAAGAACATTGAGCTTTATACAGTTCATTAAAATATCTTCACAAAGAACTAGATAATAATATAAGCTTATTATTTATTTTAGAACTACACAAGTTGCGTATCAGTATTATATATGTATATCACCTGCAGACGGATACCTTTATATATCCGATTCAGAACGTCATCAAGTTAGAAGAGTTCTTGTATTGGAAAAAGTAAAAGATCCATCTACGAATTCGGAAGCTGTAGTTGGTAATGGTGATCGATGTGTACCAGGCGATGATACTAACTGTGGCGATGAAGGACCAGCAATCAAAGCGAAACTTGCTCATCCTAAAGGTACAATTATGAAATTAAGCTTATGTTACTTAATACATTGGTTTTATTTCGTTCCTGTACTAATTTTTTTTTCTTTACAGGGCTTGCCATTGCAGCTGATAGAACAATGTACATAGCAGATGGAACCAACATTCGCGCAGTAGATCCAAATGGAATAATTCATACTTTAGTGGGTCACCATGGGCATCACAATCACTGGTCACCAGTGCCATGTCGAGGAGCTATTCCTCCGTACGAAGCACAGTTGCAGTGGCCCACTGGAGTCGCTTTATCCCCCTTAGATGGTTCTTTGTATTTCATTGACGACAGAATTATTCTAAAACTAACCGTGGATATGAAAATCAAAGTGGTGGCGGGGCAACCTTCTCATTGCCGTCTAGGAAGTGATGGTAAACAGATAACTAAAGTAACGAATAAGACAAATACTGACATCCGCGAAGACTCTAGCCTGGGCACGATACTTGCAATAGCGTTTGCTCCGAGCGGCATTTTATATGTAGCTGAGTCAGATTCCAAAAAGACAAATACTATAAAATCGATTGATCCATCCGGAAAAATTTTGCATTTTGCTGGGAAATTACAGGAGAATATGAAAGAGTTAAGTTGTGAATGTAATTCTTCACTGTCTGCCACAGCTGTTCCAATTAACTCTCGTGACGAGGGTGCAGGTTGCCCTTGTAAACTAAGCGTTGTTGTTGGTGACGAACCACCAACAAGCACGGAAACTTTACTTTCTTCGAATGCTAAATTTCAAACAATTTCTGCTCTCACTGTTACACCCGATGGCGTTCTTAATGTTGTTGACCAAGGTAATTAGCGGATATATGTGTTAAAAATTTTACTTTTAGTTGTGGTTTTTCACACGTTTATTTCATACTTAATCTTTTGTTACAGGTTCACTTCACATACTGGCATTAAAACATTACTTACCAACACATGATGAAAATGGTGAATTTAGGATTCCGTACCCACCCACTTCTGAAATTTATGTTTTTAATCGTTATGGTCAACACATTACCACTAAGGATTTGACTTCTGGTAAAACTAGATATTCATTTTTATATTCGAAAAACACAAGCTTTGGAAAACTATCTACTGTAACAGATGCTTCAGGAAATAAAATTCAATTGCTAAGGGATTACAGTAACATTGTGAGTTCCATAGAGAATACTCAAGATCATAAGTTAGAGTTGAAAATATCTGGCATCGGGTATCTAACAAAAATTACGGAGAAGGGCACTTCGGAAATAGAATTAGATTACGATGCCAATACTGGCTTACTCAACAGTCGATCAGGGGTCTGTATTTAATTACTAAATTTATATTATTTATGAATTAAATATTTAATGATGATACTAATGCGTCTTATGCATTATTTATAACTATACTTATATTTTTAGGCTGCAGACACCGTTATCTACAACTATGATGAATTAGGACGTGTTATAAAAATAATAATGCCCTCTGGAGAACAAGTTCATATAAACTCTGGTTTGGCTAAAAATTATGGCCTAGCCGTTACCGTTTCCAATCCATCGAGTACTATTCCAGTCGGGGTTGCTAAAAAATGTGAATATGTGCTACATGGCCAATCATTTAAACAAATTACTATCAACAATGGAAAACAAGTTACCGAGGGTCGAATTTTTTCGAACAACACTTTAGTTATTGAAACACCATGGTCTGGTAAACTTGAAAGTATTGCAGCAGCTAAACATCCACTGCTTGAAGCAGCTCTTCCTATTGAAGCTGAGATGCTGCATATGTGGTCTCATCAAAGTACAACATTTGGAGATGGACTTATAAATAATATGTATTCCTTATATACTCTAGTTGGTGACGTCCGAAATCCACAACAAACTCTTAACCGCGAAATTTGGGTCAACGATTCACGAGTGTTAATAATTGAATTTGATCAATTTAAAAGTCGTGAGACATTCTTCAATGCAGACAGAAATCCGTTGTTCACGATCACTTATGATGTAGCAGGATTACCGCTTTCCTTCACACCTCATGGAGCTGGAGTGCCTATAAACATATCGTACGATCGATTCTACAGAATTAACGGTTGGAAATGGGGCGTCAGCGAAGAGACGTACAGTTACGATCCTCACGGCATGTTATCAGAGATAACAAGTACACAAGATGGCACCAAATTCATATATTATAATGAAGGAAATCTTGTATCCAAAATCACGTTAGCTAGTCAAAGAAGTTTCAAATATCTATACGACAAGGAAGGTGGTTTAACACACGTTGTATTACCGTCGGGAACCAATCACTCCTTCAGCGTACAACCTTCAATAGGATTTTTAAGGGTAACTTATACTCCTCCTGGTTCTTCCAAAAAATATTTACAACACTACTCTCATACTGGCGAATTATTACAAACCGTATTTCCTGGAGACGGCGCCCGGGTTATCTATCGATACTTTACCAGTAATAAAGTATCAGAAGTTGTTCACGGTGATGGACAAACACAAATACATTACTCTGAAAATAGCGGACTTCCTTCAGAAATACTTCATGTCGATAGAGACGTTGATTATCGATGGGAATCCACTTATGCTGGCGGACTATTAATGGAAGAAAGATTGGATTATGGAGCAAAAACAGGTCTTAGTAATGGGAAAATTATATATGATTATGATAATAACTACAGGATTATTTCGGTGCAAGGGCGTATTGGTGGACAAACACTTATTCCGCACCATATTGTTTATAACAGCAAAACCGGTTCCCCTGAAATACTAGGACAGTTTACAGTGTCTAAACAAAAATGGAATGAAACATCAGTATATGACGGAATTGCTATGTTCTCACGCGTATTAAACGAACAGTTCTTAGAAAAGGAAGTTACGGTTAATATTCATAGAATGGAAGTTTTTCGAATGGAATTTTCTTATGATAAACACGGAAGGATATCTCAAACTAGAACACATACTAGAAACGTTGGAGTCAATAGTTACACTAACGTTAAAAATTATACATGGGACTGTGACGGGCAATTAACTGGAGTAGAAGCGCAAGAACCTTGGGGATTTAGGTACGATGATAACGGAAATATGTTATCTCTAACATATAGGGGCAATACTATCCCTATGGAATACAATGATATGGATCGTATTATCAAATTTGGTGAGGGCCAATACCGCTATGATAGTCGTGGTTTAGTATCACAAAACGCTAGAGAAGAACGATTTCAATACAATTCTAAAGGTTTACTCATCAGAGCGACTAAGCGAGGAAGATTCGATGTCCGTTATTATTACGACCACTTGGACAGGTATGAAAAATAAATTTGGTGAAGAATGTTTTTTTTTTATTAATTCATGTCCTTTTGACATGTGCTTTTATTATAAATATTCCATAGTCCCAAAAAGGTTTAACTGCAACTACATGTGTAACGGAGTTATTTCGGTTTCAGGCTGTCAACGAGAAAGGACAACTTTGGAAACGTAACTCAATTCTTCTACACAAACAAAGCTAAACCGCACGAAGTCAGTCATATTTATTCACCCAGAGAAAATAGATTTATGACTTTAGTTTATGACGATAGGGGTCATCTTATTTATACTCAGGTAAGAATGAACTAGAAAAACTGTCATAAGTCGTAGCTACGAAAACATTAAAATAATCTTGATAAACATTAATTTAACTCTTTTTTTATAGGTGGCCCGACATAAGTATTACATAGCAACTGATCAGTGTGGTACACCAGTGATGGTATTTAACCAATATGGAGAAGGAATAAGAGAAATTATGCGATCGCCCTATGGACATATTGTTTATGACTCTAATCCTTATTTGTATTTACCTGTTGATTTCTGTGGAGGACTGTTAGAACAAGTCACCTCTCTTGTGCATATGGCAAATGGAAAGGTTTACGATCCATTAATTGGTCAGTGGATGTCACCTTTATGGGAAAACCTTATCGAGAGAATAGATAATCCAACACAATTACATCTATACAGGTTTAATGGAAATGACCCAATAAATGTTAGACCTCAAAATAAAAAACCAATAGGTAAATAAAAAATTACTTTGATATTATTCGATTTAATGAATATGAACGTTATGAAAATAAATAATTTACATAAACTAAAAATATAAATTGAATTTAATTGCCTAAAATTGAGATAGATATTATTGAAATTACTGCGCATTCAACTTTAACTATGTTAATTTACTATTCATAAAAACTAACACCTTAATGTTTTCAGATCACTTATCGTGGCTTGAATTACTGGGTTATGATACAAAGAGCTTAGCGCCACAACTATATCCTGATGAACTACCTGGTGGATCCATAATGCCGAGTATCCCACGTGGGCGACCTGTTTGGGGCTCTGCACCTGTAGACAGCAACCCTGGTCTACCGTCAGCAATGTCACTTCTGCCAAGTGTCTCCATTGAATCTGGTTTTCTCTCACACATGTCAAACAAAAGAATAGCTGACTTCAAAAGTCTTTCAATACCGGCGATGTCTGCTCTGAAAACAGATGCCCTAAACTTAGCTCCGAAGAGGATCGGCTCTGACTCCGAACCGCCATTTGGGCGCGGAATTTTAGTATCACGTAACTCACGTGGCCGTGCTGTTGTTACTACCGTACCGTCAGCCAATGCGATATATCGTGACGTATACACGTCAGTTTTCAACCGGTCTCATCTTCTACCGTTCTCATTCGTCGTCCACGGAGATCAACAAGACGTCTTCTATTTTGTTAAAGAAGACACGTGGCGAGCGGCCGACGATAAGCAACAACTTAAACGTATGCAAGGCAAACTAAATGTAACTTTCCATGAAGTTGCTGAAGGAGGAAGATCCTACGCAGATGTAAAAATTCATGGCCAAACAAGTATTGTTAACTTACGTTATGGCACTAGTGCGGAAAGAGAGAGACAACGTCTTTTGCACCATGCACATGCCGCTGCAATAAGAAAAGCGTGGCACAGAGAGCGGGAAGCACTGCGTAGCGGTTTGGGTGGCTCTCTGGACTGGTCGGCGGCAGAATTGGACGAAATTCAGAAGGCGGGCTCAGCGGCCGGGTATGAGGGCGAGTATGTGCATGACGTGGCGCGCTACCCTGAACTGGCGGAGGACCCGTACAACATCCGGTTCGTGAAGAAGAGGAGCGACCGTGCGGAACGACGGCGACGGAAGCGCGAGGAGTGTCGCGCGCCCTGGTGGCTCTCCCGCGACGACCTCTGCTAGTGACATGCCGCCATCCATATGCCAAATCGTGTGAATGTAAATTGTCTAGATTGAAAGGTGACGGATGACCGTGTGTGTGACAGTAAGATATATTTTGTAAATAGTCTCTATTAATTGTTAATTGTTGATGTATGTATGTACGGTAGATGCGAATCCCTATCGCTATGTAAATATTAAATTTTAATTTGCAGGGAGAGAAAGGACCTTTTGAGAGGACTGATATAAAAATAAATGTATGTATAAATAAGACGATTTATGTGAATATGAAATTATTTATACTTATTTATCGGTGAAAAGCTTCGATTGTGTCCAATGTTCTTATAAAATTTAGATGAAGACTATTTGAAAGAATAATAAAAAGGCATACTTTTTTAACCAAAACGAAGTGTTTTTTTTAACCATAATGATAAACTTATTGTATAAAATTAAAGTACTGCACAAAGAGAAGAGTAACTTGAAATCTTCATAGAATAGGTTTTTTTTGAACAAAAAATACGCTAAATTTTTAATTAGTCTCTACTTTCAGTTTTCCACCTATGTACTGACTCATCATTATGATAACGCCTGAAAGGTTGCACTTGTAAATTGGTAGGAATATTCCTTTCACGAAATAGAGGTCGGCTAAGATCAGTCGAGACAACGTTCATTAAAAATAATTTATTTCAACCACCTAGGTTTAGCAGTTGTTAGAAAGTGTTAATAAGAAAAAAGCAAATGAACTTCTCTTAACCTGTGTATTTAAAAATCCCTGTTTTTCTTAGTCGCGCCATATTTTGAGCAAGACCACAAATTTAATTTTTTTTCCTATATAATTAAATTACCTAATTGTTCGCAAAAAGTTCTTCTGGACAAAAATAAAGAACTGCACAAGACTTTGCTACGAACTTTCTTACTACAAAAACTACAAATTATTAATTAAAGCTAAATTTCTCTAAATTTTAGTAAACATTAAAATAATGACTTTGATGTTTTATATGAGATTAATCAATATTTAACTGAGGCTATATGTTGGCGTATTATAGAAAGCACTCGTGTATGAAAAAATTCCGAAATATAAATAGGCGAGGTAGACGGCAAACTACATCTATTTGTGAGCAGTTAGAAACTACGTAACGAATTTCTTTGGTTAATTTATCTATTATTAACTCATAACAACGGCAGCAATTCTTTATCGATGATTACCGTGGATTAACATGCAGTCCAATATACCGATCTGTGCTTAGGAAGATCACATATAAAAATACATTACAGCAATAAGGAGAAAATGGCTAAGTTTTTGAGGGTAAGTAAAAGTACAGTGTGTCCGAAGTAATGTAATAAGTATCGGTATCAATAATAAAATAAAAATTGTGTAAAAGTTATTTATTATTGTTCGAAACGTCAATATTTGAACAACGTACTCGAATTAATTTTTACAATAATGATTTATACACAAATCCATGTCAACGCGTTCATAAAAATTTTATGGTACATCTCTATGCAATAAACATTAAAAATGTCATCACGTCCTGAAATAATATTTACAATAAACTTAAATAAAACTAAAGTACTTAGTTGACAATTACCAACTTTATACAACCGTCAACTAGAATGGGATATTGGGTCTATGTATAAAAATCGCATTTAAAATTTATTTTTATATATACAATATATTATGTCTTACAAAGTAACATTTACATTCGGATAAAATTCAGAGTTCATTTCACAAAATCTCTACATTGAGCTACAGGTCCGTAAACAAATGAGATCAACATTTCGCACGTTTATATACAATAGAATGCGACGCTTTTGTTAACGGCAGCATATATACAGTTCATTATTTAAAAAAAGCTATACCGCAGCACTGTACACTCACAAGACAATATGAAATTGAATAATAGCAGATCATTGTAGGCTCATCGCACGGATACAAAATCGTTGATGAAGTTAACCTGATTAAATTCAACCCTGCCAATACATTCCTATGTCGATAGAAGCGCTATACGTATCACGTATATGCGTTGTGTACTTTTTCTATTATAAAGATTACAGATTTGTAACCGAGTTGTTAAAATGAAATTGGAGGTAATATTTCTTTTAAAAATAACATCGCACATTATAGTGCTACCGAAATAGTATGCGCGACGTGAAAAGAAGGGGGGTTGACTAACAGCCGATCCATTACGTCACACCGGCTCGGTTGCGACACTTCCCCAACACGCAGTACAGCGGTTTCGGTAGCACTGTCATAATTTTTAATCATCATTTTATCTTTCATTATCATAAAAACGATATAAAATGCCCCT
Organism: Battus philenor; assembly: GCF_028537555.1. NCBI lineage: Eukaryota > Metazoa > Arthropoda > Insecta > Lepidoptera > Papilionidae > Battus > Battus philenor. The sequence goes on from NW_027181704.1 coordinate 9,032,588, forward strand.
ATATTGCAAGATATCTCATAACAAATTACACATCACCGTTGACGATATGAGTTCTTATATAAATACCATATATTTACTTTTAACAACCGATTAAACAAAAAGATAGTTTTCTTTTATATACTTTCATACTTCTATTCTGAACACATAAAACTTACATCCATATATATATTTTGAACTCGAGGTATTTATTTACAAAAATATTTTACCCAAGGTTATTAAGTCACATATCGACTAACATATAAAATAGAGCATGCCGACCCTCATCCTTTAACACAGTTTCCTACGACTTATATGAAAATCACATTGCATTAATGTACACCACGATGAAAGAGAGGCGTCGTCATTGTTCAAACGCTTTCAAAATTTTGACCAAATAGTAAAAAGTATAGTTGGCTGTTTAAATTTGAATCATCTTGTGTACCTTTAACTTTAAATAAAATTTTATCAAAGCTAGCAGAATTCACTCTATTATTCTTCTTGTTTGTTCTATTCTTTACAATAGATAATGATCAGAAATCGAACATTCGTATACATATTTATTTAAAGTTGAAAAGTTGACTAAAGCAATTTCGAATCGAAAAAAACTGTACTAAGCTGGTCTAATGAAATATGTATAAATATACTTAAAAATGTTATTGTGTTATTTTCTTAAAATACATTCTTGGAAGCTATCTCCGTAATTATTTAGCTCAGGATTACTTTTAAATATGGCTCCCGAAAATCTGATCTCTTATTGATATTGAACACAAATATCCGCAAACTAAAATAAATATCGGTATATACTATCATATACCCAATGAGTATGTTTTCTTCAGATATACTGAAATCGAGATTTACGCTAAAATAAACCACTAAAAATATCTCCTAAAATTTTTCTCGACATTATTTAAAGAAATTTTGAGCACAAAGACCTCATTGAGACGACAGAGTCACCTTTTTTAGATGATTTGTTAAAATTAACATAAAATAATTTAATATTACATGTAAAGTGGAAGAGCGCTCACATAAAAATTATTATTGCATTTTTAAGTTTATTTTTCTGGCCACAAATTACGGCTTAGCGATGATACATAAAACAAAAAACGTAGAAACAGCTTTTCACCGATTGCTCTTAATTTCTTTTCTACAAAGCTCACATTAAAATGCGATCACTATTTATTTATTTCTTACAGTCTAAAATAAATAATGTATTACTAATGAAAAGGTTACTATGCGTTACGAAATTAAAAGCAATTTTGTTAAAAAAAATTAAAGCAATTGATAAGAGATTTTCTCAAGTTTGAAATTTGGAAAACACATAAACAATCTTCAATTCACTACCATTTATAGACCTCAATTATGTATTTTTTGAATAATGAAACATATAAGAAAAAATTAAGTTTGTGTATTTTACGACAAAACAACTCTAAGTAACAAAATTATATCTTTGCATGGTTGCAGTATTGACACGTTTATTTTTTAATGTCTTGGCTAGGACAATTCGCTTAATAAAATTAATAGGAGATAATTGCCACATGTATTCTTTATCACATAATGGCAAAAAACTTCAAAACCGTAAATTGTAATAATTCTACTGACTCAATTCATAAAAAATGTAGCACATTAAATGTTAAAATTTTGATGTTTGTCTTTATGAAAAAAAAAAATGGCGTCTCCATGAAAAAGTAATAATAATGCTGTTATACTTTTCTTCAACCGACAATCGCCCACTGCAAGAGCCCGGTCTAGCCTGCCGACATCCAGCTACTTCTCTATGCCTTAACTATGTCGCCCAAACCGCGTCTATCGGCACATCGCCGCCACTCGAGAACCTTTCCAACTTTCGAATAATATTAATATACACTGGTTAATTACAAGAGAGAATCATATATTGTAAAATATTGTATAATACTTCATACTTTTAAAAATATGAAAAGTAATCATGTAAAATTTTTTTCAATCCGATTAATTGGGCCTACTGGAAAAAGTAAATTATTAGGGTGAAAAACAGAACATGAAACAGTCAGATAAGCACAATCGAAGTTTATGAAAAATGTTAAAATGGCAACAAAATCAGAATTACAGTAGGGTATGTATGTAAAAAAATCAGATTCTAATGAATAATTTAGCTATAACTTCTAGAAATGAACAAAAAGGATTAATTTAGAATATTAATATTCAAAATCAAACGTGATTATTTTATAAGTTATGATTTATATAAATCTCACAAGAGAAATGGCACATTTACTTGACCGGGTATTTCACAAGTATGTGCAGCACTTAGGCAAAAAAGTTCATCCAAAAGTTTTTCAAAAAGTTGTTAAAAGTCTTTCGTTCATAAATTAAACTTTCTTTAAATGTAAACCTAATGAAAACACTTTCAGAGTAAATAAGTCACTTTTGATTACATTTCAAACACGAAATCCGTTAGAAAGTTAAAGACAATAAATATTACAGGCGATACAAAAATCGCAAGACATGCGTACCTAGGATTACCAAAAAGGCGTTTATCTCTTAAGCATCCAAAAAATTAGACCAAATCTTTGAATTCGACTACACGGAGCTAAAATACCAGAGATAACTTTACTTACTTTATAATATACCAATTTAATTTTACGTATGTTACTTGGATAACTAGATAGAAGATATTTCCTCATTAGACAGATTGAATAGTTCCAATCACTAGTCACAACATTCTGAGTCAAATCCTTTATATTCGCCCATTGTTTTTATATATGTTCGGTGTACACAGATAAACTATAAGTTTATTAAAATAATAAATATCTTTGTCACGGGTATTATATAAAGTAGGAATCAATTTTTTTATAGTTACCGTACACAACTGTGATTCTAGCTGTAGCCGTGATATTTGATATTTTGATTAAATGAATTAAATGTAGAGAGAACCCTCAAAATTTTTTTTACCAGTGGCAAAAATGATCACGTCCCTTCATAGATTGCGTCGTGTCACTTTGATTCATTTCACTACATGGAAAAAATATCTCATTGATTATTACTTAAATCAAGTAATTAATGTCAGATAATAAGCAATAAATATCATTAAATTCTCTGAAAATAATTAAAAATAACTTCTCTAGAATAATATACAATATGAATACAATTAAACACTATTTCACAATCCCACATTTAAGAGACCGCAGCCTTAATTAACAACTATACATTTGTACGCTTCTCTAAATTTATCTAATTCTTAAAACGCATTCGAATTCAAGTATTTAGAAGAATAAATATCAATGTGTTAAACAGAATATTGCATTCGTTTCTAAAAACAAGATATGCCTGCTCTAAGAAAATAGATACATAATACTGATTATACATAAAGAAGCACCTAATTGACTTTTCAGTTTGTTAAACCAATAATTACGTTTTTTAAGTACAGTCACGTCAACAAACCCATTTTTCATCATTCTTCTATTAACAATAACTATTTACAGTTAAAAACTCATCAGTTAACAAGAAACAAAAACTTTATTTACACTCTATGCATTGGAATCAGTTAATTTTACCCCTATATGTAACTTTTATCAAATTAGTTATAAATTTTGTCATGATAAATTTAAGACCTCTAACGTCCAAGTTGGAATAAAATAAATTATTGATAAATAACGTACACTTATGACACGGCGTATAAAAATACATGACTGTACCAATGTAAACAAATCGGCTTGTTGTCACGTAGAAAGACATTACATCGTTGTATTAAAATATTCTACTATTTGATGTTAAAAATTGGAAAATTTGATACTAAAATTATTTATATTTAAATATCTTTAAGGGGACAATTAATGGTAACACTTTTTTACGTAAATACCTCGAAAGTTCTTCTGACGGGGGCGTATTTACAAAGGTTCAGGTTATTTCACTTTCATAGATTCCACACACGGGCCAGTGTTTTAGGTCACACAATTATTCACAGTTCACTTCATAATCGAAGAAATAAAAACTGATTTAAATAATATCTGCTCATATTTTCACTTTATTTTACTAGTTCGGCAGTGTTCCAAAGGAATCATTAGTATTTACTATGAACTGTCAGGATTTGATTTCCGTCTCACTTGGTGCGTATTCAGCGCTTGTGTCGATGCTTGTGTGATGAACTGTGCGGTTCCTGAAATGTAGCAATATTATTAAAATAATTTATTAATTACAACATAAAACAGAATATTGAGATTTATAGGTTAAGTAATAGAAAATATCAAAAAGTACAGTGATTCATTAGTTACTTATATTTGACAATCAATAAACTTAGCTGTTCAACAACGTGTAATAATCACGTTTACAACTTTTATGACATTTATTTGTATAATATTAGAAAGTGACATGTTTTAAAGTACCAAGTTCAAGTATCACTCAATGATATATCATATTGAGATAGCCTTTTGTAAGTTTAATTTTATCAGCTGCAATATTCAAGTACATGTACTACTATATCTGCATGGTTTTATTCATTTACATATTCAGTTATAAGCATGCAATAAATATCAATTTAATAACCGTACTTATATAGAAATTGTCATATGCCAAACACCTTTATAATATGAAATGTACATACTTGGAGATTATTAAAATTAAACATCATCATCATTACATAGTTTTTAACTAATGCTCTTTTAGGCTGTAAACAATAATAACATGTAATATATATATACAATCATCATTAATAAGATATTATAGTGCAGAGCAATATTTTATAGAATTCAGGTGGACCCCCGCAGCCACGGGTTACCTTCTGTTCATAACTTTTAGGAATACGGTAGAAATGTAGCTGTGGGGTGTCCACCAAACTGACCTAATTATCAAAGTGGTATATGAATTTTGTTGACCTTTGTTGTAGAGCATTGCGATATTTTGCTTGTTTGCAACAACAGTAACCGCCTGTAATAGCCAGCCAACGTTGCTTGATTTTATAAGCCATTGAAAGTTAAATGTAAACTTATCAGTAATGGTCTACCTGCGGTGGGCTGAGGCGGCCGCGTCGCTGTTGCCGCTGGCTGTGGAGTGGACGCAGTAGGTCGACTTAATCTCGCCGGCCGCGTGCCCCGGACCACTTGTACTGTGCCTCCTCGTACTGCGCCTTTCACTCCACCAGACATGAGTTGCGCTACTCAGAAGATATTTCAATGAATTCAATTATTCCAGTGTGCTTAATATGTTAGGAAAAGTTGATATAACCACAATACCGTCTTCATTTAGCTGTATATCATAATCATCATTTCAGCCATTGGATATCCACAGCTGGACAAATGCCTGGCTCGTAGGTTTCTAATAGGACCAGTTTGAAACGACCTGCATCCAGTGTCTTGCAGGTGGACGTCTTACGCTGTGAGTTCCAGTCTGTTGTCTCGATCTTGTAAAGAAATCTCAAGCACAGCTCTCTCCACGGCTCTTTGAGCGACTATGGGCTTGCTAATGAAGAATGAAGTGAAAGATCACACATCAGTGTAGTAAGTCTCTACTGTTAATGCACATGGCTGTAAACCTTCATCTGAAGGCACTAAAGGACATTGGACGAGAATATTTATAGATATAACAAAGCAACTATTGCACAGGACCAGGACAACATGTTAATTTATCTCTATCTATATAATTTATCTATTAAAAAAATAAAAAAATAAAAATAGAATTTATAAATTTTTACACAGGATTATTTAGTGTCCTATTAGCCACAGTTACATCACAGTCATATTCTAATATGGCAAAAGAGTCTTATGATTATTCGTAAACAAATATTTAGTATCAACATCTATCAGTATACATTATGTGTCCAATGCCTATATTTGACCATAAGCTAGATGATAATGGGTCAATGACTAAATTTCAATAATAATATATCTGTAAAAAAAATTGAATATTTAACATTATAATTTGAATGGTCTATTATCTCACTGAGAAGTTATATCTAGCTAGGTATGTGTTTACACGAGAGCTACATGTCATTCTTCATTTGCAGTTGTTTTGGTAAAATGCAGTTGATCTGACTTATCCTACGACTTGACATGTTTTTCAACTTTAAAAAAGCCGCCTTAAGTAAACTTACTTACAATTGTTGACGCTCTCTACAATCATGTATACACTTTCATTCGCTTACAAAAGGGCAAGTGCGAGAGGGCTTTAGTAACTCTCTCCAGCGAATATACTACATTGACCAACTCGTGTACATGTTTAGTACTAGTCTTGGAATAATCAATTAAAAGATATATTGTAAAACTTTTGGCACAATTTCTACTTTCTCTTCTTTTTCTTCTTTTCAGCCGATAGACGCCCACTGCAAGCCATAAGCCATAAGCTTCTCTCAAAGATCGCCACGATGAGCAGTCTTGCGTTGCCTGCTTCCTGCTACTCCCTGTGATCTTAACTATGTCATCGGTCCACTTAGTGGGTAACCTACCCACGCCGCGTTTTCCGACTCAAAGTGGCCGTTCGAGGACCTTTAAGCCCCAATGACTATCGGTTGTACGAGCGATATGCCCCGCCCATTGCCACTTCAGACGAACAATTCTTTGAGCTACATCAGAAACCTTAGTTCTTCTGTAGATCTTCTCTTTTCTGATGCAATTGTGAAGCGAAACTGAGCTTGTTCATTGATCTTTAGATGACTAAGTTTTCTTATAAGGCCTACCACATCTCGAATCCGTGAGTTATCACCAGCAACAGACGTTGGTCGAAGTTTCATCTTCAGACATTGCTCTATTTTGGACTAGATGTTTCGAAGTTTCCCGAACTCTGCCTATCAGAGGTAGATTCGGCTGATGACCTCTTATTTGAAGTAGAACCTAATTTCTTATTACTGACTTACCTATTGGTAATGATAGAACAGAGGGTTGGTTTGTCAGGACAACGGAAGTCGTGGGCGGCACCGATACCAGAAGGCCACTAGGTGCACCGGACACATTTAACGACAAGGATATTGGCGCTGACAGCCCCGGTATCTGAACTTGAACGTTCTGCAACCCTTGGAGACCCTGTAGACCCTGTAGCGACGTTAAACTTAAACCCTGGAACAGAAATTGGGTTTCAAAGTGTTGTGAATTTATAATAAGTATAGACGGCTTAGATGCATTGTCTCATATTTATACCAATTTTGAAAATTTCCTGCCCTAGCCAATTTTTTATTCTATTTTTCGCGGGTTCGTGAATCGTATAACTGAAACACCAATAACACTAATGTATACCGTCAAAAAATATTTTAATAAGTCTGATCCTTAAAATTTTTATTTTCATAAACAGAAAAACATCATGTACTTGGTAAATCATGCAATTTGTTTAATAATGCAAAACAACATAGTAAAATTAATAACTAAAAATCAACTTTTGTTAGTAAAAACTTAAGCAATAAAGATAAAAATATAACACAGGTTTGTAATAAAAATATTTAGTATAATTAAATCACCAGCCATGAAAGACTTGTTACGACAAAAAAGTTAAATTACAATCACAGATAATATTCATCTAAAAAATTTTATATGATGTTTATCTATTCACAAAAATAACAATTTATGGTCAGTTCTAATGTACTTCTAACCTATTCAACCAATTCGGATGCATCTTTCCGCACGTCATAAAACAAAACATAACATTCATTTGATAATTATTTTTGTTGACTGCGGTTTAGTTATAAAGCTACCTGTAAATGGCATACAGGTTGCTGTTGTGATGCGGGTGTGGAGTTGGGCTCATTGCCCATAAGTCTCTCTAACAACGCACTCTCACTACTCGATACATTCGCTGTTTCACTGTCACGAGTGTATCCACTCATAACCTGTAACAGACGATACTATTTCAATACAGCTTCGCAATATGGTTTCATACAATCTTTATTTTATCACTTTATTATTAAACAATTCGATCTGTATTATACCGTGGATTTAGAAACGAAATACGTCGTATCTCCTTAACTCACTTATCACTCAAATTCAAAATATTCTTTTTCAAATAGGCATTTACATGCGCCTTTTAATAGTCGGTTATTTTAACATTATAAGTAGCCAGCTACCACTGGCTCAGAACGCTGATCTGTTCCACATATTTCGATCAACTAAAAACTATAAAAAGGAATACTGTAATAGGATTCATTTAATAATAAACTTTTAATTTTTTTATTCAAAACTCAGAGGACTTGAGTCTAAGATATATTGTGGAGCTTTATTATATATATGTACACCCAAATCCATACAATATTTGCTAACACTTTGAAAACGAAATCTAGGCGTTACAAATTTATTTTTATTTCTTATATTTAGCTGGTAGCTGTTACTATTTCTCATAAAAGATTTTAAAATATGGCGCATAAGACACGAGCACGAGACTTTTGTAACAAACCATTACATAAAACCTCAAAACTACACTAAAAATAATTTATTTAAAATATGAAGCCCTCCACAGTCCCGCTGTAGGTTACTACTTCAATTTAAAAAATCCGTTATTTAAAAAATCAGACGTAGTATTCGACTATATAATTATTTACTAAACCCTCCACACTGAGAGATATCTACGCTGCAGTAAGACTGCAATACACACGCAATGTATAACAGTCTAACTACATCAAGATGGTCTAGCTGGACAAAAGACTTACGAATCATATATACTACATTCGCCAAATAGAGTTAATAAAGCACTTTTGAAAGCAAAAGAAGGGTATGATGATTGAATTTCGAATTTAGTGGGCTTCAACAATTTTTAACTAGTGTTAAGATGCGTTTACATAGAGATTTTTTATCAATCAAATGCTAGAAACAATTTACGTAAATAAAATACAGGGTTATTTAATAAAAGTTATTCAATAAAACCCCAACACTCATTTAATTTAATTGTCTCATTCAATATCAATCTGAGTCCCTTACATAACAATAGAAGGTTATTGCTAAAACGTAAAAATGGCAGACGTAGGCTTATTTATTGCCACCATATAGACAAATCTTTACATAGTAATATCCAATGAGATAACATGTACATTTTCTTGTATTAACTCTTCGACGAATGCAGTATATTGTAATAATCATTAATAAATTCACAACGCTGGTTGATGTAACGGGTATAGAATATACGTATGTATTGGAACGATTTCATATTACACCGGAATTTTGTACTCTGTACACAAGTCCGAAGCATTTATTTCCAAAAACAAACTGTTTTCATTAGAAAATGCGGAACGTATGACATTGTTCATTTTAAAGACTAGATAAAATAAAAGATCAAAGTTTTGAGTTCTTTCCAAGCCATCGCCGAAGATCGAAGAAACACAAACAGATTCAAACCGTTCGCTTATTTAACAAATAAAACAAAACCATTTAACGTGAACTATGAAAGTGAAGCACCCAATTACTAGTTTTAGCAATTATTTTAACTATAATAGAAAAATAGCGTATATTGTAAACAAATATAAAAAAGACAATACGTCTATTGGACAGATAATAAGTTTAAAATAGTTAAAGTAATATCAAAGACTAAACGAAGTTAGCTACTTTTACAAATTCATTCGAATTTATAGATTTAGAAGCATTAAATCTAAGTTGTGGAACTGCAAATATTAACATATTTACCTATATATTACTTTTATCACTCTTTACGTAATTATTTAAGAAAAGAAAATTTAATGTACAAACATTTAAAATTATTAAATAGTAACTTAAACTTAATTTTTGGTTTATACTTATTGTAGTGGTATACTTATATAGCTATATTTGTTTCCATATAGACAGACAAACTATTTTACATAAATTTAATTATTAATACGGATATTTGAGTACTCATGACAGTAGCCCGCCTAATGTAAACTCTAGAATGTAAAATTTAATGTCATTACTTGGAAAAATATTTTTCGTTTTTATTTGTAGCGTCTTATAAAACAACAGTGAATTGAATGAAAATTAAAAGGTAAATAAAAAAATAATCATAGGTTAAAGCTATTTTAGGTATCTACAGTAAATGTATATATAAAAAAAGTTATTAATTACCTGTTGCGTATAAGTTGGTAATGTATGCGACGCTGTCGTTGTGGCTATTAACCTCGCACCTGCGATGGAAACAGTACGACCGAGCAATTTATGCGCGTCAATTGTGCCGTCTGTCGCAGTGTTGCCGTGCGTTGCGTGGGTTGCGTGCGTCGAATGTGTTGCGTGGGTCACGTGTGTCGCATGGGAAGCGTGCGTCGCGTGAGTCATAGCCGCTGGCGCACTGTTCAGTAGGTTCAGAATCGTTGCATTGCTATTTGTAGTACTGACTACTGCTTTTGCAGCATTTTGGCTGGCCGCTGAAATACCAAAAGTATTCTATTATAACAAAATATAAAGCTGATTACTTATCTTGTACACTAAAAATGAACCAAAAAGAATTTTGAGGCATATTTTTGATTATATAAAGTAGGTGCTCGTCAACAATGGAACATAAACATCTCTCATAGCATGATGATGTGCTGCATTATGTTTACGCATTACTCACTACTTAACGACTCAATGCTTTCACATAGACCACCGAAAACTGTAGGCAATGCTTTTTTAGTTCTATACCTGAAGGGAGAAGGGATGTCAATCGCCAGTAGCGCTCTTTGCGCAGCTTACGCTCTTTGCACAGCGCAACTCCACGCTCGAAAATGAATAAAGGAATGGAAGAGAAAAAGATTCGCAAATATGGCCTGTTCCACTTCTATGTTAATCATTTATTCATTTTGTTATCCACTTAGGACAATTTACAGTCATGAAAAACATGCCAAGAGAACTTAATTTGACAGAAACTAGAATCAGATTTAGCTCCCCTATAATAGCTTATAATAGCATCCTTAAACTTAAGCTAGTCTGAAAAGAGCCCACAACAAACTCACTAAGATACGCATCAATTACTTCGACATGCAAGAAAATTATAGTACCCAGCATTTAACCACTTCGGTATGGCGCTTGTCGGCCACAAAACTTTAGTCACAGTCAAACGTAGACTTTAGTCGACTTTTAGAAGTTAACCAAGAAATTTTAACTTATCCCTGCAATCACAGTTTCTTATGGTTACATTACGTGAACGTAATGCGTTGTATCAGGATGTATTCTTTAGGCGAAATAAAATAAATAAATCGAAACGAAATAAAACACTCTCATCACAAATGTTTAAAAAAGCAAGACAGGCTCAGTGTCGCGGCAGATAAGAGTAGGCCGTGCGAATTGTGGCCGTTGACTATAGTCAACTCTCGTACCGAAGTGGTTAATTTGACCAGTCGAAAAAATTTTACGTCGGAAAGATTACTCTTTTCTAAACACAATCTTTATCTATTCGCTATAACTATAAGACACACTAGCCTCATTTCAAAGAGAAGGTAACAGATTCTAATCCAGTATGAATTGGTACGTATTCGAATGAAAGTTTTTTTACTTGAATTAAAAATCACAGAACGCTAACAAAATCCGTGGCAATTATATTTGACTTCCGTTCCAAAAGTTAGTTTATCTGATTCTAGTTTTGCATCAATTAAATATTTGAAAAATTTAACGAGCAAACCTTGTTGGAATTGTTGTGCAGAGTTCATGAGGCTTGTCACAAGTGCACTTATGGCAGGATTGGTTGTTCTTGGCTTGGTAACAATAGCCTTTTGCTGCGTGGTCGAGGTATTCGTGTATTGAATATTCTGTACCTGTTTAAATATACAAAAGATAATATTAAATGGTTTACAGCTTAATTGGTTACAGGTGTCAAAGCTTTGAAAATGTGATTGTATAGCTCATTGGCTGTTAATTACTTTATCGTACACCCTATTCTAAAATCAACGGTCTCAGAAATAATTAACGTAAAGACAACACAGCATGGAAGCGTTCCCATAATTCGAATTACTGCATATTAAAATTAATCATTGTAAATTATATATATCAGAATCATTTGAATCGTCAAAAATTATTGGAGGGGCTATTTGCTGTCAAATGAATTGTCCATTCACTCCTTTAAAGCTTTTACACCTATAATCGATCATCCTGTATTTATAAACTTCTGAGCCACATGTCCAATAAATGTTTAAATGATGAAAAATTAAATGCACGAATATAATATTACCCAATATTTTCGTAACAAAGTTATGTTCGTATCAAAAGTTAAATGAGAGTCTGTTTAGCCTGTTATTTAATGTACGCGTTTCAATATTTTTACAATGTTTAACTTTTGGTAAGGGATATACCTCATTGACAACATTTAAACCAGGTTTAATTTTGTTTACTTAAAATAAGTATTCCATGTACCCGTATAAGACATGTCTTCGTAAAATATATGTTAAAGACACTTAGCAAACCATTTAATTGAAAGATTAATACGTCAAGGTATTCAAAATAACCATAATAAAGATGGCATAGTTTCTAAATTTCTTTGCTTGCATCTTTTTCTCCCTGGCAACAATGCTGTTGATTCATACAATAATCCCATGATAACTCTGCGAATCCGGATCTTGTATAAGATTATGAGTTGACAGTATTTCATACTTGGTATGTACCCCTATCTTGTTTGGGACAGGGTTTTTATTCCTCTTTTATTAATTTTTTTCACAACCTTTTTTATTTTTATACTCTTCTGTCATTCCTCTTAAGATCTATCTTTCCTCTTCTTTCATTCTACAATTTTCTTTCATTCTTTTCCATACTAATTTTCGTTCATATCAATATATATATTAGTATTGCCTTATGCACACTTTTAATACCTTATAACAATGTATACCAAAGTTATCGAAAGACGACGAAATACTAAGTGGCAAATAAAAAATAAACACGTTTTACGTCTGATCCTCGTTACAAATGTAATGGTTAACATTTGTACTATAAAGTGAAGGCATCCCTGTTAGTAAAAGATATGCACAACCGATTACAATGCGATGCTACTCAGGGTTTGACTTATAAAATTCTGCGCAGCTTTTTTATAGTGATTCCGAACCCGCTTGCGGTACAGTGTTATCGGTAGCACTATAACACCTCCATAGTTACACTAGCTACTGTTACAGAACGGAGAACAATGAACACCGCTATAGTCTTCATCTAGCAAGTATATAAGTACAAAATAAGGCAATCACCTGCGAAGTGCCCGCAGAAGACATTAGAGGATGTTGTATGTGTATAATAGCAGACTGCATTTTCTGAGGGTTTAAAGGCTGAGGTGGGTTGGTCAATTGCTGTGCCAATAGCTGATTTGTTGACGCTTGCGTCGAATGGATATCATGTACCTGAAATTTCACATTCGTTTTAAGATATTTAAAAAAAAAAGTAATTTATAGAATAACATAAATCAAAAGGTATAATGGAAATTTTTAGCCCGTGGTAGTGGGCAGGCCGCATCCGAACAATCCTATTGGAAATCTAAGAGGAGAGAATCCAGTAGTGAACATAGATCTCGCTATGATTATGAACAGAAAACTTACTTTACTCTGGTATGCGGTTGAAATTGAGAATTTTCCTCTAAATCATTGTCTTTTTACATTAATGAATGTAATAGAATGGTTTGTGTATTTATTAATGCATAAAAAATGTAAAAAAAAATACCTTAAACTATAACGACTAAAATATGAGTTGAAAGCAAAATTAGTTTAACAAGCTTTCATCTATGGATTTATAAGTAAATCACCTGCGGTGAGAGACGAGGTGTTGTCGGTGATGGCTGCTGCTTCAGTGCAACATCATTCGTAACAACAGCAGCCGCAGCCACGTTTCCCACGTTGCCCACGCTGCTCACACTTCCCACGCTACCCACGTTACTCGCGGAGCCAACGTTGGCTGCAGAAGCAACGTTGCCCACTGCAGCAACATTTCCAACAGTCGCAACGTTGCCCACAGTGCCCACAACAGTCCCAACGGTTGCAACGCCGCCCACGCTACCCACTTGTTGTAGTTGAGCCTGCTATTACGAATATCTATTAGTGCACATATTCTTAACAGATTAAAACAATAAGATAAAAGTAATTCTTAACAAATCCCATATCTATATTATTGCAGTCTAAATGTTATACGTTCCTTATATATTATATATAGTATTTATGTGTTTGTACTATCTCTAAATCTCAGCTCAAATGAGACAAGACTATATCTAAATATGATTTCGTAAATTTAACACTTTTATTTTATCTCTTTTATCAATACCTTGACTACAGTCCTAATGTTAAAGATGACAATTTATTCAATATTTAAGAGTGACAGTTTTATGTACAGAGATCGGATATTTGGACGCAAATATACTAAAAACTAAAGAGTTAGCTTAGCGTCCGTATATCCGATCTCTGATCATGCACTATTCATATACATTTTATAATTATACACAAAATATGAATATAGTTTGTGAAATATAAATTGAAAAACACTAACCAAAATAGGTAACTGTCTTGTATTTGCATGTGCATTAGGTGTAGGCGCAATGGCAGATGTTCTGAAAAGAAATTTAAATCGATAATTACGTTATCAATTTAAATTAATCGTTAATTTACACACAAGCTTTTGTAACCTTACAAACTTTTAATATAATCTAATATTCCTGCTAAAGCTTGAATATCATCTATACTTAGTTATCTATTTGCGATTATTTACAGTGATTACTTGTGTAAGAGAAAAAGGAAACCAGAAGAGCAAATAATGGCATCATTCAACTTAAAGCTACGAGAGTTTCTATCGCGGCCTGATATGAGAGCAGATCTCTCCGAAGAGCCTAAAGATAATTCAGACGGATAATCCTAAGTCTTATTATCACTAAAAAATCTTTCCCACCATAATATGATTTCATTACAGATTTTTGTTTTATTAACTTTTTAAAATTAATGACTATTTATATGATAATTCTGAGTTCATTTAAAGAATTATCTTAAATGACTTATTATTTTAATATCTTCTTATTATAAATTATTAAAGATTAAAATTGAAATTGAAAAAATATTAAATAATTATAGATGAAATAAAACAATATTATATGATAATTACTACACGGAGACCCTTATCCCTCCCCCCCCCCCATCTCGCCGACGCGTACTTATAATAACTACATACTTATATTAAAACTACATACTTATAATAATAAAAAAATACAGGTTAATATTAGAACGGTCAAATCTAAGTAAATAGTTATTAATGTTTACACTATATACAGATAAAAATATTGTCTACTATTCATTATAATATTAAGTTTGTTTTTATATTTAATAATTTAATTGTCCACATATACTGAATCTGGCCATTAAATACTATTATAATCGAAAATATACCAAAATTTAGTTTTGAATTTGGTATCTGTCATTTTTATAGAATTTTTATTGTGTTTTCTTATTTTCAGGCCAATCTATTGTAGAATAGAACAGGAGGAAGAAAGAGAACAAAATCGTTTTGACTGCATTACATAAAGTTGGTATGGAGTAAAATGCAATTTTTAGAATCCTCCATATGCTTGGTATTAGTCAAATGTTTTTGTACCGGGCTATTGATAGTTACAATAAAACCTACAGTAAGTTTTGACAGAGAAAGATCTAACCGTCCTTGTAGTGCTCAAAGCAGTAAGGGAGAGAATTTGAAGCTATCCTGTTCAAAATTTTTTTATCTCGGGTGATGAAAATGGCGCGTAGAACAATGTCTCGTATTTTAAAAGATAACTTAGGGCTAGCAGCCAATAAGGGACGCATTTTACAGATGAGAATTTTTTTACGATTGAGCAATATTTCAACAAACAAAATGACGTATTTATGTTGAAAACTCTAATGAAGCTTTCCAATTAGGCAACAGAGTATAACGTGTGCATTATCCGACTTTAGTGATGGTTTGGTAGAATGTAAGGCACATAGGAGTAACTGAGTCATATTTTCATAACAAAGGTATCAAAACATCACCACAAGAGTATCAAGATACTATTCTTGAGGAAGTAGTTAAGCGCCTTAACAAGACTATCTTCAATACCTAAGAATGGTCCTTTTAGCAACACTTGAGTCTGAAAGCTTGATCCTCCCAATCATGGTTAGAAACGAAAGTTTCGGAGTTCATCAAAGCTAAACACCGTCCGCTATTTAGTCCTAATCTTAATCTACTGGATTATGATTTATGGTCAGTTTTAGAGGTTAAGGCTTTCTCTAAACGCCATGACAATTGAAGTCTCTAAAACAATCCATACTGATCCATACTGGCTGAGAAGAATTTTCCCATAGAAAGAGTGCATGCTCCTATTGATATCGTTTAAAGGACTGTATTGTAAGCCTATATATTTTAAATGATTTTATATTATCTAACATACTGAAATAGTAATTAAAGTTACATACAACAAAAAAGTTTTTTTTGGCTTGAACAATATTTATGGCTAGATTGTGTATATAGGATATACTATAAAACAACTAGAGGGTAACGTAGAAATTGAGAGAAGAAAAAGAAATACTAAAAAACTTTTTTATTACTTACACAACAGGAACTGTAGTTGCATGTGTTTGAACGGTAGAACTATTTGCCGCTGCAGATCTCTGTTGTAACAATAATTGCTGCCCCTGTAAATTCAATATTGATCTTAAATACCTTTGATTAAAGTTTGTTACCAAATTAATTATAACATAATGTTATTGTTATAAAACATAGGCATAAACATTATTATTAAATCATTGCCATAACAGTTATCATTAAAAGTTGAAATAGCTAAATTTTATTCTTAAATAAATATTGGAAATACCTATTGTACCTATTTATGCATAGTGTGCATAGTATTGAAACAAACATTTTTATACTATAACAACCGACATAAACTATTAATAGCATGAATTCAATCTCATTGGATACATTAAAACATTATATCTTTTTTTTCAGCCGATGAACCCTCACTTCAAAATACGGGCCTCCCTCAAAGAAGGTCACGATGACCGGTCTTACATTGCCCGCACTCAGCGACTTTCCACGAGCTTTACAATGTAGTGACTACCGGCTCGTGGTCGCTATTAGAGAACCTTTCGACCCAACGGCCATCGATTGCAGGAGCAATGTGCCCCATATACTGACTATACAGACGAGCGATTCTTCAAGCTAAGTCGGTAGAGTTGGTTCTTCTGTAGATCTCCCCATTTCTGATTCGATCACCCAGCGAAACTCCGAGTATAGCCTTTTCCATGGCCCTCTGGTTAACATTAACTTACGAGGGCCATCATAAACTTTGTTTATGATATTAATTATTATGACTTACTAATTTAATAACAAACTACCACGACCATAAAATAAGGATTTATATAATTAACATATATTTGTAAAGTAAAATATTAAAGTTAATGTTAATAAGAAATAAAACATTGAATTTTTATTACATTTTTGTTTACCATTTCTCTCATACCACCAGTGAAAGATACCCTTGGTAACTGTCCAGGTACAATATGTTTTATCCTCACTGATTTACGTCCCTCTTCAGTAAAAATCTCAGTGAACTGTTGGATATATTTATTTGCTTGAAGTCTTGATCCTAAAATGTTTATAATTATCGTATAAATACTCATACAAAAATATCCTAATAATATATTTATAAAATATTCTGATATTATATCTAAAATATGGTTGCATATTATAATTTATAGTATCACTAACCTAATGTAAATCGACACGCAGCTCCATTCCTTTCACCTTCAACGTGATCTCTATCAACATACAACTCTCCAAGGAACTCCTGATCGGACGGCCTTTGTAATATTGAAAGTTTGATATGGAAAAATCCATCACCAGCATGTGGGGAAGTTTTTTCAGTCTCTAGAATGTATTCTTCCACTAACTGTGGTTGACAGTCTGATGTCGGCCGAGGACGTTCATATGCCCGTGCTAAACGAAGTGGAGCGGTCGGTTCAGACGGCAAAACTAGTGGTACTGAATCCATTTTAGGTGGCTCTATTGGTTTGAACACCTGTACATACCGAAATATATAAAAATCAACTATTACTTCTACATATTTGCACCAAATGGATACACTTGTCCATTATTATTGACTTTAAACTAAATCGGAAAGTTTTTCTGTCCGCAATCATAAATATTACTATTTTAAATGAACAAAACGATATTACTTAATATCAACATTCAGTTTGTGTTGGTACACCTGTACTGAATATTTTCAAAAACAATCTGGATATCTGTAAGAAGTACTATGACAAACACACACAAACTATGTAGCTACTAGTATGCTCGTTAAGTTAATCAATTGTTGACTTTGCTGTGGACTTAAAAATATTTTTATGTCTACATCAAACTCAACATTAATGAATTATTATTTTTTAATAAATGATTAATAATTACCTCTGGTGGCTTTTTAGGATATTTGGAGGTAAGTCGGGTAAGTGGAACAGACTGCCTGCTGTTCTTAGCTCTCTGTCTATGAATTAATTCTAATAATTCTAACCCATGGTAGTGGGTAAATTGGTCCAATTTTCTTTTTCTATTTACCGCCACCTGAAAATATTATTACTATTTCAATATATTTCAAATACATAATAAAAAAATTTCATTACAAGGCTGTGTTAAGGAACAAATGCTACTCATTATAACAGAGGTGGCCAAACTGCGGCTCGGGAGCCACATGCGGCTCTTTAAACGTTTATTTTTGACTCCGATTGATTGTAGAATTATTTCAATACTTAACTATATATTACCTATGTCAGCTCCTGGGAAATTGAAACAAATTACTGCAGTGAATAATAATTATTATTATTCCACTATAAAATTAGCGAAATCCAACTACCGATCATAATTGATTAACCGGCATTTTAAGTATTATTATGAGTGCTGTCATATACATGTGCCATTATATCTAACTTCAAAACACATATTTTGTACTTTTGTTTAAATAAAGTCAATGAGTACGAGTTTTGTAAAAAAAAACGTTCTTTTGCGTGTTTTAAATGCGCCTACGCGTGCGGCCCGAAAATAATTTTAAATTTCGAGAAATAGCCCCTCCTGCATTATAATACCAAAAAAATTAAATATTTCATATAATTTATACATAACGTATGTATTTCCTAATACATCTTGTATAGCTCTTTATTCTATTTCATGTTAAAAGCTTAGGGAATCTATTGTTAAATATTACCTGGGAATATCGCTTTGCCTGTCGTCGTATTCTAGGTGTATTAAAAATTCTTGGGGCAGCGTGTAATCGAGCAGCTAAGAGTCCTACAGCTGGTCGTGGATCTAAACAAAGGGGTGGAGCAGCTGCATGCACTAAGGCCGCTTCTACTGCTTCAAGAGCTCCTCTTTCTTCACCTGTCCAGCCACATTTTCCTCCAATACACATGGCATCTGTTATTATACTCTAAAATACGGGAAATAATAAAATTAAAATTAATTCTAAATAAAAAACTCATAATTATTGGATCGAATTTATGAGTAATTATTATTTACTATTGTAAGTGTACATCATTAAACATCATAAAAGTTTTTTAAAACTACCTTAAAAAGTACATTACCTGATTAGTAGGCCTTAATAAGACATGATGTGTATCACAAAGAAAACTAGGATATGCCTGCCTATAATCCCTTATTTGAGCAATTATGCAGCCAGAGTAGAAAAGTGATGAGTGTTCTGATTCTAACAAATCTAGAAGGACCACAGGTAATTCCTCATTATCTATATAACTGAGAAGTTCTTCTTCTTCATATGGCCACCGGGGGGTCTCAATTAGTGTTTCCTCTTGATTTTGTATCTGGTAAAGTAGATTATTGAATAAAATATTATTAAAACATTGAAATCATTTATGTTGTTCATTGTAGACACAAATGACTTTGATAAATTGATACAGAATGGAAAAAGTACAGGATCTAACCATGGAAGGGATAATCAATACTTATTCACCAAATTTTGTCTATTGACTAGGTAATTATGGAGAGGGCTTCAATGTCTAACTATAAGTAGACAACTATTTTTCAAGTGTCAACCATAAACAGGTTTAGTTTATTATCCATCGATGAATGGACAATAAACTAAACCAGCTAATAGACATTTAACCCGCTAATAGACATTTTTTTTCCGAAAATGCTTTCAATAATAATGTAATTTTGAATGCTAGTCTATACATGTATTTAGATATACATTCTTTTTTACAAACATGTATTTGAAATCAGTTTCTATTTGAATTTATTGTTTGACCTATTTGGTAAAACAAAAAATGTTACTATAAGAATTTAACACAATTACATTTTATTACAAAAATCTAGACTACTAAGAGATTACTTTAGTCTTCTAAAGTTGTTTTCAATCAAAATGGTTTTTCACTTTTTAATAATAATATGGTCTATTTAAGTTAATGTATAGAATTAAATTACAAAATAAAATTTTGAAAAAATTATGTTAACATTTGAGTCAATATAACCAGTTTATACAATAATATTCTGAAATCTAAGAAAAACCCCAGTAAAAGAATGTTGATATTTAATAGCAAACAGTTCTCACATAAGGTGTAAGATGTAATATAATTGAATGTATGTAACATCTTTATCAACAATTTTTAAGATACAATTTCTAAATATATGTACACATATATCTTTGGAACTACATGTCTTAGATACTTGAAATTTAATAGGAGTATTCCTTTTTCTAATAAGAGGTCATCTAAAAATGGAACTTACAAAATTCCACCCACAAGTGTGGCAAAGGGGGCTTTCATTAAGTTCATGAAATAGGGGGGAAAGCTTAAAAAACATTTTTATTTAAAAAATTACTTACATTGACTTCAGGTGGCTGAATGTATTGTGTATTACCATTAACTTTTAAAGACAATGAATAACCTTTATTGCCCGGATACAGATTTATTATTAGAGTATTAAGATTATATGTTGCTAATAACTTTTCTAATAAGTATGAAGTTGTTTTAAGACCTTGCTGTAAAACATAAAAGAAAACAATATATTTTGTGAAACTTTTTTAATAAGAAATTTATGCACTTTTTTTAAGAAATATGGATATGATAAGAACATTATAACATACACAAAAAAAAATATTTTAGAATTGGAAGTGTCAGCAGATGTAGACAAAACTACTGATTTACATATTAACTCTTACAAGTGTTATTAACTACAATAAAAATCCTTCATGCATTTGTAATATTAAATAAATCTAATATGAAAAATAAATCTTTCCTGAGGATAAATTCAAAATTTAAATAGTTTTTAATCTTAAAATCTATGATATTTTAATTTTATAATTGCATTTTATACATGTAATAAACATCCAATTGGTTATTAACTAGTTTTAAATAATAACAAATACCCTTTAAAATTTGATTATTTTACTGCCTATATTAAAAATTCATTACAAAAACTCAACTTGCAAACCTGTTTTTGCTCGGAGTTAACAAATAAATTGGTATACAACAAAATTGTTTGTAATAATTTATACTCTTCAATATATTTCATAACCAAGGATCAATTAAAAATGAAAGTAGATACTCACATAATTAATTTGTGATGCTTCATCTCTACTTAATTCATTGTACAATTCATGGAGCTTTTTGAACAAATCAAATTTTTCTGTAATTTTAGTACTGGCTACAGGAGTAGAATTTCTTTGGAACTTCATTCTACTGTCATCAACAGATTCTGAAATATGCATTTTTTCATGGGTCCAAGTCATTTTATGGTCTGGAACACCACTGTCAAATTGTGTTAAGTTTGCATTCGCATGTTTCACCCGATTTAATATTACCTGAAATTTTATTGTTATTTAATATTTCATTTATGAGGAAATTTTGATTCTAAACACAAATTTAACTATTATAACACTTGCCTCTGCTTCCAATGCCGCGTGAATTAAACCATCCATAATGTCATTAATTAAAAAGAAATATTTAAATGGCAGTTGCGATTTTAAATATATTGATTCATTTTAACAGTTTAGGCCTGAGTATTAAGTCATGATTTATGGAAAACTAATACGCTTTATTTATGTTTCACACTGCATGACAGTAAAATAACATGTCCAATGTCCATCAACATTTTTGACAGTTCTAAAGAAAGTTGTCAGTATTGGTTCATTCTTTTCAAAAATGCACTTCTCGACTGTATGACTCTTGTATCATGATCGCGATCGAAAAAGGAATAAAAAAGATCCTTTAGAAAATAGTACCGGTAAATATACGTGAAAGTTTTATACACATTATAACACGTGTATTTTGAATAAACTTAAACCTATTAATTTCTTACAAAATATATTTTTTATTTTCAATAAACTTCTTACCGATTTATTTCATATCGTTAATGGTATGTATATGGACATCGGAGGGATTGTGAACGTTAAAATAATTAAAAAAAAACTATTTGGTATAATATACATGTGTCAGATTTAAAATAGTTTTCATTATATAAATTTATTTTTTTAAAGGTAAAAATAGTTTTCGGAGTAAAGAGAATCCTAACTGAAAGGAAACAATCTTAAAAAAAGGAAACAGAATGGCTGTTTCAGGCGGAATGCCTGTATGTATACACCTCTTGGAAAATATCGCAAAGTATTGCGACAGTCGCACTTTGTTAACACCTAAGTCGACTCAAATTGTATTTTTCATTTCTTTTCAATTACGTAAATGCGGATTAAAGAAATCTTAAAGTTGAAGTCCGCCGCAGCCTGAGCCGCTTCTAGTTTGCGTATTTTTTTGTTGAAATAGCATTTTATAGGATTAGCGCCAAAGTGTCGGTGATAACGGTTTAAGAGTAGAGAGACTGTTCATCACGCCAGCGTGACCGAGAACGTTCATATTGACTATACAGAATGATTGTTTATAGGTGTATATGCATTAAAGTCACCCCATTTATATTATATTTACCCTTTTTGTCATCAAAAAGGTTTAAAGCTTTTACACCTTTTTCCAATCACGGTTTCAAGTGATCCCTCTGGAATATATTACATTATTTTTTTATTAGAATGTGACAAATCAATTACTTTTGGCAGTACCTGTCTGTCAGTCTGCAGAGACAAATAGTAAATAGTACACCAATATCTCACTTTGCGTCGTGGTTACGTTCCAAAAAAACACAACGCAAATTGAAACGCCGCAAAGTGAATTAAGATTTTCTATAGCAAACCATGTAAATACAGAAGATAGGTTTCAGGGTCACGGAAATACTACTTTTCAAAAAGAAAATTGAACAAGGTAAACATTTAAAAAACAAAAATAATGTAACTCTGGCCATAAATAACCTTTTTGTAACCAGAAACAACATATAAAAATTTATATAAATTTATTATTCTCTTTTTAAAAAAGCACAACAGACTACATTACAACACATTACGTAATTGAAACTGAACTCTTAAAATTAGCAAAACTAAGTGAAAATAAAACTGTATTCAAATTGCGTTGAATTTTAGTTGGAAAGGGAATCCCCGAATTTTGATGGCATGTAGCAATTAGAAACAAAAGTGTAGCCAACTTTTAGAAAAAATAGAAAATTAAAAAAATAAAGACTCGAACCCAAAACAACGCAACCTCGAAAATCTAACGACGCACAGTGAAAATTAGTGCTAATTAAGCAGCGACGTAATTTCGAAATAAACGCAAAACGAAACGACGCAAAGCGAGGCATTGGTGTAATTATGTTGTATACGAGGGTGAATCAAAAAGTTCTTAGAAGTGCATATATATGAAACCTTTTTGGATCAAGTTCGATATTCAAATTAAAGAGTGTCTATCACACTATATTTATGCAGACTGTCATTAGTTTTTGTCACTTCGTTCGCATGTAATAAATTTTTTTGTGCAACGAGTTGCTAAAAAGTCAAAATTATGGATAAAAGTGAGTTACGTGCGGTGATAAAATATCTCAGTTTGAAAAAAATGTCTACGAAGGAAATTTTTTTGGACATTCAGCAGACATTAGGGGGTGATGCTGTACCCTATTCTACGGTTGCGTACTGGGTGGCTGAATTTAAAAGAGGTAGATCAAGCTGTAAAGATGACCCGCGTTTGTAGCTGCCGTAGAGGACTTTTTCGAGAGTCAAGAAAATTATTTTTTTTCACAAGGAATAAGGAAGTTACAAACGCGTTATTCTAAATGCATTGCATTGGAGGGAGATTATGTAGAAAAATAAAATATTATTATTTAAATCTTTGCATTTTTAAATATTGATTCCAAGAATTTTTTGATTCACCCTCGTATTACGTAATAGCGTCTTCAAAATTCACATTACGATTCTTTACATTATTTATTATCTCTGAAATCATTCCTTTTTGATTGCCAGTATTTTACATTTATTAAACAACTTTAAAGCTTTTATACTTTCCTATCAGCCTTTATTCAAAAGTACTTTAGGGTACCAAATTTCTTATTTAATTTCAAGTATTATGTCTTGTTAGCATTATATTTAGAATAAATAATAGAATCGAAATCAGATGATTCCAAAATGATTTACTAAAGGTAGTCATATAGAACACAAAGAAACATTGAGCAATGTTTCTGGTGCTTTTACAATTGGAAATTATTTCATCTAATTCTGTATAAAACACTGCAATCCAATTATTCATCTGCACTCACATAAATTTGAGTGGGTATAATTAAATATGAAACGAACATATATATATATATATATATATATATATATATATATATATATATATATATATATATATATATAAATACTCGGAATATATATACATACCAAACAAAACAAAGACAAATGTCAATGTATATGGTTACATAGTACATTAATAGGTTAAACATTAGCATAGCTAGACTTCCCAATACATTTATTTTGTTGCAATCTATATTTTAAATTTTCCATAATGATACCATTTTATGGAAATTATTATAGCTTATGCCAAAGCCAATATCTGTTGGATAGATAGGTTAAATAAATTAAGAACAGTATTCAAATAGAATATAAATTTATTTACAAAAAATTACAAATTTCTAATTATCATTAGAAGCCATATGCCTTATGAGATTAGAAATAAATTTGTCAATTTTACGCACGTCTTGTTGCACTTCAGTTTTGTACTGCAGGCACTAAAAAAGAAAAAAAGATTATATAAATTGTTTTAATAAATATAATCTGGTTGAACAAACTACATATAGTAAATGTCCAACTATTTTATAAAATAGACTTATTTCTTTATCTAAATTTATTTGTTATCTATGAGTGATATGTAAGTTATATATGATAATTAAATCATAATTTGTATGGTCAGTTATGTTTTAAAATAAATGAATATATTCAATTACTCTTCAACACTCCATGCAATTGTATCAAACCTGTAACGATAATTAATAATAGCCACATCAATCATATTCCAGTGTAATACAAAAAGCTAGTATATATCATAAGACCTATTACTTATTAATATATGTAAGCAAGATTTGATCCCTTACAAGGAAAGAAGTAAGTACTATTAAAGCAACTAAGATGCTATGGTAGTTGTGCAGTATAACAAGACTACAAGGCTGCATGTATGAGATGTAGCCAAAAAGCTTAAGAAACCAAATGTGAAGTTAGAGACATGTGAATGCCACTAGAGTACATTAACAATAAGATAATTATGATGGACCTCAATATTGAAGCACAATTTAAAAAATTAAATTATTGAATAAACTATATTTTCACATAGAACTTCCACTTACTTTCGGGTTATGGACAATATCTACATTTGACTAGTACTTTACATGCCTTAAGCATGATTTATAAACCTTTGATTAGTTAGGTAAATGTAAATAAATTAAAGAAATACCTAATAAAAAAAAATAATGATATAGCAAAATTTTAATTTTAATTAATCATGTTTAAATATATATGTTATTCTCTTCATAAAGTTATTAGAAACATAAATGTGCTACAACAATCAGCAATAGTTTTTCAATGATCTTTCAAATATGTTTAAAATATTTTGTAATAAAAAATAATAAAAGAGGCATTAAAATTATAAAATTATGTTGATAAATAATTAGCTGGATTTAGACTTAAATTATCAAATGATTCACTATTGTAAATGAAAAGGCAAACTTCAAGTAGGCTGACTGTCTTAAAATTCATGGTAAATAAGACAGGTAGACTGAAACTGTAGTCTGTATTATAAAGCACATGGAAAGCTACTGTCCTTCAGATGAAGACATTTAAAATAGAACACAGAGGGGATCAAATTTTGCCTGTAACTTATACAAGACATATACACTAACTTTGTAATTATTCCTCTTTTTTTGGTTCTCCAGTTGTCTTATATGACGATGGGTCTACTTTCCTATTCCCTTCACTTCATTTTAACTTTCCATGTTCTTTGCAATACCTATTAAACTTTAAAGTTTTTAATTGGTAAACATTTTACAAGAATGTTACAATTATTGTGCATACATTCATTTCAATTATCATTTTTAGGAAAAATTATAGAAATTAAATACCTAATAAGATCACCTTGGAGCCTTATATTTAACGAAAATCTTACTTAGTTCCTGAATGAATCTAAACTATGATTAATCTGATTGTTCAGCTCGTTTAGAGATGACTTTAACATCAATGATAAAGATTTCAAAATAGATTTCTAAATTATACTTTTATAGCAAAGTAGTTAGTCATTGATATTGGCTTCTTGAAAAGAATAAACTATAAATAAACTTGTTTTAGGATAAAAACCGTATTTTCTAGTAAAAACCAGTCTATGTGTAGTAATGAACATCCATCAACTGGTTTTAATGAAAATGATGGTCACATTAACACATCAGCTCGACAAAGAGACGACCTACTGTTATATTATAACTAAATTAAGTGAAATAAATTTTTGAGGCCAAATAGCATTAGCCAGCAAATAAAGAACACTCGAAAAAAACCGTAAAAGATAATATTTCAAGTACTATACCTTTTTATTATCTGTTATTTTTACCAAAAATATGCCTTTAGAATGGGAATATTTAATACTGTATCGAGTATTTATTGGATCACGCAAATATAACATTTCTGCTGACTTCTCAAATTCCTCCCAATTAGGTATAAAAGTCATTTTTCTATTACTTTTATTAGAAATATTTCCAATGTTAATTTTATTACAATTGCCGTGAACAAATCTACAAAATTACGAAAAATATAAAATCGTACAGCAAAAACATACAACACACGTTAACATGTTAGAATTGACATTTATGGGTTGCCATGTCATTGAAAGTGATCATATATATGAACTTATTTATTAACGTAAAACTATGAAATTTCTGATTAAATTAAATAACTAGAAGACGAAGCCTGTAATTAACATATTTACATAACAATTAAACTTTAAAAAACGTTACTCTTGGTACCTACTCCGGCAGTTCTGTTCCATAATCTTCAATATGCCGTTTCGATAATGCTCTTGGTTTCGTTATTGCGCTGTAAAACTTTTGCCGCGCTCTAGACGTATAAAACAGTATTCTACCATCTTATTTAAGGAAGGGTGTACGGTGGCAAAAATATGTTTTGAAATGAAATGATACAAATTTGCTTAATACAAAAAAAAGTGTCGTATTAATTTACAAAAAGTTGGCCTTTGTCCCTTTGTTGGCCCTTTTTCAAATGTTGGCCGCCACTGAACGTACACGTTCATGTAGTAACATCGCAATGGCGTTAACTTTTCGAACTAGTGTAATGCTTTGTGTTTGTCGCTGGGTTTGTTTCATAGACTTTTCTTTCCTTTGTAAAAAAAAGTCAATAGAGGTGAGGTCTATCGACTCAGATAGCCATGAATTCTTCCTACTAACAAGACCGTCTATCCACCTTGTGGTTGAACGTCCTATGTTGCGCTTGCCGACCTGTGGTCTACACTCCAGAACCTTAAAACCTCAATAGTCCTAGCGCACTGCACAAGTTGAATTAGTTGGGCCTCATCAGTTTGTTTACTTCATCTATGGATCTACTCATTCATGATAAGCTCCGTAGACAAATTTACGAGAGTATAGTCCTCTACGTGGCTTGAGCGAGCGCTTGCCAATGAGGCCTAAAGTAAAAAACTTTGAGAAATGCGTTGCATAAATATATTAGATGTGCCATTGCTCTGTTTAAAATGTCCTTTGGTTTCAGCCGGAGAATTTTTGCTGGCCGAGTATCTTGAAGTTATCATTGCTAAGTATGGCTTATTCTTTTTTTGTGATAAATAATAGTTTTAATTTTACATTTTCCTTGATTAAATATTGTGTTCGGGCTTATTAAATTGAAATACATTAAGCTATAAAATATTGCTAGGGTGATATTTCACGTAAATAAAATTTTGGAGACAGCTAAAAAGTGGAAAAGTCTCGCGAGCTTTGTTTTTAAAATAATTAAAAAACCATATTTAGACAAATAGTAACAATCCTAACTTGCCTAATTTAATTTTTACCTAAAATACAAATTTTAAGTTTTCGTCATATAAATTTGATGAAAAATATTTATTTATTTATCATAAATACATTAGACTCACAATCACCAAAGAAAAATTGTATTTTGTTAGATTTAAGAAAATATTGAAGTGGTCTTAATATGGCAGCACTCCACATGAGCGCAGCCAGCGAAGAAAATCAATACAACAGTGATGTCTTTTTAAAATGAGAACTTGACAAAACATTACTTTTAATTCATTGAAGAGACCATTTTATTTAAAACAATATCTGTTGAAGCTCGATGCTCTTTTTTTATTTATTTACATAGTGATGAATGTTCTCTTAGTTACGGCGTGGTAGAACGATCTGCGCGTTTCTGAATCCGCTTCATCTGCAAAATAACTACAAAAGGTTAGTTAAACCGTTAAATAACTCTTAAACTGTTTAATTTGTTAACCATTCATCCTAACAAATTATATATCAATGCGAAATATCGACTTTCGCCATTGTCTGCATCATGCATGCTGCATTGCGTTTTTCATATATACGTATGCGGTAGGTGTCTATATATATTTTGTCTTCTGCTTTATTTTGTCCTTTTATTTATAGGACACTTTTTATAATTATTGGATTAACATACCATTTCAAAATTTATTACTTGTATCGATAAGAAAAACATGAGCTGACATAAATATAAATTTGAAAAGATGTCTGTTAATGACATGCATTAAAATTTAACCATGAAAAGCTTAACAACAAATTATGAAATTCAGTGCAACTTTATTATAGAATTTTTTGTCGTAAACCAATCTTTTTATTAGTCGTTTCTATGTTAAAACAATCGATTTTAGTTATTCTTTAATGATTATACTAAATAATCATTAAATGGAAAAACTTATAAACAAATTATTAAAAACTATAAATACATTGTAGGTATAATAGAGGATCTCTATCATTTCCTTCAAGCTACCTTTAAATTGATTGAAGTGATGTATTTTCCATAATTTTTTTGTGAAATTAGTCACTTAACATAAACAGTGACCTAAAATTAACACATCCTGTAACAGTATAGCTGGTGGTTAATAGAATTTTGTTTTTTAAATTTTACTAATATAAATATTTTGATTACATTAAAAAATCATATAAATTATTTTTTTACTATTGTTACCTATTATATTCTATAATTTAATTCCATCCAGTTTTTTTAATACTTAAGGTGTTGAGACACAGGTAATGGAAATATTGCAGTCATGGTGAAGTCATAGTTACATAATGCTAATATTAAGTTTTAATGTAATAACATTACAGTTGAGGAATTAAAGGTTTTATCATAATACTAATTGTAATTGTAATACTATAATCATAATAAGTATAAGTACATAGTTGTAAATTACTGTGTAAAAGTAAGTCTAAGTTTTAAAAAGTATATTTATGATTGTTACATGTTGTGCAAGTTAATATCTATAAATCAGTTACAAGGATAATACACATCAATGGTGAAGTGAAATAAACTGTAAAAGTATATAGCAATATAGTAGTAATATTAATAGAATATAGAAAAGTAATGTATATGGCACAACCACATTTATAAGTAATATATTAGTGAGAAAAAATATACAAGTGATTGATTACAGGAATAATTTAGAAACTAAAGTGTAGTGTAATTCCAATATTACACCTCAGCTTTATGTTGTAAGTTGAAGAGGCTTAATTACTAGCATTATCTCTTTATCTTCAATTAGTGAAAATATATTTGCATAATTATCATGGATGTTTAATACGGAAATCATTTATATATGTAAACTCATTACTTCTGTTTTTCTTCATTTATTGTGTATAAATGAAGAAATCAATATCAAGAACCTTCTTAATCACTTTAAGGTTAATTAATCAATACTAAAGTTATAAATACTTACATGATGTAAAATCTTTTTACCTGCATATTATTTGTGGTTTCAATCTATTTACTTTGTTATACAATCACTATTGCATTATGCTTCTTGATTTAATATTTCTTTTTACTCTGAAAAATTTTGTTTTTGACCTTTTAATGTAATTCTAGTATAATACTTTTGTAATATGAAGTAATTTTTATCTTTTTATTTATTTTAAAATTAGTATAACACATTTTTTGCAGATCTTTGGTCAAGTCCACATTTTTAAACCTATACCATCATTATTTATAAGTGAAAATGGAGGACATTAATGGAGATCTTTATGGTGATGGTTTAGTTAGTCTTGGAGATGAGGGATCTTTAGAATCAACTGAAAATGGCAAACAAGAACAAAACTGTACAATTTGCGAGTGAGTTTATTTTCTTATTTTCTTATTTATGGGTTGCAAATAAATCCTAAAAATTAAATTGCTATCATTATTGTGACAAGTTTTTTATTGTATAGGACAGTTCTTTAGATTGATTGAACATTGTTCATGAATTTAATTTATTAAATTTGTTTTTGCAGCAATAAACTTTGCAGTCCCCGTGTTCTGTCTTGTCTTCATGTATTCTGTGAAGCCTGCATTGATAAATTGATGGTCAATGAGGCTGGGGATTCTCTGAAGTATGATTTAGCTGTTGAATGTCCTCTGTGCAAACAAGAAACTAAGGTGGTAATTAGATTTTTGACATATAACATCAAAAAGTTCAAGGAAACTATAGTTGATTTTTAATTGCTTTTAAATTATTTTATAGATCCCTGGAGGAGGAGCTTCATCATTACCTTCTGATTATGTTCTCACTAATATTCTGGATGTGTCATCTATGGATCAATCGGTTGTTTGTACTTGCTGCAAGAGTAAGGAACCAGCAGTTGCTAGATGCACTGATTGTTCTCATTTTCTGTGTTCTAATTGTAACTCAGCCCATGAGTTTATGAGGTGCTTTGAAAATCACCGAGTTGTACCATTTGATGCTCTCAGGTCTTCTAAAGAGAAATCTGCAGTTCATAAGCCAATTTTCTGTACTCGCCATGTAGGAGAAAGCCTTAAATTTTATTGTTGTGAATGTGAAGTTGGCGCTTGCACTGAATGTCTAACTGTGGATCACAAAGTTGGAGAACACCGTTGCGAAAGAATTGTTGATGCTGAGCCTAATCTCCGTGCCGAATTGAGAAACTTTATTGTACAAGCAAATGCTAGAGCTGAAGCTGCTGGTAGTGCATCTGCCAGACTTGATGATGCTCTTGGCGATCTTCAGCGACAACGCGATGAAGCGGAGGGTGTCATTAATGAAGCTTACCGTGCATACAAAGCTGCTCTCGAAAGGCGTCGTGAGAAAGCTCTGGAAGAACTTGAACGTTTACATAAAGAACGAGAGTTAAAAGTAATGGATTTATTCGATCGTGTCGACAAGACTGTCCAAAGAATCGATTGCGCATGTAAATTTGCGACGAGGTTATTACGACGCGGCGATGGAACTGAGATAGTTATGTTAAAAAAAACCGTTGCTTCGCAATTTGCTCGTTTATTGGAAGGAGCACCGGAATTCGATATAGATTATTCATTGGAATTTGTCACAAAATTAGAAAAATTCGATGTCATAACTGAGGAAACTTTTGGAACATTCCGCACAGAGGCTACTCGTGCAGAAGAGAGGAAGCGTGCTAGCGAGTCATCGGCAATTGTGTCCCTTCCATCTAATACCCACTCTCCTGCCGTTTCTGTAACCAATGCTCCAGTGTTTGATGACTTTCCTCTGGGCAATGTTAGAAGAGTAACAGGTGTATCTGGACCAGGAAGCTTAGTGGGGGTTCCCGGAGTGGGAGTGCCACCTATAGGTGTTCCTGGAGTGCCTTTGCCTGGGGTGAACAACACCAGTGTTATATCAGGTGTAGTAAACGTTAACAGCGTACCTGGTGTCGGCGCAGTCTCGGGAGTGGGGGGTGTACCGGCTCTGCCATCTATGGTGGAATATAATTTGCAACAATTGGCGAGTATTGCTGAGAAAGACGTTCCGCCACCACCGCATGCTTCACCAGCCCCTCCGTTTACTCTCGCTGAATTACTGGCTGGCGATCTTAATTCACCGGCTTTTAATAATCTACAAGCTCTTGCTAAGCTCGGTCTGAACACTGGTAACCATACATTTATAGTATTTATGAAGCCTACTTCTGTATTCTTAATATCCAAATTTAAAATACGTTGTTGCTTTTTCAGAGGTAAATGGGTTTGGAGGTGTTGGAGGAGTAGGGGCATTGGGAGGAGTCGGACCGCGTGGCGTGTCTCCGGGAAGACCTCTTCTTACTGCGGCCGAGGAAGCGGCTTTGGTCGCGCCACCAGCTCCGCTGGTCAGAGCCACTAAAGCCACACCTATGCATATAAGATTTAAATTCGGCCAGCTCGGTGGTGGGAAAGGGCAATTTAACTCGCCACATGGGTTTTGTTTGGGCAACGACGAAGACATCATAGTAGCTGATACGAACAACCATCGTATAACTGTGAGTGTAATCTTCATGCTTTTAATATTTTGAAAATAGTGAAAATATAGACAAATCAAATGTTTCTTCAGTGTCATATATTTTTATATTAATATTTCACATTGTTTAATTATTTTTTTATTTCATAGAAACAAAATTTATTTTACAAAATTTTGTAGGTTATCAATTTATTTAATGTGTTAAACTGTTTATTAGCAGGAAATCTTGCAGTAAATGGAATAGTATCTATGTGTAACCATCTTATTCATGTGTGTTTAATTATCAGACAAAATACTGGTGCAAAAAATATAAATTGTCAACATTTTTACTCTTAATTAGATTTACGAGTAGATAATAAGTAGACTTCTTAGATCCTTCGGTTGTTTGTATTATTTTAATAGTGACGGCTGATTTTTTTGACATGCCAATAACCTTTTTCAAAGTACTTGCTATTGTCAGGTTAGCCTCCCGTTGTCTGATTTCTCAATTTTTGCAGCTCCGCCGCCCACCACGTTAACATAAATTTCCCGTCTTACTTGATTTCCGGGATTACCGCTTTATATGGTTGACCGTCAGCATCCAAATATAGTTGCGGGACCTGCATTTATAATTCCTGCCGAGCTGCAAACCCCGATATTATCTACGCGGAACTTGTTTGCTTTCTTGGTGTTCAGCCGGTTCAGCCGTTGCAACTCTTACAACTCGGAGACTGATCTTAGTTGTATTGTGGTTGGAACTGACCATGCCGGGGGGCCACTTCCCAGGAATTGACCTTTTGCTGGGCACTTTTCCTCCATTCAGTAAAACCGACCGCCTGTTAGGTAGGTAGGTAGGTAGGCCTTCCTCCCGATGTGAGAACGGGCAGCTATTGTTGGTTAAAGTACCCTGCCAAGTCAGCACCTCTGAAGTTTTCTGCAGTGTTCCCGCAACACGGACTCCAGGATTAAAGTCCTCTTAAACCACAATGCATTGGGTTTCCGAGCTAAACCAGACATTAGAAAGGCGATCAAGACTCGAGGCTTTAAGGTTTTGGTGCTCTAAAATGATTAAAATTTAAGACTCTGATTATTTTACACCTAGCGAAGAAATTTTTTTGTCGAATCTGTTGTGAAATTCAAAGGTCGAATTTCATATCACATACAACCCAGGGAAACCGACTAAATGGGGCATTAGAATTTATACACTAGCAGATTCCAATACTGGTTATATTTGCAGTATTTTACCTTATTATGGCAGCATTATGACGGTAAAATTACTAAGACTGGACCTTCCAGTTTCTACAAGAATTCTCTTACACTTATATAATGATGCTAAATAAAATTGCAAGGTGCTCATGAGCAGAACACGTTTACCGACCAATATTATACTAGTTGCATGTTAGTTAATGATTTTTGTAAAAATAAAGATCAAAAGTATAAAAATAAGTAAACAATTGAAACAACGTTTTTTGACGTAATTTATTTGTAAGATCATTTTATTACATTATGTAAGTCACACAACGCATTCGCAAAAATCGCTTGGTCTTGCTACCTCGCCCGGTCGAAAGTGATCGTCCGTTAAAGGTTAAAATTGTTTTGTACGTTTATTTGATTTTTTTAGGTATTTGACAAATCGGGCAATCACAAATTTAACTTTGGCGTGGCTGGCAAGGAGGAGGGACAGCTGTGGTACCCGCGTAAAGTCGCTGTTGTGCGCGCAACGGGAAAGTTTGTCGTTTGTGATCGCGGAAATGAGAGATCTCGCATGCAAATATTCACTAAAAACGGTCATTTCTTGAAAAAGATTGCAGTGAGTATAATAAAGATCTTATTCTGCGTTTTTTTGCAAATCAATGAATATTTATGGCATGGGTTGAAACAAATTAAGAGCGATGTTATAAAGTAGTGTAAAATAACTTTTAAATATTTATTATGTATTTAAGGTGCGCTTCATCGATATTGTTGCCGGATTGGCTGTTACCGCCGAAGGTCTCATTGTGGCTGTCGACAGTGTCACTCCTACAGTTTTTATTCTTTCTGAGGAAGGAGATCTTATGAGTTGGTTCGATTGCAGCGAGTGTATGCGGGAGCCATCAGACATTGCTATCAGTGGTAAGAATGTCAAAAAGATTATGGATTTTTTTAAAATTATTGTCGCTATAATTATAATACGTACATGACATGATTCTGCATAAAAGAAATTTTTGTCAAAAATTAATCTTTTAAAAGTTAAAAATATTACTTTCTTAATCTGTGAACATTAATTTACAGGTAAAGAATTTTACGTCTGCGATTTTAAGGGGCACTGTGTGGTTGTCTTCGACGACGAGGGCAGGTTCCTTCGTCGCATTGGTTGCGAGAATGTCACTAATTTTCCCAATGGCATAGATGTGTCTGATGCCGGTGATGTACTAATCGGTGATTCACATGGAAATAAGTTTCATGTCGCTGTTTTTTCTAGAGATGGCATTCTTGTCACCGAATTTGAATGCCCTTATGTCAAGGTATGTATTCAATTATTATCAAACCATAAATACGTGCATTTTCATTCTTACCATCCCCCTACATTTTATAAAGATAGGCATTACATTGATTTATTAAAGTAGGTGTGAAAACCATTCCATGGTGAAACACTAACCTCCCCTAGGTCAAGAAGAAATTAGAAATAAAAAAAAAACTTGTGAAAAAATTAATAAAGAAATATAAATCCCTGTACCTACATAAAAAGGCGTGGAACGAAAGGTTCCCAATAACGGGGGCAAAAAACCTCCCCTAGGTTATTATCTCGCTGGAAGTTTATTATCTTTAAGGCATATATCAGTTTGCAGTCATTTGTATTAATTTTCCAATCACTTTCAGGTTTCGCGTTGTTGCGGCTTGAAAATAACTTCTGAAGGATATATCGTCACTCTGGCTAAGAATAATCACCACGTTCTAGTCCTCAACACCCTATATATAGTCTGAGGTATAGCTCGGCTACAGTAAGTCTGCATATGTCAAGATCTCACATTTATTCCCTTTATTTTTATATATTTAATTGCTGATTTTTACAAGGCTTAACTTTTTTGCTAAAGCAGTATTTGACTACTTATATTTGTTATTTTATGTTAAATTCATTTTAGTCTGATTTACACAATATTGTCCACAAATAGTAAACTACAGTGATCCCCAATTTTTCTTATTTCCAGATCATTATCGTTTAAGTTGTTGATTTATAGAATTTTAAGATTAAATGGGTGTCAATGCTACGGATTTGATTTAATCTGTCTTGGAGCATTGAATGCTTATGTATTGTTTCGGTTGATATTCATGTCTTCATTTTATTACGGTTGCATTTAGTTATAGTGACATAAAATCCAAAGTTTAGGCTAATATTATTCATTTTACCTTTTACTTTTATTATTTCCAGTCAAATGATGTGTTTTCATATTTGGTGGGATCTATTATTATACTTTTTTATCTGCCATAGCTTTTAAATTTTTATTCAATTATAATAAAAGCCAAATAATAGTTTTCTGCCTTTTATAGAGGTAAACTAAAATATTAAATAATAACTTCAGAAACTGGCTGCAGTTTTCTGTCATCCTACCAAATACTGCTGTATTACATAGAGAACTCGAAATTTAGCTGTTAACTGACTGGTGTTAGTTTTTCTTTCTAAATTTAGCAGCTGGTATGGTTCCTAGTTCGAGTGAAGTTAATAATACATGTCAATTAGGGGTCTGCGTAGGAGTGTCGCCTTGCAAATGTTGCGTTGCTCCGGAAACTATTGTATTGGGTATTTGTAACACAATCACATTGAATGATCATTTGCAGTTACACTCCAGCCTGAAGAGAGCAGTCATTGTGTGATTGTTTATACATTTCTAACGCACAATTGAGTTTATCGTTAACAAAAATTTTAGTGTTATTACGAGCAAAGGAGGCGACACTGTAATAACGTGCCATCTAGTTTAGGTTAATTGCGTATACAATATTATATATTGTCCGTTAAAATATATTTACCATTTACAGAATTCTTGTGTCTATACAAAATGTTTTCCATGTACTCTTGTTTTGAGAGCCTATATTTGAAAGGTTTGCCCTGGTTAGGCTATTTGATGATGATATTTTAGGATTTGGTTGTTATTATTGAAAAATCTACACTGGTGTGTTAGCCAACAGACACTGAGCAATTAAGACCAGATGGCCACAATTCAATAAATTTGCAATAATTTTTGTACAACGTAATTCGGATAGTTATAGAAATTTTATCAAACCTAGTTTATATAGCATTTTTGTGTACGTTTAGCTGCGCTTGATGTAGTCAGCTCGACGAATATTGGAAGTTTTCTGAACTGATAACACGCGGTACGATGAAGTTAAGTTTTACTTGAAAATTTTAACATGTTTTAAAGCTGTCATTTTAAGGAAATCTTGTTTCAAGTCACGATTTTTTCTGAAACGTTTAAATTGTTTTAGTAATTGTATTCCGGTAAAATGCTCAATTTTTTTCTGTTAATTATAGATAAGGTAATTTTTTCACTTCAATGATCAGAAATGTTAAAGTTCTGTTTATATTTAAAAAAGTTCAGTGTAATTTCATATGAAAAAACGAGTAACGGTAAATTAAAGAACGTGCCATCAAACATTTTAATTCAATGAGAATACTTTTGTACGTTCGGAACGCGTTTACAGTTCGCCAAAATTTATATATTTTTCTAGTTATCCACATTTAATATTTAAAATTTAGATTCATAATTTTTAGATAACTGCATCATTTATAAAATGAAACCTAAAATTCTATATAATCCAATTTTACATCATCACATTGAAAATGTTTATCCAATTTTTTAATATATTTTGGGGCGTACTGAAAAAAAAAACCTTGTATTTATATGGTATGATATATTGTATTACTAAATAATGGTTAATTTTACTTGTTAATTTTCTAATGGCAAGATAAACAAAACAAAGTGGTCTTCCAAAAATGGAGTTCTATATTACTTATAGGAAATTGGGAATTACATATAATTTAAATAGTACATAATACAGAACATCGATTTCCTTACTTATCTTAAGAGTATTTGCCATTATTTAGTTTTACAATAAGTTTAAGTTTCAAGTTTTCAAAAATATAGTACTTAACCAGACCACCTGAAAAGAAGTGTGATATTTTGTTAATATGTTATTTTACGCCATGCTCTCTAATTTCTATTTGAAGTTTTAAAAAGTTTTAAAAAGCAACCAAAGCAATAATTGTTTGCTTATTGTGAAGATGTTTAGCGCTAATTGTAATTTGAACAATTTGAGTTCCTGTTTTGTAAGCATTTTAACGTAAAACAACGGAGCGTCATTGTCACTTGCTTTACGAGGATTACATCTCATCACACAAACGAATGCAAAGGATTGTGTTGCAGCGCCATATCGTTCACGAACGCTTTTAGCAATTCATTATTAATATATTATTCGTAGTTTTAACCCGTGTACTTAACTAGTAGTATTTGTTTTGTATGTTGTGTATTGGAAAACTTGTAAAATATTTTATATGTTAGCGACATTCGATGTGATATGAGCAATACTAGAGAGACATTATACCAACATGCGAAGGTTTCAACATTTTGAAAGACATTGATGGGGCGTGAATGGGAGACGGGGGTCAAGGAGTGATAATTATTTGAACTTTGACGTTGAGTCTGAATCCTCTATTTATTAGTGAGTAACTTTTGGGTTTATTTTTCATATTGTTTTTTTAAGTTATTTGTTTCAGGATTTTTGTCCCGATAGTATTAGGGAATTTTATTTTCTTTATTTTAACTAGGTTAAAATGAGTCTACATACCCTTCGCGGATGATAGGTGTGATTAATACTCTAATTTTGTCATTTTACTGTTTTGTTCGAATACGCTCCGGGCCTATTTATTATATTTAAATAGTATTTTGGCCAGTGTGTTTAGGGCTTTAGAGTTACGAATTTTTACTGCCAAATTATTTTCATACGATATTTGTGCGTGCACATTGTAATTATTTTATTGTATGATACGCGTAAAGATTAGTTACTAATTGTTGCCAATTTTTGTTTTATTAATGTTCAGGGTTTAA
The DNA here is from genome assembly GCF_028537555.1 of Battus philenor. Classification (NCBI taxonomy): domain Eukaryota; kingdom Metazoa; phylum Arthropoda; class Insecta; order Lepidoptera; family Papilionidae; genus Battus; species Battus philenor. Next base: position 9,071,285 of record NW_027181704.1, read on the forward strand.
TACTATTATAATGTTCAATTTTATTTGTTGTCCAATGATCAAAATTATTGTGTTAGTGACGTAAATGAACCGAAATGGAACTTTAATGAGAGCCCCAAAGGGAGCGTTTGACGCTATTAATTATATTGCTTAGGGTTGCATAAAATTATTAAAAGTGGTGTGATAAGTTTTGGATAATTTTACAAATTATACTATTTTATGTGTGAATTTCAATATTAATAAATTTGAAGTTGAATATCATATTTATATGCGTAATTTTCAATGAATATTGTCGGCGTGTATTATTCTGCCGCATATATAAAAGTATTATCATTTTTGTAATTTTAATTAGCCCTACTCGTTTATTTTAGTGATACGTTGTTGACAATGTTTCCTCTGTTCTTGCCATGTATCTTATGTAGAAGTGAGTGTAGAAATTTTTGTAGACGTTAGAAGGTTGAATTGATATATGAAGCAGCAGCGTGCCGGCGGCCCGGTGGCCCGGTCGCCAGGTCGCCAGGTCGGCTGCCGCGGTGTTGTTTAGACGTGTTTACTGGCGGGGCGAGCCGCGAGCGCGGCGGTTATTCGCCGCACGCTCAGCTGTATATTCTTGCTGTAGCAAGTAAGCACTTAGTCGTGGGGTAATGGCAGGTCAAATGGTATCTATTGTCCATTGACATTACTTGATAATAATTGTATCATTAGAGTACATTACAGTAGCCTTTCTCGGGAATCTTTAAAAGTTATCTATATACACTTTAAAGCAATTTTTGGTAAATATATTTCTCTTAAATCTATATTCCCTTATGTATCCAGCAATAAATTACTTCAGTAGTAGTAGTTATCACATTATATGGCACTGAAAACCGCAGTCTAATGCGTTTCGAGCTCGTACTTATTCGTCATTTCGCGGTTAATTCCAAAGGGTTTTTAGAGTCTTGGATAGATTTGTGAGATATTCGCTTGTAGATAGGTTCAGTGCCAATTAATGCGATAGTCGTAGGGTTCGCAGCGCACAAGGTGAGCTCTTATAAAGTTACCCTCCCTATTGGAGGTGGGCGTATTGCCTATGTTTGTGGCACCAAGCACAGCTCGATGGTTTCGGTGGAGTTCGTGGCGGTGGATTTCAAAATGTATATGTTTCGCGGACCGCGTCGCAAGACTTGGTGGGTTTCGGTGAATTTTATTTGAACTCATTTAAGCATATTCGGTCTGGTTAGGACACAGTAAGCTGATCACCTGCTTGCCCGACAGGTATAGTGATCTCTGTACTAGATTATAAATCGTAATTCAATATGTTAAATAACTGAGAAACTAATAAGGGAAGGAGGTTGCCATTATCGATAAATAGATACATATTTTTGTTCCTTTACAAGCATGTTTTAGATAATCATATAACCAATGTTCACCCACCTCGCTGTCACTTAGTTGTATCCGCTGTTTTGAAACAACATTAAACATGAGGTTGTGAGCTCTGTTCCCACTGGAATTATAAGCCACATGAGTGCTTGTGCAATAAATATCACAGTTTGGATCTAGGCTTTTAAATTATTATAGATTATATACATTGTTGAGCTGATTATAAAAATTTAATATATTATTATACCTTTTAATATTGTTAAAGAATTCTAATTGCATTCCACATCTAGAGTGAACGAATTTGAAATGACCATTTTCAATCTACATTATACAAGTTATTTTTTTTTTACAATTGTAGGATTATTAGCAGTTGCCAATGTTTTCCTTTAGTCAGTAAAAGTACAAATATTTTAATATACAATTCTTGGTATTTACGTATTGTAGTAGTGTCTTATTTTTAATTGATTTGATTCTATAAATATAAGCATAATTTTTTTTCGTAAAGCGGCCATTTATACATCATCACACAAATTGTTCGGTAAAACAAAACATATCATACCCAATGTATACACTTCGCTGTCTCATTTTTGCCGGTACAGTGTTAACAAAATGTACATTTTTAATTGCTGATGCGCGTGAGCCAACGATTTTGTCGCGCTCGGGGCGTGTGGGTGGCCTTTACGATTTACTGGACGGTTCCCGGTCGCCTCGGTAATAATAATGTATATTTTGTGTACGTTTATAAAAATGTGCGAATGGTTTTTGTTTTCCTATTAAATTGATTCTCCCAGTGATTTCTTGAATTTATTTAGATGAACAGTAAAATGGCTTTTGTTTTCAAATTAGATTTAAGTATATCTTAGGTTATATTACACATTTAAGTTTCTCGTTTTCTTTTCAGTTTTAAGTATTGAAATTTATTGTAATTTGTGTAAAGGTGCATGTTCCATATGCATATTTTAATTTCGATCCAAAGATTTCTTTTATTGATTTTTAATTATTATTTTATTCAAGATATGAACATGACATTTGTGGATTGTCCATTGGTTCTTAATTATAGATTACTTAATCTTTTCTATAGAATTGGTGCAGCCGTTAAAATGTCTATTGTATTCTCTTAAGAATATATATTGCTCAATAATTTAATTCTGTTAATGAAAATAAAATTAGTAAGTAGTCCACGCAGCAATGTACGTACCATGCAACCCGTGGACTACTGTGACATGAGAATATATGTAACAGACAATACCCTCCGCGATGATTCGAAAACATTGTAAATGTTAAAATTTTATTAGAAGTAGTTGTTTGCCTCGGAGGCATCTTGCCGCGAGCAAGTTGCAGAGTCAGCGGCATCAGCACATGGAACCGGGCTCTGAAATCATTATTCTATTCTGCTTCTCGTCTTTTTCTTTCGTCTTTGCGTAAAAATACAAAATCTATGTTTCTTATAAATTTTCCGACATATCTACGACCTAGCAATACTAAAAACGGAATGCAGTTTAGATAATGTCTTCAGTTACCTTGTGTGGTGATGTTGACTGAGTAAAATTAGTATTTTGTCCCACAGTCAACGAATATTGTTATTCAATACAGGAGTCTTTGCTGCATTGTGCCTAGATCTTAGAAGTTAATATAACGAGGTAGAGTTAATCTCAAATATTTTGGCTCTTTGAATATTCCATGATATTATTTTGTTTTTCATGAAATTGTATTTACATTATATACATACATACACTTAGTAATATTGTATACATTAATATACATTGCGTAGTTTGTAACTTGGTTTTATTATAAAGTAAGATGCCCAACTGGTTATTCATGGTTTTAGTCCACAACACCAAGAAGCTGTCGTGGAATTGATTTTAACGTATAATCAAACAGTAGCGTTTGATAGACCCGCGTGGACGTAAAAGTTTATTTTAACTAGTTGCACATCTTAGTTAGACCAAATTCAATATCCACTGCGGTTACCTGAGAATTCATGGAAATTGTTGCAATGTTGTAAGACAATTACGAATTTTCACGTGATTTGCAGATTTAAACAAGTTTTTGTCGTGTACTGTGGACAGGTTAATAACAGCACAGAGCAGTATAATTCAGAGCCTGCCTAAAATATATTTTTGTCATGATTTTATTTAGGTATATACATGTTATTATTCACATATTACAGTTTTCTCGATATTAGCTTGTATTTTAATTAAGAAATAATCATATTTAACATTGCCAGGTGATCAGCAACCTGCACTTTAATATTTTTGGAAACTATTGAACTTAAATTGTACTGACTTTATAAATATATTTACTTCAATAAAGATTTTCCATGCCACTAAATTAGTTTTTTATTTCATCCTCATCTCAGCCGTAGAACGACCCAGTAAGGTCGGTTGTGAGCTGTTTACGTTCAGTGATTTTTGACGATCTTACCAAGGTTACAGGTCCATCTAGTATACTTATATTTTAGCCGGTTATCTTGAAATTCTAGATAAGCATAACACAACATAACCATAACATCGGAGCTCATGTACTTTACCCAGAATTCGTATATACTGATTTACCTTTATTACAAATTAAGGAGGCACAAGAGTTGCTTTTGAGGTACTGACGACTTCGCCGAGTTTAATCGTTATATTACCATGACAATTAAATGTAACCGAAAAAGAATATTTAATGTTTTAACGAATATTTCCGAAATGTAAATAAAAAAAAACTTTGCTCATAAAATTTTTAATGGGTAACAAAAATCACATTGTTAATAAGTACACTTTACATATCACGAATAAGGATAACATAATTTTGACGATTGAATTCGTTATACTGAAGGCAAAACGGTTTGTTTTGTCTTTACTTTTGTTAAATGCAATGTGTAGTTTTATTTTGGTGCGGAATAAACACATTCACCGGCTATCCAAGTCGACACTACTTTAAGAGTTTCAGGCTCCATTATAACAAAATCTGCATCGCAGTCATAATTTAAATTACCTTTACAATGGTCTATACCTAAGGCTCTAGCTGGATGCAGTGAGGCAGTCTCCAGTGCATATTCGAGTGAACAACCTGAAAATAACAATACTTAATATAGTAGTAAGTTTTAGATATAAGCATTTAAGTTTATAACAAGATATCAAATAAAAATGTTCCAAAAAATTGTGTAATAAAGAACTTATCATGATTTCAGCTGATAGCCGGACATAGACCTCCCCCCATAAATTAGCCATAGGATCGGTTGGAAGCGGCTTGCATTCAGTGTCTTCTAACGATCTTAGCAAAATCTTATGTCCACCTTGTGGGTGGAAGTCTTGCTCTGCATTTATCATTGACGTGAACTGTATCCCAGAACCTTAAGGCCCTAGCGGCCACCTGTTCTGCGCGCTTTCTGCCCCCCCCCCCCTGCAATGCTACTTCAACTTATACTTATAATAGTCAGTGTAAAAACAGTCTTCTGTAAAATTTTTGTTACTTTTTGATAGGTGTTTCTTGAATGAGGGAGGTTGCGCGTATCGACAAAATTTTTTAGTGAAATTAAAGAATTTATAAGCGATTTTTAAGACAATTAGAGTACTTTAGCCTGTCTCCGTATATGTTTTATTTCGTTTTATTGCAAAATACATACCAGTTGCTTCCTTAAATTTGATAATGCATTCGTCCAGAGCACTTGTACTACCGCACAACACTTTAGTGCCAGCGACGTAGGCTCGACCCTTCTCAACATTGACTGCTTGCGGACCTATGGAGTAGGTGCCGTCGGGTAATCCTTGCGCCGGGACAGCGTCGCTTACCAGAACTAAACCTGTGAAGATCATACTATTACATATTTATCTATACGTACATCATTACGTATAAGTACTTAAAATTGTGTTGAGTTGTTAGAAACTGAAAATCGTATAATTTGGATAAATAAAATAATTATTGCCACGTATGTATGAGCGTAAAACTATAACGGAACTACCGATTCGGCTTATGTTAATTTTATACATTCGTTTCATCTTTTCAAGCGTTAGAAATTCACTGCCGTGCTAAGGCATTCTCTGTAGATTTCCAATAGGACGCTACCTTATTAAGATTGTCAGAAGCAAGACGCAGACCACGGGCGCAACAGTGCAGGTCATACGGCAGAAATGATGATGACTTGAAACTTAACCAAGGCAGTTTCTTTTTTTTTATTTTTATTTATTTTAAGTTGGTCTGACTAGTGTAGTGCTGACTTCCTTTTTCTGATTATTATTTTACAGTTATAAATAGCTTACTTTACCTTTAGAATTAGTTCTACATGCTATCCGCAGAGCGGCTGGGTGAGTATGAATGCCGTCCGAAATAATTCCGTAGAAAACTTGGTTTTCTGTCGATGATGCAAGAAGCCCCACAAGGCCAGGATCGCGGTGGTGAAACTAAAAGCAGTAGTGTCAATAACTTTTATAACTTACCGTGATAAAGCATAATACTTCGTTCCTTATTTATATCTTACACAACTTCATCTTTTTCTTAACCTTATAAAAGTGACAAAAATGAAAAAAAAAACATCTTAACGAGATAATATTGAAAATACATCGGATATTACGATATATTACGGAACTTTATTTTTTTTTATATTTCACATACTATTTTAATAAAACGGTTATTTACAAATAAACCGAAGCACCCGTCTCCTTTCTCAGATCTTTACCTCTATTTTTTCCATAAAGAGTCCGCTCGAGCGAAATAAGAGCGTAGTAGTCCCTCAATCTAATATGTAATATGGACTGTTACTCTCGAGCTTTGTTATTAAAAAGTGACATAGTCTACGTGCCTGTGTTCTGCCACCCTATTCACTGTAAATGCTTAACAGTGACCACTTGTTAATATTCACTAAAAAAGGTTGTATAATTATCGTCACTCACTGGAAGCATCGCATTGAATAAATGAGTTATCAAGTTCGCCCCACACTTGACTGCCCTTTCTCCGTCAGCTAGGTTTGCAGTAGAATGGCCGAGTGCTACTTTAATTCCCAGACCAGTGAGTCCCCTGATCGCGTCCAACGCCCCCGGTAATTCGGGAGCGAGAGTTACAATGATAACATTGTCTAGAGGGCCGTAGACTTCGAGAATGGATTCTATTCCCTGAAACAAAAATCATGCTTCATCATTATTTCAGTCGGTATGGAAGAAGCGCGTGATCAGGGACTTTACAAAAGACACGATCCTATATTATTATCATCATTTTAGCTATAGGAAATCCGCTGCAGCAATTTGTCTCTTTTATAAATTTGCAATAAGACCGATTGGAAGCGACTTGCATCTAGTGAGTTCGGCCTTAAAAGGTTCGTCTGTCTATCTTCTGGAGTGGATACTACGGAGGTCCTATGCTACGTCAGCCGGTAATCTTTGCTCTACAATCTTAAAATCAGCCGCCTATTTAATATATTTTATGTAGCCTGTCTATTGCCATTTTATTACGCACACTGCAGGGTGTGATCATGGTTGGAACTTTAAATCTCTTCTTAATCTTGTGCTGTTGGGAGAGCAATGGTAATTATGAGAGTCATTGCTTCTTCTAGTCCCCTTCCATTTCTTCCTATCCGAGTAATTTTAAAATTTTATGTAAAAATTAACTACAGCACAAATAAGCAATGTCAACGTAGTGCCAAAAAGGCCTAAACGAGATAAACATTATATACAAGAAAAGTACTTATTATGAACGATACAGATATTCATAACACCTTCTCATTGTGATTTGGACACGAAAACTTCTCCACAAAAAGCATCAGAGCACACTTTGGGGCGGTAACGTTAAGTTAAGATTGCATGTGCTACGTACATAGGTGCAGACTACAATCTTCGGGAAGCACAAATTAAGTAATAAATTTGGAATTATACAGGTTATCTGGTAGCAGATTTGATTTGTTAAATATGATTATTTTAAAAAGTAATAAATAGTGCGGAGGGGGGTTGTGCCGCTGAAAACATTGAACGTGCAGAGTTCTCAATCACGATGTTGCAGTGGTCGAGTGAGCATCGCACGGTCGCCGTCGAGTCATTTTTTAAGAGTAATGATCTTAAGTAATTTCTCGTCGGTAATTTTATTCACGTTTCGGTATTCGACGGATGAGTGATGGGCCAAGCGTAAATTTAACTCGTTCCTGGGCGCAGAGATTTCGCGCAACTGCTTCGACTATGAACGCCCCACGGCCAGGGCTTAGTGGATCTTCAAGATCTCCCGAAAATATTGAACTTTTTGAAAGCAGTTTATATGAAAATCACTGGGACTTTCAACAGCCATTATACATGTAAGTTAAAAATAGATCTGAAGTTCTATTCTTTTAGAATACAAATTGTTCAAGAACTGAAATAAAGTGACTCTGTTTAACGCAAAAATTTTGTCAATTGATGTTAGAGCGTTTTCGCACTTTAAATTCCACTTTTTCTGGTCTCTAACGCTCATTTTCACTGGTCTCCAAAAACTCGCACCCTTGACCGTAACATCAAACCATTGCATTGCCCCATGGTAACTTTTTGGCGTGCCTTATCCACGAATGGGATAATTGAACCATTTTTTTTCGAAATGCTCGAGACCTGACGACAAATGACAATTTGTTTCTGAAAGCCTTCCCTTAAAAACTGACCATTCGCTTTGAGGATATGTTCTTAAACGAATCGTATGAACCTAATGATTCAGATTCTAAGCATCTAGAGAAAAAAGAAGTCTTGACGGCTGAACAACAATAGTCGCTTCTCTTGAAGTTGATAACACCGGAAAGAGTCAGAAAACATACACTGCAATTAAAATCTAAGAATGCACCGGGATTTCATATAATAACAGCAGAGATGTTGAGGCAGCTATCAAGGAAAAGTATAGTCCTTCTTACGATACTATTCAATTCAAAACTATAATCGCAGTACTACCCATTATTAAAGAAAATTTCAACAATAAACATGGTCGCTAAACCTGGAAAACTTACAACAAAAGTATGTTCGTATAGACCCATAAGTTTGCTCCCGGTAGTCTAAAAATTGTTTGAGAAACTTTTTCTGCAAAGACTTTTCCAATGCTAGAGGAGGAGAAAATTGTGGCGAACTATCAGTTTGGATTCCGAAAATGCTATAGCACTACAGAGCAGTTTCATAGAGTGGCTCACACTATCCGCCAGAATCTCAGATGAAAATAGTACTGCTCTGCTGTGTTTTTAGAAGTACAACATGCATTTGACCGCCTGTGCCACAGGTAAGGGTCTAGAAATCTGGGAAGGCATCTTGACTGAAAATTTACAAGGAAAGATCATATCAAGGCCAAAAGAGATCAGGCTAGTAAGAAACTAAGAGATATGTACTGGCTGGTAGGCAGTAATCATTAAAATAAGAAACTTAGATACTGATCTGGAAATCCATAATAAAGACCGTTTGGACATACGACATAGAACTCTGGGGGGCAGCAAGCCTTTTTTTGTGTGGCCTCAATTATGAGGGACCTCTCCTACTCCCCTATCTGATTTTGGGGCAGGGAATTTACATTTTTTAAATAAATCTTTTCACATACTTTTTTATTTCTTTATTCATCATATGATCTAATTTTCTCTTCTTTCATTCTATAATACTCTAGCATTCCTCTACACATGAATTTTCTTTTATAATGCATAATGCCTCTCTTCCTTCACCACATTCTTCAAATATTACAGGTTTAGATAATTATGATTATGCGTACTATTTTTTATTCTTATTTAAATTTATACTTATTTAAATACATGGTATCACATTTTAATACAGATTTTTTATTTATTGACATTATGACATTTGTGTTTCAATAGAGAAACATTACTAGGCTCAATATATGATACAGTGTCTTAAAATTTACCACAAATTGTATGATTTGGCAGTTCACACTCTTCAAATTTGTGTTGTTGTTTATAAGTTGTGTGTGCGTATTTATTGATCATAAAATTAATTTACTTATTTTACTTTTAAGCAATAAACAAAGCAATACCCTGAAATACACTGTTTTATTTTTTCCACTGAATGTGCCAGGCCAATTACTTGCTGTATAAAGTCTATCCAATCATAAGTTAATATGCAATAAATTCTTAAGCAAATAACATATGTTCATGTATAAATATTAACAGAGATAAAGAGTTCAATAACCATGATAGCAAATCATGTAAAGTAGGTCATGATATCTGTAGTTAACATTCTGCATTGTCTAAATATAATAGTTTTATACAGTCGAAAATTTTCACAAAAAGAATTATATATTGTTTAGAGACTTACTTTCTTTTTCAAAATTCTAATTTTGGATGTTTAAAGACTTTTGATAATGTTATTGGTAGTTGGAAAAGTTGAGCATTTGCTTGGATGATTATGAATTTTGCTTTCAATCTGTTAGTATAATTTGTTCTCATTTACTTAAGATGCTTTTTCACTTTAACCACTGCTGATAGGAGACTATATTCATAGTTATTAACTGTATACTAACCAGTGATGAAGACTTTTACTATGTATTAATTACACTAATAACATTGATCAAGCATATATCATGCACATAATGTTCATAGGCAGTTTAGATAAGTTGAAGAAGGGATTTTTCATTGACCTACAAATCAAATTAAATACCTTAATAGTAATTTTTATTAAAGCAACATTGAGCTTTTAAATATAAATCTTGAAGAAAATTGGCAGACTGTCATTAAAGCTAATAGAAATGACACAATAAAAATTATTCAATAATTTTTGATGACAAAGCAGAATAGATCCACAGATTTATTTTATACTGAGGCCAGAAGTATGTATGGGTTTAAAGTGTAATTCAATTTTACTAACCTTATCTGGATTGATGATGTATTCATCAGCATGAGCACCTTTCTTTGCTAAACTTATAAAGGGGCCTTCAAGATGTACCCCTAGTACTGTTGCACCTTGTTTGCCTCCTTGAGCTTTCTTAATACGAGGAAGAATGGAAGAGTATTTTTCTTTATCAGAAGTTACCATTGTAGGGCAAAATGATGTAACACCATGTGCTAAAAGTTCTTTTGCTACTTTACAGACTCCTTCTTCAACATTTGTAGTGCTAAACGAAAAGTCAACGCCCCAGCCACCTAATTTATTAAAAATTGCAAAGTAATTTTTAACAGAAACTTTCACAATTTGTCCGAAATTATAATATTATGTGATGTTTATTATTTATAGTTATTAGTAACAAACAACGTATACAATATATATAAGCATTAAATATAAAAATTACAATAGATTGATTTCTTTCACATTATGACCAGAAACTGTTAATTAATATTTCTTAGTAAAAACTCGAATAAATTGTTTTTAAATTCCTTCAAATTATTGTTTCACTTTATGTGTAAAATAGAACTTTTTATGAAACATAAATTAGGTAAAATAGGTAATTACAGCTCTATCAATTTACCGTTTATTTGGAGGTCAATGAATCCTGGTGCAATAAGTAAATTATCACAATTTATAGTGTCGTCGGCTTCCAGTTGTTCTACGTAAAACACTTGTTCTGGATTAACTATTTTTCCCTCACGTATCCACAGATCCTCTTTGATAATTTTTCCTTCACGAAGAATATTACAGTTATGGAATCTTGTTAAACCCGATTTAGGTTTCATTTTTAATAAATATAATTTTCTCTTAAAAAAAAAACACGAAGACAGCGGCCTCGGTCTACTACTGTTTGTAACGGTACGATGTGACACTTTATCTCTGATATCTAAAGTACAGTGTTTATAGTAAACATTTTCATTATACAGATGTCATTGTAATTGTCAATGTGACATTAACTAACGTCAATAAATTGATATCAAAAACTTTTAAAATAAACAAAACCGAAAGCAACGTCATGTAATTAAATAAATTTTGTTCTATTACGGTCGTTCTACTATTCATCGTGATTATTGATAAATACCATACATGAATTTGGCACTTTCGATTCCGTGTATTCTAGTTTTGCTATAGTGTATTTGCTTGGTACTTCTATGACTGCTAGTGTAATTGATTAAATTTTTACAAGAATTTATAGTAAATTTGGTAATGTAATTAATAAATAATATTTAAAGTATGTACTGGAAACCAGAAGAAAGTATTTTAAGCCGGCAGAAATATTTGTTATAAAAATAACTATCCCTTTTTCTCCCTTTTAACCATTTATTGATACGTGCTACTTCAAGTATCAAGAATGTTCTCCACAATTAATTATACAGTCTATTTAATGGCTGCAATCGATTAGTTTTTAACCTTTATAAATACGATTATATCTCTATTCGTCTAATTGATCTCAAATGGTTGCCCAATCGCGAGAGAAAAAATTGTTTCCAGCACAACACCTTAATACTAAATCTCATACTCACTATACCTTGATTCAAACCATGAGCCGAATTGACAGTCATCAAATATATACATATATAGATATAAATAATAATATCTTATTATAAAAAATTTAGTATTATTATTTGGCTCTCCGTGAGTAGTGCTAGCCCATTGGTAAAGACTGAGCCTTGTGGTCGTAGGTCGCGGGTTCGGTTTCCGGGATACAATCTTAGATAGTACCAAATTGCAATCGCTAACCCGCCTACCATGTGTGGCGATTATGGTATATTCACCCATAGATATCTTTGAGGGAGGCCTATGCGTTGCAGTGGGCGTTTATGGGCTAAAACAACGACGACTCCACTCTGTATTAATCCGCGTTGATAGGTAGAGAAGGCATACAAGGCTGAATTAATGTAATGTATGAACTGTTTTAGTTATTTTTTTTAAAATTGGACAATTATGATTGGACTTGGACTAAAATTTTTTATTAAAATAGGATTTTCTTTATAACGGAGAGTTTGGTTTTTAAAAATTGAAACAAACGTTTAAAACGGTTGAAAGAATTAAATATTATGTATAATATATACTACATAGTAATATATATTATCAAAGAACTAAAGCTACTATCTGCCTAAATAAAAAACTAAGATAAGATACTAATATATAAAAAACAGGGAAACCGTTTGGTTTTTTAGTTCTCATATATATTTAAAAAAAAATAAAACAATCCAGGCAGTATACCAGGAAATAATAAACAAAGAAAATGAAAATGACTTTACTGTAACTTTCTAATTATAAGATATGACTAACTTCTTTACTTAATATTATCAAATATTTATAGGATAAATAAAATTAAACAAAATATATGTATAATGTCTACTTTTTTATAGTCAGTGTTAGACCAATGTTATAGAATATTAATGTCTGGTAGTAAAATGTTCGAAATAGTTAAATCTATCCAACATACTGACGCGTAGTAAAGCGATTTATAAGCAAAAAGCTTATGGCAGTGAATAAAATTTAATGATTAAAACCATCTATTTAAAAAGAATATGTAAATGAAATGACATATGTTTTATATTTCTAAGTACGGAGTTGATTGCTACACATATTATATACGCATGAATAGTTTAGTTAAGGCCATTTTAAACCAGTATAAGAAGTAAATTTTGTTTCTACAAATATTTTCACAGTTAGTGAAAGGTCGGTTGCCATAAGATAACGTAGACCATTAAAACATTTCACACTATTCTTTACATATTAAATAACCTTTCAATATCTTAATATTTAAGCAACTGAGTATGAAAATCATGTACTTATAAAATAAAATATTTACTTTTGGTTACGACGTTCATTTTCGGAAAGAAAAGTGAATTTTTAAAAATTCCGAGAGTGAAATTCAAATAATTAAAGGGAGTTTTAACTGACTAAACGGTATTGATTTTTTTTCCTTTGCAAGCTGTTATACCAGACTGACTGGTTTCTGATGATGATGATGTTGTTAGCCTTGCGGGCTTTCACAACTTCGTCGGACTCAGGGCTCGCGGGTCGAAGACCCGCGAGCTATGCTGTTATACCAGAAAATTGGTAATCAGTTGAAGCATAGTCTGGAGAGTTAAGCGGGGAAAGAAGACGTCTGTCACTTGGCTGTTCCCTATTACGTTTTTATGATTGATAAAAGCGTATATAAATATAAAAGCGTTGATAAGAGTAGGATTCCAGGGCTCGAGAGAGGTTAGTGTTTTTGCCTGCCTAATATTAAAACCATATTAGAAAGCGTTAACTCTAGGAGAAGAAGTGGTGCATGAAACTCCAGCAATGTTTTTATCTAGGATTGCAGAAGACCAGCTCGATACGTGTTGATTTCTTCCTTAGGCTTGCGGACGGCATGGTCTTGTCTGGCTGCGAAATGTATCCATTTTTATTTTTATTTATAGTTTTCATCGCGGCGTCGGGAAAGTCAAGAACGTGTCTCCAATTCAGAAAGGTGCAATGTTTCTATGATCCCGGTGAATTTGGATGAGATGCGATCGAGCGTTGCCCTGAATTTTGCCCTGTTGGTGCAATTGTCTAGTTTCGGTTATTGCAAATATAAGTAATTGTTTGATCGTGTTTGAATTTGAATCGTTTTGAATATGGGATGGGTTTATTATTTATAAAACAAAACAAAATTCGCATTAGCAATTCTGTCATTTTTTTTATAATATACTTTGCGAAAAAGTCGCGAAATTTTTCCATCATTTTTTGAAATATATTCTTTATTATATATACCAAGCTTTTTGACCCTATTAATCTATATAAATAGGCATTTTTATAGTACCGATGTCTTGTTATGTTTCGATTTTAATTATATAGTATTCGATAAAATTACAACCGAAACAATTTCCATTTTTAACCCTTTATTTGTAAAGAATGAGGAGTTTCATCTATAATTTTTAAATTTATTGGTTTTCACACACCTTAAGTATAATGTTTGGGTGTATTCGACTATTTTTAAAACAAATCTTTTTCAATTCTTGTAACATTATACAACAGAGACACATATTCAAAGCTATTTTCTTAAATGGATAAAAAAAAATTGTACCACTATATACAATAACTCGCTCTTTATCACAACTTATGAAACAATGTGAGATATACGTGACGGAATACTACTTAATAGAGCAGCGAGACAGATGAAAGCTTTCAAGCGATGCGACTGCGCGGACTGTGGCAGAATAGAGCGCGTAGTGCGTAGAGCAGGGCTATTTCAGTCGGGATTTTGAGACCGTCGCGACACTACGTAACCCTCATTTTGTAGCTGCTCCTACGAATCGGTATTAACGTAATGTTAAAACACGCGTGACTTTTAACATTTTGTTTCAAACAGTGATTTCCAAGTGATAGACAACACCTATAAAGTGAACTTTTCTTAAAAAGTTGCTAAGGTTTTGTTAACATTATTCGAATGGATGCACTTTATTTGATAGAAAATTTAGACCTATGGGATTCAAAGTTTCGGTACGTCCGTTGATATATGTTAACTTTTTAGCGAGCTGTGCCATTTTAAAATTTATTTGTTAATCAAATGTATTCAATCAAATCAAAACATTTAGCAGAAATATTTTGTAATCGTTGTTTTGCAAACTTAGGTTTCAACTATAATATTGTTCATCGTTGTTATTAACCTCGTGGTTTTCAACCGAGAATAAATGTAAGAGCAGTCTATTAACAGAGCCAAAGTAAAGATTAAGTGTTGAATTGTATTAATCAAAGTTGTATTTAAATAACTTAGGGCCATAAATAAGGTAAGTATTTAAACTTTAAATAAAGTATACGCCTATATCCAAAGTAGAATTATATTTTAATGTATTTGTAGGTTTTCATCTATTTAATTTTATTGATAGAAATAATTTAATTATGATGATTTCAGATCTTTGAGCTATTTGACTAATCGCAGTGTAATGTAATATAAATAAATTAGATGTCGTAGGAATATTAATACTACAGAAACTACAGAAAAATATATAAAGGTATCGGCGTTATAAGCTGTAAGTGTTGCAAATCGGGGTAACTTTTTGAAATAGCGGTAATTTGTAGCACTACACATGTAGATCTGGAATTAACAAGCGCTGTTGTTTAGTTTTAATTTCGGATTCTAATCAACATCTTCGAAAAACTAACAACTCAAGAAGGCCCTAAATAAAGTTTGTCCGAAGTTTCATCGCCGAAAAAGTATTGTATTTATTTAAATAGGATATTCACAGCCAACCCTATGACGTAGAATTGCGAATACGTTCAACACCTATGATAGTCTTAGAGAATCATTGCGAATGCTTTTTTTCATTATTCGTATCATTATTGAACTATTTTTTAATAATTTTGGTTTCACACACAGCCTAGTTTGACCAGTAACCATGAGATACTTAACAATATTTAGCAGAAAAATGTTCATCGTGTAATAACTTTCGCATAAAATTATCTTTTGAAATCAATGATATTCAGAGCAGTTTTGAATACACAGTTTGCTTTAATACAAGTAACACAGATGGAACAGCGCTGTTTGGTTTTACGAAGAAGAGTAGCAATATATAGTTTGATTAGCAAAGTGATCATAATATTATTAAAGTACAGAATACATTGCAGGATATTTTGGTAAACATTGTAAAAGTAGTGAAACAGTTTATCTGTTATATATGGTAGTAAAAACTTATGTTACCGATTTGTTGCATATGATCCTTCCTATATTACTCTGGTCGCTGAAAAACTACAATATTTTCTAACTATTTAAACGGAATGGCCCACAACTATGTCTCTCATATGTTTTATAGGATTTAAATTTGAATTGCAAACTGGTTACGCCATGCAAGTAAAATCAACATCTGGAAGTATATGCGTCCTTATCGATTTTTGTCGTTCCTGTACTCTGGATCGTAGATAAAAATACTTCCATTATTTTGGCATTTCGAAGCCCACGTTTTCCTTCTATATAGAATATCCAGAAAATATATACAAGCCAAAAATATATGAACGATTTATGTCCAATTAAGGCCGAAATTTTTAAAAAATGCTCTTTTATTCTAATAATATCTTTTTAGAAATACTTATTACTTTTTGTCTGCTTTTTATTATCTATCTCTGCAGATTTTGTACAACTAGAAGTCATTGACCTAACGCATAAAATGTATAGAGCACTCGTTATATTTCGGCATTACATTGGTTTTTAATGAATTTCAAACTTAATAGAATACCCCAAATATTATAGTTTAATATTTTAAATTACGTTAATAATACAGATATAAACTATTTCCAGGACACAAAAATCCCATATTCAATCTCGTTGCAAATGGTTGGGATTAGATTGTTTACCAAAGACTTACATACTCATGGCGGAGCGTTGTGAAAGCATTTCAGCACTTCGATACAACGGTTACCTATTTAGTATCAGTGTAAGGGTTCTAGCACTACCCGGATCTCGATAGAATCTAATCACAAATCACCGCAATTTATGTGATGGCGAATAAATTATGGTGAATAGTACTAATGCTCTAACGGAAGATCAAAAGTTAAATGTCTCTGCAAGTTAACCTTAAAACTATCACATAGATACAGAACGCGTATCGGTACCACTGTTACGAGGTCTGTATGTTGGATTTGTACATCAAATGCTTGGATAACAATACATTAGTATGTTGCGTACCATTGAGTTCCTTGAGATTTCCACACCCGGTTGGTCAGGTTGGTGTAAAGTTCTTATGCCTGGAGGTAGGTGGGAAAGCGGCCCGACACCATCGCGGCCATTTCCGATCTGAAGCTCAAGTTGGGCAACTTCTGCACCGTAGCTGCAGCTGAGAAGTCGACACAGATGTACATTATCTTAGGCAACACACGGTTCGCTCTCGAGACTGTCGCAAGATCGGATATCCTCTATCTCTTAGCGTTGAGAGTGAAAGAGAATGTATGGAAGCAAGAGCAAAAGGGAAAGATTTAAAGAAATATTGGGTAAAAGAGCACGCAGGGCATCAAGAGGGCACTCCATTTGGATAAGGACACGGCCCTGAAGTGTAAAATGAGAAAAGGATATGAGAGATGTTCTATTTCTTATGTCAAGCGACAGCTAAGGCTGGATACGCTTGGAATAGGAGGTATACAGAAGGTACGACGGATTTCACAGAGGATTTCTTTCCGGACACCGTATCAGCCTATCGCGCACTCTAGAAAGTCCAGCTAGATAAGTATCTGGACTAGATTTTCACTGGGGACGGGGGATCTTCTGAATACCTATATAGGTTCAAACACAAGGAGAATTATTTGTGCATCTATGACCTAATAGTGGACCAGACCGTGGTGCGCATCATTGCCAGTTATCATGTGTTTGAAGGTGTCTGCTCTGACTCCAAAGTCGACATGGGGAGCAAGCATCGCCTCCCTGTCGGGCAACGACAATTTGCGCCCTGCATTTCTTGCGTATTAGGAAATAGGAATAAGACTAAAGTCTAGATACTAGATAAGTCGCATAAGAATCGCAGGAAATAAACAGAAACTGTTTATAAAAATCATATAGAAAACAATAGAAGCAAAATAATACACGTTTTTTTTAAATAATGGTTTTTGGCTTTTGTTGTATAACTGGAAAAAAAATTAATTTTTTAAAAATGCGTCATCAAAACTTTTTATATGTAATGTAAAATTGTGATCAGTGAATGTAGATGAGAGAAGAAAGGCAATAACTCATTTACCCGAAATGAATGAGAGGTCCCCAAAACGGGGACCATTAAAAAATAAAAATAAAGAACGTTACGTAACATAACATCTGTGTATTTTGGAAATATTGTTTGTTAGTGGAATAAAAAAATACTGACCATACCAGTGTTTTTGCTTGGAATTGACCTGTTATAGGCCGACTGAAACCACTGTACCGCGCGTTAGTAAATATAAGGCACAGTTTTACGGCTTTCGACATACACATAGGTGCTGAATATGATAATTATGTTAATGATGGTTATAAGTATTAATAGATTTTTTTTCTAAATAATTAATCAAAACGTGTGTTTATGACGATATTATGATATCTTTATTTAAAAAATTATGAAATAAAGGGCGTTATGCTAATGTAAAATTAGTCAATCATATTGCAATTAAACGTCGGAGTAGCAATTTAATAACGGTGTAAACGCTCGTTTTCAAAAGTTTTATATAAAGCAGAATAGCCGAGACGTAATTAAATTCATCAAACGGCAAATTTGCAATGAGCGAGCCCGTTTTGTTGTGTACAATACGCTACGCGACGTTCGGCGGTTTTAACAGCTTCTTTGGAACTAATTCACTTCTCACAGTGAACGCGTTCGACCACTGTTTATGAAATCAAGAATATTTATTCGTTAAAATAAAATAGATTTAACTAATAATATTTTATTGAAGTAGTGTTTTTTGGAATTGCCTTTCTCAATATAACTATTTTTACGTAATAATTTTCTTTGTCAAAAATGGCAGCTTTTGCTTTTAAAAATTCTGGCTACATGTTGATGAAGTTCTAAGTAAAGTATTAAATGTTTAACTATGGCTAAATTCTCTACGGAGACAACGTTAATCGATACCTTCGTGGTTTGGGCGATAAGCGTGTGTGTGTGTGTGTTAGAGGCGGACAGTAGGAATGATTTTCTATTGCGGATTTTGATAAATATTTAATAAATATAAAAATGTTGTTATTAATTATAAATAAATTCATTAAATATTTTTTTGTGACTAAAACATTTAATTAATCTCTACGTCTTGAACAAATTTAGGTTTATTCCAACAATAAAATAAAAGAAGTAATAAAAGTAAGCAAAAATTTAATAAAAAATTGTAACTTTTGCTTTAGAAACTTGATGGAAATTAGGTATTTTTTACGACAGTATAGCGAGTGCATGAGACGAATGTCTTTATAAGTAGAAAACTTTAAACTTTAGACAAAAACATTTCTAAAGAGTTAGTGAAAACGCTGCACAGTACAGTTCATTTTATAGAACCTCCATTTGTTCACAAAATGATGCTGAATATGTAACCGAAAAATAAATACCATCTGTTTTATACTACAACGCCTACCCTCATTTAGCTTACTTCATAAAGCATACATTATAAAATTCCGTTATTTTCTGTACATGTTTGAGTAAGTGTGTGGTAAATTTTAACAGTTTAGAAATCTTGAATATTTTATTAGAACCAACATGCATTTCGGACTTTTTTCTAACCTTTTTTTCACATTTTCACATTCGAGTAAGAAGGTCATAGTTTATAACTTATAAATTCAAATCTTTGAACTCATTCTCAAGCTAATGAAGGAGTAGAGCGATATGGTCCCGCAGTCACCCGGTCATGCGTCCAACTATAGGCGGCTTAATAGTTACATCTCAAAGTCTCTCACTTTGGACTTGCGCCAATTGAACACTATTTGTATTAAGGAGACATTAGATAGAAACAAGGGCTTTAAAATTGTTTGTAAGAGACTAGTCTATTGGGCAGAACCAACTGACGAAATTGAAGACTGATGACGGCTCGGTAAACGACACGTATCATTCACCTTCGGTTTGCCGATGACACAGTCATAGCGGCTACGAGCCGGTAGACTCGGCGCGGGTAGGTTCTTCACTAGTTGGACTGATGATATAATTAAGGTCGCGGGAAGCCGCTGGATGCAGGCAGCGCTAGACCGGTTATCGAGGCGATATTTGGGAAAGCCAATGCTTTGCAGTGGGCCCCTACTGGTAGAAAGGAAGAATATTTAACTTAAATTAGTTTTTAATAAAAAAAAATTTGAAGCTATTAAGAACAAAAATACATAAAGGGTTGTAATAAATAAGCGTTGTAATAAAATTAGAGATGAGCAAATACAAAAAAACCGCATCCAATTTTTAACTGCGAATCCCAGGAACGAATAACTTTTATGAATAGGATTGTTTAAACTTTTAAAAATGTGCTTCTAAGTTAAGCTTTGGTGTTTAATTTACCTTGATATTTCAAAAATTCTCTGAATTTAAATAATTTTATCACTGCTTCTGTTGTTGCGAAAAATGAAAGGACTTGTCCGTGGCAGGTTTTGACAGTGACTTATGCGATGTCCGCCCTTCTGTTGCCTTGTTGCCACTTATCGTTTATTTAAATTTTCTATACGAAAGCGATTAAAAAGTCTCGAATCAAATTATCTTAAAGATATAAGTTATTCCCATATTACATTAAACAGACTATAATAAGAAATAAAACTCATTTCAGTGAATCTTCGAGAACAAGTGTACAATTAGTATTTGGAAAAATATAGGAAGAAAAATAAATTTCGCGTTTAGCTTTTCCTTACAATTTTATTCACATCAACGACACAATAAAGTAACAGTTGTTGCTGGATGAAAACATTTAGCCATTTCTTTCTGTTAGTGTTCACATTGTAATTTTTATGTAACAATGCTTTTGCTAACGTCGCAATTAGATACATGATTAGCTAGAATTGTTTAAGTGATCGATTGTTTTGTGTCCCCAAATTTAGATACAAAATGTATATACATCAGGGTAGTAAATTATTTACTTACCATTTATATCATTATTGTTTTATTTGTATTATAGGTTAAACAGAAATTTTCGTACCTGTCTTAATACTGACATACCAATTTCACTAGTTCATCAATCATTCCACTCATCCGAGCCCTCTTGTTTAGAGTGTTCAGCGTACGTCGGCATGTTGTAGGTCTTAAAATAGCAGTAATTCATACGCGAAATTAAAAACATTTTTATGTTTGTATGAGATTTTTAGAGAGAATAAATTTTAAAAATTTATTACTTTAAATTACGCTACAATAATTTTAGATTACAAATTAAATTAATTCATAGTTTTTATGTATTGCTGTGATTTCGAAAGAAGGTGATTATTGTTTGTTTTATAATTACTATTATTAGATTTTGTCAAATTTAATTTTATAGCAATTGAGTAGCATTTTCATTTATAATTTTTAAGCTAATGATTCGTATAATTAAAAGTGTTAAGTTGACTACTGTATAGCAGGCATAAAATTTTGATTGCATTACTATAGGTAAGATGTATCGTTTACCTATAGGACAACTAAAAGAGTAATACGTTGCTAGATTCCTTACTAACTACAAAATTTTATTAAAGTCTTGCGTGAAGAATACTGTTTACATTAAGGCATACTCATAATTAATAATGATGCGCTATTTATTTGACAGGAATTTTGTTGCGAATAAGGCTAATCGAGTCTTGTTGGACTTTTTTTAAAAGTCATCTTTCAACAACATGAATTAATTAAAAAAAATTAAACTAACGTTTCTTTATTGAATATTTCTAAGTATTAGGAGCAGCATATAATTAGATAATGTATTACTGTAATGGGCAAATTTGTAATAGGCTATTTTACACAAAGCGATTCTTTTTTACATGTATAAATGTTTACATTGTTCGTAGTCTACAAATCTTGGTCCAAAAACGCTTTTCATACCTTGAAATGATATGAAAACAAAAAAAATGGTTTTTAATAGCCAATTATCCATTGTAATTAAGAGATTTGTTTTGTTTTATCTTTAAAAAGTCTATTTTGAACTAGGTATGCATTATACAGGAAAAGTATAAAGCAAAAAATAAAAACACAACACAACTTAGCTGTGAAATTATGGCAAATTTATATGACAGAACTTAATAAAAAATAAAAATTTCATATGGTAATGGAGGTAAATGGTTTAAATATCGCAAACCTTTATCTGTATAGATGGACACATGAAATTTTAAGGGAGTTACAGACGCGCGCACACAGCCTTTCAGAAAAAGTAGACTGTATTTTTGCGCCTCTCCATCGATTAGGTCCATAAATGCCACTGAAAAGAATGGATTTTACAAAAGTTGTACTAAAGTACGTACTCGTAAACGAGTATTTTAAACAATCGTCGTCAGATACAAAATATTGAAGCATTAGCGTACCTAAAAAAATTAGAATTAACGAGAGAATATAATTACCGAAATAAAAAAAAGCCTTCGTTGAGGTCTGAGCCGTGATTTTAATAACGTGAAATTATTATTCTTTAATTCTTTCTAATAACTGTAGATTAGATAGATATTGGGTGTTACTTTTAAATTAAGTAATGTTGACAGTTACTTTAGTAATGGTACAAGGCAAACAAAAATATCAAAAAGGTAAACCTACAATTAAGGAAGCTTCTGAGTAGAGTAAAAGAATGTATAAAGAAATTGAGGCGTATTTCAGTTACGTATTATGATTTTAATATATTAAAGGGACTTTGCAAAGAGTCAGATGAATAAATTATTTTGAAAGACACGTCTGAGTTAACGTCACAGGTTATGGGTATTCGAATATTCGTCTTGGTAACGAGGTTATTGAGTGGCTTTGTGTTATTTGGCTATAAAGGTTTCTTATAAACAAAAACCCTAAAATACACTTTTCATTCAGTATCAAAGTTTTTAACGCGTTACATTGTTTTATATTCGAGTGTTATTTTAGTCTCGTTTCGAATGACGTAAAGTTTTATCGTTTTACATACACGCAAAATACCAATAGCTATCATTTGTCAGGTATTTCTGTGGGAGAAAACATTCATTTGTTGCGCTTGCAATTTTATGTTTCGACGTATCTCATTTATAGTCTGGTTGGTATTCCATGTTTCTGTTTATATCTAGCATTAAATACATAATAGAGCATGGTTTATAATGAAAAGGAGTCATTTTAAAATTTCGCCGATTAGCTGCTCTATATATAATGTTTCAATATTCACTAGCTTGTATATTATGATATCTTATTATTATAATCAAAATATTCCACGATTTCTTGTTTTGGAATTGACATAAAAATAGTTTTAAACGTTTTATTTTATCGGATCACTTCATTTAGTATGGACGGAAGGATGATAATGAAGTTGGAAAAGGCTTTACATTCACCCGAGCCGTCGATTGTGAGCGGTCATTCGTGTATGATATATGTGATTTTTTATAGGCTTTTATGTATTCAATATTTTATGTTGACATCGATATAATCATGATGGCATATTAATTTTATTATTGTAAAATATCCAGGAAAATGACGCTGTGGATGTCTCAAAGGATAACGGTAAGATTTATTGTCTAGTTGATTAAGTTGGTAGTTTCTTCCCTTTAAACTTTATGTACATGTGATATAATTAGTATCTTCTTACGTTGCGTCTTGCTTCTATTAATAACTAAACAAAAGTGTAAAATGAGTGTGAATACGACGTTAAGAGATAACAATTTACTTCTAAGTCCAACTTTTTTACTGAGTAAATATTATTTCTCTTTGCAATGCGTTAATGGTTTTTACTTTCCCTAGACTTAAAAGCATCCAATGTACTCAGAAAGGCCGAAGCTCAATGATTTTATTTTTGAGGAGACCTTAATTAAAATTTAAATGTACGGGAATAGGAAGGTAATGATGTTTAATAAGCTTTTGGACGACAATGAGGATACTGAAGGCTCGAAATGGGGCAGTAAGGGACTGTTATCCAAAAATTTAATTTCAGGATATTATTCTGTATTACTACTAAGTTATGACTTTCAGCTTACGTAAAAAAATTATTACGTTTTGTTCTAAATAAAGTGCTATTTTCAAACATTTCTAAGTAAAACAATATTATCTAAGTTATAAAAACTTAGAAATTTTTAAATTTGTTTGCCACGGTTGGAAAATTTTAGTCTATTATTTCAGTCGTCGACTATAAAAGGATTTCTTTAAAGATTTCAACGAAGCAGTTCATTTTTAATTTGTTATCGGTTTACGTTTTATTTCAGCGGCTGATCTATTATTGACTCATCGGCCCAACTTGCCTTTTAGCAAAAGTGTTTTGTATAAAGATTTATTCAGGTAACACACATTTTTTTTAATAGTTAGTCCGTCTACCAGTATACTATTTATGACCAATAGGTTTATGCCATAGTATAGAGAAGTGAAAATGTTTCCAAATTTAAGAGTACTAAAAGAGAGTAAAAATTTGTTCGTAGTTTACAAGGACGGCGAATCTAAGCTTTTATTAGATTTGCATACAAAACTTTGTAATTTCATTAAATAATGGTCATATTTTATTACTCTAGAAGAAAGTAACGAGATGAGCAAGGTAAACTTGATTGTAAGTGAGCCTACCCCTAGCCCCGTCGATAACAATGGGGTGCTACACAGATTTATGTAATGTAACATTATGTGTAACATTATACATCGCCCTCGTCATATTGTAATATGGGATGGTGTGTCAGGACAGTAATTACACTAGCTACGGCTTCCACTAGGCAGACATTAGTTTTAAATGCCGCAGTGCTTCCTACCTAGACAAGAAAATATTTACCCACTATAAATCAAAAATGACAAATTTTGTTTTAACTAAACCAACTACTGTGTGAATTTTATGATATAGTCTACGTTGGAAGATAAACGCAGTGGAAGCATACGGAATGCTCGAGGATTGACAACGCTATATAATTGATTAAAACGAATTATATGAGATTGTTAGCTTTTTAAGAATGGTGATTTACGCATTAAAAATCGACTAGCTAAAAAAATTATGTTAAAGAAGTACAGCCATTATCCGATGAAATTCTGTGTCGATTGCAACACAAGATCGACGTATTATGGGAAGTGATTGAAGAAGCAGATCCCATAAAATTTAAATCCAAGGATATTCAAAAGTCAGGCAATTGGTTACTTTTTGAACTGAGATCGAGTGACTTTAAAAGACCATTTTTCGTACGCGTGGAGTAGTTTCGCAAACTACATAAATGGATTTTTACATAGAATTGTGACTGTGAATGAGGAATTTATTATTGATAATTTATAATATATTTTTTTTGTTAAATAACTTATGTACGGCCAATAACACGACCTCAACATCAATATTACCAACCACACTTGAATATTGAACAATAGCATTTGTATCTGCTAGGATCAGAAGCCACAGTCACAGATTTATCGCTGAAACTGCCGGTGCATTCGAATCTCCGAAGACGTCGTTACGCTGTTAGTCAAGTATAAGAAAATACTCCGAAACTGTTTTGTGTTGGAAGTATATTGTAATCATCTAAATAAAGTTAGTGACGCTAGCTAAGCCGAGCCTATTTCTGCAGCATGTTCAATAAAAATAGCACATCCAACTTTAATTGTACTCCATTACGAGTAATCATAAGGAAACTGAAAACAATTCAGTACATTTACAGCTGTGCATTACGAAATAAAGTGAAACAATAATTTGTCTCTTGCATGATAACATTTTACCTCATGTCGCCAAAGTGTTTCATTCAAGTTTTGACATATTTAGCATCATCAATTCTATGAGCTAGACATCGCTTTCTCTGAATATTGGTTATTTGAAGGTAATTAGCACATTTTCGCCTTTAACTTCTCTGCCATTTACATCTTGATTTATTTTTGTTATCACTTTTTTTCACTTTCATCTTTTATATTTATGAGATCATTTGGCATTCCTCTACAAATTATTAAGAATGTCAGAGAATCGAATCGAAACTATTATCTAATTAATCTGTTCTGAAAAATCTCTCCTTCTCCTTCTATTCTTCAATTTAAAATCTAAAATCAATGTTTGTAGATTTGCCATTAAGACGCCTGTCTTAAAATCAAGCTTGTGTACACTGTTATAAACGACATCACAATATACACGCAATCACGTGTACACCGTTTACCGTGTGGATTTATTCTTTAAAGTCATAGTGTGGGAAGCATTAAAAAACCTTCTTAAACGGACCTAATTTGTGTATCTACGCTTTATGACAATTCATCAAAATAAATTAAACTTTTTATGATTTGATGATAAAAGATTTCGTTTGTAATTGCCTGGTAAAGATTATCCGTGTTCTTTAAAATATAAAAAGTAAAGAACTAAAACTTATAAGATCACGGTTTTTATTGTTTCTTTCGCTTCCGTACTATTTATCTAATATCTAATAAAGGAAGGAGTCTTCTGGCCGATCGGACGGTAAATGAAATCCAAACAAATTGGCGGCAATTTGTTTGCTTGTATAGTGTATTTATTCTGAGCAAACATTACGTTATCAGAACGATATTTTTTCAAAAATTATTTTCAGTTTAGTTATTGATAGTATTGTATTCAGAGGCAATGGTAGCCCAGCGGTAGGGGACTGAGACTTGCCATCGTAAGTCGCGAGTTCGATTCGTTTCTTATATGTTTCGTATTATTTCAAAAGTGAACTCATTAAATTCTATTTGAATAAAAGTCAATAAAAAGTAGATTTACTCCGGAAAAAGTTTTCGCAGTTTTATCTAAGAGTAACTGTAGATAATATGTGGATGCCCCAAGTGAGCTGTATGGTGAATCGTAGTTGTTTTTGGCCTTACCTATTATTTTAACAACTCTTTCCTTCCTTTATCCAATTGCCAGCTTCTTGATACTAAACATTTAACGAAATATAATCTTAAAAAATATTAATACCTACTAGTCGAGACAAATTAAAATTGCAATAAATCTTTATAGCACGTAATGAGATTTAAATATTCATAGAATTATCCAATAAATATCGGTGAACTCCGTAGGAATCAGTAACAAAAGCATTAAAATAATGTCTCTCATTTAATAGTGTCACCTAAAAAGAAATGTGAACTCAATCCAACGTTCGAATTGCATTTTGAATTTATATTCAGTGAGAGGACATTTGTCAGTTGCTTGAGTGGAATAAGAATTCATTCTCGTAATAAAATTTTTATTTACCTGCATTTCACGCCTCCGCAGACACATATTTTTCGAAAGTTTCGAATTCCAGATGAAGTTTACAAACCTTTGTTAGAGTAGAATATGCCAGGATTTTGCATATTTCTGCAAAATGTTTTCGTATTTTTAATGTAAAATTTTAGGTGGTAATTTTTAAAATAATAATTGTAACTTGTGCTGATACAGAGGAGAGACCTCTCTCCTTTCAGCAACAGTACGTGTTGGGGTTTTATTTCACCCGAGGTATTGTTGAAAAATACTGAGCTTGAAACCAAGAACCGCGCTGAATGTTAAACGGGCGGTGAATGGATAGTACGATATCCATTAGTAATTTATTCAATAAAGACATTTATCTTAACATAAACTTTTTTGTGACACATCATATTTGATGAAAATCTTATGATTTCGTGTCTCGCTGAACTTTGGTTGTCATAATTTACAATTTTATTTACATTGCAAACAAAACCATAAAATATTATTTCAGATAATAAATATTTGAAATAATATTTCAATTAATTTCGAAATGTTACAAAAAAATATAAACGCTTTTTCAAATTATGCAGTAGTTGCCTACAATTTTAGTAACGCAGTTTGAGTTAAGTATAAATCAAAAAAATAGTAGGTTTCACATGTGTATTTGCGCAAACAAAATTTGACTTAAACGTGAAAGTTATTGTTTGGTGTAAATTGTACATAATGCTGAAAAATAATGTAAGTACTACAGAAAAAAGAAACGGATTTGTTTTCTTAATATAAAGTCAGCACCATAAAAAATAAACAAGGTAACGTACAGCAGGGCATCGAAGGGTACACAAGGAATTAGTAATAAGCATGCGTACAAACTGTGATAAGAGAGCTTTTCCGTGTACATTAAATAGTTAATGCTATGTGCGAGAAAAAGTGTTCAGGGTATGATACTAAAGAAGAAGTGTTAAATTCAATATATGCTTAAAGCAGCAAGAATTCGTTATTAACTAATATGTATTTTTAGAAATAAAAAGTGAAGCTAGAATTTACCAAATTTTACTTTTTCGTAGTTTCAACTCAATAGTTACGTTTAGAGCACGTAAGTGTATATCAAGTCTTGAAGGTAGATGATGTCTACACCTAGAGGTATGGTGATTTCAAATGTTTTTTTTATATTACAATGGCTTCTTATTTTTGTTGATAACATAGCAATAAGTGTGTTAAATTTAATTAACGGCGTCATTACTGAGCTTAAATTAATCGAGATAACATTTAATTGAAAAACACAGTAGATAACATAGTTACGTAGGTATTTTCAATAAGCTTGTACTTCGTAATGGATAATACGCGCCTTCTCCAATTTCTAAACCGGACCCGCGAAAAATATCTAATGAAATTAAAATGTTTTAAAAGGTTTTTGCAACTGAATAATAATGGGGTCGCGGTTGTCATGCGAAGCAATGTTGTAGACAGTTCACTTGGCCCGAGGGAGGATTTCTGAATTAAAACTGCCAACAGTGTAATGGGTTAGGGGTTAGGAATTTTATTATTTTGTTTTGCTAAAAATTCTTCAGACGATACATCATATAATTTTTATTTTATTACATAAAATATGTACGTGGGTGCTAAGAAGTGGTAGTATTTTCGCTTTTTTTGCGCGCCCAGATATTTTTCAACTAATCATCGA
The DNA here is from genome assembly GCF_028537555.1 of Battus philenor. Lineage (NCBI taxonomy): Eukaryota > Metazoa > Arthropoda > Insecta > Lepidoptera > Papilionidae > Battus > Battus philenor. The sequence continues at coordinate 9,099,773 of NW_027181704.1, forward strand.
CAATTTAAATGAACACTATAAATTTATGTACACAATTCATGAAGACATATGGTATTCGTCAATATTCCGGTTTTAAGCATTTGAAATTATATATTCTTCACAAGGAGCCACTGGAACAAAGTATACACAAATGTATTCAATGCAACCAGTTCTCGCAAAAGCAGCCGACTACCAAGAGGTAAAAAATATTTTGGTAAATTTGACGCTATTCTCTTTCGTAATTCATGGGTTGGTTTTTTATTTAGGCAAAAGAATAATGAAAGCGTAAATGTTTCTCTTTTTAAAATGCGAGTTCTTTCATTAAATGCTAGCGAATAAAAAATGTTTTTTGATGATACAGAGCATGACATGGAAATTATAAAAATGGTGAAATAAAGGGGTTTAAGAAAGTATTTAAATGTCTTACACAAAAATAAAATGATTTATGTTAAAATTATCGATAATTGCTTTTAGGTAAATATGTATAATCGATCGGTTTTACTTTAATATATTATACAACAATGTAATTCGTGTGTAAATGAACGCAGTGATGTTTTACTTTTTTCCTTTGACAAAAGTTTTCAAATAAGTTGTATTTATTAAAGTTCACGGTTATTGTACATATTGTTAATCTAATTTCAATATATCATGAGAGATAGTTGGTTAAAACGATTGAAAATTACTTATTTCTTATGACAAAATGTCACGATATCCGATTAAGTTTGGAGTAATTTTTATTCCCCATCTAGCAATTGGTCAAGCTGAGGTCTGGTCCTCTCACTAACAAATCAGAATCATAAACGTGTAATAATAGGCAGACAGACCCTAGGTCCCCTCTTAGAGGCGTCGCCTGCCCTGTTCAATCCAAGTAGTTTCTGCCCAAATAAATTACGTCGAGGCTATTCGGCGAAATTAAAAAGGATTGTAAAGCAAAAAGAAAACCTTTGATCACTGGAAAGAAATCACTAAACATATTGCCGGTTTGTTAAAAGTTGTAGGTATTTTACTGCAACATTCTAGTTATATTATGCATCTTTTAACTGGCACTGTGACGTTACCTTTTATTCAAAATAATAAAATTAAATACGGTTATAAGGGTATAAGTAGGAAGAGCATATTTGCAAAACATATTAGGAGGTTTAGTTGACACGTTTAACACCTGCTGTCTATAGGATTACATCTGTCAGGGAAAACATACCGCTAATCTTATTTTTAGATTTTTTAATAAAGAATATTCATGTACAAATTAAATTTCCGTTCAAATTATTAAGAGATTTTAAATATTTTGGGACTTAGAAAGGGCATTAAAATTATAGTTCGAAGAGTTATAAAGTTAGTATTGAAATTACCTCGGCAGAAATAAATTTATGTGTTATATTGAATACAATGACGTAGCTTAATGAAGATAAACTTAATTTTTTTTTAGCCGTAAGTAAAAGTTACTGAAGGTTCAAAAGTTAAGATTAAAGATAAAACGTATTAGCTAGCCTAATGAGATTTAACAAATTTATTTAAACACTTATGTTTCATACAGCATGACAGAATTTGTACAGAAACTTCGTAAGAGGTCAACATTCCAAATTCATAAATTACAAATGTCGTAACGACTGGTAGAACTTTGCTAAGTTTACTAATTCCTAACGGTTCCAAATTGGGTCCGATAATTCCTAAATATTATACCCAACTTTCTTGTACAAATTAAGTCTTTGTCTCTGTATGTTTTGGATAATATTTAAAGGTAAATTAAAATTAATAGAAACAATAATTTTAATAATTAAGTGGTTAATTATAAATATTGCGATATTTAAAATCTAAAACTGTTAATTTATTTAATTATATAAACGATATAATTAACAAGATACAATTTTTTATTTAATGTTTTGAGTTTTAGTGCAGTATTTGATATTCTGTAAATTATGCAAGAAAACTAATTGAAATTTTTGTCTATAATAAGTTGCCAGGTATGACCAGTATAAACATAATGAGATAAATTGACGGCTAAACATTCTTGGCTAACACGGGACCCACAACAAATTTACGTGACTATAATATGATAATAAAATAAGTAATCTTTAACGATATATGTTATACATATTTAAAGAGAATGTTGTTCTAATATGTATTTACGTAAAAACGGTGAACAATGGATTGTACCAAATATTTTTTACACTTAAAAAATGTCGAGTAATCATTTTGTGCTTGTTTTACTTACACGAATTCTTTAATTTTAAATACAAGTACACTATAGTCAAGTCAAGATACTATAGGACTTGATTATTTACTTAATCTTAACGATGGATCCCGACGGAGTATGTAGGGAGTATAGAGTACTAAATGTATACGACATAACACTCAAATTCAGTTATTCTTTAATTTTTATGCTTAAGAAAATTATAATTGTATGAACACGTATATAAATGTAAATTATTGCTATTGTCTTCGTACGTAACTTGTATCAGAGTGTTAATTTATGAAGCACTAAACAAAAAGTTAAGCAGTAACGGAAACATTATGCCAGCTGGTTGTGATTTGTAAACACGAGACATCGACCGCATACGCAGCTGGGACAAATAATTTACCATAAACGATAAAAATTAAAAATATAATATTTACTAACAGGTAATGTTTTTACGTCATCATTCGTATAATAAATGATGGAAATTTTGGAACCACGATTGTTCCATTTTAATGGTTTCTAGTTAAAAAAAGAATTATATTATATATATTATTGTATTAATAAATTAGAATATTCTTTAATTTAAAAAAACATATTAGGGACCGCAAAAATGTCTGTTAAAACGGAGGACAATTTGAAACATTAAAATAAAAAGTAAACAAAGAGCGACAGATTAATTGAGAGAGCAATTGAAATCGTATTTAAGATTTTACTGGAGCCTCTACTGGATTTAGGTTGTATAAATTATATAAAAGGTGACCGTTGTACTATTTGTATTTTTAGAATTGTTAAATGTATCCAAAAGCATTTTGTCGTTGTAGGCGTTGCTAAAAAAGATGATAGGAAATTTTAATTTCTTTATGTGCGGCTAGATCGAAAAGCAAAATATTATTCTTTAACAAATTATAACCGAATAAAGGTTGCGTATAATTTTCCAAATGTATGTATTGTAAACATAAGACCTAAAGATTTTTTAGTATAAATCTTTAGGTATTTACTTTAAGACAATTTATACGCATTTGCTAGGGCACTTTTACTTACTCTTTCGGACCTTGGTAGTCTAATAGTTTTTTTTTTTTTTTAAATAAAACAAGTAAGTAATTTTTAAGTGGTATTTATACTTTATTTATACCAATAAATAGTCTTACCACTTTTGAAGTAGTCTTAGTAAGCTGTGATTAATGAGCATTGTGATTCACATAATTATTGGTGTAATATTACAGTGTTACATTAAAGTTCAAGATGATTATTCCAAATACTATGCTGTTTTTTGGACTGGTTACTTTATAATGATAGAAATAAATATATGTATTCTTTTTATGGCAATGTATCAGAAATTTCATAAAAATAAGTAGAAGTTATCTGGTACAGGAACATAATATATGAAATTTGTAATCGTTTGGGTGCGGTACTAATAATTGCGGTAAATAATTTGCGGTGAGTTGATAGCTACTAGAACAGCTTATAAAGAACGATGTAAGTAATAACAATATTATTATGTCTTTTATTATTTTAGTTTAATAATCTAGTGGTTAAAATATTGTGCTAATGATCTGTGGTAAAGATTAGAGCACATTCTCATCTCATAAAGCTATCTGATACCATTAAAGTGTAGTGTTAAAGAATCTCTAGATCAGAAACTAATTACTTTTTAATTACGGTACATATTAATCGTGTATCGCTTTGTTGTTTGCCGATTAATAGTTTAATAAAACAATGATGTTGGTATTCTGGGTTAAAAATAAATCATATTTTTAATGTATATCGTAAAATATTCATAAAACAATGTTATTTAGTTTGTTTGGACGATTCACTTTAAAGAAGAGTTCTGTGTGCGCATATATGCAATTTCGTAATAAACACATATATTTAGATAAATAACAATCAATTTAAAAAAAAACGTTTCAGTGTAAAATTATTTGGCGAAGATTCAAAACATTATTTCTTTTTCTTACTTTGTTATTAGCATTGTTTTTATTTTTTTATTTTTCAAATTTTCATCTGCCGAGTAATACCTTTTAAGATCTTGAGTAATCATGGCTTTTGGTAATCACATACTAAGATGTGTGAAGCATAAATATTAATAAAGCTGACGTCAGATAAAAATATACTACAGGACATTTTAATTAAATTTTTAAATTTTGTTTAACCAAACAGTTATCAAATATGATTTAAACCATGTAGTAAATTATAATCAATATGAATTTGAATTACATAATAATATTTAGTCTTGCAATAAATATTGTTAAAAAGAATAACATGTTTTTAATTGTACGTAACATTTATTGCTGTCACAGAGTGTTAGTTTAATACATTAATATAAAAGTATTTAAAGTATATTGGAAGCGGTCTCCATTGGCTGTAACACAGTCCTTCAAATGTTAGAATCAGTTATCAATAGCAGCATGCATTCTTTCTGTGGGAAAATTCTTCACTTCTAATCGTATAGATTCCAAATTCAAATGGAATATTCTGTTTATTTTTAATCATAACAGTATTTACGGCCAGACTAAGTATACAAATATTTCTTTCTCGTAACGTCGTCGGAAGACGCTGGTTGCAGCTCGCTTTCATCCGGTCTTTTTGGAAACCTATGGAGCAGGCTTATGCCAAGCAGTTGACGTCTTGATGCTGAAGTGATGATGAATATAGTTTTTATAAGTAATTAACATGACAAAGACATGATTTTTTAACTTTTGGCCTTTTGTATCCTATTGTTGGAGGGACTTAGGGTTTGGTGGATGAGATATTTATGTTTCGGATTTCGATGACGAGAATATAACGGTATCTTTACGATACTTTTTGCTAAATATTTACGTTATATAACTCACATGTGATATAAATTATATAACATGTGTTGAAGCAATGCTATAAGCTATAGTTATTGATAGTCCGAAAGGCTATTAAGAAAAGAAGTACCGTATGCCGGGCTCTAGTATACGAAGATCACATGTCTGAGTAACGGTTTGCCTAAGCATCGGGAACCAATGTTACATTCCACTCGCAATGCGTATCGCAGACGTTACTTATTTGAATTACCATGCATCATTACCATCTGATTTTGTTTATGCATATTTTAAAAATTGCATGGTACGCGGTAATATCCACGGTATTAAAACTGTCAAACTATGTAAACTGGCGTTTTGTTGTCTTATTTACAGACGTAGATTCTACATGCAACAGATATTATATAATGTTAATTGTTCACCACACGGTGTACATATACGTATGTATATGTATACTGTGTAAAAAATATGATAACATATTTTTTCTTATTATTAACGACATCATCAGTCAGGTCAATGTGTGAGTGACGCAATCTCTTCAGATTTACAGTCCCAAAAAGTGCAAAGCGCGGTTAAAAGAAGTTTTTATTTTAACAATTGTTGACAGATTCGTGTGATTGATCGGATGGAGATGTCCAGGTGAGGGCGCAAGGCGGGCGCCACGCATCGCCTGCGCCCGCCCATGGCCTCCACATTATTTAACAGGTTTATAATGATAATTATATTATAATTTATAGCTTTAAATCTGTCCTAGGAAGTGCACACCAACTTTAATAATAGTTTGTTATACATTCATATCTTATACAAAACAAAGTAATTAACAATACTTCGCGGATTGGCAAGTTGAAGTGGCAGTGGACCACTTAGCGCGCAGAACAGAATACCGCTGGGGCCCTAATATTTTGGTGTGGAGACCACTGATCGGTAAGCGCAGAGTAGGACGTCCACCGTTAGTGAGAACAGACGACTTTGCTAAGGCTTTAACATTGTAAACTTTTTTTAATTTAAATTATCATAATTTATAAATATTTTTAATATTCTCTTTTTTGGAAGCTACTTTTACTTACACTGGTATTGATTTTTTGTACATAGATATTTAACTTTACCTTTTAACCTAAGATTATTCAGTATTTTCACACTGCGCACAAGTCAAATATGTTATTTTGAGTTGACTTACTGAATCTCTCGGTAATAAGTCTATGGGAGCACCTCCATGGAGCAAACGCTTTGGCGACTTTAGTTTGGCTGTCCCCCAATCCTCTGAAGTAAATACTGTTAAAATCTCGTAAAGCTGTTAGTGGCAACCATTACAAAATAATTTCTTTAAAAAATTTCTGGGGTTAAATTGCAGCAATACATTTAACAAAATTTTATTTTGTGACTATGTTCTCCTTTATTTTACGACAATTTTTGTTTTGTGCCTAAGTACGTAATATTAATTCGATAGTGCTGTTTGCTTTAAAAACTTTGCTAATCGTCTTTAATTTATTGTTTTTAATAATACGGAGTATTATAAGTGAGGCCGGTGAAAAGAAAGGTGCCTTGGATATTAACAATGTATAAGAAAGTAGGCGAGTTTGCGTCGAAAAAACAATTCTATCTACTACGCCCATCTACGCTTGTACACTTTTACAAAATGACAGTCCCCACAAGTCAGTCAGTACTACAGTCAAACCTTATTGATAAACTTGTAGTAACTATTGATTTTTGGTTAAGTAAAACTCTGATAAAAACATTACGGACTTATTTACCTTCATAATAATCAATAACTAGCAGAAAGAGCATACGCGTAGTTTGGATGTATTACCTTACGTATTTTTAACTAACATAGAACGAATAATAAAACAGGCTGGTGTTGCGCTCGCTGGTGATCGTCGCAGCATGGACTGCACTCGGGCCTGCATCGAGCCAGGCCCAGCTTATGATGTCGACGCTAGTGCCGTCCTGTCCTTCGCAATGCATCTGTCTTTCACAATCACAGGTATTCATTCACTCATGTCTTCCGATAGCTACCCACTGCAAGGCAGAGCAAGATACACCTAAAGATCGGCATGATGACCGGTCTTGCTGTGCCCGGATCCATCTAGTGCCCACAACCACCAAATCAAGTGGGAAGCTCTTACCGGGCCGAAGTCTCAAAGATAAAGATATAGTAAATAAATATGTTTTATTTTATTTGGGTACAAATAATATTTTACCCGTTATAAGTCATCTGACAAGGCCGTATGTCAACTACCTTGATTTATTTATTTAGTCTTACCTTACGACACTCCAGGGACGCAGGTGGTTGATAGATGCGTTTCTGTAACACCAAACGTATAGAATAAAGACAAGGAAAAATTATGACAATGCTTAATCAGAAATCTGGTAATGTCTGCACAGCCATACTAATCTATATATAGATTCTGCTTACAGCGCATCCATAAAATAATTATATTTAAGCAAAAGATTTGTGGACAGCATAATGTATTTGTCATAATTATATTCGTGCGTTCTTAATAATCGAAAATCAAGAAAAAAACTCTGTGGAAATTGAAATAAATAATCAATAAGTAATACAACCGAGTTAGTATAATGGTAAAATGATAATTAAATCAACAATATTTAATAAAATTATGTTGCTGTATACACTGAAAATTCTTTATATACATATTAGTTGAGCGGATCAAAATGGTTCAATCAAGCCGATTCGAAGAGGATTATTTTGTTCACCCACGAAATGAACCAAGGGGTTTTGGGAAGTCGTATTTTATTCTTTGGTACAACTAATCATATGACAATTTATCGTATCTGTAGTACGCGGGTGACTTCCGAAAGTAAATTGTACACTACTCAGATTAAGAAAGAATATAATAAAAGCTCGTGATTTGTAATGTACAGTAATACGTATTATATACAGATATATGGCAGCGACATTTCTAACTATTCTTTAGTTTCAACATAATCAGACTCTATTCATCTATTGCTAGAAATAGATCTCTTTCAATGCCTTCTGCTCTAAGCGATCTACTGTTCTTATCCACTCACATCTGGCTGCTGATCAGACTTCGTCGGTCTATCTGGAAGGAAAACACCTTTTTCAGTCACCCATACGCGGCTTTCATTTCAAGGTTTTTCTCTCATCATCAAGGCCCACTCCACTTTACTTATTTATTTTTAAAAATTTTGTATACAAATATTATTTTTTTTCTTTTTAGGTGGTATGCAACAGCGCAACACTCCGCGGCGTTCCAGTTGCATTGAGTCCAAGCGTGATGCAGCTATCATTATCCCGAGCAGATTTACGGGTCCTACGTTCAGATGCGTTCGCGCATTTGAGACAACTGCGAAGACTGTCTCTTGATGCTTGTAATCTAACCAGGATCAAGCCGTTCGCGTTTCGCGGGCTCCCGCGGCTTAATGAACTATATATACAACATACACCACTTGCCACTGTGGATGCTTTTGCTTTTGCTGCCTTACAGAATATTAGCTCAATAGTTTTAACGCATAACAAAATTGCGCAAATCGAGGGCTACGCTTTCGCAGGAACCAATTACATAAAGTTGATTTCCCTTCGTAATAATCCAATTAAACGAATCCTTGCTCATGCTTTTTCTGGTTTAAACGATGTTAATCAAATAGAATTACCTTCCGGTATAAGATCAATAGAACCGCTAGCGTTTGTTGGCCTTGAAGGAGTAGGAGTGTTAGAGTTGGCTTATATGGATTTGCCGGCAGTCCTTCAAGATACTTTTTTCGGCATGACACGCATTGGGCGCCTTGCTTTGAGGGAGTCCGATCTAGGGGTAATACGTGCCGGTGCTTTTGATGGTCTTCGACATGTAGATACTTTCGAAATGTGCAACAATAAAATTGATGGCATAGAAGAATTATCGTTAGTACAGAATAATAGTGTCCATACGTTTAAGCTGACTGGCAATCATATGTTGGAGTCGCCAGAAGCAGTTGTATTGGAAGTAGATATCGTTGTAATTCGTGGTAATCATTTGCCATGTGAGTGTGGTCGGGATCCGATGTCAAATCCGTTGGCTCTGACTCGGGAGTTTGCTGATGAAAATTTCTGTATATCGCCGTTGAAAATTCGAGGGCGTAGTCTATCGAGCGCGGCAGGTGCAGCGTGTCGGGGGGATGGCGGCGGCAGCGCACGCGCACGTGCAGCTGCAGGGGCAGCCCACGCACCGCATCCCTCGCTCCTTCGTGCTCTCCCACGGCTCACACTCATAATCGCCGCGATCGCTTTCTTAACTAACAGCTAAGCGCCCTCGGTGTTCAATTATATACATATGTGTTGTATGTGTGTGTAAATATTGTAAAATAAATAAGTATATATTGAGATGCGAAATTTTACAATGGATGGGTCCGTTGATTCAGTATACGTTGGACCATGATTAAAATTTGCCTTTGGAAACTGTGTTTTATTTACCAATATATGTCGAAAATGAAACTGCAATAAAAGTCCGTTGCCTTTATAATAATACACGGTAGTATTACAACACATAAATGTTTTTTTCCTTTTATTTATTATTAACTAGCGAAGCCATATGTCCAATAGTGGACGTCATTTACATCAACAATCTTTTTAAGTAGTCGTTGGTTGTCCTTTTCCATCTAAAAAAATCTATCTTAGCATTGTTAATAATTCTGAATAAATGACTTTAGTTTCACATACATGTATCACTTGTCAAGTATATAAAGTCATACAATGTTGTGCTAGAGGTACGAATGTATCATACTTGGCTAAAATACTGTTTGTAACTTAAGATTTTATACTTACATTTTAGCCATTGGACGTTCACTTTCGTTTCATTTTTACTGCTGGACATAGGCTTCATTGCATAGATTTGCGATAAATAATATATATAAGACACGTTTAGAGTAGCTTGCTTCGAGCGTCTTCCTTTGTCCTTAACATGGCCAATTAGTGGGTTAAAGTTTTTATTATTTGTGTCCATAAAATATACTGAATACCTTTATACTCACTGAGTCTATATTGTAGTTGATATTAAAATGAAAACAAAAGCGTTTGATCATAAGTGATCATTTAAAATGAAGTGTATCATCTATCCTGTTAATTTTGCCCCCTACATATTTTTTCTTATTAATCATAAGCAGTAGGAATATTGCGAATAATTTAAGTAAACTTTTAATTAGGTATAAAATTTAGGTAAACATTTCGTGCTAACAAATGGAGCGTGAATTTTTATGCAGCGAAACGTACTGCAATTATTTAAAACGACGTTTTGTATTGTTGGAAAACACGATGTCTGCGTACCATTATTTATATGTCAGTTTTTATGACAGTCATTTTAACGTAAGCATCGTTTTATAACCAGATCTGAGGAAAAAATTGTGTGAACATTAACGGATACTTTAAATAAAGAGAGTAAAGAAATAGATATATACTTACAATAAACACGTGCATTTATTTTGCTTTTGAACATAAAAAGTGACTAACATTTTCTTCATTACGAAAAAAATAAGATAATAAACACACATGAGATGCTTAATATTCCTAACGTTTTAAACAGTTCACATGAAGTATGCTTACAAAATGTTATACACATTATATTCAAAATAACCTTAGCTCGTCAGCTTGAATATATTTCATAATCACAAGGCACGCAACGCGTTTATATAGTATCTACTGTACATTGATTTCTAGAAATGGTAAATAGAAAGCTAGTAATGGTAAGTAGAAATGGTAACTGATATCTGGGCTAGAATACTGAATCAGTAAAGTGAATAATACCTACCTTCTTGTAAATATGAAGGACTTATAATTATTTTCAACCTTTAACGTATGCTGGGTTCGGCAATTGAAGTTATTCTTTGTTGTTGATTTACGTGGGCACATGGCGGATTATATCGTACTTGTACTGTTTTAAACCTTCTTGATTTTCTCACTTAATTGCTACAAGAACCACAAGAAAGCTGTTAAATACGTTCACAGACCTGTCATTATCGACGGAGATTAATATCCTGCCCACCTCCTAAAAGTTGAAATTTATGCGAAATTTGCGCCTTGCTTCTTAATACAGCACGGATAACAATATTTCGTTTTTCCTCTTGGTGAGCATAAATATGAAGAACATGATAGTTGCTTTTTTATCTATCGTAAGTTATAGCGTTTATGAAATCATCATCAATCTCAATACAAAGTCTTTTTAAGTGCTGCAGCTGATTTGTAAACCTGAAATAAAACATAAATAAAATATATCCCATAGTACCTCCGCCATCGAATACTACCTCGTTTTATTATAGTGGCTGGAGAAAGCTCTGGCTCTTCCGACTCGCTCCTCCTTTGCAGAAGCTGTGACAGTGGCTTTCTCTCCTGCTCTCACCGAGCAAGTTTTCCGAGAACCGAGAAAGTTTTCAGTCTTCACAGAGTAGTTGCTTGGAATCCTGGCCTGTCTGAATTCTAGTGACCAGGTTACAGCTTCGAATTGCATAAGACAATTTGGTCTATGTGCATATCAATATTACTTAATATAAGTGAAATAGTAGTGTAATACATAATTAAGTAATACATTAGGTTAATATAAATAAATCTAAGTTTGTTATATATTTTTCAGATCTTTATAAAATTTGTAACATTTTTTAACATTATTATTTAACATTTTTATAATACCGCAAAACCGTAGTTTTACATTCCATTAGAATTAATATGTCTATTAAAATTTTATTAATAAAAAAAAACTAGTAAAAAATCTTGTCATTATGAGAATTTCTTTAGAGAGATAATAAAACTTGGGTAATTACCATTAATTAATTGTTCTACTACTAGATTATGATATTAAAAGTAAGTAAAAATAAACACAAAGAAACCCGTCTGATTTTGGTGTAGGTTCTTCTCGGGCTTCAGCTTGTGTTAAACCTGGTTATAGTTTCTATTGAATAAACTATCATTCTTTTCATGACGTACATGAATGATGTTATACGAGTAAATAGGATAGTGACAAAGTGGAGACCGGTTTGCGTGGGGCAAGTAGTGAATTTAATACGATAGGAATCCATTATCTTTCCTACCATATTTTCATTAATTTTGGATTCTTCAAGATTTTGGATTATAACCTCTGCAGCGTGCTTAAGGAAAGCATGGCAAAGTGGGGCCGAGGAAAAAAGCATAAGGGCTGCCGCAGCATTTACAGTGGACTAACGGAACGGGGCCACCGATATTGCACTCCGTTTCGCTGCCGTACAACGGTTTTGGTAGCACCAAAGTTATGATATATAGACATCAATAATTACATATTCTAGAACTAAACATAAACAAAACCAAAAAGCGGAAACACTTAGTATTTCAGAAGGAAACAGGGGTCTGTAAAAATAATATACACATCTTTATTCATTAAAAATATATATTCAAACAATCTGTATCCATTAAAATAGTCAATATATATAAATTATTGTATCAAGCTCCAATTTAATTGATATTCCCTTTAGTCGCGGGCGCTTAAATTTGAAACAATTCAATCAGTGTATGACATTGTGCTTGTGTGAGTTAATAGGGATATTCGAAAAGGATTAATTTATCTGACAAAACAATCATACTGTACCGTTTTAATAACACTCGAATCGTTTGAGAACAAAACTCATCGCTTTATAATTTTTATTGAATGTATTATCGAACAAAGTATGATTAAACATTATTTAATAACAGACAATAACGAAAATATACATGTGTAGCTACGAATCATTGTCTACTTTATTCCTTTTTAGTGTATGATAATAAAGTAAATGTTTTTTACTCATTTTTTTCTATTTCTATTATTTATGAAATTTTGTTTAGTTTTGAAACGATTCCAAAATGTCAGGAGATTATTGGAAGGTTTTAATGAAGAGATATTAATTAGAGAGTAGAGTACGGTGACAAAATATTTTTCGTTCACACGGATTCTATACTAAAAACTGTGACAAATCCACGATATAAAGGAATTTAACTAATTTTTGTTATAAATTGGTTTAAGAAAGGTTGATGAGTTAGTTAAGTGGTTCTTAATTATTTTATTGAGTTGATAACATGTGAATACATAATACGAGTATTGTAGTAAGAAAAATCGATAAAAAATATGGATGAATTAACCACAATTAGCGAAAAATCTAGCACTTTTCGATTAAATAAATTGTAAAATTATTTTAATTTTCATAAAAAACCAACATTACTATTGTTGGGTACTTATAACAAATGATTCTCGAACACCGTTGGAGTATAGCGTCGATCGATATCGTACTAATGAACAGTTCACGCTGGATTGTTCCAACATATGTAAATAGGAATTGGTTTTGAGATGGATGAAAACGTAAGAACAGTTAATTAACTTTTGCCAGTGTTTTTACGTTTATTTTTCTTATTGGAGGCACGAGCTTTCCGGTTGTCTAGCCTTATTTGGTTTATAATTTAAACATTTTATAGCTACTACGATAATCAGAATTAGCCTCTTTCAATACATTTATTACTTTTTTTATCTGATGTAATTATTTTCATCTTCTCATAAAAAGAAAGATGACGATTCATCATCACTGCTAGGGATGGGCCTCAACAAGAAATTTTTATAGGACCGGGTGGAACCATACATTCAGCGTCTTGGAATGATCTCAAGGAGATTGTGTGTCCACTTGCATGTGATTGTACTACATTGTGCTTGCCTGTCCTTGATCTCTACTCTAGAACTATGTACTAAGTCGGCTACTTTTAAACGGTTTAGCCTACGAGGACGATTCACGTTAATTTTTGATTCATCCTTTTAGATAAATCCCGGGCTTTCCCTGGCTCGTTGAATGGCAATGAGCTAGGGCCAATAAGGCCATTAGTGAGAGACCAAGTTGCAATGGCGTAAATCATCGCTGGTGACACATATTAATGGTTGAATTGTATCTTTAGGCACTAAGGGATTTTGGACGATAATATTGTGTACGGCAATTACCTGTAAAAGTCAAGTACTATTTCAATTAGAAGGAATAATGAAATTTTGATTTTATTTCGATCGAAGGTTAATTTGTCAGCGTTTAGTTTATTTATCGTATCACTGGCGTCATCGGCCAAATAAACCGCTTAAAGTTAGTTAGTATATTGGGCGACACAAAGTTAGCAAGATTAATTGGACACCGAGCATTTCATTTCGGTAACTAAATACAAGCTTAATAATGTTTTCTACAAGGAAGTTTATTTTGGTTGTGTAGAGAAATTAGTTGGACAAAATGTTGCTCTATATTAAAGTACTTATTATTAATAAAAAATCATTTCGGAGTGAATCATTTATTCCAGTGATAATATTTGTACGAGTAATTTAAAGTGTTCTTGCGTCATTAATTAAAGGTTCACGAGATTTGAGGTAAGAAAGCCAAGCAAAAGAGCTTAGCTAAGATTTTTCAAAGTAAATAAAAATATGGGCTTTTCACCTTTTCCACGGATTGGGATATCGTCAACCTTTCAAATCGGCTAGACAGAAGCTCTAAGGAGCATAAGAACCACGGCGTATGATCACGGCTTCGTTTTCCACACGAATCTTTTGGCATTCCAATAAGAAGAAGGTCGAGTGGTTTGAATGTAAGAACCATGTTTTGTTGCTATTATCGATATACATATATTGTACCTTTAGACGTTGTTCTTCTGACTGATGGACAGAAAGGACATCGTTGAATGTGCAAAATTTTCTAGAGTAATATTTTGGTTATAAAAAAAATTACTATTTATAAGATTGATGAAACTCTGGTTTGTTATAAATATTTCTATTCATTATCTTATTAAATATTTGATATTAATTGGAAAACGTCTCGATAATAATAAAGATAAAAAAGGAACGGCAGATAAAAATGAGTATTAAAAGAAATCAACAATATAGAATTTTTCTCGTTTCATGTTGACAGTATTTTAAATCTCTAACAAAACATTATTTTCGTAAGCTAACAAAAGATCTCCGAACAACTTATTTCTTGGTTTCCAAGGGTATTAAATCCGAAATTCTTTTCAAATCAAAATGAAAATACGAATAAACAAGAATAAATGATCCCTGCAATTGATAGGTATGTCTTTGAGACAAAGATTTGTAGAGACTTCTTTAGAAGGTTTTGGTGTAATCATATTCTTTTTGTTATATAAAAAATCATTTACCTGTATTGACTACCCTAATTTCTGTATGTTATATTTTAAATGTTTTAAGTAATATTAATAGAATATATTTCTTTAACAATATTAATTTTGGGATTAAATATAGATAGGATCTAAGAACAGAATCTAAGAAAAAACATTAATAAGTTCTTTGTAATTATTATTGAATAATAAATTTAAATTATTTTCCATTTTTTTCTATTCTTTGTATAAATATGATGCCCAACTGCGATTTCAAAGTAAATTCTGCGTCACACCCGTTTTGTGTTTATGGTGAGAACATGAAATATTTGACGCTCTCTTATTAATTCAATAATGTTTTTACTATTGAATACTAAAACCTTAAGATAAATTTCGATAGCTATTTTTCAATAATATCAGATAATATTTCGTTAAATTTTAACACTTGTCGAGTTTTAGTGTTATTATCTCTTTATGCGACGACACAAGATTTCAACATATTTTTAAGCATTAAAATCTAGTATCAACAGATCACGTGACTACAGGTTTTACTTGATTGTTCTGTTTATTTACTTGTGTTTGTAGTTTATCTTTATCTAAATTACTTTTACTTTTCTTTATCTATATATATATATATATATATATATATATATATATATATATATATATATATATATATATCTGTTTTAGAATTCTTGTTTGTGACTAGAATAATAATCATAATCTTTTCAGCTTAAGGATGTCCACTTCTGGACATAGGCCTCGCCTATAGATTTATAATAAGACCGGTTGAAAGCGGCCTCAATCCAGAGTCTTCTGACGATGTCGTAACCAGGTCATATGTCCATATCGTAAATTGGATATAGAACGCAAAAATACTTCCAACTGTATAAGAAAATTAACACGACGCGTTTTCCCACAAAAGAATTATTTTGGTCCACCGCGATGAGTTGGTAAAGTTAAGGAGATAATTTGATACAAACGTGGTACTGCACGATATTTTGTGAATTATTTCTAAAACTTGAGTGACACCGCTTTATTATAAATATCAAAGAATATTTTAATAAACGCGTCAAATGTATTTTATTTTGCCGCTTAGTTACCTATTTATCATGCAAACAACGTTTAACCTGTATCATTAGCGAATGTACATAATAACACATTGCGGGTTACATGGAAACAGGTAAAATGTTAAGCTTGTATTATAAGCTTGTACTAAAATTTATAACATACATTTAAAATATTAAATGATACATACTAACTAATTTAAGATTTATAAGTATATTTACATCAGCTAGTGTAAAAACTTAAATTAGTTTAATAGGAGAAAAAGAAAAAACCTTTAAAAACATTTTTCAAGACTATTAACTTCTGCTTCTCTTAGTACATTAAAAACACAACAAGTTAAGATTTTTGTTTAATCTTGTAATTAACTAGTTTTTATATAACCAATCTTTTAAAAAAAATCTAATTTGAAAAAATGAAAAAAAAAACTTATGGTAACAAGCTAAGAGAATAGATTAATTTGCGTCCCCAGTTCTGTGAGCGAAATGAAATACGAATAAAACGTATTAAAATAATAGTCCATTACTGCTCGAAATACAACAGTTTTTTTTGAAATATCCATTATCTAATAGATAGGGATATTTTATTTTTGATTATATATACACTTAAGACGTCACTGGCAATCAATTTAAGAAGATGAAGGTTAAGAAGTACTAAATTGATGGAGATACTACTATGTACGTACTATGCTCCATTGCGTTACATTGTATTACTGATGAAGTTATATTGCTATGAAATTTCTCCCAGTAGTCCTCATGTATGATAAATAAACCTTTTTTAATATCAATTCAGTGTATCATAGTTTTCAATTTTGTATTATAAAATGTATGATATAAAATTAATGGAAGTCAATTTTATTTTGTCTTAATTTTAACGATGTGAATTAATGTTACTATTTTCTAAAAATTGGTAGTTTCGTAATTATAATATACTTTTTGTATTATGTACATTACTAAAACATTGAACTAAAATGAATTTTTAAATTTTCTACTGTTACTCCAACCTTTATTTTTTTAATTACTTTTTTTCTCTTTAATAATTTATTTATACAGACTACTTACATGAATATACAATATATCGCACAAACCGTATTGAAATGTAAAACATCTAAATACATTTTGTAAATTATTTTCAAATTTTCATTTTTAGGCCTCCTACCCCCTGCCCCGTTTTCATCAATTCTAAAGCTCACGGTACCGGTACGTCATCGATCCCGATTGTTTGCCACCTGTATGGTATGTATACACAGTGTTATTCAGTGTGATGTGATCTGATAGGACCAACGTATTGTGGGGCATTCATGTGCTATAGCCCCTAGCATTTTTTACTAATTAGTAGTAAAGATAAAACGTGCGGTATCTTAAAGTATAAAGGATTTTTAAGTTATAATAGAACTTAACAATCAATTGCGAAAACTATTGTATCAAAGACATTTGTCAAAGTATATACAAAAAAAAAATGTGTTAGTTTGTTGATGTTATATAAGATAAGGAGACGTAAAACCTCTCGTAGCTTTATTATATGTCAAGAGCTAAAATGATTCTGATTTTTGGGCCCCTTTTAACTTCTTTCTCTTGATCTATTTTTATCGGGTTCAAAAGTTTTAAAGAAATACTTAATTTAAAGTTTTTGTTATTAACTGTGCAGTTAAGAACACACTTCTTTTAAAATCTGTTTTAGAACTGGTTTTTATTACTTGAAACGTAAACTACCTAAAATCTGTTGCGAAATTGTTTTAAAGCTTCTAGCAACTATGTGAAGAAACAGAATGTAGCGTTGGTAAACGATTTATTTGCTTTTTTATCGGCAGCCCCATTGAGCTTTAATGTCGTGCTCTGCACGTGACTGCTATTGTTTTAGAACGTTTTCAGTCTTTTGAATTTTTGGTATTCAATTTGCAGCTTAGTTTTATAAACCTAACCGTTTAGTTTTACTGTGTCTTTTTAAATTAACTTCACGTTATGTTAAGTTTTATATAGTTTATGATTCAAATACACATTATTTTAAGTTTTTTTTATAGATCATTGTTTATTTAACCGTGTGATAAATCAGGCAAACAGCTTTTAATAAAGTAGTTGGTTCAAATATTTTTGCCTAGAAATTTTAAAACTGATATTTATCATTCAAGTAAACAACTTGATATTTTAACTGCTTTTTGGCATGCTCTATGTAACGATAACTTATAGTGACTTGTAACATTTAAAATTTTAAAAGGTCACGCATTTAAATTGTTTTAAAAGTTAGTTAATTTTATGCCTATAAATTGTTTTAATAGTAATTGTTAAAATAACCAGAAACATGATATTGAATTTAATTCACATTCTTAGGATTTCAATCGAAATTTTATTTTCATTTACATTTTTACAAGAGATTACATTGAGCCTTATTGTCATCGAGACTACTAAAAATAACTATAAAAGCTACTAATTCTCTTACAAACTGTTTCGCATTACTTTATCTTTATTTCGCAGTCGTTTAGATTTAATGGTGTTACGTACGTGTCAAGTACCAATAGAACTGAAAACTTCAGATATGGTTGTTTTTCCTCCATTATGTCCCCATCTTGTCGTGATTGGGGAGACAGTAGCTATGGCTAGCCTGGTCACCGACGGTGAAACTAAGAAGCACCTACATGGCTGGTCGAAGGTACAGGGCTGGCCAGAAAGGCAGTCGACGAGCCTACGGGCGGGTTAGACGAGCCAGTTTCAGAGAGAAGTAGGTAGGCAGTGAAGTGGAGTGGAGTGGTGGGAGTGCCTGCCTCTGTTTCTGCAGCGAAGGTGAAGTCACGGAGAGTGAGGAATGTCGGTTTGACGTTGCGGCACTTTGTGTATCCTTCGCGACTAAGCAGGGTTGCACTGCAAATTTGGCGGCAGTAGAGCTGTGAAGGGTAATCATTCGCTCCAGTTGAACTGTCGTTGCCGGTTAAACCAAAGATCCGCCCAAAAGGGCTGAGAAAAGCCTGTATATTTAAAGATCATAATTCTTGATCCCCTTGGCCGTTAGGTGACGGACTCAGGGAAGTTCTTTGTCTACGTTAGGTAAAAAGGTTGAAAAGTTGTGCTAGGTTTAGAAGGCGTATTTTTAAGAGAAGAGGGGGAGATTTTTCTCTCCAAGATGGTACTGCATGGACGATCGTATTTAGAGGAGCTGCGAATGTATTCCAAGGATCCAGCCATATAAAAATGGTGGATGGATATCATGAGGTTTTCAGACGGTACAAATCCGACACAAACTGTCTTTGAACTAGCAAGTGCTTTACCTCTTCGTACAACAAAAAAGTTATCGTGGTTCAAAATTCGTTATTTTGATTTATTTTAACATAAATTTTGATAGTATTAAATTTTTTTTTCATAATGATCTTTTATGTAAAAGTTTAAATGATTACGTACGTACGTAACCTAACGTAAGATTAAAAAAAAAAAAACTATTGGGAAGATGTTATAATTGGCAGTTTTGAAATATTGTTAAAAAGAATTAAATGTATATATTGACACAAACATACAAATTAACATTTGCAAACAGATGCAAGTGGTAATGAACTTCTATTACAAGGGTGTACATATTTTTGTTGTATATGTTTTCCTGATAAAATACAAACAAAATTATTTTCGTAAGCTAACAAAAGGCCTCGAAATGATTACTTTCTTTCCTTATAACGAGATAAAACCCGAAAATCTTTTCAAATCGGAGAGAAAATCATAAGAAATGAGCCGTGCGATACAAAGGTACGTCTACTTTTGAAAATAATATAAAAAAATTTATGTTACCGTGAGATTTTAATGAGATGCCGGTGTAACGAGATTGTTTATAAGGACATTTAATAAGTTTTTTTCTTCCTAACTAATAACTTAATTAAATTTGTAACTATTTCAAAGTATTATTCAACTGCAAAATATCTGTTACATTATAATATTTATAACGTTACTGCGATAAAACTGAGGCGCACGTAAGACTGGCAATAAACACGTCTGACTACTATTGACAGCTGCTAAAGAGACGTGATATTCTCGGTTCGACTTTTTTACAATCTAGGATGTTGTCTTGAAGTTCTTGCTTATTGTCTGTTAATCTGTGTCCATATTGTTAGATTTTTTATTTTAATTTATTATGTTTGTGACACCAGCAATTGTTTTAAGAAAATAATAATATAATAGGTAAACAAGAATGACGAAAAGATAAATACCTATACGTTGGTTGTATTTTGTATAACGCATTGATTTATATTAATGTAATGAAATTTAATAGCATATTTTCTTGTTCGTTTTCTTTACTTTCTCTAAATTTATTAACATCCCGCCGGTAGTGTTGAGATTGCAGTGTATCACCATTGTCTGCCGGCTTACCAATAGTTCTACCGATTAAATCGTTAAATTCAATCACAACGTCCAATTGAAGGCATACCTTTGAACGCAACGATTTTATAATTAGGAATGATTTGTTTGGCTACAGAGCGTGGCTAAGGCGACGAAAATTTTTAATTCATTACATTTTTACGCGAATGACGGTGTAAATACTCATAATTTTTTTACAATTAATATTTTTATAGCTATGCTTTTATTTATTTTACAAGCAAACAGCGTATTGTCTGTTATTCAATAGTATGGGTAGACTCGATGTTCCTACTTATTATGTTATCATTTTTAAACATTCAATTTATCTTACAATGAATATAAAATTACAGCACATATGTACTCAAATTGGAAGAAAATATTGTTGATTTATGTGGATATTTATAATATTAATAAATTTTATTATAGACTCGGGGAGTTCAAAGCTCGTAGGATATTAATAAGATGGAAACAATTTTTAATAAAAAGCTATATTAGTAGTTAATGGATTAGTATTTTATACAATTTAAAGAAAAGACAATTTTCCAATTTATTTTATATTCTTTAAAACAACTTCGGACATAAATTAATCTTTAGTCTAGTAATGTGGAAGACTTCCACCTTCTCATACAATGGTATAAAAGAGATGAAAAGTTGGGAATATTAGATTCCATAGGCATTCAAAGCATTGGCTGTATGTATGTATGTATCATAATTCACATCACTGCATAAAAAATAAATAAAATGGTAACCTAATGCGAATATATACATATTTTAATAAATAACATTAAAAACTTCTAGAAACATCTGCACCGAGCTAGTAACGTATTTTATTAATGAATCTAAAGTGACAATCGGAGAAACCGTCAATAAAAGCAAAGTATCGTTTCTCGCTTAAATACTTATTGATGTTAGAAGCAATATCTGATCTTTAACAACATTAACGAAACAGTTAAGTTAATGTTAAAAGTTATGATTATATTTTAAAGACAAAAATTTGCTTGATAAAGTTATATAATATCATAATACATATTATGTGTTATCCACTAACAGCACGGGCTTTAATGGCAAAGCCACTGTTATATAACGTCATGTCTCTACATACTGTGCTCAGGATTTTACTACCAAATCAAAACAGAAATGAGGAGATCCGTAGACGGAGAAAGGTTATCGGCGAAGCTCAGCGGATTGGCAAGTTGACAGTGACAGTAGAGTGGCAAGCTGCAGAATACGCAGGATAAACAGCCTCTGGGGCCCTGAGGTTTAGGAGTTGAGACTACGAACCAGCAAAGGGTAGGACCCTCAAGGTCAATAGATTGCATAGTCTAAGGGGTGATGTCCAAATCCAGCAGTATATGTTTTTTTTTTGGTTTCGGGATTACCCCGCTGAGATAGGTACTCTGCTCTCTCTAGTCTAGGATGTTGAAATCATATCGAATTTTAAAATACAAGACAATAAACGCATATGTGGTATACAGAACCATTTACTTTACAATAATCTAAATTTTGGTAAAAAATAGGAAAAAAATAAATAAAAACCACAAGCTTTATTAAAATAAAAATTAAGTTCTAATAAATGTAGTGGTATAAAATGGAATACTCAAATAATATGAAATCATGTAAACTAACATCGAATCCTATTAAACAGCTGTAAATAGCAGTTATCGATGATCGAAAAAGACACATTTAATATGTAACATAGTACAGATATGGTAACACCTCGCTCTTAAACGTTTTAATGGTTTTATCATCGAACTGTTACAGATAAACGATAGTCTGAGTTGTTTCGCGTAATACTAAAACTTATAAATAATCGCTACCAGACAGTTTACTGAGTACAATGACTTATTAAATAATTAAGGATTAAAGATAATCAAATAATTAGATATAGTATTAAATCTGAAATACAAACAAATCTAATATTAAATACGTACTTAACACCCTAAATGACGGGCTGCAGTAGATAACATATCAACGTAAATCCGGTTTTACTAATATTCTCACATTGTATAAATTATACAGATATAACATACTGTGAATAAGTAGTGATATAAATGATTCTAAAAGACTTATAATATCGTATACAGTATCATAGTAATGATATTTAAGGTTTTTTTTCAATTTCTTGAAAAGTAAAGAATTTGAAACATATTAGCAGTGAAACTAATTTCTACAATTTGTTGTTCCATATACTATATTAGAATACTTAAAGATGTCTTCAAAGAATAATTCTATGTACTATAAGACAATAATAATAACCATATTCGTATTAAACTTAGCTATTGACACTATCGCAGCTTTAACCCATATCGTATATTTTAAAATATCTATAGAGGATGTTAATGGGACTAATTAAAAATAAATAGTTATAAATTTTAAATTTAATTAATTTACAAATTTATTACCATACATCTACAATGAAACAAATATAGTATATGTTCGTTTGTCGAATGGGGTAATCGGGACAGGATTAATTCTAGTGATAAAATACAATGGTTGCATAGATCCGATTATAATAGAATTGATTAAGAATTGCCTTTCTATCGACAATTTATTAAATTCACTTTCATTAATATAAAGTCCCGATTGCCTCAATTAAGTAAAAGTACGAAGCTGCTTATAAGAAAGTGAAATAAAGTTGACTTCAAAAGCAATAAATAAAATATTGTAGTGTCAAAGTCAATAGCTAATTTATGCAGCTGCATGCAGTAGTTAGGCTTTCGGCGTTCTTAACTTAAAACAACTACGATCGCGCTTGTCGCTTGCTTAGAGGAATAAAGAAAGAGAGAAAAAAATTATACTGAATTAATGAGTAAGTAATCAATGGTTGAGTAAATATTTCTGAACCATTTTATTAAAAATACAAAGCACGTCCTTTATTTTGAAGTAGCGTATTCCACACTCGAACGGCCTGAGTGGTGAAAGATTTGACCTTGAACAAAGTTTAATGGGCTGGCATTTTAATCTCAGATTCTCTGATGATCTCAAAGACTGCATGCAAAGTAAAAGTTGCACAGTCACAGTTTGCTGCAATTTAAAGATAACTATGTAATAACTGAGATGAAATCCCAACTTTTCTGTAACTTGTGAGCTACTTTTACTTTCAGGTCGAATATCTGGAGCTATTTTTAACACGATTTTCTTCATTTATATCTATTGGTAAACTGATTTCTGACAGTCTCGTAGGAGTTGTTATCTAATTCATTAATACTCCTTATAAGATATAAACTCTATTAAGCTCTAACTTTAAAAGGATTTATAATACTTTCTCTTTGAATATTTTAATCTTAATAAGATTAATAACTAGCGCTGTCGGATTTAAAAAAAAATAAATGTCTATTTATTTTCTTTTTTACGCTTATAAATAAAAATTATAACGGGTAATTGATAAACGTGAATGAACAAAAAAAGTAATAATATATAAATCAATAACAAATGGTTGAGTTGTAGGCACAAGAAAGTAAATTTAGTCTTCACAAAATTACTAGCGGAGGTTCCTGTGATACTGGTCAGAAAAATCACACGTAACTAAAGTTTTGTTACTATAATTTTTATAATAAACAAAAAGAAAAGTGTATAATTAAACTAAAATTTCCACTGCATTTTAAAAATTTCCATGCTTCTTATTTTTAAAAGGTAGCTTGGAACCGGTAATGTTGTGATCACGATGTATCTAGGGACCAGGTATGAAGAAATTTCATACTGCCAGGCGAAAAGTTATTTGCAAGTTAAGATTTTAACGGCATCTCAATTTAAAGTGATGTTATTAAGTTTAACAGAATTTATTTATAACTAAATGTATTTATTAATGTTTTTTTTTAATTTATTATATAGGGTTTTTCTAATTACCATTGTTAGAAATAGAATAGTAGAGCGAATGAAGGCTAATAATGTCAACCGAATACACGGGGCGATTGGTTTTTTTTTAAAAAAAACTTTAGTCGATATTCGTATTCCTGTAAAAAATAATTTAATGTAACATATTACATGGTATCACTTTATACAGCTTGAGTGGAAAGAGAAGTAAAGCTTTCAAGCTTTTTCTGACGAATGAGCTGTACATTTATCTCTTTACAGATTTGACACCTATAATAAATCAACCTGTGTATTACTCGTATGCACTCCAGAAGCTCTAGATCAAGCAACGTATCGCGGCAATTCTACACCCCCTTCTAATTTTAAAATACTTGGCCATGCGATACGAAAGGAAAAAATACGCTATGGAGAGAATTGTTAAGGTATAATGAATGGCTTCAGATCTTGAAGTCACCACGCTTTATGATGGATGGATCAGGTAAAGAAGGACCTTTAAGGAATCAGCTCTTAACAGATGCATTGGAAGTATCTTAGAGAAGAAATTATGGCCGGATAATACGGCCACACGAAACCGTGACTACTTCACCATGAGCACACGACTCGGAAGTAGTAGACAAATATTAATATGGGCACGCTACTGGTATTTTAAAATAACAACAACCAATAATCAAGAACTAGAATGGCGGTCACACTGTATTGCATTACGTATGTTGATTAACTTCAAAATCTGTAGAAAGTGTACTTAAAATAACGAAGTGAATATCTTCTCATCATGGAAGAATCTAAGATAGATAGATATCCGCCGTGCATCGAAACGTCCGTTGATAAAAAGGGGATATTTGTGTGCTTCTTCTCATATTGTATACCTTTAAAACACTATAAGACTGACCCTTCCTTGTCACAGACAAAGAGATCGACGCATTATCTAGAATTTAGATTCGATAGAATTTTATCACTAGCGACTCTGAAAATCGGCCAAAGTTTATTGTGGGCACTTCGCTTTGAAGGATTTTAGAGTAGTTCAATCTGATGCTAGTTTTTATCAAATTAGGCTTTCTAGGCATTCTTCTCCTGACATACACAAGAGGTCACTGTAAATAATCTTATATGAATAATTGAATAAAGCAGCGAGTTTCAAGGAAGTAGCGTAAATATACGCATATTTTTAATGTTTTAGATGGGAGGTATGTACATTAAGATAAACAATTAGCGTCGATGCTTACTAGCATATAAAAACGTTATAATATGATGGTAGCGCCGGTTACAGTTTTGTATATCATTATCATGGGCGGGCAGTATTATACATCATCAGATAAATTCGCTGTTTATTTCTTCACTTTTTTTAAAAACTTTTTATGTTAGGTTTTATTAGCCTACCGAACGTGCTTATAAAAAATTGTAATTAATGCACACTAGTGCTTAGCGGCACTCACCAAGAATTTTTTTCGCGACTGATGATAATTTTTTGTTATTAGTAATACAGTTTCCGATGGCGGGGGTAGAACAGCACTGAAGACGTTTAGCCCTAGCCTATATTAGTAAATTTAACTTTCGGGCACTCGGCTCCGGGTGGACCATAAATTTTTCACTGGATGATGGGACCGCTGAGCTTTTAGATCTATTATATTTTCGAATTCTGAATTTAGATTTTAAACTTACGGTGGCTGAAAAGAAAGATAAAAATGGTGACAGGCTGGCGATACTTACCACGTTAATGTCTGGATAGAAAAATTGGAAGAAGAAGAAGAAGAAGAAGCAAAATTAATCCATGGAATAAGGCTTCTGACTCCTACTGCAAAACTATTTTTACGTATCTTGAGCGATGTGAATGCATGGACAAAATTGATGAATGTTAATTAAAGAATTCGTTCCAAAATTAAGTAGTGCTGCAATAAAATAAAAATTAAGTACAAGAAAGATGAAAAAGAAAATGAATCCTATCAGCTGTATTTCCTCCATATGAAAAAACTAGCATTATGCGGAAGAGTTGTAGATGCCACTATATAGAATATGTTATTGATAGCATTCGAAATGCCGAACCAAATATCATATCGCCATACCATTCGAACCCTAACTGCTTACTGTCTTTATTTACTTATTATTTATTAATTCATAAAAAGGGTACTTATTTGCCACTTTAGTTTTTCTTGACGTTTTACCGTCGAGTGTTATGCTGCTAAGAATTAAATCAAGACTTGTATTCAGGATCACCGCCTTTATTATTTGACAATCCCACAAAGTAGTATATTATTTAAAATAATATGTAATTAATAAACATTGAAATAACTTGGAGCACATAAATATTTATGCAACAAAAAACACAAATTATGGGGCAATATGCAGAGTACAGGTGAATTATACGGAGAAGATTTATAAGAGCTAAATTGAATTTCAAAGACTTTAATTGCTGACGTTAGTTTAGTAACATTTTGATTGAATTTTGCATCGAAAGTTATCGCATTAACTGTACCAAACTTTGTTTCTCTCAGGTTAAGTGAATTTGGAACTTATCGTAGTATCCTTTACTATTAAAAATATTTCGTTGTACTAAAAATATGTAAGAGATGTAACGAAGCGAGATAAATATTTCTATTTAGTGTAAATTATCTATTCAGGAAAAAAAATGGTCGTGATGAATGTTTAAAAGTTTGTCGCAGAACAAAAAAACGAAACGTTTACCTTTTTTTGTCGCCAGTTCTTAATGCCGTGCCCTGCACATGACTGCTATTATTCAAGAGTATTTTCTTTCTTTTTTAATTTTTTACGTCCACGTCTAGTATTTAGTCGAAAAATTGAAAGAGAGCAGAGCTCTGCCTCATGGAAGAACATTATTATTTATATTTTTATAAGTAATCGAATAACTACTGTTCAGGGGGGGTGATAGCGCTAACTTAGTAAATGTGTTTTAGAGTTCGTTTCCAATGGGGACCCGATTAACATTTCCAAATTTTTTTTTCAGTTCTAAGACATGCACTTGTTATAGCGTTTCCTTTGGTTACTAAGTAAGGAGCTAAATTTTTATAAGCAAAAACTATTTGTAACGACATAAATGTTGTACGAAAAATAATTTAACTATTTACATATACAGTTGTACAACGGTGTATGAAAAATATGTGAACTTTTCTGTTCCTTAACCGGTTTTATTTATAAACGTTGTAACACGGGAAATTAATTCTGTTCCCGTGTTATAATTACTGGAAAAGAAATAGTTTTATCTTCTTATTAATTTAATTTCTCTCAAAACTTCTTTTTTACTTTCATCGTAGTTTAAGGCGAGTCTTTTATCCCTTAATTTAATTAATTAACTTGTTCAGCAGGTACCAAAGTTTTGATCAAGTATTAAAAAAAACACACGAATGAAGCGGACTTCAGTTGTAAGGAGCTATACCGACATGCAGTTAGAATTTAATTGCATTGCATTGAGCTTCGAAAACGTAGTGGTATCAAGTTACCGAATTCATTACCTTTTATGTATAATTGGGTTCGTCGGAATCGAGGTGAGTATTTATTGTATGTCTAGGTGTTCTTTATTTTATTCTGATGTAATTAATTTGATCAAATTCAATCAAATAAAAAAAATTAATGAACCTTTAGCAAAAGCGAAGATTTTTGTTTGTTTTAGTATGAAATGTTTTCTTATTAGGTGTTTATAATAAAAAGGCGCTTTGACCACCTTGAAAAAAATGTCATTATCTGTATGGTATGATTTGCTTTGATTTCTTTCGATTGTTATAATACCGAGCCCGTTTCTTTTGTAATTATATCAGAGGTGTATATTTATGACTATAAACTTAGTTCTCAGATTGGTGTACTATTTTCATTCAAAAGTTTTGCGACATCGTTATAAAGGTTTATAATTCTTTAAAACATTGATAAATAACCCATCATATGTTTTGTCACTACTCATTAATAAAACTTTATTATATCGAAGCAGACCTAGCGTTATTTATAAACATATTTTCTTAATATAAGTTAAGGCATAAAAGTTATACGTCAATGTTATTTACCATAGTGAGACGTCGTGCGCTGTGTTGACACGGTTCGCCACTTTTATGATTGATTGCCTGTTGCCTCTAAAGTAATTAAAGTTGTCTGTTGCACTGGACAGAAGGACCTTTACCAAGATAAATTGTAAATCAAATATTTTGTCTTTAGAACAAAAGGTTGCTACCATTTATAGAACATAAAAGCGAAATAGTTAAGAATACATTTTTATATTTTATTATCACTATGTTTTTTCTTTTCTTTAGTTTAGTTTTGAAACATTCACACAATTGGGGTACTAGCTTATTTTGCGGCGAATTAAAAATTTAAAAGAATTTTCATTATCCTTTAGTTTGCACACAATAATGTTTCCACGATAATAATAAGATAGATAATAAGATTCCGACTATATATAGGCACAACTATACCTGGACGTATAAAATTAAAAAACTGAATATTCTCTTGAACAATAGCAGTCACATGCACAGCACGACATTAAGAACTGGCGATAAAAAACGTGTACACGTATCGTTTTGTTTCTTCGCTCAGCTCCAAGCTTTTACACATTCATCACGACCACTTTTTATGCTAAATAGAAATATTATTCGCGCGACTTTATTTTATCTGTTACATATATTGTAATACAAAGAAACATTTTTATAGTAAAGGATATAGCGATCAGTTCCTTGTTCGCGTTATCTGTGAGTAGCAAAGTTTTGTATGATTAATGCGGTTCTCTGTGCGAAATTCAATCTAAATGTTATCAAACTAACGTCAGCAATTAAAATTAAGACTCAGAATTCAATTTAGTTCTTATAAATCTTCATCGAAAAATACAACAACAACTACATATTACGCATAAACTTTTGTGTACAAATACCACACAAATTCAACACTGTAAATGACTTTATAGGAAATAGTGAATCGGAATAACGTGTTCGCCTGCAGGCTATTTCAATGTTATTTAAACATGACTTTTAAATTCTTTTTAGAAAATATGTACGTGTTTATGATCCTGCGGAGTTACTCCCGCCTGTACTTCTCAGAGCTGAGGTATTTATCATTCGAACAGGTAGTCGACTGAACTTGACGTTAATAAGAGATGTAATCCACGTAACAATGATACACAATCATACGAGGTGTAAGGAATTTTTGAATTTGAATATAAAAAAGATATAAGGATTTTTTTGATTAGCCCTAAAATAGCAATTAATCGGTCACCCTTTAAATCGAAAATGATTAGCAAGTTTTAAGTGTTATTTTAAATCCAAGTCTCCTCTTCGTTCGCTCAAGCCACCTTATAGCTTAGTCGGCTCCCATCCATCGTTCAATAAAATATTTATGTATCGGCCGAATCGCCACGATGGCTGTTCTTGAGCTGTCCGCACCCAGTTACTTCCCGCGACCTTAACACGTTGTCGGTCCACCTGGAGGGAGGCCTATCCACGCCGCGTCTACCAGCTCGTGGTAGAGAACCTTTCGGCCACAACGATCATCAGCGTACGAGAAAGGTGCTCCGCCTACTGCCACTTCAGACAAGCAATTTTGACACCTACGCCGGCGACCCTGATTCTTCTAAGGATCTCCCTATTTCTGATTCGATCTTGCAGCTAAACTCTGATTACAGTTCTCTCCATTGGTCTCTGTGTGACCTAGAGCTTCCTTATAAGGCTTACCATAAGCGACTAAGTCTCTGATCCGTAAGTATTCACCGTTATTACCCACTGTGCAAAGAATTTTATATTCAGGCATTGTGGTATTTTAGAAGAGATAATTCGAAGCTTTCGACTATCGACGCTGCCGATCCGAGTTCGGCAGCCTCTGGAAAGCTGGAAAGCGAGATCTTACTCGAATTTGGACATACCAAGCTGGATGGTTTGTTCTTTATTCGTCTACAACTTCGATAACTACTTGAGAAGGCACGATATAACCATTAAGCGTCAACTTGGTCTTGTCCATGTTTATTTAAAGTGTTATACCTGTCCGGAGGCTCTACTGAGATAATCGATCATTATATCCAGGTCCTCCATGGTTTCAGACATTACAACTTTATCATCGGCAAACCGAAGGCGATGATTTATTCGCCGTTTATATTGATACCGAGCCCGCTCTAGTCCATAACATTTTTATAACAATTACTTTGTCTCAGTTAGAAAAGTGATATGGTACGTGCACGCAGGGCAAAAAGGCCTAATTGAAGTTTTTTTTTGTACTAAAAAGCAAGAAGACGAATAAGTTTACCAGATGAAGAGAGATACAGTTAATAAATACCATAATAAGATGTACAAGATGTATTCCATGTAACATCACATTATCAACTTGTTACATTTCATATACCCGTAAACGACGAAGGTAACTGAATATTTACCTAATGGTGATACGCCCCATCTAAAGCATTTCGGGAAATCCAGAGTTTTGTTATACAAGATACAGCAAAATCCGTATTTGTTTTCTTCCTTTTGAAATTTGATGTTTAAAGCCAAAACGAGCTTTATTAATTTGACTCCTTTTCCGAAATGTTAGATAGATAAAATAAAATTATTTAACTTTCGTAAGGTTAACGAAAGTTTCATACAAGTTTCATTTAGGTAAATTCGTAGAATCTTAGACGAAGGTAGTATACAATTATTTAAGGATGCAAGTGCACTCTATGTTTGGCTAGTCTTTGGCAACACACAAAGCGAGGATCTGGTTTTGTTTAGAATACAGTTGTGACGGACAGAGGCTGTTGAATATACCTTTTGAAGTCGGTTGAGAGACGGACTAAGAATTTAGACGTTGGTCTCGTTACGTCGTATCAACTGGCTTGGCGTCAGACATAGACATAGAGTGGGTCACAATCTCTCGATGTCTCACAGGTACACAATATTGGAATAATGCACAAAACTTTTTCTCGTTTTGTCAGAGGATGTTTAGATACCGTATGTATATATTGAGGTAGGGCACGTATCTGTTGTGGATATTCCATGCGAACGAAGTAATTCACTTCGACGTTTTTAGAAATAGATTTACAGCGCTAATTTACTCATCCAAATGTTCCAAATACATTTCATTATTATTTTTAAGTTAAATAATATATAATCGTTAATATAGATTATTCGTTGCTGTTATTTATAATAACCAGTAACATATCCATATTAATATTTGTCTACTTTTTCTTAATCGTATTATTTTTAGACAAAGATTGTCGTGAGATGCTTTTTTATACTTTAGTAAATAATAGCAGCCATTTTTTTGTTTCTTTTATTGGGAGTTTTAAAGAAACGTATAAAAAATCAGTAACGCATGATCGTTACTGGTTTTTTATAACACTTTAGTTTCTTATGAAACATGGTTTAGTTTAAAAATCGGACAAACAAAAGAACGCCCCAGGGAGAGTTGCCACAAATCTTCCACATTATATCGCGTTTATTTATAATTTCTAGCTTTAAGCAAAAGTTTATGTTGTTGTAAAATAAATAATTTCACTTTCAGTAAAAATCCAATATGTTTTGATACCGACCCATTTCCCAGATTAAACATATCATAAAAAGAAGCATAGTGTTATTAATATTATTAAGACAATTACAAAGTAAGTAGCTACAAAATATGAAAATTAAGAGTGTTAAATTTTAAACAGTTTATCAAGCGGTTCACGATCCAGTTGTTAAATTAAAAAGGGCCAAAAAAGTTCATTTTGAAGTTTTATACCATAAACCGAAACAATTAAGTAGGTACTTTTTATAACTTCTCTTATAATACATAACAATTGAATATCCGTTTAAAAAATTAAATCCATCGCCCTCAGAAAATGTTCAAAATCATTAAAATTCTTAGTTTTTGAATAGCTTTACTTCATTATTCGTATATGTGACATACAAAAAGTAAAAATAAGGTTAAAGTAAAGTGAAATTCAATAGAAAAACATAAATTGGTAGTTTTTTATTTTAAATCTACAGATTTCCTCTTTCGAATCCCAATGGAAGCAAAGTTTAACGGCCAACAAAGAAGTAGCAAATAAGATATTTTATTTCTTCCTGCAAAAATACGTGCATTGCTGAACACTATTTATTGCAATTTATTAATTTTTTTCTTTATTTAAATTTCGTTGAAACTGTTGTCTATTTATTTTAAAACATAAAATTTAAAGCTTTTAAAAAATCAACAATAAAAATACATACATTGTATTTATGACTTAGTTATAACTTTATTATGATTAAATGTCAAATAAAAAGTGTCCGTTAAAATGTTGATATTGCCCGTTAAAAAAAAATTAAAAAAAAATTAAAGAGAACCAATACACCACGTGTTAATAATATTATACCTAATAAAATATTTCTCTAGATTGTGATTAGAAACAACAGCAAGCCTACTCGTTTTGAAAGAAATCTTATATAATAGATGTTGCTGGCACTATAATGAAAAAGCTCAATCAGCTCAGTGACGCACAAAAAAAAACAATGCAGTGATTATTGTTCAATGTTTACGCTGGTGAGGATGAATAAATATTAAATCAGAAAAATGCTATTACTGTTGTAACATTTAAGTTTTTGTATAATAATGTTGTATTGAATTACCGCAGATGTCAATTCGCTGTTTGCCTATTATCATATTTAAAAATCTAATCATTGTTTTGTTAGAAGTTCGACAATGAAT
This sequence comes from Battus philenor, assembly GCF_028537555.1. Classification (NCBI taxonomy): domain Eukaryota; kingdom Metazoa; phylum Arthropoda; class Insecta; order Lepidoptera; family Papilionidae; genus Battus; species Battus philenor. The sequence continues at coordinate 9,132,614 of NW_027181704.1, forward strand.
TTCTTTAAATAAGAATTATAGTGCCCCTTGTTAATTTCATTTTTTATCTTAAATAGTCGTATAATGGCGAAATACTTTTTAATTGATGTTCTCTTTAAGTAACGAGATATTTGCCAAAGCCGAGTTATTCTTCATAATCTCATTGTTATACAATTTTATTGCTAGATAGCTGGCAGACAGTGTGTTTTTAGTAGCACTATTTTAACTGTGAATCTATTTGTGTTCATAGAATAGAACGTTAAAACAATTCCAAGAATAGTATTGTTCATTTTTATCTCACCTTCATTCTTCTTTTAATGTATTTCTGCGTTACGTTACTATACACGGTTTAAAGGTCTTTTTATAGAAGAATATCTGATAACAGTTATTTGTATTTTATTGTACTTTTAAGAATATCTTAAAGTAAGACATATTTATGTCCAAGTATTCATAAATAAATTTTTTGACGTAATTTGTATAGCATACTTTTCAATTACCGCATATCTTACAACGCAGAACACAATAAATATCCTCAAAAATTATAATAGAACGTATTTATTAAAAAGGTTTTTATAACTTTATACCGCGATAGACTACAAATTTATAGAGTTCATTAAATAAATACTTTAAATACTTTGCGCGTTTGGGCTTATTTTGCCTTTATATATTTGGCAAAGAAGTGCTTCTCGTAGTTCTTCTGACGAATGTTGAATTTCGTTGTTCACCTAAAGAATTTTCATCGGGTCGTTTATAGTTATAGGCGAAGTTAAAATGATTATAAAATCATTGGAACTCCTTGATTTCATATTCAAATAGCTTCGCTTGTTGTGTAGATAGAAATTATGCAAACACAACACATAAACTCGTAGGAACGCATACCTAAGCCGGGTTCGCACTCTTCGTGCGGTCTATTAGTTGGAACTCTACTTGAATTTTAAATTAGCAAAATTTCAGTGGTTTGAAATGCTTAGCCAACTTCTTCTTTAACATCGTGTATCTTTTTGAGATTTAAATTTTTAAAGTTCATCCTTGTTTGTTGATTTGAATTGGTTTAATAATATTTGATTGCCCGCTATCGAAATTACCAATGTTTATAAAACATACGTTCCAAAAAAAAAACACTGTTAAAAAAATATTTGCAGTGTAGGAATTTTAGGTAGGTTATTTTATTTTATTTTCTATAAATTCAAACCTAGCCGGTATAAAAATAAAGTCGCAATATTGGTATTCCGTTAGTAGATGTTCTAAATACGAGTATTTTTGAATAGAACATATTTTTTTAAAAAATGGCTTTATTTTAGAAATAATCGGAAATACCGAGGCAATTTAGTTTACAGTTTTGTAATTGTCGCGGTAATTGTTGATTCCAAATTCGTTATATTTTAAACTGTTTTTTATATTTAAGTAATACCAAAGCATTAATTACTAAAGAGGGAACTCTCAATAAAATTATGAAATATCCATTTAAAAGTATTTGTACATTTTAGGCTAATTAATACAGGCAGCCGAGGTTTTTTGAACTGAAAATTATTCAAGCGTTAAATCGTTTTTCATTTTGGGTTGTTAATTAATAAAATTATTAAAGTTATTTAAATTAAATACATAGTTTTAGTGATAGCAATTTAAAACACATGCTTGAACATGATTTATTTTATATTATATATTTATGATAATGTTGGCATATTGACACAGGATACAAAGATAAAACAAATACATTTTAATTCGCCTAAAGCTTTCCGACTGTTTTTTCTTTTGTGTAGAAATGTAATAGGTGCACATCTAGTTGATATACGCAGTAAAATTGTCAAATCTAATTCGGTTGGACAGCATTTGAAGCTGTAATGACAAGTTAATGGTTTATGATACGGAGAAAGCTCGGGCATGGAGAGACTCGGGATTTTTGTACGAGATCGAATCAGGAATGATGAGATCCGTATATGAACGTCAGTAACATAGTCCAACGGATTAGTAAGTTGCAATAGCAGTTATCTAGTTGTTTAGCCCACAGAATAGATAGCCTAGAATAGCCCAGTAATGGCTTTTTGTTTTGTAACAAAAAGTGATATACACTAAATAATTTTGTTGCAATAGATCAGATGTGTTTTCTTGAAAATTCATTCGCTAAGTTTAACTAAAATAATTAAGACGGAATCCATTACTCTTAAATTTAATCTTGTTTCATAGATTGCAATGTTTTTAAAAAAAGATGATCTGCAGCACAAAATTATATCACTGCGCATTTTACTTCACTCGTAATTTTCCGATGTTTCGAAACATGCTGTGTAGCCACTCATTGTCATTTCAGTCGGGTCAGTCCTACTCGTATTATGTTGACAGTTAGTCTTATTTCATGTGTAATGTTTTCCAAGTTACTCCGTTAGGGAAGGAGAATAATTAAACAATAATGTATGTTGTGCTATTGAAACAGCTGTACCGCGCCTTGGTTGTAATTGCGACGAGACGAGAGGAAGTGTCGGCGGGTTCATTCCAAAAGTATCTTGTCTACACTTGCGGTGGCTTTTTTCCTCGGACTCCACCGCGTTCCGCTTTCCTAAGGTGAGATACAACGGCGTCAGTGGCACTGTTGACATATAACTTATTCAGATTGTTTATATCTGTGAATTAAAAAGTTATCATGTGTAGATTTATCTTAATTCTACACAACATTCCGTGGCTGCCTAAGCCACAGCGCATTAATTTGCAGTTATGTTAAAGAAGAGTCATACATTACCATAACAAAAATGCTTAACATCTTTAAACTGAGACTTCGCCGCGTTGGGCATTCTATTTAAAAAAACCAATGAGATTTAAAACTAACAAATCACCTTACTCACTTTACTAGAGTTCATTTTTGTAGTGGTATCACAAATTTTCTAGATTTTAAGAGCTATAAAAGTATTAGTGCAAAAATTCATTTTGGTATCAAAATTTTCAGGTTCTGCGTTTAATATAACTTCTTTTATCCGACAAGTTTGAAATGTCTACAGAGAAACACAAATTAAAACTTGGAGAAACTCTAATTGTTTTTATTATGCAAGTGGTGTATACAAATAAAATTATTTTCTCAAAACAGAAAAACTTCGTTTTATTTTCGTCGTTGTTTTGCGGGGTACAATTTAATATAGCATGATAAATATCAGATAATAGTGCCCTAGACTATTTTTAAAACAGAAAATTTTGTATTATATTAAACGCGTTGGTCTATCTTAGGAAAGTAACAGACAAAAAGTTTCATAGAAATGAGAGGGGTACACCAGAAAGTTTCATCATCGACTAACACCGTCGCGCACCGCGATTGGAGCGCCAACAAAATGTAGACAGGAATATTTTTCCCTAAATAATACGGTCCGGGTAGTACGTATACGGTAGTAGGTATACGGGAACAGACTGCTTTTGGTCCGGTCCTTTAGTTTGCATACCAGAGCGTATCGTACTTCTTTACGTGCCTGTCATGTTGCTTTTACGGTCATGGTAACTGACATTGCAGTGGATATACTTTCAGTCAAACAAAGATTTGTTCTCTCAAAGAGGGTAATTGTTCATTAAACAAATAAAACCGGACTCGAGTCGCTTGATATTAAGTATCACTACATGACCATTATCTCAAAAAATGAAATTTCATTATCATATATGGTATCAGAGAATAATATTAAATACTAACAGAGTTCATCTAAAATTTAGCGCTTAGTAATAGAATTAAAGTGCAGTTATATTTAGCTTAAGTATATACCGCATTTAAATATGGCTTAGTTAAAATGTATAGACTAGGCGGAGAACGTAATATAGCTCTGGGGACAGGCGCCAAGAATCTCTACAGTGCGGCATAAACATATAGCAATTTAACTTTTTATCAAACGCCTGTGACGTTATTTTAAAAAAGGATTTGCTTGCCCTGTTTATGGGAAAAATTAAAAGTTGAAAGAGGATAATGATCACTTTTTAAAAAATGTTTGAAAAAAAGGGAAATAAAAAATTAAAGATAATTTTTATCTTTTATACTAAAACATGTCTATATTTTTTATACAGAACGTTAAACAATAGCTATCTAGTTGTTAGGCTACGTTTTATTGTTACGGATGCAACAATTCGTTTACACCTGAAGTTATACGTACACACGTCTCAGTGAGCCAGCGAATGCCTTCTTAATCCAATCGATATATAATATTTAGATCCTCAGCAATTCTTCAACAGCGATTAAATGTTTTATCAATATAATCTTTTTCACCACATCAAAGTTCTGTAGCTGACGAACTTGGGCGCCCAGTGTCGCTTTGGTCTAGTGTCCCTAGGTGCCTTACCTCACTCAACATTCGGAAAGCGTCCACATACTTTAGTTTTCACACAAATTTAACACGGTATTTTTGATTAATTTTACTATCGGTAAAAATCAAAGTGGTGTCAAAATAGGTCCAAGCGAGCGCTCAAAGATCAGTCGGACATTCAAAATCCTTTAATTGGTCTGTAACGACTAATTGTTGATATAGATACTAATATATTGCCACAAAAACATCGAAAACTAATAAATGAATAGGATAAGGAAATTTATAAAAATGAAAGAAGAAATTCTATTTACTACAGGCAAAATATTTTACAGGTTTGCAAGATGAATTAGCAATATGGCTTTATTGAATGTTGCGTTATTTTTCTCGTAATATTTATTTTCCTTTAGAATATTTGTTTACGTACGCGATATATTTTGAGGGTAATTATCGTTTGTAGACAGTAAATAAGCTTGATGGATGATTGTCCTTCGTCGTGATTGAGTTCAAATGTAATAAGTTTTATCATTATAAAAAAAATATTCCCTTTTCATAAAATTGTTTCAAATTATAAACATTTAACATAAAGTTGAAATAATTACATATTGATTTTGCGAATAGACAAATATTTATCTATTTCAAAATAGACACTGAAAAGTAAATGTATCACATAAATTGCATCATTACTACAAAAAAGAATACTTAACTATATTTTTATTTAAAATTATGATGCTTAATGTTATTAAGTATTGCTTTGTAATTACGCAACTGTTTTATTACATTAACATCACTTTGTACAAGTGTAAAATAAAGAGGTTTTTATCTTACAGAACACCATTAAACTATCGTGTTATACAGAGAGCTGAAAAACGTTGAGTGAAAAATCCGCAATCCTCTTTTATTTGGCTCAGATGCGACTGGCGAGATGGATGTGTGGAGTGACGCGAATAGGAAGTGTACGTGAGAAAGTTTGAAAACCCTCTCTTGTGACCGATAAAGTACTAGACGAATTCTATCACAGTAAGTTGATGTAAAATAAAAGATTCTTCAGTGAAATATTATGTTATAACACATAATTTTTAACAATATCACAATTTATTCATTGTTAAACAATAGTTATTTTGTCAAAGTGACTTGAATAAAATTGTTAAGTTACATATCAAATGATAACAACTGTGTAGGTACTATTAAGTTTATGAAGTGATCTCTTATTGAATTAAATATGATCCATTTTTATTGTATTCCAATGAATAAAATACTTTCATTTACCTTTTATGCGTTTAATAAAAAAAATTAATATGTCACGATAGCATATTTAAATACTTAACTCTGCATTTCTTAAGTATGTACAGCTAATTCTAGAAAATTTAATATCTGCGGAATCTTATGCAAGAACTCTATTCATATTCGAGCGTTAATAATGTATCTGAGTAAATTTGTATCCACATAAATGATTAAATTTAAGTAAGAGGAGATAAAATTTTCTTTCCCGTAAATTTTAGCGAATTGCAATATTATTTTTGTAGATGTAACATATTGCATTAGGGTATCCATGAATTTAGGTATTTAGTACAAGTACTGTTGTACTTGTACTAAGTACTTAAATTCGTTACCTGAATCTTTAAAATTTTCAATTTCAAAATTTAATTGGTTGCCTGTGTATATTGTGGGAGTTGATCGATGGATGAATGGATATTGAGAGTATGAGTAAAAAGTTGAAAAGATTATTTACGCTCTCTCTTTTCTTAACTGCTACTATATTTATCACCATGTGTGTATTTTCCTCAAATAGATTTAATGCTTACATATTGTATAAGTTTCATTATTTTTATTTAAATTTGCTCTTTATGGCATGCATTTGTCATACAAATTCAAAATATCTTTTTTCAAGTGCTCATCGTTTGTTTAATCTATAAAGTCTATGTATTTTAAAATAAAATACCAATGTTTTATTTTTATGTGGTGTTAAAAATATGAAGCTATATAGATTTATCATAATCAAAGAAAATCAACTATAGACACTGTTCAAAGCTTTTACGGTTGAAAGGCTCAGGTTCAATGGTAAGATAGGGTGTGCTAAAATATAAAGTTTCAATTTCCTGCCATTGGGGCTTTGTACGTGAAGCGCATTCGAAATTACTCCAACCTTCAGTTCAACCTTTTTTTATGTCGAAGTCATAATGTTTTGCCGCTTCTTAGAAAAAAAGCAACTGCAGCTACTGTATAATACAAGTGTTACAGTTGCTTTTACTTTATTCTAAGCTATTTTGGAACTAATTTGTGTCTAGAATATTCATCATCTGCATCATTTTAGCCGTAGAATGTCCACTAATGAACATAGGACTCGCGTATAGGCTTCCAATAGGAATGATTAGGAGCGGCTCGAATCTTTTTTCTTCCAAAAAGCTTGCGAAGGTGGTTTGACCACCGTATTTTATTTATCTGCTTGCTATGCCAATGCGGTGGGATATGTCGATTACTTTTATTCATCTGCGGATCTTTTTATGCTCGATTCGGCCTAGTAAAGAAATTATGAGTATTGTCCGACCCATAGCGCATTGGGAGACTGTTTGCTTGCTTATGAGGCCCTGGGTAAGAGACAGAAAAGAATATTCACATTAGAGTAAATAAGCGTCGTAATATAATAACATTTTGAGCGGATATTGAAAAAGTAATCACCAGGAGAAATAATAAATTTACATAATTTTAATATGGGATAGAAACTAATAAACAATGGTAAGCCATAAGCACTAAATGAAATTTGTGACGATCTTTTAAATTCTTTACTCTGTAAATATAATAATTAATATGTGTACATTTCCTGACTTCGTAGAAGCTTTCGTACAGTGCACAATTAAATTTTGAGGGGTGCAAGCAAGCGAGCAACTTACATGAACAACCCTACACTTAGGTGCGGTAGCACTTGTTCACAGAGAGAACGTGAGCGTGTTGGCGACCTCTTAGTTAGCTCAACCCTAAAGTACTCACGCTGTTTCGGTTCTATCATTTCTTATTTTCAATAAAAATAATTCCAAGTATTTACGCCTGTAACCATTAAGTTGAATTATCAGAAGTTATTGTTAAGAATAAGAAGTTATAATAATAAAAATTAAGTTTTTCGTTTTCAAGTTTATGTTAAGAATTTTACGCATACCATCTCAAATAGTAAGTTAAATTGGTCTAAAGTATAAAGTTTCAATTTCCTACAGTTGGGGTCTCGTACGTGCGGTGCCTTCGAGATTATTGCATTTGCACCCTTTGATCCTGTTACATTAAACGTGAACAAGACACTAATTTATTTTCACTGATTATACTCCAAGGACTTGGATAGTCATTAATTTATCTGAAATAATTTCAGCTCCTATAATGTAAATAAAGTAGAAAATTTTATGAAATTGTTTATTTAAAATAAAATATAAATGATAAGCATATTTTGAACAGATAATTAATTAATATAAATTAATATGATGTTAAAAATATTAGAGCAAGCATCTCAAGATATTGTAAGTTATAGCGTTAAAACGATGGTACCTCTAATTGCACAAAATTAAAGGGGAACTTTTCGTACATTGTAAGCCCGCCCCGCACATAGGATGAACTAAGAATTAAACTTTAACTTCACGAAACCTCGTTTGTGTAACAAATTTAGGATCTAAAACTTAAAAAAAACCTTGAGAGATCGCAAACGCTCCTTTAATTCTTTGGATAGTTGCTTTTATAATCAAAAGCACTATTCAAAGTGAACTTTTCAGGATGACACCGAACTTTGTTATACATCGATTTTTTATTTATATAACACAATAATAATGCAAAATAAAGTCTTGCGCAGCAAAAATTCATACACAAAATAAAAGAAAACATATTAAAAATATGACAATCTTTACTTTAGTTAGGTACTAAAAATTTGAATTTCTGTTGGAAATTTTATTATTTAATGTGTTACTTATCTTTCCGTCGTACATAAAGATTCATTACTAAAAAAAATATGTATATATTTATATCAAACAACAAACTTCATTTATCAATACCATATACAAATTTATCGATGTTTTATTTTTTTGTGTTACCAATAACATAACTATTGATTACAAAATATTATGTCGATTTTAACAATTTCTGGTTTATTTACAGAAAAAAAAATAGTTTTATTGTGGATAATTTCTTCATAACTTTATTTATTATTATGACAGACGCAACCTATTTGTGAAGTGAAAATTCAATCTTCGAACAAGGGTATTCTATTAGCATATAAATGGCGACTCATATTTCACGCGAATACTTGAAGTTTTGAAAAACAATCGCAATCGGAGAAAGACAAATACTAAAGTGGTTAAAATTGACGAAAAATATATAACTGTCGAGAAAGTAATGATTAGATTACTGTAGACGCGATCTTTGGGAAAATTTCCTGTCATTGTTACTGGATCAAAGTTGTTGTTTGTTTGAAGTATACTTGTTTATAAAGATTACCGAGTTCATATCACTATTATGTACTACGCGAACATTTTAGTTATGGTAGTAAATGTTTTTTTCTTTAAATTTGTAAGTATATAGTAAAACAAAAAAAGACTAGAGGGCTATTGGCGGAATTATGGAAGAAGTAAATAAGAATAGTATTTACCATGCACATAAAGTATTTTACTATCTTTGTATTATTTTTCTATAACATTTACGCATCTGCTTACTTATTATCTATTCACCGCTCTAGGTTGACCAATAGAGAATGCTCATAAAGCATTAGGTCAGCCGTTTTAATGATGTAAAAAGACAAATAACTAGTTCATAAAAATTTTTTGAGCAATTCTTGAATATTTTTTTTTAACTTTAAACTCTTTTTTTTAAATATTACTATTTTGTCCACTACAAGTACTCAAAAATATCTGTTGTATGAAATCGAACATACTACGTTAAAAACAGGTTTTCTATTATAGTCTTCTGTACGTTTTTGGGCCTTGTAGTGAATTTTAATAAACATTTATAAAAAACAAAATAAATGATTTTCGGACGTAGAAATTAAGGGAATTATTATATCAATTTGATAAATTTGAAGAAATGTATATTTATGTTAAAAATAATGTTAAGTCAATTAAAAATCTGCTAAATCATTGAGAAATACACAAGTTATGCTAATCAACTATAAATGTTAAAGAAAACAAATTAATTGCCTAATCATTCATAGTTTTAAACATTTGTAAGTCAAACTCCGATACGTAGTACGTATGTATATACGCAAACTTATTTTTTATATTAATAAAATATTATACTGGTTGATGATAACAGTAATATAAACATTCAAAGTTAAAAGATTAAAATTAATAAAGCCTGTGCAAACTGTTTATTTAAATGTTCTGTTAAACATAAACATCAGAGAGAAATACGCAACGTATTACTCATGTTTAAAAGAAATTGCCTTTTATCAAGAAAAAAAAACTTAAAGAAATTTATTGAACACCTATTTCAATATCGTAGTCAAGCCATTACATTAAGTAATCTCATTTAGTCTTCGAAAACATGTATATTCCAATTCAAAGAGAGAGAGAGAGAGAGTTTTATTTGTGCGATTTTTGATACTATTGTTGCTTTTCAATCTTGATTTAGTTCTTAGCGTTGGACTGAAGTATATTGAACTTCACTTCACCAATTGAAATTTTTTAGAATTGGGTGTATTATTCAGCGAGTCGAACAACAAAATCTTTACGTTGTTTGAATTTTATATTACTCGTATACATTTGATGAAAAATAGTTGATAAATAAAATTTTAAGAGAAATTTTAAATTGTTTAAAGAATATTTGTTCTACTTTATGTAATAGTTCTCTAATTGTGAGAATTACTATATGGAATTAAACTGAAGTTTTAATTGTTCTTATCTAGATCTTTATCTCAGTATTGTATAACATAGTATGGCATTTCAAAATGTTACTTTAAACTAATTCACTCTAGACGACCGGCTGTATCCAGTACAGTATTTTGGTTACTTGTAAGTTTTATTGTAATTTTAGTGTTATGGGAAAAATACCGTTATAGAATAAATGCATTTTTGTCGCATAATTGAATATTGATCTCAATGTGTAATAAAACAAAGTATTGTATGAAATGTATGTTTCAACTTATATTTATACATTTCCTTTTTTGTATTTGACCAATGTTGCTGGAATTTACGGTTTGTGTCGATATTTTAAGTAACAAAGGGCTAAAGGCTATTAGTCTAGACCTTTATATAGTTACAATACACAAGGGCTCGATCATAGCTCAAGTTGCCCCACCAGATTGTGAGCCCGCCAAGCTCTTTGGTTGCTTAGACGGACGCTCTATGGAGTTATGGCACCAATACCAGTTTAATAAGTCGAGCTTCGTAAGGCTGCACTATGTCATGACTGTCTATATGTGTAATGTAGAATCGAAGAAAGCTTTTAGAATTATACCGTAGCTAGTAAGAACTTTGGAATAAAATTTAAAATTTTTCTTGTATTTTTCTCATTACCGAGTCTTACCCTTTTTTTATATAACAACGTTTAATTAAAGATTGGCATAATTATACCCAGGGCCCGTGTACGTCAATAATAGGCAAACCTATTTAAATTTTTACTATTAAATGAAAAAAAAGTGTTGCATGAAACTTATGAAAATGTACGTTACGTTTTCGGATGAATTTATTAAATTAATATAAAAATTAATTAATATTTTAAATATCCATTATTTTTGTTTTAGAATGCATAAATTAAGGAATGAATAACTTAAATATAATTTTATAACTAGTATTTACATTTGTGTACGTCTGCCTGATTTATGCTTCACGATTGTCATGAAAATGCCAAAGAAATGAGAGAAAATTAATTATGAAAGATATATAATATTTTATCTTTATATATTCTAAGTACAGTCTTATACATATATATCAGGTAAGTTAAATGAAGTGAGACGCGCTTAAGCTAGCGAAATGGTGTTAGCAATGGCAAGTGACTTTAATGCCATAATCTTCTTGAGTTACAAATCCTTTAAGTTCCAGCAATTTAGAAACTAACCTTTTGAACGTAATCATCTTTTATTAAACCTTAATTTTTATTATGCTAATAAACTTTACTATACTAAACGTACCTTTTAGTATTTACAAAAATTTTAAGCATTCGTGCTAGAAAAAAAAATCGTTTCAAAATTATTTATTTTGTTGGTAACCAGCGCTATTTCAAAATCATGTAAAAATGAGTTGGAAGTATACATTTTGAATCCGTTTGAAAGTGTGATTAGTTATAACTATAAGAGCTTTAAAGGGGTGAAAATTTACAGCTCATTTGTGACAAAAAGCTTTTCCAAATATTAACAATCAGCATACACAAAGTGATCTCTCTGAAATATGTTACATAAACCTATTTTTTATTGGAATGGACCTGGCCAATTAAAGCTAGACCTTTTACAACTATAATCAGTCAATCTTTATAGTAAGCGAAAGCCATGATATCTGGTAGCTTTTTCTGTACATTAATAGTGAGTCGCTCTCCTCCACAAGTACGAAATCCGTAACACTAGCCTGTAACTTAGGTTTATCGATAATGTAGTTAAAACGTCGTTTTAGAAGAAAGATCATTACAAATTTTTTTACGGTTAAGGACAAGGTTTTGAAATAATTTTATATGCACCAGTAGAATTTGAGAGAAAAATTAAATTCAAATATAAAATTTAACGTGCAACCAGTTGGCAAGCAGGTCGTTGGCGTTGGAACGTAATCATAGACTTTCCGCCGAAAAAAATAAAGTTCAAATTTCCTTTTGTGCCTTGTGCAGTATTTGCATAGATATAAAATAGCATACGGATCTAACACAAATACTGTATGTTACAAAGTATACTTTTTATATATACTTTTTATATATCCTAAGATATATATATATATATATATATATATATATATATCTTAGGATATCAATATATCCTAAGATATATATCTATATATCTAAAGGATTACAATTAATCTGAATAAATATAGAAGATGCAGCTTAAAAGGAAGCGCCATATGTTCGCTTCAATTTAAATTTTCTTTTTAATCAGTAGTCTATTTTAAAAGGTTTCTAATAGACAAAGCATAACTACCATTTTTACTTAAAATATTATATTTTATAATGAAATGATTACATTTATTTATGATAAAAACTATAGCTTTATCATTTATTTCAAGGTATTTGTGGGAATATGTTTTTAAAGACTGAAATGAGATTAATTGACGATGTACTAAATGAGATAGACAAGCATGTTTTGCCTCATTCCATTCGTGGTATTACTTCATTCATTAAGCTTTGTGTTTCAGTTTCATGAAGCGCCAGCTCAACTTCTTTTGGCAAATGAGATACACTTTGCGCAAACTTTTTTTTTGATTATATATATTTTTGCAAAAATATTGCCTTTAAGAAGCTATTGGGGTATGCCTAAAATTATAAATTACTCTTGCTTTTTTACTGTCTTATTGATGGTAATATTATTTATAATGTTTTTATTACAATGTATTAAATTATTGAAAGACTAATATTGTTTTCGCCTTATTTTTAATTAATTTAATAACATGTAAGTTGAAGATATTCTTCTATTTATTAGTATTTAAAACTAAAATATGAAACAAGTCTAGTGTGAAATTATTTTGTGTTAACACTTAAACATATTAGTTTAAACATATTACTTAATAGCCGCAAATTTTAATTCTTATTCTAAACTTTCATTTTTCTTTATTAACAACTCTCCAGTATAATTCACTATATATTTTTCGGTATGCCTTAAGAGTTAACTGAAGTTTTACCAGTAAACTTTTATCAACACTCGAGAGTTTAATACTCGGAAGACCGTAATGCATCAGATTTTCGCTATTCAGATCTTGGAAATGGTTGCGAGTTCAGAAATTTTTATCAAATATTGAAATATATTACACTGTCATCCAGAATAAAATGGAGAGAGCTATTTGAAGTTTCGCTGCGAGATTGAATTAGAAATGAAAAGATCCGTAAAAGAACCAGAGCTACCAAAATAGTTCACGTTTATGTAGCTAACCAGTACGGCCGTTGGGACTATGAGGTTCTTGTGTGGTGATAACGGTCACTGGTTAAATAAGATCGCGTGATGTAGCTGGATGCGGCGAGCATAACAACGGCATGGCGATATTTGGGGGAGGCCTGTTTCTTGCAGTGAGCGTTTATTGTCTGACATGAATGAATCAATGAAGAAAATTATAATAATAGTATGTCATTGGTACGTGACATGCATTAAAAATTATTTATGTCCATAATTTCAGTCGCAGGGCGATAATTTACATTGGAGGATATGTGCAGTAGTGGATACTGGAGAAACACATGATTGGTTACGACTCTTAGTCACGCTAACGACTAAAAATAAGAAGTAGAAGAAGAAGAGGAATTTTAAATGTTTTCAGGCGATACTGCTCCTCATCGTCTGAGAATAATTATCTTTTAGCCGGCTCTTACGGCGACCAAATGAGGAAATAAAAACTATTAAATACGGTATACATTTGAACATTCTGTTACGCAAGATTATTACCATTATCAGAATTTATAAATCTAGACTTTAAAAAGGTGCGAAACGCACTATTGAGATAATAAAAATAAATTATAAAGTAATAAATTATTTAATAATTACAAAAAATAAGTTAGACTGAGTTTGTTGTAGGCATTGTTTGAATTAAAGCGCGATTGGTTCTGTATATTTTATGTTGTGGGTAGTCAATTTATTTCTAATTTCTATCAAATTGTTTTCTTCTGGCATTCTTATCGTAATGTACACATGTGATCACTACAAATCAACGAAAGTGGATAATAATATCAATAATTATTGGATAAATCAGAAATAAATTCGTTTTCTCGTTCTTTGGACATACAAATGTTTAAATTTAAAAATTAATGTGTTGTAAAGTACATTTTAAATATAAAGGGCAAGAATAGTAAACATATGTTTCCGAAGTTCAATAACGGTTGTACATGTACACAGTTCAATAGCGGTTGTACAGGTTAACTGTGGTGTCCTTTAGAAAAAAATCGTTTATGTTACCAGCAGTTATTTCAGACATTTAATACTTATGTGAAAGAATTACTGTGATGGTTCTAAAAAAAATCGGTTGTAAAATATTTGACGAATGTTATAAAATAGGAAAAGAATTAATACCTTCACTTAAAACAAAATGCTACTATTTCGTGAAATAGCTTACATGAATTAAAGGAAATTTGCGGTTTCGGCATAATTTAGCCTGACTATAGTCCCAAACTTTCTGCCGCTCTGTATCGAGAAGCATTATTAAATTTTGAATTTAAATTCATTACTCAGTCTTCAATAATTGACTAACTTTAGGTCCGAGTTGAATATTCTGCAAATTACGGATGCAGAAATTAATCGATATTTTGGGATTAAACGGTGACATTCTGGTGTGATTGGTGTATGTATTAAATTTTCAACTTATATATTTATTCTTTTGAACGCAAGCATTTCTTACATTTTCAGTACAATTACAGTGGGTTAGAAATGTATATCTTGGTGTATTAGTTTGATGGCAAATTGACTAGAGAATTTACTATGCTAAAAAGACTTCACGAGGTGATCAAAGAAGCCATGGTGTTGCATTGCGTCGGAAAATATCCTTCTCGAACGACTTCTTATTGACTTAAAAAATGGTAATTGTAAGGCCCAGTTTGACGTGTCACTGAAAAAAAAACTGATTCTTGATGTATACATGTTTACCAATTTTAGGTGTTAAAGCTAAATAACTCCCTATTGATATAATTAGAACTTAAAACAAATACCCTATCGCGGTCGAGAGATTCGATGCATATGAAAGAGATTTTTTTACGCTGAACCTGTTAAATTTGAAACAGATTAAAAATGGGACATCTATAACGGTAAAAACTTTCTAATTTATTGCAAAAGTAGTCAATTATTGTTTTTTATAATATGTCTTCAATTGCGCGAGGAACTAGTTTTGTTAAGAGCTTTTTCTTAAAGTGTATAATAGGACAAGTACGACCACGACTTGATGGTAAATGTTCCTTGAGTATCTAAGTTGATCCCGTAAAGATCTGCGAAAGAATATGCCATAAAGGCCATGCTTTGCAGTCGGTTCTGTAATTGATTAAAAAAATAATAGTAAAAATTTAAGATTTTTTATTACTTAGTGCTCTGTTGTGTAGTAATGAACTTTATCTTTCATTCACCCAACGTAGGTGAATTACTGAATTAACTTACTGTTCTTTTAACTGTATGTTTAAAGTACAATGGGCAGATAATTATACAGGAGGTCAACAACTGCAAAGGATATTAGAGATGTATTTACATTTGGATACTTTTTATGGGTATAAGTAACATCTCGAGTGACGAAAGCTTCTCGATGTACTTGCCACCATTCTCCGAGTAACAAAACAAGTCACAGATTTAATAAGAACCAACAAAGAAAAAAATCAAGGGTTAAATAGAAATCAGTTCAAAACAAGCTAGTTCACATAATAAATAATAGTCGGCATATGTACCAGAGAAGGCGTCTGCTCCGTGCAACGGACAGATGTATGTAAATTTCATTCTAAGGTCGCTAAGACTTACCAATGAGATAAGCTATACAATTTCAAAAATTGTACTCTACGAATACAGTATATTGTTTTTTCTTTTACTGCCGCCCAATCAGACATCGAAACTGGAAGCAGTTTTCTTTTAAAGCTTAGCGATTAAAATAAGTAGACAGATAAAAAACATAAATCAATACCGAAACTTCTCGTCGTTTTCAGTAGTTACAAGGTTGTTGAAATTTCGTACTATACGAAAATGTTAAATTTAATATATATAAAATGTAAAATTATATCAGCGGTTATTCAAAATAAGAGATACGTTTCCAGATGGGCTAGTTTGTATTTGAGAAAACGCCTTCATATTTTTGAAAAGTGAGTGTGAATAAATATTTCACTAAATGTCCTAAAACATTCTTGCTACAAATTATTGAAAAATACCCCCAGGATGTAGAATCCCATACTCTGACTTAATAAAAAAGAAGGAATTTTAATGGCGACGATTGAGAATAAGGATATAATCTTCTTCTTAATCGTGTCTTTATAAGTCTTCTGCCATTTCTATCTGTCTATTGGAAAGTAAGACGTTCTCCGGGTTTTGAGCCATGCGCTTTACTCTGGACGATAAATCTGTCGATAGAGTAGTATTTCTTTCTAAGAAAGAAATAACCAGAGTCAATGGTGAAACTGAGCCCAAAATATTAGCCTTAAAATTTAAAGATATCGTACTTTGCACGCACATTCGATAATAATTATAAAAAATTTCATAATTAAATTAAAATTTTTATAAACAATATTTTAATAGTATCTCGTAGTAAGTTTAAGGATTCATCGTGCATTGGCTAGGTATTTGTAGCTTTGCACTTATTTGCTAATGCTTGGATTTGCCAAAATGTTTTAATGTACTGCTTATATTAGCAGTGCAGTAACAATATTTATTGCAAGTTAATATAACTCGCATTTTTGGTTTCCTAATAACTGTGGTATATTTTTTGTTAACATTTAGTGAAAACTTGCTATCTAGGTCAACTCCGACCCCATTTACGCAACATTTTCTTTTGTTGCGAGCTCTACAGCGTATGAATGTTAACAATTATAACTGTCTTGGGGCATGCTAGTTTCATTCAATTGATAACATCCAAGGAAAATAAAGTACAGATAAAAATGTAAATACTCGGTAGATATTATTTAAAGCATGATTAAATGTATCATTTATATTAATAACCATTTTGGATAATTTGTAAAACAATCTTTAGAGTCGACATTATGAGAAGAAAATCATAAGAGCTCAGTACGATAAATACTAGAATGAAATTGCGTTTCTCTTTAATAGCATTCTTGTACTTAAAATACTTAGTTGCAAAGATGCACGCCATGATCTGAGAAGTGTCCAAAACAAATTCACTCTGGTTTTTTTTCTTAAAATCACTTTCTCATATATTCTTTACAAGGTGGGTAGAGCATAATTGAACAAAAACACGTAAAAGTTAATTTTATACGCAGACCTACAAAGTTACTAATTTTATGGAACTGAGACAAAGAAAAGTTTAGCTAGAAAGCTAAACTTGCCTTTTGTTTTTAGTGCTAACCATATGTGCATTGCTGTTTCTTATATTTATTATATAACTGGGTTGCCATGCGCGCGCTGCTGCGCAGCACGCGTGCATCTAATCACCTACCAAAAACTTACATAATTGCCAGAGTCGGTTAATACATAAAAAATAAGCATACAACTTAGAAATCCGTGTGTGAAATCTCCTCGTCTAACGTTTTTCATCTTATATTTAATTCGATCGGTCATATTTAGTACACATCTGCGCTGATTAAAAATTAAAAAAAATTATTATATACCTCCAAGACCTGACCTCACAGATAGTGAAAAAAATCAAAGTCAGAAATCTCGGTGACTATTTGTATAAAGACGCTTACAATATCTAAAATTCAACATTCAGAACCAAAAAATAAGACTCAAGTTCTATAGGCAAGTGTTACTAATGCTGTGTTTGTCTTTAAAGACTATGACGTCACTATATATTGTAATAACAAATTTATTCTGTGCAGACAACCGTGATCGTCAAAAATATCAGTACAACATTTTAATTATTAAGTGTGTAACAAAATAATATCTCTATTATTTTAACCATAAATTTTTATACTTTTACCAACGGCATGCGTTACCTAAGCTATAGTTAGCTATAGCAAAACATCAGATTTAACTATATTTTTAATTTATATCTTGCTGATATTTAACTGCCCTTATTACAGCAAAATAAATTAACCATTTTGGTTTAGGTTAAGAATACCTTTTTTCAATATGATACTTTTATTGCATAGTTTGATGATTTTATTGTACTTTTAAAAAATGTTGAAAATTAGTATTTTACGTACAATTATAAATATGAAATATGATTTTATTAACTTTAATATGCAACATTCGATATTATTTTAAATCAAAGATACCATTATTACATAGTTCGAATCGTAGTTTATATTCTTAAAGTATTTTGTCCATCATGTTGATATGTTTTGGCTCCCCCACGCGAGACCTGCAGTGCCGGGAACAAAATAACGACACGAGCGTTTCCATGGTGTCGGTTCTATTTTATATGAATTAATAATATAAACCATAGTTGTTGTAACTCTTTTACTGTTTATGAAACTCTCAACAGCCACGAAATGTACGCACATGAATATTTATATTTTTAATAATTAGACCAAATTAGGGTAAATTTCTTCAAACTTTAGTATTAAATTTATTATATATTTGTAGTTATAAAATAGTGATAATTTTGATCTGTTTATATCTCATACAAAAAACAAAAGTTTTCATTTAAAACATGAAAAAAGAACGAGAAACTTTTCTGAAAAAAAAAATGCAGGAACACGTATGGCTATTAATCGGTTTAATATTGGGACTTACCGATCAATTGTTGGTGTTATATAGGTGGCGAGCGTTGACATATCATAGCTAGGTTAAAAACCCTATTTTAAAATAAAAATGGCGTCTAATAGTTAATAGCAAAATGATAAATTATTATGATACATTGCTGTAAAAAGATATCAAACATTCCGTTATATGTAAGAAAACATTTATAGTATAAAATTATTGTTGTCTAATTCTTCATGTTACCAGCTCAAATTTCCGCTGCAGTGAGACTAGATTATTTTAACGTGCGGTGAATTAAGCTTGGTAAGAAAAAAGGCGGTACAGTAATAGCTAAGAATGAATTAAATATAACATTAAAGTTTTCGTTTTACTGCAAAATAGTTTAAATAGAGCTCGCCTCTCAAAAGAAGCATAGAACAAATGGTTAAGAATACTAAATAAAAACAAAATAATAATACATTTAGAATTTTGTTTCGTACTAAATAATTTAATTATTGTACTAATATAAATGTTAAACACGGCTGTCTGAGTTAAGTAAATATAAAGTCATAATATATAGTGACGTCATAGTTTTTAAACACTAACACAGCATTATTAACACTTGCTTACAGAACTAGGGTCTTATTTTTTTGGTTCTAGGTGATGAATCTTGGGTATTGTAAGCATCTCTATACAAATAGCCCCCGACATTTGTGACTTTGAGTTGAGGTCAGGACTCGGAGGAATATAATGTTTCTTTTCGATAGTTTTTATAAAAGCTCGGATGTATACTAAATATGACCGCTTGGATTAAATATAAGACGATAAATGTTAGACAAAGAGATTTTTCACACGGTTTTTGTACCTCGTTTGATTATTTTCTTATGTATTAATCGATTTAGGTAAGTATGTAAGGATTTTGGCAGATAAGTAGGTGCACGCGTGCTGCGCAGCACCGCACGCAAAGAGCTGCCTAGTTTATGAATATAGTCAAAGTTTTCAAATAATATAAATATTATTATACAAGCTTAGTAAAAAAAAGATATGATCGATGTAGTACGATCGTGAAATATGAAGATCTACTTATTGATTTAGTGGGTCTAAGCAAAAAATTCCTAGAATGCCGTGAACAACACAGTTGTTAGTTTATTCTTCACTTAGAAATATATTTGTGTAACGGTGTATAAAATGTACGCGTAGCTATAATTTGTTTGAGTACCAACCCATTTTTGTATAATTCCATGTAAGCGCTCCTTCTAGTAAGCAGCTTGTTACGTTACTTCCATTTAATTGGTTCCTGAGTTACGCTTAGGCTCTCGTATTTCGCAAAGTCGTAAATAGATGTTCCAGTTAGAAACAGATTGAAGCGTAAATATGTGTAATTCGAGAAGGATTGGAGCACTTATATCGATATTAGCTAACGTGAATTAATGTTTATTAAATATAGAAGTAGGAATAAAGATAGTATTAGCAGGATTTTGGTGATTTTATATTACAGGCGTTATTTGATTCTCATGCATACCTTAGAATATTTGTGAGGTTCAATAGAATGAATATTTATGAAAACATATTTTTAAAACAGTATCAAACATATAGATATCTATAATTGTCATTGACATTAATTAATTTTTATTTGAATTTAGTTAATGTTTCAGACGTTTATGTAGGTTTTCGAACTTCGGATCTGAGACCAATTGACTAAGAGCATTTCATTTGAAGAATTTTGAAACAGACAGAGCGAATGGCTCAAAACCCGGAAGACGCCCTATTTTATTTATAATAGACAGATCGTAATTTTTTTTCAGTGAAAAGGAAATGGCGAGAAGCTATTCACGAAAGTGCATGATTTAGAAGAACATTATCTATTTCTCAGTTCCTCAATAGCTAGGTCGTCAGCAGAACCAATTCTTGCAGAGTAAATACAACAGCTAATTGAAGCTATAAACTGCCTGATATTAAATAAGCATTTGTAAAACTGCATTCTCTAGCTCTAACTCTATTTAAAAGGAATGTACTATGACTGTTACGAAAATTTTTATTTATAGAAACATTTCAAAAATATTAGAGCGTTTTCTTGAAATTTAAATTACCGTAACTTGAAACCGTGATTGAAACCGTAAAACTGAATCTTAAGTACCTGTTGACAAAATAAACTAACGAACTTATTCAAATCTTGCATTTTCTCGTATAGAACATTGTTAACATTGAAAGCAACGCGAAGTTTTTGGATTTATTTGTGCCTTTTTATTTATTTTAATTGTTGAACTTTAGAGGAAAGCTTCTTTGATTCTGCCATTTCTTATTATTTTGTATTCGTTGGAGTTGATACATAAACCTGTACCTGTACATCTTATTTCATCGGTTAGCATTTATTTAACTAAAGATGAGTTTACGCGAATTTTGCGAATATACGAGCGCACGGGATCTAAAATTAAAACCAAAGTATTATTTTTATACATAGGCAGTCTATATAAAATGTCGGCATTGTTTTCTCTACAGGAAGCTACTGTCGACTCGGAAGGCGGTAGAAACTCAACAGTTGCTCTTTACAAATATAGTTTTATAAGGAGTGCTTGACAATAATTATCCTCCTATGTGAGCATAAACAATTTTTAATTCCACGGATTACGCATAGTATTCTTGGTTAGAATAATATACTTTTTTCAATAACATTTTTAAAATTTTGTTTTTAAATCTCTTCAGTGGCAGATTTAAAATTCATCTTTTGTTTTTAAGTCGATTTTTTTGCAGCAGGTTTCGCCAGTTTGAGGTGGCATGGCGAAAAGTACGGTTAGCCTAAGATCTTTTGTATAGTAGCGAAGCTCAGGAGCTCACGGGGAAGTCCCGGCTCGGGCCGCTACGTACTTCTATTTTACCGAATTGGGAAGTCGCCGAGCTCTTAGATCGCCTCGGCAAACGCACCTTGGAGTGATTGATTTCAAAGGCCCTCACAAAGGGACTCTGGCTTGGAATTTCACTCTTCGATAATAACCACTTAGCGTTCCGACACAAGAGCGTCCTAGAGGTTTGCTATTGTCTGGCTAATATCACTAATGAGTTAGCGTTAGAAAAAGAACTTACGGAAGAAACTCTAGTAACACTTTTGTCTAGTATGATCGAGGGTTGGTGTTCCCTGTCATCAACGATCCGACTTCGTTTCCGATGAGATCGAGTGGTTATCGAATGGCGACGATGACGGTGTGCAGTATATGTGGCTTCTGTTATAGTCGTCACGTTGTCTGAAAACTCGAGTAAGTGTCTCGGTCCCAGCATGGTGCGGCGTTTCAATTTACCGGGGGTGATCGTTTTGTTAATGGCGCAGCTACAATCAATTAATTTCTGTATTGAGAAGCAGAGTCAAAGTAATGTAATGTATGATGCCCATTTAAAGATTGGGCGATTGTTTTGGCAATTCCATGTCAACATGGAAGTCTTCATTGCGTACGTACTAGTGCACACTTGTTACCATACGGCCAGTAGCATGTGTAAAGCGCGGGCCTGGGTATATGAATAAGGTATGTTAAGAAGGATCTAATTATAGCTTTATAGTGTCAGTGACATTTTGTTCGGTTATTTAGCAATGGATTGAGGCGATTGAGTACGAAGGCCGTCTTTTTACACGAGCGATAGGGAGTTTGAGTCACCCATGTCACTGAACTGTCTACATGTGATTTGCTGTGTTTTGGACTGATTTATTTTCGACTCGTTATTTGGCATATTTCTGCGAAAACATTTGGTTGGTTTCTCGGTGATTCAATGTCTAATAAAACGAAAAACTCAATAAGAAAGAGACCACGGGAGTAAATTTCGTCAACTGAGAAGACAATGATAATAAAGATAAAGAATAATCATACACAATGTTACTTGCCCAACCTCAGATGTAACTAAATGTAAATTTGTCTTTACATTTCTTTACAATGGTTGACGTCTACCACAATTATCTGCCCCTTTCACTTACAAAAGTGCTGTCGGAAGAGCTGTATGTTAACTCAGTCTGGCAATTGAATTATTAAGATTATTACTGCACATTAGAGCACTAAGTATTACGAAAATGTTGGATTTGTTATATTATTTTATTATTAATAATACGATTACAAAATTTGGATGTCCAAATAATGATAACGAATAAGAAACAACTAAATGGTGGTCGCACTTGTCCTATTTTCTATTGTAAAAAAGTACTTATACCAAAGCCAGTTCGAGGTGTAATGATATACAGAAAATATTTTTTTTTTACAAAGCCTACTGCTTCACAATTATTTTGTGGTAGATTAGTCAACATTTTTTAACGTATATAACCCGCCATTTTTAATTTGTTTGGAATTCAACGAGTTCAGCGTACTCTTTAAAATGCATCGAATTTCTCGACGGCGATAGTGCATTTGTTTCAAATTCTAAAAATATTGAGAGGAAGCTATTTTGCTTTGATGTCTAAAATGGAAAACATGTATAGAACAAAGCGTCAGTTTTTTTTTTATTTTGGTGAGACTTCACACTGTTTCATACCATTAGGATTGTTGCGCTAGTTTTTTTTATCAATGGAAAGTCGTTCAAGGTATTTCTCTATTTTTTAAAATAATTCTTCGCGACATCACGGTTTTTCTGAGTTTTTTCAGATAGGTAAAGGAGTTGGAAATATGATCAAATTTATATTAGCAGCTTTTAATCCATTAAACATAAATCAATAAATAAAACTTTAAATCCATATTGATTAAGTTCTGCATTCGTAATTTGCAGAATCGACAACTTTGACCTAATTAAAAAAAAAAAGTTTGATAACGCTTCTCTTTACAGAGCATCACAAAGTTTTGGGCTACAGTCAGACTAAATCATGTCAAGACCGTGAAATTTCCTGGAATTAATTTAAGCTATATTAAACATTTCACGAAATAGTAGCACTATGTTTTTACTTAAAAAAGTTTCAATTTACGTAAACTTAGTCAAGTATGTATACTACCGATCTCGTTTTAAAACCACCACGCATCTTTCGCATATTTAGTGTCTGAAACAAATGCAGGTACATGAACGAAGTTTTACAAAAAAGACACCATTAAACTATTAGTAATTGTAACCTTTTTGCTTGATGTAGGAACGCTTGATGCATAAGTTGAGCATTTTTGCCCATTAAATTTAATATATGCATTTACATAACAAACTAACAAGTAAACAAATAAACATTTCTGCTTCATTTGTTCTTTATTCATAGTATTATTAATTTTCGATCATTTGAAGTGGCATTTGTAGTGATCTTTCGTGTTTGTCCGATGTTAAGAATTCCGCTTTGATGCTGAACTCAAGACGGGGGAAAGGTAGAGGGAGTAAGCATGCGCGATGACGATCTGCGCCCTACATTCCCTAGTATTTATCTGGTATTGTAAAAAAGTGGTACAGATAACTATTAATAGGAGACGACTCGAAGTTAGATAGTAGAAGCGGCGATCGCTAAGACTGTCATGAAATAAACAAAACTGTGATAAAATAATATTTAAAGCAATTCAGGCAAAATAATGAATCGTTAAAAAAAGTTTTTGACTCTAATTGTTAAACTTAGAATTAAATGCAATAACGAGTCATAAAATCTTTGATGTATAATGTAAAACTGTGATCAGGGAACGTAGATTTCCTCATCTAAAAGATAAGCGATGTATAGAAGGAGGATAGATAGAACACGTGAAGGTCAAAATTAAGCATAAAAGATAATGTGAATAAATGAAAGAATATGTAAATAAATGAAAAAACCTTGAAAACTCATTCACCCGAAATGTAACTTCCCTGCCCCACATATGGCAGGAGGAACGAGGGGTTCCCAGAAACAGGCGGCACTAAAATAAAAAAAACCTCAATACACAATCATCGCAGAGCCGCTTGGTTTTTTATGAGTTTCCAAACTATGTATAAGAGCAGGCACGTTACGTATTCGGGTAAATAATTATTTTTAAATAGAACTTTTATTCTCATTCTCCTTGTATTCTACACAAATTCTTTCGTGCTTTCCTTTTGTCCTTCACAATATCTATCTTTCTGTATTGTCATTTACCTTTCTGTATTATCATTTACCTTTAATTGCCTTCCTTTTCTTATCTTCGCTTATCTAAGAAGCATGGGCAAGTTGGTCGTTGCCCACTAGTTAGGCGATGTTATGTGTTTTTATTTTTGCTCCAATCTCTAACAGAAAATCAGAACGGATCCCTCCAAGCACAACTGGTGAGAAGGCATTGGTCTTCTTTTTCACTCTCCCGCTGGACTGCACCGAGCTGCCTGTGGATCAGTATCTTCTTCGTTACCGCAGCCCAAACACTCGCTGCATACAATATGATCGGCCCCAACACGACACAGATACATCGCTCCGATCCAGGTTCAAACCCCATGATACTTTCGTGGCCCGGCACAGCTGAAGATAGCAGCCGGCAGCTAAAGAACGTGAGCGAGATGACCCACCTGCACACGTTCTTTGCACGACTGTTAAACGTAAACCTGTCTCAAACTGTCAAGACTAGTATCTGCTCCTTTCTGTTTAGAGCTAGTGGTTCACCTTCTATGTTTATTAATGGGTTATTATATTATACTTCCGCTTATTTTGGTTTATTGTTTAACATCATCATCTTTTTCTTGTGAGGGGCAATCCTAAGCTTCTTTCTGACTCTCCATTCATGAACATGGTTGAGAACCTCATTGGCCTTACTCAAGACGTCCTGGATTTTTGCCCCAAGAAAACCAGCACGAATTCATCTTCGAACGAGTGCAGCTTGGTTGCGGAAACCGGCTCACACAGTTAACTTTTTGTTTTGGGTTGTGGCCAGTCATGTCCGTCTCGAGGTTTTTGCGAGAGGCTTATGTGAATGACCTACACATAAAATGGTGCTAAATCCATTTTTTTGCTGTACATTACTGCCACTATATGATTATTTGTTAAATTTATTTTCCCACATTTCTCAATTCGCAACAATTTTCAACATCTGAATAGCGAAAATCTGATGCAATATGGTCATCCAAGCATTAAACTCTCGAGTGTTGATAAAAGTTTTGTGGGGAAACTTCAGTTAACTATTAAGTACTAAAGAAATATCAAAATTATAGTTAATAAAACTGAATAGGCCTTCCTAAAAATGCTTAGTTAATGAAAGTTTAGAATAACAATTTAAATAAGAAACTAAATATATTTAAACATAAATCTTAACACAAAATAATTTCACACTAGACCTACATTAAATAGTAGTAAAAAGTAATAAAAAATAAAAGGATTCTTACTTTTTATTAAGTTTTAATAAAACATTTAGAACAATATGACCATGCGGTAGGAGAGTAATATGTACAAAAATAATTTGTAATTTTAGGAATTCCCTAATAGCTTCTCAAAGGCAATATATTTGCAAATAAGTTAATTAAGTTTAGGAATATTTTGCGCATAAGTAATGATACAAAAAGGTTGCGCAAAGTGTATCTCGTTTGCCAAAAGAAGTTGAGCGAGCGTTTCATGAAACTCAAACACACTGCTTAATGAATGAAGTTAACCTACTAACAGTGTGAGGCAGAACATGCTTGTCTATCTAGTTTAGTAAATAGTCAATGAATATTATTTCAGACTTTAAAAACGAATATGTGCACAAGTTACTTTGAAATAAATCTAACTATTAAACACATTTTTAGGTAAAAACTAAAGTTCTATCAAGTTTTGCTTTATTTATCTGAACTGTCGACTGCCTCTCAGAATCTACCATGCAACTTGTAAAACACGCCGTGCACGAATTTCAACCCAACATGAGACCTAAAACTTGAGACTTGGTTGAAGAACGTAGACACTTGAAAGCCAAAATAACTGCGATACAAATACTGAAGTCCAGTGTAAGTTAACTCATCGTCGACTGTGCAAATACTTCCTCATACCCAAATTCTTTATAAATGTCAAAAACTGCTTAAATATTCATTTCTCGCTCTCACTCCGCCAAACACCGAGCTATATGGCGATGCATAGTGGGAGAAGCGGCGGCACCAGAACCTACCGCAGCGTGACCGCGACCACTCAGGCAAGAGCGTACGCCCGTGCTAAAACACACAATATAACTATTGCACGAGTTATTGTTGACACACTATCAAGTGTCTCCTAATTGTGTTTAGCGATGTTTGAATACAGAAAATCACTTCTATGAAGGTTCTTTAGCTAAATTATTTTCGCTATGATTAGTATATATACTTTAGTGATATATTTTACCTGTAAAAGATTATATATTTACAATCATTATTTGTGCCCATAAGTTTGTACTTTCCCTAACCACTTCATTCAGAAATAAGCTAGAGATAAAATATGTGCATTACTACTCGATTATCATAATAAATTGCAAGTTCAACACAAACGGCACAATTAAAACATAGACATAACATATGGTATAAATAAAAAAAATCTTAAAAACTCACAGGTCTGTATTGTTAAAATTTATAAATGAGTAATAGAATAGCAGGTTCAATAACTTAATAGTTGAATAGTATTTATGATCAAGCAGTTGCAGTAACTTGGAAACGGATGACTATTTTCTGTCAATGTTACTGTTATTTAATTTTAATTAAATAGCTTCACACTTTCCATTAAATATTCCAATAATATGACGTATATTTAAGTAGGAAATTTCAAACATACGTAATGCAGTAGGAATATTGAATTTTAAGTAAGGAATTAAAATAAATAATTAACGGTCTCTTTCATTAACGGAATAAGGATATCGAAGAGACAAAGAAAACTTTTGTTAAATAAGATTTAAACATAGGGCTTCATAAGTTTTGCCTTTTGATTTTAAAAATCTGTTATATTGACACTGATGAGTGCTGGTGCAGGAAGCTTTGACATTTATAGTGTTTATTATTATTGAATATTAAGAAATAGATCTTGCAAACTATTCAGGTAATAACATATTTTAAACACAATGCTATATTACTTCAAGTACGATTTCATTTTCTCACTTCCATGGATATTAAATATGTCGGACAGCTAAGAATTTTCACACATGAAATTTCCATTTATTCCAGTCAACGAGGTATGCTTTGTGCATTATAAGCGTATTTCAGATTTTTTTATTCTTTTTGAATACTAGCTTGTAGTCTGATAAATTAACCATTTGACGTTTGATTATATTTATAAAACGTATAAGTCTGTTTTTATTCATATAAAAATAAAAATGTTAAGCTTTTAAGTAATTTAATGACATTTTTTTGTGTTTGTATATAATATTCCATTGAACAAAGAATCAATGTCACAAAAAAGCGTATTGGAAAAGCTACAATTTATTGTACAAAATTTTCTTTCTCCGTACAATAGAAATTTGTCATAATGGCAAGTATCATTGCGATTGTTTCCTCAGTAATATTTGTATTCCGCTGAAGTATTTGTATTGGCAGTGTGTAGACAATCCATAAACTTCGAGAAGGTTTTATTATTTGACACACATCTCGATCGAAGTGAGATGTAAGGTTTATTTTTTATACTGTTGTTACAAATGTATCTTACATTCGTTTTAAATTTGTTTTTATGGAATTAGTTTTAAGGAAGTCTTCAAATATGTAATGAATTTAATAACGTAAGACAATAGAACAATGCATAGCTCAATAAAATGTTTGACATGAAATAGGAGTTAAAAACAATACAAAAAAGGAGAATCCCCGCCATAAATAAAAATATTGTGCCACGTAATCAATTTTTATTTTTGTAGGTTGTATACATACATATTTTGCTGCTGTTATTGCGTATTTGACATTTTTAAGTTGAATAGAGCTGCAAAAACCGTATATTTTACATATATATAACAACTAGGAAGAAGAATCAAAGTCACTCATGTTTGCGATAATCACGGACGGCGTTATTGAGGAATTAATTTTCTGCTTGCAAAATTTTTACCATAATCTGAGTCGCAATATATTTAATTTTTTTTAATTAACCAGAGCGTCATCTGTCAAAGAGTTCGTATTTTTTTATTAAAACTGTCAAAGGCGAATACTGAATATATCGTCGAATACTCAAAATCTTTCCATTGAGAGTAACGAAGCGTTTGCGCGAATTTCGAATTTGAAACAAATGTGACATGCCGTTCGCCATCAGGAGATTCGTTGCATTTTAAAGAGATTTCAGTTCGCAAAAATTCGTAAAACCGTTACAAATTAAAACGAAGTGAAGAAAACAATTCTTGTTCTAATTTTTTTACAATAATTTTTGAGTTTTTAAATATGGGTTATTTAACATATTTAGTTTTTAAAAGCTAACCTTATTTCACATTAATTTTTTTTTTAAAGTGTGGAAAAAAATCGAATAATTAAGTCTCGGATTTCAGTTATCGGTTTTTTTCGGTTTTAACCTGTATTGTTTACCTTTTGGCATTTAAATGTCGTTTACGTAACCTTAATTCTATTGTATATTCTGATAGTGAAGATTTCGTTTATTAAGTATATATCATATTGAACTCTATTTGTTAGCACAACTTTATAGCTTGTTCCCCTGAGAGATATTAAGTTAGATGTCAATCTTCTTACAAAATACGTAAAGTAAAGTTCTGAAACTCATAAATTATACTTGCACCGTCGTTAACGCTGACTTCATTGACAATGAAAAAGCCTCGGTATTCTAATCTTTGACATGCGACAAATTTAATACTCTCGTGTTTTAATCTAAACTTCAAAGCTTTATATTTTAAGAGTATACCTAAAATTAAATAACCTCGCAAATGTCCACTTACTTTAAAGTTTTCTTTCACTATAAAAGAAGCAACTATGTTAAGTAGTTGGATTTTATTAAGGTTTTTTTACACACAAGTTTTAAATCTGTTTTAAAATATGCGGAGTTAATAATAATCAATTTAAAGTAAATATATATATTTTAGCTCAATTAATAGGTTGTTAGTTTTGATGGTAACTTATTCTTGTACTCTTAGTGAATATATGTGCCACGTAGATTGTAGAAGAAATGGCGAAGGAAGACGTAGTTAAAATTCTCAACACCAGTTAGCTATCCAGTCTCCTTCGTTGAACAAATTCGGTAGTTGAGATGGACTCTTCACTTTCTTTTTAGCCGAGAGACACTCACTGCAAGGCCTAGGTATCCCCCAAAGATCGCCATTTTTGTTTGGTCTCATCGGTCATAGGCCGGCACGAGCGGTGTTCCCGTCCACTGCCACTTCAGACGAGTAACTTTTGAGTTCGAAAGGTTTTGCAACTAGCTCTGCTCCTTGCTGAGCAGTGCAGACACAAAAGAATCCTTATCCAGGACCTCAGCGCGCCCGGGAGTTTTCTTAAGTGCGCGTTTGTGTAATCGGATCCTCATGTTACATACGAGCAGCTGGAGGTCGGACATGGTGTCGACTACGCTAGGAGAAGATTATTTCGTTGACCGGGTTGAAACCGAGGACAGATTCGGTCCAGCGAGATGAAATTGTGATAGCTAATCTAGCGAAACTGGACGATTACTTCCCCGAAAAGAAGATAGTGTCTTTCTCCAGAATTCTATGTCCATTCTCTTTTCAATGCATCTCAGTCTTGTGAGAACAAAATGGTATCGTTCGAGTTCATTTTGTAGTATATGGATTTCTACGTGTCGACATCGAAGTCCCGATGCCATTGGAGTTTAGATCTTCTAGTAGGTCTGTTTTTTTATAGAATATCTGGTCACTTGCTTCCTCACGGCCGGTAATCAATTCCACATATTGTTCCTGGGACAATTGAAGGCGCCGGTCGCTAAGCGAATGGCTAGGCGCACGTTTACTCCTCTTGGACCTTTTCACGACTCTCGTGGAACATTAGTGCAGTAGTTCCCCGTTGCCTTCTACATCTGATCCTTTAGGGGGTATTTGGGCTCCAAGGTCCCTGTCGCCTCTTTCGAGCGGGTTACTCCGGCCAATGGATATGTCGCCATTGCTCAGTCACCATATGTCGGACGACAGCTGTCTAGCAGGGGACACCAAAGCCCCTGATTGGTTGCCCGTCGTTTTGGGACGTCTACAGGTGAGGGTGACAATTGACTCATTTCCCCTTAACTCCGTTATATTAAAAAAGACCTACTCAAATAATGATGTATTAAAAATAACTATTTTTCGTTTTAAGCTAAAAACGAACAAAATAAAGTCGAGCAGTTCCGAGAAGCTAAATATACTTTTTTATATTAACAACAATTTAACCTATCTCATTTAATTGCTGGATTGTACATTTTTATGCAAAATAATTAGATACAAAGAAATGTTCGTATTATTAGGAATTAATTATCACGAGGCTTTTAATAATGTACACCATTCGTTAGCTTTGTATCTAATAATAATATTTGAATAAACCGGTACATTCACAATAACAATTTTTTTTCATTTCTGCTACTCTTTTCTTACCGAAACCTTTCTAAAGTATCAACTACTACATATTTCTCAAAATTTTCTAACAGTTGTAAAAGTACAATCATGTTGTAAAAGTCTCTTCTGTGAAAATAGCAAGACCCGATTTAAAATGAATAATGCGCATGCTTTAAGTTTTAGCACAGCATACGACGTCCACCCACAAGGTGGATAGGGAAGCTTATTAAGATGCTCAGCAAACGCTGCATGAAGGTCGCTTCCAAAAGCTCCTATTGGAAATCTATATGGTAAGCCTATGTCCAGCTGTTTTTCGGCTGAAATGTTTATAATGGCATAGATTTAAAATGTATGTAAAAGAATATTAAAAAGGGATATACACATACAGTATTATTTAAATAATTGTAAATCTACTGGTTCTCATTTGAAGAAGGGTGTTCCATAGGGTTTATTTTTTTCGTTTTTGTTACTACTTTATATCAATGTTTTTCGTAAAACAGGTTTAATCATGTTAAAGTAAACAGTGTTTTGTTAGTTTTAAACGATAAGAAAACCAGACGTATTGAATTTACACTTCTTAAAATAAAAAGTCGAAATTGTAGTTTTCTTATTATCAATGAAGTGTTAAGAAAGTATCAAGAAAACCGTAGAGTGCTGATCGATTCTATGGTTTTCTTGGTCATTGTTTTAGATAAGAAGATTCAGTGGAGAGTTGAGCTTTCAACATTTGCAGGTAAACTCAGCGCAGTCATTGCAATTAAAAAAGTAAGACAATTAACGCTCGTTGATAAGGTGCGATTCGCATACTTTAGTTATTTTCATAACTTTCTCTCTTACGGGATTTTTTATAGAACAGTGCCGCCGGCATTAGTTCTAATTTATTGTACAGAAATAAGCTGTATGGACTTGTTATAACTCTAAAACTAGAGATTCCTTAAGACATCTTTTTAAAATATTGGTATTTTAACGGTTGCTTGGTAAAACATATTTCATAACATAGGTGACCATACAGAAGCATGATAAATACAAGAAATAAAATAAAGTCATAACGTCTAAATTTCGACTTGAAAAAATTGATAAATTTTTATGGACCAGACCCATGTACGTATCCAAAAGATATCTTACTTTTGGTTTCTAGTTATAAATCAAAAAATTAAGCTCTCACAAATTATCAGCGTTCCGAGCCGGTGGTAGCTTATTACTTTTAATGTTAAAATAATCGACGACATAAAAAGTGCATGTAAATTGAATAAAGATACCTTTTTATTTGAATTTGAGTAATAACATAATAAAATAAAAAGATCACCGTGACTAAGGTCACCGGGTCCTGAAATTGTTATATTACTACAAATCTTCTTACAATTTCAATGTATTAGTATATTAGGTCAGCAAAAAAAACCTTTTTACTAGTATTAGAAGCAGTAGTTAGTGGTAGCATATAGATCGTCCGTAATATTTCTTATTTGATTCAGATCAATGCTAAAGTCTTCTCTACAAATGTCGGTAAGTAACTTTCTTGTCAGACTCTATCATATGCCTCACAATTTCAACGTTTGGGTCAATGATCGCTATTGAAGGACGTCCCTCACACACTGAGATTAGGACGACCATGTTTGAACTTGTTAAACTAGTATCATGAAAAGTTAGCCGGGATCTATCGTGACTTTAAAGTTTTCTTTCTCTGTAATAGAATCAACTACATTATTTACGATTTTATCACTTACATATTTTAAACATGTTTTAAAACTTGTGAGTAATAAAGTCATTATCTAGAAAGCAAGTGGATTTTATGAGATTACATACTTTTAGATATACTTTTAAAATTTAAAGCTTTGAAGTTTAGATTAAAACACGAGAGTATTAAATTTATTGCATAAAATACCAAGGCTTTTTCATTGTCAATGAAGTCAGGGTTAACAACGGTGCAAGGATAACTTATGAGCTTAAGAACTTTACTTAGCGTATATTGTGAGGAGAAGATTGACATCAAACTTAACGCCTTTCAGAGGAACAAGCTATTAAGATGTGCAAACAAATATAATTTTGTGTAATTTATATTTAATAAAAGTAACTTTCACAGAAAGAATTCCTTTAAATATTTATGTGGCAAACGATGATATGCAATGCATGATTATAAAATAATATATTATAAAATATCCGTGCAACCGGATGGTTCTTTGAATTGACTAGTTAATAATGACATTATTTTTTTTCCATTCATAAATAACATTCAGTCCTTTGTCGTCATAAACTGGTTGCAGCATAAAAGTTATGTTCCGGCATCGTTATCGAACAAATACGTTAAAATTTTCGTTGTAGATAAGCCCAAGTCAACAATAAACTTACGATAGACCTCGGTTAGCTTTTCATGATACTAGTTTAACGTGTTCAAACGTAGTCTTCCTAATGTCAGTGATGATTCGCGTGAGGGACGCCCGTAGTGGTTACTGAAACTAAACATGACGTCGAAATTGTTAGGCACATAATAGAGTCTGACAAGAGAGTTCCCTACCAGCATACGTAAAGCAAGCCTCGGCATTGATGTTATTCAAAGTAGAACTATTTAGCACGATCTTTACACTTCTATTACTTACTGCTACTACTAATACACGTAATAATATTTTTAACAGTCCTAATATAACAATACTGTATAAGATTTTGATTGATTTTAGTGGACCGTATTTAATTAGAAGGCCTTGGTCCAGAGAATGAATTAATTTATTAATAATTAATTTTACAGGGAAGGGAAAACATGTGTGCTCGGTGGCGGTAGGGAGCACAGAGAGCACAGATAAAAACATATTTTACCGATTCGCCAAACCATAGCTAAAATCTTAACTAAAACATTATTTGTTGGTACTATTGCCAACAAATACTATTAATTTAATATTATATTATATATAATATATATAATATAACATAAATGCAATAATATTTTTTAAGAAAATACTTAAGATATATTTACTAGACCTATGATTATTTATCCTTTAATTCATTTCTTTATCTTCCTCTGTTTCATTATACTTTTTGAGGCAAGTGTGATCCAAGTCAGTTTGAAGTTTTCATTTATTATTGTATTATATTTGTAAAATTTATTATACCGTAATATAATAGGTTGTCAAATATCTCCCTTCCGCTTTTTTGCTCTTTATTCAATGCTTTATAAAAAGTGTTACAGTGATCGGATTTAGTTCAAATATGCGCCGTTTTGTTCGATAATCTGTTTCCATCTAGACGGCAACTTCATAATACCTCCCTCGTAGAAGCCCCCCTCCTTATTTGCGAAGAACTCGGACAGCCAATTTTCACAAACCTCTTTTGAGTTCAACTTTACACCACCAAGGGCGTTCGCCATGGACAGGAACAGGTGGTAATCACTTGGCGCTATGTCCGGGCTATATGGTGGATGTAATAAAACCTCCCATCCGAGCTCCCGTAGCTTCTGACGAGTCATCAATGAAGTGTGTGGTCTGGCGTTGTCCTGGTGGAACACTACACCCTTCCTGTTGGCCAATTCTGGACGCTTCTGGTCGATCGCCTGCTTCAAGCGGTCCAGTTGTTCGCAGTAGATGGTAGAATTAAGCGTCTGGCCATATGGGAGCAGCTCATAGTGGATGATTCCCTTCCAATCCCACCAAACACACAGCAAAACCTTCCTGGCCGTCCCCGGCTTGGCCACTGTTTGGGACGATTCACCGGCCTTCGACCACGACAGTTTTCGCTTGATATTATGGTATGTGATCCATTTTTCGTCGCCAGTCACCATCCGCTTCAAGAATGGGTCGAGTTCGTTCCGTTTCAGCAGCATATCGCAGGCGTTGATTCGGTCCAGGTTTTTTTGCGTCAAATCATGCGGCACCCAAACATCAAGCTTTTTTGTATCCAGCCTTCTGCAGATGGTTTAAAATGGTTTGGTGACTAACTCCCATCTCCTGGGCGATGTCACGAGATGCCACATGCCGGTCTTACTCGATGTAGTCCATGATTTGATCGGTATTTGTCGTCACAGGTCTTCCGCCGGCTGGCTTATCCATGGTGTCGTTTTCGCCGGCTCTGAATCGTCGAAACCATTCCTCCGCGGTTCGAAGTGATAGAGTACCATCCCCCAAAACACCATTAATCTCACGGAACGTTTCTCTAGCGGATTTGCCTTTAACGAAGGGAAACTTTAAAATAGCGCGAATTTCGGCGTTAGTGAACTCCATGTTTACACGTCTATAACTGTTGAACGCAATATCCAAACTAATCATGCATTGCGTCGTTTTGTAGGTTATGTCAAGACCTTTCAAATTATGTATAGTATTGCCAGATACGAGCTCTGTGGCGCTTTGTACATAGCCGCGAAATTCAAAAGACAAAAAGGCGGAAGGGAGATATTTGACAACCTATTATATTATACGTTATTTATTTAATAAGTATATGTGCTATATAACACATACATAATTGTACATATATATGTACAATTATGTATGTGTTTTACAGGTTAACTACCCATTATTTATACTTCTACTGTTTCCACGCTATAGCTGCCTGGAAGAAATTGCCTCGTGTGATAAAACTGCCCATTGTATTTTTTTTGTTTATTATTATGAAACTATTTATATGTTTTCTAGGACGTATAATAAAGAATATTGAATGAAATTAAACATAATACATCGAAAGTGTAAAAATATTAATGGTAGCATTCTTAGTCAAGGTTATCTCTTTATTATTGTTATTAATACACCTGTTTTTAATATTCTATTACATATATTACACATAAAGTATACTATCATCATCATTTCTTACCATCTATCTTTTATTGCTTACAATAGATTTTCAATAGGAGGTTTCGAAGGCGACCTTCATGCAGAGCAAGTCGAAGACTTTAATAAGGTCATCTATCCACCTTATGGGCGGGCGTCGTATGCTGTGCTAAAACATAAAGTATGCGCATCATTTATTTTTTAAGCGAGTCTCTTAATTTTACATAAGAAATTTTTCACAACATTGTTATATAAACACAATGTGTTAGAGAATTTGTAAAAACTACAGTAGTTAATACTTTAGAGAAGTTTTCCTAAAAACGGGAGTAGAAATAAAAAAAAAATTGTTATTGTAAATGTGTCGGTTTATACAATTATGTTTATTAGATACAAATTTAACTCACAAATATCCAATTTCGTGAATCTGATTCAATTAATTACACGTGCTAACGGATGGTTACATTAATGAAAGCCTCGTTAATAATTAATTCCAAATGATACGAACATTTCTTTGTATCTCATTATTTTGCGTAAAAAGATTCAGTAAATAAATTAGAAAGGTTAAATTTAATGTAAAAAAGTATTCCGTGTTGTTTTTTATTATGGTCCTCGCAACGGTTCGGGTCTATTTTGTTCGAAGCTTGAAACGGAGAGAATTTTATTTTTAGTACAAAATTATTTGAGTACACCACCTTTTAATGTATTTAACATTTCTGCTGTTCAGCGTGTTAAATTGCACGAGTTTTATTTGACCATTATTTACTATAAAATGTCTCTTAATTGTGTTTAACTAGATTCAAATAAAAAACTACTTTTGTGAAGGTACTTTAGCTACATCCTTTTCGCAAGGATTAGTATATTCTTAAGTGATATGTGTTACGTGCAAAAGATTATATGCGTGCAAATATTGTTAGTTCATATACGTTTATAATTGCCTTAACTACTTTCATTTAAAACTTTTGAAATATATTATAGACAAAGTACATACATTGCTACTCGATTTTCTTAATTTATTGTTAATCCTGCATTTTTATAATACATCACACATTTCATTACGTCCATTATAATAGTGGTACAAGTAATAAGAAAAAATCTTTAAAAGCGTTTGGGACGTCTGTATTATTAAGTTTTAAAAATAAGTATCAGAGTAGCGGGTATAATAACCTGAACAGTAGCTATGATCAAGCAGATGTAGTAACTTTGAAAACCACTGATGACTATGCACCTTAAATACTAGTGTTTTTTTAATTAACTAATTTCATTATGCACCCAGCCCGTGTAGGCGGAAAGTGTACTTACAAAAGTCATCGACAATTTTCATTCAATATTCCAAAAGCATCACGTATTTTTAAAAAGAAAATTTTAAACATGGGTAATGCTTTTGAAATAAGGATATGTAATAAAATATTCAAATACTTAAATCAGAATTAAACATCTTTTCTATTTATCGATAGGGGATACCAATGTCACGAATGAAACTTTCGTTAATTAAGGTTTAAATATAACGCCTATAAGTTTAGATACGTTTTACTTTTAATTATACTAAGAGTTAAAAAGATATACAAAATATATCTGTTATATTGAAACTGACATGTGTCGGTGTTAAAGATTTAAATAGTTTGTCGTCATTGAATAATGAGATAGATATATATGTATATACATTTACATATGGACTTTTAAATGTAATTTAATCGTACTCTCAATAATTTATCGGTTACTCTACCTAGTGTACTTGATATTTATACATTTGAATTTTGTAACCATAACCTGTATAACATATCTATAATCTTGTTTAAAAAATAACGCAAATTCTCCCTGTTCACTACTAATAACATTTTTTTGCTTAACCTAATACATAATTATAAAAATTCTCAATTTCCGGGGCCTCCATGTTTCATTGGATGTTAATTTTTGGGACACGCATATCTTAAAATATGTGGGGACAAGAATACATAAGCATTTTAAATTTATTAATTTTATACTAAGGTGACAAAAAAGATCAAATGAGTATTTTTTCATATACACGGTGCCCCAAAAGAAAGTCAATATTGTTCTGCTCCTCTATTATTCCGCTAAATCTTCCTTATGCCACTATTAGCATAAAAATCTAATGGTGCCTTATAACTATATTGACTAATTAATTGACCACGAGTATTGACAGGTTAATAAAAAACATGTTAATAAATAATACGATTATTAAAGATCATTATTTATCTTAATTGTACACTAAGATACAGATATGAAAAACTATCATTATTAGATATACTGCAAGTAACAGAAACTTAACGGTCGATTTAATCCCCAAAAACTATATGACTATCTTGAAAATAATAATCATTATTATAATCATTTAAATCGAAGTGCATCTGCACACACGTTTTGTATAACACCAGCTTGGAGCGGCCTGCATCCAGTGATTTTGATGGCGTTAACAAGGTTGTCTGTCGACCCTGTGCTATGTGCCATGAGTCAAAGTAACCCCTGCGTAATTGTTACGTTCAAGCATTAAGCATGACAAATGTCTGACAGCTTGTCTTATTTTTGATCTATAATCTATTGTAGAAGTAAATTTCATATAAAATTCTCAATACATTCATCAAGGAATTTACAAGCTTATCTGTAGCACTTACTAAGGCAGTCATTGTTTTGCTCATTGTATAACAAAGAGAATGTAACGTAATAGCTTCAGTGTTTTAATGTACAGTGAATAATGGCACTACACTATTGCAAATATGGATCGAATTGCGGGATAAGTATGTACACACGTATATTGTACGTTAAAGTAATTCAGAAATAGATTGATGGTCTTAAACATTTAGTG
Organism: Battus philenor; assembly: GCF_028537555.1. Classification (NCBI taxonomy): domain Eukaryota; kingdom Metazoa; phylum Arthropoda; class Insecta; order Lepidoptera; family Papilionidae; genus Battus; species Battus philenor. The sequence continues at coordinate 9,171,130 of NW_027181704.1, forward strand.
TTGCACCAACAGTGCTGCACGAAGGATTCCATTCTTATCTATCCGAAGACCTGGCTAGTGATTTGCTACTGATGAGCCTTTCATTATTTATAGTCACATCGCCCACAAGCAATCACGTAACCACGACCAACTACCATATGTATCTGTTTAAGCTACAACGACAAGGCTTCCTATAACTATACCCCTTAAGAAAACAGAAATTAGACGTCATGGAAAAAGTTCGTCATCTGAATCGATGATACCATGGCGGTTTGATATTTAATTTCACTTATCTTAACAAATGAAGAATATAATTAAGAAGACGATTTTTTTTTCTTTTAGAAATAATTACGTTATAATCTTTTATAGAAGAGGAGTTTTGGTCTTCGACTAAGTATTGCTTAAAAAACATTTCAGACCTTTGAATTTAAAGATTTTATTTAGTAATTTTCTGACCTAAAAATGGACTTTTAGGAATATCAGTTTTAATTTTTTGTTTTTAAAAATGATTTTTCTATAAATTCTTTCTTAAAATATATTTCTTTCTTTTTATTGGTATCAAATAGCACAAAAGCTTACTAAAAGTGCCCCAATTCAGGATTTTTCAATTTTCCCATATTAAAAGTTCGGAGTAAAATCTAAACGCAAAGAGTACTCGGATCTTTGTTGCAGCCGATTGCAAACAAATAATGGACGATAGTCATTAATGGCTTTATTTAGGAACTAATTTTCTATTTGCAAAAGTTTCTTTGTTTTAATGAACGGCAACATTTTAAGGTTTTAAATTTACCTGTGCACCGTACCATCTATCAAATAAAAAAAAATCATAGGTATTTTTTTTATTAAACTTGTCAAAGGAGAATACTGAAAATATGGTTTCAAAATCTTTCCATCGGGATTAACGAAGCGTTTGCACGAATTTCGAATTTGAAACAAATGCGACATGCCGTTTGCCATCAGGAGATTCGTTGCATTTTAAAGAGTTTTTGGTGTGCGAAAATTCGTGAAACGGTTACAAATTAAAACGAAGTGAAGCAAAAGAATTGTTCTAATTTTTTACAAAGCTTTGGGTTTTTAATTCGGTAAAAGATGGCGTATATAACAATTTTTAAAAAAGAACTACTCTAGGAACACATTTAATTTTTAAAATTTATAGTGAGGTGAAAAAATAGTAATAGCGTCTTAGAGTGCCGAACTTTCCCTTGGTCCGTCGCTAGTGCCTGCCTAACATAACTAGCACTTTGAAAAAGGTAACGCATTGAATTCTTCCAAACTGTTCTCAGTGAAAAATGGAAAAGTGACAGACGTATACTAATTCGTAAATTTTTTCACATTCTTACACGCAGATGTGACAATTCATTAACTTTTCAAATGATTCCAATTTTAAACATTAATTTAAACAATACATGTTACATATATATTACACAAACTGCTAGCAATCATTTCATGTATTCGTAAATCCTTTTATTTAAATCACTTATTTTTTTTTGGCTATTACAAAATGTAGCAAGTTAAAATATTCATTGATATTTAATCGAATAAATATTATAGGGCCATAACTCCGGAAAAAAAACTATCCTTATTGTCAGTTCTTAAATAAAAAAAAAAACTGTTAATCCAGGTTTAGTACTTCAGACGAATTCTATAATATATATTCTTATATGAATTATTTGGTTTAAATATAATTGCACACAATTTTTTTTTTACAATAAGATATCATCAAAACGGGTACGACGCTCTGGCTGGCTTACGTTTCGCAATACAGGCTTTTAGAAAAAAAATCCAGTCCAGCCTATTTGAGCCAAAAGCGCATTGAGATTTTTTAATAAAATTTTGTAATATCAATGAAAATAGAAATCTACAAATCGTTCTCAGTGAAATTTCTCATTTTTCGATAATAAATAACGTGGTTTCACATTGATTATATTTCAAGAGAAATTTCACACACCTTCCACTTTTTTCACAAATAGATTTCGCTCCGTCAAATTTCATTTCCACCCGAATAAACCTGTAGCGGACATCTCAAATTGTAGTAAAAGATAAAATGTAATGAATCAACTACATACCTTTGACGTAGAAAAAGTAAAATTTATCGTACGTGAATAATAGCAACTATTTTACAAATTACTTTCTTGTTGATATTTCTCTAAATGCCAAGTCTAGAAGTAGGTGAAGATATTGAAAATTAAAAAAAAAAACTTTATGTTATAAATCTGTTGTTAATAGCATTTACAACTTCTAGAATAGATTTCTAGAATATTCATCAATATATCTGTATCATTAATTTTTTGTACATTGTAAAATAAAGAATATGATATCTGCAAACTATTAAAAAGTAATAAAAAGCATCAAAATTACATTGTTTAATATATTTTATATATACAGTTAGATATTATGGCTAATTATAATTTCTAATGTTTTTAAATTGAAATAAATATTTTGTACACGTTAGAAAATATACACATAAATGCATAATAGTAAAGAAAAAAGTACAATAGGCGATTGTATCACATGAGGCATTTTCTTCTAGACAACCATAGTATGGAGATAGTAAAAGTATAAATAATAGTGCCGGACGAGGACGCACCGACCCCTAAAGGTATCAAAAGACGCCCCCCAAAAAGACCAAGGGGGGCCCCCATAAAGAAGGTCACACACAAGGTGACAAGAAACGCCCAAGTAAGAGGGCGCAACGAATAACAACTGCCAGGAGGCAGAAGCAAGAAGAACAACACAACAAGACACTGACGCCGACTCCAGCACCACCATTGAAGGAGAAAGTAGCAACACAGTAAGTCTCTCGCAGCGCACCGACGCGCCGGGAGGCCGCGAATAGTATAGCGTAGAAATATCTTATATTAGCTGGCCTGAAACCAACGAAGTTGCAAAAGCCCTACAAGGCTAATAACGAATACATCAACCTGAATACAGAGATAAATAATGGGTAGTTAACGTGTAAAAACATACATATGGATATAGCATATATATATGCATATTATTAAAAATACGGTATAATACCTATTACGGCATAATACTAAATGTATAAATACAATAATAATTTTTTTTCATACTTTAGAAGCAAATTTAAGGTTAAAAGTAAATAAATTTATGGATATCGCCTTTTTAAATATAATATCCATAAATATGAAATCTAAAGGGTGTTTTAATATTTTCAATTAAAATAAGGTTAACAGAACTGCCATTTGGTGTTTAATGATACGGTTATATTCATTTGTTGTAAAAACTTAAACAGTTTCAATTTAAGCAACATCAAGACTATGTAAAGCAAGTTATAAAACATTTAACTTACCATTTAACTTTTTAAAAGTTATCGTGTGCATGCTAAAATTATGCCATCCTTTACAAAACAATTAAAAAGTTCTGTACATGCGAATAGTTGAAATATGAAATAAATTATGAGGAACTAAAATCACACGTTATATGAAATAATGAATTTAACTGTAAACTTTTAAAACGTTTGTATTATATTAGAAACACACTTGGGTTACATATTTCCATAAATATCTGTTCTTCAGAGCGAATAAAATGGGACCTTTATCCCATCCATAAACATTTAACTACAATACTAAAACTTTACAGCTGCAAATATTATTACAGATAATAAATTGCCGTTTATCAACACAACAGAGTGACGATTAAATACTTTTACGCGTTCTAAAAGTCTAGCTGATTTTTAAATAGCATTTATTAAATATAGCATTTATGTAATAATTCACTCTTAAAAATGAACGTTAAATATCTTCGCTATTAACTAAGTTTTATTTATATTTCCTAAGAGTCTGAAATCGCTTCAGATAATTATTTTTTTTAATACAGCACTAAAATGTTGTGGACATCTTAAATATAGGTGAAAAAAAGCTTGAAATAAAAAAAAATCGTTTAGAAATGTTGGTTTAAAATTTATAGTTTAGACAGTGACTGCAGATGGACAAAACATATAGATAATAACTAGTTAGAAAATATAGCAGTTATTACTGAAGAATATCGACATAACCTTGTAATACCACTTTCGACGCTTAATATTGAGTTATGTTTGCAGATTACACATGTTTAAATTTTATTATTGAAATCTACGATATAAAAATTTAATACTTGTTAAGAAAAAGCCACTTTGTCTAATATTAAATTATTAACTCATAAAATTATTAACTTTCCTGTGTTGTGGTTGTTTACGATATTACAATAAACTCCCATGGAATGTTTCTGAATTATTATGTAATAAATTTAAAAAGCTTATAAAGCATAAACTAGGGATGAAATCCCGTCAGAGTGTAAACAAATTTTTGAATGACCATAACGTAGTAATTGAATTCCTGTTACTATGGTATTACGACTTGAGAACTTTTGGACATATTATTAGCCCTGCAAGGCTGAACGATTTTATCTAACTCTGCGCTCGTGAGTCTTAAACCCTAGCTAACAAACTTTGTCCCTAACCTTAAATTACTTAAAAACTAAATTCATCTCTAGGCGCGTCGGTGTGCTGCGTAGTCCTTGGTGCGTCGCCGTAGTTCCCGCCGTCGCTCACCTATTCTTATCCCAGAACTCTTCTTTTCAGTTGGCCTTACTTAGGAATGTCGTCACTTTGTAGGTGACTTGTTTGAGAGGCTTTTCTGGCTTTTAGAAGTCATATTTTGACCCCTTTTGGGATCGGTGTATCTTGGTCTGTTAATGCGTGGCGTGACGTTTTTTTCCGGTATATAATTGGCAGCTTAGGCCACCAGACGGTTCTGGTGGTTTACGGCCTCTTGGAAGTATTTCCTTGATGCTCCTGAATAATTCCGTTATGGTCGCGAGGTTTAGGTCAATCTAGATTAGACGTTTCTCTGGTAATATTCCGTTCTAGTTGCTTTCCGGGCAAAGCGATTATGAATAACTTGCAGGCGGTTTAATTTGCCGTTACTGACATGAAGAGATGACGCTCGCATTAGACATTATCGGCCTTATGCGCGATAAGTCGTGTATCAGGCCAATAATGTCTAATGTATAAGTACAAGTGTATCTTGTGTCTTGTCGCTAGTTTGCTGGACGCACAGATGAGTGGGTTTAATCTATCCAATATGAACAGAGCCTTGTTCCCCACGTACTTAACGTGGGATGTGAAATTGTGGAGGGTGACTCCGATGTATATGACCGTTTTTTTATGCAGTTGGTTGGTCGAAGAGGGAGATGTTTCCGAGCTTTTTTTGTCTCGTTTAGCGTTGTCAGTTAGGTTAGGTTATTAGCTGCTGTCGGGTCTGCTTTTTCGTATGAACCGGTGAAAATGCATGGCTTTGCTCTTGTCTGGATCTATATTGATTTTCCATTTCTGGTACCATTCGCCTAGGTGGTTGGATACGGCTTGGAGTCGAATTGAGATGCAGGTCTGGTCCACAGCCGACTTGTAGATCCTTTAAAATATCTCTGGTATATAGCGAGAATAGTAGTGTAGATTGGCCTTCCAGTTCTCATTCTAGGAGCGGTCTCGCATACTCGCATACACTCGATACCGGGTGCGGTTCTCCAAGAAGGCATGTATTGTGGGGATGACCCTGTCGGGTACTTTGAGTTGGAAGAGCTTTTATATTAAGACCTCGTGTCAGACTTTGTCGAAAGCCTTCTCGACGTCGAAGAAGAGTGCACTGGTGCTAACAGGATTGTTATTTCTTGTGACCCTTAATAGAGTGTGCTTTGTTAGTTGGTGCATTTAATGTACACTTGAGTAATTCGGCCTAAATCCTAACTGTTCGTCCGCCTACGCTATTACGGCAATTTATGAGTATGGATAGAAAAATCTCGCCTGAGTTTGTGGGATCTTCTGAAGTCTGAGCTCCCTTTAAACTATCGTAGCTTTAAGTTAAGTATGTCATTCTAGGGGGGCTTAATTTAATTCTAGTTTATATTGAATTTCGTTCTTCTGAAATTCTTCTTGTAACGTATAAAATCCCCCATAAAGATTGCTTACGTAAAATATTAAGAAAAAAAATGGTATGAAAATAAACAAATAGAGAATAAATATTTAATTAAAAGTTTATTAAAGAAAAAACTGTGACTAACTAAACTTTTTAAGTTAGGGTTAGGAATGTAGCTTTAATACCCAGAGCATGTTGTGTCTGGTGGTTATTTAAATTGCAATTAGTCCTGTATTTTTAATTTTGTAGGTAGTTCTTAGTAAATAGAATGAAAAAGTCGATCCGATCATCTTTCGGATAATCTATCATCTTTCGGGACAAATTAAATAAAAGTAATCCCCTTAGCAAGAAGCCGTTCATTTCTGATGTACTATAACTTCGATTTCTGACGTCCAACAATATCATAGTATGCATATTACTTTTTGGATAGAACGGATCTGGCGATTTTACCCATTAGCTATAGAAATTATTATGGTAGGGATAGGTAACATTGTACGTTTTACCGTGTAAGATAGTGACAATTGGGCAGAAAAGCCTTGCTAAATATCTATGCATAATTGTTATGAAATATTAAAAAAAAAACACTTATTAACTTTGTGCGAATTTTTAAAAATATTTGTAGAGATTGTGCCCGATTTGAATTAGTATAATTATGCTAGTAATATTCACACAATCTGTAAATTTCTGTTGTCCATCACAAGATTGTTACAGACGTGTATTCAATTACAAATAGGCGGTGTTCCAATTAACATTGCGTTGTGGCCAATGACATGAACCTAATTTAATTAATATCTCGGGCTGACGGGCCCTTTAATTAGCACCAGCTTCATTAATAATTAACTTTTTGAGACATTGAAATTATTCAAAAATGGTTCGTGTCTTATTCTTTTTGTATATAATTAATTTGAAGACGAGGCTTATAATGTTATTATGAATTACCCGTTATGTTTTGATATTACGCGATATTGCAAAAGAAATATTATTTTAAAACTATTCACAATATTACATTTAATTATATTTAAAATATAATTAAGTATAATTAATGAATTATGTGAAATTTTAAACAAAACGTTTTCCGTCAGAGTACGCAGTCGGTAATATCTATGACATGTATTTCATACTTACCAATCATCACGCTAGCAGTAAATCGTAATGTGATCGAAAGCTAAGAGCACCATAATATTGAAAATAAAAGTTAAATCAATTTAATTGTAAAATAGCATGCAAGCAATCTGATATTGTATATAATTATAATGAACATAAACGCAATGCAAGCGTTTTACGTATTTTGACAAACGTTGAAGACAGAGTAACTCATTAAATACGATTGATCAAATATCACATTTAAATGAAATATGAATCAAGTATTACCTAACTATTCTACTCAGATAAATAATCTCTTTAATTTGACGTCGCCTAAGTTTATATTGTCAATGGTTTTCTCTGAAAGCATTAAACTAATTATCACAATAAAGATAAACTTGAGGAGGCTTGTTAAATATTGTAAGCCGTGCATATCGTTAAGTATCAAAGAAAAAGAGTTGCATAATGTATTTATGTTCAATAAAAGTTAATTATTCGACGTAAGTGATTCAGTTTTAAATATTTAAACATCATTCATAAAAACATGTTAACCAGCAATATAATATAAAATAAAAAGATCTAAGCTTTGATATTAATCTTTAATATAAACATTTTCCAAGGCCAGATAGAAACAGTTTTTAATTATATGCACGCAAGATATTAAAATGTAGAACAATGAATATAATCCTGTGCTATTTAAAATAATCTAGAAAAATAGCTTCTTGGAGTACTACAATACGCACGTCGGATAAGTTCAGCGACTTGTAAAGAAAAGAAAAAAAATATTTTAACCTTTTGTTCTCCTCATTCAATAGTTACATCGTGGGTTTAAGCACTTTGTTTTTTAAAAAGAAAAAAATGTCGGCATCATTAAAGCTTCGTGTTTTTTTGCAAAAGAATTTGTCAGCGATGTGTATCACTATCTCTGGCCGCTTTACAATGTAAAATAATGGTTTGTAATGTATCAACAAAGATCGATGGTTTAAGAATTTTTTGATTGGTTGATGTAAGTCAAATTTTAAAATTTAAGTGGTTTGTTGGTAGTGGGTTATCTTGTTCCTTAACTTATTATTCAATATTGCGTTAAATTTTATTTTAGCCAAAATAAATTTGGGAGCAGCCTGGCGTCATAAATATTATATTATAATATTGTTTAATCTTATTCAGCAGTTAAACGTAGCCTGTATAAATGCATGTAAGAAAAATGTGCTTTGAAATAAACAAAAATAGATTGCTATCTACAAAGCAAACATTTTAGAGTTCTAATGAACTTTGAAAACTAAGGCTTTTCAGGGTGGGCAACGTATATTATAACAGCAAACATGTCTATTCAGATCCTCAGCAAATGAGGAGAGCAGTAAACATTTTCCGCTCCCGTGTTAAGTTTACGAACTACGGTTTTAGTGGAATTAGTTTCACCACCGTTTCAATTCCGAAAATATAGTTGCTTTAACATCACGCGGTGTTATACTTTATGAACTTTATGTCGATTGCGGCGCTGAGTGTATAACAAATACTAGACGTATTAGTGTAATATGTAAAAGATTACATTGTATTTGTTATTTATTTTGACCGAAAACCGATATAAGAATAATTTTAGATAAATCGTTTATGAAATCTAAAATTATCATGTTGTGTTTATCACGAGAGATTGTCTACAAAAGAGACACGCAGTTGCAAGAATTTTCGCTATGGTTTCTTCAGTAATATATATCTTTCTTGTACTTTCGCTGTAGTATTTGTTATGTAACGCTGTAGTTGATTGGTACAACTTGTGGAATGTTTTGTAACGCGTCGCAAATTCTATTTGATTAAAAAGAATTGGTAAGAAAAGTTTCGTTAAATAAAATTATGCGAGATAATTTATCGTCATCTTCATGTTAACCATTGTACGTTCACTGTTGGGCATAGAATTTCCCATTAGATTTCTTGACCGGCTAGAAGACGTCTGCTTCCAGTTTTCCGATGACTTGAACAAGGTCGTCTGGTCCGTTATGCGAGTGGAAGTTCTATGATGTGCTTGCCGATTTGTAGTCTCCAGTCCAGGATTAATTTAGGTTATTATTTAAAGTTAATAAAAATTTGTTACCAGATTTTACTTCGTTTTGAAATTTCATATCATGGGAAAAGCGATAATATGAAACATTTTTACTGTCGAAGATAGTAAGCTAAAAATATTTAAGACGCAGAAGTAAAGATTTTTTGTTTCAAGAAGTTTAAATTCATTACGGATACATAATGCTACTGCTCAGAATTAAGTTAAACTATCTCGTTACTAATTAGGAGTAAAATTTAATTCGCAACAGTAATTTATATTTTACATTGAGGTATAAATCAGAAGTGTAGTAGAATAGAAAGAAGTAGAAGAGTATGTTGTATAACTGTTCTGTTCTAGTGCATACTACAAATGAATATAATAAAATATTTGTTGATATATATAATGTTGATATATGTTAATGATAGGAATAAATATAAGTACTGCTATGAAAAAAGGGTGCTATGTTATTGTAGTTTTTACTTCGTTTTAATAAAAAGAATATTGACAAATTATAGGCAGCTGTTATATACGATACTGATTATATTTTCTCTGTATAATAATCTAGCAAATCTAATAAAGGATAACTATTGAACCGACTAGTTCGTCGTTAATGTACGAGGCAACGACGCAAGGAACAAATCGAGGCGGAATTAATTCGTGTCGCGTATCTTGTTTTATTCGTGTATACTGATGTCAGTTTTATTACATGTGTAGTTGTAATTGTAACTCAATTTAATGATTTTTGTAACTTTGTACGTTAATAAGATACACAAACATATTCTGTGCGATTACTTGAATGAAATAAAAATATATATGAAAAGATTGAAATATTCTTCGCGTATTTTGTCTGCGGTCTGGCAGGAGCATTGTGTATTTGCTAGTAACATTCTTTCAAAGCAATTAACAACTTATGGCATAAAAACGAAATATACATACAGTTTTGAACACTAATGTCTAGAACGCCAACGGTGTTCGTTTTAAATTTTAGAAACCCTGAGGAATATTGAAGGCATAGTCTTCTTCTGAATATTTTTTTTTAATATCTATACTATATTCAATTTTTGAATAATGTTGTGATTATTTACAGGTATTAATAAGTAAATGTACAAAATTTCCAAATAACCTACAACCGACCTAAAACTTTATAACGTACTTCTTTTTGGAAATAGAAAATCACTTATCTAAAATGAATGTTATTAGATTCAATCTCAGTAAGCCATTGGTATGTAATATTTCATGGTTTGCCTTTAAAACTGTTTTTATATAAAATTAATGACAAATATTATCATTATATACAATAGGAATCACTGGTCTCTTATCTAAAACCATAAAGTTATTTCAGCATTCATAAAATTTAAGTTTTACAAAATTTGTCTGAAGTTTTAATCTAAATTGTCTTCTTTTGTCAAAAGTATAATAAAGTTAAGGATTATCAAAGCCTGAAAGAAGGTTTAGGTAATAAGTTTTGTTTTCAATGCTTGTCATATAACTTCGCTTTTTGTAACCTCAAACGGTAAAAAACTCTTAAAAATATTTTATATGATACTGTATTTAGCTTATTTTCGTGCTAAACGTCTTAAAATATTTATCTGTATTCAGTGGTTAGTCAGTACGGATTTGCGCATTGTTGTTTCGATCTCGTAGAGGAATCCCGAGTATAATCGCTAAACGAGCTATGGAGAGGGATATGCTACGAAATCAGAAATTAGGTGATATGTAGACAAACGACCGTAACCGACGTGGCCCAGCGGACTTCAAATTAAAATGGTAGTCGGCAAGCTATATATCACGTAGAACTGATGCCGGTTGGGGCCTTAAGGTTCTGTGCACTCACAAGGGGACCTTTTTAAGGTTGTCGGAAAACGCTGGAAGCACGCCGCTTTCAACCGGTTATTTTAGAAACCAATCGGAGAGCCTTATGTCTAGGAGTGACGAAATGATGAGTAGACCCCAAAGAAGGAGGAGAATATTTTTTTAATATTTTGTGTGATGGATTTTAAAAATGTGCATAAATGATAGATTAAAAGAAATTCCTGCTAGAATAGAACTAAGAGTGAGATCTGAAGACTTGAGCCAGCTGAAATCATGATCATAGAGTATTTACAAGTCAATCTCAATTTATAAACAGTAACAGTTTATAAATTGAGATTCTAAGACATAATACTGAACTTAAGTGTCAAAACAATGTCTTTGGTTTAATTTTAAAATTTGTGTTGCTACAAACCGTACAAACAACCTCGTATACTGTCTTGCATGTGGTTATATGTTATCAATTATCAATCAAATATCTACAGATATCTGTCACTATAGTGTTCAGTAGAAGGAACAAACTTCGAGATCTGGCTTCGAGTCTAGTAATATGTTATACTTGAAAGTCGCTACTTAAAATATTGCATATTATTAATTGCACAGATTTTATTTTATACTAAAAAAATAACTTAGTGTTGCGGTAAAATGATTATCGTTGCGATTTTGTAGCACACGAGGACATCGAAGTGACTTAATTGTAATAAAACACACACGCCGTAATTTTAACCGAGATAGACATCATCATTATCATCATTTCAGTCGATAGGATATCCATTGCTGGACATAGACGTCCACCAAAAATCTCCAATAAGAGGTTGAAAGCAACCTCCGTCTAGCGTTTTCTGACCCTTATGACCATGATCTAACCTTAATGACGAGATGGTTTTTTATAACATTTAGAGGCAAAGCTTTTGCCCCCTGTCTCGCCTGTTAGGCGATGACGAGATATACTAAATAAAATGGTTGACTAGAGAATTATAATATTCTTGATATATATTAGATACAAAAGAAATAAGTATAACATATAGCACTATCACAAATGATAAAATCTTATGAATGGAAAATATCGAGTGAATGTAAACATTAAATTTATTGTTTTATTAAAGACAATGTACTTTAGTGCAGGTTTAAAAAACATCTTATGAACATGAAATAGAACAAAAACAATGATAACACAGAAGTATATTGGGCGATGTGATTGTATTCCGCGATTTATTACAACAGAGAACGGTTTATTCACTACTACAGGTCTTTAATGAAACGAATGATAAAAAACCTACAAGGTTTTTTCAGCCGATAACTGATGTACATATTATTAACATAAATATTCCTATATTTAAAATAAATTAAATCCTCAGCCAGTACAGTTTTAAACAGGTATTTCAACATTTTATACAAATAATTGACTGCCATCATTTTGTCTAAAATTGGAAATCATGCTTAGGGGCGCTTTGAATTAAGAGATATTGGCTTTCAAAAGCGTCAATGAAAAGTATATATATTTATTTATATTCGAAAACATATTGAACATCAATGAAATAGATGAATAAATGTTTTTTGACATTGATTTAATAAAACAATTCAAAAAACCGAAGAAAGTGCTTCGGCGGAGTTGCCAATGTCTCTAAATTTGTTATTCGATCATCGCTATTCATTGTATCGTATATTTGGCAGTTTACATCTTTTGGATATTTGCTAATGGTCGCAGTCGCAACAGCCCCCGTAGTATCTTAATTCTTATTAAAATTTTTATATCAGAACTTTAGTAAAAATTATTGATTTTATAGAAGTATCCTATTTTGAGAAATATTTCATGTTGATTTAAAATATTTTTTGGAGTAAGATTTTCCATTTATAATCACTTTACAGATAAAGTGATTATAAATGGTCAAGGTCAGAACCTATCGCTAGTTTAACCTTAAATACTAATATTATGATTGAAAATACTTTGTAAAAGGTAAATAAAGTTTTCTATCCAATAATAACATTTCATTGACTTATAAAAGCAAATACCTTTTATTTTAAAGGGCTTGTAAACTTGATATTCAATTTTAGACAAAATCATGGCAATCAATAGATTGAGTAATCTATTCGTAGCCGGAGTTGTTAATAATTTAAAACGTCTTATTTATGTGAACATAGGAATATTTTTAAATATGTACGACACCTACATCATTTAGTTCATAAAATGCCAGTAATTGTTTTAAAAATTATTAAGCGGTTGTCTGTTAATACATACATTTATCTTCAATTCATGAGGTTTTTATCATTTTTCTTATTGCTATGAGTTATATTTGTTTCTTTTATAATCTAATTTAGCTTAATACATAGAATATATTTCTGGAATATTATGACTATATCGTACTGCTTCCAATTGGTATTGGAAATCTATGGGAGAGGCCCATGTCCAGCTGTGGACATTCTACGGTTGAAAAGATGACGACTATCTCGATAAAAATTATGAAGTAATGCAAATTTACAATTAAATCATTATGTTGTACTCGTGTGCTTTACAAAACCATAGTGATAATAATTTTTTCGAAACACGAATGTATAACTATTTATTTGGTACGTTATAAAAATAATGTCTAAGAAATTAATAATACAACTATTAAGTAGTGGCATTCGAGTATCACAAATTATTATTCTATGGTTGCAGCTGCGTTCCTGTTTGCTCTTTGTTTAACTGTCAGATTTCTCAATAGCGGCTGAAGTTTGTTCCTTATTGTTCAACTTACTGAAGACTAAAGTTACAGAAATCTGTGGATGTTTGATTCACCATTGATATATGTGTATACCATATGCAAAACTGTATTCTAGTCTATATGGCTCACTGCAAGCACCTTTAGGGGGCCTTTCCGACGGATTTTTTATAGGAGCATTTGTAAGCAACCTACATCCAGTGCCTTACAACTTCTTTAATAACGTCGTCAGTTCACTTCATTGATGAACGTCCTACCCTGTGATTGTAGGTCTGGTATCTACTCCAGAAATCTTATGATCCCACCTGCCAACTGTTCATTTTTGATTAGATCTCGTAGTAAAACTGAGCATAGACCTCTCCATTGCTCTCCGTGTAATTTTGAGCATTATTTTGAGGTCCATCGCAAGTAACCACGTCTCAGACCATATCACTGACTTCAGACATTGAAGTATTTTGTATAAGAAGATGTTTCGGAGCTTTTCGAACGCTGCGCATTCGAGTTGGATTCGGCGATTGATTTCATTCTCAAAGTTGAACGATTTGTCTCAGGTATATTATCGTCCACAACTTCAAGCGTGGAACCTTCGACAACTACTTGAGCAGGCACGACGTATGGAAATTACAAATCAACTTCGTCTTATCAATATTCATTTTAAAGCCTACTTGGCCCCGCCAATTGACTTATTAAAATCTACACTTGACTTATTTGTGTCTTTATAGCAAATGTTGGAGAAATTTTAAAAATATATTTATTAAAAAAACAAGATCGTCCGATATTCAGATAGAGTCAATGTGCTTTCGCTTTTGTGTGATGTGATTGGAATGATTTTTTTAAAGTAAGTTGTCTAACTTTCATTTAGTTATTTTATCGCTGAACCGATTATGACATTGACCTTTAATAAATAATCTCTCAATTAACTAATGAACTTAACCATTAATTTTGCACAGGCAAAACAGATAACAGTATCTTAATTGTTCGTAACTCTATTTATATATAGATAATAAGCGATAACCTTAATTAGTTAATGTTTTTATTAACTCAAAACAATATCAAACCTTATCATTGAAATTAAATATCAATAATATGATTTACGGAATACATTCAGTACTCAAGTAGTAATTGTAACTAAAATCGCTCTTTAACTGTAAGAATGTTTATGTCTAGAAAACGAATCACAGAAAACTTTTTTGGTTTTTGCGCCTAATTTTATGAAGTATATGACTCAATTGTACCTATGTATTATTGGAAAGTTTTCGTTTATACTATTTAAGATCATTTTTATGAGATCCTATTTTTACGATAAATAACAAACTATATTAAATTTAAATTAAATTGTTATTTAATTATTTATTACGCGACATTATTAAAGTTGAAAACACCACAAAACGCCACGTTATGAATATTGAAGCAACATTTTCACATATAACAGAAATACTGCATGATCGCTTGATGGCAATGGTAATTTTCATTATTCAACAGCAGTGAATACCTCAAATTTAAATAAGCTTGATAAATCAGCGTGAAGTCACACACTCCCATGATTGTGGCACATAAATACTCATTATTTATCTTTGATTTTGCGTAATTTATTATTTTTAATTATAAAAATTATTAATATTTATAGAAAATGACGCCTTATTTTTAGCCATAAAAATTCATATATTACGTAGTATAATTTTCAGAGTGCAAATTTGTGCTAACTTATCTCCAGTTACCGTGATTAGAAAGAGCATTTTTGCAGTTGTTTAAAAGGTTTAAACTATGTAAGAAGAATATTGCAGATGTTATATAACTTGTACAAGAAAATCAACATCCTCGACGGTAGATCAGTATGAAGGAAATATTGAAATCTTGCCATTAAACTAAAACTGCTTACATTTGACTTACGGGAATAAACTAAAAATTAATAGAAATGTTCATGGCAAATAACCACTTTTATCACAATTATAAGGTAATATTTTGAAAAATCATAGATATATTAAAAAATGTTCAACTTTTTGTAAATCTATTAATGGTGGTTAAATTAAAAAAAGTTCGTAAACACGAACAGAAAGTTAAGAAGTTAAAAAAAAGAGAAAAAGGTTTTCTTTTTGAATTATACCCAACCGTACAGTTTTAGAATATAAGTGAATTTACTGTATAGCTAATAAGGCAATCGATGTGCTCCATGTTCCCGGCGAGCGTGTTGTGAATTGTCAATGTTTACCTGTTCGAACGATTTGCTAAATTATTTCTTTGAAAGCCTTTTTTTAAATGCGATTAAATCTTATGGAAAGTACAAAATAATCTTAAATCACTGTGTTTACGTAAATTTCAAATGTAGATTAAATAGAGTAAATGTCAGTCTTTCAATTACTATGACATGTAAATATTTGTTCAACATAAAAAAGTGTACGAATAGTATGCAGACATTTTTGTTTTTAATTTTTTTTTTGGTTTAAAATAATTTTAAGATGTATCAATTATAGGTTCCTTCGTTGACATATCTATAAATAGGTGTAAAGGTAAAAGAGATGAATGTATAGCTCAATTACTGTAAATTAATATACGGCACATTCAATCCGATAATAAATGATTTTGGAAATAATACATAACTTATTGATAATCGACATAAAATCGTATTTCAAGTTCAGTTCACTAAACACAAAAAATAATTATTGTTTATTATCTATCTCAGTAGACTTGGTAATATCATAAGTTATTTGCCTGTCGCATTACAATAGAAAAAAATGAATTAATATAACATGTTTCAGATACAGATACTATTTCAGAGTGATCTATCACTTTATACATGGTGATTGGAAATAGACAGTAAAAACTTAAAAGGGGCGAATGTTATTTGATCCATTTAAAGTTTTTTATTTTGTATATAAACATGTTTAGCTATAGTATTTATGTTGCATCGTTTTTTTGCTGTTGTAACGCAAATTAATAATTAAAAGCAATCTCGTTTGGAAGCACGCCAATGTTTACAAATAAGATGAAAATGCGGAACATCCTCCATGCCTGATTCGCTTGTTAGGACCAAATCGATACCGTTCACGTACTCGACCCTTGCTTATTTGATTATTACTTTCAACTCAATATTTACAAAATTTATTGCCGATTCAATTCTCGTTTTCCCCGGGTCGTCTGTATTTTTAAATTACTTAGGAAATAAAAGGATGTAATCAAATGTAAGGATTTTTTTCCTGTGGTTTTGGAAATTACAATACCGGACAGACTAGATTATATATCTTAGTTTTAACTTAATTAGAAATAAAAACAACCATGTCATACCTTATTACAATAGTTTTAATACTTTAGGCAACTGTGGGCCCTTTTACCAAAAATTGTATACGAATTTTTATTACAGTGTAAGCGATACAACTCGGGAGTGAATTGTTATAAAAGCTGTATTAATATTATAATAATTATCACATTAAAAGACTTGTCTAAGCTTGTTATGAGATATTCTCAGACCAGGGCGCATTTGGAATTCTCGTGGCCACGTACTTTAAATTACGGGTAGGGAGCTAAACTTTTTCTTATTTATAGTAAATTGAGGCCCTTCTTACATTCTTCTCGTGTTGTATGCAAATTATTACTATAAATTATCTGAAACGTAAAATAATATGAATTACTATTCCCGACCATTACAACTCTGTGTAAACTATAACGTCACTTATCAATTATAGTAAAAAATTTTTAGCAACACATGTAATGCAAAACATAAAAGGCACATTATTAATGTCAAACCTCCATTTCTTGTTTTTTAATATAGTTTTTTGTAAGTAATTAAATAATTCTCTATCTAAAAATATAAATGTCAAAGATAAAGTGAAGAACTTCGGAACAATCACCAATTTTAACTATTTAAAAATTTTTAAATGACGTTTCTAATTTTATTTTAAAAGTTAAATCATATTACATAAACACTTTATATTATTTTTTCTCCTACCATTAAAAGTACCCACTTGTACCAGTTAGCTGTCCAGGGTGTAGTAACGTGAAAACAGATGAACAACGGCAAACGGCGAACTCAGAAAGTAAAGAAATGTAAATTTAAAACAAAAAGGAAAGTAGCCGGAAGCAGTTAATGTGATTGTTTACTGTCAGAACAGAGCTAAAAAATTTAAATCATTATAAGAATCAAATTGAAAAGAACATTTTTAAAATTTTAGTTTTTATATTATTCTCGAGTTTAATATAAAAAATATACACGATTTTGAATATTTGTAACAATTTGTGAAACATACTTTACCTTGCATACCTACAAGGGCGGTATGACTTAGTCGATCATGACGTAGTACTTTTGCAATGAACAGTTGCAAAAAAAAATGGAATTGTAGACATAGACTAAACGTTGAGCAGCAACTTATAGCTAGGCATTAGTTTACATTACATGCTTTTTATAATATTAATTCAACTTATATCCCATTGGAGTGCAAGACGTCACATACACTATGGCGTGAATTTTAATTAAATAATGATTCTGGGAAACCGAGACGAAAATTGAAAATGTAAATTTGAATTAACGTAGGCGCCTAAAACGTCACATAGCTTGTGAACTCCTCCGTCGCCAGGGTCTTTATCTTGGACAATCAATCTACACTCCCGCGGATAGTGCATGGACACATTGCAATAGAGCGCTTCTAAAGCATCACACCACCTGAGATCTAGTGTTAAATATTAAATGTACAATAAATTATATGTTTATTTTATTCCTGTATTTTTATTTGTTTGTGCATTTATTTATACACATAAAACACTAACTAACAAGCAAAGTTACACATTTCAATGGTGCAACAAGAAAATTATTTATTGTGAAAGCAAAATACTCATTAAAAAAAATTAAATACCAAATTCAAGATCTATGTAATTGTCTTTCACTTACCGTTTTATGAATGATTTAGTAACAAGATTTTCGGTTTTGCGTTATGTATTTCTTGTTTTTTTTCGCATTTACGCATTAATATACGCATAATACGAAAAGATTAAAGCATATTTTAAACATTTTAAACTTCTTAAAACTTAGTCACGTTTTAAAAGCTTAGTAAATAGAAGCAATTTTTGACGAAAAAATGGTACAACCTTTAATAAAGATATATTAAAATTTCACGTTAATGTTTAAAACGCTCGTGCGTGGAAAACGTTTGCATGTTATTTGCATACAAAAGACTGGCTCGTTTTTATAAACCAATTTTTTACATAATTTTTTAGAAAATACGTCCCCGAGTGTGTCTTTAAAGGTACAAATTTATTTTTTATATGGGTATATAACAGAAATTTCAATTTTAATTAAAAATATGTATAATTTTTTTACGTTCTGGGTGTGCTTTGATTGCTGATTAAAAGATAACAAGGTTGCTATTAAAGATTCAAAAGTGCATGTAAATGCGTACTTGAATATACTTAGAATTCGAATTACAAAAATTTACTTCATAGTTGCCGTCATTGTAAGCGTTACAGAATACAATGTTAGATGAGGTTAGCGTGACTTTTTAACACTCATGTTATTTTTTCTTCACTTAAAAAGTCTATTTATTTAAAAAAGACAAAAATAGTGGCAAACAGCTGCTGAAAGTGATAAAATCAATATATTTTATGTGATGTTTATTGATTTTTATTACAAGAATATGATTTCAAAATATTTACTCCTAATAATATTCGTAATAGCAAATAAAACCGTTTTGTTCTGACTATTGAAATACGGCCAATAAGTAACCTCTACTAGTTGGTTTTCCAAAGTATATTATATAAGCTCACTGATAGACTAAGTAAAGGCTTATTAATTTAATTTGGTCCAAACTGGTTGTCAGGCCATGTTTTATAAACCATTTAATAAAGATCTCGTACCAATGTCCTGTGTCTCGTACAATTGCACAATTGCAACAATTTTTTTTTCTCACAACACTGATAAATCAATGACTAAATTATTTAGAGAATGCTCCGGAAATGCCTGAGAAGAATTGGTAAAATGTAAAGGAAGGAATCAGGGATTACATCTATTTTATAACACATAGCTAAATATTATCGCTAACTCAGTAATCAACATGTTCAATATTAGAAACAACCAGCGTTTGCACGAGGTACCATAACTATCAATAATAAGCTCTAGAGATTCTAAATGATAACATCAACCTTTCATATCACTTCTTAAATTATCCCCCTTTTCTAGAAAATTCCAATGAGGGATTTAAAACTTTGGTCTTTTGGAAACTACTACATAAGTGGATGAGTCGGCGGGAGGTGTTAACGACAATACTTTCCGGAGTAGGAAACAAAATCTGTTTTTCACATGTGTAGTTGAGGCATTTTTTTACTTTATTTATCTTACTGGCATTTATAGCAAATGCGCGGATTGGGAGCGTGTTACAGGCGTCTAGCCTTAATTTCGTTTTTATTAACCAAGTTCCCTCAGGAAGCTTAGCTTGAGCCGTTTCATTGAGTTTTAGCGGATTTGGAAGAGGTTAAGTTCTTTGAAGATGTTAGACATTAAAAGACGAATTCTAAATCCACACCTAAAAGAGATAATTCGTGGGATTGGACGAGGATGTAGGAAATCAGCGAGTTGAATTTCCTGGTAACCGGTTAAAACTCAGCGGGAAAGGATCCAGACTTAGCTCGCTCCGGGTCCTGAAGTGCCGACCATGTAGTATAGTGCCCAAGTCATCGCTTATACACATATCACTTGTCCACAACAGATGGGCTGACTAAACCAAGAGCAGTAGGAAGTGAGCGCTTGATGTAAGTAAAAGGTAAATAATATACAGGAGTGGATAAATTTAAACAGAATATTTATTATCACTATTCGCCTTATTTAGAATAATTATCACAGCACAAAACATAGTTCTTTTCTTAGCCTGGTCTTAAGGGCGGGTTACTTCAAGACTTTAATGATTTAATAATTTAGGTATTTGTTTAATTATTAACGTCAATGAGCGTCGTTATTATTCGCATTGTAATGGGACAAATGACAAATTGATCACGTAATTCTCGCAGCGATTGTTTCACGACGTGAATACATTATCGATTTTGTCTCGTAACTATAAAGCGAGTAAATGGATATAGTTATAGTCATGATAATCCAATTATGTGGTTATTGCATTTGGGTAGACGGACAAGTAAATTATTCCAATCGGAATAAGTAGCTGTGTGTCAACTTATCCAGTTTACTTATAGGGCGTAGTTACGTTCTTTCATCACGTAGCACAAGATATAAATGGTACTAATGAACGTGTGTAATATAGTAAGAAGTAGAATGTAGAGTATTGAAAACGCTTGTTCTAACTTTCACTATTACATAATTCAAGTAGTAATAAAAAGAGAGATATTAATAAATGACTAGTTTTATTCTATTTTTTTTAATAAAACATGTGTAATGTGTTTATAAGAATTTCGGTGATTATAATACGTACGGATATGCATGTTACAGTACTAAATAATGTTTCATCACCCTTTTAAAAAATTCGCAGAAGCATCAGCAGAAAATATCGTTTAAAGTATTCCACGGAATATAATAGACAGTAATATTTTCCATGTTATTTATAACCTCCATATACTGCACCTTATCTTAGATTGTCTAATAAAATATTTTTTATGATTATCCTCACCCTTACAATATAGTACCATAGAAATATTGGATCATATGAAAACTATTTTTAGAAGAAAAATGAATAAAATCTACCGCATCGTAAATATAAGAACCACTGTTCTGTACGATTTTTTTTTTATTATTCAAGTTTTTCTATTAGAGTATTTACAATTATGATATAATAGACAGTTTATAGAAATAATGTTAAACTTTTCATTTCATTCATGTATTCTTTAAGGATTCTAAGCTATTTTATTCCTAAAATCGTAGGAAATGAGTGCATAAGTTTCCAAATGTTTTTCCTATGAATTTAAAGTAAGTAAATTTGCTCGAGAGATTGTATAATACCGGGTAGCCACAGCTTAATGTGTTTGTTTCAAAGTTGATATTACTTTTGTAAATGTTTACAAACAATCGAATTACTTTTACTAACTTTCTTCAAACGAAACTTTTGCACGTGTATTGTAATGCATTCAGTTTCTCAAGATAAAGGTATTGCCTCTCGGGAAATTATTGCCAAAATCTCACCGCTCTTAAGACTGTCTGTTTGGTTCCTTTGTGTTTTGAATCAATCCCCGTTTGAATTTGCATCTTTTATAAGGTGGAGTATAGTGATGTATTTTGAGCTCTAAAAGCTGAAAATGGTGAAGATGCTTAAATAAAATTTCAATATTAATTGAATGGAATCATCTTATAAAATATTTGCAAAGAAATGAATAAATATTATATAATATAAATATAGGTGTTTTGATTTAGGTGATTACCTATCTTGTATTCTATAGAACGTTTAAAATAGAAATATGTAATCAGGTAAACAAGCGTTTGTTTGTTCATCCAATCACGTCAATAAAAAAGAACCGGCACCTGATCTAAACAATAAAAAGTGTACGCTGTTAAGGCTCTAAATCATTTAAGTACTCGGTTTTACCTATTTATTTTAAAACTAAGGTAATCATACGAGAGTCCTAGAGTCATATGTAGTATGATCATATCTAAAATAATTAAACACACGAGTGCATTTTTGTGCAATGTTATAAATAATTCGAATTATCTCTTTTGAGTTTAATCTTAAGCAAGGATAAGTTACGATTTAATATAAAACAATCTATGATACATCACTGTTTATGTACATTGTCTAATGAGAAAAAGGGTAGTAGACGAGCACACAGTTCGCCTGAATTAAGTGATTCTTCCGACCCCTGGATATTCTTGTTTACCCTTGATAAAGAAAGCTGCAAACATGCTTTTATTCCTGCAGACCCGAGATGTAATGCATCGTTGGCAATAGAATTAAACGCAGACGAGGAAAAATCATTGTATGATTTATTAAAGAATGAAATTAAAAAAGCCGCAAAATTCTTGTGTGTACATGTATTAGATTTGTTTGGCAAGTCGAAACTAGCGAGAGCTCAAGAAACTTGTGTACGAAGTAGTGTAATTAATTAAGTTAGCAACTCGCTAAGTTTGATCGTCCCCCAGAATGCTGGCGCATATTTGCCTTTGAAATATTAGATGTATATTTTTTAAGCTTTTAAACCTTGTACTTAAGTTGTAATAAATAATGTAAAATAGGGGAAACCAAATGTTAGTTATTAATTTTTGCTTACTACACGATATTTGATTTCATTTTGAGCATTTTTCCTTGAACAAATAATACACTTTTTAAAATAACAAATCTAAATGTCATATATTTTTAATGTCATTGTCTTTATACGTAGCGCGTTTATAAGAACAAAAATGAATATTATGTAATGAACATGTAATAAATATTATAACATATAAATCTAAAGTGGTGGCTATTTCTGTATTATTTGATACTCTTTAATGATATTTTATATTTTGTTAAAAATAAAATAGAAAGAAAACATCATTTGTTGTTATAAAATAAATTAATTGTCATATATATAGTAGCAAATTATTTATAATACTTTGTAGTAATATGTCGTAATTATATTCAAAATTATTTCGTTTCCAGATACTTTTAAATCGTGAACATGTCAAAATCCTCTTTATGCTCTAGTTCTTTCTCGTACTCGTTTGCGCAGTCTCTTAACTCCCTTTGATGGCTTTTTGAAATCAGCTCTTGACTATAACGTGAAAATAAAATTCTATTATGCCTGCGAAATAATTCCTTTAAATAAAAAGATGTAAGAGATTGATTATAAAAATTTAACTTAAATGCAATGACGTGAAATTGTGAGATTTTATAACAATATCATTAAATCAAACAATGATTGTATAAGCCTTTTATAGGTATAATATGATACATGAAAATTTTTTACTAATAATGGTTAACTAGTAATATATTTAAATATTTTATTATTTTATTATATCAATCTATTAAAAATGCCAAAGTTAGTAAATATACCCTCATAGTATAATAACAACTATTAATTAAATTATTTAAAAGATTTGAAGATGATATTGCAATAACATTTCTTCTTGAATATTTTTCTTGTTTAATATACTTCAAACGATTAATTAAGAAAATTAATTCAAAGATATAATTAAATGGGATAAGATTTTTGTTCCTTTATCGATTCATCAAAATATTTAAATTTTGTAGCATTTAATTAAAAATAAGGGCCTATGTATATTAGATATAAATATTAATATGCATACGCAGTCACTAACATAAGGCAATCTTTCGACATACATATTCAAGTGAGTTTCTGAAAAGTCCGTCATGAAAATTCATATTAAATTTTCCTTTCATATAGGTAAATTTTATCAATACCGACAGATCTATACAAAATATATTAAGATATTAAATAATGATAAATATCGAGGAAATGAATAAATTAATTCGTTATCATATCGATCGTAAGAGTAAAAATATGTAAAAAACTAACATATGCCAAGTTCGTCTATTCACCATAAATTTAAAAGCAATGAGCGATGTTGCTATTACTGTAATCTAAAAATATGGTTTACATTATTTTTGTATACTTTACTATTAAAATACGTTTATACGATATGTCGTACTTTTGTCACTAGTGTGATGTTAGAATTTTTCTCGCTGCAAAATCATTGATCTTATTTCTGTATTTACTAATACCCCGTTAGGGTTTAGGTATTAATACAAATTATTTCAATGAAACATTTATTGCATTTAACTTATTCTAAATGTATACACGAAAACAACACAGTCTTTATTTTCCTCTTAAACGGTAGGGCAAAACCGATATGATCAATATGCATTGCATCTATGCAAAGATGTAGTTTATAAAGTAGTAAAACTACAAATTATGTTTGTTGTACCTCGCGGGATTTCGCTCCTTAGGTCAGAGAAAATAGCAAAATGTTCTTATAATAACTATTGAAAATTGTGACTGTAGAATTAAAAAATGGCTGTGGTACTTTAAGTAGTTACCTTCTCGTTAAAGAAGTAAATAAATAAAAAAAGTATTTAATTAAAAGGTGTAAAAGTCACAAGCAAATAAATTTAGTACATTTATATTTTTACTTAATAAAAATATTCTTTAACACATGAAATGAACATTTTGATAACATTACTTTGCATTCACAATAAGCAGCAATATTTGCGCAAAATAGAAAGCGAGTTAGCTAACAAAAGTGAAGATGAATAATGAGCTCTTCAGTTTGCGGAGTTTGTTCCCGGTCATTGTGAAATTCAAGTGCTCTAGTAATAGCAGTCTCGTAATAAAAAAAAAAGTTTTATTTTGCTTTTTGCCATCTGTTTAGAAGCATTAATTAGAAATACTGAAGTTGGTGTGTTTCGTTAATTCGAAATGCACCAGACAGCAGTTAAAAATAAAGCATTAACTTTGTACGCTCATTCAATTATAAAAAAAGCAAAAGTCTCAATCGATGTAAAAGTTTAAATTTTAAAACTAAAATATTAAGACCCAACATAGAATATAAGATATAGGATATAAGAATCTAATATAGGACAAATGGATTGAATTTCATTTGTAATGTAATATTTACCTGCACAATGTACATACATATACTATTAGGTCTTATTTACTCTCCTCATTATGATAATAATTTAAAAAAATATTATAACCTCTTTTGGTTTAATAAATTACATATAATATGTAAGGCAATTTCGATACTTCAGAATCGCATCGTTTTATAAAATATGCATATAAGGTACGGGAATTGATTCAAAACACAAAGGAGGCGAACAAACTACGCTCTCCAAAGGCAGACAAGATTTAGATGGTAATTTCCCAGGTGGGCTTACTTGTTTGCTCTTAAAAATCTTAAAGCCTAAATTACATTACAGTAGTGTTGAATTTAAATACAAAAAATAGCAAAGAATACTATCATACTAATTCTAGGATGGAATTACACTTACTTCGTATGGTTTATGACAGCCATTCATCAAAAGTTTTCTTCACGACCCACAGTCACTTGTTCATTTTCAACTGACACTGGCAAAGTTAATAGAAAGGCAGTTTGAAAGGCAAGTTTTAATAAATCAAATTAGATCTCTTCTGTTTACCTTAAAAATTATATTTAAACTACGAAAACCGAGCATTAGCTACAAATAGCTCTTAAAGTATTATTTTTGTATGTTTTTGTAAGGAAGTAAAGCTGTATAAAATAGTAATTTAGAAATATTCTACAGACGAAGTACCTTTGAGAAAAAAATAAATGACAGATCTTTGCGGAAATATATGAAATCTTTTATATGCTAATGCAATCCCATTGTTCGGAAATTGAATCTTCAGCTTAAGAATTATTCATGATAGGTGAAAATTGAATTTATACTTATAAATGGAAGTATAAACAACATCTAAAAAAGTTGTATTCAAAATTTATAATAAACGAAATAACAATTAAAGTTTTTAATATTTAAGACACATACATACAAACATACCCTTTCCTCTAAAGGAATAAACTAACGTTTAAATAGGCTGATAGTGTTAATTAACAGTATTTACCGACATGTAGGTGTTTAGAAGGCTTTAAGTTCTGCTATATTTTATTTTTATCCTTCCTTAACTTTTAAGAGTCAACTCCAGCGTAAAACTAAAGAACGTATCGTTGAAGTTCGGAATGGGAGATGGACTGAAACCATCCGGGATGCTTGATCTTGCCTTCTAGAAGATTACTAATATGTTCGACCATGCCACCTCTTATACGCCCGAGTAATCCGACTCCGGCTTTACTGGACAAGAAAAAGGCGGTGTGCCTAACCGATAGTCTGGAGTACTAATCCTTCCATCAGGTGCATCGTATCACGGGATACATCTACTCGAAGCGAATTAAAGGATCCGTCACGAAAGCCATTCTTGTCGACGTGGCCAATACGTTCGACAAAATCTAGCACAATGGACTTGTAGACAAGTTATATGATGCTGCTATGAGTGAACGAACTTTGTAGCATCGCGTCGAGAGAGTCTACTCCCGACCACGCTCTGTCCGGTGTATCTTTCGATACTTATGATGTTGCCATCCACCCTATCATCAAACGCCTCCAGACCTCAGTCAACATCTAAGGACAATGACCCTTGAAGTGAAGAATCAAAACCAATCCCAAAAAAGTGCGGAAATGTTTTTCACGAAAAGCAACCGCTTCCTTTCGAACCTCTTTCTATCATAGAGAGTCTAGTGCCATGGTTCAATATCAAGGTGACGTCCCGGATGACAAAATAAATTTTATTGCGCTCGTCGCTAACGCACAAGAAAAAGCAGCCTTGCTTCTAGACCGCCTCTATTCGCTAAGAGCCGGAGTAGAATGTCACCGTTGAATCAAACGTACAAGCCCGTTTTTACAAATCCGCAAATTATTCACAATCTCTAAGTCAAACAAAACAGGTTCATGTGCAGGGCCACGGCCGCGACGCGGTAAGTGCCCAATGAAGATCTACAAGCATGATCTCACTCTATAGGCAATAGTTTTCCTCATATTAAAATATCGTCTTCAGACTGCGAAATTTATCCGCTTAGTAGAAATAACTTTTGTCGTATTATCAAATATCTTATCATCAAATGTTCAGTAAACACCTTTACTTATAATTTTAACTGTTCTCTTGAATCAGAAGATGGAATGAATATGTGTCATGCTTTTTAAATGCGATTTTTAACTATCCGTATGCTATCAACGGTAACTGCGAATGAGATAATTCTATGAAGTAGAAATTAAGGTTATGGTAAAACAGTAAAATATTTTTGGGACGTCACGATCACACTTTTTGTATCCATTGGCCATAAAGGAAATCTCGTATACCTGCCAACTTGATACCTTAGAACCACTCTATCTAACTGGTGTAATAAATAAATTATTACACCTATAGAAAAATAGTAAATAAGCAAATAAACGTTTCACGCAAACATTTTATAAGACTTATAAAGACGTATTAGATCCTATATTGTGAAGTTATGGAATAACTCGTCAGCATTGTCCTGTGGAATAGGGGAGAAAAATGATTGTGCATTGATGTTTTTCATCGTTAGTGGCTAGAGTCATCGAGGATGGCTAGAGGAAAATTACATAGTAACAGCTAACATTAGATATAATTCATGGGGCTTACCAAAAAGAATGGAAATCTATGAATGTATAAGATATTTATATCTTTGGCTAGTGAAATTACCCCATTATTAGACAAATAAATACAAAGGATTTCTTGTTATCAGTAATACACTAATCGCATAAGTTTACGTTAAGCTTATTAAAATATTTTATTTGAGCAAAAGAGGAATTGGATGTAAAGTTAACGTAACTAGCTAAGGAACCTACGTCGTCAAGTTTATTTCGCTACTGACCAAGTTTGCTAGTCAATACCGCTAGCCGAGAAAAGTTTGGTCATCAAATTCTTTCTATTATAAAAGTTTGACGAATCGAAAAATAGGATAACCCAATTTTATTCATTTCGCAATATTTTCCATTATTTTTAAATACTACCGCGTTAACCGTCCACTAAACGGACATGTCATCCCATCCTATTTTAATTTCCACAGCAGTTTTTTAATAGACCTGTTCGATTATGCTAAATGCGTTGACCGCAAATAGCTTTGTTATAACTTTACGTATTTTAAATATAAAAATTGGAATAAATCTCTTACGTGTTAAAAATAATCGCTTTTTATTTGATGTTACTTAATTTATTTAACTTCACTTAAAACAGGATTTCACCTGTCAAAATTAAAAATGTGACTTGTATATATTTTGACCATAAAGTAAAAGGTCTTGATAGAGCGCAAAAATACCTATCGAGTAAACTGTTTTATACATCAACATAAGTAAATACATCTTATCAGTAGTAAATCCATAAATATGTATACAAATGTGTAATAATACGTATATGTACAGATAAATAATGTACTATATATTACATTCATACATCTATCTGAGGTAGAATAAAAATTTTGCCGCTGTAAAAATAAGCAGATTTCTTTAATGTTGTTGATGTTGTAATAAAAGAGTAAAATATACAACAAACAAGAAGCAGCAGGCTGTTTCTTTGAATGTGGGTCCAATTGGAAAATAACATTTGTTATAAAAGTTCGATGGCGAAACTTTTCTCGCGTAACGACCTCTACTTGGAAACTTTGTGCATAGAAAAATAACATAGAACTAATAATTTTTGTGCATTTCGACTTTTCCATTGCAACTTTTAATATAGCAAGGACTTCTGTTTTAAATATTTCTTAAAATTAATAAAAAAATTATTAAATAAACATTTCATGTTGTAACTTTTTCTGATAAAGGTGATATTTTTGTAATAATATCTTTGATAGTAAATTAGTTGTTAAATCGTCGAATCCAAAGCGGATGGATAACGGTTTGGAAACTACAAAAAAATTTCTCGTTACCAGTACCTTGAGGTGATCTACGACCAATTTGTGTTACAAATGATGACATGCGCCATTAAAACATGGTCTTACTTCAAGTCTCCTTGGCAAGGTCGAATCGGTAATAAGGAGATCCATAGACGAACAAAAATAACCGACATGGCCCAGAATATTGGCGATGGAAGTAGTAGTAGGAACGCCAAGTAGCACGTCTTGTGTCAAAGACAGGCACAAATGTAATGTCAATCAGGGAACTCAAAAACCTGTCGGTATTGTTGCTAATTAAGTCTAAATTTTGACAGCATATCATACAATAATTATTGGGTGAATGATAACTATTCTCAAATCAAGTGATAAATAATAAAAACAGTATTTTTTTTAATCTATTGTTATCTTGTCTTGTCTTTTATTAATATACGAAAAGAAACAAAAATACCAAAAAAATACCAAGCTTCTTTACAAATGGTATTTAATCTTTTTAGTTCGATTTCTTTGCTAATTACAACATCAGCACCCCCTAATACAGAAACTGATGCCAGAATCTATTTCCCGGCTTCTAACGGGACGACACTAGAATACTAGTGACCTTATTTGTACTTAGTTAGGTAATGCTAACGTACCGTATACTTGCTAAGCGTGCTTTGAATTAAGAAAGCTTACCTGCACGCCTGTATTGCTAAATGTAACGTGCCCCCTTATTAAGCTTCAACATATTGTTCTCTACGGCATACTAGGCGAATAATATAAAAAAAGAAATTATAATTTATGCCAGTAAGATATAATAGGAAAAGGCTTTGAAGTAATACCTTTTTAAAGCATAATACATACAAATAAATTAAATTCGCAGAATTCCTCAATTTGCCTTCGTTTAGTGGTCTAATGGAAGCCCAATCTATAACAAAAAATTTAAACACAAAATAAAAAGGAAACTTTCATGACCTGTACGAATGAATAGTACGGTGCTTCAAATAAAACACTAGTGCATCTGCGGTTTTCGCTTTGAATTTAACATAGCAGTTCATTGGTTATGGAGCCATGAAAAACCTGATCTTATGTTAATTCCGTTGTTTAGAATATTTTCGGTTTATAGTGCAACACTACCCAGTTAGTCATTTGCTAAAAGCTATATATCCACCAGTATCATAGGCTTAATGATGTCTTACCAAAATGCCCTGCCAAGAGCTTAATTTGTGACTGAGTGTAGTTTAGCTTTGTTTAACTTTAACTACTTCTACGTATATTACGCTAAAAATTGTCATTAATCGTCGAATCGATAAAATAAATCACTATATGATATACTCGTATTTTGCACTTGAACTTCGATGTGTGTTTAAAATAAAATTATAATAGACACAGCTAATTATGTCATATTAAAATATTAAAACCTTTATGTCAATTTATGTATTATTTTTTAATTGTGGTAATAAATAATTATGTATTATATAACTTATTATTGCAGATTTGTGAAACCCAACTTCGAGAGAGAGAGATCACTCGCCGAATTCAACTCGGATGGGCAGCGTTTGGGAAGCTACGTCAAACATCACAAACATTTTCTCATCCAAAATACCGTAATATCTGACGATAAAGGTCTACGAATGATGACGTGAGGATCCGAGATTTGTTGCTTATGATAAGTCTCAAAGGAGGTGCAAGATCACCCAGAGAGCAGTGAAAAAGGCTGTGTTCGGATTCTAACCGCAGGGTTGGAATCAGAAATGAGAAGATTCGAAGAAGAACCTAGGTCACCGATGTGGCTTGAAGAAATGATTGCCTGAACTGGCAATGGGCAAATCTCTCTTGCGACCGATGGCCGTTGTGGCCAAAACATTCTCAAGTGGCGATCACGAGCCAATAAACGCGGCGTGGGTCGGTCTCCACTAGGCGCACTGACGACATAGTTAAAAGCGCGGGCAGTGGCTGGATCCTATCATCGTGCAACATGACCAAATCTGTGCAGATTTACGAAAGTATTAAGATTAAAAATGAAAAGAGGGGTTCTATTTCTTAACTATGATGTAAGGAAAATATGGCAATGTACAATAAATAGGTAAATAAACAATCTAACAATTTTGCGAACTTTTTTATTTTTTTCTACAGATCTTTCCAGTAAATAAATACTAATTACATTATGAATACACATAATTTGTTCCATTCAAATCTAAAGCTAAACACGTACGTAACAGCAAGTTTGTATCGTGTTATTTTATAAATATTATAATTAATAATAAGTAACGTATATGTATTTCTTCCTAAAATAAGTTAATGTGATGATTGATTCTTATAACTCCTTGCATAGTATAATCGTGTTTTGGTAATGATAAATGTGATATGTACATCCATCGATAGTCTTGTAATGTTAATTTGCTTAAACTTAACAATGCTCCCTTTTCTTTAATCTCAATTGTATACCATTTTCAGATTCTGTTACTATTCTATATTTAAATTGTGGCTCGGTGCCAGGTTCACCGGGTAAGATTTCGTATCTTCGTAATATATTTGAAAGTGTTGCTTTCATAGCTACCCAGGCATACCGGAAACCTAAACAAACAAATTTATTGTTTGTTAAATAGTAATAAAATATTATAATATGTTAAATTATTTAAAATTGTTCAACATACCGATGCAATTTCTTGGCCCGGCGCTAAACGGTACAAAAGCAAATTGATGAATGTTGCTTAGAAATCTTTCTGGTTTATATTTTTCAGGTTCAGGGAATGTTTTTGAATCAGCGGACATTGCCTCAAAAAATAAAATTACTGAACTTCCAGCCGGAGCAATTCTACCATCTAAAACAAAGTTATTAATATAAATAACATAAATTATGTTAATATTATTTTACTTACGCATGTAATTAAAAAAAACAACAATTATAAACATACATTTTCTGTAATGTAAATATATAAGGTAATGTAAATATATAAGGTATTGTAAATATATAAGGTATTGT
This sequence comes from Battus philenor, assembly GCF_028537555.1. Taxonomy (NCBI): domain Eukaryota; kingdom Metazoa; phylum Arthropoda; class Insecta; order Lepidoptera; family Papilionidae; genus Battus; species Battus philenor. The sequence continues at coordinate 9,202,949 of NW_027181704.1, forward strand.
AAATATATAGTACATCGAAATATCATTAATAATGAAAATACAACAACTTTAATCTTATAGTAAGTTACCTTTAAACTCCAGATCGTTTTTAAGTTGTCTTCCAATTTTAGTCACTGTGGGTATAACACGGATACTTTCCTTTATAACAGCTTCAAGATATTTCATTTCACTTAAATCGTTGTTAGTGGGTTTCCTAGTAATATCGTTGTTGAATACCGATAGTTGCTCTTCATAAACTCTTTTCTGTATTTCTGGATATTTGGCTAGGCAATATAGCGTGTGACTCATAGTCATTGTTGTTGTGTAATGACCCTATTAACAACAAACTACTTTAAAACTTTTTTATGAAATATAATCATAAACAAGCTTATGAGCATTTCAAATATTAACAATTCGTTATTTAAACCAACGTACCGTAAAACATACGAGACTGATTTCCTCATTTATGACATCGTCAGGAATGGATTCTCCGTTAATAGATTTACTAAGGATGAATTTATCTAAAAGGCATACGTCGTCCGCGAACTTTTCGGAAATAATTTTATCTATTTCGATGTCAACATTTTTGTTGTTACTTTTTGTATCATCGATGACTTTTTGTAATATTTTTCTTCTTTTCGCAATTATCTGAAAAACCAGACCATATACTACATATTTAATGTACTTCTTTATTTATCTCGCCCACAAATTTTGTACAACATAGTAAAAAAAGAAAAGTATTGACACGTTTATTACCTCTGTGCTTTGATCCCGAATCGTCTTTATTATAGCCTTCATTTCTCTGTAGTAAGGTGTGAGGACAAATAAGGGACGGAAATTCCTCCAGTAGGAAAAATAGTTGATGGTTATAATGTTAACAACTCTATAAGAAAAAAAAAACAAAATTACACGACCGTCTCATTTCATATTTGATCAAGTATCTATGAAAGGTCAATAAACTCACTTTCTACTAGCTTCTAAATAAGCATGATCCGGATCATCGAGTAAATGAAAATTAACGCCCATAAGTGAATCTGTAATAGATAATTATCAATATTGATGAATAATGTACATTTTTTTTGTATTTTATATTATCTTTTACGCAGAACAGTTCAATTGTGTTTGTGCTTACCACATAATAAGTCAAACATGTATGGTCGCAAATAGCGGTATAGTTCGACACTTTTCATGCCCGCATGACTGTCGAGAATATTGAATAAATTCTCACAATAATTGTTTACGTCCGCTACCCTTTTCTCCAAAGTTTTGTATTGAAAACTTGGGTTCATTAGCTTACGAGTAGATCGCCATCTTTCTCCTGTTGAAAATGAGATAAACGTTCTTATTTAATCCGTAATATATAAAATAAATTAGACTTAATACGTTAATGAGATAAAAATTGGAAAAACATACACTTCAAACATAATTTTTATGAGTAAAATTAAAAATAATAAAAAAAGTTTTTTTTTATTCTTTTTTCTATTTAAAATTCTTTTTTCCTACAAAACTTTTAATTAGCAGAATTGATTGTTGAACGAGATGATTATGAATAGATATCAATAAATACAATTTAGTTTCAGCACAACTAATCAAACAGAAACAATTGTTATAAAAGCCAATAATAATCAATAAACTTAAAAGCAAAATTACTTAAAATGTTTCATTTAGTTTTTTTAATTAAATATTGATTATAAAATACCTGCAAGATAATTTTGATAATCATGTCCAGTTACTTACCTTCTGACGTTGATAATGAATTTCCGAAAAACGGCATCATTGCCATGTTGCGTTCCAGTGGTTTTGCAAGTTCTGTGTGACTACTTAAAATTGTCTGGAATCACAGAAAAGGTGATATTGCGTAAACAACTTTTTCTGAGATAAGAGATAACGAGATAATGAGGGCCAAAGACCTTGTATGTAATAAAAAAATAATTACGACTTTATATCATTTATTGACATTATTTCTTGTTTCTATTTTGATTAAATTAATTAACCGTAATATTTTTAAAGTTCATTACGTCCAGGTTATCGTTAAACTTTTTTATGTTTAAAATCCAAATAATGTTATTTGTTTGACACAATACAAAAAAATCGTAAGGATAATTTGATGTACGTGTTAATTACTAGTGCCAAGAAAAAAGATAACACGTTAAGTTTAATTGTAAATATTGTTTAAATCTTACCCCAACATCATTTGCATCAGATAGGAGTATCCACTCTTCACTTCCTACAGTTAAACGGAAATTACCTTCGCCGTATTTTCTCCACATGTCCATTAATTTATGAGAAGCCTCTGCAAAGGAAATTTTAGTTTGCATTACCATATTTTAAGCAGTTCCTACATTATATTATTTCAGCAATCACGTACTTTTTTAAGTCTTATGTACTAAATACCCAGTGTTTTTTCTTTGACGATCTCATTACATTTAATCAGACAAAGAACAGTGCAATAACCAGATTTTTTGTTAGTCTCATTCGTATCATGAAAAACGTAAAAAATATATAAACACTGTACAGTTTTTCAGTGCAATATGTAAAAATAAAACATATAGCTTCCTATTGCAGATTAAATACTGCCTCAAATTGTTGATTCACATTACGTTACAAACGTATGTAAACACAGCGTAATAAATATTATTTATTATCTATACATTGTAAATAATTTCGTACATAATAGTTACATTTTTATTAACATGGTTAACACCACAATGTTTTTGAAACACCGGATATAAAAATATATAATTTTAATATTTTTGTGTATTTTTTATTTGTTTTTGTAATATTTTTATCTTTATACTAACAGATAAATACCTGTAATAAATGTTTAAAATTATCTATTATTACCTAATTTTCAACATTCATCAAAATCATATTTGTGTGAAAAAAATCTGGCTTAACTATATAATGGTCATTTCTAATAATTGATTCCAAATTTAGGGTTATCACGCGTTATTGGCATATACAACACGAACAAAGTACGCAGTTTCGGAGAAAAAGTGATTAGTTATATTATTTTTAACTTGATTTTACTGATTATGCCGGTTTTTAAACGTTTATATCTACTTATTGTTATTTATTATTTCTTATCGGCTTTACAACGTTTCCACTATTGAAATCTGATCTTCTTTTATAGAACGGATGGCTGAGTTTATGCACTGAGCGTCACAGAGGATAAGTTGAGGTTAAGCATACGGATTTTTGATGTGGTGTTTTATTACCAAGGTTTCCTAAATCTTTCAAATCCTACAACCGCAACTTAGTCTTTATTTGATTCGTAATGTACGTAGACGAGAGTGTAATGGCCTATTAATTACAATAGTGTTCTCGATTTTTTTACCCACCACACTAACAACACAATCGGAAACTGTTGCGTAATATTTTGATGAGAATACAGTACTTCCCCTATGTTACGCAGCATTTTATTTTAGATACTAGTCTAAACTACAATAGTTAATTGTAATTCAATGAAATTTTTTTATATGTATTGTATATATATACATATATATATATATACATACATATTATACTATATAACTAGCAAAAAAATAGCATGTTAACAAAAGCATGAATAACCAGTTTTGTACACTTTTTTTTTCTTTTGAAAATATGTGATTCATGAAATAGAAATTTTTTGTTATGGTATGTCATACAAAAGATACCTTTTTTATATACAATATATTAAATCTTAAATTAAATATGATTACGATACAATTCTCAGTAATAATTTGTAATTACGTACCATCTGCATCAAATCCAAGTTCCAAAACATTTCCTATCAGTGGTAAAGGACGGTTTCCGGGAAATTTGTTGAGATTTTTCCAGCTACGGGTTCTCTTTTTAAAAAAATCATGGATCATTACCAATACAAAAAGCACCACGACAAGCACAACTGCCAAAATCATTTTTATTCCTTAATCTCTTGAACTAGGTCTTAAGCCGTTATCTTAATCACTAGCTTGGCTTCAAGTTGTAGTACTATGTGATTGCTGAATATCTGTTGTCTCCAATTTATAATAATTTCGTATCGCAACTTTATCGGATTGAGTTATATCAGCACATTAGCATCATATTTTAGAATATGATTGCTATATTTCACTTTCAATTATATTACAATCTATTTTCTAAAAAACTGTGTGAGTAATTTTAAACTATTTGCCTAAAAGAAATATTACTTACACCATCTACACAACATTTATTATTATTTAAATACAATTGCTAAAATATGACGTTTTACTTATAATTGCAAATGATATTATTCTTTTACCAACAACACCAGAACGTTCAAATCGATAAAGACGTCAACACACAACTGATTTAACTTCATGAAAGTACACTTAATATAAAGGAAACGGTTTAAAGCCAAAGTTTCCTGCAATATGGGAAATCTAAGCTGATCTGAATCAACTTCGCGTTAACTGATTGGGTTTTATAGTCGGTCAGAATTTTTTATTACTATCCTGTATGTTCGAAATATACATTTTGATAATATTATTAAATAAGTTAACATTCATTAGCGATAAACAAAATAATTAACGAAACAAGATTGATTATTTTATAATTTTTTTGTCCTTATTTAAATGAATTTTACCGTTCATAATTATAGTTCATAAAACCGTCCTTGCATGCAATATCGTATAATTCGATATCAAAATTTTAATGAAATTTATTTTTTAAGGTGTATTTTATTATCACAATTTTTTTTTATTTATCGGTGTTTATTTATGACGACAAACTTTATTTTTGTGTTTTGTACTTATTTGCACGGAAAATGGTACGTCTTTAAATTATTTATGCTTTAATTAATCGGTAAGTTTGTAATAAATATTATACTCTCCCTTTTTCACTGGTTATTAAAAAAAGGTGTCACCGCGCCTTTATTACAAGTCATCGACTTTCTGTTTTTTTTTCTTTTGGATATTTAATTTTTGAAATAATGTAAATATAGAATAAACACGTAGTATGTATGGGCTGGTACTATTTTTCTAATCTATAATTATATTATAACTTATTTTTTTAATCTATATTTCCCTTTTGCTACACAGGTTTCCTTTTAGCGAGAGAGACCGCATTCTCATTGTCACATTTCAGAACGGTGCATGTAGCATATTATTCTGTATAATAATACGAGTATGATAGACCAATTTCTGCATAATATTTTTCTATAGCATAAAGCACACGCACTTTCTCAACTGAACCCACAACCTACGAAAGCAAAGTAAAGTTCTTATTCACAAGTTTAACTCTAACTTGAATTGGTTCAAAACTTCAATATTCATCCATAAGCGAGTTCTGAAGGACATACGTGGAGATTCGTCTTACAACATTGAATATTTTTCTATTCCCATTGATGTTAATACTTGCATTAAATGTCGAGGAGTAAAACTTATAAGATAGGAAAGAAAAACCTTCCTATAAAAAGTGCAACATTAAACACTAGTTTCTTTTTTACAATAGTCTAACTGGTTAGCTACATACCTAACACCTCATATTTGTCATAGCTTTTATTGCAAACGAGCGAAATCACGTCTGTGAAATGTATGCACAATTTACTAGAGCATGTCGCAACAGGAGACACATTGATCAACACTTATTAGTTCTAAATTGTAACGAAAATTTGCCTATGATTCTTTGTAATTCTTTACTTTGATTTTATACCTTTTAATTCTAGTACCTATGCCCACAAAATTCTATCAATGGCTTTTTTGATTGATAAATATCTTCATTTTATTAATTTCATGTTTGTGACATATAAACGTCTCACTTTTATGTAATGTATAAGTGGGGCGATTATTATACATACTACAGCCAATTAACCTTTTCTTGTTTCCGCGTTTGACCACCAACTTGCCTTCTGGAAACTTGATCCTGTAGAGACCTGTGTTATAATACTTGAGAAATAAGGAAGTCGGCAGATCAAAAGGATTCTTTTCTATATTCTTAATAATTATAACTCAAATATTGTCTTATTGAATACATAAAACTAAGAAAAAAGCTATACTGTAGTATTTCCTAGTTGAAAACAACTTACAAGGTAATATACTAAAAAGTATATTACCTTGTAAATTGCATTCTACTTTACAGAATGTATAAGCAACTTTGACTTTAATAGAACTCATACAATCAAATTGACAATACCAGTTGCGTTTTTTTTTTAATGTGTTGCATATGTGTAGGCATAAGTTAGAAGACGCTTAATGTTACATTGAGCGTTATCAAACAGTAGTATTAATTAGTGCGTCCAACAAAATTCAAATTTCTCTTTATAGAGGTCGTTAATCGAGATATTGTGAATGATAATGCATAAGGCACATTTTTATTACTATAAAACGTCGGTTTAATTTGAAGTATAAATACCTGTTAAATTAATATAAAACGGTAAATACTGATCTTTATCATCATTTAAGCTCCAAGATCTACTCATTTACAATAGGAAATGTACAGGTTGGAAACCGTCTAAAATCAGCGTCTCCTGACGTCTATGACAACTTCATCTGAACATGACAACTTGTGGGTGGACCTCTTCCGCTGCGCTCGCAGGGCACCTATTGCAAACTCAGCGCTTGGAGTGTCAGGAGAGTCTTACAACTTTTCCGCCTCCCTTATAGTGGATGCAATCAGGTTTTTAAGGTTTCTAATCTTCCCTAGGATTCAGAAATTCCGGGTGTCTCTGTCGGGGTGCCAGTCCAGTCGCAACTCGGTTGTTCATCGACTTCCCGCGCTCGCTTTTGCTATAGAGTCGCGCAACGTTGCCGAACTCCCGCCGCGACGGTGCGAAGATCGCGGTGATCGATGTGTCACGAACGATCTTCCCATACCGATCTTCTGCGTGGGTCGCCATAGGGAAGTTGGTTGATAAGATTGCAGTGAATTTTAGGCGCGTTTTATGAACGTAGCGTGACGCCGCGTTCATACGATCGTTTAACGTTTACGTCTTGTCATATAATAGTAATATTTATAGCCGCATTATTACGCTCAAAAACATGGACTAGACTCATGCCAAACATCTTTTTTCTGCGAGAGTGTCCTACTTGAGCTCTTAGTTTGGTTATTTTTTATTGCCATGCACACCAGAAATCTACGATTTTAACGGCAAGTTCCGAGTCATTTATATGCCTCTGTCCCGCGGCGGGGAGGTGATCTAATGAAGCGCTTAATGATGATCGTCGAACACTCGGCGCTTCGGCAAAAAAAAAAGTCAATATAAAGTCCAAAATATGGTCAATAAGTCAAATAAAAGTCCTCCCCCCCCGGTCCCCACACACGATACTGGCGACCGCATCCGACCGCGTACAAACGTGGGCGGCTAAGCTCTTCTGGTCCTGACCCCTTGGTCAGCAGCCATCTCCTCCCGACCACCGAGTAGTCCATGCTTCGTATACTAGTTTACACGCAAATTCATAACAATATACGGTATAGCCTACCCTCTACACAGGTGTAGCGTACCTTCATCGACGTTTTCGGTGTACTGGTGCAAAAAACTGGATTTTTATTTTCATAATTCGCGGACCACTTTGTTTTCACGAACTCATTCAGATGAAGCTGTAACAGCTGTAAAATATTAAAAGCGTACAGCAATAAAAAAATTTACTACTAACACATTTTTTGCAAAATTTCCTAACACGAAGAAACTGGCAAACAAAAAAAGAAATCAACGGCAATGTGACTGCCCATACCGACATATTGTTGAGCCATAACTTATATACTAATTTACTCATATTTTTACATATTTAGACGTCACATGTTTCAAGTTATTTACTGGCAATATTCGTATATAATGCACATTTTTTTTTGTAAATATCGCCTTAGTTGCTCATATTCATTATGATTTTTTGTATCTAAATACAAAAAATCATAAAGTATTACGATACGATCTTTATTACACTTTAAATTGAATTAAGTTACCAAACATTGGAAACAGCGTTTTGAGACTATTTGCAATTAGTGGCGATTTTCTTTAAGTGCTCTCCTTAACTATGTTCCGGTTTGCGTCCTAACTAATCAAGTTGGCTTTAGCACGTCGAGAGTTCCTAACACTCATTAATTTCTTTGAAGTCTCAACTCCGTGCCGCAACTTGCTTGCTGCTTTTTCTCTGTCAATTATGAAAAGAAAATACTTCCCAATTCCTAGGATGCTAAAAATACTGCAAGTATTCGTCGCATAATTTGTTACATGTTACTCTACTACTAATTTACTCATGTTGCATTTGTAACATGAGTAAATTAGTTTTTTTTTAAATGTGTAGTTTAGGAAAATTCTTTCAAACGTTGTTAATCTACTCGCTTATTTATTATAATGTGCCGAAGAGACTATTCTTTTAAAAAATAACAGATAGATTAGTATGTTTTTATATAGAGTATCAATTTATTAAAATAATCTATGCGTTGAGGCGAGATAAATATATCCTGGTTAAAGTAATTAGTGTCGCGCGATTATAAATAAGAAATTTCTCGAATTAGCCAAAATGTTCCGAATCATTTAAAAAAAATAATCCTCTCAAATATCGGGGTATCATTTAAGTCTAACAAATGAGACGTTATCGCTTCTAATTATGCGTAACGAATGGAAAAAGATTACTAGTACACGAGTACAAATTATATCAGTGTAACATTAGCTTTATAATGTTCCCTCTGTTAGGTCACAATCCCGTACCTTATCTCTGAGACTGATAGTGCTGCTATATCTCCCTCGCTGGCCGATTATAAACTAATGGTCGTTCCTAACCTTATATTTGTTTATTCCGGTTTCGACGTGATGTCGTCATTAATAATCTGCGAGCAGAGTGTAATGAGGTCACGAAAACTAAGTTACAACCACTTTCTGCTATATTTTTTAAATTATTTCTCCACTGCCATACATCAATGACCAGCAATCGTAAATATAACTATGTACATTTAATGTATCACGCGGTAACAGTTTTTATTACAGTATTACGACAGCCGCTGTACTTAAGTATGAGCGCCCATTCCGTAATAAAGGATTAACAAGTTCTAAATAATAATGATTTTAACATTGTTTTTTATAGCGAGCCGTCTAGCCACATGGCGTCGACTTTTCTCTTCATGTTCAAAAGCGATGATACAATTTATAGCATCGTATTAGCAGTGCGTCTGGGTATACCAACCATTATATATATGTATTATATGTATATTGGCCAAGACAAACTATTTAGAATGATATGTAGTGCTTAACTTATTTTTCCATATTTTTTTTGTGCAAAGATATACATCAACATCAGTAAAGTTGATTGTTTCTAACTACAGTAATCAGGATAACCAGTTGTACCATAGTTATCAACGCCTACCTAAGAATATTGTAAAATGAATATAATCATACAGAGTAAATTATTAAGACTGTTAACTTTGTGTTGCGTTATAGTATAAAAAAGTTTAATTACATCAATAGTAATCATGTTCTTATTTGTATTTTTCTACACTTGTTGTTTGGCTGTCCGACGTGCGGCGGCGACCAGGAGTCAGAAATGGGCTGAAGGTTAGACCTCGGATGGTTGTTATTTTTTACATCGATCACTTTGACGGAATATGTAATGATGGATGTACTGGCCAGGAACGGTATCATGAGGTTTCCTGGTGTAACTATGATCATCAGGCGCCGCTGATAAAGTTGTATATTATAAATAGAAAAGTAAGAAATAGTAAAAGATATATAGATAATTAATTAGTACATAGGATATAAAGATAATGTTAATTAGGCTTAAATGTACTAGAAGTATGCTAATTAGTAATAAATGAGTGAACTTAGCTGTATTATTATGCTACATGCCATCTATTAGACAAATAGATGGCACGCATGCATAATTACGACGTTAATATTAATATTCACACCAAACGATGATAAGAGCTATAGTTAAATAATTTGATATAGTAAGGTTTTAGGAAATTATGTTAGAAAGAAAAAGTTTGGAAGATAGTACAAGATCTCTAGATATATACTAGACTGTAAAAAGAGCATTACCGTGAATAATTAATATTTTCATGTTTACATTGTTTTTACTAATCCTTTAAACATAAACGTATTATTTGTACTAATAATGAAACGGATATAATTAACTGTAGCTCTGGGCTGTAATAATGGATTACAGATGTTTGCATATCTTAAGTGGTCTCATCGAAAGTTTACAACATTTCTTACCGTGACAGAAATGGTAAACAGATTGCTAAAACAGTACAAGTACTATATGAGTCGTCTCCTAAATTTTTTTTTCTCCATTACAAGAAAAAGAAGTTTCAGCGGAAAAGGTCAATACAATAGACTCCCATGACGCTATAGAGGGTTAAGTGTACTGTAGAGTAGTACATAAATAATTCAAAACTATTGTTTACTACAGAACAGGTTATAATAATTTAAAAAAACGTAAATATTGGAAACGCTTAAAGCTTGTGATCAATAGCTTTATCACCTAATATTTCTAAATTACAGCCATTCTAGCCGAAACTTTACGCCTACTGTCCGGAAAAAAAAATACCGTGACTTTAATGTTTTTAACACTTCCTTTTGATCAACGAAGTGATTCGAGAGGAAGCAAGTCTGTGCCAGAAGAAACTGAGCATGATATTAAAAGATTATAAGAAGGCATTAGATATTGTTGCTTACGTAGCTTCTGAGAATTCTTGTTGTATAGGAGCAATAGGCCTCCTGTATGGATTGCGAATAGAACCGTTTGGAAACAGCTTTTATGTAGCGTATTTCAATAACCTTAACAAGGGCCTATTACTATGTGGGTCGACGTATAATGTACGCTAGCAGGTCCGTGGTCTCTACTCCAAAACCTCAAGGACCCAGCTACCGTCTGTTCTGCACACTATGTGGCTTTCCCACAGCAACTTGAACATGCTTAACCGCGGGGTTGTGTATGCGAATCTTTTTATTCCTAATTCGATTTAATAGAGTAATCCGAGCATAGGCCTTTCTGTGGCTCGTTGAGCGACTAGGGGCTTACCGAAATAAGAAACCACTAACACACATTGGCTGAAGTTCTTCTTTTGCACTGTGAGATTTTAGACGTGAAGATAAGAATTCTTAATATCTGCAAATGCTTTCATGGGCGAACATTGCAGATGTTAAGCAGAGATTTAATTTTCTTTAAATACAATGCCTAGGTGGTTATGGTAGCTTGATGAACATACTAATCATTACCTACGGAACCGATTCGCATCAGACGTGAAATATTTCTGGGAGGCTCTTTGTGGTCGTTGTTGTTCTGCTTGGAAATTTTTATGGATTCTTTCATCCTAAATAACAAAACCTTGCATCGCATACATTTGGTTCTATAATAACATTAATATGTGAATTTTGCTTACACTAACCTAGCACGTTAGTACTCTCCTAATAACTTTTAATATTTTGCTCATCAGCACTGTTACAATAACCGTAACTATCTGTTAGAGGATAGTTTAATTTAATTAATTAGAGAGGTACTAAATATTATAGACGCAACAGTAAGGGCTTCGCAATGTTAACGATGTTATTGTTACAGTTGATTTAGCTTAGTAGCTGAAGTTAGCTTCAGAATTAATTAGAATGTTTTGCCAAAGCTCATAACATAAGCCTGTACAGCAGTAAATTATTGTTATCATTTTGTATTACACGTTTTTTAATAAAGCAATATCTGCTGTAGATACAATTTTAAATCGATTGTTCTAAAGTAAAAGGCTGTTTTAAATCTGAATTAAGTTTAAATTCCAATATTGGTTCATACCAATGGCAGCTCATTTCTTATTAAAGGTCCTTTGAAATAAAAGCTGTTGACAATGCTTACCATATTAGAACTTATTGTTGCCCTAGTTTTTCAATTTTTTTTAAAGTAATAGCCCCGGTACAAGAGCAGGTTCCCCCAGTTTCTTCGCGTCGCCACGTCTCCGTTGCTGTTTGGCTTCGAGTAAGTATACGATCTTCGTCGTACGGAGTAACTGGCATCCCACTTCTAGCATCAGTTGTAACTTGTTCGGATAGGCTCGAATGAAGTGGGTTACTTGAACTCTGAAGACATAGTTATTCACGGCATTAAGATAAATAAGAGCCACGGACGTATGTTGATTATTTGCATAAAGTTTCCTAACTACGTAAACGTTAGATTGAACTCTTCAAACACTATACTGGAATTTGCTTCGTTGTCGCCTCGAGAGGTCAGATGAATAACGCCCCGTCTTCCTCTAAGCCGCTTCTTCAATACCGCTGGCAGGTAATTGCTAAACGTTTCGACGCTTGATGGGGAGGTAAAAAAGAAACAATAATGCGACCTAAAGGACAAGCTTCTATTGTAGTCCGTATCTTATTTCATATCACCGCTTGCCAGCTACACGAGTGATTCCCCCTGAGTTTGACCTATACAGGTACTCGGGGCGTTAGAAAATTTCCTCATTTAGGAAACTGTCGTTGTATTAGACGTTTTAGCGGCCGTCGACAGCGACTATTTGCGAAAATATTTTTTCCCGATCATAAAGTGGCTTTGTTAAGTTCATTAACTGACGTCAGATGTAGGCCACGTCTAACCGATCCTATGGATACAGTGGATGACCTACAGCTGAAACGATAGTGAAGATGAATATTTCACGATCGAATCAGAAATGAGTAAATTACTAAAAAATGAAAGTAGCCGACATTGCCCAGCGGTTTGGCAAGTTTAAGAGAACAGACCACATAGCGTTCAGAAGAGATGGCTACTGGGGCCTACAGCTTTTGGAGCAGAGATAACGGATCGGAAAATATAGCTATGTTGGTTGTTCCAAAATCCAACAGACCTGGATCTAAAATCATTTAGGTCATCTATCCTGGTCGGCTCCATCTTGCATTCTTGGAAATATATTTGATTAGTCTGTGTCAGTGGACGTTATAAGGTAATAATATTATTTTTTTGTAATACGATACAGAGTAATTAAACTGTGTATAATCCATCATCATCCATGAGAAAAATGAAAAGATTTTTGATGAATAAATTGTAATTATTACTATTAAAACCGTGCCTATAAACTTATTTTCCTTGAGGACAAATGATTAGAATACGTAATATCACGAGGTTCAAGGAGGTTCAATAAGCCTTAGATATCACGTGCACTAAATTAAAATAATTATCGTTATCGCCATTAAAAAAACTGACTACCAACATTCTCATTGATGAATCTTAACATTGTAAAGACACTTACTTGTGTAATAAAATATCGTAAACGGGTAATGACGCATGGCCACAATATTCACTAAAGGAAGAAAATCTGAATATGTATTGCGACGGTATATAACTGTGTTAGTAAACAATAACTTTGTTTCTAGAATTACCATGTTATGTAAAAAGACTTAATTTTCTTCATAAAACTACTAGTTGGAAGTACGTAGGTTACTTAAAATTATAATAATAATTAACTTTCCTAAATGCTTTCGAAACATATTTTTATGTTTGTATGTTATGGTGACTAAGTTATTGTCCCACTTGATGTACATAATGTTAATCCAAATGACTGGGTAACAGGTCTAATTAATCTTATTAAACAAAATGTAAGTGCATTGCTTAATTCAAAATAATTACGTAAATAACACTGCATGAAATTAAAAACAATAGTGAAAGCTCTCGCTATCAACATTTCCTTTAGCCACACATTTTTGGTCTTCCTTGCTGTCTTATAATAAAAATAACATTTCATTACTTTGCCTCGTTAAATTGTAAAATATAACAAAATTAAAAATTGTTTTATGGTAATCATCTCTAAGAAACCTCACGTTTTATAAAGGGTAATCATTGCCTCACATTTTCCAGTAATACAGTGCTACAACACATAATGAGGTAAACATTCAAATTTATTAATAAAAAGTGGAAATAAGAAAATATTAATGCATCATATAAATATACCTAGTCGGTCCTAAATTTTACATTAATTAACTTGGTGTTCAAGCTAGGAAAGGAAACAGCACAGATGGGAAACAAACACGGGCTTAACTATGCCAGAGGAGTAGATTCCCTTTTAATTAAACGAGTTTTAGACTCGGTTCAATACGGGTATGAGTATACATACACGTGTCAAACTAATCTTTTAGAATTTTGTTGTACATCGTTTACCTGACGATACAGACTTTTTTGTTACTCAAGATTTTAATTGAACTCTTCACGGAAATAATAGGAACAGTGCTAAAATTTTTTTCTCTTTTCGCATTACATTATTAGGTTGTGGATAACTGTGAAACTTAACTATTAAAAGCCTGGGAATACTTACATACTAAAATAAATAATTCGTTGTTTATGTCCTTTTTTGCTTTAAAAACGTATATTACGTATAAGAAATCTAAAATTGTTTTGCATAACATTGTTTGGCACTAAATCTTAAATTGTTTGTTATGACGTGTTTGCTTGAACGTGAATAAGCAGTGGTTTCCTTTGTGGATTATACAGTATATGGAGCTGAATAAGGGTATTGAGACATGTGTAATCTAAAGGCGAACGAGGGTCTGGAGCTTGTCTGCACATACTGGTATTAGTACTTACGACAACAGTGGGCTAGGAACAGAACTTAAGTTGCTAAGTCAACACTCGTAAGCTCTTATTGTTCACAATTGCTTTGTAATCACTTCTATCTTGTTTTTGCATTTATTTCTTAGGTACGCTGTTCAATTAATTTCAAATCAATAAAATAAAAAACAGGAAACACTTGTGATTTATTACTATACACAACTATTATCTTCCAACAAAAGTAGTAATTATAGATGAATTTTAAAATTAGACAGTAATGATTGACGTATATGTATAATAAAATATAAAAGTAAAATACAGTACATATATATATATAGCCTGTATTGTATGTATATACGTATTTATATGTATATATATAGTCATCAGTATTTTAGATATAGCCATGTCTACATAAGCTAGATGTTTTACTAGAAACGTGCCTTATCTTATTCGCATTACAAAGACTAATTTGTTTCTTGTAATCAACACACAAAAAAATACCCAATGCTCCACCATAGATCTCTGCCTGCATCTAGTGTCCTTCGACGAATCTAACAAGGGCATTACCTTGTAGGTGTTACAAGCACTTTAATTTACCAATCCGCTAGGTTATGTCGGTTACTTTCATTCGTATACGAATCTCCTAATTCCCGAAAGCCCGAAGTGGAAGACTGTTTTAACTAGTCTTATTGAGAACTAAATATTTTTCGTGATTTCAATAAAAAAAATGTATGTAATGTATACAACAGTTGAATATTAATATGATATAAGCTTAAAAAATATATTGAATGGATGACTGTATACATTTACAATATGATCTTAGAAATAAAAGGTTGTCAAATATCTCCCTTCCGCCTTTTTGTCTTTTGAATTTCGCGGCTATGTACAAAGCGCTACAGAGCTCGTATCTGGCAATACTATACATAATTTGAAAGGTCTTGACATAACCTACAAAACGACGCTATGCATGATTAGTTTGGATATTGCGTTCAACAGTTATAGACGTGTAAACATGGAGTTCACTAACGCCGAAATTCGCGCTATTTTAAAGTTTTCCTTCGTTAAAGGCAAATCCGCTAGAGAAACGTTCCGTGAGATTAATGGTGTTTTGGGGGATGGTACTCTATAACTTCGAACCGCGGAGGAATGGTTTCGACGATTCAGAGCCGGCGAAAACGACACTATGGATAAGCCAGCCGGCGGAAGACTTGTGACGACAAATACCGATTAAATCATGGACTACATCGAGTTAGACTGGCATGTGGCATCTCGTGACATCGCCCAGGAGATGGGAGTTAGTCACCAAACCATTTTAAACCATCTGCAGAAGGCTGGATACAAAAAAAAGCTTGATGTTTGGGTGCCGCATGATTTGACGCAAAGAAACCTTCTGGACCGAATCAACGCCTGCTGAATATGCTGCTGAAACGGAACGAACTCGACCCATTCTTGAAGCGGATGGTGACTGGCGACGAAAAATGGATCACATACGACAATATCAAGCGAAAACGGTCGTGGTCGAAGGCCGGTGAATCGTCCCAAACAGTGGCCAAGCCGGGATTGACGGCCAGGAAGGTTTTGCTGTGTGTTTGGTGGGATTGGAAGGGAATCATCCACTATGAGCTGCTCCCATATGGCCAGACGCTTAATTCTAACATCTACTGCGAACAACTGGACCGCTTGAAGCAGGCGATCGACCAGAAGCGTCCAGAATTGGCCAACAGGAAGGGTGTAGTGTTCCACCAGGACAACGCCAGACCACACACTTCGTTGATGACTCGTCAGAAGCTACGGGAGTTCGGATGGGAGGTTTTATCACATCCACCATATAGCCCGGACATAGCACCAAGTGATTACCACCTGTTCCTGTCCATGGCGAACGCCCTTGGTGGTGTAAAGTTGAACTCAAAAGAGGTTTGTGAAAAGTGGCTGTCCGAGTTCTTCGCAAATAAGGAGGGGGGCTTCTACGAGGGAGGTATTATGAAGTTGCCGTCTAGTTGGAAACAGATTATCGAACAAAACGGCGCATATTTGAACTAAATCCGATCACTGTAACACTTTTTATAAAGCATTGAATAAAGAGCAAAAAAGCGGAAGGGAGATATTTGACAACCTGTTATACAGGTTACGTCTGAATATTTCCTTGTTTAGATCTATTTTTTCAAATTTATGTTGTGTGATATATAATTAACTGCACTTTGTGTGTTTTTATAAGAGTCTGTTTATCTTACTCTTCAATCCTACTATTACGTATTTATATTTTCAATCACGTGCACGATAATGAATCCCAAAATATTATTTGATTCTTTTCCTGTTATTATTTATGATTAGATAGAAATGCGAATAAACATGTATATTTACAGATGATTTATAACTGCATCAATAATTTGAGATGATTTTAGGATCAATAGATATTTTAAAAATTCTGAATCAACATCGTTTCATTATTTATTAATTGGATAAGAATCAATTATATGAGTTTGCCGTACTTTATCCATGCTTTTTAAAAACATTAGAGATATACTTCATAATATATATTTTCTATTTGAAATTATTTATTTTAGTTTTTAATTAAGTTTTTACGAGTAAATGAAATATATTTAGTAATGTTACACATATTGGACGTAATAATCAATATAACAGTAAGAATTAATAGTCGTTTTAGATGAAAATGGTGTTAATAAAAACGAATATTGGCCAAGTTCACCGTAGACCAGTGTAGACTTCACAAACAAAGTGTGAGAGATGTTAATTCAATGTGCGACGGTGTCACTCGAAGCGGACCATAGCTCCGAATTTCAAAGGACTAGGGAGCTACGGATTCTCTATTATGTAAATTTTCACGTAATTTTCTCGGCGCTGGTCAGACTTTGTAACTGTAGCCACCGCGCTGCTTCTCGTTAATGTTTACCTGAGCTTCCTCGAAGTTTTTGTAAAACAATATATATTATACTTACAACTGTAAATGAAATTTTTAATTAAAAAATAATAAATTTTCTAAAACACGTTGACCAAGTTAGAGCAGATAAAAAATATAACAGTCCTTTAAAAGTTTTTTGATAGCTTTTCTTCTGGAGTTTCTGTATCCAAAAGCGGAACGGCAAGCACAGCGTAGGTCCACTTTAAAGATAGACAGACGACCTTGTTAAGGTCTTAGGAAAACGCTGGGTGCAGGCCGCTTCCAACCGGTCCTATTAAAGTCTGAAGGGAACGCCTATGTCCAATAGTGGACATCCAACGGACATCCTAAAATAATGACGACGATAATAACGCTTAAAAGATAGATAAACAGTATAGATTTTGTGCTCTTATTATAAAGATATATCAAATTAATATACACGGTGAATTAAAATCCATTTTTTTTTCTAAACTTACTGGTTATGCAATGCGATTTCATTAAAAAATATATCTGTAAAAACTTATTTATCTGCATTTTCTAAAAAGGTGGTTCCATAATTTACGAAAGGTTATGTTTAAGTTATGAAAGTAGAATATATTACACCAGGCAATGGAAAAGATAGGAATATCCAGTTTGACGCTTGATTTTGTCGAATGTAGTTTATACAGGTTAAAAAAAAATTCGTAAAATGATTGTCTAACTTTTTTCACTATTTTGGACTGCAAATATTAATTCATTCAAATAATTGTTTACTTTGCATCATTTTGAAGCAAGCCGCTTTCAACCGGTCCTATTGAAAATCTTTGAGGAAAGTTTTGTATCCTGCAGAGAACATCCTATTGCTGAAATAATGATTATTATAATGAATCAATTACAGTGATCAATACTGTTCGATATGAGAAGGATGCTAAAAGAGCACAATTTGATAGAGAGTAGAACAACCTGAACTCCTCTGTAAAGGCCACCTTCAACTTAAATATTTCCAAACGCGCTCTGATCTGTGAAGAGCTAGTCCAAACTTACTCAAGTTTTTTTGAAAATCACACACACAAATATATTTAACCTACGAGTTAAATTAATTTTTAAGCAAGTTTTATTATTTTTAAAGTTCTAAACCTAGATTTTTATTTTTAAAATTGATTATATAATAACGCTACAATGAAATACAAAAAAATTATTTTAAATAAGTTTTCTTTAGCTTATAGTAAACCACAACACAGCTTATAACTAAGCATTTTTACGCAATCTTACATATTACAATGTAAGGTAAGGCGAAAACATAACAAGTACTAATCCGTAGATGAACCTCGGTTTTAGTAGAAACATCTGCGACAACGACGACGGAAAATGAAACAAAAACGAGATGAGAAAGGTTTAAAAAGTCGTATTGTGGTGAGTTGGGATGAAGAGAAGCCTAGGGGTATGCTTTCTATTGTGCTACAGCCTCGTGTTCATGCTCTATTGCAACTTAAATAGAACATTGACCTAAATAATATCGATTTAAAAATTATGAAACAATTCTTAGCCTAAATTCGACTGTTAATTATTGATACTGTATATTTATTTTGGTCTATTGTTTTTCTTGTTTGCTTTTTTTATTCAGTAAACACTACGTGTTTGATCGATGGTAACTGAATAAGTGACACCGCAAACAATGCAATGTAGCACCCACGTAATACCCGGTAGTTTAGTAGTTACTATACCATTATTGGTTAAAGAGCCATTCAATAAGAACACGATATTGTTCATGCATCTCTAGCAGTACATGTAGTACTGTTGGAGATAGACGACTTCAAGCAAATGAGATGTACTTTTTAAGGTTCCTCTATAGGGCCTGTGACGGGCTATTAATTAAATTATGTGGTTACTTTGCACGTGGAATTGTTTATGAAAAGATATTCCTATATCTTTATTAAGTTGTCCTCAACTTCCACAAGTTTCAGAACGACTTATTCTTTTGATAGCATGTTTAGTATATATATTTTGCTCTTCGTCACTCTCAGGAGTTAAGCAATGATAAAGGTATAATCTAAACATTTATGAGATAGCAATTTCATTTTTTATGACATGTAACTTATGACTTATTGTAAATAATTTATGTTACATATTAAAATTCTACATCATTTAATATTATACTATGAATTTTGCTTTTAGTTTCAATTATTTAGAGTTGGTGTACAAATAATAAAGAATTCTCAGAATAATCAAATGTTGGGAAAAATTACATTTACTCGAGAAAAAAATCATAGCTTGAAAATTTAAATATGTATTCAAAACTAAGCGTTAGCTATTAATAATAATTTTGGAAAGTTAGACACTTAGAGATTTTTGAATTTGACTGGCTACCGTACAAGTTTTACGAGTGAAACGTCTATAAAAAGTATGAATATACACTAACCCGAAGATTATCACGCATTATAAGCGAACACACATGAATACGTAATAATTTTATGGATAATATTTCACGAACACAAATTACATACTAATTTTACTTATCTACGCTCTTGTTTCACCTAAGCTCGATTGAAAATGTAGACGGGTCTGTCTGTAGATAAACGACCCGGTTCTAAAAGACACAATGCTTATATCGGCCGTGAAGTAACACTATTCCTTCATGCAAGCTATATATAGCGGCTCCATAGCTGTGGTTTGGCCATTTCTTTCAAGAGTTTGGCCATAATAGTTTATGAAAAGCTCGAACAGGAGAGTGAGTTTGCGGGACGATCCGATTAACAACCGGCACCCAATGGTAACCGGGAGGTACAGTGTTGAATTAGCATTCAGATCTGTTACTCTGACGTTGCGCCAGATTTTATCCAGCTGAACTGGTATGATAAATAATAAATCTCAATCTTAGAACAACGGCGGATGACTCTCAACATCAGTGGAATATTGAATGTAGGAATATAAGAAATTATTAGAAAAAAGCTATAGCTTACAACTTATAGTTATTAGATAAGTGCGAAACCCACTTAAGGGATCGAAACATGAAAACAGTATCAAAGTAAAAACTTTGCATTTCTCAGGATCTGTAGATTCGGAGTTCCAATGGACTTAGGGCATCGATGGCGATGAAAAAAATACTGCAATAAACTTTATAGCACCAAGATCTCCAATATCCACAATACGTGTTGCATGGAATTATATTTCTAAATCAACCATTCCAAGACCAAAGTAATGGTACTATATCTAGTTTTGTACTGTGAAGTGTCCGAAGATTTTAATTATCTAGGCTCTGTCATCAGTAGCACAGGTTCCAATGAAAAAATAAATAAAAAGGCATGTAAGTATGGTCAAAAAGCAAGCAGCTGCATAAAATTGGGAAAAACAAACAACACAATCATGGGAAATGTCAAATGTAGAAACGACCAGCACCTAGGTTAACATCATTTTTAGCTATAGGTCAGAAACAAGGACACTGAAGAAGGCTTTTCAAAATCTCGTTGATGCTTTCAGGATATGGTACTAAAGAAAGGTGCTGTAACGTAGTTATGAATGACGTATAAAACCTACTGGTCGGGTGGTCGCGTAAGGAAATTCGAAAACGCCACCGTATTCCGCGAACTTTCATCTCGACTCGTTCCGGGAAAATGAAAGTGTCGATGCGTCAGCAGTAGTTGCAAGAAAATATAGTATAACAATAATCACCGAATAAACAAAGAATAGAAAATAATTATTATAAGTTGGGAAATTATTCTATTACTGGGAAAAATGTAATTATGTCTAAATGATCTACTACTAGGTCTAAATGACACTTACATATAATTTACTTCGTTCATCAAAAAAGTTTCTTTCCTGACTTGTAATACTTTGTATCCATTGTCATACAAAACTTCTTTATGATTCTAGTATAAGCACAGAGACAATCTTTACTCGCATGGTTTAGACTATTTTATAAATAAATTTAGGAAAAAAAATTTAAGAAAAAAATTAACTGTAGACATTTTGTTTGGTTGCATAAGAAGCTACAGCCTATTGTATTCAATATTACCGCTACTAAATTTACCGAAAGTCAAAAATATTCTATTTAGTTTTCTTCATCGTTCCAATTAGTCTACTTTTAGCAGTACAGATGTCTGAAGCCTCGCAATATATATTTTTCAAATGGCTAACCATTCAACGTTAAAAGTGCCTATCAATTTTTCTTATCTATACAATTATATAAGTACCGTCATAATGTGGGTTTTCCCAATGAACCTTTGTCTGTAATCGAAACACTAAGCCGGAGTGATTTAAGATTATTGTGTGGGATAATGGCGTTCATTTACGTTACTACCAAGCTCAGGTGCAAAAGCCATTTTTTTAATCGTGAATTTATGTGTATAGTTATTTTTGATACTGCAATAAATGTTGTTCAATATTTACTTGTAAATATACTTTCTGATAACTTATCAAAAGCAAATTTAGTAAAATAGCAATGCCAACGATGACGATGAGAAAAATTAAAGATAAGTTTATTTTAATAGCGACTGGCTTAAAAAATAACTATTTATTGTAATAGTTATCTACATCACTATAATATACTTAATTTATCTATTTGTTTGATTACAACATAAGCTCTATATCGTATATCTGTTCCTGTAGTTGTTAAAAGAATCAAAACACAAGAAGATAAGAAGGGAAACAAGAATTCTTAAGAAGAGCAACACTGGTTGATATATCAGCAGCTAATCCAGGAACAAAGTCATACTGGGGTCAATTTAGCCCATATTAAGCTGGAACAAACTCAGCCCGTATTAATACCAATTCTTAAAACTATGAAAACAATATTCAACTAATAAAGACCGTCAGAAAATCACAAGGCTAGAAGTATTGTAGAGCGCTCTTTATCACGCGACGTAACTAAGCTCTTGTGTGGGAAGAGAGGACGATCACCGAAACTGCAAGTCTAGTGGAAAGATCTTGCTATGGAGGTCACAAACATAAACGACGTCACATACCGGATCAAGAAAGAGGCAAGAAGAAAACCGTAGATTGTCCATATGGATTACTTGGCACCATGCGGATCAAATGATACTCAAATCGAGCATAATTAAGAGGGGGACATGTGACGACCGCTCCAATATCCAACACAAGAAAGACCGCTGGGCACAAAGGAGAAATTTCACGAACCAGTCGGAGCTGACGGCGCTTATTGAAAAGGCACAGGCGGGGTAATTAGTCCAATAAAGTCATACGGAGCCTGTTATGCGCTCTTGCTTTATTGCACCTTTCACTGAAGCTGGCAGGCGGTGATATAAAATAAAAAGCGGACTACAATAGAGGCACGTCCTTTAGTCTTTCAGGTGTCTTTACGTGAAAGTCGACATGTCACCGGGTGTCATGGTGAAGCAGTAACCAAAAAAGGTGAAGTAGTATTAGTTAAATATGGAATGTTACGCGAATACATCCGTGGCTCTCTGTTATCTCGGTGCCGTGAATAAACATATATTTTTAAAAGAAGTGTCATTTTAATTTGAGTCCTATTCTGATACATAACAATATGTAACTATATTAATGCTTACGATGTGACGATGGTTTCAGACTAGATTAGTGTCAACTGAGTGCGCTACTGAAGGTTGCCGCTTCATCGGAATACACGGTTAAGTGCTCACGTACACGCATTGTCAATGAAATCAAATTAGCAGTAGATTAACACTGGCACTAGTAGTATTCCAAAATATAATTTTTTATTTTAATACTAAAAAAGTAGAAAATAATTTATGGAAATGATGTAGTAATGAAAAAAATATAAGAGTATACAGTAAACGTCGTGTTATAAACAACCGATTTATAATAAAACATGACATCCTTTCATTATTAGAGACTAGAAAAATATTTAAAAAAGTATCATATGTTTTTGTGTCCTATTGGGAAATGTGTTTGTATTTATTATAAATGTGATAAATCTAACGTAGCTTCGGGTTTAAAAAATACCATAAATGAAAAAATAATTAAAATAATATTGGTTAGTTATATTACCTTCTATAATATTTTCATAGTTCCAGAATTAAAGGCTCCGTGGTCAGAAATATACTTGTATCCCTTTGCGTCTCTTCCGTTATAAAGGAAAATAGTTATACGACTTGTAGAACACTGCACGTACGCCATTAACACAGTAAATTTAACAACATTCTCAATAGGTGTAATCATATTTTCGAAAAAAAAAATATCCTTAACATTGTTGCGTATATATCTATATAAAATGAATTAGTACTAAGGCATTACTGCAATTATCGTTTCCAAGTAATCGTATAGATATAAATAACTATCAATACCGACTAGTAGTCAGCGAATAGTTTTTTTTTTTTATCTTATCTGTGCACGCATTTAAGAAAAGAGATATTTTGATAAACGTGATCATAGTTTTCAGAAATCTTTGTCTCTTAAATTATTAGCCTCCGCCACAATAAATTAATTCATGCGCAGATAAAGCCGAAGAAAATAGTATGTATATAATACATAATATGGAAGAACCAAAATTTTTATATCGATAGATAGGCTAAGATAAGATAAAATAAACACAAGCTCAAACAAATTTGTGAAAGAGTTGACGCATAAGCGTTTATTAGGTACGCATCTACAAGATAAGATCACTTGGAAAGTACGTCGTGCAAATACACGCGGAACGTGAACAGTATTGCTTATCTATGACGTAATGATAACACCTAAAACATTATTATACCTATAATCACGTCTTTTATCATAAATCAATACTCACTCACACATTAATACTTATAGATAGTGAATATTTAACACTACTAATATATAACACACGTCTACTTAGGTTTTTATTTAAATATAATCTTGAGTTTTACATCCTTTTTTGGGAAAGTTTAGCAATTAAGTTATCAGAAGATTAAAAGTGATTAAATTTTATTACATGTATCACTATACTAATAATTCATATATGTATATCTTTTTATGTATATATATAAATGTGTGTATGTAAATATATGAAGTAATAGTAAAATTTGCATATTTTGAAAGACATATACAGTTGAGTTTTAGTAGATTTTAATTATTGTACTTTTTCACTTAAATGAAAATGTTTTTAAATTTCAGTTTATTTACGTTTAAATTCAAATATAAAAAAATTAACATTACTCAAAGCCTTTTAAATTTCGAACTATAAAGTAAGTTTTGTTAACAAGAAATTAAGTATTTCACTGATTGATTCCTTTGTTTACCATCGTAACCTAACATTTTTTTTTCAACATCATCATTATCATGTCGGCTGATAGACAAGGCATATGCCTCTCCTCCCACAGATCGTGACAATAAGCGATCTTGCGCTGCCTGTATCGACCCATAAATTACTTTGCATAAAATTTGTTTTTATCAGAGTATTAAAAGGAATGATTATAAGTATTAATACTTTCAATAGTTATATTATATATTTATTTGTATTTCCTGCGGTATTATCAGCTATAATATGTAAAATAATGAATAATGTTAGGTTAGGTTTCGAATAAAATATGACCTTAAAAATTTAACAACCGACCTTACGGATAATTAGAGCGGGTGCGAGTTAAGCGGTACTGCAATGCGTTCATTTTACTTGTTTTGTAATATCTTGCTTGTCTATCATTTTTATAATTAATGTAATTTGATGCATATTAATTTATAACACAAGGGCTTGAGAGAAACAGTTACCTGTTAAAGATTATGTAGAAAGGTTTCTACGTTACTTTTTGAACACTTGTATAATAATTATAACGAATCAACTTTCAACAGACGTATCCTACTAAGTTGAGGAACGTACGAGAAGATCCGAAACATGTTTTCCTTTAAAATAACGCAATGCAAAGGTCTTTGACCAGCGTATGTTGCAGGTGATAACTTACGAGTCCGAGATGTGATCGCTTACTGTGGGCTAACTAAGAATGTCCAAGATAAACCATAGAGCAACGGAGAGAGCTGTGGAGAAGTTTTTGGATGGGCAGAACAAGACCGGTCTCGTGGCGATCTTTGGGAGAGGCCTATATCTTGCTGTGTATCGGCTGAACTGAAGAAAAGAACTTTCAATGTTTTTTTTTAAAAACTATATACTTGAAGAAAGCTATTTGAAAGTAGAAAGACTGTCTTAATACTAACGACGTTTCGGTTCAAGTAGATACGTGCGTAGGAGCTACTGGAATTAAATTATATTGTATTTATTGATTGAACTCTCGTACTTTTTAGTAGCCTGTGCGCATTTTTTCATTTTTTTTAATATTGACTGGAGTACCTCTATAACCAGTAAAACATGTTAATTCTTACCATGGGCACGGGGAGTTTCTATTTATTTTATCTGTCCATGATTACGTCAAACGGTCTGTACAGTGAATTAATTCGTTTCCGATTTGAGTTTTATGTTTTTCTTTTTTTATTATTTGGTATTTTTCATTTGGTCAGCTAATCCCTATAAGAGCGTATATTTTTAATCGGTCATAGATAATCGGTATTTGTGACATTGAGTGGTAAGATTATACTTCTTTTACGGTTTTGTGCATATTTTTACTATCTATCTACTATTTTTATTATCTTTTATAATTCGCCAGTGCAGTTCTGGATAATTCCTAGGTACCGAAATAACTTGCTGTTTCTATGAACGGAATAGATAATTTTTGTTAAATAGTATGCTTGTAAAATAACAGCAGTAATCTATGTTACTAACCAATTTGTGTGGCATAGCAGTGATGACGTGCAGCACTGAAACGTGGTACCTAACTATGGGCCTCATTGGAATGCTTACAAAAAAAAAGAAAAAGAATCACAGTCGCTCAACGAGTTATACAGACGGTTATACTTAGAATATCTTTATCTAAAGTCAAATCAGGAGTGAATATCACCGGAAATTACCGGAAATAACTCACGGGATTGGCAAGTTCAATTGGCAGTAGGCAGATCACATAGCGCGCAAAACTGATGCCTGCTGGGGCCAGGAGGTTATGAAGTGGAGACCACAGCTCTATAGAAAATCTATAGGGTGTTCCCTATTTCTAGCGGCGAACATCATACAGATGAAATTATTATAAATGACGATGATGACGAATTTAATTTGTGTTTAATCTGTTTATATTTATCGTATACACATAAGAGCTTGTTTATACTGGTTTAAATAAAAAGTATCTATCAGTACTTGTATAAACTTGGAAAGTATTAAACGAAAAATTTGATAAAGCGGATGCTTTTACACAGACCAGTGCTCGAAAAGCTTTTAAACCTGTCAGTAACCATAGTTTTTGTAAAAGATGAATATACTGCTTTTACAAAATAGAGCACGGAAATTTTGAAAGCTTTAAAATAAATTTCTTCAAAGGCATTTCCATTACTCACAGGTATCTCTGCGGCCGATTGCTGATAAATCTTTGTTGTTGTTGGTTTTGATTCTCTTGTCGTATAGGAAGATGTGACCGCTTATGAACCTGTTTTTATTACTAAGCTACAACTGATGGCAGAAGATGTGAGATTTTACTCTATATAAATATATCGTGATATGTATCATATAAAAGTAATAGTATTAAGTGAGTCCCGATTTTCAATAAAACCAAACACAAGACATAATTAAATCTAACTCGCATCACCTCAAACACAAATATAAAAATAAATATAACAAAAATTCTACTTAGTATGTATTAAAATTAGCAAAGATTTCTTCATTACGCAAATAAAAATATTTCTCTAGCCACTTACGCAATACTAAATACTAAGGCGATCTTAATAATTTTACAAAAGGTGGTTCGTGTTACGTTTTGTGATGACCAGTGCGACAAACATGCAGTGTTAAGCCTTTGAAAAACAAGATCTTATGAGTTTAAAACATGGAGTGATAAATTTTAATAGCCCGGCGATTTGAATTCCTAGAACGCTCATAACTTTATTTTATTTTTCCTCTTTTGCAGTTAAAGTTGACGATATATGTATACGAGTGTTAAAAATAAGCTGAAATAGAATAGTCCATTAGATTAGCCACACCTGAAATATAAAACTTATTGTGTAGTAACTTCTCGGCAAATAAAAACGATTACGTTACATGACTATGTCTTAAATAAAGTACTCGAATAGGGCTTTTTACTATCTAAAATGAAACAATTTCTCCGGCTAACGGGAAAACAATTACGAACAACGTAAAAGAAACAAGGATATAAAAGAGATGAGCGCTTTTCGATTTGAATGTGAAACACGTAAACAAGACGTTATAGTTTCAAGTAACCCTCAACTTAAATAGTATAATAATATTGGGGTTATCCGTTAGTACAACTTTCGTCCTAACAACGAGTAGCTATTATGTTTTAAAAAATGTGGTAAATAAATTAGTTAAATATATGTAATTTATTCTTTTTTTTAATTTTAGTTATTTTAATATTGTTATCCTCTAAAAAAACTTTCTTCAAGCGATATGCTGTAGCGTCATAAGTCTTCATTATCATCACAATTTCAGCCGCAGGACATGTACTACTCGAAATAGACCTCTCTCATGGATTTCTTATAGGAGCAGTTGGAAGCGGTCTGTATTTCGTTTTTTGACGTCGAACTATATAGAATCTGAAGGTTCCAGGACGGGGTTAATAGAGCACATTGTGACAAACGGTAGGCCAACTCCTCTCTGGAGGTTTAAACCGCGACGTTTCCGGCCACAGTCACCGCTTCATTGGCATCTTGCAAGGAAGATGTCTCAACTACTCCACACCTTCCAGAAGCCACACGGGCGAAGGAAGGTTGATGTGTGGACGTGTATCTCAAACTTTATCAAGTACTTTACCTACCAACTTACCTAACAACAAGTGATTGTTGAAATATATATATATATATATTTACAACTATACATTACACACATATATATATATATATATATGTGTGTGTGTGTGTGTGTGTGTTTATTATATTGTACTTGAGAATATGATACCCTTTGACAATTACAATTACTGAGCAAAAGCTTAAGAATCCACTTACTTTACGACAAAAGTTTACTTTCAGGTATGCAAAGGATCTAACTATCGAATCGCCAAAGCTAAGTTTGTAATGAAGCTTTCAATTATATTAGTAAAGTTTGTTGTAAACTTGCCATGAAATTATTGCCACAAATCTGGTACACTGCCACAAATCTGCTACAATCCTTCTTTCAAAAAAATGAAAAGCAGTGTTAGTTTTTGGCTAGAACCGCTATCATTTTAGTCCTTCATTAAAGTTTATCTGATAAAGTTGACAGTTTTTTATTATAGATCCGCAATTTTCTTCAATGTATGGTACATTTATTAACATTCCAGTTATATATGATACTTTAACTAGCTAATACACTAAAGCATGGAGTTGCAAACATCACTGTATTCAATTAGCGCAATTAAACCACTTCAGTAAGCTTTGCTCCATAAACAAGATTATACTTGAGGCCCGCAAGCAATAATAATGCTGACATAGTTATAGAAAGCACTTGCTAAGCAATGTTTAATTATTAATATCACATAAATGAAATGTAATTCATTTATTTAATAATAGCCTGCTTAATCGTTACGAATAATACTGGTAAAATATTGGTTAAGTAGAGATTTCCCAAACAAGTGAAAAAACGTAAAAGCACAATGGATAATGTTAAAAACGGACAATATTGGCTGCAACCAAGCTGCCCAATATCTCATGACTAGATTCTTTAGAGACTTTCTCTTTTATTCCTTTTTATTTACTTAAAACTGTTCATTGTATACGTTAGAAAATATATACATATAACATATTAGCTACGAAAAAAAATACTATGTGCGGGATTATAGCTCACGGCAATTTCTTCCAGACAACCATAGTATCGAAATAAAAGAATGTTAAATAGAGAGTAGTTAATGTGTACTTATTAATATACATACATACATACGTTTATTAGTATATACTTTATAATACATAATTATGTATATATATATTATTACATAAAAACTTCAAATTAACTTGGATCGCCTTGGCCTGAGAGAATAAAGAACCAGAGAATAAATAATTCTGTATAAATATATAAGAAACCAATGGTTGAGTAAATATTTATTATTTACTTTTACACTTTATACCAAACATTATGATGCGAATATTTGTAAAGAATTCGGGATTGTTTTTTTAGAGGTAGCCGTAGAAACCACAACGGATGTGTGTAAAACTCGGCAGAAGCATATCCTTATAATTTTTTTCAGAAGAGTAATATACATTAGGATTGAATTCAATTTCGCAGACAATTTTGATTATTGTCACGAAGGCGATGGACATAATCATAATATTATAATAATAGTAAAAATTTAATAAGACCAACTAGATGTTTTGCTGTTATTAATGCACGAATGTAAAAATCTTCTTTTTAATATATTTTTTTTAAATAATGTTTAGTATGAATTTGTACTGAAGACGGCTTTTATTAAAAATGTAAATAATTATTACTTTAATAACAATTGCGGCAATTCTGGCGATGAAAATCCATTTTATGTTTCATATGCATGTCATATATAAACTTCTTCCCAGTGACATAGCTCTTGTTTAATTCGTTGCAGTGTGGTTAAAGAGTGCAATTTATGGTCGTAGGTTGTAAGCGTGATTCCAGGGGGCGATTAACTTTAAGAGAATTTATAATAACACCGCTCACAAACGGAGATGACATATCTTTAGAAATACGGCATATCCTAAGACACGATGTCGAAAAGATTTGTTGCTTCTACCGATCCGCATTGCGTTCCCGTACTAGATTAGAACTCGTGCCTTCTGTGGGTTAATATAAATGGAAAATTGCAAGGCACCTGATCGAATTATTAATATTGATAATATTAACAATTCGATCAGGAGCGATGCGATTAACAAGCACTATAATAATTATCGGCTGCAATAGTTTTGTCCCTGTGAATCTATACATTGTTTTTAATCTTACATGCTCCTAAGGCTCAAATATTTAACAATATGTAACTAAAACTTTGTTCTTGTAAATTTAAACATAATAATAAGAGCAGATTTTTATTTATGGTCATAAAATAGTTTCTGAATATTTCTTCATAATTCCTTTAAATTTAAAAAAATGTGTATAAAAAAATTATTAGGTTAAACCCAATTTACTACTTTATAACTGTAATTTGAATATTTTTGAACAAATTGAATATTAATATACAAAACCTATTTCGATTTTTAAATTGTAACTAACGATTTTCTACGCTAACATATTAAAATGTAGAGATAAGTTTCAAGGGGTTAGGCTCTAACTACCAATCGACATTCTACACGTTAAAAATTATCATTTGAAATTCACCTACGTAAATTATGATTTGAATTAGCAAGATAACAAAAATAAACCGCTTTTATTAAAAACAACTATTATATCGTGGGAAGTTACTGATAAACAGGTATAGATATTATCACATGACGATAAATACATAGCAAGATTAACGATAGGATAACATTGATTGAACTTTGGATTTCCAAAATAAACCACTGGTATCTAAAAAATGATTTTAAAATGATTTCATCACATAATACAATTCAAAATTTACAACAACATAATATTACGTATTAAAATAAAAATCACAAAACCTTTTCAAGTTTAGCGGTTTGGTTCGTTATTTAAAATCTAAACGCTCTGTTAATCTAGACCTATAAAAAAAACTTTATGTATTTATAGTTTTTTTCTGACACTCCGATACATTAATCACAATAAATGTAAAAAAACCTTTTTAATTGTACTTAATTTAAATTAAAATGTTAATTGTGATTTTTATTACTGTAAGCACTAGTTTTAAGGTTTACTATTATATTTTGGTATAAATATGTGTTGATCTTTTTGATAGTTACATAAAAAAAATCATAAAGTAAAACGACAATCAATTCACTTATCTATAAGGCAATTAAAATAAAATAATAACAAAAAAGTCACATTGAAAATAAGATAAAAGTTTCTACTCGGATCCAAACAAATGATTCATAAACGGGTTTTCTGTCAGGCGTGCGGATGTAGGAAGTAATTTCTTGAGAGATAAGGGTCAATATAAAAAAGTAATGCAATAATCATATATGTGTGTTTCGACGGTGTATGATTGACGCATTACACTGACATCATACTCCACATACTTATGCGATAATATAAATAACAGTTAACTCTCTCCGGTTTCATTTCTTCGGTTCATATAACATTATTCAGAGGAAATTATGATGAACTAAATTTCAGCCTCTTGTGTTAAGTGTGCACTGTTGACTAGATCATTTCTTCTGTGTCACGAACAAGATCTGACATAACGGGAGTACTGAACATGATCTATATTCCACGTTATTAATGATGGGAACCAGTGTACAATACGAGGGTGGATTGAAAAGTACTCGGCCTAACCAAGAAAATAAACACATACTAAATCAGTTATATTTTTATTTTTCTACATAATCACCATCAAGTTCAATACACTTTTGCCACCTCCCCTTCCAAGCATTTAGACCGTTGAAAAAAAATGATTCTTCCTTAGAGTCAAAATATGCGTCTACAGCTGCTTTGACCTCGTCGTTTGTCGAAAATCTTTGACCTCCCAAGTGCTTTTTTAGGTTAGGGAACAGAAAGAAGTCTGATGGTGCCAGATCAGGTGAATACGGCGGATGCGGTAACAGTTCAAAGCCACAGTTGTGAATTTCAGCCATTGACTGTACTGACGTGTGAACACGGGCGTTATCTTGATGAAACAGGACTTTTCTTCTGAGCATTCCTCGACGTTTTTCTTTTATTTCCTCTCGTAAACGACGTAGTAAGGTGCAGTAGTAATCAGAGTTTATAGTCTGACCCCTTTCAAGATAATCAATCATAATCACACCTTTCGAGTCCCAGAATACTGAAGCCATCACCTTATTTGCCGACAAAATCGACTTAGCCTTTTTAGGGGGTGGTGAACCAGGTCTTCTCCACTGTTTTGATTGTTGTTTTGTTTCCGGTGTACAGTAATGAACCCATGTTTCGTCAATAGTAACAAAACGATTCAAAAAATCATCTGCATCGGCTTCAAATAACTCCAAACAGTCGCGTGAAATAGTCAATCGCGTCCTTTTTTGTTCAACTGAAAGCAGTCGCGGAACCCACCTCGCAGACACCTTGTGGAAACCCAACTCGTTGACAATGATGTTTTGAGTTCGTTCATAAGAGGTGCCTATAATCTCGGCTATCTCTCTAATTTTTAATCTGCGGTCTCCCATTATTAAATCAAGTACTTTTTTAATATTTTCGTCAGTAGTTGACGTCGAAGGCCTTCCAGAGCGGGGTTCATCTTTCACACTCTCTCTACCACGCTTAAATTCTGCTATCCATTTTTTGACGGATGAATATGACAGAGCACAATCGCCTAATGTACTGACCATGTCATCATGGAGGGCTTTTGATGATAGCCCCTTCTTATGGAGGTACTTAATGACGTCACGCTGCTCGATTTGCTCCATTCGCGGAAATTATGTCCGATTACTTTGTTAATAAATTTATAAAATCACAACTATTTATCGCACACGTTTCTAACTTCACACAATGAACTAGTCTGAACTGAACTAAATAATGTGGGTAGATTTGGTTTTTAGAATTGAATGGATCTGTGTTAGGCCGAGTACTTTTCAATCCACCCTCGTATTTACTCTCCCTTCCTTCTTACATCCTAAAATGAAATAGCTAATAAAATATTAAGTATATCTATATATTCACGTCAGTCTATCTAAGTAGACGTGCCAACAAATATAAACTTACCAAAGCAGAGCACTCGTACACAAGAGAGTGCAATTCCATTAGCAAAACTTTGTCGTCATAGTTCTTCGATACTGCAGTTTTTTAATCCATTAGAAATACTCCTTTGAACAGTATTTTGTGGCGGAGTAAAAACTTAATCGAACCTCGTTTTTATATATTATTAACTAAAGCCCTCCCCCTTTACAGCTCTTTCACTGTGATGTCTCATGATATTTAACGAGGAGATACGTAGGCAAATAGAAATAACCGACATAGAGCATTAGGTTGATTGACAGTTAAAGTGGTAGTGAGCAAGCCCCATAGAACGCAAAACAACTGGCCGCTGTGGCTTTAAGCTTTTAAAATGGAGATCACGGACTGGCATTGTTAAAGACGTCGGAAGGCAAAAGTCACTTCAAGTTAGGCCAATTAGCTACGTAGCCTATTAGTTGTTGTTCTCTTACGAATGAAATGATAATTATGATGTTAATTAATAAGTAATAATTATCCTCCTGTATTAACAATACAAATTATTATTTATATAATAATTTTTATATAATAATAATTTTTACAGTTATACTTGTATATTCATTTGGCCTAAGTTTGTGGGATAAAAGAGACTTTGTTTGGTATAGAGCAATGCTGTTTGATGTTTGGCATTTACACTTACACCGGGTGTGAGATGGCTTAGCTCAAAAGGCGCTTAACATAAATCGATTTGCGGTAACTAAACTCAAGTAGTCCCTCAGGAATCTCGGCTTCGATCGTAACAGAAGCCGAAAAACATGGTTCTTTGGCTGACGTTCCATCGAGTGGACGATACCCCCTTTTTGATTTTAATATTCGTTATCTAACTATTGTCCAATCACTACATATCGAACTAGCTGTCCCCCAACCGCTTTGCATTGCCGGCACTAACTTTTGTTGGTGCACCTTCATATGATCCGTTCTTTATAATTATAAACACACCAAAATAAAAAATACCGGCCAATTTTTATACTTATAAGAGGTAATAATTTAAAAATTATGTTTTTCATATTTTAACGAACACCTTCTCAGCTCATGTCTCTTAAAAAAAAGTAAAAGTAAAGTCTTATAAAATATAACAAAAATGTGATTTCTTAGGCGTTAATATATATTTAAGACATTCACTTTTTTTCCCTTTTGACTTTCTATACACTACGTATAGGTTTTATGTAAAAGGTTTTATAATACGTTTATAATTTGTCTTAAACACGTAAAATATGATCAAAAAGTTTAATTATTTAATTTATATCAGCGATCTACGAAAAACAAAAGCGGATAAATTTCAGTCACTAAAATTGAAAAGCGAAGACATTTACTGGCCCTAATATTATTTAAATAGTAAATGTAAAAAATTACATCGCACTACAATTGTTCGCAGATAAATCAATGTCAAAAGGGATAGATGTTGTTAAAGCTTTTATCTGACGTGTAATTTTCTTGCAAAATTAAGCATTCTGCTACGATGACAGCAACTTAATAAACAAGTTTAAAGTTAGAAGCTTTATATTTATACATAAGACCTGCCATAAATTAAGCCTCGAAGATTAAAATAGTTGATGGATTTAAACATCTACAGTACCGAACATTGTTGCTGGTTATAGAATTAAAAATTTGCGTTTTTAAAATCTTTGACGGTTTTCTTGACTATGTGGAGATTGCGGAGCACTCCAATTAATGTTAATAATATTCGCAAAACTCATTTAATTCTACCGATGCTTACTATGTCGTTTTCGCATTGACGTTCTTATGTCATTCGTAGAACTCATTAATTTGGATAACATATGTGGAGTTGCCCACAACTGTTACATTAAGCTGGAAACAAAATTACAGTGTATTTTATACTTATTATAGTTTATACATGCAATTACTGACCTATTTTATGTGGGTATCATTATAAGAAAGAGGTAATCAACCTTTCATTCCGAACGATTTGTTATCAAAATACTTTGCATTGTATGGTAATCTACCCACACTTATAACGATGGGCATAAGAACAAGGTTAAACCGGCCCACTCTATATTTAATAAAAGAAGGAATCGAACGATGGCTTTATTTTTGGCTTTTCTTATTTAAAAATACCACAGATGTTGTGTCAATAATAATAATTATAATATTACTCTTAATGTAGATCAATGTTTATATGTTTTAATTTTTAAAGTACTTATAACCATGTAACAGTTTGAAAAGCACTAATCAGCGGAACGTAACGGTAATATAACGGCCAGTAAGTCACCTTTCAATGTCGTTAATATTTATAAGAGTATAATTACGTATTACTTCTTTTAAAATGTCACTTTAAAGAAAGTCTTATGAATTTTATCGTTGGTATGCGGAAATATGATGAAGAATGAAATGAAACTCTACCGTACGCAATTTGGAAAACGTCGCGTGCCATTTTCAGAGTAAATCAGAACTAAAATAAGACATACCTCCAACATATTACATTCCAACGAAAAGCCAGATACCACTTCATAGTTATATATAGTATAGTCTTTTCATATTTAACCTTTGAATAAATCATCTTTGTATCAAGCGATTACAAAAACAAATATAAGAACGTTAAATAACATTGAAAAGATGGAAATAAAAATAAGGACAGATGCATAATGAACTAGATAATCATATTTATTAGAAATAAAAGGTTTTGAATGTTGTTTTTAAATTATTAACGCGAATTTATTTAAATTTCTTTGTATTTAGAGACAAAATTTCTTTAACAAAATAGTTAATATTTTTGAAGCAATTTTTCTCCCGATAGGATAGTATTAATAAAGAATATACGAAGAAATTTGAAGCCTTCGTAGTGTGTACAGGAGAATGCTGAGAATATCCGGGAGAAATAAAGTTGAAAAATGAAACACTGTTAAGGAGCATGAAGAGAAATCAGAAATGCTATACAAAATAAAAACAAGGAAGCTACAATATTTAGGCCACGTGATGAGAAACTCAATCCGAACTACTGCAGCTTATCGTACAGGGTAAGATTCACAAGAAGTATAGTGTGGATAGATAGATAGATAAATGAATGCCCTGGCTGAAAAACTTACAACAGTGGTTTAGAAAGAGCACCCGTTGGCTTTTCGAAGGAACGATGTCAAAAATTAGAATTAACCTAATTGTCTCCTACTATCGCAATTCGATGTCATTTTAAGCAGAAGAAACACCTTTAATGTTCACTATAAGAAGTATATGCTTAACAAGTATAAGTATATACTTATTACAATAGTAAACCGCATAATATACACTAAACAAAAGGTATTGGATCTATCTGTCGTTACTTCTTATATTATGATTGTAATCAATTATTTAATTTGCTGTCTTATTACCACACATGTAAGCGTATCATTGCATATTTGATAATCAAAATTTAAATAGACGTAATATAACGTAAATGTCCATATTATATTTAACAAAATTACAGCAAACACTTATTAAATGTGCCCGTCGCATTTCAATGTTATGTCTGTAAATAATAAATTAATTACATAACGATTACAGAAAGAAAATAGGAATTTAATATTGATCAATGAACGCGATAATAAAATCGAGTGATCAGTGATTACTTCAAATTAAATTGATTATAAAAACAATCAATCATCAATTTTCTTTGAAATGATGCTATGGGTTTCTTTTAATATTGGTCATATGGAATATTTAATCAGTTAAGGTTTCGTTTACGTCATAACTTGACTACATCGTATGATATCCCTTCATTAAGTTTAGACCTAATACGGATTATTCCAGGCTGTGCTCTTCAACTAGCCTAGGGTAGTGGTTTAAATGTTTATACTCGGTAATACTTTATTCGAATTTAGGTGTTCATTTTAACATTATATATATAAATTCATTTAAAGAAACACGACTTAAAAACCTCAAAATCGAAATAATTACCACGAATAAGTACTTTTATTATTTAATAAAACTTATTATAAATATGTGTTCGCAATTTTAAACACTACTTCATCATCACCATCATTTCAGATTTGGGACGTCCACTGCTGTACATAAGCCTCCACCATATAAGGCATATAGGACTCTCTTGAAGCGGCCTGCTTCGATGAACATAACAAGGTTTAACTACGAAACATCTAGACCAATATCCCTCAATGCCTTCAGACGAAAGTCCATGGCCAATTCTTACTACTAGTGATGACTTAAAGCATTGAGTCGTACTTCCAATGGCTGTTCTCGGAATTTTACTATGCGATCGCATCATGAATTAAGAGATCCGTAGATAAAAGAAAGATATCGTCATAGCTCAGCGGATTAGCAAGTTGGATTGGCAGTGAGCAGGCCACATAGCGTTCAGAACTATCAGCAGCCGCAGGGGCCTTAAAGGTTCTGGAATGGAGACCACGGATTGGCTATGTTACTTAAATTACATAAATTTTACCTTATAACACCACTGTACTATTTGTAGCGCTTCGATCTCATAAAATAATTATAAGTATATAAATTTTTATTTTTCGTTCTTCAATTTATTCTCCTTTATTTCACCCTGTAAGTTTCCCATCTTTTTGTAACTATATTTTATTCGTATTTAATGGAATCAGGCGTTACCTCGCGGAAGTCCATCCTAAGTAAGAAAAGGACCAATATTTAGCCACTTCCGCACAT
Organism: Battus philenor; assembly: GCF_028537555.1. Classification (NCBI taxonomy): domain Eukaryota; kingdom Metazoa; phylum Arthropoda; class Insecta; order Lepidoptera; family Papilionidae; genus Battus; species Battus philenor. The sequence continues at coordinate 9,240,579 of NW_027181704.1, forward strand.
GCAGTGGTAGAGAGGCAAGTCTTCACTCTGTGTTTGGCACTAATCGGTGTAACATAACTCCTGAAGATGCCCCGTGGAGGGGTGAAACACGTGTTGAGTAATTTGGCGGTGGCGGTTGTGTGATTCACATTGTTTGCCGCATACGCATTTATCAGCGGGCTGGCGGGCGGTGCATTTTATTGCACGACTACCACTGCATGTGCGGAAGTGGCTAAATATTGGTCCTTTTCTTACTTATATTTTATTCGGATAGAGATAATATCACTCTCAGCAAGTAAAAGGAACTGATTATTGTAGTTAGTTTCAATAATTATACAGTAATATGTTATTCATAAAGTAGGCGTTTATAAATATTTATTTGCATACACCTACTTTGTAAAAGGTGTGCAAGTAAAAAAATTTATGAATATTTTTTTTTTTTTTTTTAACAGGCGAAGAGGACCGTTTGCCCCTGTAAATGCATAGTTCGGTATTACTAACCATTATGATGTTTTGAATTTTCTGATATTGTTTCTTTTTTGTTTGTTTTGAATTATTATTTTAACGTGATTTTATGTTTTATACATGCAACATATGGTAACCGTATAAACAAAGGGAAGTAAATTTATATAACACGTAGAAATAATATTTAAAAAAATAATTTATTAAATAGTAATAATTATAACACTTCCATTATATTTTAAAAAAATACCAATACCATTTTGTGGTGCAGCATCTGGTCAGTAAATTTTTTCACCAAAATGAGAAAATAAAAAGAAAACAATCCTGTAAATATGTTGCTTATTTATTACAAATATCAAACAATTTAAATGTATATGGCAATATCAAAGCATCGAAGCATTGAGAATATTTAAGATGCCACTGGAATGGCCAAAGTTTTATTTCTAGATAAAATAGTATGACCTCATCATGACGAAGTTTCGATTATATAGCATTTTGTTTAATAATCAAGGTCTCTACAATGCTTATCTTGACGTAAATACCAAGCCCTATATTTATAATGATTTTACAGGTTGGTACTTTCGAGAAAACTAAGTGTCTGATAACTAAATACGCAACATTTGTTACGTATTTAGTCAACGTCAACATCTTGTTGGTTAATAGCACTTAAGGTAAAAAGGAACACTTTCACACAAAAAGCAACACGTGTAGAGTGGCTAATAATTCTACTTGTGTCTCTCTAGAGACCTCCGAATGTCCTACTTATTATTGCGTACCATTATTTAATTTTGGAATCAACGGTAGGCACATAAAATTGTATTAATTTTGTCATTTTATTCTTTTTTTCTTCGAAATAGATGTGATAAACTTATGAACAAATTATAGCTTTAACATCGTACCTATGTGTGTAAAACATGTGCTGATATTTTTTAATAACTCCCCTCTCAATAAATTTAAATGTATAAAATGATTAACATCGTACCTACGTGTGTAAAACATGTGCTGATATTTTTTAATAATTCCCATCTCGATAAATTTAAATGTATAAAATGATTAACATCGAACTTACGTGTGTAAAACATGTGCTGATATTTTTTAATAATTCCCATCTCGATAAATTTAAATGTATAAAATGATTAACTTCGAACCTACGTGTGTAATACATGTGCTGATATTTTTTAAAAATTACTATCTCGATAAATTTAAATGTATAAAATGATTAATATCGAACCTACGTGTGTAAAACAAGTGCTGATATATTTTAATAATTCTCATCTCAATAAATTTAAATGTGTAAAATGATATCTAAATTACGTGGGCTGAAAATTACTTATTAAAATATTACAGAACTTTTTTTTAACATTTTTGTAGTAATAGTAGCGGGGCTCACCCAGCCAGCCCCTTCGATGACACAAACCCAGCGCGACCCAGTCGGCCGGCAGAACTCGTGGCTAGCGCGCCTAAGTTTGTCTAGTCAGTGTTACTGATTGTGTACTGAATGAGGAGTTAAGTGTGGAGGGCAGCGTAGACCACTCGGTAATCTAAGGAAGGATACTGATTCTAGTAGGATCGCCCATGCTGTACGCGGCGGCGGCGTCAGGGGACCGACGCCTTTTACGTAACGGACGGTAAGAAGTGTTGTCAATGATTTTTGAGCATCGCACGCGTTTTTCCGTGCGGTGAGCGGTCGCCAGTCGAGTAGTTGCTGTAGTTTGTGAGTTTTCGCTTGCAGTGTAGTGAGTGTCTGAAGCGTGTGGTGTGGGGTGAGTGGATTGTGGGAACCCTGCGATAGGGTGGCTGCGTGTTTGCCCTTGGCGAAGAACGCTGTGTCGTCGGCGAAGAGGGCAAGGTTGACCTTCGGGTCGTTGGGTATATCGCTGGTGTAGAGCGAGGAAAGCAGAGGGAACAAACAAGAGCCCTGGGGGTCGCCTGCCCTGAGGGGGCGGGGGGAGGCACTCTAAAGGCACGATTCGATAAGAAGGCTTCTATGACCTTGACGAGCCGCTCGGGCACACCCATTTTGTACAGCTTATACAATAAGCCGTCGTGCCAGACCTTATCGAATGCTTTGGCGATATCTAATAGAACAGCGCTCGTGGTCAGAGAACGAGTTTTTGCGAAACCCGCTAAAATGTGTTCCGTGGATCGGTAGGCTTGATGGGCACTAGAATGATGAGCGAGGAATCCGAATTGTCCGTCGGGAATAAGCCCAAGTTCACGGGAAATCTGCTGAAGGCGCTTGAGTAGTACGCGCTCGTATAGTTTCCCAAGAGTCCTGAGCAGACTGAAAGGGTGGTAAGAAGTGGAAAGGTTGGGTGGTTTATCTGGCTTTTTAATTCCTATCACTACTGCTTCCTTCCAGGCGTTAGGAAAAGTGCAGCTTGTGATAAGCTTGTAATAAAAATCGAGACAAGGACGAGTATGAGGTGGGGGGGAGAATTTTGAGAATCCTGTTGGAGATGCCGTCAGAGCCGTGGGCTGATTTATTTTTAAGGCCCCTAATTAGGTCAGTGACCTCGTCGTAGGTTACAATGGGGATGTCTGGTCCGGAGGGAAGATAAACCGATCGGAGTCGGACCTCTTTTTCTACCGCGCGCAGATGTCATGGGTCCACTGGAGTGGTTGAGGGAGTGCATTGTTTCTCCATGCTGTCAGCCAAACATTGTCGAACAAACAAACCAAAACCTTGTAGATGTCATCGAAGGCAAGAGAGTTGTCGTGTGTCGCGTAAGAGGGGAGGGGTGTGGGGATATTTTACTGTTTTGATACATTAAGCCAGCAGGCCTGCGGTCAGATTCCAATTCGTGAGGCACATCGATTGATCTAACGAGTAACGCGTCGTTTTTGAATAAGGTTAAGTCTAAAGTAGACGCCCTGTGAGTGGGTTGGTGTATGGGGAACCGGGTGGATGCGGGCGGGGCCATTATGGAACCGGCCGCCGCTTGGGTGCAGGCCCGGTAGTTAGCGGGGTGGACGACCGCTTGGCAAAGGACGCACGCTGGCAGTTCTTCTGCGTCGGCCGTGCGAGTGCAATCCTGGGTGCCGTGATCGCCCAGGCATTTGATGCACCTCAGACGAGCATAACAGCTACGGCAGAATACTCGTACAGTTGACAGCGATGACACTGTCCGACTAAACCCTTCTTGTGAGGGGCTTCGAAAGTGAGGCCTGAGAGGGAGTAGATCCTCCTGGCCTCAAAAATCTTTTTTCCCTTCGTGGTGAGCATCACTAGGGGGATTGGTTTATTGGTGCGAGAGCTGGACATGCGCTTCGCACTGACTATTGGTATGTTTTGCTGCTTTAAATCAGCAAGTGTCCTCCGTGGAGATTTTTACCGGGAGGCCTCGGGCTACAACGCGGAGTAGTCGTTCCTCGGGTAGGGCACAAGTGTGGAACGACAGTCCCACTGCCCTGAGGTGGCGTGTTAAAACACGGAAGTGGTCCACCGTGGTAAGGTGGCGCTTTCGGGCATGATATTATTATATATATATATATATATATATATATATATATATATATACTGAATGTTATCATTGTAGGATCGACGTTCTCTAATGGATGCCACTACACTTAAAAATATTTGTGCTGGCCATGTTTACTGTTCGGAACTGTTGTCCGAGGTAAACTTTTGAATTCCTGCAGCAAAAACGCGTTCTGGATCTTTCTTCTTTTTATCAACGGCTAAGACAAATATCAGTAAACGTGCACCCTTATACAGAATGTGTGACCTCCACAATTCATATATTAGTAATATTGATATATTATTGTTCTCTCTCGTATCTATTAAAAGACAATTTCATTCAAAATTATTGAATACACACAATACAATATTAACCTCATTAGAACGTGACGGCTTGCTGTGACTCGTAATTATTGCGGTGTGATCTGCAGAATGCGCTGGATCTTTGATACCTGTTTAGTAATGTTTTGCTTTGTTTTGTCACTGTTTGACTTTAAATCATTAAATGTTCTTAGTGAGATAGTTATAAGGTAACAATTGTAACTAATTTTATATTTCTTAGTTTCAAAGTTTGTACTTCCTTAGTGGCTTTTGTTACTGTTTATCTCCAATGAAGTAAATAAATAAATATGCTTAGGCTGCCTAGCCAGGGTGAGAGCCTCTTGTCTTGTAGGTCAATGGGCGGTGGACGCTTCACAATTGTTTCTCATTCAATGTTATAGAAAAATTCCGATAGATCAATCCGGCTATGGCTCGTTGGGCGTCTATAAACTTGCAAATGAGACCCTTTTTGTCACGAAAATATACTTCGTTAACGTGATTACACGATCAATATCCTCTTAAAGTAATTTCATAGGTAATTTTTACGCCGCTCATAATTTCCCTGGAGATGTCTAATGCCAATTTGTTGTTACTGTACTTACCGTAACGTGCCTAATGAGTTTCATGTTTTAAATAAAATTCATTTCTTTTTTCTTTTTTACGTCTTACTTCAGAGACATGAAAAGTTACTGTCTTTTGGTACGAAATATTAATGCTATTATCTATGAAATCAAAAAATCTATCCAGTGAAATTTTAAATAGTTTCTTCGCTATTATATAGAAGAATATCAAACTCTTCTTCGTCTATTTCAACGACCCTTTGCTAAACTTTCATAATGAGCAATATTTTTTAACAACACTTCATTCATTATGGAGATGAGTGCTAGTTAAGTTCTTTTATTCGTAGAAATATAAACGTATTAAATAAAATTATAATTAGCCATTTAATGTTATACCGAGAAAAATGATATTTCTGAGAATAGCCTAAGGCTAATTATAATTTTCAACCTAAAAATAAAAAAAAACCTTTAATGTAAGCATTAATAAAATACATGTTGAATAATTCTTTATGTAAATAGTACTAGACAGTATATATACACCGAAATCAACTCAAGCTTTTAGTTTTAATTGATCATGTAACATACACTCATAGTTTTATATCAGCCGATGGACGCCCACTGAGAGGCATTAGTCTTACCCAAAGATCGCTGTAATGACTGATCTCGCGCCCGTGCCCGTGTCCAATGACTTTCCGCGACTTTGACTACGTCAATCTACCTTGTGGGGGCCTATCTATGCCGCGTCAAAGGTTCGTGGTCACCACTCGATAACATTTCTGTCTCCTTAGGCTAATGGCTGCACGAGCCCAATGCTCTCATTTTCTTTAAACTGGTAATTTTTCGAGCTACGTCAGTGGCTCAGGTTCTTGTGCCAAAATCGTCATTTTTGATTACGTAACAATGAATACTAATAATTTATTATCAGAAGTCAGTTGGCGCGGCTAGTCGTAGATCCCATTTTGTTACAAAATGTTTAGATAAATTAATTTGGTAAGACTCCCTTAATATCCCAAGGGAAATTATTTGCCTTGTAGAATGTAAGCCTAAACAGTTTATCCGTTGCATTTAAAATATTATAAAAGTTTCTTTCATTTGTAGGAATAATTTTATTTTTAGCAAAAAAATTTTAATTAATATATCAAATATATTTGTGGCAACTAAGAAACCAAACTAAGAAACCTATCTAGACAGCACCGCACCTTTTCTGCTATCAAACCATAGTATGGGTCCCACGTGAAAGGTCTTTGCTTTGGTTATAGATGTAAAAGCTTTTAAAATATGAATGTACAGCTTATTTGCTGTCGATAATATAAATATAATAGTGGAAGCCCAGCGGTAGAGGCTTGATACTTGCGAACCCAGGTAGCGGGTTCGTTTCCTGGGACGGTACCTTATATAATTCACACTTTGTGGATTAATTTTAGATTTTTTAAAATTGCCTGTCCTCACAAATAGTATTACAGGTGATAGGCAGCAGCGTCCTGTGCGTACTACGACACCATAGTATATCCTCCATAGATATTTTCGAAGAAGGCCTATGTCTCGCAGTGGGCGTCTATAGGCTGAAAAGAGAAATGTATAGTACAACTTTTCCAAAAACCAATGCTTTCAGAAATTATATAAAAAAGTACTTTAAAATTTTAAAATATATAAATCAATTGTAATATGTATAAAAAGTAAATAACATAACAAAAAAAAAAATAATACTGATTTTTGGTAAAAATAAAGATAAGAAATGTATATTACGGAATTTAGCAAATTTATTTAATTTAATTTTACCCCAGAAAATGACCTAGATGTTCTCTTATATAAATCTTTAGTGTGCATAACATCCGACCTATTCGAAAGTAACAATATATTTCTATATCCGAATTAAAAAAAACATTTACTTGTTTTTTATAGGCATTCCGTTTTCATTAATAACAGAGAAGCGGATTTATTTTAATTCACGATCACGAGCACACACGAAGCTACAGAAAGGTAACAAACCTGTCATCATGAAAATACTTTTAAAAGTTAATGTTATCAGCTTAGAGAGAAATATATAAAAGAAACTTCAATAGCTACATAAATTTGTCCACGACTTTGTTACATTTTCCGTAGAAACAATTTCAGAATTTGAAAAGCCATTTAATTACAGTGAATCGATGAAAAGAACATTTCATTGCCGAGCCCGGTAGCATTTGTCGAAGACTGCTCCACATTTGTTTCTTTTTCTGACAAACATAAAGGCATCAGTGCGGTGCAGTGTAGTGTTTCATCTCCCCCCAGGCATCGCGCTTTTTAATATTTGTCCAATGGAAAATTCAAGTTTTACTCAGTACCTTTAGTAAGAAAATTTTACATGGTTGCGGTTTTTTCATTTGACGTGAATAATGAGTAAAAATTAATAAAAATCTTTTCTTAGTTACATTTTTGATTAATTTATTATTTTAGCGTTAGTATTCCAATAATTCGGTGTGAACTTTAACAATTACATCATTGCTGTATTTAAATAATCAATTATAGTTTTATAATTGTTGTACTGACCCATATAATTGCGTATTATAAGTACTTTCCACTGAATCATGTTTATTGCACTTGTCACTCAGCTGCAGTCGTCAAGTACTCGTGTAGCTGAGCGAAATCTCGTAAGTGCTCCTACCATACTTAACCACACGCGCCCACAGCAATCAAATATTATTCTGATTTCATTTTCGCTTGTTAATAAAAATTGATCTTAGTTAATACTTCACAATATTATTCTACAGAGTGTCTCAATTTTTATTATGTACAAACTTTAAATGTGGCCTACATTTAAAGTTTAATAAATTAAAAATAAATTTCCTAGTTATTTTTAATGTTTTTTTTTTTCAACGTAAAGACTCGACTGTCGTGTCTGATCTTGCCTATTTTACTAGCTAAAGATAGAGGTAGCCATCGAAGCCATGTCGTTCATATGGCCTCGACCAAAAGAGAACAACTACCAATAAACCATAGGAGGTACGGTATTCAGGAGTATCAAACCAAACTTGAAATTTAAGATCTTGTATAACTTTTGCTTCAATAATTCTAGACGTGTATAGAACATTCATGTTCAAATGTCAGTCCAAATCAGAAAACTCAATTAAAGTTGCTCGAAAGCCTTTACGACCTGCAAGTAGTGCAGCATGCAACGTACAAACAAACATAGTTAAACTTGCCTCTGTATTTCACTATTGCACTAATCCAAAATCCAATGCGTTCCATTTACGTATACAGTGAATCGTTTAGCTAAAGTTTAGTCTGAAACTCTTGGGACTACTAGAACATTATGCATATACCAAAAAACTAACAAAATGTTATATAAATATATAAAACCTTAAAATGTATCATTTTATATTATTTTAATTAAAACTTACGTGTCTGTACAATGGTATACGTCTAAAGTTTTTTGGATTAATATTTTTTATCTACTTCGCTCGTTAATGCAAAGTAATTTAAAAATAATAAATAATGTTGTTTTAACATCTACAATGTACTCCACATTGTAGATGTTAAATAAAATTACATTAAATAAATATTTATTCTGCAGATGAAATAAGCTTTAGTTTACGTTTTATAGTGAATAATGTAGTGCACTTTATTACTTACCTTGTATCGTTCATATTAGCGTTCCATATGCCTATATTAAAATTTTACAAAAAAAATATATAAACACAAGAAATGTCACATAATTTTTAAAGCAGAAAAAATATTTAAACACTTCGAGGAGCATGGTACATCTCAAGTGGCGTTGGATCGGGGAAGCGTGCTATCAGCTCAGCGGACCTGTGTTTTAATAACAAACATTCCAATGCGCCCGCGCACCAACCACAGGAGTTTAGATCCACTACACGGGGGAAGGACTCTGGCTCTGGCCTACTATCTACTATCAGCGCTCCTCGTTTCGACCTGCTGCCGCCTGACCAGTCCTGGGAGATAGTGCGGCTGCTTACACCACCATCAGGGTAGTACCAACCTGCGGTATAAAATAAGACCAAGCCTTCTGCCCACAACCCTAGGTTTAAAATTATTTTAAAAATAATTAATATGAATTTGCCATGGTATGCTTAAAAAAATAAATAAAGAAATAAGTTTCACTATTTACTCCTAACAACTTTATTCTTCAAAACAAAAACAAAAGACTTAGTGTTACCACATAATAATTTACATCATATGTAACTCTAGAAATACATACGATCCTCATTACGGATTGTTCTGGAAATTTATTTTACTCGTATTGTCCTGTGTTTATATCAAGTAGTAAATAGAACGGAACATGTGCTTTGGCGAAACTTAACGGGCACTTGCAAAATAAAGTGACTGCATAAGAATTATTTGTTTATTTCACAAATGTTAAGTTGGGTTTGAAATAAAAATTATAAAGAAAGAAAACAGGGGAGAATCAATCCAAAGACAAATTACTAACTAAATCTAAATTTCTTACGCCTTTACTACTTTGTTTGCTTTTTACTTCGTTTTTTTTTAGTCGATTTTTTTTCTTTTGTATAAATTTAATAGCTTATAATCACAACAACAACATCTTCTGTATTAGCATGCTATTCCTAGGGCGTAACAATACATATATTTTAATTAACTTGCATGGTTTAAATGGCTTAAAATATGTTTATGTTTACGATAGAAATAAAATATGAATTTTGCTCCAAAAATGCATACTCGTTACTACATTGATTATAGTTTATGTTGTAAAAGTCGTTTAAAAATTCTTAATTCATTAGTGCACAATCAAAATCTTTTATTATAATTACACAATCAAAAATCCAATTTCGAGTAAGTGTTTGATGAGACACTGAGTCTGCGTTTATTGCGATTGTTCGACCATCAATCGAATGGGTGTTGCTTTGACGAGCTGTTCGACGTGATATTTATGGCCACCGCTGCTTTATACAGAGAGACTTTATGTTTTAGACTGTATTAGTTACAGAACACACAAACTGAGTTGTTGAATGTTTTCTCTTAAATAATTTTGACACCAAATCTTTTACAAATGGTAATGTACATTCAACCCTAATACTGTTATCCTTACACTACTATGACCGATTTTATCAAGTAAAACATGTCTGAATACTCGTAATCAAATGAAGTAGATTGCACCAGAAGTGGGACACACGTCTTTGTTGAGGCTGCTTTCAACCAGTATTATTGGCAATTTATGGAGGAGGCCTATGTCTAGCAGTGGACTTTCTACGACTATAATCATGATGACGATGTTAAAACAGTTGTGCAAATATTATAAAATCTTAGTAGTCCCCTGTAGTTATGAAGTAGATACGTATAAAGTACTGAAATGGTTTTTGTTCTGACAGTAATTTCTTAGTCTTATTTATTGGTTCTATAGACGTGACTTTTATGTAAATTATTAAATTTGAACAACGCGTATAGCAATCGGTTGAAATGATTTTCTAACATTATTTTCGTCAAAACATAATGTAAGACTTGAAAAAAACGGTATGCTATTATTAAGAATGTGAGTATAATCGTATTTTTATACCATATTTAACATTAAATGCAGTAAAAAAATATTCATATTTAAAAAAAAATAATTAAAATTTCTCGGCATGTCGGAAGTTGCCAGGCGTCTAGTCAACTACTGCAACAATAATGTATTTGTAAATACTTTGTATTATTAAACTATTTTCTATGTACATATATTATATGTGAAACATCCATAGCATGTAGGAGACATAATTAAGCCGATGCAATAATGAGATAGACGATTATTCCTCTGCGTTTATTAGTGTTTATATGACAAATAGTTACATAAATCAAAGGAAATGTCATTGTACCAAGCAACCTGCGGCCAAGTCAAATGTTAACGGTGATTAATATAATACTTGTTCAAACATCAACGTGTGAAAGAAGAATAAATAGACGAAAAAATTGTAAAAAAATGTTTACCGTTAAAAGTTTCGTTATTTTGCTGTTTTGTGGGAAATATCCCTGATGCAAATTTGAAAAGTTATTAGCATTACTGTTATAGTGTAAATATTAGCGAACAACATATGAAAAATCGGTATGCTATGGAATATCTATGTATTGTAAAAAATGTCAGGAATTTAACGTAATCTTACGAACTTCAAATTCAGCCAAAGAAAGAAAAAATCTTGTGATACAGGATGTCATATGGCAGAATTCGGGTTTAAAATTAAAATAAGAAAAACTACTTTATTTAAATATTTATTTCAATAAATACAAAAAGTAGATTCGTATGCAATTTATTTCTTAAAACTTATGTTGTCTAAATGGTGACCATCACGTCGCCCACACTTTTGGGACCTGGCCTTGGTTTTTCATGCCGCTTGCTGCAGAAGTGATTGAAGAATAGTACTAATCTCTTCAGCAGCAGTTTCGTTCTCTTTTTAGCATGTTCTGCAAAGAGAACTGTCCGTAACACCTAAAGTAAACAGATCTTTGTTACAAAGATCACTAGTCAGACCAGTTAAGATACTTACCACTGGGGGCGGACGGGATCGCGACAGCCGACTTAGAGTATAAAAGTAGAAGCAGAGAGCCATGTGTGATCTGGGATATGTATAAATACTATTATGGAAAAAATTAAACATCCAACTCTTTTCACTCATGTGAGATATAGCCGAAGGTGAGGCATGCTCTCATAATTCTAACCAAGATGTCCATTATTAGTTCCATACCCAGTGGGGTAAGGGCAGCAAGGCAGGAATAAAAAACACCCGGCTCTGCTGCTTTGAATGGAAGTAAAATGCCCAAAGTCCATCTGACTTTTAAATGATCTCCTCAGCCAGGGCCTCAGCGCCTCCATTACTGCGTAAACTTCTTCAGCTTCTTGTATGCTAGGTAGTAGGATACTACCAGGGAAATGCGGTTCCAGCAGGAAACGCAAGATCTGATACCGAGAAAGTGTACGTAACAGATGGTACGCCCAGATGGGTGGCGAAGCAATTCTAACACAGTTGTTGGTTGCTGTGCCTGTACTATTTTGTTTATTGCTTACTTTAAATTAACTCCACTCGGATTGTTTGCTCGCACTCTTCGTTCTTGACTCTGAAGGTTAATGTTGCCCAGTGTACCCACACTTATTCACCGCACATCCTCTACTCGCAGAGGCATCTAAAAGGAAGGTTCGGTTCATATTAATGAAGAATAAATGAAAGAAACATCTATATAGACCTACTAGATCTATATCATTAAATCATTATTAAATCTGCCTAGGATCGAAAAGGGTGATAAAAAACGGTAACAGATAAAGAAAGACATAAAAAAATGTTTTGTTATACGTGGATCATAACTTTATATAGGTTACAATAACAAAAGTTGCAAATACTTATCTCATCATCGTCGCTGTACGACGTCCACCGCTGGAGACTGCCTCCTCCATAGATCGGGTTGGAAGGCCTGCAACTAGCATCTTCCGAAGCCCTTAATAATATAGTTTATACACTTTGTGTCCATTACATGTCTAATAATTTATATTTATAGCTTACACATTATTGATATCATACTTAATTATAACAGTAAGTATAGAAATACACCATTCCAAAAACTTTTGGACTCTTTTACTTTTTTTATTTTGTATCTTTTATATCCAGATTATTGTTACATTTATTATAAAATAAAACTCTTCTGCATGAAATTTTACATTAAAATTGCCAATTTTACCTCATCTAACAATTTCGTAAGCTAAGAATCCTATTAAACTACTGATTGTAAATAATATAAAACAACTGATTGTAAATAAATTTAACTACTTAAATTATTATTTTACTTAATTTGATATGTATGTTTTATCGCATTTAAATAAAGCTGTCGAGATCATCTTCCGCCAAACAGAAATATACATATCTCACAATGTAGTGGTTATAGGTATACATAGTGAAATAATTATACCACCGACATATGTACCAGGGTGAATCAAAAAGTTCTTAGAAGTGCATATATATGGAACCTTTTTGGATCAAGTTCGATATTCAAATTAAAGAGTGTCTATCACACTATATTTATGCAGACTGTCACTTGTTTTTGTCAGTTCGTTCGCATGTAATAAATTTTTTTGTGCAACGAGTTGCTAAAAAGTCAAAATTATGGATAAAAGTGGTGAGTTACGTGCGGTGATAAAATATCTCAGTTTGAAAAAAATGTCTACGAAGGAAATTTTTTTGGACATTCAGCAGACATTAGGGGGTGATGCTGTACCTTATTCTACGGTTGCGTACTGGGTGGCTGAATTTAAAACGGTAGATCAAGCTGTAAAGATGACCCGCGTTCTGGGCGGCCTTCAACCTCCGTTACAGAAGAAAATGTCAAAAAGGTTGAGAATCTGGTTTTGGAAGACAGAAGAATGACCATAAAACATATAGCTGAGATCCTAAAGATATCTTTTGGTAGCGTTCAATCCATTTTAATTGATTCACTGGGGTTCAAAAAAGTGTCTGCAAGATGGGTGCCACGAATGTTAACCGACGAAAACAAAAAGCGACGTTTGGAATTTTCCAAGCGTAATCTCGAAATGTTCCAGCGTGATTCGGATAATTTTTGCCGTCGTCTTGTCACCATGGATGAAACGTGGGTCCACCATTTTGATCCTGAAACTAAAAGACAAAGCATGTCTCTGTGTTCTGGGATAGTGAAGGAATCCTTTTTATTGGTTACATGCCAAAAGGCTAGACGATTACTGGACCCTATTATGCAAATTTAATCCCGAAAGTGCGTGAAGCGATTAAAGAAAAACGTCGTGGAAAACTGTCGTTGGGCGTGTTGTTCCTTCAAGATAACGCTCCTGCTCATCGATCGGAAGTTGCGCTCAACGCAATCCGCTGTGCTGGCTTCAATCTCCTTGACCACTCACCATATTCTCTGGACTTAGCCCCAAGTGATTTTCACTTATTTCCAAAATTAAAAGAGGAAATTCATGGAACAAAATTTCACGATAATGACGCGGTTATAGCTGCCGTAGAGGACTATTTCGAGAGTCAAGAAAATAATTTTTTTTCACAAGGAATAAGGAAGTTAGAAACGCGTTATTCTAAATGCATTGCATTGGAGGAAGATTATGTAGAAAAATAAAATATTATTATTTAAATCTTTGCATTTTTTAATATTGATTCCAAGAATTTTTTGATTCACCCTCGTACATCATATATGATTTTTGAATAAAAATTGATTTTAGCGCAACATTGTTAACGGCGGGCTTTATAACTCACCATTTAGTGAGTCAATTACAATATGCTCAATACTTGTTAATAAAACATTATATTGTAAAAAAGGAGTGTTAACTCAATAAGCGCAATAATATTTCGGAAACAGATATAATTTCACCCAATCGACTGAATCGCCCGGAGGAATAAATATTTCCCTTTGTTTAATTTCGTAAAAATAAAGCACGATGAAGATATGTTCAATACTGCTGATATTGACGTGTTGCCTTATTCGAAAATGTTATTTATATTGCCTTACTTTTATGGTTTGTTCGGTGCACTGATATTAAAAATTTTGTCCTCAAGTTACATAAACGACAAATCTTTTAACCATTATTTATTAATTCTTATAAAAATCAAATATAAATAAATCGCAAAGGCTGTTACAAGCATATTCGAATCGTCAATCAACAAAAAAGGTGCTGAAAACGTCGATTTTCAGTCCCACAAAAAGCTACCACCGGCTCGGAGGACTGTTCTGCTGAGAAGAGCCGGAGAAACTCATGACAATAATTAGCTTCCCGAGTGAGCATCAACAACATTTAATTCCACATATTAACATCAGTATAGTATTCTTGAAAAGAATAATTTCATAATAAAACTTTTTCGAATAACATGTTTTAAATATTGGTTTAAATTTCTCCACAGGCTGATCTGAAATTAGTTTTGGAATTTAATTGTACATAGACTTTATCCCATAAATGCATGTGTGCCATTAATACTTATTTAAGTGATCCTTACAGCTTATTTCACAATGAATAACTTGATCAACTTCATAATAATTATATTAAAAAGAAAATAGCACTGCTCAAATGATTACTAAAGTAAAATATATTTAAATTGCTCTTTTAGACTGTTAGACAAACGTAATAATTCGTAGATGAAAATTAATTGCAGTATTCAATTATGATTCACAATATACGTTTTAATATAAAACGAGAAATTACGTACATATGTATGTCAAAGACTGCCTCACATCTGTTCTTTTTGACAAACGGCGGCATCAGTGCGGTGTGTAGTCAATATTTCATCTCGCTAGAGGCAGCGAGCGTTTCAACATTTAGTACAAATTTTCAGTCTCTATTTTTATTTGCTTTTGTCTTCTATATAAAATGCGAGATTTGCTAAGCGTGGTTTTGATATTTGGACATTGTATGAATATAATTTCATATTATTTAGGATTTCTCCAGTAAAAATATCCATAACATAAGAGTATAATCGTAAATGATCGATACATATAAATCTGGTTTGGACTGTAGTTTATAGTGTTCTGATATAAATGGTAATGGAACTTGATTATACTCTACACCCATTGTCGATAAGTGCTATTGCAGACAGTCTTCTTTAATTTAATTTCACTAGTCCTACTTGAAATCTATGGGGGAGGCCTTTGTACCGCTGTGCACATCTTACGGCTGAATTAATAATGAAATGATTAACTTAAGTTACTTAACGGAATTGTTTGCATAAATAATAAATTAGTTTCAATTTTCAGAAACCACGTAAAGATTTTAAATATTTCTTAACTAATGCAACAAAATGTATAGATTATTGTATATTTCATTTCTTTGACTTTTAATATCTATCAACAAATTTCAACAGTTTCCGTTCTGAAACGCAAATGATAATAGCAATGCGTATTTCACCTGATAAACCTTTGCTGTAAAATAATATGGTATATAAGTGTCAACTGACCTCGATCCGAAGACTATCCCTTGATGTAAATTCCTGTTTGATGAATACGATTCCTCTGCCTTAATTGAATGTAGGAGGATATAGAGAGAATATGATATTTCGGAAAGGCAAACGCCTTTCCGAAATATCATATAACATTTGCTTTTTAAAATAATATATATATGCGTTTTAATATTTTAAAATTTTATTTCAATATCCATACCCCAAGAGATTTCCAATAAAACCGCGGAATGCGGCCTGCATCTTTCGACAACCTTAACGAGGTCGTCTGTCCATCTCGCTAAGGTTACGCGGATTAATTAACATTCCCGATAATAATTAAAAATATTTTTTTAATATAAAATTTTAATTGAAACGTCTCTTAAGTTTAACGTAGGCTGTTAAAATACGAATATTAAAAAAATGTCAAGGGTACTTTTTATACTGTCGGTATATATAAAATGAGTCACATAGTAACATGCATGTAACGTTTATTCAGCGAATAAAGGATTTGATTTGCCTGTTCTAAAGCGACTTCCATCATCCTCTCTTGCCAACAACAGAAGTAAGACAACAAAAATTAAGGTCGAGAAGGCTCGAGTATCATAAGGAGCTGGCAAAGTATTAGTTCCCCGTGGAAACGTTTCAAACCAGTACCGGTTGAAAATACAGATGTATGCCTTAGAATAAGCACGGTTCCTCACAGAGTCAGGGACATAGATAAACTCTATCTTAGAGCCGGAAAAAAGATCAATGAAGGTCCTGTTCAGTTTGTAACTAGCAATTTTAGAGATAACGTCGATACACAATCATTTTCGAAAAGATAATGGACGTAAAAACAATGCTAAAAATATTTTGCATAACAATGTTATAAGTGATTTAAAGTTTACGTATTTTGTTTTACATGGACTCGTTAATGTGATATAGTACATGCTATTTATAATTACATTTAATTTTAAATTACAGTTACATGATTTATATCCAAATAACAATAAATCATTATAAAAAGGTTTTCGTCACTAAAGATAATTACTAAGAAGAGTTAATAGATGTAGTATGATATTGTTTATGCCCTTTGCCTATAGAAACATTTGCTTTTGTATATATTGCTACTAACCCCGTCTTTGGTGTGCGCGCGGTGAGAGGGGGCAGATGGGACGCTCCTTTAATCCCCCGTCCCCCCGTCCCGTTGAGCTTTCTTAAGCGTGGTACAGCAAATTTGGTTGAACGTACGTAGTAGTAATAGTACTATATGTACATATAATAAGATTTTGCATGTTCAATAATAGTAAATATGACGTTCACATGATATTTTACGCAATAAATAAGTATAATAATATAAAAATTTACTTTAAGATTATTTTAATGAAATAAAAGAAAATTATAAAAAATATACGATAATAACTAATTATTAAAATTAAGTAATATGTAACGGACGAAAACCTTTTTCGGCTAAATACTGTGATACGTAATACTTAATTTCCCCGGGGAAACTGGAGGCATCTTTGTAAATAAACTTGTCTAAACATTTTATAGTGAAGTATGTTTCCCGACGAGCGAGAAACACCTGGGTGCTTTGAACATATTAAAACAATCTACATTTATACCTATTTTTCTTTTTATTTACATTATAAATACTCTACAAATAAAAATTTGAAGTCCCACTTACCTATTACCATCAAGGAAAAGAATTAATATATATCATACAGCATTTGCATAACGCTAGATTGAACAAATATAATACAATATTAAGAATTGTGGCAAAAACATCAATTGGCCTCGCCGGAACAGAAGTAGATTCGTGTAACACAAAGGCCACCGACCCTCGATTATTTTAAATAGATAGGTTGCTAGAGTTCCTTCCGCCACTTCTTCTCCCAACGCATTCTGAAGTAGTAGAAATGTTAGATAATAACAACCGACCAAGTCGAGATTCCGCCGTCTCCGACATCTGTGAGTCAGAATGCTACATGAGTGTTATCGACAGTAGGTAACTGCCCAAACCAAGGCTCTCGAAGAAGTCCTAGAGCTTTACAACCTTAAAAAATGTATTAGCAGAGGCAGCAGTGTAAACCAGGATAAAAAAGCGACTCATTAATCATGACGGTACGAGAGTGTACGTACAATGTTCACCAAAATAACTCTTACAATAAATACACTTCAAGTAATAGGAATAGGAGAATAAAATCAATTTATTAAACGGAGCCGTAACATGCTTTCGCTGTAACTTCTTCTTTATCCTTAATTTCTGTAGTATTATTGTTGTGTTAAACTTCTAAAATAAATTTTGAAGTTTAGGACAGCTTCATACTAATAATGAATACCTAATATTTAAATTAAACATTTAAACTTAAGACTACAAGTTTGCAGATTACAAATATAATGATATTACCTATATAATTATTTACCCACAAAAATAATATATGTACTAAGAAATATGAAATTGTTAGGTTAGGTATAATACACAGATAAAACATATACAACATACAGAGAATAAAACCGATTGCAACATAAATGTAGACTAGAATACAGATTGAGCTCAATATGATGTCGTTACTTTTTAGTGTGAATTTACGCATTTTACCTATCATCTTCCCAACTAATAGTGCAGAATAAATTAGTGTTTAATTGATATGAAACCTTATTGAATTAATCAAAATACATTACAAATTAAGGTAGTTATTCAGTAAACCGACGTAGCCCAGCCGATTAGCAAGTTTAAGTGGCAGAGGGCACGCCACATAGCGCGCAGTACACCTGGTCGATAGAGCTTTGACATTCTGGAGTAGAGATCACTCACAGGCAAGCGCAACGTAGAACGTTCACCCGCAAAGTGGACTGATGACATTGTAAGATCGTCGGAAAATGCTAAATGCAGGCTCCTTCCTTTCAGCCTTATTGTAAATATATTAGGGAGAACCGTGTCCAGCTGTAAACGTCTTACAATCGAAATGATGATAATGATAATTATTTTACCTACACAACGCCTAGAATATCCAGAGTTTCAATTTAATTTCCCTAATAGGTCACGTGAAGTAAATTTTTCACAACATTTACATAATACTCAAAAGGAAAAGCTAAATTAACTCATTTTACATTTCGCAAATTAGAGCTGCGTTGTTCTCTCCTTTTATCTTTGAAATGGCGGCAAAATAAATAATCCTTTACGTTATATAATAAAGAAAGTGTTCTATTTATTATAATATTGCATATTACGTGCATACACGAACTTAAACCATGTTAGAAATAAAAAACTAAGCAGATCATTCGCTATAATTTGAAATTAAAATTAAATCCGCTTAATAGCTTCTAAACGGTTTTTCTTTGGTAAATAAAAACGTTGTAGACTTGAACATATTTTCGCTCTAGCTAAATTTAAAACTAAATGTAGTTAATTAAGATTAAACTATAACATTATTTCTATATAGCTATAATATAACTATAGCATTATTATATGCGTTACTGCGTTACTGTTTGCAACAGCGTTAAAAGTTGTAGGTTAGAAATCCCCTAAAATACGTATTCTAGAGAAAGTAGGCAGTTAAATTAGTCAAACAAAGAACTTTATAATTAATAATTTGAATCTTAAATTGAGTTTTAAGGAAAAACTTCTTCGTTAAACTCTTTATATATATCTTCACATACGGTATGTCTGCATCGATATTGTTGCTAAAATTCATAATTTTTGTATATTACATTATATTTTCCAAATATATTTTATTCGTAATTAATATGTCATTTATGTATGTATATTATAAAATCATTCATCAGTCTTATGCATAGTAAGAAAAATTTTGCTAAACAATTTGTTAAATATCATTTATAAATTGAAACATATAACAAAACTGTATTGATACACATAATTGTTCTAAATCTTTTATTAAACATTGCGTAAAAAATTTGTTAAATAATTAGTAAATCGATTTATAGATCAGATGTATCTTCCTTGGAGGATCAGATGAGATAACTCAACCTGTAAAAGCTTATCATGATTAAACAGACACCTTAGAATTACACGTAAATTGAAGGTTGGCGAATTGCACTTTTGAAAAGGATTTATTTGGACATATTGACATATACGGGGATGAATTCGCAGAAAATCTTTAGTAGATTTCCCCCAACTTTGTCCTATATAAAAGCAAATACAAGTTTGTTCCTGCAGTCGTGCGGTAGAAGCTTTTCAACCGGTTTTATTAGTTTCCTCTGTTTGAAATGTAATATTTTAAATCAAAATATGACTGCAACTATATATCTCTGAATCCTTATTAGTCACATAGAGTAAACAAATAGACACAGCAGAAAGCTAAATTTCTATTACATTTAAATAGTTAAATATTTAGATTTTACTTTTACATTACATTTTAATAATAAATAAAATCGTCTACAAACTACATATAATTAAATGTTCAGCATGAAAAGTATCTCTTTTCATAAAACAATCTGTGTAAATTAAGAGGACGGTTCTGATAAAATTGCTGTATAAAAATGGTGAAAAAATCTGTTTCCGTTTTTTTTATTCTTCGTAAGTACAAAGAATTGATACAAAGTACAAAGAATAGATAATTCTTAACTTCCTAAGTACCCGTCGATTTAACATTTTAAAAACATATTTTTTAGGAAACTGTCTAATTTTATGGTGATTGTGTGACGCATTATCCCTTGTCAAATTATAGTCCAGGGAACAATATCTACTTTAATTCATGTTTGAGTTTTTACTTGTCGTTCCCATTTAAGAGAATTGGTTAAGCTTGTATCGTAATAAGTAAATACAGATTTTAAAATAAATATATACGTAAATTTATTGTTAAAAAGAAACAATTAACTCAAATTACAGGAAGTCTAAAACTGCACCACGTCTTTTTCAGTCGTTATATAGTCGATACTTGATTGTTCTGGTCTGGTAATTAAATCAAGTCCACAACGATGTGCAAGCTAGCAAAATTAAATGCCTTAGAGAAATCGGCCAGGGCAGAATACTATTTAATAACCAATGATTTCTATGACAAGCGCTTGTAATTTTAACCGTGATTTCGTTAACTATTTGAATAATTTTGAATTGATTTTAACATAATTTTCATGTCTAGATATATTTATCAATTTATTCATTTTCAAATTTTAATTAAAATGTACTATGTACCAGAGAAACCTTATTTTATAGAAACTATAATGAAATTGAACTTATCTACGTAATATGACATTCCGCAATGTTAAATAAAATTGCAACGGTCTTACTAACCAAGAACTTTAAAGCTATATTTCGCATTTGACATGAATTTTTATCTAATTTATTATTTCAAACTTACATTTCATCTTAACAACTTTTATATATTTTTCTCGTTACTTTTTGTTTGGCTTTATCCGTTAGTCTTTGAGAAGCCGTCTTCGTATAGTGAGCATGATGTAGCGCAGGGAACGATGCCCAAAATTAGAACTATACCTGTGTGTATACACGTTAGACGACGTCCTAGTGTAATTACCGTCTTGTGTCTCTCAACGTGCGCTGGATGTATTACAAAACTCCTTGAGGCACTGTAGCCGTGTATAAAAAATTCACATACATGATGTGCATTGTTTATATTATTTATTATATAACTAGATGCTCCAATATACATTCTTATCGAAAATTATTAGCTTGGCGCAGTGTTACAAAAAATTTAAAAAGTTCTATAGAGCAATCACTTTATTTATTGATTTAATTCCTTTGAAATAAACAAAGATTACTAATAAAAAGAATACTTTATTTTAAACTGCAAGTTTTGACTAATAATGTAATTATAGTTTTATTGAAATTCTCTATTTTATATTTTCTGCTTCAAAGATAATATTGATTATTTCAACCGTAGAACATCCTCTGCTAAATATAAACCTTCCTTGTAGATTCAGGACTTGTTGGAAGCGGCCGGCATCCAGCGTCTTCGTATGACTGTAACAAAATCGTATGTCCACCTTAAGGGCGGCATTGAAAATAATGTTTATACTGCTTTCTACGAACCTTAAATACCTTCCGCGTGATGAAAATATAAAACTCAACACGCGGACTTTGGATCCACGACCCCTGAATCCGAAGAATCTGAAAAGCGAGAAAGGCAAACAGCGTCCAGCAGCTATCGAATATGGCCAAAATATGTCGGTCAAGACGTTCCCGACGAATTTGAACATTCCAGGGCCACTTGAAAATCCATGTAGTTATAGAGTAAAAGCTGAATGTGAATAAAAGCTAGCTAGTTTCGTTCGAATTGAGCTCTTATGGCACTCTTCTGACTCACACACGGAACTACTTTTACCGATACACAGTGAAAATAAATTAGTAAGTATTTGCACAACATTTTAGGAATTAAATTGAATTGAATTTTATGATAAATAACGTGTTATACATTATCCTAATACGTAATTTAAAATATAAAATGCTCGTAAAGGTTATATAATATAATACAACAAACAAAGAAAAATAGCTGCAACACACGACCTAATTAACACAAGAGAAAAAAGTAAAAGGTATGGAATACATTATGTATTATGTTGTGTACCTAAGTTTACTTCATTAGTCTCTTTAAGTATTTTTATACTCGACATCTGAAAAGTATATATTGAATGAACAATTCCAATAGTTTTTCCTTACACTTATTAATCACTATAAAAGTGTAAATGTATTTTATTTAATGAAGACAATTGTATTTATTTATGTACATTTGCGTTTTACAAATATTCATGAGAAAAAACACATTGTTAATTAAATACAAAAACTAAAAATTGAAATATTGTGGTAATTTTTGTAACATAATTTGAAACAGCAGACTGTTCACCTAGATAATATCATCTGTCACGTTGATGTCAGTGACGAAATTATTACATAATTAAATACAATTGGTTTAAATATCTTCTTAAATTTTTGCTGTTTTAAATAAAATTCTAGCTAAAAAAAATTCTCGTTTCTAATAATAAAAGAATCTCTCTTCAAAGCTTAATTTAATGCCTTATTCATTACACGAATAACTAGTTTTGTTGATTAGAAAAGTTATAAAGCAAACTTAAAATGAAAATCATACGGGTCACAGAATTATAATTACCTTACTATATATAAAGGCGAATAAATAATAGACAGAACAATATACCATTGAGTGAGTAAATGACATTTTCTTCGTAATGTCATTGTATCCTATCCTAACTTTAATAAAAAATTGTCTAACAAGATGGTACGTCTCATTGAGTTGTTACTTTACCAGCCAGTACTCCGTTCGAAATAGAATACAAAAACGCTTTCGCGTTTATATGCACCGGCATAAACCGGCACCGATACCTTACTGGTCTTTTGCATAAGAATTACCAATAATATAGTAAAATTCCTATAATAATTCTCTTTAATACATAATCTGTTAAAGTCAAAAGTATCATACATTGTGATGTGGAAACACGTTTATTTAATTATTAAAACAATTTGTGCGCGGAAAATGAATAATTCGCCTACGCGCGGTTGCGCATCGAACCATGGCTCAAATCCGACTCTCCGAACTCCAACGGCCGCGGGCGCACGTGCTGCGCGTCTTGGCTACCTGCCAAGAGCAAGCAAGAGCGCGTATCGTGCACGCCGTGCGAGTGAGCGAGACGAGTGGGCGAGACAAACAAAAGGTTGAGCGTTGTGACGACGTCCGCGGGAACTTTCACATCTGGCGGCTTTTTATGTAGCAATATTATTACATACTCCCCCTTTTGACCAGGACCAGTGACCTCACAACTGGTCAAACCGACACAAGCTTTCGCGGTCGGCCGCGAGGACGTTTTGGAGCCACAGGCTCAGGAATCTCAGTGCATTCACCCTCTCGCGAATGATAGCGTCTTAAGTCAGAGACATGATACTTCCCAATGGTAATGTCGGACTTATCAGGAAACGCTAACAGGTACGTAGTTGGGCTAACTTTCTTCTGAACGACGTAAGGCCCGTCTCGTTTAGGTACGAACTTAGCGCTGACTCCTTTTGCAGAGTTGCTGAGAACGTGCGTTTTCATCAATACGAGGTCGCCGACGTCGAGACTGTCACTTTTACGAATTTTATCTTTAACAGCTTTGCGGAGGTCTTGTTGGTGTTCAATACTTTCTTTGCTGGACTGGAGAGTATCTGCGAGTCTTAGCAGATAAGGTGTGATTTGCGGCACGTAGTTCTACGCTTCGACAACTGCACGCAAGTCCGTCTGAGCTGCAATTGGTGAGCGAAATTCGCGAGCAAAAGTCAGGTATGCAGGAGTCTGTTGGGTTGCTTTTGTCAACGATGTGTTTAAAGCGAAACGAATAAATGGCAGAGCTTCAGGCCACTTTTGATGGTGATTTTCCACGAGGATAGCCATTTGCACCTTAAGGTCCCTGTTCTTCCTCTCGACAGGATTCGCTTCTGGATGATACAGGGGCACCAGATTCTGCTTAACACCCAAAACAAACATAGCTTTCTGCATAACATCGGCGACGAATTGGACACCATTGTCAGAAATTAATCGCCTAGGAACACCAAAACGAAGGAAAACCTCCTCTATCAAGATCTTAGCACAAGCTTCAGCAGTAGCTTCAGTAAGCGCAAACAGCTCTACCCACTTACTGGCGGTGTCTTCGACAATAAGGACCCAACGTTCACCCTTGGGACCCTTAGGAAGTGGACCGAACAAATCTACTGCTACAACTTCGAAGCGCTGTGCGGGTACTGGAGTCTGCAACAAGCCTGAAGGCTTCTCATTCGAAGGCTTGTAACGCTGACATTCAGTACAAGACTTGAGATACTCCGCTACAAAACGACGCATTCCAGGAAAATAGAACCGCTGGGAAATACGATGCAAAGTCCTATCAACACCACCGTGACCAGCTGTTGCAGCGTTGTGACATTCAACCATAACTTGCTTCCGACGGTTGACTGGTACAACAAGCTGCGGTTCTTCCGTTTCTGCTTCCGTATATCGGTAAAGTATCCCCTTTGACATATGATAACCTCTATCTGTCCACCTACAAATCTCCACTTCTTCCTTTCCCTCCAGGCCCAGGATAATCTTCGCGATTTCAGGATCTGCGAGCTGATCTTCACGAAGAGCGGTTGCCTCCCATCGTGGCGTTTCAACCACCACCGTACAGACGCCACAAGCATCTCGAGCCTCCTCAACGCATGGCGGTCGACTGAGAGAATCTGCGATGACGTTTGCCTTTCCTGGGGTGTAGTCCACTTGGAGATCGAAAGACTGCAACTTCATAGCCCAACGGACCAATCTACCTGCAGGAGACTTCAAGGTTAGTAACCACTTCAGGGGCTGGTGGTCGCTGGCGACGCGCACGGGATGAGCATCGATGTAGCCGCGGAACTTCTCGACTGCCCACACAACTGCAAGAGCTTCACGCTCGGTAGTTGAGTAGTTTCGTTCCGCCGAAGTCAGAAGGCGGCTGGCGTACGCGATTGGACGCTCCTCGCGCGGCGACTCCCCCTGCAAGAGAGCTGCACCTAAAGCATAGCTGCTCGAGTCAGTCCTAAGCACAAAAGGAAGACTATAATCTGGCTGGATGAGGATTGGAGGAGAGGTAAGTGATTTCTTAAGTTCCAAGAACGCGGTGACTTGAGCTTCGCCCCACAACCACGACTGATCTTTCTTCGTCAGCATAGTCAACGGTTGCGCAACCTTTGCGAAGTTCGGCACGAACTTACGGAACCACGAGCACGTCTGTAAGAAGGATTTCAAGTGCTTCACATTCGTTGGCTCGTTCATATCGACGATGGCGCTGATTTTGTCAGGGTCCGGCGATAGCCCTTGAGACGAAATCACGTGACCTAGATACTTAACACTTTCTCTAGCAAACACGCATTTAGCTCGATTGGCGCACAGGCTGAAGACACGAAGGCGATCGAAAACAGCTCGAAGATCCTGTAGATGCTGAGCAAAGTTTTCAGAGATCACGATGAGGTCGTCTATGTAACCTAAAATAGTCACGCCTTTTAAAGCAGACCCTGAACGAAACCTGTCAATCAGACGCTGGAACGTCGCTGGAGCGTTGCGCAAGCCAAAAGGCATACGCCTGAATCTGAAAACGCCAAATGGTGACACGAAGGCGGTTTTGTCGCGATCCTCTTCCTTGACAGCAACCTGCTAGTAACCTGCCTTGAGGTCGATGGTGCTCATGAAACAACTGTTGGCAGTATACTGCAGTAGATCGTCGATCACCGGAAGCGGATAGGAGTCAACCTTCGTGACGGAATTCAATTTGCGATAATCCACACAAAATCTGTAGGACCCATCCTTTTTAGGTACCAACAGCGCTCGTGCTGCCCACAGAGACTCACACTCTTCGATGACACCCTCCGACAGCATCTTATTGATTTCAGCCTCCATAACTTCTTTTTTCGCAGGCGTCAGGCGGTACGGCGGGACGGCGATCGGCGGGTGGGTGCCGGTGTCAATGCGGTGTTCAGCGAACGACGTCGGTCCTCCCCCTTCTCGGAAAATGTCCTCGTATTCCTGCAATGTCTGCGCAAGGCTTGCTCTTTCAGGTGGTGACAGCATCATACCCTCGTCCGAACGCAACATGTCGGCAGAGGCGCACCCGATGAAGTTACGTGATTTCTCACAACGCAAGGGGTGAATGACCTGAGGTTGATTAGCTGTGAACCACGTTTCATTAGAAATATCAATAACCAAACCAGCTTTACGTATAAAATCAATGCCTAGCAATGTTTCATTGTTAACTGCATCTGGAAAAATAATAAATGTGATAGGTATTGATGCGCCCGCGAGCATCACCACAACGTCCACCAGTCTGACTGTCACGTCACGCACTACACCGTCAGCAAGTTTTACAGTCATGACGCTACTACGCATCGGCTGCCCTAACTTAAGCAACAAGGAGTACAGCGTGGATCCGGCAACGCTACGTTTAGCCGCCGTGTCTAATAGACCGGTACCGCGATAGCCAAAAATCTCTATGTCCAAAATTGGACGGCCTTTGGTACAAACATCCGGACGCAAGCGCTCGGTACGCGAGTTATCCACTGACCGCGCATCAGGCACATCATATACATTACAAACAGAATTTAAAAAAACAGTATTACAATCAAAAGAAACATGGGCTTGACATTGTGATGCCTCGGTTTTGGAATATAAATGCCTATTTGTTGACATAAAATCGCATGCAAAGAACGAATCCTTAGTGTCCGTATTTTTTGTATTACAGTTAACACAATTAGCACGAATAACACTTTTCATACCACAACCGTAACACGAAACTGTATGCGGATCACTTTTAGATCTAAGCCTTGAGCACTCATCGCGATTATGTCCACTCTTCTTGCAATAAACACAAAACCGTTTACCTCGATTCGGCGCATTCGCTGCGCTTACTACAGCAGGTACAGCGACGGCGGCGGCGGCGGCGGCGTTGCACGTAGCACGCGCGCGCGAGCCCGCACTCCCTGCTCGCTGATCGCTTTGTACACTTTCTCGTGTTAATTTGAAACGAGCCGTGCAACCGGCGAAGTTTCCCGACGGAGACGGATGAGCCGAAGACGACGATGGCGATGGTGATGGCGAGGGCGCTCCTGTGGTGAAGGCCGGCGATCGCAGCAAAAGACTCTCGATTAGCTGGCGGTTTGACTCCGCTTGAGCCTTGGCGAACGCCGCCATGAACGACGATAGCTGCCCCTCGGTCATGAACCTGTCCGAGTCCTCATCCTCGACGTTGTTACGGACGCCTGGAGCCTTGCGACGCGGCATCGCAAACAACAGATGCAAACCACTGACGAAATTCACTCCGATAACGCACAATTGTTAAGTTTTCGATGGGATTCTTCTACGACGCTAAGATGGCGAACGGTTGAGTACGCGATTTCGTCGATAATTAGCGCGTAGGCCACGGGTTGGGCGACAGTGTGATGTGGAAACACGTTTATTTAATTATTAAAACAATTTGTGCGCGGAAAATGAATAATTCGCCTACGCGCGGTTGCGCATCGAACCATGGCTCAAATCCGACTCTCCGAACTCCAACGGCCGCGGGCGCACGTGCTGCGCGTCTTGGCTACCTGCCAAGAGCAAGCAAGAGCGCATATCGTGCACGCCGTGCGAGTGAGCGAGACGAGTGGGCGAGACAAACAAAAGGTTGAGCGTTGTGACGACGTCCGCGGGAACTTTCACATCTGGCGGCTTTTTATGTAGCAATATTATTACATACTCCCCCTTTTGACCAGGACCAGTGACCTCACAACTGGTCAAACCGACACAAGCTTTCGCGGTCGGCCGCGAGGACGTTTTGGAGCCACAGGCTCAGGAATCTCAGTGCATTCACCCTCTCGCGAATGATAGCGTCTTAAGTCAGAGACATGATACTTCCCAATGGTAATGTCGGACTTATCAGGAAACGCTAACAGGTACGTAGTTGGGCTAACTTTCTTCTGAACGACGTAAGGCCCGTCTCGTTTAGGTACGAACTTAGCGCTGACTCCTTTTGCAGAGTTGCTGAGAACGTGCGTTTTCATCAATACGAGGTCGCCGACGTCGAGACTGTCACTTTTACGAATTTTATCTTTAACAGCTTTGCGGAGGTCTTGTTGGTGTTCAATACTTTCTTTGCTGGACTGGAGAGTATCTGCGAGTCTTAGCAGATAAGGTGTGATTTGCGGCACGTAGTTCTCCGCTTCGACAACTGCACGCAAGTCCGTCTGAGCTGCAATTGGTGAGCGAAATTCGCGAGCAAAAGTCAGGTATGCAGGAGTCTGTTGGGTTGCTTTTGTCAACGATGTGTTTAAAGCGAAACGAATAAATGGCAGAGCTTCAGGCCACTTTTGATGGTGATTTTCCACGAGGATAGCCATTTGCACCTTAAGGTCCCTGTTCTTCCTCTCGACAGGATTCGCTTCTGGATGATACAGGGGCACCAGATTCTGCTTAACACCCAAAACAAACATAGCTTTCTGCATAACATCGGCGACGAATTGGACACCATTGTCAGAAATTAATCGCCTAGGAACACCAAAACGAAGGAAAACCTCCTCTATCAAGATCTTAGCACAAGCTTCAGCAGTAGCTTCAGTAAGCGCAAACAGCTCTACCCACTTACTGGCGGTGTCTTCGACAATAAGGACCCAACCTTCACCCTTGGGACCCTTAGGAAGTGGACCGAACAAATCTACTGCTACAACTTCGAAGCGCTGTGCGGGTACTGGAGTCTGCAACAAGCCTGAAGGCTTCTCATTCGAAGGCTTGTAACGCTGACATTCAGTACAAGACTTGAGATACTCCGCTACAAAACGACGCATTCCAGGAAAATAGAACCGCTGGGAAATACGATGCAAAGTCCTATCAACACCACCGTGACCAGCTGTTGCAGCGTTGTGACATTCAACCATAACTTGCTTCCGACGGTTGACTGGTACAACAAGCTGCGGTTCTTCCGTTTCTGCTTCCGTATATCGGTAAAGTATCCCCTTTGACATATGATAACCTCTATCTGTCCACCTACAAATCTCCACTTCTTCCTTTCCCTCCAGGCCCAGGATAATCTTCGCGATTTCAGGATCTGCGAGCTGATCTTCACGAAGAGCGGTTGCCTCCCATCGTGGCGTTTCAACCACCACCGTACAGACGCCACAAGCATCTCGAGCCTCCTCAACGCATGGCGGTCGACTGAGAGAATCTGCGATGACGTTTGCCTTTCCTGGGGTGTAGTCCACTTGGAGATCGAAAGACTGCAACTTCATAGCCCAACGGACCAATCTACCTGCAGGAGACTTCAAGGTTAGTAACCACTTCAGGGGCTGGTGGTCGCTGGCGACGCGCACGGGATGAGCATCGATGTAGCCGCGGAACTTCTCGACTGCCCACACAACTGCAAGAGCTTCACGCTCGGTAGTTGAGTAGTTTCGTTCCGCCGAAGTCAGAAGGCGGCTGGCGTACGCGATTGGACGCTCCTCGCGCGGCGACTCCCCCTGCAAGAGAGCTGCACCTAAAGCATAGCTGCTCGAGTCAGTCCTAAGCACAAAAGGAAGACTATAATCTGGCTGGATGAGGATTGGAGGAGAGGTAAGTGATTTCTTAAGTTCCAAGAACGCGGTGACTTGAGCTTCGCCCCACAACCACGACTGATCTTTCTTCGTCAGCATAGTCAACGGTTGCGCAACCTTTGCGAAGTTCGGCACGAACTTACGGAACCACGAGCACGTCTGTAAGAAGGATTTCAAGTGCTTCACATTCGTTGGCTCGTTCATATCGACGATGGCGCTGATTTTGTCAGGGTCCGGCGATAGCCCTTGAGACGAAATCACGTGACCTAGATACTTAACACTTTCTCTAGCAAACACGCATTTAGCTCGATTGGCGCACAGGCTGAAGACACGAAGGCGATCGAAAACAGCTCGAAGATCCTGTAGATGCTGAGCAAAGTTTTCAGAGATCACGATGAGGTCGTCTATGTAACCTAAAATAGTCACGCCTTTTAAAGCAGACCCTGAACGAAACCTGTCAATCAGACGCTGGAACGTCGCTGGAGCGTTGCGCAAGCCAAAAGGCATACGCCTGAATCTGAAAACGCCAAATGGTGACACGAAGGCGGTTTTGTCGCGATCCTCTTCCTTGACAGCAACCTGCTAGTAACCTGCCTTGAGGTCGATGGTGCTCATGAAACAACTGTTGGCAGTATACTGCAGTAGATCGTCGATCACCGGAAGCGGATAGGAGTCAACCTTCGTGACGGAATTCAATTTGCGATAATCCACACAAAATCTGTAGGACCCATCCTTTTTAGGTACCAACAGCGCTCGTGCTGCCCACAGAGACTCACACTCTTCGATGACACCCTCCGACAGCATCTTATTGATTTCAGCCTCCATAACTTCTTTTTTCGCAGGCGTCAGGCGGTACGGCGGGACGGCGATCGGCGGGTGGGTGCCGGTGTCAATGCGGTGTTCAGCGAACGACGTCGGTCCTCCCCCTTCTCGGAAAATGTCCTCGTATTCCTGCAATGTCTGCGCAAGGCTTGCTCTTTCAGGTGGTGACAGCATCATACCCTCGTCCGAACGCAACATGTCGGCAGAGGCGCACCCGATGAAGTTACGTGATTTCTCACAACGCAAGGGGTGAATGACCTGAGGTTGATTAGCTGTGAACCACGTTTCATTAGAAATATCAATAACCAAACCAGCTTTACGTATAAAATCAATGCCTAGCAATGTTTCATTGTTAACTGCATCTGGAAAAATAATAAATGTGATAGGTATTGATGCGCCCGCGAGCATCACCACAACGTCCACCAGTCTGACTGTCACGTCACGCACTACACCGTCAGCAAGTTTTACAGTCATGACGCTACTACGCATCGGCTGCCCTAACTTAAGCAACAAGGAGTACAGCGTGGATCCGGCAACGCTACGTTTAGCCGCCGTGTCTAATAGACCGGTACCGCGATAGCCAAAAATCTCTATGTCCAAAATTGGACGGCCTTTGGTACAAACATCCGGACGCAAGCGCTCGGTACGCGAGTTATCCACTGACCGCGCATCAGGCACATCATATACATTACAAACAGAATTTAAAAAAACAGTATTACAATCAAAAGAAACATGGGCTTGACATTGTGATGCCTCGGTTTTGGAATATAAATGCCTATTTGTTGACATAAAATCGCATGCAAAGAACGAATCCTTAGTGTCCGTATTTTTTGTATTACAGTTAACACAATTAGCACGAATAACACTTTTCATACCACAACCGTAACACGAAACTGTATGCGGATCACTTTTAGATCTAAGCCTTGAGCACTCATCGCGATTATGTCCACTCTTCTTGCAATAAACACAAAACCGTTTACCTCGATTCGGCGCATTCGCTGCGCTTACTACAGCAGGTACAGCGACGGCGGCGGCGGCGGCGGCGTTGCACGTAGCACGCGCGCGCGAGCCCGCACTCCCTGCTCGCTGATCGCTTTGTACACTTTCTCGTGTTAATTTGAAACGAGCCGTGCAACCGGCGAAGTTTCCCGACGGAGACGGATGAGCCGAAGACGACGATGGCGATGGTGATGGCGAGGGCGCTCCTGTGGTGAAGGCCGGCGATCGCAGCAAAAGACTCTCGATTAGCTGGCGGTTTGACTCCGCTTGAGCCTTGGCGAACGCCGCCATGAACGACGATAGCTGCCCCTCGGTCATGAACCTGTCCGAGTCCTCATCCTCGACGTTGTTACGGACGCCTGGAGCCTTGCGACGCGGCATCGCAAACAACAGATGCAAACCACTGACGAAATTCACTCCGATAACGCACAATTGTTAAGTTTTCGATGGGATTCTTCTACGACGCTAAGATGGCGAACGGTTGAGTACGCGATTTCGTCGATAATTAGCGCGTAGGCCACGGGTTGGGCGACAGTGTGATGTGGAAACACGTTTATTTAATTATTAAAACAATTTGTGCGCGGAAAATGAATAATTCGCCTACGCGCGGTTGCGCATCGAACCATGGCTCAAATCCGACTCTCCGAACTCCAACGGCCGCGGGCGCACGTGCTGCGCGTCTTGGCTACCTGCCAAGAGCAAGCAAGAGCGCATATCGTGCACGCCGTGCGAGTGAGCGAGACGAGTGGGCGAGACAAACAAAAGGTTGAGCGTTGTGACGACGTCCGCGGGAACTTTCACATCTGGCGGCTTTTTATGTAGCAATATTATTACATACTCCCCCTTTTGACCAGGACCAGTGACCTCACAACTGGTCAAACCGACACAAGCTTTCGCGGTCGGCCGCGAGGACGTTTTGGAGCCACAGGCTCAGGAATCTCAGTGCATTCACCCTCTCGCGAATGATAGCGTCTTAAGTCAGAGACATGATACTTCCCAATGGTAATGTCGGACTTATCAGGAAACGCTAACAGGTACGTAGTTGGGCTAACTTTCTTCTGAACGACGTAAGGCCCGTCTCGTTTAGGTACGAACTTAGCGCTGACTCCTTTTGCAGAGTTGCTGAGAACGTGCGTTTTCATCAATACGAGGTCGCCGACGTCGAGACTGTCACTTTTACGAATTTTATCTTTAACAGCTTTGCGGAGGTCTTGTTGGTGTTCAATACTTTCTTTGCTGGACTGGAGAGTATCTGCGAGTCTTAGCAGATAAGGTGTGATTTGCGGCACGTAGTTCTCCGCTTCGACAACTGCACGCAAGTCCGTCTGAGCTGCAATTGGTGAGCGAAATTCGCGAGCAAAAGTCAGGTATGCAGGAGTCTGTTGGGTTGCTTTTGTCAACGATGTGTTTAAAGCGAAACGAATAAATGGCAGAGCTTCAGGCCACTTTTGATGGTGATTTTCCACGAGGATAGCCATTTGCACCTTAAGGTCCCTGTTCTTCCTCTCGACAGGATTCGCTTCTGGATGATACAGGGGCACCAGATTCTGCTTAACACCCAAAACAAACATAGCTTTCTGCATAACATCGGCGACGAATTGGACACCATTGTCAGAAATTAATCGCCTAGGAACACCAAAACGAAGGAAAACCTCCTCTATCAAGATCTTAGCACAAGCTTCAGCAGTAGCTTCAGTAAGCGCAAACAGCTCTACCCACTTACTGGCGGTGTCTTCGACAATAAGGACCCAACGTTCACCCTTGGGACCCTTAGGAAGTGGACCGAACAAATCTACTGCTACAACTTCGAAGCGCTGTGCGGGTACTGGAGTCTGCAACAAGCCTGAAGGCTTCTCATTCGAAGGCTTGTAACGCTGACATTCAGTACAAGACTTGAGATACTCCGCTACAAAACGACGCATTCCAGGAAAATAGAACCGCTGGGAAATACGATGCAAAGTCCTATCAACACCACCGTGACCAGCTGTTGCAGCGTTGTGACATTCAACCATAACTTGCTTCCGACGGTTGACTGGTACAACAAGCTGCGGTTCTTCCGTTTCTGCTTCCGTATATCGGTAAAGTATCCCCTTTGACATATGATAACCTCTATCTGTCCACCTACAAATCTCCACTTCTTCCTTTCCCTCCAGGCCCAGGATAATCTTCGCGATTTCAGGATCTGCGAGCTGATCTTCACGAAGAGCGGTTGCCTCCCATCGTGGCGTTTCAACCACCACCGTACAGACGCCACAAGCATCTCGAGCCTCCTCAACGCATGGCGGTCGACTGAGAGAATCTGCGATGACGTTTGCCTTTCCTGGGGTGTAGTCCACTTGGAGATCGAAAGACTGCAACTTCATAGCCCAACGGACCAATCTACCTGCAGGAGACTTCAAGGTTAGTAACCACTTCAGGGGCTGGTGGTCGCTGGCGACGCGCACGGGATGAGCATCGATGTAGCCGCGGAACTTCTCGACTGCCCACACAACTGCAAGAGCTTCACGCTCGGTAGTTGAGTAGTTTCGTTCCGCCGAAGTCAGAAGGCGGCTGGCGTACGCGATTGGACGCTCCTCGCGCGGCGACTCCCCCTGCAAGAGAGCTGCACCTAAAGCATAGCTGCTCGAGTCAGTCCTAAGCACAAAAGGAAGACTATAATCTGGCTGGATGAGGATTGGAGGAGAGGTAAGTGATTTCTTAAGTTCCAAGAACGCGGTGACTTGAGCTTCGCCCCACAACCACGACTGATCTTTCTTCGTCAGCATAGTCAACGGTTGCGCAACCTTTGCGAAGTTCGGCACGAACTTACGGAACCACGAGCACGTCTGTAAGAAGGATTTCAAGTGCTTCACATTCGTTGGCTCGTTCATATCGACGATGGCGCTGATTTTGTCAGGGTCCGGCGATAGCCCTTGAGACGAAATCACGTGACCTAGATACTTAACACTTTCTCTAGCAAACACGCATTTAGCTCGATTGGCGCACAGGCTGAAGACACGAAGGCGATCGAAAACAGCTCGAAGATCCTGTAGATGCTGAGCAAAGTTTTCAGAGATCACGATGAGGTCGTCTATGTAACCTAAAATAGTCACGCCTTTTAAAGCAGACCCTGAACGAAACCTGTCAATCAGACGCTGGAACGTCGCTGGAGCGTTGCGCAAGCCAAAAGGCATACGCCTGAATCTGAAAACGCCAAATGGTGACACGAAGGCGGTTTTGTCGCGATCCTCTTCCTTGACAGCAACCTGCTAGTAACCTGCCTTGAGGTCGATGGTGCTCATGAAACAACTGTTGGCAGTATACTGCAGTAGATCGTCGATCACCGGAAGCGGATAGGAGTCAACCTTCGTGACGGAATTCAATTTGCGATAATCCACACAAAATCTGTAGGACCCATCCTTTTTAGGTACCAACAGCGCTCGTGCTGCCCACAGAGACTCACACTCTTCGATGACACCCTCCGACAGCATCTTATTGATTTCAGCCTCCATAACTTCTTTTTTCGCAGGCGTCAGGCGGTACGGCGGGACGGCGATCGGCGGGTGGGTGCCGGTGTCAATGCGGTGTTCAGCGAACGACGTCGGTCCTCCCCCTTCTCGGAAAATGTCCTCGTATTCCTGCAATGTCTGCGCAAGGCTTGCTCTTTCAGGTGGTGACAGCATCATACCCTCGTCCGAACGCAACATGTCGGCAGAGGCGCACCCGATGAAGTTACGTGATTTCTCACAACGCAAGGGGTGAATGACCTGAGGTTGATTAGCTGTGAACCACGTTTCATTAGAAATATCAATAACCAAACCAGCTTTACGTATAAAATCAATGCCTAGCAATGTTTCATTGTTAACTGCATCTGGAAAAATAATAAATGTGATAGGTATTGATGCGCCCGCGAGCATCACCACAACGTCCACCAGTCTGACTGTCACGTCACGCACTACACCGTCAGCAAGTTTTACAGTCATGACGCTACTACGCATCGGCTGCCCTAACTTAAGCAACAAGGAGTACAGCGTGGATCCGGCAACGCTACGTTTAGCCGCCGTGTCTAATAGACCGGTACCGCGATAGCCAAAAATCTCTATGTCCAAAATTGGACGGCCTTTGGTACAAACATCCGGACGCAAGCGCTCGGTACGCGAGTTATCCACTGACCGCGCATCAGGCACATCATATACATTACAAACAGAATTTAAAAAAACAGTATTACAATCAAAAGAAACATGGGCTTGACATTGTGATGCCTCGGTTTTGGAATATAAATGCCTATTTGTTGACATAAAATCGCATGCAAAGAACGAATCCTTAGTGTCCGTATTTTTTGTATTACAGTTAACACAATTAGCACGAATAACACTTTTCATACCACAACCGTAACACGAAACTGTATGCGGATCACTTTTAGATCTAAGCCTTGAGCACTCATCGCGATTATGTCCACTCTTCTTGCAATAAACACAAAACCGTTTACCTCGATTCGGCGCATTCGCCGCGCTTACTACAGCAGGTACAGCGACGGCGGCGGCGGCGGCGGCGTTGCACGTAGCACGCGCGCGCGAGCCCGCACTCCCTGCTCGCTGATCGCTTTGTACACTTTCTCGTGTTAATTTGAAACGAGCCGTGCAACCGGCGAAGTTTCCCGACGGAGACGGATGAGCCGAAGACGACGATGGCGATGGTGATGGCGAGGGCGCTCCTGTGGTGAAGGCCGGCGATCGCAGCAAAAGACTCTCGATTAGCTGGCGGTTTGACTCCGCTTGAGCCTTGGCGAACGCCGCCATGAACGACGATAGCTGCCCCTCGGTCATGAACCTGTCCGAGTCCTCATCCTCGACGTTGTTACGGACGCCTGGAGCCTTGCGACGCGGCATCGCAAACAACAGATGCAAACCACTGACGAAATTCACTCCGATAACGCACAATTGTTAAGTTTTCGATGGGATTCTTCTACGACGCTAAGATGGCGAACGGTTGAGTACGCGATTTCGTCGATAATTAGCGCGTAGGCCACGGGTTGGGCGACAGTGTGATGTGGAAACACGTTTATTTAATTATTAAAACAATTTGTGCGCGGAAAATGAATAATTCGCCTACGCGCGGTTGCGCATCGAACCATGGCTCAAATCCGACTCTCCGAACTCCAACGGCCGCGGGCGCACGTGCTGCGCGTCTTGGCTACCTGCCAAGAGCAAGCAAGAGCGCATATCGTGCACGCCGTGCGAGTGAGCGAGACGAGTGGGCGAGACAAACAAAAGGTTGAGCGTTGTGACGACGTCCGCGGGAACTTTCACATCTGGCGGCTTTTTATGTAGCAATATTATTACAACATTTAATTAATAATAGTATACTTCGCACAAAATACACATAAAAGACGTAGAAAAACAAAGCGACCTAAAGTAATGATTAAGTATAATAACTAAACAATTCTAAGTGTGTATAATTATTTAACTAATTAAAGCAGACAAAAAACTATACCAATAATAAATACACAGTCGAAAAGTCGTTCAAGAATTTAATTGTGATAAATTATACGATGTTCGTTATATGTGAAAAATAATAATAAGCAACTACATAATTCTTTTATGTACAATGTATTGAATTTATTTTGAAAACAGCCCCTAAGGAAACAACCCACACGAATTCTGACGAACAACGCGGCTGGCCCCTCACGCTTGATGAAGTCAAAAAGAAATTTAAAGTATAGAGATGCTACATCATATAAGAAACAGTTTTCGGGATTTTCTTTGTTTCAAGGTACAGCAGTTTAAATTACTACTGGTATTGGTTTTTTTCAGACAGAAAAGCAGTTTGGAAAAGTATGAATGATGAAGAATAATGACCATGATGGATTCTCCACATGTGGCAGCTCGCCTTTATGCTATTGTGAACATATAATATATGCAGTTTATAGGATATATAATATATATAGATAGTTAACCTATATTCGACTTTTTCGAAAATTTCAAGTATATATATTTTTTAAGTTTCTTTATCGGACCTTTAAAAAATGAGCCTTGATATTTGTTCATTAAGTTTTAGTCCTAGGCCATTATTTGTAATTTTTTGTTGTAATGATTCCGATTAAAAGGTTACATAGAGCGTATTTCATTGAATTTGTGTACAATCTGCCTTGATGAATGCTTTACAATTATCTAGTTAGAACTAAACCTTTTTTGCTAAAAACCGATTTATGAAAATTCGTCATCCAAATAACATCCGTATAATAAAATAATGTAATAATATTAAAAAGTAATAAAATGACTTTTATACAATTTCGGCTACGGCTTGGTGTATTTTTGAATAAATATAACATTAACTTAAATGATTTGTTGATCTGTTAATAATATACTGTATCTCTAAATGCATAAATTGTATCTAACTATAAAGTGAAACAAAATTTAGGCTTATAGGGTTTTTTAAACAAAGAGATTTTTTATATGGGCCATATCCTTAATATAAATTAATAAAATCATTAAAAAAAATATTTGTTAATGAATTTACATTTGTACTCGTAACATATTTCATAAAGATCCATGAATAAAATACTTCAAATCATTCTTAATTTATTAGCGAATATTATTAATGTTGTCCTATCTCATATTACATTTATTTAAACATAGTACTTAGGAAAGAACGGATATAAATAACAATGAAATCGTAAATACTATCTTTAAAGACAAGGGTGTCATGATAATAAGAAACATAATGAAGGTTTCGTTTGGGCTGACAGCATGTGATGAACGTTTTGACAGACGCAATGTTTTTGTATTCGTACGTTTTATATCCGCTCTTGTCATCCCTGTTATTTAAATAAATATAAATCCAGATAGCACATACTATTTCATATATTCTAAATGGAAAGATTTTTATTCGAAATAAGAGAATTTGATTGGTTTTTTGTGTTATGAGTAGACGTTACACAAGTAAAGTTAGTTTGAATTCTGATTGGCTAACTTTACTTTTTTGATATCCACACAGCGAAACCAATTGATTAATTAACCAATTTTCACTTTTTTTTCAGCCGCACCACAAATTTCCATAGATAGATCTAATCTTTATATTTTTGTCGAGTTTCGGAATAAGGTCGAAATGTAAGGATCCCGTCGGAACTTGCTAAACTTTAAAAATTACACATGCGTCACAGCCGTGGTGGCAAATACATACTTTGTACTGTATTTATGAAACCTGAATAGAATTAGATTAATCTTTTGATTATAAGAGAATTGTAAAATATGGATTATGTTTATAACACAAGTAGTATAAGATTAGCTAGAGCCCAAATCCCAGCCACTCTATGTTAAAGATATTCCATTTTTATTTTCAACTCAGCGACAGGCTTACTCTTTTTCTCGGTCAAAACATAAACTTAGTTTTTAATAAAAGTGTAAAGCCGTCACCAAGTCCGCATACTTTGATTAAAATAAACTTTCGTCTTCATTAAGTGATTGATTAAAGTAGTAACGAAAGCTTGAATTAATCATAATGACACCATTTCAAAATTTCGCATGTGTTCGAGGTTGTTAGCCATTTTGGCTTTTACAGCTTCGTTCAACTCAGAGATATTAAGTCCCGCAAGGTATTAAATACTCCCACCAAAGATATTCTCAAATGACTCTAAAGCCTTGATGAACTTAAATGATCTTTTGTACATGCAATGAATCGTACTGCACTGTCACGGAGTGTATATAAAATTAGCTTAGGCGATAATCGTTCTTTGAATAAGGAAAATACAGGATTTTAAAAACTTCACTTGTATTAAACTTAATCTATTTTTTGAAATTGACAAATGCTATTTGATTTAACCAGTTTGGGGTAGCAATTTTGAAAGCGCCTAGATCTCATTTATATTAACAAAAGTTTAGCATCTCTCTACGTAGCCTTGATTCGCAACTTCGCTGTTGTAAAGACCACATTCTGACCAGTAATTCTAGAGAACGCAGACGAACTTGCGCATAACGTAGATAAATTATTACAGAACAGCCATAGACATCGTGTACCATGAGTGGCTTCTGGAGAATTCTTCTTCACAACGATCATTTCAACTATATAACGTTTATTACACGAACTTGCAAATCCGCTGGCCTATGTTGCTTACTGTCATTCGTCTATCTGATTTATTATTCTTAATTAAATCTTAAACAATTCAATTTTCATTGAATATTTCATATAGTAAATGAAACAAATGTTACCCAAATGATTTAATTCATTAAATGACAAGAGCGATGAAATTTAATATTTTTTTTTAAATTAAACAAAAAATAGCAACTAAGGTTTTTCCTATTTTTTATTTAAAGCTTAAAAAAAACACTTTAAATTTAAAGAGTTCTAGTTAATAATCTAGAGTTAGTTAACAGTACTACGGTCGATAACATCTGCGGCGCCGAATATAGAACGCTATCGACCTACTTGTGTTTCATTTAGCTAAAGATGTAGTTTTATGATACCAAACTCATCGTATTTTACAATATTATGTCCTGAATCATTTGAAACCACTGGCAACGGTGGGCAGTTAAAACACTAGATATGGTAACGTTATATAAGGATTCGTAAAATAAAATAAATAGTTTTAAAATTTAACTTTTATTCTGGTACGGAAACTTGGACATAAAGCGACCACTAAAATTTAATAACATTGAAAACTTTGAGCTGTTTACAAACAAGGCGAAACTTTCTAAAGCAATCCTTTGAGAAGCCTTATGTAAATCTCAGGTAGTAGTTTAAAGTCACCGGAGGACCTTTGTCGACAATGTTAAAGCAAGTGAATCTTATTAACTGTTATTTGAAACACAGGTACCATAACGAAAAAGCCTTAATATATGTTTAAAAAACTATATTAGTTAAAGGAAAATAATTAATTTCCTAGATTTTTTGGTTAAACTTGGGCCTTATTTATTGCATGCACGTATTTGGCACATCTTCTTTCAAAGTAAGGTCGATGTTTAAAAATAAGATAGTGATATTCCAACGCTACCAAAGAAAAGAGGAATTCATAAGTCGATTTTCTTATTTGTTCAAACTTGAAGTCCTACTTTTATCAAACAGAAAAAAATACGTAATAGTCACTTATAAACGAAAATAATAATTACTTCGATTCAGAATTTGGGCAACAGTTGTCTCTTCCTACGAAACTAAACCGTACTGCTCGGATAAATAGCAACAGTTCTAATAACTACCAGACACACGGTGGACAGCATTCGTCGCAGAGACAGCTTTAATTACTGCGAAATACCAACTTCATTAATTATCATTAGTGGTGTGAGCCTTTATGGGTTTTTTTTTTTCGAATGTTGCAACTAAATAATATGGTGTACACAGATACACGCTTTTTACGGATTTGGCCACTAATAGTTAACCGGCAGACAAAACAGTTTTATAATATTCTATTAATAATAATATACTTTTAACCATTTTAAAAGCAATGTAAAACTTTATGTTAAGTATAACAGTTCAAAAATACCGAAGCAAATTTTGTCAAAATTAGGCATTGCCTATTGTTCGTTATCAAATTATCATTTCGGAGATATATTTGTTAGCTAAACGTTTTGTGAAATTATATTCGGAAACAAACTGAAACCACGCTCTCCTGTTAATTTCTATAAAATTTAAACTCAATTATTAACTTGGCGACTTCGAACGAGATTAACTATTTATATAATTTTATATTTACTAATTGTCCTTAGAAACAAAAATTTCTCATAAAATTTTACTATACTTTTATTGTTGTTTATTTTTTTTTTCTCATGGTTATCCATAAAGCAATGTATAGGGCTATGCTCGGAGTTTCGCTGCAAGATTGAATTAGAAATCATATCCGTCTAAAAACCCAAAGTCACCGATGAACTTGAAGAATTGCTCGTCTGAGGTGACAGTGGGTAGGATACATCACTCGTACAACCGACAGCCGTTGCGACCGGAAGGTTCTCGAGTAACGACTGCTAGCCGGTTGAATCGGCGCAGATAGGCGCCCGCTGTTTAGACCGAAGACTAAGTCAAGGTTGAGAAAAATCGCTGAATGCCAGCAGATCAACACTGCACATTGTGAACTGACATGCTGATACGGCCTCATCAACCAGGGCAAGGAGTATTTTCAGTAGTCCCTTGTTTATCCTGCGATCTCCATCAGTTTCCCTCATGTCTCGTAGTACACTTGTTTCAATGCTCATGTGAGGCCTACAATGTCTCTGAAGAATCATTATGTAATATTTTTTGAACTGTATATTAAAAAAGTTAAAATTAGATGTATGTAATAATAAACGATATAACGGTCAAATTAACGTTAGCGGTAATAAATACCGTGTAGTTTAGTTATTGGTGGCAGGTGCAGACAGCGTTACGTACATTGACCACAAACTCACCGCAGACATATTACACGTCCTTGACTCTTGTTACATATTGTCAACCACAGTTTCACTTTAATTAATATGCGCTTATCCTGCGTCGAAACAATTAAACGCCATTTCATATATGAAGTTCAAAAGCTGTCACTGCCAAATCTTCAGGTAAGTTTAGTATAATAATTAAGATTTTATGTTTAATAATGATGCGATGACTATACGAAAGTTAATGCACATAAAGAAAATCATCTTTGGCATTGAAAAATTCCTGTGGGTGATCGTAACGCATTTGAACTGTTACATTTAACACAGGTTAATTACATGGCCAATGAAAGTAAGCGGCATGGCCCATCGCATTGGCATGTTCAAGTGGCAATGGACAGATCACATACCACGCAGAACAGGTAGTCGCTGGTGCCTCAAGATTCTAGAGATCGGAGACCAAAAATCGCAAACTCAATATGTGACGCCAATGCAAAAGATGGACAAATGGACATGTTCAGGTCATAGATGATGATGACCTTACACTTTATCTAAAATTAAATTAACGTTCTATGTACGAAAGTAAACTACTTGAAGATGGATTCATAGATATGTATGCATATATATTTTGCTTAATATTTCATAGAAACATTTATTCTTTAAAATTACTATATGTTATATCTTAAATCGATACAATACAAATATTTCCACCTGTTGATCTATAAGATTACATTATCACTACAACGACTTATCAATTAATGGCACGTCAAGAATAAATATGAGAAAGTGTATTTATAAAAATTGACGAAACAAATTTGATGTTTCAGTTTTTGTAAAGGTCACCCATTGTAGCTCATAAACTAATCGAGAAAACAAAAAATTAGAAGAAATTGGTTCGATTTCTTCTATAATCTTTGATATCGAAGTAGGAAGTAGTTCAGAGTGTTGGCTACCAAAAATCATAGAAAAAACGGATATGGCGTCTACAATATTTCTATTAAATGTATTTAAATAATACGTCATGAAATCTACAAATAACATATTATCAATAAATATAATAGAAAAGTTCTCATTCTATAACTTTTAACAAGTTGACAATACATCTTAAGTACACACAGTGAACAGTGATATGATTCAACGATTTTGTAACCTTGTAGTTTATTTGTAAGAGAGAATAAAAACTAAAGAAGAAAATAATTTAATAATTTCTGATAGTAATAGACACCACCGGAATCTAGAAATTAATTTGATTCCATAATTCTCTTACTTTTATGAATTACCCAAATTTTTAACATAAAAATAATATTGTCCTTTGCGAATGGTGATAAATTTTAATTAATTATTATATTTATTAAATAATTTATTTATTCCCATGATTTTTGTCCTGAATGTAGTCCTGTGTTATAGAAAATGGGCTCCACTTCCGTAATTCAGATTTACACACATAAATTTAAGCGTAAGAATATATAACAAAATATGCTAATAATTTGAATAAAGTTAAAACAAAAAAGAATGAAAAAATCGTTTGTATACTCGTATATCATCATTATCTTTATGTCATCCGATTCA
Source organism: Battus philenor (assembly GCF_028537555.1). Taxonomy (NCBI): domain Eukaryota; kingdom Metazoa; phylum Arthropoda; class Insecta; order Lepidoptera; family Papilionidae; genus Battus; species Battus philenor. Next base: position 9,283,943 of record NW_027181704.1, read on the forward strand.
AGCCAACTGCAAGGCATTGACCTCCTCCAAAGATGGACACAATGACCATCCTTGCGCTGCCCGCATCAAGCGACTTTCAGCGACCTTATCTATGTCGTTGGTCCATATTTATAAACGTTTAGGAGTGTGTGCGTATGTGCTTGCTTACGTGTGTGAGTATTAATTATGATGCAAAAATTTACTTAAAACTAATTTCGAATTTTTTGGAAGGTAATATCTAGTGAAATTACATCGTAATGCTGTACTCAGTATTATTGCCCCAATAGTAAACGTTTGTTTCGCAAATCAGTGTTAACCGCAGCAACTAACATCGCCCCCGGTGGCCCACTCATTCGGCCCACTGTCTGCGTCCACTTTGATTTACGCAGCCATTCGTCACTACACCGCCGCTAATAAACACAGTTGAATAAATTACACCTCTGTCACATTGTTCTGTTGTTATTTAATGCAGTCCGTCGAAGAGAAAATTGACGTGTCATTAAAATGATTAACAAAATTTCGTTCAATTGCTCTTGCGGATAATTGATCAAAATTCTTTCGATTTAAAATTCTCATGTACATTAAAGCCGATCGTTTTAAAACTACTTATATCCAACAGCTCAGTAAAATAACAATTCATTGATTTTATTAACAAATCAACGACGAAGGTGAAATCAATTTTAAAGTAATTAAGAAATTATTATACATATTGTGTATCGGTCGTTGGAAAACACTGGATGCAAGCTACCTACCGATCCTAATGGAAGTTTATGAGAGGGGCCAAATGATGATGGCGATGATAATTTAAATCTTATAACTTGACTGTACATTGTAAATAAACATAATTTAAATAAGTTAAACTATGCGTTGTTGTGTTTTTACTTACATTTAAGTTATAATTTGTTTTTCGCAACTCAACTGACACAATCAGACTCGGCGTCTCCAAATTACTGCTTTGCTTGTAATTCCGATTATCGGCTCACTCAAACTAATTTATTTTTTATTAACCAAACTTATTGATGCTTTAAGTATCAAGGATGTTACTGTAAATGATGATCTCACCGGCGGCCATCTTAAATCAAGTTAGCTAGATTTACTTTCTTTTAGAAAGCCTCAGTATTTTTTTATGAGAGCGCCTAGCCATCTTTTAAAGTAGTGAAGTTTGAGAGGTCCCTGGGGAGCCTAATTTAGGATCCGTGTACAAACAAATCCATAGAGAAAAATGATTATTCTGCGTCACTAAAAGAATAAAGTAAACTCATAAATATAAGTACTGTGCTAATTGTGTAAAAATAGTAATAATTTTTTCTCTTCATTATCAGTTAAATTTATTGTATATTTTTTTATTCAAAAAAACTAACTTAAGGGTTATATAACGTGATTTGTTATATCAGAGTATATTCTGTGTTCTGTGCTCTTTGACACTCAAGTATACTCGTAGTATAAGTTTGAACGTAGTCGACGGATATTACAGTCTGGTAGTAGTTTCAGCGATAATGATAGAAAATTTTACATGTGAAGTTTTTAATAAGGATAATATCTAATTCTTGTGTTACGTATACCATGATTTTTATAAAAATTAGTCTGTTTTATAGTTTTCAAAGTATGCTCTCGTCTGTGGACATCAGGCATGTAAAGTCTATCATTACACTCCCAATATAAAAAGAAGGTCGTAATATCAATTCTTCTTTCAAAATCTACGTTCTTATCGGTTTTTGGAATACTTGTAACTTGCAGTATGATTTAAGATTAAAAACTACCAATTTCTTATTGTTGTGGTGGACGTAGTGTAAATCGTTGTGCATTTAAAAGATAAAAAGTTAAGCATGGTTCATTGACATCAATTTATGTCGTTGTCATAAATTAATAATAAAAAAACTGGTTTAATATTTTTTACTAATATAGTTATCGATAATAAGGGAATTTAAATAATAATTATATATTTTACAGTAATTTTTTTGAGTATACCTGTTTTTCCTTTTATTATAACATTTTTTCGAAACTGCCAGGGAACGCCCTCGGAATTCACTTCACTCGATATTAAGTACATGACATGAAAGGTGTGAATACAGTCCTTGATATAGCTTATAAAGAGCATATTCTAATACACGAATAACAACTCAGATTGGTTCGGCGTGATTTCAATCTCTGAATATGAACATGACGTTATCTTTCCAAGATGTATTACGTTTAATTTTGTTTCTATTTAGTAACCTGTGAAGAAAAGTGACGTCTAAATCTAGCGATGATCATGTGTGCAGTAACAGAAATATGAGTATTTTAGATAACTAGATATAAATTTAATACTTACTACTCCTTGTGTTCCGGGATCCACACTACATAAGCGAAGTTTGAAAGACTTGGCGGACGGATTTCATTAAAATTATATTTTATGAATAAAATTATTTTAACAATTGAATTCTATTTCAAAAATTATGTTCTCAATGTTACCTCAAGATTATTTTGTTATTTTGTGGCTTTATTTCTTGTACTACATTTTTTAAATTAATGACTTATATATACAGTGTCCAAATGAGTATGATATTCATCCTAAGACTACCGTTATATATTAAAACCGATATATTAAAACAAAGAATAATATACAAGAAAAATATACCATCTGTTAAATTTACATCTATCTGGATTCTAATGATTAATCCGGTTTAAACTAATTTTCTCACCTGTCTGAAACGGTACGTTTTGAAACAATTTGTTATAAAGTTTTGGCTTCTTTTTCTTGAATATAACTTTGTTTATACTTACGTTATTAGGGAACATTTTGTGGAATTAAGCCGAAAAATGAAACATCAATACTGTAAAGCAGTATCGTCTAGTGCTATACATAGGCCCTTTCCATAAATTTCCGATAGGACCGATCGAAGCGGCATGTATCCAGTGTCCTCCGATGACCTTAAAAAAATTTTCTGTTCATATGACAACCGACGATGAACTTCCTACGCTGCGTTTGCCGGTCAGCAGTTTCCCCTCAAAAACATTTAACCCCAGCGGCAATTTTTTCAGCACTATGTTGCCTGCCAACATGCCACATCAACTCACAAATCTTGATTCAATCTCGTATAAATTCCCGGACATAGCCCTCTTAATGGTTCCTTGACCGTCAATGCGTTTGACAGTGTCGAACACTTTCCAAACTAACAGTTTTTGTCTTTTTTACCTATTATTAAATAATTCGCAAAAGAACAGAAAATCCGAAAATAAGAGAATAATATTAGGTTTCTGGCAAGAAGTGTCGCTGAGATATGTCCATATTATCACAAAGGAAAACGTAAAGCCTACTAGAATGGGTAATGTATTCTTTTATGTGAACCTTGTGTATTTGCGTCTGGCACTATAACACCTGCCTTATTATATTACTGCATTCTTTTCAGAAATCCTTCTTTGAAAATGATTTAGAATACGTTTTGTAGAAGGCGTTTTAAATATGAATGCTAAATTAAATTTCTTGCTAAAATTTTGCACAAGGTGAATTGCGTAAACTTCTATATGTTTTTTAGTAAAATTTAAGCTCCATTTTCCAAAGAAAACAACTAAAGTATGTAACCTTTTTAACTGATTCTTTAATATTTATATTACACTACTGCTACTTAAAAATATATATGTTACTTTCAATTCACATTTTTCATTTATACAAGAACTTATTACAAGAATATGATCAACTTATCTTTTTTAATAAAGAACTTTAATCAGTATGAAGTTTAAATTTTTTGTTATACCCTAATTAGTACTAAGAATAATCATTGTCTTAACTCTTACATTAGACTTTTTTAATATTGGAAATTGTTAGATGTTGGAATTAAACATATTGTGTTTATAACTGTTTTACGTTTACAAATTTTTACTTTTATTAATTGCCGCAATAATATATGGGAACAAAGTTATATATATTGTGTATAACTTTGATCTCCACTTACGATTTAAAAATAGGAATGTATAATTTTTTGGACAACAATATAGGACGATAGACGACCTCATCCCGGTCAGTTGTACACCTCGTGAGTGAACATTCTCCGCTGCGCATGCCGGTCCGTAGTCTCCACTCCAGAACCTTATGGTCCCAGCGGCAGCTTGTATACAGTTAGGTATACATAGTAATGAAAATTTTCGTACTAAAAATTAGTCAAAGGATTGCTTCTTCTCTGAATATATGCCTAAAATAAGCACGTATTGATTTGCGAGTTATATTATCATCTTCCTGCAATTATAATGTAACAACATGAGAAATAAAACCAATTAAGATATTAAATAGTAAAAGCATAATATATATAAGTAGTAATTTTTTATTTTTCCAAGGTCCTTGACAGCGGACAGATTCATACATAACAAAATATTATTGAATAAACTACGCCACTTATGAAGTACACATTATTATCAATTCAAATTAAAAATTAAAAGTAAAAGTAAAAGAAAATGAAAAACTAAACAGAGGACTGTGTATAGTATTGCCATTGTGTATATTCAGTTTGTGGAGTACGTGTGTGGTACGTGATTCATTAATGATTCCAGTTACAAATAGTATAAATTGCACAGCATATAGTACATATTAAGTAGTATATATCTGTAATAATGTAATAAACATGTATGTATATATTGCGTATATTTATATATTTATAAATAAGAAACGTAATAACATCATGTCATTAAAATAAATTCCATGAAATGTGCACATAATTTATAACCTTTTAATGAGTAGAATTAACTATTATCAAAATACAAAGTTACAATAGAAGCAGCAAATGGTTAGACTATATTAAAAGTTGAAAGTAGTCTTCCTGTAAGAGGGTTTGAAGTCTTGAACAGTATTATGTGGCCCGAAAGGTACAGAACTGAAATACAAGCCTTATACGATAATTTTATTAAGTTTTATGCCAAAACTTTCATTTTTATCTCACGTATTTATTAATACCTAATAGGTGTAACATATTTTAGCTAGTAACATATATTTCATCAAATAATCAGATGTAAAATAGGAATTTAACTTGTAATATTAGTTACGGTGATCAATACAGAACAATCTTTTTATTAAGTCTAAAATGTTCCTAACTTTTTGTTGTTATTGAATGAATATTTAATATTTGCATAATGCCCGTAATGCACTATTTCAATGGTACATCGCTTTAACAGATTTTCATGTCTAACACAGATGCTGATATATTGCGGGGTTTCCCTCACAGTAAATGAAATGTGTGCTTATTTTTATTTCGTGAAAAGATATCGTCCATTTCAAATAAGCTAATTTTAAAAATTCAGGTTAAAACCCTTGTTTCCCACTCAGACAGTTCTTTTTAATCCTATTAAATGAGATTAGCAAAGCAATATAACGGTTAGATGTCTTGCTCGTAAAGTGGGGAAAAATGGTACCTCTAATTAGCTCAGTAATTGCCCTGATTTCGACATTCTTAAACAGGAACGCACTAATCCATATGACGATTTGTTAGTGCTAAGTTCTGTTAATTTACTTGCTGTGATACTCGCATATAGAAACAATGTTATAATAATGAACTATTCCATATTAAAATTTGACAACATTTAATGCTGTAATTTCATTCGATACAACATTTTCTAAAAGGACTACAGTAATAATAGTGAAGTAATCCGTATTAAGACCTGTCATCATTATCTGCAGTAATTTTAGTACTTACAGCCTTCTATAAACAACCACGGAGAAGACAACTAACTTATGCATGTTCACTTTATTTTGATATTAATAGTTTTTCTGCAGTAATAAGACCGTATTATATTAAATACATACAACTTTGAAAAGCTTAATAGCAAAATAGACGTTGCTTTTACAAGAAAATACGAGATAATTCTAAACAGTTTTCGCATTGCTCGTTCCTACGTGACCCTAAAGTTTGTTCTAAACTTCAAACTAACAAGAGTCTTGTTTGGCTCACACACAATTTTTATGTAAATTCTGAAGTAAAGTTCACATTGCTATTTACCGCACATACTTTTATTCTTGAATAAAGTTTAATTGATGATAATGTAAAATCACATCATATTAATAAAGTTTATAATACATTAATGTTTACACCATATAGTAATAATTTCACTGGAAAATATTAATTTATGGACCGTGGAGGATTTTACATACAAAACACTATATTAAAATATTTAATAAGGAAGAAACAACGAATTGCGCTCTCGTAGAATAATGCGTGTACAAAATGGCATGTGAATATTAATTAGCAACGAAGGATGCGGTTTAAGCAACATGGTTGGACTCTGGCCGCACAACATGTTTGTGGAAAGCTTGCGGACGATGACTAGCCTCCTTCACATATACATACTTTTTATATAACATTTTATTAGTACGATGTTTCTTATACATCTGATATCACATATGAACGGAACGTCTATCATAATTTTAATAAAATAATAACCCGCTGCAAAGTGTGGCAATTCTGGCATATCTTTCCCTAGGAATCTCAGGGGAGACTTATGTTTTACAGTGTGCGTCTATGGGCTGAAATGACGAAATATGTTCAATCAATGCAAGAGGAATACAAGGCAATAGAAGTTAATACCTTTGTAATTGAGAGAAAAGGAGCTGTTTCTTCTAATAATTAAAATTAATAATATATATTTTCATTATAATATTACGCCTACTCTAATATTTTATTTTGTTAGAGTAGCATAAACCAATAAATTTCTTCAATATTGACTTGTCTTTATATAAAATCTTTAAGAACAAGTAGGCAAAGCAAATGGAAGATTTTAATTGAATCCTTAATTAACATTTAATTATTCAAAACATGTGTAAGTAGAAGGAGTAATGAGTTTCAATTAGGACTAGGTCAACAGTTAATTTCGCCTGTAGTTACTAAATTGTATCGCTCGGATAAACGGCAACAGTTAAAATAACTACCTGGCACACGTTGAACAGAGCATTCGTCGCTGGGACAGCTCCAATTACCGAGAAATACCGCTTCTTTAATTATAGTACGGCAGTATAAGCTTTTCTTTATAAATTTTAACAATTTGTTCAAGAATAAATTGTTTGGGTGATCATGTTTTATTTATTTTTATTGATATTATGTACGTGATATTCGCCACTGTCAACCTTTCCGACTTTTACAGATTTATCATAAAGCAGACTCTTGAATCTTTTCCAGTATGATAAAGCTGTTAGCTTTTTAGCAATATTTATAATACCGTACAAGCAGTACAAAAGTAATAATTAAAGACCATTATTTACAATCCTAAGTAAATGAATTTTATTCAATAGAAGCACGGAGAAATAAAACGACTCGAGGAAAATATTATATCTCGTGTATTATCAAATATGATTGTAGTGTGTGTTTACTAGCCAGCGTTAAAAACAAGCATTAGTTCTTCTCCTTTGATTGATGCTGCGGTCTTACTTAGCCCGCTTAAATTTTTTTTAACAGATATTCATTATGTGTTCAACATTCTTTCCATTATTATGAATCTCGTCAGAATACCTAGAGATTAAATGTGTCTCGAATTTTACATAAACCTTTCGACTGTGTCAGAATTTTTTTTTATTTATCAGTTTTAAATAAAATAAAGTAAACATTAGTACGGCAATTGACGATTACGAACTGGGTCACGGCTGGTTTTGTCACTAGTAATTTAACGTATCTCTCGAATTAATGACAGTAATTAGAGTGCCTATCCGGCATACGTCGGACAGAACATTTGTCGATGCGACTGCTTCAATTACTGAGATAACCGGCCCCATTCATTCAAATGCCCAGCAGATTAACTGTTTCCTTAAGTATAAATAACACTATATTTTTCAATAAATACTAACATAATTTGATACTGATTAATTACTAAATAACAGGTTTAATTATATCTATTGACTTTAAATTTGATTAGGTGAAAACTTTGAGATCATACAAAATTTGATTATACAGAAATGATTATATAGATAATGATTATACAGAAAACATAAAGATAATTTGCTTGATTTATGACTTCTGTAACAAACTGTATACTATGTGCTGTGCAATTTACATATAGTAAATTGCACAGCACACAGCTATTGTAGGATGAACACAATAAACAAAAATTTAATAATATCGTTATGGAACTTTGGGGGTGAGTCTGTAAACCTTCAATATATTGTTTGAGTACTTTTGCTGTAGCTTCATCACCAGCTCCGCCGTCAGCCGTCCACTGCTTGACATACTTCTCCATAAAATTCTATCTAGACTGATTTGAAGCGCAAGGCGAGTTAACAAGATCGTCTGAACAACTTGTGACAGATCCTCGTACGCTGCGTATGCCGATCTGTGGTCTACACTCTATAACCTAATACACTTAAAGAATTAATAAATAAATGTAATCTGGAAATGAAAATATAACAATTTACACAATTTTAATTAGTAATTTTTTTTTGGTAGTTTCGATTTATAGGTCTATTTAAAAATTACTCCCCCTTAGGTCTTGTTAGAAATGGCACAAAATATTTTATCATTTTCTTTATCCCATGTATTCTAATTATGACTAAGAATTTGACCATAACATCTTTTACACAGTGGCTGGGATTATGTAACCGCTATCTTATCTCCAATGACCATCTCAAAGTAAACTAACACCGCAATGTTTCAATACATGCATTGAAACGTTGTAGTGAAACTATCTGCATTTATCTCTAATACCGCTTATAGTACAATTTAAAACTATAACTTCTATCTATCCTTTTCAATAGACAATAAATAAGCAAATTTAGGTATATAATATGTAGGTGTGGAAATAAATGAAAACAACGATACACTGACCGCACAAAAAGATGAAAGGTGTAGTCCCTTGAACGACCAGATCTTTTAGAGAAATTATTACGCTGACAGTCGAATATTTAAAGATTTCTCGAAACTGTGTTAAAATCACCGAAGTAATGTTTCGAAGTAATGTAAGAGTTAGTAACGTCATACTTTATTTTAAATACTACTCCGACTATATCTTCGACACATATCAAGAATCTTATATCTAATATATTACAAGAAAAGAAATCAAATATATTAGTTTAAATTTTTGTATATGTTAGGAAAATTTCTTAATTACTTAACAGTCTATTTTATTTCACACGGCTTTATGAACAAGTTATATATGGTTAAGCGAAATCCAAAAATATTTGTACTCTCTGTGTGTTTAGGTACAATTTATGATTTCAAATCGTAACAACGAATTATCTGAGTATAAATTTTAACGAACAGAATTACACATTAATTCGAAGCTTATTGCAACTGTATTTTCAGTGACGTAAAGTTAATAACAAATTAAAACGTTAATCGAAAAGTCATACTAGCAATATTTTAATTATTTTTCTAGAGGTTGATTATTTTTCGGTGTAACAACTTTAAAGAGTGGATGTATTTTCATTTTTTGTACATTGACTACAAATGAATCATACATACACTTTGCCCAAAAATCAGTTGTCACTAAATATAGTGATAACATATTAAGTAAAAGCGTTTTCCAAATTCGGATTACTGCTTATTAAAATTAATTACATTTTACTACCTATTCCTGCAGACTTTGTACTGCCAGAAGTTATTGGCCTATCGCATTCCAATAAAAAAATTAATTTTTATAACTTATTTCAAAGCGATCACTTTATACATAGTAATTGGAATAAGTTAAGATTTAAAGCTTTTTGTTAGCAAATGACTTCCCGTAAAGCTTTTGTGCCTATAATAAATAAACCTAATTAAATAAAAATCAATTACAACACATCTTAAATAAAGATTAATTAACTAATAATTAGATAGATTGAAAACGTCACAAGTCTTCAGAACGTAAACGTAAAACAAAAAAATCTTTGTGTTAAAGAATTTGATATTTTTTTTATAGTTTTTCGTAGTAAGCTTTTAAAAAAAATTCCAATAATAATTTAAGCGTTTCTCTGAAAATGATGGCGTAGTTAGAATGATTATCTAGAACACATTCAAAGGACAATTTATCCACCTGACAGCTCCAATTACCGGCATACACCGGCCACATTCATTCAAACACTATTACAATCGCCTTTTATTTCTGTATAACCAAACATAAATGTAGATATTTATTGTGTATGATAAGAAAATAAATTAAAATATCTCTGTAATGAGTGCTCTAAAATATATTATATTTATAGAATTAAAAAGAATTTTGAATAGTGTACCATACATTAATTGACAGCAAGTAAGCCCTTTAAAGCTTTTATACCTGTAATCGATCCCCATGTATATATATACATAGCTTATCCGTATGTATACTGTTGGTGTATGTATATATAATACAATCTTACTAAATGCTATAATTACACAAAAATCATAAATATAATAAAATTTCTCGAGGTTTAGTACAAGATAATAGTTGTCGAAATATTTTTCAAAAGAACCAGGAAGTATATTTATATGTAGGTACACGGCAAGAAATTCTATAACTTGTATAACTAAAAAGTGTTCTCTTAATCATTTAATCCACAAAACCGCACTGGGCCCGAGTGGTGGATTATAGCCCATACCCTTTGTCTAAAAGCAGACTTGTGTCACAACTGTGAACACATTAGAAGGGATATAAAACATTTTATTCATGATATTACACTAAATTACTTAACAGAACAGTTGACAGCTGGGGCTTTAAGATTCAATAGTGAAGACCATGGCACGGCAAGCGCAGCATAGGATGCCCATCGACAAGGTGGATAGACGACCTGAACATGTCATGGTTTGGTTTTTCGGACAGATGAGCTTGTTAAGGTGGTCGGAAGATGTTATACACTAGGCGCTTCCAACCGGTTATGAAGTCTACGGGGGAGACCTATATCCAGTCGCGGTCGTCCAACTTATGATTTTGAACATACATCTTGCACTGCATATATCTAATACATCTTACGCCTATTATGTACATTTTAAGGACTTGATGAAAGAATAAATTAATAATAATAAAGAGAACTTGAAGTTTTGTAGCACGAAAGTGTCAGTATAAAGTTAAAGACATAAATCAGTTGGTTTTCGTTTATTTTATAACTCATTCATTTCTCGTAAATATCATTGCCTTTGGCAAAATTCGAAATTAGTTATTTTTTTCTACAATTTAACAAATACTTTTAGTTTTCGTTTTTATAAACAGTTTCCAGATTTACATTTATTTGCCTGTAATAGCATATATACTTGTATGTGACATTTAATTGTACATTTTTCTGGCATTATACAGCGACGTAATTCCAATGAAATAAAAATTTGAACTCTTGAACAAATTAAAAAAAAATCTGTAGAGATAGTGAAATTTAAATTGGAATGAAATTTAGGCTTTATGTACCATACGTTAACTCTATGCAATCAAATTCCGTCTGTTTTGATGTACTATGTATTTAAAAATGTACATAGGTATTTAGTAAAAAGTTTGGATATAATCCGACTTTTTTAATTTATTTTTGTCTCTTTAGCTGCTAGAATCGTGATTGAAATATTTTTATTCATTGCTATAGAACCATATTTAAGAAAAAAAAATCATATTATTTGAAAAACGACATGATACCTTTGACGATGACCTTTTACGTACTTTATTCACTATGATAAGTGATCTTTTTTTCATCACGTGTGTTCAATTTTACCAAACCGTTTGGTTTTTCACATGAGTATACCATTTATAAGGTTGGTGTGAGTGATCTCGTGTAACACTGTTATAAAAAAATTTTTTGTTTCTCTAGTTACGTTTTCAACACAGTCGAAAATATTTGTCGTCAACTCATACCTCTTAAGCAATAGGGGTACTAAAAAAACGACCTTATTCTTTTTTTTAATGGACATGGTATTCATCCACAACAAAGTAACCAGACAGCGCTTAATTTATAAAGTCACAATTCTATCAACGTTTAACTATTTTATTATCAGTAAACACTAACGCGTTACGTTCATAAACATTTCTTTAATATATTGCATAATATTGATTTAGATAATTTTTGCACTAGTGTTTTGAGACTCAAAGAGATTACGAATGACGCACTCTTCCTTTACATTAATATACTCGTATATATTACTAATTATGTAATTAATACTCGATCCGTACATTGGTTTATATAAACGAAAAATTTGTATTTTATTATCTTTTTATTATAATTCTACTCTATTGTTATAAATCTTAAATGTAATAGTATCTGTATAACCAATTTGTAATGTCTTAACTCTAAAGAGTACTAATTTCTTAAACTTTTAATTGACCTTCTGCTACTACGGTTATTAAAATTTAAATTAAAAAATCATTACTAATGTCTTGTTTTTCTTCTGTACACTCACCCATTTTAACGGACTGTAAAAAATTAAACCTTTTCATATTTTTACATACCCGTAAAGCTACCACCGCATAACTTTCCAAAAACATAACAATCTGGGGAAAACTGGTTGTAGAGATTAACATGATTAGCCACGGCCATGAGGACGCGACTAAAAAGACATACTACAAAGGTTACAAACAGTAAAATTGTAATATTTGATGCACATTCTTGGAAATTTGTTAATATTACATGTACTAAAGCTGCTTTCAAATAAATAAAAGCAATACGAAACTAAAATACAACAAAGGTGTTTTATGTGATTGGATACCCAGTGGATGTATAAAAGGCAAGTGAAGACATTTACACCCTACGAGCACATGCAAATCTATTAATTCCAAAACAGTATAAATTCATTCATATTTTTTTTAAGTCTATAAGTCTTTTTAAATCAAAATTTACGAATAAAGGAAAAGAAAAGTAGATAGGACCATGTAGTTAGCCTTCTGGTCATCATAAACAATTGAACAAACTCATGATTACGGAGATAAAATGTACCGAACCAATACTGCAAATAAAAAGAAAAAATACATACTTTAGTAATAAAATCAAGAACTAATTGTCAATAAGTGACAACTAAATAGAAAAAAAAACACACTTTTACTACGATTTACACTATATGAAATTTAAAAAAAGCAGATTGAAATTGAGCTAAAAATGTTTATATCGAAGTAATCGCTAAAGGACCAATATCTTCTGTTCACTTTACTCATCTTTAAGTCGTTAACAAATTGCAATCATATTAATAGATTAATTAATTAACAATATTGTAGTTAGTATAATAAGTCTTAGTAAAATAAGTATATAAAATCTTTATTTATTCTATCGTCTCTAAAGCTGCCAGAATGGTAAAAATATAATAAAATATGTTACAAAATCATAAGCAGAAAATCTTTAGGTATAAAACACCCTTGTAAAACACCTGCGAACATCCACCGACGGTCTCGGGATTGAACTGCCTCAGCGGAACTGAATCCCTGTCTTGATGTACTTAGTCATTGATTTAAAAATGTCTAGAATTGCTAGTAAATCATACAATGTTTGTCTTAATAAATCTAGCACTTCTATTTGTGATAGCTTAGTAAGAGATTTTTTGAGAGAGCATTATATCGAAGGATTATTTTGTACTTTCTCTAATAACTATTACCATTACGAAACCTTCATAAATAACGACTAAAAATTTAAATATTTAAAAACTTCTACAACCTCGTTTATTACGAGACTAACATATTTGTTAGAGTAATAATTTAAATAATATTTTACTTGACCGAAGTTTAAAAAAAAACAACATAAAACTGAATTTAAAATAGTCAATCATGGTAAATTGGTGAAACATGTAATCGGTCAGATTAAAAAAAAACCTCTTAATTAACAAGAAAGAAGCCACGGACAGTTAAAATAATTAGTGGTAAATTAACTGAACTGTAGAAAAGAGAATTCTTAATAACTATCATCGTTAACAAAAAGCGTTAAAGAAAAATGTCGAGCTAAAATTAAGTTAATAGCTGGGAACAGGCGAGAGCAGAAACCACACCAGGATTAAGGCGCGGCCATAAAGTAGTTCATGACGTTTATGCTGTACCCGTTTATTATAAATGAAATCCAGAGAGTACATTTGCTCGCTGCTCGCAAAAGACAGAGAGCCAAAGAAAGTGAAAACTAAGGATTTGGACTTGAATGCACGGATTTTATAAATGATTTTTAAATGCGTTCTTATTACAAGCGTGATATCAGTAACAACACATCTACGTATATACATACTTATACATGTATATAAAGTTTTGACTAAAGGTACTATGTTTCCGAGAGTAATCCTAAAAGATATATCCTGCTTAAAAATGTTTAAATATTTTAAGTAATTTTCCTCTCACTTTAAATATGATGAATTTAATTAGGTTTTTTTGTTTTTTTTATCATTACCAATTATTACTGTGTAATAGACATTCTCAAAATTTTTATTTTTTCACTATTAATCTTATATTGTTTATAGATACATAAATATTATATAAAATTTTATTTGAGAGAATCTTTAACAAAGTATTAATAAACAACTCCATTAATTGTAAAAGCCATTTTATTTAGCAATAATTTTACAAATATTGGCATTTATTTATTTGAAAAATTTATCTCTCATAAATATTTGATGAACACTATCCCTAAACACGTTTTCAAATTGCTTCTTAAAATTTTTGATTACGCTTAAAAGAATAATCACCATAAAAGATACTCTGTCACCATTTTATAATTTTTAGACGCTAACTGTGAAGCCCAACGCAGGGAATAAAATATAGCGTAGGTTGGAGCGTAGATTGCTGAGTTAGTGCCGTCCGAGGCCGGAACCCGACGGCACCGCACACCGGCGCACTGCCCCATTTTACAATTCACTAATTTTACATACCACTACGTTTTAAACACCCTAACACCGCTGAACGGGATATCGTAGTTAGTCTTTTGTGTGAATATTCAAAGGTATTATGAACCTGGTTTTAATAGAAATACTGAAATGCGTCCTTCACGCGAGGAGAGAATGTTTAAATATCATCATCAAAATTTTAGCCGTAGAAAGTCCATGGCTAGAGATCGATCTCCACCATAAATTTCTTATAAGACCGATTACAAGCGACTTGCATCCTGCGTTTTCCAACGACCTTAACAAGGTCATTTGTCCATCTTATGGGACCTATGATGTGTCATGATGCCAGGCCATGGCCTCCGCTCCTAAACCTATTAATTAGGCTGTTTTATAAATATATATATGTATACATGTTTATATACACATATGTGTATATACATACATACATATATACATGTATGTGTATACATATATATATATATAAACTCCTAAAAAATAGGCATAAATTATAAGTTATTACAAGTTTCGTGTAATATCTTATAATTTAACAAAAATACTTTTTTTAAATCAAGTTGTTTATTAAGTACAAAAACAAATTTTTTGATTTAATTGTTTTAGTTCAGTGAAAGTTTTCATGCAGCCAGCATTGTGAAAATATAAATATCCCTTATAATAAAAGTCCGGTGTATGAAAAACTGAAAATTCTGAAGTGCCTTTTAGACATAGAATTGCTGGCTATGAAAATATTTTAGAAAAAAATAATTGTTGCCACTAAATTCTGAAAGTACGGGACGAAGTTTCATAGTTTTATTTTAGGAACCTGTTATGCGTTTGGTACAAAAGTGACTAGAGATGTAAGCTTTTTCATAACCATATCCAGATATTTATATCGTTTATTCCCAACTATCCGTTATAACCGTCGTTCTTAATAATGAAACTTTGTGATGAAGTCCACTCGATATGCATAACTTATTAATATCACATTTTAGATATCACTTTGTTTTAACAGAATTGGAGAGATATTATTTCAATGCTAACGCCGTAAGCGGCAGCCACTTCGGGCCGAGTTGAGAATGATTATTTATTAAATCAAGTATAATATTTCATACAAACCCAAGTTACAGAATGATCCAGAAGCTTGGTACGTTAATCTCCGTTCATACTTTTATGAAATTCTTATTAATTTTTTTATGACAATGAAACATAATTTAATAACATTTTTAAACTTCTGTAATTTTATTAATGTTTTATTATAGCATTTGTTTATAATTTAACTTAGGATACCGACTTACAGAGTATACATATGCAGTGGACATCCCACGGCTGAAAATAATAATCATCTGTAATAACTTAAATAGAGTACCGAAATATATTTCCCATTAAAGTTTTGGAAAAAAAATAATAATAAGAAATTTATTATTGCAGCTTGTGGATTTTAACCAGCCACCATTAAATCGTTGACCATTAGCCATTCGCCGCATTCTACATTAATTTACTACTATTCACGTGCGAGATCTGAATACACACTTCCACGTATTTTGAATTCAGGATTTAATATTATATATAAGTGCTCGACGTCCATTGATTTTATTTCGGTTCAAGCTGAAGATAATAGACGCTTTTATGCAAATGCGGACTGCAGTGCATCATATTCTGAGAGTAAGCAAAAAGGAAAAATTGAATAAAAATTCACAATTTATAGCCACGTAAGTTAAAGATTAAAGAGCATTTTAAAATGTAAATTCGTTATGCTAAAGTTTAAACGCAATATGCTTAAAACATTAGCCGTGTAAGTTATTTTGTATAATGTTTGCTTAAAAGTTTTGATGAAAACAGAGATCTAGAGAGATTGGATTCTTGACTTTTGGTAAATCATAGAAGTGGATATTTATGATAATACCTTAAATTGTTGGCTAATTTTTAATAACCTATATGCACCATATACGCAGCCAACAAATCTAAAATTTACCTACAATTATTAGGTTATTTATCTAAGTATTTTTCTTAAACATCTAAACTAAATAAAAACGTAATTAACATTTATGTGGCTCTTTCTATATATTACGTATTTTTCAAACACTTAATCAAATTATATGATTATATCTACTTATGTGTACGTACATATATTTCAGATTACGAACTAAGTAATGACATCGCGAAATCTCTGGAACCGTATGGTTCAGAGACTTGAAATTTTGTATAAATATTTCTTTTTCCAAGAAGAGATAAGCTAAGGAGGAATATTATGAAATTCTACTCACAAGGGAAGAATGGGATTTATTAAGAAGAATGCATATTTTTAACCTAACCGTCCTTTAAAACTTGGCCAGAATTTTATTTGCCATTTTAAATATTACCAAGCATAGATTTTAGGAAAATAAACCCTAAAAAGGCAGTGCACACTACGCGAAACGAGTGTGGAATAGCTTGTGTATTATTTAATTTTCCAACAAAAATTGATCAGTGAATTTTTTCATGCTTTTAGTTTAAATTAATTGCTGTAAGTATAAACTATAAGGTAAGGCAATAAATAACCCAAATTCTAGAATAACAATATTATGCAAATCAATAGTACCACACAGCAAACCATCGGAATGCAATATTAAGGTGAATTTAACATTTGTTTATTTGCATCCATCTCAGGGACGTGGCGCACAATAGATCAACTGCCAAAAGCAACGCCGCGGATATTACCGCGAGACATTTAATTTTCTACGTGAAAGGATAAGGCGAGCTGAATTTCCCCGAGCATCCTGAAGCGGCACTGCTCAAATTGTGTTACGGTACGCCTTAAATAGGAACACGGACAGAGAGTTAGGTCCCAATGACGTGCAATATGCTGGATGATCCATTAATTCTCTATTTCTCTTTAACAGTAGACTTTGAAAAAAATATTAAAGATTCAAATTACTTTTACCGTCTTTGTCAAGTAATCATTGAATAAAATTTTATATACCTGCAGCAGGTTTCAATTAAACTAGGTTACACTATATCAGTTGAAAACTGCTGGAGTTACGTTCAAAAAATTTAAAAAAATGTTTAATTATCATGACAAATCTATTAAAATATAAGATAGTCAACGCGAAGTTTATGCTTTTAAAAATTAAATCACATTGTCTAACAAATTGCAAACATTGTATTCTTTATCTATGTAGTGTAAAATAATAAAATTTCATTAAAAGTTAATCTTATTAATGAATCCTGAGCTCGACGAATATACTCGGAGATACGTGGAAGGCGAGACGACATCGGTAACGAGGATATTTTTCTCGGATGTCAAGTCGGCCTATAAGCTCGTTCCGCAATATCATGCTGGGCATGGTTCTAGCGCAAATGCTTACAAGGCATAGGGAATTCTTAGAGTATCTACACATGTTTAAACTCAAGGAGAGTCCCTCGTGTACCTGTGACCCAGCGGTGGATCAGATCGCAGTGCACGTAATCGTTTGCTGTTCCGTATTTAGTAAACAGAAAACATTGTGTGAGATGCAGCTAGGAAGAAGGATAAAGAGGAGATGGCGATAACCGCCACATTTTCGTACACTCATGAAAATCAGTAATAAGTAATACAATAAA
Organism: Battus philenor; assembly: GCF_028537555.1. NCBI lineage: Eukaryota > Metazoa > Arthropoda > Insecta > Lepidoptera > Papilionidae > Battus > Battus philenor. Next base: position 9,302,158 of record NW_027181704.1, read on the forward strand.
AAGAAATAAAACGTAATAGGCTAACATTTGTCATGGTAATGCAAGGAAAATTCGTAAATAAAAGAGGATAAAATTTAGCAAAAAAATATCAAAAACTGAAAATTATAAAATAAATCAGTCTTTTTTTATGACGAAGGGAACTGAATAAAAAATCATCGTTACACTTATATAAATAAACAAAAAAAAACTCGATTAAGTAAAGGAATTTCCTTAAACTTTTTTAGATAATCAGTACCTTTATACTAATGTAATAATTATGATAATAATTGACCTCATTCCGCTATGATAATACAAACAAAAACTTAAACTTAACATGTTATTTTATAGCTAAGGGTTGTATTAAAGATTATGTGAAAGACACCTCCTCGTAGCCGTTAAAGTGTAGGTACACTTAAGAGCGTCTTTTATAAAATATTTACATTATATTGTAGTATTCAAGCGCATCTTGCTACGAGATAATCCCGTGCAACGGAGCTCGACGGGCGAAGCTCGCGCCGCCCCGAGCTCCGAGTCCGGATGTGCCGCCCTCCAGGAATAAACCAGCTTCGCTTCCGCATTTAAATTGCGTACACCTTCTCATTTAATCCGGTTGCAAACGTATTTCGGTACGGTAGAATCTTGACGCTCTCACATGTTGTTCTAAGACGCCATTGAATAAGTGATAGATTTACATTAAAGTAAAAATTGCAAAAATATTACTGTTATTTTATTGTTTTTAATAAATATCAATAAATTAAAGTTTCAAGGATTCTCTTAGTTTTCAGCTTCTAGAATTGAAATCACGAAGCGACACGCGACGGTCGGCTCATAATGGGCGGATGTCGAACGAGCCGTGGAGAGAACTATGCTCGGTATTTCTATACAAGATCGAATCAGGAATGATGAAATCTGTAGACAAACGAAAGTAACCAACAGAGCTCAGCGGATTGGCAAGCTGTAACAGAAGTGGGTAGGTCTTATAGCGCGCAGATCAAATGGCCGCAAGGGCGTCTTTAGACGTCTACGAAAACGTTAGCGTCAGGTTGCTTTCGACTAGTTCTTTTAGATAGAGTGAGCCTATGTCGCGCATAGAACCGAAATTCTGATACTAGTGATGAAATTCTTCAATCTCCTCAAATAACATTTAAGTAACAAAAATACATAAGTTTAAATAAGACACAAGAAAAATATTGAATACATTTTTTATTTACGATGCGAAATACAGACAATTTACATCATTGTAAATAAACAACCCGGTCATAACAGCGTCTCCACAGTGTATTGTGATACCTATGCATCTCCGGAACGTATATCACCTTGAGACTTACTTACCATATATATAGTACCATACCATGTATAGATACATAATACAGTATTACTAGACACCGGCATCATCATAACATATTACACACCATCAATAATTAGTACATACTACTGGTATAATTATTACTGACAATACATGGTATTGTTATCTAAACGTGTTATACCAAAAACTATTTGCCACCGATAAATCACGGGGCAAATGCAAATTAGTGTATACAAATTTAATTGATATTTTCGGTAACTGGTCTGAACTAGGCTAACCTAAAACCATTATACCTAAATATTTCTCTATTTGTGTAAAATTGGATTAAGAAATCAGGGATGAGGGTCTCATTATCCGAGTGTGTTAGCGTCTTTCGGCTGACAAGTTGACAAGTGACAAGAAGGCAGTGGGCAGACAACATAGTGGCCACAACAGATGGATACTGTGGCTTTTAGTTTCTGGACTGGGTACCACGGACTGATAAACCCAGCGAAAGATGATCACCCACAAGGTGGACAGATGATCTTGTTAAAGTCGTTAGAAGACGCTGGATGCAGGCCACATAGAACCGGTCGTTGAGGAAATCTACAATGGAGGTTTAAGTCATCAATAAATAGTGCCTAAAGTATACGTTTAAATTGAGAAACGCTTTATAAAGAGGAGTTACTTTTGTATTGTTACATCTCGAAATATGTAGTACCATCATGTTCATTATTTTTATTTAATTTCGTACAAGCATCAACAGCAATGAAAAATTTACGGCAAACTAGCTATATTTAACCGTAGTATTGTGAAATCCTCAATATATAAGTGTGCGAATATAGCATCAATATTTACACTAACTTGCTTGAACTCGTCAGTAAAGATATATATAAGTAAAAAATCAACGCCTTATTGCAAGCAAACAGTCGCTCGAAATACATCAAATATAAACCGATTACAGCTTAAATACAACAAATAAACGACTGTGGAGAAAATTACTCACAAGAGCTATTATTCGAAACAGCCGGAATAGTCTAGATTCCGGGCGGGCAGTAAAATTACAAAACCAATCAATAACGATTTTTCGTAGTGAAAACATAAACCAATATATATGTACTTTGCTCCTTAAGAGTGTTCTGTTATAAATATTGTTGCCAGATGCAGTTAAATATAGGGAGAGAGATTATCTGAAAGTCCTCATTCGAAGTCCAAGACCCGGACGTCACAATTGGTAGTAGTATGTCACGGTCACTATAACTCCCATGTTATGATCTAGGCGGAGAATATATGGGTAATCCGCCTTACGTATTAATTTTTCGCTGTTTAGCTTGATTCTGCTCCTTTACTATTTACTATTTCGAAATAGGCTAGTGAACTCAAATGAGGTAATGGGCGTACAGAATATTACCCCCGACCAATTAGGCCGAAGAATACCACTACTAAGAAAAACATCGAAATTGCTGAGAAACATGTACTTTGAGATTCTCGTGTAAGAGTGAAAATATTAGCAAGCGGAGCTATCTATAAGTGATATCATATTATTCCTCATGACCATCTGAATCTGTCGAAGTTTAATCCAAGAAGCCGTAAATGCTCACAGTCACTTTAATATTGTTTTTGGACCTCAGTGGAAAATCTATCAAAGGAGCTTAAAATCACCCCACCCAATAGAAAACTCATGACCTCAGTGTTTTAGAATTCCAAGGAAATCTTACTAAGTACACAAAAAGTTACTACTGTATCTAATGCACGTTATTTAAATGAGGCACTAGAAAAAAGGCACGTTTCCAAAGCAGCTGTGTGGGAGAGGATTTCAAGAAACCAATGAAAAATTTAAGGCGGCAATTGATAAATATTTCACAAACAAAGAAGAAAAATGTTTATAAAACGTACTTAAAGAGTTACTTTCTTGCTTAGAAAGGTTTCTGCTTATTACTTCATGCCAGTACCAAGAATACATTGAACGTCTCTTATATGTAACGGGCTCACGGTGGTGCGTGACTTTACTTCGTGTGAATTTTACTCGTGAGGTGACCCAACTCTCTTCTAAGTCGAAATACAAGGCTGGCGCCGTTGACATTACGGTAGAAAAAAGGAAGTGAAAGTAGACGGAATTTTAGTCCGTAGAGGTCCGGCGAAACCAATTCGTGTTCTCCAAAGCGAAAAGGAATCCCATGAAGTTTTTCTCCGCGAGAGGAATAAGCGTGATTCAATCCTCTATACATTCACTAATTATCCATTAATTAATTTCACATCTATTAGAAAACTACAAAGAAAAAAAATTAACGAGTCCATGTATTTTTGAGTGTCTTTGTTATACCGGTGTTTCAAGTATATATGTTAGTTTTTATCGATTCTTTATTTTACTAATACGATATTGAGTACTTAACAACGTTTTTAACATATTAATTTGCAATAAGTGTTATCACAATATAACTAATTTGAAGATCGTCAAACATTTAATTTAAGGTTTTATCACGTTACTTCAATTAAGTAATAAAAATCCCTCTACAGATAATGAGAGCCGTAAGTGTTCTCTAGCACTATTTCTAAATAGACCGGAATAACCCAATTCCTATTTTTCAGTCAAAATCCTAACATGTCAAATTTCTATAAGGTTTTGTTGGAATTTTTCTAGGTACACATTATGTTAAAATAAAACTAAAATAAATGTTAAGAATAGAAAAAAATAAAATGCGTTATCATTCACCGAGTGGAGTTATTAAGGCTGTTGAACCGTCAACGATAAAAGAACGGATGTAACGTGCTTTGTGTTACATGTGTGAATCAAAAGGTATCGCTATCTTGAAAAAGGTCAAAGACCACTTGCACGAGAGCCTTTAAAAAGAAGAATCGTTGAACGTATCGTTGAAATTATACCTAAGCTTGTGTAAGCTAAAATCTGTATAGATGTCTCAAAATAAAGGCGATTATTTCGAAAAGTTATCTTTTTTTGGGTAACTTATTATTACATAATTCAATATTAATGATAATTATGATTCCGAAAACGTAGATAAATATCTCTAGTTAATCAATTGTTATAAAATAGAAATTGACCAAAATTTTAATTTGCATAAAATTCGACATTTAAAAAAATATCCTTCGTGATACAATTCCATTCGGTTGTCATTTCCATAGATAAAGCGAATCATCTACCGATAATCTTTAATTGGCGAAAGATTCAAAAATAGTAATTGAAAAACTCGTGTACATGTCAGTTATTTCAGACACACTTTTCAGTAAATGTTACAATTTTCATCTTCATTCAGCGCCGGTTAAAGTTCACTTGATTTTAAATAACTTCTTACAACGAAAACTTCAATATCTTACTGAGTACAACTCCATTACCTGGTTGGAACCAAGTCCTGCCGGAGCAGTACAGAGCCACTTGTCAAACATCTAATGACAGCAGCATACAAAAATTATTCCCAAGAAAAGTCACATCGAAGACAGATGACATTGAGTCACTACGAAGTCCAGGTTTATCGTTCTGTAATTTTTTCTTCGTTCTCAAATGACCAGTCTTCTGTAACTATTCGAAAACACTTGCCGAATTAAGACTTAACAATCGAAAAGAAACGGTGCCAGTTCCAGTAGCTTCTTGCTGGCATATTTTATAAAGATGTCTTTTCAAGAATGTTCTCGAAAATCTATAGAACACTCATTCGTCCTTCGTTTATTGAAAATCTTTATTCGTCAAAGCACAATACGGATTCTTATTGTATTTTTTTTTTAATTTGATAATTTATTATGGCTCCCCTTTTGTTTCGTAGTAAATAACTCTTTTTAAACCATTCAACATTGTCTTTAGAATTTCTAGTAAGTGATATTCAAAAAGCTAATCATTTAACTTTGATATTCTATTGAACTCATGAACTAATATTACCTACTGTTTTTAAAAGATTCTATATTTTTCGCAGGATCTCAACACTCCTTTTATTAACAATGAGGAATAATTAAGAAGATGAATAAAAATAGCTTTTGTCAAGTAAACAGCGCCATTATTACCTAGAATATCAGTTTCTATAAACTTTAAAAAGTTGCGAAACTTCCAGAATAAGTTAAGGCTGACCATGCTGTTCAAAAGAGCTCAGACATAAAAAAACAAGTTATTGTGATGTACATGTATTCAATAAAGCCCATTTTACGGCTCGATGGTTATTGAATATTCATTTTTAGCCAAAATGTTGGCGGTCACAAAGAACAAATATGAATTACCATAACATTAGACCCAAATATTTTTAAAACTTTACTGGTGCGTCATTACGGTATGCGGTATTACAACAATGTCTTCGTTTCGCATGTTATAAAAATATTTATAAAAGGCCAAGTAATTCTTGTACACCATTAGTTACAAAATAATGGCTCACCTAACGTTGTGGTTAATTGTAATGTTTTCTCTCGCTGTTGTAGTGTGGAGCGGAGGAAATGATACGAATTCCTCTAGCACGCCTGCGTCACCAACTTCTTCGAAAGATCCAAATACGCCAGTTACTAAGGTCAGTGACTTTTTAGTGACACCCCACAAAACGATTGCTTAACTAACGCACTATAGAAATGATTGTCCAAACCGTGGCTTAATCACCCGTACATACAGAAACTTTGCTGGTCTAAGGCCCTTTTTACCTTTATAGCTTTACAAAATAGGTAAACGAGCTAATGGGTATTATTTAAAACGATCTCAACTTTTGCCAAGAAGATTGATTTACGGGGCGAAAAGAATGTCTAAATCTTGACTGCCGCACTTGACCCGTCACGACTTCGTGAGGTAACACAAAGAATATCCTCCCGTAAGTATAGGAGCTGCCAGAGACAACTCAATATTTCATGATTTCATCGATTCATATCTGACTTATAGAAATGTTACGGTCAGAAAGTTTTTGTTCCTTGTTTTTTTTAAATGGTATTATGTGCATTAATAAATTAAATATTCATGATCATTGTAATAATATTATAGGTGCCAAAATATCTACATGGTAGCAAAGCATTATAAGCTTGCTAAAATTTCTGTTGAATTGTGGAGTTACATAATAGGCGCGGAAGTGTTAATCACGATATACACGAGTTATTTGAGAATTCTGCTACTTAACGTTTATCTACTTTCCCATCCAACTGTTGACGTACCTCAGTCTAGCATCTGCGGGTACATTATTATATGACAAGTAGATAAAAGTGGGTAGCTTGCATCTGTGCAGAAAGTGGTATTTAAAAAATATGACGTTAAAAAAACCCTAACTCTTCGTCTCAGGTAGTATGGTATCGCCACAATAGCCGAGCAGCATAAGACTGACCATTGTGGCGATATTCCAAGTATGTGATGATGAAGATGATGATGATATAAAACGTAACATAAACAGTATATGTTTATCTTATCATTTTTAAGTTTAAATAGTTCGAGAGCGCTCTGGTTACTAGTGATTATCATCTGTTTAACATCGGACAATTAAGGAGACATCTATGACACTCATATATAAAATAGTTAATTAGTAATGATGATATAATAAAGGTTCTTGTTGCAGATCGTGTCCGAAATAGTCGATTTCGCCATAGGAATACCAGAAGTTATAGCATCAACATGTACAGAAGTAAGTACTATCTATTTATGTATATATATTAAAGCTTATCATATAATGTATTGCAATTGCAGAAATGTAAGAAGATGAACCAAAATCATATTACTTTATTGTATTTAGCATTAAATTATTGTAATATAAAGAAGTAAATATAATAAAAGTTGGAAATATATGTATATATTGTATATAAAAAATAAGCTAAACACTGTCTGATAAATAGAAAATAAAAGTAGAAATAAGAAATAGACTGTAAAAAAGAAATTAAAGGTCACTGGTTATCAATACCAGTGTTAACGAAACAAAAAATATATGATAATATAGTTAACGATTGATGTAAAAATATTTCTTTAATTTTCAGACCCTGCAAGCCTTCGGAAACATATTCGGTGGATCACTTGGATGAAGTTGTAAAATAATTACATTTTTTTAATAAAATCATTGGATAACAACTTCTTTGTTTTCCTTTTTGTATTATTTTTTCATTGTTACTTCTGTCTTGTCTTAATCATATATCATACTTGTTACTAATTAAGCTATATTGGCATTACACATTTCACGTACGTGTTGTTATAACTAAAAATTTATTCCTAGTGATTAATATTAATAAAACGGTATTTAAAATTAATAAAATTGACAATATAATAAAACAAGATACAATAAAATTTATTAAATTTCGAAACATTGTTAATAATATAAGTATTAAATGTTGTGTAAGGAAAGATATATGTTGTTAAATGTAGATGTAATTTATGCTTTGTAGATAACCACAACAGATAAACAAAGATACATTAAAAACTTATATGTATATTTAAAAGCATTCAAATAATTTAGAATATGAAATCATTAGAATGATGAAAGTGTTAAATATGTGCCCACAGACGTCAACGCTAACCTCGAATTCGTCATTTCTGGTTATACGATGTACCAACGCTTTAGCCTTGCAAGTAATGCCCACGAAGGAACATTTTGTAAACCATACAATACCTAAGGTTGGTTTAAAAGAGCAATCAGAGTAAACGATATCTACAGAATTAAAAATGGCTGACACGCACAAGTCGTTAACATTGGTAGTATTTGTAATTTATTTTGTACTGGTGGTGTGTAATGAAAACACGAGTACAGCAGTCCCCGCAATGGTCCACCCGTTGTCGTCATTAGACGTGAAACCTTCCGGAGTGAGTTTATTCAGTTTTCTGGTGCAATAGAACATTGTCATAAAATAATCGTCTAAGAATAAACGTATACCCCTTTTTTATTAATTTTTAACCAGGAGCGTTCTGTTTTTGTCAAAAATCTAAGTTTTTAACATATTACATATAATGAAGTAAACCAAAATGTATTAAATAAATTATTCAACACCATTTAATGAAATAACGACTATTTTCCTAAACCGCTTTAAATATTTTTTATCGTGACATTTTCAGGCCGTAGCAAGTTTCCTAAAAATGTTTATAGACATACCACTAGCAATTGTAGAAGCATTCAGAGATGTGAGTTTTTGTTTTTTCATTATTCTCTGAACTTGTTTTATTGTGAATAAATTAACTGCGATTAGTTTTTAATTCTAGGGAGCTGAAGGAATTGAAAAAATCGTGCTAGGGTCGCTTCGAACATTTTTTTAAAGAGAATTGAAAGACGGGCTAGAACAATAATGTTTTGTAATAATAAACGTATAAATAGTATTGTAATAATAAACGACAATTTCGTGTCAACTAATGTAAACGTTTTATTTTATTCCTAACATAAATTCGAGCTAAGAAGTACAAAAGTATGTATTAGTAGCGGAAACCTTACACGAATTCTTATTGAGAGCCTCTCTTCTCCTAAACATTTAACCTTTTCGATTCCTATTAACATCAATCAAAAATAAATTGTATTTGCGGAAAAAAATATGTCAAGTGTCTTGGTGAAAAGCTGCTCTAAGGATTATATAAATGTCTTTTTGGTTCACGCGTAAACATTTCAACATAAATAATTCTCTCTGCATGCGTTACAATAAATTATAGGCTGCTTATGCTTTTATTTTATTGTTTTGCTCTTGCAACGTAGTATGATTTGGTTTTATTTATTTTATTATATTTAAATGAACTTCTCGTCTTATTTTTAGCTTTACGGTCGCTTTATCTTTGAATAACGTAAATGGTTGAATTTAAAATTGTGTGTATTAAAAATACATTGACTTTTTAGTTTTACCGATAGTCAAAAGAGCACGCGCGTCTGTACAAAAATAATTTTTACTTATTATGACATCAAGTATCACAAAAATTAGTTGTGAAAATATTACTTAAACTTTTAATATACTTTAAAGGTGACTAATTGATGTTTACTAACAATGTTTTATTTTAATAATGCATATATCATTTACTTGAGATGAATTTAAAATGTCAGTATAATATTTATAATACAGATTATTTACTATGATCAGCGAAGAATTTGAACAAATATAGGAAGTTGATGATGTCGCCATCTTTTGAATAATTTTATACCTATGATGTAAAAATTATCATATTTGCGTGGGTAGCGACATCTGTTTGCAACATATATACAAATCTAGTCGAAATTAATTTTATTTAAAAATTTAATCATGTAAATGTAAAATTACACTTTTTCCAAAAACAAATAATATTTTTTTAAACCTTTCCAAGTACTATGTTCTGGAATTTAAAAAATATCATTTCTGTGTATAAAATTAGTAATAAAGTGTAACCTATATTACAGCAAACATAAAAACCTAGAATCACTTTGTATATGACCAGTCGGTTTGGTTCCAGTCTTCACTCTCGTTAAAGTATGTGTCATAAGGGTCATCCAATACTAAATATGTCAGTATCTATTCTTTAAGTATATGACATATATCAAAATATCCATATTAAGGTAAAATAAGTGTAAAAAATATTTCAAAGTCACATTTATTCAATAAAATCGTTTTTTATGTATAGAGTTTAGAAGAACATTAATTGTACAACAAAAATATATTTCGATTCATCAAAATTTATAACAACATAGAACATTTGGATGAGACAAGCACAAAACATATATATTAACTTAAAAAATACATTCTTCAAATACCTAATACATTTCTAACAGGTAATCAAAAGTAATAAAGAATTTAATTATTAATATTACAATTTATTACCAATTATATAATAATCTCTCAGGATTTGTTTTCACTATGTATGTGAATAATATATAACGTACCACATTGTTATTATAAGAAACAACATTATATAGCCTTGAATATCAAGTATTATTTGTGTAATAAAATAAATCATATATTTTCTGTTAATTTTAGTACATACTATATAACTGTATTTAATCTCATAAAAATCTCTAGATGAATTAGCCATAATTAAATAAAATGGGGTGGGGGTTCGTTTAAATCTAAAATAACAATTATAAACTAAAGTTAGTCGACAGTATTTTTCATGTTATCTTACAATAAAATATCACATCTCTGTAATAACTTACAAGTATCATTTTTGAATAAAAATAGACTGAAAATTGAAAGTGAAAATTTTTGAGAATAGATTTCATGTTTCAAAATATATATAATGACGTTTGTTGATTACAAAGATGAAAAAGCAAAAGCACAGAGATCAATAGAAGGTAATTACGAAGATCATAGACAGTTCGACAAATAGATTTTTTTTAATATATATGACCCATTAATGTTTATTATTTGACTAGACCATTGGGTACATTAACGTTGATATAATTATTTATGTTATTCTTCGGTTTTTTCTCGAGGTCAACATCGAAAGTAATGTAAGTGGGATTCGTCACGGCGCTATTTTGTGTATTCTTTATGTTTTGTTGTTTCGTTTCGAACACTTCGTCCGTTTCCTCGTCTATTCGCGGGCACATGTTCAGATATGGCGAGGAGCTACCATCGTGATCAGATTCCGATCCACTTCTCGGCAAATTGTTAAGAGTAAGCATTGGAGTGAGCTCAGAGCCGTGGGTTGAGGCCTCGGCACATGGATTCAATTTTCTCGCATCGAAGTCAAATTTGGTTCCTGTTGCACGGGGACTGAATATATGTTGGTTTGTTGCTGGACTCATTTGCAAATAGCCTTCATCATCTAAAAATTTTATCAAAACATTATTTTATAAAATAAATTAGTAACATGCACTACAAATACATAAGGAGAAAGCGACATCGAATAAAAGAAAGCATACATTAAGAAAAGTAGATGTTTTTAGCGGTGGAAATAAAAAGTCTAACACTCTTATTAGTTACATTGATTACTACATGCTTTAATATTTTAATACCATACCAAAATATTGACTGGTTTTGTGGGATCAAAATATGGTAATTTCCATTTCGTCTGACAAAAGGAAAATTAGTATAAATTAAATGAATAAAGACTAGATATATAATCTATTTCTTCGTTTTCGTTATTTCTTTTATAATTATCTTCACTTGATTTGTACAAAAGTTTTATTTCTTAAGGGGCAGAAAGAGGGGCACAACAACATATTTCGAAATGGAATTTTTATAAACACTAAAGTGGAATAATTTTATTTAACCACGTATTAAATTCATAAATAATTAAATATTAATCAAACAGATATAATTAATATATCCTATTACTTGTAATTATTTTCCAAAAGAGCAGTAATGCCCTCTATTGGCAACTGCAGCTTTTAATGGGAGCCGTAGCAGATCAAAACCAAATAGGGATGTTAAGAAATACTATTTTCATAAGAAACTACTTCATCTAGCCGTTCAAAATGTTTATTTTCTTACTATGGCGATAGTCAATAGACATAAAAATTGGTATATTTCATTATTTTATAAATGGGGGTAGGAGAAATTAATTTTCTTGTCAAAGTAGCGGTTCTCCGTAAATTATATCATCATCATCATTATCATGCCAGCCAATAGTCTCCCAAAGATCGACACGATGACCGGTCCTGCGCTGCCTGCATTCAGCGACTTTCTGCTACCATCAAGGGGACCGCATCTACCGGATTGTGGTTGCCATTTGGGAATATTTAGATCCCAACGACCTACAAAAACCTCTGGAGAGCAAATTATATTTGACTTTATTTCAAAGAACAGTAAGGTTTTGGTTCGAGCTACACGTTTTGTGTATTTTCTCAATTAAGACAATGACATATTTACCGTGCTGTAATTGGGTAGGGGTGGGTGGAAAGAAGCTTCTGGTGTCATTAACGTATTGATGAGGGCTTGGTGTCACCAAATTGTTATAATCGGGTGCGCACACCATGGCTAAATAATCCTCCTGGCCTTCTGTTTTAACATTCATATCAATGTATGCGGAGTTAAGATCTACATAATGCTGTAACAGAAAATTAACAAAGATATATCATTAACAACCACAATATAATTATAGAATGTCAATCAATAGTTTATGTAGTACGAGTATAATGAAAATTCAATTAATTGGTTCTTTAGGAATCGCATCTTCATTTATACGTAGATTTTTAAAGCGACAGTAGATTATTTTAATACATTTTCAGAGGACAAGGGACAAAGCTCTGATGGCGCTTGGCCTTTAAATAAATTTCGCTTGTTAAATTTTAATATTTGAACCACCTTAACTAATTATTATTTTAGATAAATTAATTTAACTAAGAATTAGTTATAGCTTATTTTGACACTCGACAAGCAAGTACTTACATTACGAACGTTGTCTTCAAGGAATTCTCCCAGAATTTCCTGAAGCTGTGTAAAAGAGGGACGCGCAGTCGGTTTTTGCGCCCAACAGCGGAGCATGACGTCATAAAGTCGATCATTGGCGTAGGTGGGTTTTTCTAATCTGTGTCTGTAAAATAAAGATGTACAATTTATTTATTAACTCTTTTTACACAAGTACAATGACGGATCTTTTTGATGGTTATTGATAACTTATTGATCGTGAGATCTTTGAGTTTTTCAATACGCTTGGCGGATTTGCCATAATTCTTCCCGCTTAGACGTGTCTACTTGAATAAAATTATGTGCCGATATTTTAAAGCAAAAAATATTTTATTTATTCAATGACTTTATAATTTTAACTGAAATTAATTTTCACGACAGTGATTTTTTATTATTTGATTAAATGAATTTTAAACACGTCTGATGTTCTTATATTATAAACGTACCCTTCAGAAAGCCAGTGTAACAAACTCGGAGGACTTATATTAGGGTAAGGAGTTTTAGCGAGTGAAAATAACTCCCACAGGACGATACCGAACGACCACACGTCAGACTGCGTAGAAAATATTCTGTCTGTCATGCATTCGATGGCTAGCCACTTCACTGGTAGCGGGCTCTGTAATGAAATTCAAATATTTTAGAATAACGAACTAAAATATGCTATTTTATTCAAAATGATAATTATTAACGAATGGTAAACATACGTTTTCCTTTTTCTGATATTCATCGTTCTTGTAAATACTTCGTGCAAGACCAAAGTCACAAATTTTTACAATGTTGTCTTCAGCTAATAGGACGTTCCTAGCCGCTAAGTCGCCATGCAGGACCTGAAAGAATTAAATAATTTAAATAAAATTTACCCTGGATAGTTTTAAAACTTATTTTCTTTACAAACTTTATTATTAAAATAAAATATTTCTTTTCAACCGATAGATGCTCACAGCAAGGTTAAACCTCCCAAAGTTTAAGCCTCTTGTTTTTTTTATTTTTCAGAAATTATTTTTATTACAGTGGTTTATAGTGTGGTAAATACAAGTTTTATACCAACACATAATAAAAACGCAAGGCGATGTTTCTGGCTGCCCTTAAGGATTTTTATAATTCTAATACATACTAAATAAACCTAACGATATATCATAATTAAAAAAATAAAAATACGAAATCAAAATGATGAGATAATTTAATTTAGCTCATTCATTCACTCATTGTCAATTAATGTATGATACACCTCGTACAAAAATCAATGGTTTTAGATATAATAAGTAACGGAATGACAATGCAGCAAGAAAAAAAGATTTCAAAATTGTAATTACTACATATTAAAGAATATTATTGTTTACTGTATGTCCCTTTAGACTTTGCAATGCCAGAAATTATAGCCCTGTTGTATTACAATCATCATCGTCGTCGACAAATCAGCCGATAGAGAGTGGTGTGACTAGTAGAGGACGTATTTTATAATCAACCCCTAGGACACCAGACAGAATTATTGACAAATAAATATACACTGTAACTCTTCAGGGAAACAGCACACCTTTGTTATCACGTATAATCTCATTGTACTATACACACCTTTCTATTAGCGAGATATTCCATTCCCCTAGCGATTTGGAATGCCCACGCAAGCAGGTCTCTAGAAAAAAGTGGGCGGGGAGCTCGACCGTCGCTGTAGTCGCTTTCGTAATTAGACCGCCACTCCGGCTGCACGTAGCCCGTTTCCGAAACTGGAATTATTTATTTCATACATAAATTTACTTTTGGTATTCAATATTCGTATCAATTGTAAGATCTCTTTCTCATTTAGTTTTTAGTTTTTCAACAAAACTATGACTACTGTAAAACAAGGACGTTATCCCGTTTATGGAACTGAAATTTTCAATTTCATTCATAAACTTAAACATATGGTCTACACAGTTTTTGTAACAAAAATGGGTTCCTTTCTTAAAAATGGTTTTTATAACCAAAATATATCCTGACCGTTTCTGAAACCAGGTTTTTTATTTCATACAGTAATGCACAAATATGATCACCATTATTTCTATCAGTTACCAAGCTCCTTTGTTTAAAATTGTTGAATAAACAAAACTATATTTTTCAGACACAGACTAGCATGTAATTACAAAAAGTCTACGCTAATGCCACAACAAACACTGAATTTATAATTTATGCAAACCATATTTTTCGCTACCGTCGTTAAGCGAATGCTATTTAATTTTAAACATGGTCTACGTATGCATATGCAGCAATTTGAATCGATTACAATTTGAAAACTTGATGGTTAACGAAAGATCCTTTTTGGGGCAGAACGTTTTTTAAAATGTTAACGAGAGAATCATATGTATACATAGTCATGGAAGACATTGGTCGCTTACATTTTTCATAATTGCCAAACTATATTAATTCCTGATTAATTAAAATAAATCAGCGATTTTTATGTACATGTTTTTTATTTTAAATTTGAAAAATATTGTCGTTGAAAATCCCTATATATATTACATAACCATTTATCTTAAAGTTAAAGCATTATAGTTGTAGAAATTTGAATTGGAAAGGCTAAAGTTCATCTTACACGAAGTGCGTTGTCACTGGTGGAAATGTTGTACTTTAAATATTATATTATAATATAGGACATAAAACACCTACAATTATAATTAAGTAACTATTTAAAAAAATAAAAGAAACGAATTTAAATTTAAATAAATTGATATCGCTTATTTTTATGACATTCACCTTTTCTTCCAGATCTGTTAGTATTTCCTGTATTTAGGAATGTATGGTCGGTTTCTTGCGTATGATTCGAACTGAAGTAGTCTGAATGCATTCTGTAATTATAAAATACGTTACGTTGACGCTTGAAAACCTGAACAAAAAATATAAAATTATATAACTGAGTAAAGTCTTCTCTATCTAAATGAGATGTTCCATTTTTATCAAGGAAATGTAAAAGTAAATAATAAAATTTACATTCGAAATAACATTTATGATTGACGACCTCGCACGTAATTGTGGAGATTTGACATATTACATAACATGAATAAATATTCTTTGTTCGTACAAAAGTAATGCTTATGTAAACTTGTTCAAATCTTTGAATGATACCGAGTTCTGGATCTTTTTATTAACGACTTTGGTAAAACGACATCTGTTTATAACGATCTTTATTATTAAAAAGGTACTTTGTAGCTTTTTAAACCATTGAATCTTACCATTGTGTCTTTTGAAATACAAAAGAGATGTATCTCTTTTGTATTTCAAAATTCTGACATTAAAATAAGTAAAGCTATTATGAGCATCAGTTATCATCAGTTGAAAGCGAAGATGTGACATCACAAGTTACAAGTCAGCATCATTTCAGCCATGGGCTCCCCCCCAGATTTCCAAGAACACCGGTTGGAATCAATCAACACCCAGCGTCCACGACTTTAACAAATAGTTCTGTTCACCTTGTAGGTCGACACGTCCAACTCTACACTCAACACATGTATTCCTTACCAAATACCATGTATTCGTGACATGATTAACAAATAAAGGTAAAATATACATACGCGCTACTTCCGCTGCTACACGAGAAACCTCTATTTACTTTACCGAGATTCTTCTCCTTGCTATCCGTGAGCTGATCAATAAACACCTCACGATGCTTCTGAAGGTAATTATGAATATTACCAAATTTACAATACTCAACTATGACAATCAATTCACCTGAAATTTCATTAATATATTAATCAACATATTTATCTACTCTTATATCATAATTTTTATTTTCAAACAAATTCTTTTAATTCATTTAAAGTCAATGCGATTTATCGTAAATATGTATACAGTCCTACGTTTCTGCTGTATATTATCAAATTAGGTTTCATATACCGAGGTATAAATCGACTTTTTTTTATTTGTTGCTTCAATATTCAACAACGGTTAGTTACAAATGTACGTAAAGTATTATTTATAGCTGTGTACGTGATAGTGACATAAAATGCTCTTAATTATATAAATAAAGCAAAATATTAATATTTCATCAGTTTTCATATTTAAAAGTAAAGATGATAATTTCTTACAGTATTCAAAATTGATTATGATTCCAGGGTTTTCTCTCGTATCTAAACGAGGCCTAATCTATGTCTTAGTTACCAGATTTCCTATAGAAAATCATATTTTAGTTATTAGTTGTTTGAAACATATTTTACGTTTTTGAAACCATATGGGAGTTTTATTAAGTTATGAAAATAAAGTAACATTTGGAGTTTAACAAACATAATGTTTAGCTTTTGGAACAGACTTCTACGGTGTTTTATTAATATATTTCAAAATAATATACATATATCATCGTGATGTAATGTCGTCGTATATAACCGCAGTACAACGACTGTGAAGTCTAGTACGTTCATATATTAATTTAAATGTAAACGACGGCTCTTGATCGAGGAAAAACATGCAAGGCAATATGCACTTTGTAAATATCCAACAGAATATGATAATAGTGACGTTCATTATTCAAAATGTGTGTCACTGTTGACCTCAAATTACTAAAGTTTAAGCGTTTAAAATACGAATCAATATTTTGAAAATAGCTTGCTTTCCTTTCAAAATTCTATTCACTCGTGTTACACGGGTCTAAAAAGATTTTTGCGGCTACTTGAAACGAACTCCTTGTGATATCCTCCGATAGACAACCACAATAATTATTTTTTTGCCGATCTCCTCCTCTCTCATTCGATCTCCCAGCGGAGCTAGTAGCATAGCCCTGTAGAATGAACTCTGGATGACCGACCATAAGTTTTCTTATAAAACCAATTGTAAATGACCACGTCTTAAATCCAAATGTCATCACCGACAACACGTACTGGTCAAAAACCTTTGTCTTCACTTATTACGGTACAAAACATCTCAAACGATCTCGAAGTTATTCTTATTTCCCCCGACGCAAACAAATCGTTCATCTGCCATAATAAACTTCCTTAATTAGAGAGTGCGAAAACCGAGTGTTTTTCTTAAGAAATATTACTTACGTTTCCCAACATTTTTGGTGCATGCTCCGAGAAGATTGACAATGTTAACATGTTTTCCTAGATGAACCATTATCTTCAGCTCCGAAGCCAATGCTTTAATATACATATTGTCTGCGGTCTTTTTCACCATTTTTACCGCAACTGGTGTAGTTTCTTCGGCGTTTATTATTCCACGCGCTTCCGCTTTATATACAACACCAAAAGCCCCTGCGCCTAATTGCTTTCCTGTTTGGCGTAAGTTAAAATTTTATGCATTTAATTCTACATTTATTTCTTTCTTTTATAGTTAATATTTCTGTCCATAACGCACGTGCACGTTTTTTTAAATATTTTACAAGAAATTTTTGGATTAATAAAAAAAAAGTTCCTTTTAAAAATTTAAATTTTAAACCACGAACAATAATATCCAATGACTTTAAAAATAGATAATGTTAACTAACTTTTCTTAAATCTTTTGTGTGGTGTTCGAACTAATCTTAATATTTATTTAACTGTCTTTGTGTTACGAAGCAAATACATTAAGGACAAGGTTTGTTATTTAAATTTTCAAACATCCTTTCATTGAGGTTTTTTAAATTGTGTTTAATGGATTTTTTTAGGTCGACAATGAAAATAACACAAGGTCTTCTCAGAAAGCTTGTTACCTTTTATAAGATTATTATTTTTAGGAGTTATTAAGTGACCTAATTCATTAGTTTCGTAAATAAGATAGTACTTTGTATATTAAATTATAAGCGACATAACTTGACGAACCTTTGCCTTGCATCAAGTGAGACTATATAAATTATTGTAACTATAATAGCATCACTAAAAATTATGACTTACCTAAGACAAGTTTCTCAGGCGGAAATTCAAACTTTTCGTCATAAGGAAGAAGCTCGGCCTGTTCGTCTATACCTAGATCAGGATTAAGAGACTTCGTAACGCCTTCCTTAAAATACAGTAATCCAGCCGCTGCGAGTTCTTTTCTAAATTGCTTTTCCTTGCGTATTTTCCACGCCAAGTAAACAATCAGCACTAGTAAGACAAAAACAATCCCTCCTATAACACTAAGATACGCTGCCTTATTGGTAGATTTTTCTGAAATCAAAAAAAATTGTTGTAGAGTACATTTCGACGATACATTTTAAAACATAAAATATTATTTTCATACCTTTTATAGCAATATTAAAGAACTCTCTAGCAGTTTTACTGTTGCTTATTGCGACACATTCGTATTTGCCCTTATTTTCTTCTAACATTTGTTTTATCAATACACTTGAATTCACTTTTGTATGGTCTAAAAGCTCTGTTATAATTTCAGTGTTAGTTTCGTTTAATACCGAGTTGCCATCCTAAAATAAAGAAGATTTTTTTACTATTTTTAAACACTTATTTATCATATTTCCAAGGGACTTCAAAGTCGAATTTACCTTATACCATTCAATACGTGGTGGAGGGACCGCTTCAGCTTGGCAAGTGAGTTGAAGTGGCTGATATGGGTACACTTCTTCGTTCTTCTCATTTCTAGGTTCAATTATAGCCGGCGGACGTATCTCTGACAAAATATATATTTATGGTGTAGATAAATTAATAATAAAATATGTAAAAATCATACGATATTTAAAAGAATACCTGCTACAGTTATTGACATAGTTTGACTTTCTTCGGTATCGTCATATCTTATTGCGACACAAGTATAATTTCCGGCTTGTTGTAAAGAAATGTTATCCATTTTTAACTCAGCAACGTAAGAAAATGGATTCTCAGAAAACACCACTAAAATGAAAACGAATTGCGTTAATAATTAGAAAATGCTGAAGAATAATAGAATTCGGATTAATTCTATTTTTCTTCCATTCCATTCCATGCTTGCAAATCATACTAACCAGAATCTCCCGATCCTACGTCATCCGGTTCTATCCAGGTTAAATTAAAGAATTCGTATTTTGAAGCAACACATGTCAAGACGACGTTCTGGTTTTCAAAGAACCATGTTTGATCGCTGCGCTTAATACCGAAACCGCTGTGCATTTCGTAAACAAGGAATCTTCGAGACGCCCACGCATCTGGTTTAAGTCCATTTGTAGCTTTGCATGTAATGTTGCCGGACACGTGGACTGGTATTTGTAGATATGATGTTACACTATACAAACTCGCTACTTCTTTATCAGACTGAAAATAATACAAATGTGGTGTGGGAATCTATTCAGTGAAAAACTACTTTATGTTAATATTTAATGTGATAAGATGTCCTGTTTAATACTATACTTTAACATCTGTAATGTGTTTTAGTGTCTTTTTCAGCAGTATATATTTATATAAAAAAATCTGAACATAAATAAGGAGGATACAGTAAATATTTACTAACAGTTTTTATAAATACTCACTACAAGAATTTGTTCGTCACCTCTTTCATTAATGAAAGTCCAATCAATATTAGGTAAAGGATAACCAGTAGCTGTGCATTGTAAATTTGCTAATGAATTCTCCACATACTTTCTATCCCCGTCTGGTCCGAAATCAATGATCGGAGATGCTATAATAAAAAGGAAAATTATTAATACACACAGGGCATATTGCCAACTGACACCGAATTCTCTGCGCAATTAGCTGAAATTAAGAAATCTCTTGTTTACAATTTTCAACTTCATCATCGTTTCATCCGTAGGAAGTCCAACGCTGAATTGTTGCCTCTTCCATAGATTTCCAATAAAACCGATTGGAAGAGGCCTTAACAAGGTCATCAGCGCACCGTATCACTGAATGGCCAACACTGCTGTTGACGGTCCGAGGTGTCTACTCCAGAACCTTTAAACCCCAGAGACTAGGTGTTCTACGCATTATGTCGCCTACCCACTGACAATATGCCGGTTACTTTTATTAGTTTACGGATATCCTCATTCTTAATTCAATCTTGCATAGAAATCCCGAGCATAACCATTTCCATGGCCCGTTGAGTGAATATTAATTGTGCCAATGAAGCCCAAGTGAGAGACCACGTTTTTATGCCGTCAGTCGTCACTATAACACAGGTTGGTAGAAGGCCTTCGTCTTTAGGCACTGAGAGAGAATTTGCACGACAAGTTGTTTCATAAAATAATGTTTTACTTATCACCAATTTAATATTCTTTTCATTTTAATTAAGAATATAATAGTAATTTACAATTACTAATTAAGGACACTAGGTTTCCAAAAAAGTTTTTGATTTTAATGTCCCAGAGCACGATATAAAAAAGATATTCCTCTAATTTATAACTATAAATATAAAGTTGAAACAAGAGAAAAAACGCATAAATAACTTACCTTTAACTCTTAAATCAAAAGTCACATTCTCCGTGGCATATTTATTCGTGGCAACAAATGTATAATTTCCTGTATCTTTAATGGTCACATTACGTATAGTTAATGTCACTGTTCCAGTGTCGGATCTTTTTATTTCATATTTTGATTTCTTTGAAGATATTTCTTCGCCATCTCTAAAGCTGATGCAACAAAAATGATAAAACAAAGTGTTGATAGCTGAGGAGCCAAATATTTGGATTTGTTTATTTTTATCGCAAATTCATTCTAAAAACTGAACGTCTATTTTTATTTAAAGAAAACGATACTTCGAAATTACTGATTCTCAAATTTTAGAAAGTCGTTATAAAGGTGATTGTAACGCCTGTGTTCTAATAATTAATCGAGTTAAGATAAATTTATGAAGCACATAGATGTAGAATTTCACTAATCACTTTGGCGCATATACTGAGCCGTTAGGGACTAAATTTAATTAGTACTACTTCAAACAAGAAAGTTAATTACTATTAAGCTCAATAATAAATGGTGGTATACAAGGTGTAATAAATTTTCACACACGGTCTAGAACAATTTAACAGCTAGTAGTAGATATTGTGTCAAGGAAAGTACCATAAAACACTATTCTTAATTGCTTTTCATTGCGCACTGTTATAGAGCGAAACATGCCATTGAATTAGTCTCCTGCTTGTCTCAAAAACTCTCAACTCAAAACTCAAAATTTAAAAAAAAAATTTTTCCAGTACTCATGTAAATAGATATCGGGAATACGATCATAACAAAACACGGCAAAAGCTGATAAAATGCTTAAATTGCTGCACCAACTTCAGTAATAAAATGCAAAGAATATTTATCTTACTTACAAAACAATACGCGCTGGTGGATAATCTTTTATGTAAGACACCAGCCTCATGAACTTCTGACTTGTTTCAATAGGATTACTCTTACCACCTTTCTCCAGATGTATATAACCAGTATCTAAAATGTTAATTATAATAATAATATTAATAAACTGTATATATAGTCATAAGCATAATAAGTTATTAGTAATTTTGAAAATTTTTTGTGTACGTAACATTACTAATATGGTCATAAATTCTATCGATCTTAAAATTTGACACCAATAAGAAATATTACAAATAATAAAACTCTTGATTTCCTGGTAAAAAAGAGGCAGGCTCATTAAGTCACACGCAAACGACGTGATGGAAGGATTTATCTTCTGAAACTGGCCAGTCAGTCATTAGGGTTCCAGATATATAGAAGGCAATCTTTTAACCAGAATTGCTTGCTTATATGCATAGTGCGCCGATGATGAATTCAGTTAAAAATAATTTTAGAGTCTCGCTTGCCAAATAGTTCCAAAACGTGACTCTGGTAGTTTACTAGTTTGTTTTTATACTCTTATAATTCACAGATATTGTTTTTACACTTTGCCGAAGCTTAGTAACTTCATCAAACGACACGTCCGTGGCGGAGACCAAATGATAGTATCCTTTCACTTTAGAAAACTTATTTTCTGGAGCAATTCTTAAGAACTTTATGCGCAAAGCCCGTCGTTATTGCAAATTCTCCTCCACGGTGAAATTTTCCTGATAAGTGATTAATTTTTTCTTAAGATGCCCATCCAGGGCGTACTGCTGCGAAACGTGTTTCTAATGTGACATATTAAGCAATTTAATCCAGTTCGTCGTCGGAAAGTGGCACACTTCGGGTACATAGGAAGTTGTAGATAATAGTGGTGGTAAAAAGGCATGAATGCCTCCCGAGACATTTTTTGAATTACTGAGAGGATTTTTATTACTCCGTCAACAATTTTTTTGACTATGGCAGCAGGCGTCTTTATATGTATATCGAGTGCGATAACTATAGAATCTAGTCTACGAAAATCATTCCCAAATAAAACGATACATAATGTCTACTCACATTAACCAATTCAGCAGGTTGAATAACAGGTTGTCAAATATCTCCCTTCCGCTTTTTTGCTCTTTATTCAATGCTTTATAAAAAGTGTTACAGTGATCGGATTTAGTTTAAATATGCGTTGTTTTGTTCGATAATCTGTTTCCATCTAGACGGCAACTTCATAATACCTCCCTCGTAGAAGCCCCCCTCCTTATTTGCGAAGAACTCGGACAGCCACTTTTCACAAACCTCTTTTGAGTTCAATTTTACACCACCAAGGGCGTTCGCCATGGTCAGGAAAACAGGTGGTAATCACTTGGCGCTATGTCCGGGCTATATGGTGGATGTGATAAAACCTCCCATCCGAGCTCCCGTAGCTTCTGACGAGTCATCAACGAAGTGTGTGTTCTGGCGTTGTCCTGGTGGAACACTACACCCTTCCTGTTGGCCAATTCTGGACGCTTCTGGTCGATCGCCTGCTCCAAGCGGTCCAGTTGTTCGCAGTAGATGGTAGAATTAAGCGTCTGGCCATATGGGAGCAGCTCATAGTGGATGATTCCCTTCCAATCCCACCAAACACACAGCAAAACCTTCCTGGCCGTCAATCCCGGCTTTGCCACTGTTTGGGACGATTCACCGGCCTTCGACCACGACCGTTTTCGCTTGATATTGTCGTATGTGATCCATTTTTCGTCGCCAGTCACCATCCGCTTCAAGAATGGGTCGAGTTCGTTCCGTTTCAGCAGCTTATCGCAGGCGTTGATTCAGTCCAGAAGGTTTCTTTGCGTCAAATCATGCGGCACCCAAACATCAAGCTTTTTTTTGTATCCAGCCTTCTGCAGATGGTTTAAAATGGTTTGGTGACTAACTCTCATCTCCTGGGCGATGTCACGAGATGCCACATGCCGGTCTAACTCGATGTAGTCCATGATTTGATCGGTATTTGTCGTCACAGGTCTTCCGCCGGCTGGCTTATCCATGGTGTCGTTTTCGCCGGCTCTGAATCGTCGAAACCATTCCTCCGCGGTTCGAAGAGATAGAGTACCATCCCCCAAAACACCATTAATCTCACGGAACGTTTCTCTAGCGGATTTGCCCTTAACGAAGGAAAACTTTAAAATAGAGCGAATTTCGGCGTTAGTGAACTCCATGTTTACACGTCTATAACTGTTGAACGCAATATCCAAACTAATCATGCATAGCGTCGTTTTGTAGGTTATGTCAAGACCTTTCAAATTATGTATAGTATTGCCAGATACGAGCTCTGTAGCGCTTTGTACATAGCCGCGAAATTCAAAAGACAAAAAGCCGGAAGGGAGATATTTGACAACCTATTATTTGAACAGGTTTTTCAACTGTATAGTTTTATTGTTAGCAGTTTTATTCTTAGTTGTCGAAACTTTTTATTTTGATACGACTTAGTCTGACCATACCTTAGTACTTTGATAACAGTGCCTTACGTATATTTTATGCAATAAAATATTATTACCGAACGATACGTAAAAATTGTTTTAGTTGACAAAATTAAGTTGACTTTACGTTTTCATGATATAATTTAATACATCAAAATTACAATGCTAGATATTTTATTCTCATTCTTTGACCAAAGACTGACTTATAAAGTATTAAAATTAACCAGCGCAAATTACATCAAGATTGTTGTTAACACAAACACATTTATTACAAAAGCCATAGTTAAAAACATTTTAACAAAACCATTAGTAAAAAGCTTGTTATGTTCCTAGTTAATACATATTAATACTGAATTATATATCTGTAAAGATTCTCACGAAAACTCCGTTTTAGATAACCAAAAATAACATTATAAAAATTCTATAGTAGCAGTGGGAAAATATTTATTTAAGTATTAACCATTACCGAACATCCATTTATACACTATATTATATAAGAATGTACAATAAATATAATCTTAATATTAGTAATTGTAAATAAAGATTTTATTGTTTTACTACATTTATTTGCTTAAAACTTACCACTAACTAGCTACTAGTTTTAAATACGCCCATTTAGGCGACCTGATTTAATAGTAAAGGTACTATTTATAAGAATAAAAACGTATAAAAGACGTTATATATTTAAGATATTGTTTACTTGTCTATCACAAAATAATAAAATTATAACCTTACACAAAAGGTATCATAAAAACGAAGGAGCTGTATTCAAAACTTCTCAGATTCATTCTGTAGCCCGAAAGAATCGTGCCAATTTATTACGTGGATATAATTTTAAAAACTCTTGGGTAAGTTTGAATAAAAATAGTATTTCAATTAGTTATTATAATAACAAGGAAGACTGATTATACTATATATGACCATACCCAACTATCGTTTCAAATTAGATGCAAAACACAAAATGTTCATACAATATGACCTTACATTTAGCCAAAATAATTGGAGATTCGTATACTGCTTAACAATCTAACAAACTGACTATTATTATACTTAAATAAATTGTGACAAATGTCAAATGTTTGATAACTGAATTAACGAATAATTAATAAATTTAAATTCAAAATTGGCAGGAACTTTACAAGGGACTATTTTTTACAATTATACATAAAAATAATTTTAACATTTTATTCTTAATATAAATTATGATGAATCAGTGATGAAAATTTATTAACAAATATCATTTATTGATATGGCAGCGTTCAAACAAAACACGTGAAAGCATATAAGTGTGTTATTTGCGAAATAATATTACCTAAATGTATTTTTTCAAAAGTAGCAGTCCTCTGCCCGTAGCTGTTCTTAGATACACAAGTATAAACTCCAGCATCTTCGAGACTTGCATTGGTTATTGTTATATTGCTATATAATATTTCACCAGTAGTTTCGTTTTCGTTAGTTGTATGAAGCACCTTTAAGGTAAAAAATGGTTAATCTTTTTAATTCTTTCAAACATTATGTAATTACAATAAAGAATCATTACAAATACCTTTGTTCTAGTATTTGGTGTCTCCCAAATTAACGCCAAAGCTAAATTACTTTGGTATTTAACAGTACAATTAAGAGAAAACACTTCACCGCTAAGAAAATATTCTGACCCACCAATTAATTTTGGTTCGGGCGGTGGAATATTGGAATCTAAAAAAAAAATATTTTTGAACAACTCTATATAACATATATGAAGTTTAAAAAAAATATTAATATTATCCGATGCGAAACGATATATGAAAATAGACATTTAAAGCATACGAATATTGCACGTTTATAATTGATAAAACAAAATTAATAAGTCGTGCAATATTATAAAAAAAATATTAAATCTATATTTTTCAAAAACAAATATATGACACCCTTTTCAAAAGTACATTTTATAATTACCCTAAATATTTAGTGCAAAATATTTAAAAAGGTAATTATTGATTTATGGTTTATCAGTTTTTGGTGTATTAGTCGAAATGAAAAACGAACCCCTGTAGAGTCTGTCTAAAACCAGTACATTGTGATAAACTTGTCAAAATGTTAAGATTTTATTCAATTAAAAAAAAAGTTAATAAAAATAATAAAAGAAATGAATGGACAAACTCAATTTTAAATATGTAAGTTTTTATAAAATGTGTAGGTGTATATTTGTAACAGAACCACCCGTAACCCAACATTCACTAAACATAAATTCACAAAGTTAATCTGTTAGTAATCAAACAATTACACATAAGTGCACACAAAGAGCAACACACCAAGAAAGAAGAGAAGAAAGAAAATAAGTCACAAGCGAAAAGCAATCAACAAAAATATACATGATTAAAATCAGAAACTAAATGAAACCATCACACCACGCTACCTCGTTATGTGACATCAAGATTGCAGCACTATCTACTTACTCATACGTATAGTTTTCCAAACAATTTGCCCTCCGAGGTATCGCCCGCATTTGTAAGCGACCCTATTCGCTTTGACTAAAAATCCAATCTTTGGAGAGTACTTTACAAATTCTGGTGTCTTGTTACTCTGCAGCCGTATTACCAGATAAATAATGAGTGGTTAGTAGAAGTAAATGGATACGTACCGATACGTCCATTCATTTTCAATTTTTAAATTAGACATTAGTAAGAAATATTTTGCTAATTAAATCTTAGCCAAAAGAAAATTCTTAAATTGAAAGATAAATGGACGTAAAAAACCACATTCACGATGAAACTAAATATTTGTATGGCCGCGGTTGAACGTTCAATATGTTATTTTATAAATGTAATCTCTCGTGTTTGTGGTTGGTACTTTATTATTAGAATTTACACATCTTCTAATCACCTACGTTTATGTAAAAATATGTCTTTTCTGTCCTCATAATCTCCTTTCTTAAAATCACAGACCACAATGATTATCGGAAGATCCGAAATATCATCACTATCAAGGACGAAACCAATTTTAGGATCATATGGCTCATATTCTATGTCTGGAAAGTCCTGAATATTAAGAAGGCTGTTAAGAAACCAGTTGAAGCAATTAAACATTGGAGTCCATGCTTTAGTGGTAAATTATTCATTGGCAATAAGCATTAGTCCTTTCTTTATTACAATACGTAAATGAGACCAACTTAATATTGTTATATTATTTATGTACCACGTATAAAATTCATTAAACAAAGTTAGATATGGGAACAAATATTAACTATGCCTCATTTACTGAATTTTGTTTTCAGTTAAGTAATATAACAAACATGCATGTAATTTCTTTAAGGCAAATGGAACAAGTAACTGTATATTCGATTATGTACTTTTCGTTACATTATATATTGAAAAAGCAATTTATTTATTATTATTTATGTACTTTGGTAAAACTTGCACAACAAGTAGTCTTGATTAGACAACGTAAGTGACGTGTGAAGCATATATGTATGTTTCCATATTTGTCATACATACCGCCGAGAGCATAACTTTAATGTCCGGTGTCGTAGGTCTACACTCGATTACGACCTTTGACCCACTTCTGGCTTTTACGACCTCTCTCATGGGTGCGAACAAGCTATTTGTGCCTAAAATATACATAATTTAACACATAAATTCAATCATGCAAGTTGCTTTGTTGGTCGTGACTATTTTATAGGAGATAAATCTCACCATTTACGTAGATATAAATGTAAGTGACGTGTTCCGTATCGTTTGGTTCCTCCATTAAGTTGTACAATATACTGTCACTGTTAACAGTATCGTCAAAACAAGCGTAGTAACCGATTGCGAACTGATCTACGTTATACAGATTGAGCTCAGTTTGGTGTTTATATTTAGGGTCCGAGGAGGCAACCGTTGTCTGCGTTTTATTAAAAAGCGATCCAACGATTTCTTCTGGTATTTCTTGTTGTTTAAAATCCAATTTATTCATTCCTCTGCATATTAAAGTATAATTTTGACCTTTTTCTAAAATTATTTCTTTTTGAGATGGAATGATGATTGGACCTGCTCTTTCATTAGCATCTGAAAATAAGAATTTTTGTCGGACTTATTACGTGATGAATTGTTTTACAAGATTGGTTAATCTTACATAATTACTAATGATATTAAATATTTTTCAATGATAACTACTACGTTACAAAATATCATTAGATTTGAAGCTTACAGAGGAATAGAAGAGCTAACTAATGAAACCGAAACCGATTTTAATTTCTACGTGGTCTACCCGTACAACACTGGCGTTATATCTCGTATATGACATGCTAAACAGAACGTGAGCCTAATGCGGAAAATTAACTATCGTCAATTTATCATCGTTGTACGACTTACACGAGGTACTTAATCATTTTGCGATGGTAAACATTTGCTCCCTTGTCAAGGGTTAGTATCAAATATCAATAATTATAGGAGAAAGCATGACTTGACGTAAAAAGCGCAGACTTTGAGAGCTTATCATGATAATGGCAGTTGTAACGTGAACCCGCGTACCTTCCTCCGGTGTATCTATCGAAAACTCTATTAATTAGCCCTGTTCGTGTCTGGGGTGTGACAAGGGTGCGGTCGACATTCGGAAAATTAATCCTACCACTAGGATAGCATGACCCGCTCTGTCGCTCACTGATAAGAATTGATCGTATCAGTCTCTAGAAAGAGCAAACAATTAAAGTAATTAGAATCCCATGTTTACGCTTGTCACTAAACGAATTCCTGCCGTACAGAAGCATGCTATGCGGTGTCTGAAGTTCTCTAAGGACTGTATTAATAACTGCCGTTTCAAAGAACTATTTACAATTATAAGTTTCGTGTAACATTACGCCTGATTGAAATGCCAAAAACTACCTATTAAATCTTCCATTTAGCCCACATTTATCGTTATGAATGTTAAATTTTGACATTTTTTTTCTTCTTTCTATTACTATACAAACAACATTTTAACTGACGATTTTTAAATTGTATTCATTCGCCAACATGTTTTAAAGAGCAGAAATCCCTTTTGATATACTTTATGTCCAGTAGAAGAAAATAGCGTGCGAATAAAAATAATTTCATTTGATTTGATATGTAAATGTAAATATGTAATAAAATAAAACATGTAAATAATTTTTTTTCACCACATTTTTTATTTATGTTTATTATTTTGTTCCACATAAGATAATTTACAATGTCATAAGATAAATAATGCTCTGAGGCAAAATTTATAGATACTAAATTACATTGAGCTCCTCTATAATGGCATCTTTAAACTTAAAAGGTACGCTGGCTATATTCTTATGTTGATGCGTGCTGTTAGCCGTTTTGGCTTTTACAGCTTCATCGGACTCAGGGCTCGCGGATCCGAAATCCGCGAGCTAATAAACTAAAAAAAACTAAAAGGTACGAGGGCTCCCAAATCGCCTTTAAAAAGAACAGCCGACAACAATCTTAGGCGGGTTTTTTATCACTTTTACAATATCCTTAATACAGTAGTAAAATAATTCATTCCCACACAGAGACATAATAGCTTAAACACAAATAAAATAATATTTCTCGAAAATGCAAGCCCTGTATGAATTAGAATACTGTGTTCTCTGTACCGGATGTCCCTGTTAAGATATCTGAATAAGCATCCGCTTGATAAATTTATGTAGAATGAGATACTTCCCTTCGAGCAGATATGACATCTACACTTCGTTCTCTAACTAAATAATAATAGCGTGAAGATGAAAATAATCGTTACCAAAAGTAAAAGAATAATTAATAAAATTTAAAATTCATAACGTCTAATATAGATTTACCCCTATATCCGTTAAGTTCGCTATCATTGTCATCGTCATCATCATTTCTATTAAAACCGGTAGGGAAGCGGTCTGCATTCAGTGTTCTCCGACGACCTTAACAAGGTCATCTGTCTACATTGTGGGTGGACCGTCCTGCGCTGCGCTTGCACAACTATATTCGAACAATATTTATTGACAATATCACCGGGGAAAACGCTGACAAAAAAAAAAAAACTTTCGGTCGAAGTCGAAAAAATAGTTGTGCTTTAAAAATCATGTAATATTATTGAGTAATAGTTTCAATGCCATCAGTCAGTCAGTCATCACTCTTTAATATAGTGTTAACATCGAAATAAAAATATACGAAAAAAATATGCCTCATTCCTAAAACACAGGTCAGTAAACCCGAGTACTATGATTTACTAAATGTTTTTAGCTACAAAAGTTTTTAGTTATTAAAACAATATAAGGTTTATCTTTAACTATTTCTTTGTAATATAACATACAATTTCACACAGATACAATTTGTCTTCGCCATGCATCGTGGAATTTATCCTGGCAAAGTAATCTCCAGGAGAGGTAACATAAAATGACCTTCACTCAATCCTAACCTTACACTGCGTTAGATTGACGCAATTTAAAAAAAATATATTTATGACCAAAGAGTAGCAATTACGGAATTTACACGCAGAGCTGTCGTAACCACAAAATAAAACCCAAAAGTACGAGTTTTTGTAGTAATTTAAAAAAAAAATAACAAAAGTACCGTTAATATTTATATATAGATTATAATAGGAAATCATGCACATCGAAATTAGATGATACCTAACCTGTAATTATATTCTGTAAATATAGTCAAAAACAATAGTTGAAATTAAAATAACTATATAAAGAAAACTATGGCTACAAATATACTTTAATATTAAAGATTGATATTACTCATTTCATCTATTATTTCAATTATCCATAATCCAAAGCAATAAAAATGGTAGACAGAAAAAAATACTAATCACAAAGCATTTAGAAAAATTTGACTTTTGCTTTGATATAATGATAACAGACGATAAAGTTCTTTTTGGAAGACATAGGCCTCCCCCAGAGATAGGCACGATGTCAGGTCTTGCGCGGCCCGCGTCCAGCGACATCCTGCGACCATAACAATGTCCTTGCTCCATCTAGTGGGGGGGGGCTACACATGCCGCGTCTACCGGCTCGTGATACCCGCTCGATAACCTTTCGGGCCCAACAATCATCGGTTGCACATGCAATGGGCTCCAACCACTGCCACTTCAGACGAGTAATTCTTCGAGTTACGTCCGTGGCTTTATATATTCTGCGATCTTCTCATTTCTGATTCGACCTCGCAGTAAAGTCCGAGCACAGCCCCAATAGCGAAAGACTTAAGATAATAGTTATAGATAAAAATACAGACACAAACATATTCGAAAATTCGAAATTCTTAATGTTTTTTTTTCTGTACCCTAATAATTTATTTTATCACAGTTCCTTTGTTCTACCGCAAAATTATTCTTGCACAGTTATACAAAATAGCCCATTCTTATAATTGGCTTACTAACCTTGTTCTACTTTTAAAACATGTGTTCTACACCCCATGTATAATTACTTGTAAATAAATTGCTTTCTGACGCTTAACTTTTTTAATATTACGAACCAATGTACCGCTGAACGGACTCTGTCATCGTCCGCTAACTGATAACTACTATGGAAGGACTAAAACCTATTTAAATTTAAAGCAATCATAATTAGTTAATATAATATACTTATCATTATGGACGACTTTCTGCGTATTCGTAATCAGTTCCGCTCGAGTTACATTAAAAGTTGTTTAGATAGAAAACGCACTAGCTTTGTATATCTTATTAAATATTAAATAACCTGACGCAGTATTCACAATATTCTTGTAAGGCCTATAAATAATCTGACGTACTGGGCGTCTATCTCCCTCATTAACACTTATTTTTCCAAAATCGATTATAGTTTATAAAATAATATTAGGTAATCGAATAAGTAACTGATAGGGGATGACCTACTGTAAAGGCGTTTTTATTTATAAGAAAAAACGGTCGCTTATTGATAGAAGACTTAAGTCGCGTCAATAGAATCATTGAAAAAAAATACTACATGGTTTTCTCTTTATGTCATTGCTCAAATCTTTGATATTGTATACAGAACATCTAATAAACAGGTAGTGAAATGTAGTAGTAAGACAGATTCTAATTGACTTGCACTCATAATAAAACAGCATGCCATGTTTATAACAAAACATTGTCATTAACTCTAATGGAGAAACGCCAGCCCAACACAGCCCTATAACAATTCTATTACTTTGTATGTGGTGCTAACAATGACGTAATACTAATACCATGTAACCAATTCCTGTACAGTAATGAAATAAATACTGGCGGATTTTGCACACAAATTGATGAATTTATCTACAAATTCATAGTTACATATATTTTGATCTACAATAAAATGAATCTGTATCATATCAGATGAAATATTTTACTGTGTTTAAAATTACGCGATGGAATTACATTGAGGAATAGTGTGGTGTTAATTGTAGATAAAGAGCACATTAATTCTAACTGGGGTAGAATAAAAATAAAAAGTAGCCATAAAAACCCAACTTAAATAAAAATAACTTGTGCTATTGTGTAACGGCAAGTCAAGTTATTTACTTCATACATTTATAAATTTAATAACGCTTGTCTGCAAACGCTATTTATGTTAAAAAATACAAAAAATTAAGAAACATAATAGACAAAACTATGATACCTATATGTAACTAATTGAAAGGATTAATCGTTAAAATCAGTCTGATATCCATATTATAGTCAATTTAAGATAGATGAAGCAACTTACACATTTTAAATATTGCCATTACGTACGTAATAACAACATTTTAGTAATTAACGTTTATTTTTTTTATTAATAATTGATATTGTTGGTTTATTATTTATTATTACCATAAATTAGGTAGCATTGGCATTATTTTGCGAATCTTTAACTAAGTTTCTTATTCTGTTATTGATATAATTTCTTTATGTGTTATTAACATGCTATAAACATATTATTTTTTATAAATAGTAAATATATTTGATGTATTTGAATCTGTGGATTTATGTGCCTGTGTATTCGTATATGATAAATAATTGATGACTATTTAATTCTCGATTAAATGAAACAACATAAATTAACTAAATGATCTAACTAATTTACCAAATTAATATATGTTCCTTATTAGTTTACATTGCTATGAGATTAGTGTGACAATTAATATGGTGACAATTTAATCAAAAGATTAACCCCGTACTGTTAGGTCAATGAGCTGTTAGCGCTCGCAAAGACAATATCTAACTTCATAACGCACTTCTTAGAAAGGAATTGCGACGATGTCAGTCAAACATTATATTAAAAAATCAATTCACGTTTGTAATTGTAATCAAAGTTAATCGGAGATAAATTTACTCGACACATGTTTCATCAATTTGGAATAACAGCTTTTTTTTTTATAAACCTTGACATTCAAGTCAGAGACAAAAAAGTACTTATAAAAGATCTGTTAAAAAAACTAACTGTAATCATGATTAAAACGAAACAAATTGATGTCATTGCCATCGTGAAACATGCGTCGTAAAAAGTTTAGTAGGGTTGTATCCGTTATTTATCTCAAATGTTACGTTGGTCTATTCATCGACTTAAATTGGAAATCAGTGTCACGAAAAAGTTAGGTAATTTATTTCAGCATTACCTTAAAATTAATACTGCTATCATGTATTTTAGACAATTTGTTTCAAACATAATTTTGAGTGTTTGTGTAGAATTATGCATTTATTATTCACATAGGATACATTAACAATACACATATAACACTTGTTTGCGTCATGAGAAGAACACCAAAAAACCCAAATTTATAGAAACTAGAATCAGAGCAAACTCTCCTAAAATGGCATCCTGCAATTCGGATCTACGAGGGTTCCAAACGTGCCCTAACCTGTAAAGAATCCACCGCAAAAAATCAGACAGGTTTTGTTTTGAGATTACTTTTACAATAGCATTAATACAGGATAAGAGCAGTTCATATTCGATAATAAAGCCTAACATAAAAAATCTTTCATCGTTTTATAGGATTATAATTAAACTTTTTGTATAAAGAACTTCATAAAATTACTACAATATATTTTAAACACATTACTTGGGACTGCATTGTGAAACCGTATCCACTTACAAATTACTAGAATTACAGATTAACTGAAATATTTCGTTGTACGCTGAGTTAATGAGACTTAGGGTGTGAACAAAAAACATCTAATTTCTTTTCGACACTACATTCATTGATAATAATTGTAAGTTAATCAATTGACCTTATATACTCTTGGCATTGAAGCGATTTGCGACAATGCTATGCAAAGAACACCAGTATTCATTTAGACGAGAACATTGCTTGTGACGTTAATTACCCGTGAGTTTGTTTCATTAAAAAATATTAATTTATAGTACCTATATGATTTACATTAGATGCAAGTTCTCCATAGCTACTTTATTCTACAAATATTAAATTTCATTACTTAATCATAATTATTTTATATATTAATTTAATATTAAAACTTCGTTAACAATTATGTGATTTCATAAATTGTACATACTTGTATTGTTTGTTAAAAAATTACATATATAATAGTATTTGAACTTTGTTGAAAATTTTATTGAAGTTATAGGATAAGGATAAAAAATCAGTCTTCAATCAGATTGTTTATCCTATTTTTAACATTTTATTGTTCTCACTGCTAACACAAACTATCTCTTGGCGACAGGAAACGGAGAAAATTGGCCCAGTGAGGATTGGATAAGAACCTATCGCATTTTTATATCAAGAAATACCGCTTTCCTTACGATATTTTCTATTACCGTTTGAAAACAGAATTTAATACTTCACAACAGGTTTGCACTTTCCCGAAGACCAAGAAGCTATGCTTTTTACATTAGTATTTAACCTTCGTGTATTTATCAACTACTGTAATTATATAATTAAGAATGCTTTGTGAGACACAAATTGCAGTGAAATTCAGCGCAGGTTTTCTCCTCCCAATATGACCATATTTTGTGATCTAAGATGCGCTGCTGCGCAAAATATACTTTCCGCTATTATGTTAAAACCGTTATTTAACCATTTGGTTTTAATTGCCGTAAAAATGATTCATCATCAACTCCCTTCGTTCGTCTCCATTTAAAACTTACACTGCATGGCGTAGGTATACCCCAAAGATGTGGGGATATACCATTATCGCCACGCTTGACAGGCGGGTTGGCGAACGCAGTATCGTATAATGTTACGGAGAAGACGCTGTTGCCCATCCCCTGGCTTTTTTGGCAGCAGTGCCTATATAATTAATGCACAAAGTGTAAATTATATAAGATTATTTCCTGGGAATCTAACACGCGACTTACAATTGCAAGTCGCAGTCTTCTACCGCTACGGTTTAACTGCTCGATTTATCACTTTTCATCATAGGTGCGCTTAACCCTTATTAATCAAGCTTACATTTTTAACCTGCATACAATATTTAGTCGGCTGTAGTGTTCGATTATTCCTGCGTGTTTTTATAATCATTTTGTACACCACATAGCATCGGCTGTTCTTTAATATGCACTGCATATATTTAGTAAAAACAAAAAATTGTTTTACTTTTAAAATAGCGTAATGGTTTCTCATCCAAAAACAATCAATATTTTTAAATGATGAAAAATTTAAATTAAATAAAGTGGTGACAAAACTTAATGTCACCACCACATTCAAACTGGTATTATTCCATTAATTATTTCACAGCATTGATAACTTTCAGAAATCAGAACTAAATAGGAAAAAAAATAACTAAAATTTTTATGTACATATGTCTTATCTGATAGCTACTTCTCTTTGTCACATAATCGAATAATGCCGGTCTGTCAATGTCTCATTTATCAATCTATTCATTGTCGTGCAATACATTTCGGAGGTAATGCGACAAAGATGCTTTTCTATTTCTTTATTATGTTCAGAATGAAAAATGTTTCAAGTTTTCTGTGGGAAGAATAAAACTCATACTGCCTTCACATGTAACTTTTTAGTTGACAGTCTTTCTTAAAATTTATTGAAACATCTAGTTTGGACTGTTGATTTCAAAAATAATACACTACACGACATCAAAATAATCGACCTATTAACCAAAGATAATCTCTCTCTTCTCATTCGAGCACTCTTGTCAGAATAGTCTTGGCCATGCCCTGGTCGGTATTGGTGCCCCCGTTGCTCTGGCTATGCTTCGCCATGTAGCTTGGTGTTTGGTGGAGTGAAAGTATTCATCTACAGACTTTTTGGGGCAGTTTTGATGAGATCTATCCATCTTGTCGAAGAGCGTCCGCGAGATCTCTTACCTTCCACTTTGACTTGCACAACCAAACGTTCCACTAAGTCCTTATTACGGGTGATATATCCAAAGAAAATATTAATTAATTTAAATTTTGTTTCAGATCTATGTTAATAATTTCCGTAAACTTATAAAAATTTCTATACTTATTTATTAGTCAGTCAACAACATCTGGAGTGGACCCCACGGATGGGTAAACGCAAATATGTTAAGGTCATCGGAAAATGCTAGATGCAAAAAGCTTCGGAGCTATTGGAAGTCTATGCGGAAGGTCTATGTTCAGCAGTCTATAACGGTATGTAAAGAAAATTTACGGAAATATGTGTAAAATAGAGAATCTTCAGTCTTTGGGTCATCCAGATCACGCTTTTTAACACAGTCGAATTAATTTTAAGGATAAAAAAGATGTAGTCTGTACAGAGATAATAGATCATACATTTACAATTATCCTTTCATTTGTTCGATGCGAATGTAATATTCGAGCATTCAAAAAGATCATTTGTATTTTATCAGCTATCTTAATTCTTGAGTTTAATTTGTTTCCCTCGCATCGCTTATTTTATGCCGTGACTATTTACAGTTAAATGGCAAGTGGATAATGGTTTCAATGCCTCCGTCTGCAGAATTTTGAAATAATTTTCATAGAACATAACAGGAGTAAATTATTCTTACATTATCTTTATTATTTTTATTTAGAAAATTGGTGTCTCTATATATTACTGATGGAGATGTTTTCTGGCAAGAAATATTAAGGGTTTTAATTAAATCATTATACATACTAAATTCAGAACCTTTTTAACATATGTTGATTTTTCAGAAAAACGAATTACTCTCTACACCGACTAAATAGTTAACATTGTTGTAAAGCTTGTACATTAATAAGTTGTTCGTCGGACGGTTCATAAAAAATGATACAGAAAATAAAAAGATATGATGATAATTTTTTTCCCTTGTATGACAACGTTGTTTAATGTTGCAAAAATTTTAAGAAAATACTTTCAGATAGCCCGTTAGAATATTTTATCGCAGCCTTGTATCGGAGGTTGGTCCTTATGATAACTAGTTGCTCCTGCAGATGTAGTGTCATCATACTGGTATATTACGCTTTTTTAAAGAATTGCTCGTAAATTGAACTATTAATAAAACCACGCTTTTTTGAAGAGTAGAATTGGAAAAATAGCCTGAAAGATACGAGAGGCGACACTGAAAGTTTTTCGAATATCATTACTTAAACTAAGTATCTACTTGATATGATGTACAGTTCTAAGTAGTAAAAGAGTGCCAGTGAGTAATCTATACATCGTTGCATCATGTAAAAGCATTGCGGTAAATAAATTGCCGCCAATTTGTAAAAATGATGTCGTATTTAAGAATTGTAAAACATTATTTTTAACATTTAAACTAGCCAGTTCTAAAAAAATTCAGTATCACTAAAATAAGATGCAGCCAGCTATGGATAATATCTTAATCAGTACAGTCATTATTTTACTGTCTCTTAAATGATTTTATAGCAGCAAAAGTTGAATCCAATTCTAACTTACATTAAAATGAATTTATAAAAACACAGATTAATTGTTAATCAAAAAACATCTATTTGTCCTCTAACATAGAAACACTTCTAGCGCGTGCTTGGCATAACAAAATAGTCTATTGCGAGACATCTGCCTTCCTAACTTGTTTTTCCTCTACACAGCAATGCCGTTAATACAAATTTGTGTATTTTATTATACCTAATAAAAATACCAACGTAATTTGCAATCTTATTATACAACCATAATTTCATTGATAAAAATGTGGTATTGAGATTCTGTGTTAAAACCTGTATATGCAGACCGTCATAAGCAAGTCGTTCTATTGATATTAGCTTTCAATTTTTAAATGTAAGGAAAACCATAACGTTTCTTTGTGCGGTTATTAAAAATGTAGTAGCTAATATAATTATGTACGAAATTTATATGAAAAGCAAAAATTCCTAGTTAAAAGCGACTTGGGTATTGAAAATATGTTTGTAATAATACTCAGACATCATCTTTATCATTTCAGTCGGACTACGTCCATAGCTGGACAAAGGCTTTTTCCATAGATTTCCAATAGGATCTATATGAGGGGTCCTATATTAAGAATCTTCCGACGACTTTAACAAAGTTGTCTGTCCTCTTTTTTTTAATCTCGTACCCCTATTTACGGTGGGATAGGGACTTTATTAGCATTTAATTTATTCACTTAATTATTTTATTTTCATTCTCTTCTCTTTCATTCTTCACATAATCTTTCATTCCGTTCTTTTATACCAAGTCTGCTTTCTTTTCCTTTTGCTCTGTTTTACCATTCTTTCATCCTTTTTTCATTTAACATTTTCTTAATTTCTAGTTTTGTTGTATAACATTTTTATCTTTATCTTTATCACAGTTTAATATTATTTATTTTTACATATCTTTTTTGTTGATGCCTAACTTTTATTTTTTTCTATTGCATATTGTATAATTCTTTTGCAATAACTGAGGAATTCTTTCATGGTTTCTTTTCCGCCTATCAGGGAGGTTATTGTCTCCTCCCTGATTTCAACGCCCGACCGGCACTCGAAGCCGTGCCGGAGTTCCCCGAACGCGGGACACCGGGCCACAAGGTGGATCACGGTCTGGTTCACGCCCGGTTCACAGAAGTACGAGGGGTCCTCCTTGAGCTTGAACCAATGGAGGTACTCAGAGAACCCCCTGTGCCCCGTGAAGAGCTGGGCCGAGACCGCGTTCACCTCGATACTGCGGAGCACGCGGTAGGCTGAAATGGCGTGTCTGTCCTCTTTGGCGGTGGACCTCTTGCGCTCGCCCCTGGTCTGTATTCTGACACAGAGTCTCTGTGTTTGGCACTAATCGGTGTAACATAACTCCTGAAGATGCCCCGTGGAGGGGTGAAACACATGTTGAGTAATTTGACGGTAGCAGTTGTGTAATTCGCATTGTTTGCCGCATCCGCATTTATCAGCGGGCTAGCGGGCGGTGCACTTTGTTGCACGACTACCTCTGCATGTGTGCAAGTGGCTAAATATTGGTCCTTTTCTTACTTAGGATGGACTTCTGCAAGGTAACACCTAATTCCATTAAATAGTAAATACTATATTCACAGATTTTTCATCAACCGATAGATGAGAAAAGACTAAAAACGAGTTCTGTATAAAACGTTAAAACATATGTTCCACTTCAGTAGTAACGCAACCATATAAAATTATATTAAAAATGTTCGTAATTTCAGTGAGTGTTTATGAGTATCTATAGCGTAAAACAAAGTTTTCTTAGAACGCTTAAACGGTTATGAATCATCTCAACTATTCTCTCTAAAGTATTGTGAATTCATCCGAGACTATCGATGAGTCACCGATCGAGACGCCGAAGTCGGAAGCTGGGTCTCCCGCCTTACTACAACGTTCACGGAATTTTCACCGACGGTGATTCATCTTAATTCATTATTTACCCATCCCAGACAGTTGTGTGACTTATATTTAGATACACATAAACAAGTGCAATTCGAGCTATATATACTTTGATAAGATGTCCCATACTTCTAATATAAATACTTTTTCAATATTAGTAATTTTAGCTATTGACTTAAAAAAAAATTTTTCACTTTAAATGTAAGCTTTTTATTTGTATTTCATCATAATTTGCGTAACATTACAGGTATAATTTAGTTTATCTTTCTGAGAAAAAAAAAAGTATTGTAATGCCTTCAACAGGTTTTAAACTGTCGCTTTGTAGAAAAGGTCAATGAACTTAAAGGAAAGACAAAATCTTCATAATCATTCTCAATTTTCATTTCTTTGATTTCCTAGGTACGTAATTATTGTCAAATTATTTTCCAAGTTCTAAAAATGTATAAGTTATAAAAAAATTAGCTCCTTCACTATTTTGTTTTCACTGAGGTATATGCATTAGTCGTTAGGAATTTAGTTTATTTGAAGGATCCAATTACATTGAAAAATACAAATTAAAATACGTTGCTTCTAAAACTATACCATTCAATTGATCTGTCAACAACAAAAGATATTCATAAATAAAATGTTATTTAACCTTATTTATTTTTATATAAATACACAGGTTTCCGATTTGGATGTACTCCTACTTCTGATAATGAAATCAAACCACAAAAAGTTCGTAAACATAGAAAAAGGATTGTAAAAAATAGTAGGTAGCTTTGTTTAACTGGGTGAATGGTTTCAATTAAAATATATATATATATAAATGTTTAGTACCTTAATAAATATTAAGATACATTTACTTACGTGCGCAAACTGTTAGCACAATGTTCTGCACAGCACGAAAAAAGCCCCGATTCATAAATTCCCATGAGTCTAGTTATTAAGATGCCATATTCTACAATTTTTATACAAATTCAACAGCCAAGCATTAATGAATTAGTGGGCATACTAAAATATTAAAGTGTCAGTCCAACCGCAAAGATAAAGAGAACAAATTAATTATTTTAGTGATTTCGTAATTAATGAATAAAATGAACTGCCAAAATCAGCAATTTCAAAGCCGCCCTTCTGCTTTTACTTTTTATACAACCAACGTAAACAATACTAGCATGTACAGTAGTTACAATGATGAATGAAATTTCTATATTATTTTCAATAGTCAAACCGCAATGTTATTACTAAGCGTATTCCTTCTACTATCAGCATTCTATTTTTAAACCTGAGACGCTTGTTTATTTTACAATTTTAACTAAATTTGCAATATAGGCCATTATAAATATTTCCTCCTAAGCCTCCTAATGGATGCTTAATTTTCGCATTGTGAAGTTGTACAAAAACGTTCCATTAAAAAACTATAAAAAGTAAGGCACAGCTTTGAAATTTTCACTGACATTTTAAAGTAAGAGTTTTGGCGGAAAAAAATTACAATGCTCACCCTTTGATTAGTGTGGCTGAACACAAACAATAAGAATTTAAGGCAAATTTCTAAATTAAGAGTTTATTACAACTATAATTCGAAATAATGTTCAAACCTGTTTGTGACGCTGTAGATGTATCGGCGGCATGTGTGATTGCGCATATTACGACTCCACACGCCAGCAATAATAGTCGAGAACTCCAGCTTCTAATCATGTTGGTTTAAACTAACTGCTCTATTTACATAACACAAATAGCTGTCTCCAAAGACGTTTGGCTACAAAACTTTTTTACCATAATAAAGAACTTCAATGTCGCATTCTATTTTAACTTTTTCTATGCGATTGCACGATATTCAAAAGCAGGCATTCCATAACCTCGACTGTTGTTGTAAACAATTTAATTTTTCTGAACACTGAGTCATTTCGCGCAAAACCATGTGTAATACTATTTTATAATTTTATACAAGTAGATTGTAAACGTTTAAATCATATTAAAATCACATTGTTAATCACTCCTTTTGTAATATCAGTTCAAATACGAACAAAGAGAATACTATTTCAATTACTATTAAAGTTAACAAGTATTTGATTGCGCGACACGTGATACACTGGAAACGTAATGACGCGACCAAACCGCAGCAAGTACTTCGACGAAATGTCCAATCCGAAGCGCGACTGGTAAAGCGCTCGCATGCGACTGCTATGACCTCGGCACCAGACTAAGATAACACCATACGGACACCATGCAAAAGAAAGAGAGTCCAGATAATACGAAACAAAGGCACGCACTGTGCTGAAATTTTAACAGTTTTAGTTGCTATAAATATTTTATTATTTCATTACGCAAATATTAGAAAACTTCAATTAAAAATGGTTCATTTACACAATTTTAAATAATTGAACAAAAAATCT
This sequence comes from Battus philenor, assembly GCF_028537555.1. Lineage (NCBI taxonomy): Eukaryota > Metazoa > Arthropoda > Insecta > Lepidoptera > Papilionidae > Battus > Battus philenor. The sequence goes on from NW_027181704.1 coordinate 9,344,256, forward strand.
CTTCCAAGATTAAATAGCATAGATACGTGTTGGTGTATTATAAATATTCTTTGCTAATAATTTATCTCAAAAAAACGTCGCGTACGATTTCTTGCCTTCGAACTACGATAACTATTTTTAGTAGCATATATGTGTGTGTCTAGATTCGACAAACACATCTTTAACGGTAAGGTAATAAAAAATAACCATTATTTTACTTATTTATTTCTAACTATTTACTTGTTAACCAGTCTTTTTCCCCGTTTTATTTTAGTTATTAAGTATTAAATTCAAGAAATACTTTAAAAATAAAAAATAAACTATCACAGAATAGTTAAGGTGCATTATTTTATAAATGTTTTATCAACGATAATGCTTTGGGTACTTTTATTTTTTCATTTACATTTGTTGAAAATAGTTTAAACACAACAACATATATCGTTCACCTGTTTTTCAGCGAATACGAGACCGGCACTAACATAATTAAATTACTGGCATAATGAATTTACGACATCTCTAGGGACTGTTTTATATTATGAAAGAATATTTACTACAAACGACAAGTGAAAAATGTTACAAACAAAGTTATGTAAATAAAAATAGTTTAATATTATTTCCAAATAGTGAAATAAAAATATGACTTTTTGTACTTTTTTTGCCAGTGGAAAGGGACGTTAACACAAGCCTCTTTGGAGATTGAAGGAGATACTTGTATTTATTTTCGTTATTCAGTGCTCTTGGAAATCCGCCTAGCATATCCTATGTAAAGACTTAACATTATGATTACGTCATTTTAACATGACATTTGCAGTCCAGTATTCACTTTTGTATATTAGGAAACTATGTCTATATTAACTGAATTGTAAAAAATATTTGGAAATATGTTTGTTTTAACAATCGTTGGTTAAAATAAAAAAGATTTTCGTAAACAGTAATGTAAAACTTATACTCAATCGTAATAGTCAATGTAAATTTAGATACTGTAGCACAAATTTATCGTTAGCAGATAACGCAATCAGAAATAAATACACTATGGAGACAGCTTGATATGACATCTCACAAAATGTCACTATCACTGAGTTTGTGTTTGAATTTCGATAGTGATAGCGATAACAGATAATGGTTGGGATTTGTAATTATTTTTAGTGTAACTCGTTGTACGCTCCAACATGCACTACAAGTCATGATAATGTAATCAACAATACATGCTTTGCAACTACACTTGTAAATATTTTTATTAAAAATCAATCATACTGTTTTGTTTTTCCATGTAAAATGTTATAAAACAAAACAAAATGTTTTTACTCATATCCCTTTTTAAACATTGCATCATTTGTAGTTGACTAATTCCTTATCTATTCTTAAATAGCATTTTGAATACATGTCATTATAAGTGATAGCTACACGCACAGCTACGCAATCGTCGTATGGAAAACAATTACAAAGCTGTAAACATTTTTAACAAAATTTAACTGGTATTTCCATTTGTTGTACACAAAGCCTTAAAAATAATCCATAATTAATATTAGTTATTTTTTACACATGTTTAAAATGTACGTTTAATTGTATTCACTGAAACATGTCATCAACTGTTATCTTTAATTGACGCCACGATTTATTGTTTAATAGTGATAGATTATACAGACTGTGATTCTTAATTATCAAGAGCGCTCTACTATCTTTACCATAAATAAAAATTGATAATCCACCATAATCGGAACCAATAAATCCACTTCATTTTAATAAATGTACTCTCATTTCTTTCTTAAAAATATTACGTTTGAAAATTAGGTTCAATAATAATTTACGTACGCTAAACTATTGTCGACTGAATACAAAGACCTTGACCTGTAGCATGCTCTATTCAAATTAGTAGTAGTTAGAAAAATTGTCGTTTATTGTTTTACATTTAATGCTAAACTAACTATTATATAATGCCCAGCTATTATCAAGCGGCCGATTTATAGAGTTAATTCAACTCTGTTTGGAACCTCTTAATTGTAATATTCGAAATTTTTGTCATAAATAAATTTTTCCACTTAAAATCCCCTTGTGCTATAATAGGAAGACGTTCATATAGGCAAATAATGCATTACATATATCTTATTCAAATATTATATTTCTAAGTACCGCGTTTTCACTACAATGAAAAATTCTTGCCTTTAATTTTGTTTAAGTTTTTCAAATAATTTCCCTACTTACAACATCTTTCAAACTATGACACTAAAATTTGCGCAATAAAGCATTGGGAAAGAAGTATCATGGTGATAGCGTAGGTCGTCCATCCACAAGAGCGAAAGATGAACTGGTTAAGGTTGTCGGAAGACGCTTAAAAATATTTTATAAGCATAAATATATAATATAAATAAAACATTTTGATCATTACGTTTTTTCTGTTAAACAAGAGACATAAAGACACGAAAAGTTGAATTTTTAGACTGAATTATCGCGTCGACTGCTGTTGAATATGACAATGACAACTTTTAACTTAATAATCTTGACCGTTAAAGACCTGATAAGCGAGGTATTTAGTGAAACTACACATGGGCTTTACTTATCGAGGACACACATTCATTTCGCTTATAGAGGGTGGCAGCGACAGTCGGAGGGGCGCAGGAGGGTGGAGGTATGTACGTCAATCAGGCGACGCGATGTCACACTCCGTTCCATTACTCAACGAAGCTTTCGCTCAACTCGTAAGTCCAATGGCAAGTTGGTAAATCAAAAGTTCATTAACACACAATTAAAAAAACAGTTACACTTAAAAGTTAGTCGATATTACTTTATTAGTAAGTTACCGTAAATGTTACTATTAGTTTAATTATTGCAACTCAATACAAATTATTTTTTTATTCAAACAGGCATTTACTCGCTCTTTTGTATGGTCAATTATTTTAAATTATAAGTAGTAAATCCGACCACAATAGTTCAAACTCAACAGTTGCTATTATTAAATGAATTTTAACAACGCAAACTTCAAATGCACAATATTATAATATCAACCTATTAAATAGGTCAATAAATCAAGTTCTAGACGTTTCAATCTACTATAAACTCTTGATTTTTTTCTAAACAACAGTAGTAGATGCAAAGAAACGTTAAAGTGATATTTGGAATGTATTCATTTCAATTAGGCACACTAATGGTAAAACAAAATGAATATTTTCATCAGTTTCATATAACTCAAAATCAAATCTAAACATACACATCCCTGGTAATAATTATGCTGGTCTTCAAGTAAACGTTAATTAATTAATAATCAAAATTATAATGAAAATACCCTCGAATTACAAGGACATTAAACTAAATATAAACATCCAACGGAAGATAATAGACATTTTATACTTACGTTACAGTGATAGTATAAACAAATAAGAATTTATTTTTTAATTTACGATTATATTAGCAAAAGTGCGTTCCTAATTTTTTCTTCAAATAATAGTTTTACCATTGTCGCAAATATAGAAATAAGGAAACCAATAAATTGTAATTGTATTTCACTCATTTCTTGTCAATTAATGTATCGTTCATTCTGTTCAAAAATCAATGGTTTCATGAATAATAAATTATGTAATGATAATATAAGGATTCATTTTATTATTTGATCACAATATATTCAAGTTAATTATTATTTAATATCTGATCCTCAAGACTGTACTACTGGAAGTTATTGACCAGTCGCATTCCAATAAGAAAAACAAAAATTCAGAGTTATTAAACCTTTTTTATTGACGGATAAGCTAATTCTTAGAAGCTTTTAAAAGCTGTTAAAATAAAATAAAAATAAACAACGTAATTTCTAATCGACGGATGGGAGTTATTTCTAACGCATGTTGTTACCTTGAAGGTAATAGGAGAATGTAGCAAATGAATTAATAGTGCTTGTTTACGTCATACTTTGTCGTCTGCTTCACAATGTACGTAAGAGGGTGGTCGCACGAAAACCCAATAAAAACTTACAACTACCTATTGTTAATTGTAATTTCTAAAATTATTATAATAGAACGATTAATTTTTAATAACAAATCATTATGAAAATGATTGACTAGTCACCGTTAATTAATTAGACAATTTTAATATTTAAAAAAGAAAAAATCACAAACGTCACACATTGGAGAGCAAAAGTTTTTATGTAGAATAGCAAAACCAGAGACTCCAGCACTGAACATCGGCCTCGCCCGTAGGTTTCCAATAAGACCGTTTGGAAGAGGGTAGCATCCCTCATTGGTCCCCACTTCAGAGACTTTGACCCCAGCGGCCATCTGTTCTGTTTTAAAAACCATATAACTTAAAAAATGTCACCTAGTCATCCGCAGAGCAATGAATGTTGACGTTTGACATGATAGTATCGTGATGTAGTATAAAACGTTTTGTTGTCTAATATTATAACAAAGTAATGAAAACCCATCCTTTGTATATAGTTTACTGCAGAGCTGCGTAGGCGCAAAAAATAGTTCAGTGCCCACTTATCCAAAGGCCACGCTTCCGTTAAAATACTCTGCTCAATTTATCACATGAAAACATCCGCTTCGATGATTGGAAAAAAAATGTACTCTTGATAAACAGATCGCAGTATTGTAATTATTTTTAAACACACTAACTTGATAACACACCAAAGAATTCGGGTTGAGTAAATACGGAAAACAATGAACACATATTGAGCTAATATTTGCATTACTATACAATAAATAAAACCAAAGGCAATAAATTTCTTATCAATTTTTTTCATAACCTTTTTGAATATAATTATATTAACGTATTAAAATATTTACACTTGTTCAAAATGTTGAAATGTGTTGAAGGTGTTATACCTTACTATAGCACGATTAACCGCAAGTATAACTAGTTAATAAGAAAATTTATTTATATAAAGTTTACTTCTTATGTCTCGATCAAATTTAAATATATATATATATATTTTAACTGTAATTAATAATAAGATTTAATTTTGAATCATTGTTTACTTTTTTCATGATGTCAAAAGTTTTATCATACGTTTGTAATTAAAATTAAATTTTCATGTTGTTTATTTTCACCATACTTATCTCGCTCAGAATGCATTAAAATATATAAGGTATACTAATTCTTAATTTTTTGATAACGGTTTAAATTCCTTTGAAACTGCCTACAGAAACAAACGTTGTTATAACATCTGTATTCAAATTCATCGCTATAGCTATTTAATAACAATAAAACCATGTTACCCCTGGTAAAAAACTTAAACATATAGCTATACGTCATGTACAGTTTACTAGGCGGCTGGATTAGTACAAAATACAAAACTGTACTTGTATTCTGTTGTTGAAATCCTGTTATACAATCCGTGTAAGTAAATAAATAATATTCTATTAAGTCTATGTGTGTCTATGTGGGGAGTATGAAGAAAATCTTCGATTTTGAAATTCAGCCCTTGATTTCTTTGAAAAATTGGCGATGTTGAGTTTCTTTGGCGATACTGAAACGACAATCGGTTTAGCGAGGTTTTGAAGTTTTTATATATTAACTAGATAGAGTATAGGAGCAGACCACGAAGAAATCCCATTGAAAAAGGGGAGAGAAACATAGGGACGTTATCTCTACGAAATTCACTACCGCCATCAAGCACTTGGGATGGCATGGATTCGGCATCTACATCAGCTGCAAATACATAGTCGCCTTCGATTTGCCGACTTCTAAGTCTTGGCAAGGTCTTCAATGCTTCGCATTCTTAAAATGAACTTTGATTAAAAAAAAAACTATATCAAATGATCAGATTAATACCACTCAAAAATCAGTAGCAGACTCGATTTTTATAAGTTGTTGATTCGTACGTACTGGAGACAAAATAGGCGAGTTTAATTTCGAGGAGGTCAATCGTCGAAACCAACTCGGCTGGGCAGTATTCGATAAACTACGAAACGTACAGAGCAGATGGCTCTGATATCCCTGAGTACCTAATGACGAAAATTCAATTAATCAATACTTTTTTTAATTTATTTCTAGGACAAATTTTAATCTAACACAGGGATTTCTATTTCAAATAATTTTCAGTACTTTTTATTAGGGTCCTCATCTGTCATCCAATTATTTTTTTTCCATTATAATCTATGTTTTCAAAAACGTAGCCTCAGTGGTAAACTTACAATCACTTAACGCCTGACAGAGTAGTGCTTTCGGAATTTCTTTACGAGATCGGGATTAGCGAAGAGTGAAATGGTGTGACGTTGGATTGGCATGCGTAGTGGTCTCATAAAATGAACAGACGACCTTGTTAAGGTTGTCATAAGACGTTTGAAATCTATGTGGAGGGTATGTCCAGCAGAGGATGTTTTACAGCTGAAATAATGATACGTAATTGATAAATCAAGTCCACAAAATGTTTTGAAGGTCTAATGTATTAAAGTACTCCGATACGTTATAATTAAATTACTAAATTCAAAATTTTAAGAAACTGCATTCACGAATTACTTTAGTTTTCATTGTCGTGGGTTACTTAATAAAACAACAGTCATGAAAAAATATTCTATTTTTTTATACATTAGTATCGGTTAACATCATCATATGTACGTATTGATATCGGAATAGTTTTAATAATAAAAAAAATATTTTTTAAAAATAAATAACGTGATTTTTTTTTTGCTCTTGGTGTTAACATGTTAAATAGTTCACATGTAAGCATCAAGTTCTTTACGTACAATAAAATGAAAAAAATCAAGGCAATAGCTTAAATTGTGATAGTAGTAAATTAATATAAAGTGATGTGCAATTATTTTTTGCTACCATTATTTATAAAATTAAATTACAAAAATGTTATTTCACAATTATTTGATGATTTATTTATTGAATTTTTGCAGCAATATCCAAAAGTCTTGTGAAAATAGGTGCTCCGAAATCTTTGGAAACTGTAGTAAAGATTACTTAGCACCGACATCTCGAGAAGTCAAAGTAACATTAGTACGCGTAACATTAGTTGTAGAGTTGGCCGCTTTGGCAACTGTCCCAACTTTTCTGACGGTTTTTGTAGTTGTCGTACGTGATATCCCTCCATTAGGTAAATGTTGTACATCGGTATCGGTGTGTATTTCTTTAGAGTCAGCTAGCTTTTTTTCAAAAGCAGAAGCATTACTTACACTTTTATCGGTTACTTGCTGATATCCATCTCTTTCAATTGTCTCTTGACTATTTTTGAAAGTTCTTGAGCCACCTTTGACACCACTTTCATGAATGTGCACAATACCATCATCCACTGGAACTACCTCATCATGTTCGTATCTTTCAAGGGATCCGTTTACATTAGAGTTATCGATTGTATAGGAACCACGACGAACAGGTTTCTCAGGTACCCAAACAATTTCCCGAGTTAATGTTTCTTGCACCGGCTCAGGAGATGCCGTTGTGCTTCTAACTTCATTAGGCGTTTTTACACGTGTTATGTGAGTATAATGAGTATTATAATCATCAACGTTCAATTCGTTCGAAGAGTCGATATCTTTTACATTTCTTCTAAAATCTTCGTTTATGTTATTTTCTAAATTAACACCATCGTCTTTTTTAGGTTTTGATACAACTTCCTTATGTATTACAGTTTCGTCTATATTTTTTTTCTTCGTGGAGTCTTTTTCTGTTGACTGTACCGGAATTGGCTTGAGTTGACCTAATAGTGGCGAGTGTTTAATTCCAAATGTAATCTGTGGGGGTTTACTCAATTGCACCTAGAACCAAGTTTAAGATAAATCAAATAAATATCAATCAAAAAATTTAAAAATTATTTAATGGCATGATCGACTGTTCATCAATTTTTCTTAATCATCATGTAAAATTATATTTCAACTCTGATGCCAAAAAGTTTCTAAAATAATCCCAATATTTTTAAAATAATAGTAAAGGCGCCATGCATGTTAGGTTTTTACAAAATAAAAGTAAAGTTCAATCTGCTGCCGACAATATTTTTAGGGAATTTTTGTGTAATAGTTATAGGCATCCGTTTATTTTTCAATAAAACATAGTATAACCTACATTTTATTAAAAAAAAACAAAAGGAAAACGAATAACTTAGAATAACGACAACTCTTTGCTATTGTGATAAATTTTTAATTTGGATTTTTAACGCTTTGCTTATTTTTCACATTTACCTTTTCGGGGGAGTAGGTGCCAGGCGCGGGTACTCGTACACGATCGTCTACAGGAACTTTATGACGTCCAGAAAATGTATAAACTGGAGTATCCAAAACAGATGGTATACGATATTTGTTTGGAGCTAGAAAAAAAAAACAAGTTTTTAATTCAAGTTCATGCAGTAAAATTAGTATATAAATAAAAAAATTACAAACCAGGAGAATCAGCAAATTTATCTGTTTGTATCTTTATTCCAAAGGTGTACTGTGGTGAATAAGTTAAAACAAATTTATAGCTCTTCTCTGGATTATACGCTCCTGGGGCAGGGACTTTCAAACGTTCGTCTATAGGCTCCTTGTGTCGACCAGAAATTGTATATAATGGAGTTTTAACAGGTGTAGGAATATTGTATGAGTTAGGCGCTATAATAAGTAAAAATAAATTTAGCATATAACTTGAAAATAGACATAGCTATTGCAATGATACGATACATACCAGGTGTGTCAAGAATCTTTGAAGTATCTGTCTTTATCCTAAAAGAATATTGTGGCGCATTTGACATCAATACTTTATCAGCCTTATCAGGATTATATGAGTTTGGTGCTGGGGTATTTTCTGGTTTGTGCGGATTTGTCTTAATTCTAAATGAATAACGTGGTGCATTATCCAAAAGAATCTTATCTGCTTTATCGGGGTTATAAACATTAGGTGCTGGAGTGTCATTTATTTTCTTATTTTCAATTTTTGGACGAAAAGTAAAAGCTGGAGAGTTTTCATGAAGTACTTTATCAGCTTTTTCTGGGGAGTATGCATTTGGAGCTGGATTTTCAGAAGGTTTTTCTGTTGGTCCTTTAAGCCCAAAGGAATACTTTGGGACACTTTTCAATAAATTGGGATCGTATAAATTTGGTGCTGGTGTATCCAGTGATTTAGGAAGCGGATATTTATTTCTGAAAGTGTATGCAGGTGAATGATCTAAAGTTATATTTAATGCCTTTTCTGGCGAATATGTATTAGGACCAGGTGTATCAATAATTTTATTTGGCTTTCCTTTACCCAACATCGAGTATTTGGGAGAATTTGAAGGTAAATTTGAATAATAACTATTAGGACCTGGTGTGTCTGAAGGTTTTTCAAGAGAACCTTTACCACACATAGTATAGCTTGGTGAATTGCTAGGTAAATGCGGATTATAGTTATTAGGTCCAGGAGTGTCCGAAGGCTTTCCTTCAGGACAACGACCAGAAAACGTGAATTTTGGACTATCATTAGAAACAAGTGGGTTGTATGCATTAGGTGCAGGTACATCTGATGGTTTTGATGCTAAACTTTTTCCGGATATAGTAAATTTTGGAGTTCCATCCAATAAACGTGGGTCATAAGCATTTGGTCCTGGAGTATCTATCGGTTTCACGTCATATCCTTTTCCATAGAGACTAAACTTAGGCGTTCCATTCAACAGCTGAGGATCATACATATTAGGTGCAGGTGTATCATTTGGTTTGACTAAGCAAGTTTTAGGTCTAAAAGTATATGCCGGTGCAGATTCAAAAAGAAGTCTGTCAACCTTTTCCAAGGAATAAGAATTAGGTGCAGGTACATAATCAAATTTTAGTTCCTGGCCTTTTCCTCCCATTGTAAATTTTGGGGAATTGTCTAACATGTGTATAGACTTTTCTGGGCTGTACGCATTAGGTGCAGGAGTATTTTCTGCCTTTTTTGAATGGTCCTTTATTCTAAACGAATACGATGGTGATGACTCATGCAAAATTTTGTCAGCTTTGTCTGGACAATAAACATTAGGACCCGGAGTATTATCTATTTTGGTCGACGGCCCTTTACCACTCAGCGTGAATTTTGGTGCAGTATCTAACATTTGCAATGATTTTTCTGGTGCATACGCATTTGGCGCTGGGGAATCACTTTTCAGAATATTCTGATCTTTAATTCTAAAACTATAGGCAGGAGATGATTCATGTAGCACTTTATCCGCTTTTTCCAAATTATAACTATTGGGTGCAGGTGTTTGCTCAATCTTTTCTATAATTTCTTTCGAACGTATTGTATACGCTGGGGAACTCTCGTGTAATATTTTGTCAGCCTTTTGAGGATTATATGAATTGGGCGCCGGTGTAGATTCATATTTTTCAGCAGCTCCTTTGCCAGCTAACGTATACTTTGGACCACTTTTAAGAACCTGTAAAGCCTTTTCAGGTGAATAGACATTTGGTGCAGGAGAGTCATGAACTTTTTTAATTTCTTGCTTTATCCTAAAAGAGAACGCTGGTGACTTTTCTCTGAGGATTCTATCAGCTTTTTCAGGGTTATACGCATTTGGAGCAGGAAGGTTTTCTATTCTCTCAACTTTCAATTTACCAGAGAGACTATACTTTGGAGATTTTTCACGAAGAATTACATCAGCCTGAAATACCAATAGAGTAATTTTATTATAAACTAAGTTTACTATGTTAATATAGCATCACTATACTCCGGTTTATTTATATTATTTAATTTTTTATTTATTACAATACTATACCTTTACAAATAACGTATCTTCTTGCAATACCAATCTATGCTTTAATGGGCTTCAATTATTCATTTCATGTTTATAGTTTTGATAATAAGCTCATTAATATTCTATTAACAGAAAAATATTAGTAAAGCAATATGTATCGTTAAAATATTAGAAAAATTGTAATAAGCGATGGTAAAGTGTAAGTTTTCGTTATTGTGTTAGTTACAGACATTTCTAAATTGTAGCGATTTCTTCTGGAGCCGGATGATATACAGCTTGTCCGGCATACTGCGAATGACGTATACCGAACGTATGTGAAGGCGCCCAAGGAAGGTTCGCGCACACCTGTTATACACCCATGCGTAATGTTATGAAAATGATATTAAAAATCCGTAAGGTAAGCTTTTTTTAAAAAAAAAGGGAACAGATATTGAGGAAAAATTAACTGTCGCAATTCTTGCTATTGATGATTTTAATTCTTAAACTCCTTGTATTTTTACTAACTTGCTCTAATTTACGCAATAATTCATTATTTTATATTAAGACAGAATTTGAGGAATCTGTAAGCATACTTGTTAATTTTCCTTAAATTGTTCCCATTTCTTCTAATGATTATATTTAAAAAAAACAGTTTCATATCTGAAAACGACACACATGCAATCGATTTATGTTAAACACATTAGGTAAGAAATGTGAATACGTTTTTGATTACAATAATAACATACCTTTTCAGGACAGTAAACACCCGGACCGGGTATAGCAGCGGTAGGTTGTTTCATTTCTCTTCTAGGTGCCATGGTATACGCAGGTGGTCTCTTATTCAGTACTGTGGCTGCTTTATCAGTAGTATACGTCCCTGGTCCCGGAATAGGTGACTTGCTCTCGATAGGTTTTCCGCGTCCTATAATACTGAAAGCTGGTGCCGCACGCTTACTGCCTTCTTTAGCTTCTCCAAGTACCGGGGGCATGGAGTATATATTCGGTGCTGAAAAGTAAACATGTATGTTTGTGAGTCTATGCTTATTTTAGTCAGAAGCAAATGAATCGCTTACCGATGTATTTTTAATAAACAAAGCAAGTGAAACAGCCCGAAATGATTCTACGAAGAACCAAAGTGTGCAATAGAATAATGTCTCTCTATGATAAATTAAAACAAAATCGAAAATGAATATGTAACAGTTGTCTATAATCGCAAAGAACATAGCGAACATTTCAGACATACGCAAAACATGTTTTTACAAAATATATGAAAACCAAATAAAACAGTGATATAGCGTCTATGAGGATAAAATAGATGAAATTACTTTTAAATTAATTAATACGTCCGTAAGGCCGTGCAAAAGAAAGATTTATTTAATTACTGCGACAAAGTACATACAAAGCTAGCGCTACATGAAGATCGAATAGCTCTTTGTTCTGCACCTGGCGTTTGACTACCCGGCTGGGGAGGACTGACGCGGAGGCCAATAGAAAAGGCTGGTGCGTGGTCTAATACTGCTCGTGCGGCCTTGCTGGACTCATAATCGCAAGGCGCAGGAGTAAGAGCCACGCGCGGGGGCGGCCAACGTCCGTGTAACGACACGGCCGGGCCCGAAGCTCGTCCTGCATTCCCACTTTTATTATATCGTTTATTCATTGCACACCAATCTACTTTGTCAAAAGCAACTTTACCCTTTATGATAAAAATTAACTGAACATTAAAACCTTTTTGATTATATTTTATTAAAAACTAACACCTTATTCTCCTAATCAATCCAAAATTTCGTCTGACGGTTCTTAATGGGAAGCCTTACCAAAAATATTATAGCTTGTAGAAATAAATATAGCTTACTATTTTTTAAATTTAAAACGCTAACACCTTTTTTCCAAATCAATCTAAAATTCAATTAACTGTAGAATAAATGTGAATAAAAATGATATAACTTTAAAAATATCTTAAAAGCTTTCTAAGGGTTGAATCCAAAACTATAGCTTAGACAATAAAGCAAATTATACTACCTGTAAATGAAGTCGGTACTTCGATGAACCGATTCACAAATCCGATGAACAGATCCAAGAAAAAGCACAAACGCGATGCAACAACGGGTAAGTAATGACGATGCAATTGAATGGATGTGGATGTGCGACTGAGCCTCTCAGGGTCTCTACGGGCTCCTACGCGACGAGCTGACTCATCGCCGATCACCTTCGTGCATACGGACTTATTTGGCGACTACGAATAAACGCAACCCGACAAACGCCAATCGCAACCGTCCAATGCCAATGCTTTAATTTCTACTTATAAGTGAATATATACACTTAAATCAGGGTTAATTATCTCATTCATGAAGAGTTAAGCACCACCCTATTATGAAAGAAATAAAATCTTACAAAAGGAATATTTCACTTATTTAACTTTTGTTGTTTCCGAAATTTTACCATATATGTACATATACTTTACATATAGTTTGTATTACACTACACTAATACATTTCCAGTAATAGAATCTTTTAAGATTCTAATAATAGGACTGTTCTCACAAAAGGCATAAAGTATAACTTCATTAACTTAATTTTCTTACGAAGATTCATAAGACTAGCTGGAGCACCAAAGACGTTACATTATTGAAACTACATTATTAAAACATTTATTTCATAATTAGTCATTTCTCTCGATCTGGTGTTTTAAATTTTTTTCATTTTTTAATAAATTTAATATAATCAAAATCAATCAAAAAATCAAATAATGGTGCTAATATTGATAAATGAAGTCTTGTGAATATAGATAAAATATGAGTCGAACAGAGTAGAAACATCAATTTTCTTTTTCCCACACAAAACACAGTATTAATAAGAATACCTCTTTCTAACTAATAAACATTAGAAATCAATGAAAACAAAGAAAAGGCATGTCAGGCTGTAATCAAACAAAATTCAGTGTACCAAATTATTCATAACGTCTTGCGGTATGGGAAAGCTAACTTTGAAGTAATATTTTATTTTTAAAGCATTAAATAAAAAAAGTGACCATATGCACGTTTAGTTTTTTTTTTTCTCTATGACAGTACAATACCAATACAAGCCAAAATCTTTAGTAAGTGTGAAATCTTTCGGTACAGCTAGAAAAAGTATTTTTTAACATTTTTATAATTTAAGGCTAAGTTGACTGCTTTTAGTTACACACAGTGCACTTTCGAAAGGTGTCATTGTCACATTTGTCACGTATTACTTTATGATTTAAAAAAAAGTAACGTCAAAAGTAATTTCTAATACGAATTAGTTACCTCATGTAAAGACAACCTTGAACAAATAGAATTATTCAAGAGTATGTAACATTTTTTTATCTTTCTTTCAAATATGGTACAAACATTTTTAAAAATTCTCTTACTAATAGAAATATGTATAACACACACAAACTCATTACATAAACAATGTAGATGAATGATTTAAATTGTCGGGAAAATGTTACACAAGCATTGCAAACAGCAATAAGTACCGGCGGGGACTTCAGTGATGCAAATTATATTACTAGTCATTATATCATGAACCACATAAAAAACACAAACAGCGACAAAACAGGATGATGGATTAAACGATAATATTAGGTAAACATTATGCCAAAGGAAGTTTCTCTAAAATGAATACTAGAATATTTGAAAATGTAATATTAACATATTACTCAACTTCACGCATATTTGGTTTAGCTATTACACAGACTGATTGATTATAAGATTAAAAGCTTAAAAGAGATGAATATATAGCCTATTTATCAAAAATGCTTAAAGTGAAATTTGTCACATTAATATATTTTTTCTATCAGAATGCTACACTATTTGTCCTCGCAGATGAAACATCTGCAAGGACAAATAGTGAACAATAATTAATTTTAATATGCAGTAATCAAGTAAACGCTATTTCTTGCTATAATATCATTATGTTAATTATGATATCTGAAACCGTCGATTTTGGCTAAGGTATACCATACATTAACAGACTTCAAATGAACTGTACGTTCACCCTTTTAAAGTTTTTACACCTATCACCAATAATCCTGTAAGATATTTAATTACGTTGTTCAATTTAGGCTACCTTCTCAATACGTATCTATTTAATCTATGTGGAGTTGAACTTGTTAGATTATGTATATTTAACATTTAACGTAAGTAAATTTCTTTTTTGAATAGAGGGAAAAAATTTTTTTGTATATTCTTTGTCGTCTAAAGGTCAAAACCATTAAGAATCTACATATATTCGCTAAATAAATATGCGTTTTATGATAATATTGTGATCAGGCAAGAGTTTTAGATTGTCAAAGTAATAATTATAAAGGTTTATAAAATACCTATAAATTGGCAAATTAAAACTAAATCCATAACGGGATTAAGTTTAGTCTGAATACATAAGGTCTAATAAAAGTTGATTTCATATTAAATATTACAAAGCTTAAAACCGCCAAGCACAAGGCGGAGAGACGACCTCGTTAAGGTCGTCGGAAAATAGAATATTTGGAGGTGATCCATCGGTCTGTGAACGTCATAAGAATTAAACGATTATGGTGATAAGAATATTTTGAATTTTCACAACGATTTTGATAGTTGTAATAATTCTGTATCTAAGCTTTTTATAGTTATAACAAGATTCGAAAAATAGACTCGAATATAGAGTAAGGAACATTAACACACGTGTCCTTGCTGATCTATAAAATAAACAACACGCACGGGCAGTTAGTAGACAACAGTTCCGCAGGCAGCAGCCAGTGAATTGTCCATTCAATAAATTACAATTATCTAGTTCACGACAATTTCCAGACGGTATAGAATCAAACGATTCCTAAACGGTCGCAGATGTCGTTCTAGTTGCGCTTCGGTGAACAGATCCGTTTGTTAATATACATGTGTAACATATACACGTCTGCACATCATTTAAGGACTTTTTTTGATATGATGATAATAATTAATACAAATAAAATCTTTTTAATGACATGTTTGTAACATTAAACTTATCTTTGTAGTCTGCTAAACTGTATACATAGTTATCAAGAGAGCAATAGGCTATATTATCTCTGATCAATTTTCCAAAAACAACTATGTGACTATGCATTATATGATGAAACCTAGTAGGTAAAAATAGGCAATTTACTTAAGAATCTTTCAAATTTTTTTTTTATATTTCATTTCATCGATAAAAATTCATCTCGTTATGTTTTATAAAATTCGTATGTAAAGAACAGCAAATAAAACAAAATAAAATAAAGCAAAGAAGTTTCACCAAAAAAGAGAAACGGCAGCGGTCAAATGCAGTCATTATTTTTACCCAAATACATATAAACATACATATGTGTAACTTAAATGGGTTTGGCAAAAATCAACCAACGTTTTGGATATTTTAGTACTTAAACAAGAAATGCGCAAGGTCAACCTTATTTAATACTGCTTAAAACTTCATTGCCTGTTTTAGAATACCAAACGAATGTTGTTGTACTCACAAACGTTAAATGTTTTGAGTTAAGGCCGATAATACAAAGTCAATATATTTTAATGTAATTTTCTTATCATTTCGACAAATTCAACCTCTACTTGTACTTCAATGTTATTCATGTAAGATAACAAAAGTAAATATGGCGGGGTGTCCTGTTTATAAACAATATGCTATCTCTTATAGGATGAGGCTGTTTAATTCGGTAGAAATACTTTTTTAATTATAGTTGATGAAGGAATTCATTTAATCGCAACAAAGGCTGAACTGCTTGTATGTTTACAAACATCGACGTACGATAATAAAAACATTGATTTTATCCTCTTTGTGAAAACACTACATTACTATACTTTCTAACGTTATATTTTCTTAAAAAATATTAAAATTTTACAGCTCTGGATTAATCTGTCTAGGCTTTTATAAAGGATATTTTATAAATGTATTATGAATATAAAAAAACTAAACACTTCCGATTATTTATTGATAACAAATAAGGACTTTATCCGCATGCTCGCGGTTGCTTAACGGGACATGGACAAAGCTCAGGTCGTAAATAGCGATGAGGAAACCTGCAGACGAACGAAAGTAACCGATATAGCCAATGCCGGATTGGCAAGTGGAAGTAGCAGTGGGTCGGCCACATACGGCGCCGAAAAGGTTGCCACAAGGGCCTTAAGGTTCTGGAATGAAGAGCACGGACTGATAAATGCATTATATGACATCTACCCACGAGATGGACAATTGACAAAGTCATCGGAAAACGCTGGATGCAGGTTGCTTTCGACTAGTAAGACCAAGGTCTACACCCAGCAATAGTTGTCTTAAAGGTGATGACGATGCAAAAAAATATTAAATTTATAAGTTACTAACCTTTGGCGGTCATTCCTTCGGTGTTGTAAGAAGCTGGACCGGGGCCCGATTTTGTATTACTCACTGGATCTAACTTTTGGCCGAATGTGAAAGCTGGTGCCCTCGGCTTGCGGGACTCTGGTGGTGGTTTACCTATACAACGTTTTATTATTATGTTATTGAAGTATTGCTTTTATAAAAAAAAAAACACAACACCTAAATCCAACCTTAGTAAGATCCAGTTCGCCCACAGCCGCAGATGGCAACAAATTATTAATTTCTACACTACACAAAAAACACAGACACTTTTTGATACTTTTAATTAAGAGAGAGATTTTTGAATTATTCGCAAATAAAATGAACCCTTCAAAATTCTATCGTTTTACGTGTTCTTGAAGCGGCATTGAAACTTGTTGTACTGAATGTTTTGCGAACAACTTAACGAAGTGATGTCACACATTATACGAGAATGAACACGGGCAAGGCCGGCGCGTTTGCAGAGCACGAAGCGATAATCTCAACCTCCGGGTGATGTCAGAGTAAATTCGCGTATAAAAATACGGCACCGAAATTAATACGCCACAAACTAAACATTTTAGCATAAATTATATACAAATTATGACTTATATACAATGCTGGAACAGTGTTAGAGTTATCATTTGTACAATTCAAAGGTTAAAGGATTTATTATTTAGTACTCACAAAAGATATAATATTTTGGTAAATTTACAATAGATTGTTGGCTTTTTATATATTCTCTTTATTTAATCTTTAGATTTTAGTAATAATTAAATATATGTATCAAATCCACTACTTCAAAATATTTAGAAGATAATTTTTTTTTAGTTCTGTTCTTAACTTTCTATTCATTTCCGTACCTCTTATTAAAACTTTTTCATTTGGTAAGTTCCGTTTCCATGATTATATACATTTTATACCTATTCCTATAACTGTCTCGTGTCTCTAGCACAGCGTTTTTTAAACTGTGCGGAACCCGAGGTTTTCGTGTAGATCGCTCAGGGGTTCCTCGAATGATTCGTGTCTTTTTTATACCAATCAAAGAAAGACCATAAAAAAGTAACAAAAATTTAATGGCACAACTAAATCACACTTTCTTTTTTTTACTTTTCTTTTTATTTCAACCATACGACGCTTACGGCTGGACCAATATGCCTGCCTCATACATTTTTTCATAAAGGCCTGTTGTTAAAAGCCTGTATTCAGTGTTTTTTGACGACCTTAACAAGCTAGTCTATAAACCTTGTAGGTGGAGGGGATATTAGGTGAGAGAGGAAATTAGAAGTTTATTACCTATTAGTGATGGCAAAGAAACCACAGCAGGTCCAGGGCTGGCGGCCTCTGCCGCAATAGGTCCGCGACGTTTAGTGGGAGTCCAAGGGTTCTGACGTACACCCATCGATGAACAAGAGAAATAGTTTTTTGATAGCGTCGTAGATGTGGGCAGGTGTATGGTCGTGTGCCGAGGTGGGCCTATGCTCTGAAAAATGTAATTTAATAAACATCACTGATAATAAACTAAAAGCTCCTATTAGTGTAATAGGAAATGTGAAATTAAATTACCAATGTATCAAATATTATCAGATAATCGATACAAAATTCGATACTGCTATCCAGAACGGATCCTTAATAGTATTGCACTAATTGGTACGTTAGACCTCGGTAATCAATGCCGACTTTTACCTATGTATAATGTGCTTTTACCTTACTCTATTAGTTTAATAAAGACCACTAAATCATATCGCCCGACTTACCGTGCCATCAAAATTCATAGCTCACCGTTAAATTACTTTCTTTACATTTAAGACCATCATACTTAATAACCCTAAAGTATGACATTTTATACATGCATACTAAATTTTGGTATCTTAATAAATATGCTATTAGAAAATAAGTATTAAGAACTCAACTGAAAACATTGTAAATATTTACCGATTTATGACTCAGTGCTGATTTGATAACCTTTGCCGAGCGAACAGATGATACTTTTTGAACCGACATTTTAAAATAATTCAAAAGAAAACTATCCTTATTAATAAAATTCGCTCACAAAATTAGAAGAAACGAATAACAAAATATAATTCCTTGTTCACGCTACAAATCGTAATGGTTGATTTATGTCATCGTTATTTATGTTCGTTTAACGTGCTTAAAGTTTTATCGCATTTTATTTAATGCCAGTATTATAATGCTTTTAATGAAGTCCAGTGGCATTCGTTCTCTTTAAGGGCATTAACTCCTTACTATATCTAGTTGCATGCTTTATTGAACATAATGCATAATGTATATACATAAAAAAAAATGCTAAGACAAAACTCGCTTACGAGATACATTGATAAGGAATAGTTTTAAAGAAATGAATTTTAAATATTAAAATACTCTTCAGACTAAACTTTTAGAAGGCAAACGAAACTTGAATGATTTATTACAACGTCCAAAAACATAAGCATTTAAGATTATCCATCGCTTCTAGCATGTCGTCATTTATCAGATGATATAACTATTCATTTTATTAATGCCCTGCTCTAGTTGATCATCGACAAACAACAGGATTATTTTTTCTAAATCTATATCAATTCGACGTTGAAGAGTAACTGCTATTTATAATACAACGTGTACTTTCTCTATGTTAACCACCTGGGTTAGTAAGACATCCTCATTATCTGCATATGGAATAAGTATTTTTATAGAACTATTCAAATATTTATTTAGACTTTCGCTATGTTTTTATAATATAAGGTTTAAATCATCATTATAATTAAAAACTATTGTAAAAACTTGTACGACGTGTGTGCATTTATTAAAGAAATTCATTTTATTTTAGACTTAACTCTTAATAAGTTTAATGTTAAAGATAGAAAAAAAACAATATCATTTTCATATATGGAATCCAATTAATTTTCAATGTTTTAAATACTAATCTTTTAATTTAACACTACAAGAATTTATTAAATAAATAAATGGCCCACTAGATGAATAATGATGACTTTACGAACAATTTATTCAACACGATCATAAATTCACTGCTTCATAAACGGTAAACAGAAAATAATCCGACTAAATTGAATATGGAAGCGTCGAAAACAAATGAATCTCTGTAAGTGTTATTTCGCTTTTAGGCAGGTTATAGGTTAAATACGAAATATCCTTCGTCGAGATGGCGTCACTATACTATTTTTGACGGTGTCTGGCTTACTGTTACTCTTAACGAAATGAATAATTTCAATAAATTGTATGCGTTTTAAAACTTGTACATGATGAGTAATATTAAAAAACCAAAATTAAAAAAATATATATACTATAACTGCGCATATTATGCAAGAATGATAACAATCAGAACTAAATGTTATGAAAACAAAACATTCAATTAATACTTAATAAATAAGAAGACAAGCATTGGCAAGCTCGCAGTCACTTAACGAGTCATGGGGAGGGCTACATAAATTTTTTTCGCGATCGAATCGGAATTAGAGGCATGATAATAACCGAAATAGTCCAGTAGATTAGCAAGTTGAAATGACAGTTGGCAATATATAGAGGACACAACTACTGGCCGCTTGGGCCTTCAGGTTCATGAGTCAGGTGGAGAACACAGATCGGCAAGCACACCGCAGTCCGTCCCACTATAAAACATACAAGCAATTTTGTCAAGGTCGTTGAAAGACGTCCTATTGAAAATCTATAGCGATACCTACTTCCAGCAGTGGATGTTCTGAGGTTGAAATGATGATGACTGGTATTGGAAGAAATACTTTTAAAAGAACTATTTCTTTCGGTTTTTGATCTAGGTTATTTAAAGTTTAATTCCAAAAACTTAAAGGCCCTTTACCAAGGCGGCTGTAACAGCTCTTATTAAACTGTAACGGGTGAAATGATGATAATGAATTAAGAAGCTATTTATTGTTCTAATTGTGTAAACAATATTTGTACTTCAGTGTTTTTTCTTATAGAGACGCTTTTATAAAAATTTTCATATACGATAACAATAAACAAACAGTTATGCAAGTT
Organism: Battus philenor; assembly: GCF_028537555.1. Lineage (NCBI taxonomy): Eukaryota > Metazoa > Arthropoda > Insecta > Lepidoptera > Papilionidae > Battus > Battus philenor. The sequence goes on from NW_027181704.1 coordinate 9,365,172, forward strand.
GATGAAAGAACCAAAAGTCATATCAGATAACACTTTCGTGACTCCCGTTCAAGTAAACTCTTTTGTTTAGGTGTTTAAAGTTATGATCGTCATTTTAATTTCCACGGAATGTAACGGCGTCGTGAAACATCACGCGAACGGTGAATTTTAGTCATATTAACGTATTAAGTTTATTTTCTATAATCTCTAAATGTTATGCAATCATATAACATGATTACATAGTAATCAAAATATTAATAGCTAAGAGAAATCATTTAGTATCTTTGTATGTATATTACGTAAAGAAAATATTTCCTCTGATGGAAGCTGTGTTTAAATTTATAGTCTATTAACAAGTTGTTATTTAACGAAGTATTAGTTATTAGATTATAGAGGAATATTATCATCATCACCATCATCATGTCGATAAACGTCCACTGAAAGGCATAAGCCTCCCTCAAAGGTCGCATTCAAGAACTTCCTAACGATGTATATTTTAATTGCTCGAAACCTAACTGATTTGGCAACATTGATATATTTTATTACTTTTTATATGAACAGTAATATCTTCTGTTTTTTTTTAATCATTTATTGTACATAGTTTTATTAATGCTAAAAAATAAGAAACATTCCTAATAATGCAACCTTTTTTATGAATTACAATAAATTCAAAATAATAGAAAAGTATGTTTGGTTAATAACTTGATTTAATACATAAAATAATTATAAAAAATAACAGACCTATACAAATTAGCCATTATGGAAAGAGGCTTACCATCACTTTTATAACAACTGTCTTGTATTAAACTACTTTTACTTTGTTTTTCACTCTTTCTATTGGAAAAGCCGTGTCATTCAAAATTATGCAGAGTTATAATTCAAAACATAAACGTAGTAAAGAAATTGCTAAGCAAATAATTGGATTTATATTGATCTTTACTAACAATATATTAAATAAAGCTATTCATAAATCACATAGGCCTCCTTCATACATTTTCTATTAAATCGGTCTGAAGCGACCTGCACCCAGCGTGTTTCGTACGTCTACTTAAAATGTAAATACTATAATATATACTGAGAACTGTAGATAAGTAATAAAAGAAGCAGCACGCATGCACACACAGTTTACCGAGCCTTTATATTAAAATATATATCATCAAACTACTTTTTCAACCATATCTTACTTCATACGTGATGAAGCACAATATGACTTGTTATGTAAATACACATAAGTATATGCGCATTGTTAGAACTGTACCATTAGTCATATGTACGGATATATTTTATATCATTGTTACGACTGATTGCGAAGTAATATTTTGAAGGGCACTAAATATACGAAATACGTATAAGCATAACACTTGACCTTTTAATTTGATTACACAATTGTGAAACAAAAATTAGGATTTCTCCTTCTATCATTTTGTCTGAAAAAGTTAAAAGTTGACCATCTATTATTAATGATGTCGGATTTTTAAAGTCATCGTTGTTTATCCAAAATAATACTTATATTGTCATTTGCCAAAGTTACTCATATATTAAATACAAATCAAACATATAATTGTTGTTAACCTATTACATAAATTAATATTTTTTATTGTTACACATATGCATATTTCTTTATCAATTCCATAAAAAGTATTAGACATAGCCGTTTTGTAATAAGAAAGAAAGTTAATTCAGTACCAGGTCGTACAAGTCGCTGTCATCATGAAAAATGAATAAAATCGTATTTGGGCCACTCGTTTCAGCTTTCCCAATCCTTCGCGAAAACGAACATGTAGACGCGTCGTGTCACTATTCTTAAAAGGGTTCGTGTTCAATTCTATAAAAATAAAATTGGCAATGTAATGACAATACATCATAAATAATTTAAAAAATACCCTCCGATAGGCTTCACTATATTCGAGTAATTGACAAAAAATAACTACGCATTAATTTAATTTTTCACTTAATATAAGTGATTATTGTAACAATTTTAATGTTAAACACTTTAAAGTAATTAAGTCAAGTTATGTAAAGAGAAATCTATATCCAACGAAATTATAAATACAATTTACGTCCAATGTATGCACATAGTAAGACCTAGCCAATTAGGATTATTTGCAATACCTAGATAACCTTCCAATAGTTAATTATCCTCAAGAAACTGCGTAACTATCTGATGGCCAATTAGTAAACAGGCGTTTTTTTTGTAAATATTAATAACTATGACTTCATTTACGTTCTAAGCTATCTTTGTCTAATAACCCTAACATAAAAAATATTGTTTTAAATAATGTTACAACTGCAGGGGACAAGGCTCCTTTAAGATTAAAAAAAGTTAAAAATTGGTTTTATCTACCAGATCGAATCAGTAATGAGGGATTCATTAATGACGGATTTATTCAGAAGACAAAGTAAAATAACCGACATACTCCGGTGGATTTGCAAGATTAAGAGACAGTGGGTAAGCACAGCGCACAGAACTGAGGGCCCAAGAGGCTTTAAAGTTCTGTAGTGGACACCACGGATGAACAAATGCAGCGTAAGACGTCCACCCACAAGGACACATGACCTGATCAAGGTCTTTGGAAAACGCTGCGTGCAGGTCGAGGGTCGTGCGAGTCGGGGAGGTATATATCTAGCAATGGACATCCTACGGCTAAAATCATGATGATGTTGAAACTAAAAACTAGTACTCCTGTATTATTCTTCATAATAGAGAGTTAATTGTGTGTCTAGTCTGCCTATTTGGTTCTATTAAAGCATCCAATAAACGTCTTAAATCAGAGCAAAATAAAATTAATAGAGAGACGAGGATCTAACATTTGTAATTGATTCATTGACATTACGTAAACGAGACAACCAAATGGCAGTTCTCTTGGATTTATAGGAGTTTATAATACATTTGTAAATTCAACCTGAATTATTAATTATATAATTATTATATAATTATTAATTATACAATTATTAATTATACATAACTCATTGCACGGATATTGCTTGTACGCGGTACATACAGCACGCTGTAATTAATGCTATTTCAAAAAAGGAATTAAAGCAGTTCTTAAACCAACAGAAAGTATGAAAAAATAACAAAATATGCATAAGTTATCAATGTACTAAGGTGACTATATCACCTCCATAGGTCAACAGAATAAATAAATCTATAAACATTAGTGTTTTATCTGTGTTTATGAAAACATGTTGAGTGCTTTTACCTGCCACAGAAGGGGAACAGGACAAAATGTTGTTTAAATAATACATGACATTCAAACCCTTACTTTCTACAATTGGAGAGCCTCAGATTCATGTGAATTTCTATTAACTAGACATGAGCTATTAATTGAAATTATACTAAGCTATTACTGAAATGAAATTATACCAAATAATAATTTATTTCAATTAAATTATAATTGTGATAAAGTACCAATTATATTCAATACTAGTAATTTCATCCCCAACACAAAGGTAAGTACAAGTGCAGGTTTCCTTTTGTAGGAATTTACTTTACAATTTGTGATTAGTATTAAATGTATCTAATGCGGTAACGCATTGATACATTACATAACGTATTTTTGGTAGCCAGTAAAAGGTTGCATAAACTGTTATTTATTCGATCATATTAAATAAAATATTTTACTTAGTTAAATCTTTCCGTGTATTATTAAAAATATTACAGAATAATTACATATTTTTCTTAACCCTATTCCAATGAAACATCGAAACATTCAAAGCTGCTGCCAATAGCTCATGTATTATTAATTAAAATTTCCCCTCTCTTGATCCCGGTATTTTATTTGCAATAGCGTAATATTTATTAACATGGTTTTATATCAATTATCTTGATGATCAAAGATGTAAAATTTATATTATATTATAAGTTTAACTACGTCATTATTTAATTCTTATCGCATACCAGACAAAAGTGACCAATTAAAAATATATTTAAAAAGGCTTTACCGGGACGGATAAAGACAAATTGAGATGTGTAATAAATCTTTTCTTACGTCTTTGTGTCTGATTCTATATACAGGTTTTTTAATAGTTCCATTAAAAAAGTAAGCAAGTTTTGTTCAGAACCAAAATGATAGATTTATAGTTTTCATATTAATGTCTATTGCAAAGCTAATTGATTGTGTGATTTAATTTAAGACAAAAAAATAATCATGGTTTTATCGACTATTGAAGAAAAATTACTCCAAGAATGGCATTAACTTTTACCTTTGATCAGGATCAACAAGCTCAGATTAAATAATATAATTTCTTCCTAAAATGGGTTTTAAAGATCACAAACTTGATAACAAGTAATCAAATAGTAATAAAATCGTGCAATACAATCGACCAAACTTTTATTTCACCGTTTTACTAATAGTGTACATGTTTACAATTACTGGATAGCCTACGTTACGCTATCCTCTCGTTCTATAGTAAAATACTAAACCTTTAACCACAAAACACAATAAAAACTCCATCACATTCAAGCCATTTCTGCTTATTTTTAATCATAAATGTATATTTAACTGCAAGTTTACAAATTGTTTAATTTAATCTTTACCAAAATTAATCAGTATATGTATGAAAATAACGAGCTAAAACATATATTTACTATATATTGAATGTCATGTTCTCTTATAAATAAGCATTATGTTTAGCATGTACGAATTTGTACTTACCAATATCAACTGCTGCAATTAAATTAATTTCCAATTAACAGTATAGATCAGGTTAGTGCCGTCAAAAAGAAGAGATAAGGTATAAAACTAACAGGTTTACGTTATTTTCAATGTACTATATTTGTTAACAATTGCGTATATTTAATCAGCCGTGGCTGTCGTCGTGTGTCGCGGTCGTTTCTCGCGGTGCACTGCGGTCGAATGCTTGGCCATTTTGCTATTTGTTTATTTCGCTATTAGGAGCCGTGTGTCGCGTGGGCGCTTCCCGCCAAAACCAGTTGTCTTGGTTACGTGACGCGAATGACGTCATCGCCTCATAAAGTGCCTCTTCCTAAAACTTCATTAGTTTTATTCAAAAATTTAATTTACACTTAGAAACAGAATAATTATTTTCTAACACGAAAGTTAAATTAAGGAAAAGAAAATTTCATCTGAAACGAAACTCAAACATTGGCTTAACCATTTTTTATTTCATTTTAATAAATAAAGAAAATTATTATCACAAATAGGTAAAATTTGAATTGATAATGTAATTATTCACATTTAAATATCTAATTTTAAATTACTGCGCAATAAGTGTGAACGCGATTTGGGAGATTATTCAATTATCTCAAAAATCTATTCCTTGTCGGCACAATACGGGTAATCTATATATATAATGTATATACTATGTACTATTTAAACCACAAAGTGATGACATCAGTATTACAATCATCTTATAGGATGTGACACGACTCACCTCTACAAAGTGTACCATAATTCTAGTTATGCCCCACAGTTACAAGAAGTTAGTTTATTCACAAAATTTATCTATTTTCTTATTTAAATAAATGGTATGATATAATACAAATTATAATATTTGAAAGAAGTGAAAATAAAGTCTTGTTCCAACTAACAAATTACCGTCAAGGTAACAAAAGTACTTAGGATGTTCGTCACGTTAAACTATCAAATGTGATCCGTAACATGTATGTCGATAGAGTATAAAATTCAATATATCACAAAACCGTAATAAATCATAAGAGTACAGAAAGTGGTAATTGAGTGATCATTTGTGTAACCTCATGGCAAATTGCATACACAATTTATGTTATAACGCACTGAAAAAAATCTTTATAAAATATCCACAAACGAAAACAATAACATTAATTTCCCGGCTTTACTTGGGCATATTGTGGATTAATGCTCCTATTAGTAGAATGCTTCCTCTAAAAGAGAGGTTATTAATTGTAATCCAAACAATGTGAGCCCTATATTGATTTATTGATGTAATATCGCTTTTCTTTAGATTGGATTTTGGGACTGACAATGAGCTGAAATTCTTAGAGCATTTCTTCAGCATTAGTTAGCAGTAACAAAGCTAAAACATGTACAAAGTGTATGCTTCCTGGAAAACCAGAGATCTTAATGAGAATTATAATTTATAAACTGGAGAACGGCGCAACCTATAATTCAGGTAACTAATTGTTATATTATTTTGTAATTTCTTTTGGAACGAGATGGTTCTAAGAAAAATCACATTTTCTTTTCTTATTCAAGCCACTAAATATAAATTGAACTACAAAGCTCTAAAAATAAATAGTTTTTTCCTGTATTATAAAACATTATAATTCTCTCTCTTGTCAACTGATAGACACTCACTGCAAGGCATAGGCCTTCCTTAAAAATATCTTTGCGGCGATTTACCATAATCGCCACGCTTGGCAGGCAGGGCCGGTGATCACAGTGTGGTATTACGGTACGCAAAGGACGCGGCTGTCCATCCTCTGGTAACTTGTGAGCAGTAGCAACCCTAAATAATTAATTCACAGAGTGTGAATTATATAACATTGTATCTCAGGGATCGAACCCGAGACCCATGAACACAAGTCTCTGTCCTCTACCGCTCGGCTACAATTACTCTCAAATACAATTAAAATATATCTTTGTGTTCATAAAATCACCTTTTTATAAGACATTAACTCGATAAATAATGTGGGCACCATGAAATATGTTTTACTTTTTTATTTTTTGAATTGCGGTTAGGCGGACCAATAATTATTAATGTTACGCAATCTATCGGAGCAGCCAGTACAAAAAATAATTTTGTTTTATTTTTTGGCCAAAATTGTCTTTATTATATATTTTCTATAAGTATCCTAAATAAATCAGTTTCACAAAGTTTTATTTATAACTAAGTTAAATTGTACTCAGGCTAAGGAGCCATTTAATTGTTTTTTCCATAATGCATAAAAATTCCGTTAAATCATATAGCTTTCAAGTTCATGTAGGTTCATAAATAAAATAAAATAGCTAAGTATTAGCTGTAATTAATTTATTTAAGAAAAAAGACATCACGCAAGATGCATCGGTATTTTGTTACAATTTTTACTGTTTCGTGCGTCCTTATCAAAGAGCTATATGTCTAACATTTCCTCCATTCGTATAGAGTAAGGCACATCGTGTACCGTGGTCCAGTTGACCGTGTGGGTACGAGAGACAACATCTTCAACGGTCTGTTCTTTGAACTCCTCCCATCGACGCGCCGTTACGAATTCTTTGAACAGATCTTTTTTTGTTGGTATCTGAAAAAATTATCTAACAATAATCAAGATATTCATATCCATATTAGGTGACCTCGGAGTCAACACGACACCCACACCGATTACCGGTCACAAATGAACTAATTTTTTATTGTATAATGATTTAATAATATTCGTCTCAATAAATGTCATTTATAAAATATACGAATTACACACGTATCAAAATTGGCAGTGATCCTAAATCTTAAAACAATTTTTTTTGAACAAATATCGATTACAAAAAATATTAGTTTAATTAAGAAATATAAAAAAAATATTGTAAATATTTCTTAAATAAAATAAATATTTTACGATTACTATACTGTTACAGTATTAGCTTTAGCTTAAAGCTTTTTCACGAAGATCAATGAGTGGAGTCTTAAGTAATTGTTAATAGAGTTTTTTTTTATTATACGCTAATCTAAGAAAATGCAACATTAAAACATTGAAATAGACTAGCAATAATTGAGACAGCAAGATCCTGACTGTGTGTTTTATGTATATTTGTGTTGTGACAGATTCTTAATAAAAAAAATATTTTTATTCGTACTGTACTTAAATAAACGAGGTTTCACCGAGTCGCCCACCGTTGCCGCGATTTAAAACATGACATAATCCTTCGCGCCTAATTTGGTAGCGGCCTACGTTTCGGCTTTCCTTACGCCTTGCGCGAGTATAATAAATAAATAATGAACCTTCCATTAAAATTCTCTGTTTTTTACTAACGTAGTAACACTATGGAAACATTTTAAAGTCCCGCGTATAACTGTGTCGAATCTATAGTCAATATTCTATTCACTCCAGTGCATGATTTAAATTAGTAAGGTGCAGATTTTGATTAAAACTGTATTAACGATAAACGAATAACCATTCTAGAAACATTTTTCAATACATTTAAAGTTTTAGACATAAAATATCTAAATATCTCATTGTCAAACAATCATTCATATCTACATGGGCAAATGATCAACGTACCCGTATGATATAAATAATGTAAAAGTTCTTGTTGAATCACCTGTATGGCCTGTGCATCAGATTATGAGTTTTAAAAATTTAGGTTTTTCATCACACTTTTATATGTTTGTATTTGCAGATTTAGCGGATATGAAATAGTAGAACACTGGAGGCACTTATCCAACTTCTTTATAAGTTACTAAGCAAGAAGCCTACGTTACGCTTGACTTACATTACGTTTTCTACTTACTGAGCGGTCGCCAAGTTGTAACATAAGGTTCTAAAGCTACATGTAAATTTTAGGCGCAAGAACACTCGACTAGGATCTTGAATTTTTAAATTTTAATGCGAAGATACTCGAGAGGACCGAAAAAAGGCTTGATGGATTGCTATGCGGAAAATCCAAAACCTAAGTTTTTTATAACTACTTTTAGGAATAGAGCAAATCTCTACTAACGGGAATGTTTTTTTTTCTTGACATCAAAATTAACATATTGTTATGACCAGAGACAATGCCTTGTATGTAGCCTACTAAGACTATAGTTTTAAATAATTTAATATGATACTAATCGTAAAAAAATTGTAAATATTTTGACCACACATAGTGAGGACATAATATAACTACAAAAATAAAAAAACAACGTTATATTTCAAATTAGAAACTTCCATTTTAATATTAATATTTATTGTGTTATCTCATTTTCGTGCCAATCGATGGTCAAGCGTCTTAATAACACTGTGTTCAATAACCAAGAATGAACGAGTCATAAAAGCTCGATCCATCTAAACGTAGTACAAAAAGAACGTTTTGAACTTTATCAGAACTGAACAATAGTCCCCCATCTAGTCCCGATTTTAATTCACTGAATTATAATTTGTGGACAGTAGTAGTAGGATGCCATACCCTCTCTAAACGCTATGTTAATCCCCTAAAACAATCCATACCATTGGCAGCTAAGATTTTATCTTTAAAAATAGAGAAAATAACTCTATTGAAAACTGGCACCAACATTTAATTTAAGGCATAATTACATAGGCGTAAGGACATAATTTTTATAAGCTTCGTATATTTTTTTATAATAATGTTTATATGTTTAGATAAAATATACGAGTACCATTATTAAACATAAGATTTGCCTAGTTGATGATGCATTACATTGTTGTAATAAAAAACTACACATAGCGTAAAATTTTACACTTATTTCTATAATCACCCTGTAATAAAGTTTGTATGCGACATGTTAATAACTTCTGGCAGTACAAAGTCTGCACAGTCATAGTAAAAGAGTGATTAATTTTAATAATTCGAATTTTGAAAAAGCTTGTTAATATATTATCCTTCCGTTATTTATTTTTTATGAAACCCATGATTTTGAACACGGTGTATGATACTTTAATAGACAATAAATCAGTCGTCCCTTTAAAGTATTTTCACTTATAAATAATAATCCAAATTTATAACTATCCATATTATATCAATAAATATTATAACAATAATTAACTTACTTTCTTTTCAAGATAGTGTTGAATACGTGACCAAATGTTTGCGGTGTTCCTTTGCAGTAACCAAATGTTTGGCAAGAGCATGCAGTCAACTGGAGTAAGAGCTATAATTCGCCTGTCCCGCATATTTTCTCCGAACCCGAAACTTGAACCTGGATTAAACTGGCATACCTAAAGGTTTAAGATGTAAAATGTAAATAAAGACTAAACTTTATGTTCTATGTAATTAAAATTTACATCATTTTTAACCTGCATGAAATATGTGCGAAGATTCTTTGGTGGTAGGTTTATCACTTCGGGAACTACGCTCAACCTGAAAGGTTAACAACCACTCAATTATTCTGCGTTATAACATTTTTCAACTAGTCAATAAATCAAGCTTTATTATACAACCCACGCATAACTCAATTATGTTAAACAAAACGCGCTTAGTAGCCCAGTGGTAAGAGACTGAGATTTGTGGTCATAGGTTGCGAATTCGATTCCCCATACAGTCCCCAAACAGACTTAAAAATATTTCATACTTTGTTCGTTATTGTAGAGGAGTGCGACTGCTTACAAACAAGTGTCTAGACCAGTGATTCCCAAAGTGGTCTATACCGACCCCTAGGGGTCTATGACAACCTGCAAGGGGTCTACATCAAAAGAAAAAAAATTTGGGGGTCTATGAAATGAAAATGGGGGTCCACGATAGTGGATCTCAACACATACACTGATAGTACCTATTTACTTACATCATACTATCTTATAATATCCCACATATATAATATCAACATTTACATTATTTATAAAAGTACCTATGAAGTACAAAATTTTTTTTGTGTAAATTGTGTAAGTTGTAGGATGTTGGTATTCGCTTTGTGGTCGCAATACATTTTGGACTTGTAAAAACCTGAGAGTCGCAGTCTCCGCTTCGCTACCTTGCACTGACTTGTTCAATTCTCTCTATAAATACCAATGTGGGATAAATACGTTTATTCGTTTTCTGAATCTTGAAAAGGAAAGTGCTAAGAAAATATTTAAAAAATGTATAAAATAACATGTGTTTTTACTTTTAGTATTTAACACTAAACTTCACTACAGTTAGAAATTTATAGGAAATTAATATCAGGTCAGTAGGGGGTCTACCCAACACGGAAAAACATGGCAAGGGGTCTACGACACAAAAAAGTTTAGGGAACTCTGGTCTAGACTCTAGAGGACGGGCGGCAGCGTCGTCTTGCGTTACCATAATACCACACTACAATCGCCTGCCAAGTGTGGCGATTACTGTCAATGCTCCCATATATATTTTTGAGAGAGGCCTAGCAGTGGGCGTCTACGGGCTAAAACGATTAACGAAGTGTTACGAAAATGGTAACCATCGAACGATAACAAAAAAAACAACGGTAATAAATAACTTGGTGTTCAATTAAATCGAAAATTCCAATTTTTTCAATACAAAACATGGTGTTATCAAGAGAAATTAATTTATAATAATATAAATAGGTTTGATTTCAATTTTAGAGTACAAATTCTCAAAGATTTCACTAAAAAAAATCTTTTCAAGTAGGCGAGTTCAATTTAAAAAATAAAATTATTCATCGTCGTTTCAGCCGCAGGATGTCCACTGTTGGACATATACATTCCTCATAGATTTCCAATAAAACCGGTTTTATCCAGCATCTTCCGACGAATTTTTAAAGTAAATCTGTCCAAATTGAAAATTTGATTACTTAAGATTGAAAACATGCTAGTGCCAAATTCACAAATCTATTATTTTTTACTAGTATTATGAAAGTCACCGAAACGAAACACAACAAAACACATTTTCATGAAATATTTTTTTTCCGAGTGTTTGTCCCACTTGCAACCTAATGAATCGTTTATTAGACTTCAATTAGCTTTTATGGACAAGCGCCTTCTAAAGCAGCTATGTACAGCTGGTATAACGAGTTTAAGTGTGGTCATTTGAAATATGAAGAAAGAAGTGGTCGTCCTTTGAATGTTGTGACGAAAGAAAATACGCTGCAAGTGTAAAACATTTTTAAACGCCGTTTTGTTTAATGATACCGTCGAAGATATTATATGTAATAATAATATACTGACAAGTAATGTTTCTGAACTATCATGTGATAAATAAACAGAAACTTGTTATCCAATTGTGATGTGAAAAATTTTTTAAAATGATAATCACACATGGGAATGATTTGTACCCATTTAATAAGAATATTGTAAAAATGACAATAAAAATAGGTTTGTGCGTGGGTTCCTCTCAAATCGGGGTGTGTTAGAAATACTTCTAAAAACCCATGTGCGCTCTACTATAATGGTAACTTTGAATTTAAATTAAAAGTACCACTGTAATAGAGCGCATTCTGATTCTAGTTGCAATCAAATTGGATCGTTCTGGCATCAAGCACTCACTAAATGACTCTATATAGATACTAATATGAATAAATAATCGAATAACTTGAAGTTTTTAGTCATTTAACTGACTTCAATATGCTTTTAATTATTAAAATGTCTTGATAACCTGATGGATTCCCTCACAACTCGATCGGTAGGCTTCAAGAGGTCCTGTGACTTGGACTCGGAGCGCTCGTAGCGAATGTGGCCGCTGTCGGTACTCTGCCGTTTTATTTCATCTTCGTACCCCACAGAAGCATGACCGCTATCCGGTTTCAAAATACTGGATTTCTTTTTATAAGAGCTCGGATGTTCTGTGCTGCCGGTACTATTGGACTTCTCATCCTTTATAAAGTGCTTCATCTCTGATTGCTCTTTCTCAGAAATAGTTTCACGGCCTGTTTCGCTGCTTTTGTTAAGTTTGTTGTAGGCGCCGAAGTATTTTGCATCCAAATCTTGTTCACTTTGTTCGCTAGGAACCTAAAAATGTAAGTTGCCAACACATGCACCTCTTAATTTATTAGTTCAAATGTCAACTTCTTATCCCCAAGTCACAAATAAAAGTACATAAGCATACTATTATCGCTACGCATAACAGAATTAACATAAGACTTTTTCATCTGCAATTTTGTAATGGCAGGTGATTATAGATCGACATTAAAACTTAAAAATTTAAAAATGCGTTCACACATTTCTTATTTTCTCAAAATTCCGGTTTTCACGTTAATAATAAAATTTTCATTTATTATTTTAAGTGGATGGGTACAAAAAAAACAATGAACAAAAAGCAAGAGAACGATTTTGCCCTCATGTAAACGCAAATATTATATAATTGCTCATTGATACCAACTCGACGGCCATTAAGCTATGCATTTTCAAGAATTACTCTACACAACTAATACAGTGTTGTAATGAAGTTCGTTAGACTAATGAAACATGATGTGTTAAAACCACAAATTTAGTATCCGAAATTTTCTGCAACTGTTTTATTTTAATCAAGCTATATCACTCAATATGAAGCGAACAACTCGCTCTTCTCCTAACTGTTAAATTTTAAAAAAATATTGCATACTGTAACTAGATATAATTATGCTTAAATAAATTAATAATTTAGGTATTATGTCGTTGGTATTTTTTTATAATTTTGGCAAAAACTGTCATAATACGTACATAAGGGTCGTAGAGCGAGTAATAGTTCCTGCCGAGACGCGTCACAACAGTTACTTGTATAGATTCAATCATCTGACAGCGGCCGGAGAGAATAAAATAAACAAAATTAGGGACGCCTACGCCGTCTCCAAGCACCGTTTCATTCGTTTCATACGACTTCATTTTTGCCACTATACAACCTTCGCGACGAGCAACCTACAGACAAAAGTAACTTCCTTAAATTCTTGCAACTTGTTTACTACCACGTGATAGCGTCAGCAAAAACAATAGAAAATAAATACATTCTAAAATACAGCTCTCTTTATACTTTTTCACATCATAATACAAAAAAAGGCCGCCAATATGATGCATATTCTGTAAGAGAACTGCCTATTTAGATATGGCGATATTACGCAAAAAAGCGGAGGAATTTGTGTATTGTCAAAGTTTCACAGTTATGCCTATATTACATATACGAGTATAGTTATAAATATATAATTACAAGTGCTGGTGTAAATACAATAATTACAATTTATATATAAACACACACAGTGTATACACACAGTAAACTGCCATCGTTATTTTTCATCATCAATCCAGCCGTAAGCCTGCTGATCTTAGGCCTCCCACATAAATTTTTATATATTGCTGGCAGGAAACAGCTTGTATCTATTGTTTTTTAACGACCTCAATAAGGTCATCTGGCCATTTTGGGTGTGGATATCCACGTGCTTAATTACTTGTATACAACTTTTATATAAGTGTCTAAAGTGTTCAACCATTTAATTCGCTAAGCTGGGAAATTTTAAATCACAAAACGTGACAAAAATTTTACAACTGACGCGCTGGTGGTACGATGTTCAAATATTTACTTTAGAACAGTTTCGACGTGAACTATGACATCATTTATATCAAATAAGTACGTTGACCATTTGCCAATGCAGCCTTTCGGGACAATGACAAATTTTATACACGACAAAGTATGACAACATTGACAAATATTTCAAGTAATAATCGCTTATCAAATAATACCCAAACTTTAAATGTTTGTTAAGACAACACAACACATTTCTACGCATATTTATTTAATGTATGTGGACAGAAACATAGTGAAAAGAATGGTGTTCCAAAGTATTTTTTATAAACAAGCACAATGTCTTATCATTATTTCATTTCCATGCAAACATTTTGTTATAAAAAGATGACTAATTGTCAAATTATAGAATATATGCTAATTAACGTATCACTTGCTGTAATTTATAATCTAAATTATTATTAAATCAGTATATAATATAATTGTACTTCCTTTTACCTAGTAAACATATCACTATAGGCCAATCTAAAATATAATCAATTTTAACTAAATTATTAAATTAAAAAAGAATTTATTTTGCTATTGAAAAATGTTATTATGCCATAGGCATTTACAATACTGATGGTAGAACGGTGACAATTAGCCTATACCCCTTGTTTACGGATATGTTTGATGACTTTCACAGGTGCCTCGACTGAATCCTATACACAATATTACTCCTCTGGATTAAGAAGCCAAGCTTGCTCGATTTGACAAACGTTCCATGTAGTGACAAGGGCCCCGACGAAGGGCCTAGTCTGATTTGTGACAAATGTATCGCAATTAACATTTTGATTTAGAATTGCCCTGGAGCCAGCGTCTCTATAGCTTTAGAATTATTTAAAAAAAACAACTAAAAGTAATCTATCAATGACATAAAATTCGAATGATCAGGAGCTTAACCCTTTACTTGGCAAGAACTAAAAATATGAAAAAAAAGGAAATTATTGATAAATTTTGTTTAATTTATGAATGGACAACTTGAGAAAAATAAAAATAAAAATCTAGGTATCCTAGGTTTCGAGAAAACTTAAGTACATCACAATGTACACTGCCAATTTTACAGAAATATTATAAATAAATTGTTTGTACATTTTGGTGTACACTACCAAGGACATAATGAATTACATTATTCAGGTTATTATAAATTTATTTCAAAAAAAGGAGGAAATATTTAAATTATTCTTTATTATTTTAGGTGAAAATTACGAAAGCAATTACGTTTTATTTTTCCCACAACAAAACACAAATGTACGTTACATTTTATACAGTAGACAGATGTTCTTCCACTCTTACAATATTTGCAACGCATTGTTTCATTACCTGCTTCTGGAAGATGACCTGTGTTATCAAATCTGACGCTATCAGTTGGTCGGACTGAGACTGGTTTATGGATTTTCAGATTCTCGCCTATATCGTCTGTAACGTTTTGGTTTGTTCCTATTCTATTAGACAACCCATCAAACAATTCAAATCTGAAATCTTTCAATGAAGTCTTCTTCCCATCTCTTCTATGTAGGAGCCAAGCGTTATTTATACACATATCAACAAGTTGTGAAAATATTCCCAAGTACCAACGGTGACTTTTGAAGGGAGTTCTATATAACGATATCAACATATCTGCTAAATCGACCCCTCCCATATGTTTGTTGTAATGTTTGACCACTTGAGGACATTCTACATCTACTTTCTTTTTCTCATCCTTATCGTATCGTTTGATTGTTTCTAAGGGGTACGAGTCTATGTAGGTGCTAATAAGTGTAACCACTTTATTGTCGTTCCACTTTACGACTGCCAACTTATTCTTATTGCAAACCACCTGGGCGCTAGAACCGCGTTTCTTCTTTTTTAATTGTTTGTCAGTTGGCAATAACTCTTGACAGCCTCTGAGACGATTAGTCCTTATTGTTCCTAGACTAAGGATCCCGTATTCTTCCCGCAGAATATATGTTAGTTCAGGCGACATAAAAAAGTTATCAGCATACACAATGGCCGGCTTTTTCTTTATAGTTTGACACAATGCAAGCACTACCATACCTCCTAAACCAATTGAAGCTTCTTTCTCTGAAAAAGTCAGTCCACGAAAGGTATCGTCGCCACCATACAGAATAAAATCGTAGATGATACCCGAAACACCCGCACGGACAAAATTCTTAAACCCCCATTTCTTAGGTTTCATTTTTACGTACTGCTTTCGTTTACCTGCTTTACGACCTTTATAAGGTATCATCATCTCGTCAATGGAATATTTTCCTTCTTCTTCAATTTTCAGAAAATTTTTGCGTATTTTCTCCATTAGGGGGCGAATCTTGAAATAACGGTCTGAATCTTCCAAAGTATTATCAACAAAATGAATATATCGACGTATTTGTTGATACTTTTTGAGAGGCATAAGATCAGCAATGAGAGGGTATCTTGTTTTTCTTGCCCAATAGTCAGTATAAGCTGGCATCTGTACTATACCCATCATGATTTGAATGGCCAGGAAGCTTTTAATCTCATCTTCTGTCAGCTGAATAGATCGACCTAGTTGTTCAACTGCATATAAATTTGTATTATAAACAATGTCAGTAATTAAGTCAGGAGAAAAAAAGAAATAAAAATAATCCAGTACTGTCTCTATTTGTGTTTGATGGAGATTGTATAAGTTTTCTTCAAGAGATACATTGTGACGAAGTACTGCTTTTGACCATTGATAATTTAGGGCGAATTTCTGAACCTTTACTTTTTTGGTCACTACAGTCTTTGTTGTCTTTTTACGCTTGGACTTGGTAAGTAGTAACTGCTGTCCGCTGGTGCTAGGCTGGGGAGATGATAGTTCAACAGAAGGAGATGGCAAAGATTGGATGGAGTTCAATGTGGGTATAACATTGTAGTTACTTGTATTCGGCGATGGAAAAACTTCATCAAATGTTGGTGTGAGTGGTAAAGTAATGGGTATATCATGCTGTTCGTTGTTGGAGTCAGTTGAAGTATCAAGCAAATTAAGGGCTTCTAGTGATGATGCTATTGAAGGTGGATCAGAGGTATCTGGTGAAGGCGGTATATAAGCATTTGCTTCCTCATCAGATGTGGAACTATCGTCAGAGCATGCGTTTTGAGCGGGTACCAAAGCCAAGATCTTATGGGCGCGAGTTAGTTGAAAGTTCTGCAGGCGGAAAAAGAAAAAAAAAAGTTCAAAGCAGACAGTTTTTATGAGAAGGTAAAAAAATAAATAAACAAAAACTGCCGATTCGTTGAAAAACAAAAACTGTGTAAACTTAGCAATGTACAGCGTGGTTACCATAGTTCATTTTTAGTATTTTAGTGCGTTATTGGCAACGTGCAGTGCAGTGTACATACATTTGTTTCAACCAAAATCGGCCATAAAAATTGAGACAGTAACGCATAAAACCACTTTTTGAGTAATACATAGTTTTTAGATCAAATAACACACCATTTTTTATTAGTTTTTGAGCTAAAAAGTAATTTATAACGCAAAAACTTACCCGGGTCCCGCCAACACTTTGTTGTTTCGAAGCCATTTTGAATTTGACATGTGTTGTTCAGTGTTGCAACAACGAAAATATTTTTCTACTAATTCTAAATTATTTAGTAATATTTTTAATAAAAACAAAACAAAAAAATATTATTATTTAACCAGTAAATTTTTTTTGAAATGTATGTACAGTCTAATGTACCTTACCAAGTTAAGGGTTAAGTGTACTAAATAAATCAAATCATCACCTCATCCAGAGCGTCGAAATAAGTAAAAGCGGACATAGCACGTTGTACTTCGTCCCATTGCTTCTGCACAGACGCCTGCAAGACGTTTTTGAAGTCGTCCCTCATGAGTACAAGCAGTTCGCAGTGACCTGTACGTAGAAATAAATAAATAAAAACTACAAAGCAATCTTTCCGGCCACACTAAACCAAATCCGGTTCAGAACAGTTAAACACAAATATTTTGGTTGCTGCGCTACCTATGTTGGGTCGATTGAAACGTTCTAGCAACAAAATTTTTGAAAATTAGTTGCCGATTTATTTTATAACCTTTTTCGTTTTAGACGCTTTTGGGAATGTTGTAACTTTATGTGAAGGATGCCACCATAGTGTTTCTGTGGTGTTAATTTCTTTTATATAGGGCTTTTCTGGTATTCTTCTCATGACGTGAACTAGTTACACTATAAAGTATACTAAGTTGATTATAATATGAATAAATTATGTTTTTATTAATAGTTATATCAGATGGTCTTTTCGCCAACGTTTTTAACTAAATTTGTACTTATTTATACTTTTAATTTCTATAAAGTATACATATGCATAGTTAGTACAAATTGCAAAAAAAAAAAAAACAAAGTTTAATTTTTTTCTATGTCTTATACAGCATGTGTTAAAATTAGAAAGAAAATGACGACGCCCATGGGTATATCAACTGGCAAGACGTCTACGGATTCAGCTAGTCATAAAGAAAATTATTACCGACTGTCGTAACTGAAGCGGTTCTCTTGA
The DNA here is from genome assembly GCF_028537555.1 of Battus philenor. Lineage (NCBI taxonomy): Eukaryota > Metazoa > Arthropoda > Insecta > Lepidoptera > Papilionidae > Battus > Battus philenor. The sequence goes on from NW_027181704.1 coordinate 9,383,708, forward strand.
TGTTATGCAGCAAAGAAACTTCACCAAACATATCTCCTTGGTGCATCGCACCAACTTCAATAGAAACGTATTTTTGCAGCAATTCGTCGAATATCATTTGGCTGACCACGACATCGCCGCTTACGATGAAATACATTGCGTGCGCCTCGTGGTGCTGTCGGACGATGGTCCGGCCTGGGCCGTAATATTTGTAATACGTAACCGCCGCGAGCTTCTTCTTCACATACTGGGGATATTGTAAACAAGTTGCACTAGTGTAAGTGATCCTTCCTAAAATTTGATCTCCAAATTAACGAAAACTAGTTTGGCACTATTATTTCGTCGCCGACGTCGTTTCAACCCATAGACACCCACTACAATGCATAGGGCACCCCCCCAAAAATATATCTATGGGGGATATACTACAATCGCCACGCTTGGCAGGCAGGTTGACGATGGAAGTGTGGTATTATGGTACGCAGAGGAAGTTGCTGCACATCCTTGGCTAAACTTGTTTATGAGCAGAGGCAATCCTTTATAATTAATGCACAAAATGTATGTAAGATTGTATCCCGGGAATCGAATTCGCGATCGTAGATCGCAAGCTCAAATAGTGCAAATGCTAATAAATCCTAGCCTGTGGTCATTGTAAGAATAAACTTGTGTTATGGACAGCGGAGGTACTTCATTTAATAGTATTAGCAAAATTAAATATTCTGAACAGTAAAAAAATGTAGTCGGAAAAGGTACACGTAGGAGTGCGTGAGGAGTGTATTTATTTCTGTGTGAATATACGAGGGAATTCATTAGATTTATAGTTATGAGACATTTTAATGCATTTCTGTATTATCGTAATCATTGAACACGTTTTAAGAATAAACTTTCTTACCATACATGGATAATTAATAACGCTGTCGTTCGATTTATAAGAAATTAATATAGTAATCTCATAAATATTTTTATTAACATGTTTCAATTCTTTTATTTAAGCTTACCCGTTAAATTATTGTCATTTAATTTAAAACAATACAAGTATTATTTTAAATTTTTGGTGGAATAAATAACAAACTTTTAGCTGCTAAAAAACCAAATTAATTATTATAACATAACAACTTACGTTGGGATAGCGCTTGAAACATTTCAAACCTCCAATAATACGAAAGATATATTTCTTTTCTTCTTCTGTCCTTTCTTCAGCTGGCTTATTTAATAAAGCTTTATCCTGGAAAATAAGTAATTAAATTTATTTATAGTTAGAAACTGCTGTAATGATATAAAATAATAATGATATTAAATAATATGTTTACAAATTGATATTTTTTTTCCCAGTATACCATATAATATAAAACTAATTTCAAATAAATAATACATAAAATGCTTACGTTTATGCTTAACAACTGCTTCTTCTTTGCTTTGCCTCGGACAGCTTGCTGTACTCTCCTCTTCACATCATCCAATCCTTCATATTCATCTATAGCTTCTATTAGCCAATATGCATTCGCCATCACCAAACGTCCAAGCGCGCGAAATAAGCATTTAGCATGAAATTTTCGTTTCATCTGTTCTTCGGGATCCTATCAAGATTTTTTTACAGTTAGAAACAAATATGCGGTATAAAATATTATAAAGCTTCATATTTAAGTTTTTGAATCATTAATCTACTTCTAATTCTTCTACTGTTACTCCTTTTTACAAATTTGTTAAAAAAAATTCTTACCAATTCTTTTTTGGTTCCACGACCTGCCATTGTTTTTGAATTATAATTTAATATTAATATGAAATATGTATAAAATATTAAACTTTACTTTAACGTTTTATAGAATTTATATGAAATTTGCAAAAACTTAGAGTAAATTATAAAAACCATGTACATACAAAAATATTTTGATAACACTTTGCCAAGCCAACATTGACTAAAAATGTGTCTAATATATTTTTTACTTTCATCTAGTTTTGTGTCATTTTTTTAAAACAACAAAAGATATAGGATCAATAATAATGTTTTTACAGAAAGTAATTAAAAAAACAAACAATATCATATCGTTAGCCAAGAAAGGTAATTTATTGAATGATACGTTATATATCAAATATGGTTAAAAAATAAAAAGAACTTAGTTTTGTAGATTATTTTTTTATATCCATATTTTGTAATACAGATTACTATTGATTCTATATCTATGATTATTTTGAAAATGACACAAAAACAAAGTTCTTCAACTTTTATAAAAATGTAACATAACATATATGTTATAAAAAGTACCAGAACGTTCACCACTGTAATTATTAAGCTTCTGTGTGATTTGTTAAAATCATTTATAAATTTATCAATATATTATCTGAATTTATGTTAAAAATGTTACTTTATGAAAAATTTACGTCCTATATAAGTATAACGACTACAAAAATTAACGGATTCAGAGCTAAATCTATTTAGTCTGTTACTTTTAGATAGTGCTTAGTTTGGTATACAATCTGTGAACGTGATTTGACAAATTAGATTGCAAATACCGCTTTTAAAAGTTATCATAATTTACTCTCGTAATAGCAGTTTATACATAAAGAAAATAATATAATAACCAATACAAAGCCTACATTTATTAATTTTTTGTGGCCAATCCTTGATTTCACCATGGTAATATAATTTGGTTTTTTAAGAGCTATTCATTTATAATTGGTTATGTTATTATTGAACTAAACCTTTAACAAATCAACTTGATTTTAGCTCAAATTCATGAAACATTAATATTCTTAACTTGCAGAGCTTAAAATTTAATTTTGATTATACATTTCCAGAGCTTCGGATTACCGTCTTTAAAAGTTAAACCTGAAAATGCAGTCACGAACAATCTACAAGTTGGACCTTTTGGAGTTTCCAGCCCATTTGTCAGTGGGTTAGGTTCGACTAAACCAAAATTGGGTATAGCACATCCTTTGGAAACATCTGAACGAAACGTAAGTAACTTTTGAGCAACTAACTTATAATGCTTTTGTTTACCATTTGAATGGGTTGTTTTAATTTTGTCAATATCTGTATATTCTTCATGTAGTAGTGCATGTATCCCTTTCAATTATATAATGTTTTTTTTATAATATATAATAACTGTGTCCATAATTTTGAATGATAAAAAGTGCTACAGGTATATTAACATAAGTGATATGGTTGATTATGCCTTTTGTAAGAGAGATTAACTGTAGAAAATTAGTAATATTTATGGCCGGTATCATGCGCAAGATTACAAATGCTTATGTAAGATTGGCAAAGTAATTAGAATTAGAAGTTAATTACCAGTAATGGATAAGAAATCTTGAATCTTGATCGAAATTCCATCTTAGTAATTATTCATTGAAAAATGTGCAATAATCTTTCTTTGATTCAAACTCAATAATTATTCCAAATTCACATGATTACATGTTGCACTAATCCATACTTAATGAAATAATTATTATTAGTTAACTAATTTCTAATTGATTTATCTTTTTAACTTTAAAATTGTAATATTGATTATTAATACATTGTTGATATTGTTAATTTTTATTTTCAGTATCACCTAAATGAAGAAAAAATGAACATGGCCATGTTACGGAATATTCAAGGACTTCATGCTCCATTAAAACTCACAATGGAAATGAAGTTTACCAAAAAGGTATCACACCATTTTATTATTTTAATAGATGTTATAAAAAGATGCTCATTGTAATTTAATCTTTGACTTTAAATTAATTAATGATATATGAGGTACAAATCCAGGGAATACAAAATAATCAGAGAATAAAAACTACACCTGCTTATGTAATGGCAGAGGCTCTGAAAAATGGTCCCTTTCTTAATATGCATGCAATTAAGTAATTAAAAGGCAGACCAGTTGACAGTGTGCAGGGTACATGGCTGCAGAAGCCCTATAGCTCTGGAGTAAAGGCCACATACTGCCTAGCTTAGTGTAGGATGTCCAAGCACAAGGTGGATTAACAACCTTTTAAAGTTGTTGAAAGACATGATACGCTGGATGCAGCCTGCTTCCAACAGATCCTATTAAGAATTTATGGGTGAAGCCTATATCTAGTTTAACTACATCACATAAAATACAATTTGAATAAAGTTATAGATTGAAATAAAGATAGATTTTTTTAAATATTTAAAATACATGTCTGATACTATTTATAGCCAGCTATGATCTCTTGTTAACAAATATAATTGTAAAAATATTGTGAGCAAAGTATATAATTCCAATCAGGTTTAGTAAAAGAAAACAAAAAGTTTGTGCTGTTAAGTATGCATGGCTATTGATTTACATTGTAATAACCAGGTTTTCATCTATTATTTTATTTTTTATGCCCATAACATCAGAATTACAGCAATACTTACTGCTTACCAAAACACTACACTAGGAATATTCTGTTTCATTTTTGTGGTGTTGGGATAATATTTTGAGGCGGTGTCCAGTGCTAGACAATACTGAAAACATATACCTAAAAGATCTAGGTACTCACTAAAGAAAAAAGAAATTTTAATACAGATACAAAAGCTACTTGATATTTTTACGAAATAATAATCTGTAAGGTTATAGAAATATTTACTAATATTAGTTTATTTTCAGATTGGCCGTTTACCATTTTTGCCCAGTTCCAACCTTCAACATGAAGTACTTACTGGTCGACATTTAGATATAGGGTTCGAAGACATCCTCAATACTCCAGACTTCTGTGAAGTAGCTGGGCAACCACATGCTGTTGTAGAGAGATCACTTGGCATACTATAAACAATATTATTATTCTAAATGTTCACATTTCTTAATAAAAAGGTATACAAACTATTAATGTTTCATTCTGGACTATCTATTTCCTTTTTTTTAGTATGTTTCAGAAAGTAACCTATTTTATTTCTATTACATGCTGAGTCATTGCATTCATGTCCAATATCACATAACATAACAGTAGGTTACTTCTTGAAGTCATTATTAAAAATAATTATAAAACCAATGTTTTTATGTTAAATTACATTTATTATGTACAAACAATCCATCTCATCTTTAAATATGACAACTAAAAGGTTATTTCAAGATTATTTACTCGCTTTTAATCTATAAATGATTTGTAAACTATAATACATGGTGGTTGGTTATAAATTTGAAAGATTTTACATTTATTTCCAAAAGTTTATTAATAACTGAAAATTTATTAGAATGTGACAAGCTAATAACTTCTGGCAGTATACTATGTTAAAAAAGATAGTCAACAATAATTAATTTTAATATGTTGTAATCATAATTTTGAAAACATTTATATTAGTATATTATCATTACATTATATATTATTTCTGAAATCATTGATCTTTGGTTAGGGTGTACCATACATTAATTCATGGGAAATGAGCTATATATTCATCCCTTTAAAGCATAACCTATAACCAATAACCAATCATTCTCTATACACATTGGTACATTTCTTCATTTATGATTATATGGTTTATAAAGACTTTGATTCATACAAAATTCTTGTTCCTATTCAGCTACCTAGAGAGTAAATGATATTAAGATATGATTTTGTAGAACGACCGTGTACGACTTAATACCTATTAAAACTTTATATAATTCATAAACTTCATGGGTTTTTAAGAAACACGGTAATACCAGATTTCTCACGATTAATCAAGTCATCTGTTCGAGAGTAGGATCTAGTGAGATGACCATAAGCTTCAGAAAAGAATTGAGAGAGTGAGATAGTCTGTTTTATTGTGCTTTGGTTTAAGTACAAGTAATGCATAAAAATAAAACTAATGGCCAAATGCTAAGTGTAAAACTTGAGAATAGCATGGCCAATTTCATTCATATATCTGTAAAAGTACAAGAAAGGTTCTTATAAAAAAAAATTGCAAGGAATATAGTTAAAACATCAATTTCTCATATAAACCACAGAGTAAACAAATAGGCCGGTGCATAGTTGTCAAACATTTGTCAATCAAACCAAAAGATGGCGTTAGGCAATAACAAAAAGGATCGTGAACCTCTTGAATTGTTTCTACCGTCTTGAACAACTAACAACCATTACTATTGTAAGTAATAGTTGTTTATTATTAAAACACCATATTAATAAATTAATGTTAATACTGAAATATGGTTTTCTATTTGTTTTGTAAGGCCAATTACTTTTGCTAGTAGGATATCTTATAGAACAACTAATTTCACTTTATCAATTGACACATGATCAATAAAACAATAAATATTTTTTCCTTTTTATTCTTTTACAATGTTGAGAATTCTAAATTTGCATATTTTCTTTACTTCTTCAATGCCGGTTTCAATTTCTTGTTGATAGTCATTATTGTACCGGTTCTGTAAGCCTTGCAAAATCGACTGCACCTTGTTTTCTCTTGCACAAATAATAAACGGGAACCCAAATTTTAGTTTATACCTGATGAAAAAGTTAATATCAGTTATTAATTGTAATTGTTGGCAGATCTTTTTCGTATAAAACATACAAAATTAAAACGTAACAATCTCAAATGTTAATAGCGTCATCTAGTGTCGAAAATAAACATTAAATAGCATACTAATTAGTCAGTGAGGATTGCCAATTCACTCCAGAGATGGCGTTAATATAAATTTTTAGAAAGTTTATAGTGAATAATGATTATTAATAACTTTAACAATTGTTGAATTACCGTTCATTCCTAGTATCCATTAATAGCTTTTGTTCCTCGCTAAGATCATGCAATCCTGCACTACGTTGTTCTTCTGTGGACTCAGGCGTTAGTTCACCGCGAAGTGCTAGGCGGCCGGCTAAATCCGGATGTGATTTCAGAATAGCTAATTTTTCTAAAATAATTGTGCTAAATTAAAAGTAGTTTATCGAAATCGAATGTTATGTGTATATATATATATACACACAAAACATTCAATTTCATACATATCAGCCATCACTATTTTTTCTATCAACACGTGTAACTGCAACAAGTGTAACTGTAAAAAATATATAATCAGAAGAGAAACGTGGAATATTGAGTCATGAAGATGAACTTGATGAAACTGATCTTGATGTAAATAAATAAAAAATAAATAAACTGGTTGTGACAAACATTTGGTAGTAAATTAGTTAAATGTAGGCGATCAACTGATAGTTATTCTGTAAAAATGAGCTCGATCATAATACTTTCATGTAGTAATTTTTTTTTAAGAAACAAAACACAATACCTTGTTCATTGATTTCGTCCAAGTATTTCTGAAATGCGTCACAGAGTTCATTAACATTTTTGAAAGGTCTCAGTCTGTTAACTGTTACCGATGCTATTTTGCAATGCTCAATGACATTTCCAAAAATTGATTCAAACTGGTCGTCCCCCAAAGAATTGACACTGGAAATTGTTAAAGACGTCATTATATATTTGGTTTAAATAACTCCAAAGACCACTGAGTTGTACTGACAGTTTAAAAGCCATATTTATCAGTACAGCAAAGAGCGTTATCGCTAGTTGTCATAGGTCATTAGTTGTTTGCCCGCTTTAAATAGATGTGAACATTTAAAATTGTTTAGTTTGTTATACATAACAATAAAAAGTATTTGTTATACACACCTTACATTTATATTTTTCTTTAAAAAATACAACGTTGGGTAAAATTAAACAATCGCTTTATAAGTAGACAAAATCTAAAAAATATTAAGCGGTCTTTCAACTGTACGTTTTTTTTAGTAAAAATGACAAATAATAATTAAAGTAAGTGTCAATAATTAAAAAAATCTCTCCTGATACTTTAACATGTTCCTGCTTTAAAAAGGCGGCACATTAAGTGCGCATGTAACAATTTTTATTTCGTAACTTGATTTAGTTAATTTTTAGGTGGCTTACATTGCTTCCATGTTATTATCCATGGCATTCATTATTGAACCTACGACTTCCTACTCGTAAATTTTGTAATATATCGATTTGGCTATTGTTTAATTCGAAGGTCCTATTACTTTTTTGCATTCTTTATTTTCTACCAGAGCCCATAATAATTTTATGAGATAAAGTGAAGCACATTACTTTTAAATGGAATGTCATTTCCCGAACCGAATTGTTGAAACATATTACTGTGAACACTTTTCCTACAACTGTCGGTCGAGCAAAATTTATTTACCAGTGGCTTTTTTAACAATTCAAACGGTGTTGTTTCATCGTCTTTTTTAACAACGTTTGCATAATTATTTGACAGGCTATCATTTTACTACTGACATAACGTTAATGCTTAACTAATGCGATTAGTTATATATTTTCTAGTACCAGCTCTATCCAGTATTTATAATAGAGGTAATACACTAAGTCCGTAACAAGAAGGTCTTAAATAAAATTATGAACAGCAACTCGTTTCTAATTTGATTGATTTGTTTATTAAGGGAAAATAAAGGCGGTCATCAAGTGATATAAGAAGCTGAAAATGGATGTAAATAATGATTACAGATTATGTATTAAAATATTTACAATATATTTAGAGTGATTGATTCTAGACACTAAATTAAATTTAGCGTTATTGTCCAATAATTTCATTAATACATATATGCCCTTAAAATTAAAACGTGATGTTTAATACTTATACGCTTAATATAAAAATAACATCATGAATCATGCAAAAAGTCTTAATTATCATAACTTTGTAACATGTTACATTTATTCTATTACGTTCTTAATTTTTAATTCTCATTTCAATTTCAAAAGCTTAATCTTTTGGAATCGAGACCATGAGAGCAGAAAAAAGCCTTGAAAAACGCCACCAATGTAATGGAAATATGATATCATGAAATTGGCGGGCAAACTCTCTCTAGGGCCTAGACTAGACTTTCATTATCCAAAATGGGAAGAAATTAAGGTGAACGATAAATGAGGCCTATACTAAATTTATAATAAAAAATGGCTGAGAAAGAAAAAGACAAGAACAAAGGTTTTAAAATACATATTAAAATAAAGTGTATCGATCAGTCAGTAATTTACACATTTTGTATATCTACTGTAAAATGTCTGTTCTATTCATGATTTTGTTATATGATAGAAGCAATATTACAAAATCTGTGCCGTTAAAACCCGTTAAGAAAAATATATTGTTTGTACCTCTACAATAATATTTGGTCCTTTTTTATCGTTTATGCATGGTGCATATTTTTCTTATATAAAATTAATAATTGATTTCTGAAATAAAATCGCAATATTATCTATTAAACGGCTGCTCAAAGAGATTGTTTGACTTGAGATTTATTATTCTTTTCTTTAATAGACAGGGCCTAAGATTCTTACCCAGATAAATTTATAGGTGGCCCTGTTACATGTGGCTATTTCGTATTGCAGTTATATCTTTGTACTGATATGAACCCGGCCTTTATTTCGCCAATGTTACCTTTCTTTTTTGGTTTTGGAGTCGGGGACATTTTGGATGTTCAAAATACCTCGTACCTCTGGTGGCGGTCATGGTCTACGTAAAGGTACCACTAAAAGCTCTGCGCGGTGTGAAGAGCTCTGGTACCTCCACTGGCAACTTATTCCGCCAATCTACCTTATTTTAACAACGATAGCTGGCTTAGTCTTGTATATGTTAAGTAAAGACAGCATTACATAACTGAATGATGACTCAGTTATAAAACCTCTGACACTAAACTGTAATGTAAATGAATTTACGTCAACAGAGAGGCAAACGTTTTAAAGATTGTGAATGTAAATTACCAATTTCACATGTTTGTTATATTAATTACAGAGATTGGACTCTTATTTTTATGTTTTCAAAAAACGAAATAGAAGTCACATAAGAGTATTTACATACTGTAAATAAAAAAATTGCTGCTGAAATACCTGAGGTGAAATACTGAGGTATTGTTTATTTTCAAATTGAACAAAACTCTTGTAATAGCAATTTTAATCTTATTACATAATACCAAGATTTTGAAGTATAAGGCTTACATTTCATCAGAAACGTCTAACACATTGAATAACTTCAAGGTGTAACAAAGAAATTGAGAATATTATTAATTGTTTTATTAAATGAATACTAAATAAATATAAGAAGTACGAAAGCCGTTGACAATTTTTTAAATAACTATCATAGATTCATGTAAAAAAAGTATCTTTGAGTATTGAAGTTTCAGACCTTGATCTATTCGCATTACACTATTTTCATTAAATAATTCACAAATTAACATTTCTAGGCAATCTAGGCATCTCAAAAAACCGACATCATAACAGACGGATGGACGAGAAGACGGCTTTAATTTAGTCAGCGTTGATGAGTTATTATCAAATCATCAGTTATAGTTTCATCAATATCAAGGTGATAACTCCAAGTTCATCTCTTTGACCTGGATGTAAATTTGTAATATTGATTTGCTCTTGAAATGTTGTTTCATATTTCTAGACCTAGATTCTAGACTAGATCTAGCCGTGCAAGAGGTTTCCTTGGTCCGTTAAAGTATTCTCGCCAATATAGGACGTCAAAACGTTATTTGCAATGCTCATCTATTCTAGGCAATCTGCACTGCTTCAACTCTTCGTACTATTAAATATGCATTTAAAGTGCTAATTTGAATATATGAATACTGTCGTACGAAAGCCATCGACAGCCCAATCAATTCGCTCAGTTAAAAACTTATCTTCGTCATTGTTTCTTCAGCCTAAGTTAATTTATTTAATTTATTTTAAGGCCATTTTAATATAACTCAATCATTCGTTAAGAAGAAACAAAAGCGACATTTATATGGCAGCAGTTTGGAGAGCAGGGAGAGAGGAATAAATCACGGGGATGCGGCATGAGACCTCGTTAACGAGCCCACCGGGAGCTCGGTACGCCGCGGATCGCGACAAATGGCCGCAGGGGACGCGTCTTCGGAACACCCCGTTCCGCTGTCGCAATATTAATGCAAATCGATTTAATAACTTTTGAAATATGATCCGTACGCTAATTTTCTGTAATTTTTTGGAAATATTTATTTACATATTTATTTACACATTTTCGTCATCATATCAGCCAAAAGACGTCTCCAGCAAGACGTAACTTTGGGGACGCCCAAAAGTCGCCGCGACTACGTGTCTTACGCTGCCCACATCCAGCGACTTCCTGCGACCTTAACATGTAGTCGGTCCTCTAAGGTGGAGCCTACTCACGCCGCGTTAACCGGCCCGTGATCGCCGTCCAAGAAACCTTTCACGATGTGTCTTGCTCACTTGCCATTTTTGATCCTCTCTCGCAACTAAGCTTGTAATGGCGCACTTAATGCCATGTAAGCATTCTCTACAAGTTGTTCCAAAGTCGTGTAGAGATAACAAATCGTCCTTTCAGCCCATAGACGCCCACTGTAGAGAATAGGCTATCTCCAAAAATATTTATGGGAGGGATATATCGGGCGATCGCAGTAGTGTATTATAGTAGATAGAATAGGCTACTGCCCATCCTCTGGAAATATCATTTTTGAGCAGTAGTAATTAATGCACAAAGTGTGAATTATATAGGCCTAAATTAAGCCCGGGAATTAAGACCGCGAACTACGATTGCAGATCCCCTTTACTACTGAGCCACCGCCGTCCATAGAGATAACAAATAGACGTGTGTAAACGTTATAGAAAAATAATTAAATACGTTAAACTAAATGTATGCTATATACTTGATAAATATTATCTGATTATTAATGAAAACATTCTTAAATAAGATATAATATAGAGATAAAAAATAGAACGTATGGAACGTTCTAAGTCGTTTCTACGTATCAAATTGAAACAATACGTAAATCAGTAATGTCACATACTTATATTTATATGCTTCGGCTACTGTTACACTTCCTTCCACCAAGTTTTATTGTTTTAATGCTTAATAAAGCTATAATCATTGGTATTGTCATTATTTTATTACGTACTATAATAATTTTGTAGGTATATAAACCTAATTAGTTTTTTTGATATAAACCAGAAATTCATGATATTTACTGCGCTTACAACTAATATAATATATTACGACTATAAACTATTTTCCGGGTTATTTGAATTATCAATTGAATGAAGGATTGACTTTTTAACAGTGTGTCGGTGTAATTTACATCAGTTTTCGTTTAATTTAAATATCCGAACGTTTCATTACGGGTTACTCTTGAAGCTTTGCTTCATGGTTTGTGCAGTGATGAACACATAATATAGACTATGGTTATGCATGGAAGGTTGATCTCACAAGTTAATAAGTTGTCTACAACCGCTGCGGTGAATTGGTGCCGTGTGTTATGAAATTCTATAAATATTCTGTTACTAGTTAGAAACATTATCGCTTGTCTTTGAAAAGCAAATGTACCCTACATTTGAATTATCACTTCAAATAAAGTAGTACGACTTACGTCAAAGATCATCTCGGTTCGGTTTCGGCTTGTACAAGTTTGGTATGTATATAGAGGACAGTAAAAGCTTTTTATTTGCTTTGTATATACTTCATAAATATGCCGCGAAACTGAAAGATTACATATATACGTTCCTAGGTGACAACACAAAAAAGAAACAAACGAAAAAAAAATTGTTGAAGTTTTTGAACATTTTGATTAATTATTTTAACGCTTGAACAATGGTTTGAAGAATTTTGTAATTTTCTCTTTACGCTCATTCAATTTAGACTGATATGCAGCAGTCGCGTTTACAATTTGCTTCTTAAAAATAAGATTTCGTTGCACAGACGGATCAATTTGTAATTCGTTTCCAGTGCTTGTTGAAGCCTCTTCTTTAATGGGCTGTGAATTTAACATTTAAACATAACCTTTTTTTTATTAGTCCATTTTATTGCGTTTACTTAGGATATTGAATTGGATACCTATTGGAATCCTTAAATTATTATGTAGGTACTTATGAGATACGCGAATAAAAAAATTTTTAGCCGCGTATATTGGGATTGATTATTCTAAATAGAAGCGTTGCTTGAGCTCCTTCCGCCACTTCTTCTCCCAGTGCTAATGCTTTCGAAGTGAAAGTAATATTATTTAAGTAACTGACCACGACAAGGTTTAGCCCTCTCGGCCGCCAATAAAACGGAATGCTAAACTGGTATTATCAACCAGTGAGAGCCTAAGCCGATGTCCCCTCGTGGAGGTTCTTGAGCTTAGTCACTCTATGGTGCGTTTGTTTAAGCGATCTAAGTCCTCCGTGGTATTCCAATTAGGTGAGGCTGGTAAATTAGTTTAGATTTCTCAGCTCTTAGATTTCCCAGCTTTAGCTTCATCGAATACGCGGACCTGAAATCCGAGAGCCAAATTATATGTTTACTGTGTGATTTTGTATTTTATTAATAAAAGATGAATGTAGGTACTTTTGACACCAATTGGACATAATACTAAACACTGGAAGTACTACGCTCTCTTTGTCTGTTTGTGTAAAAGTGAAGTGTTAATATTATTCATTTATGTTGCACAACTATGTTTAAAATCTGAGATCCAAATAAACCCTTTTAAATTTTTAAAGTTACAACCTGTTAATAACAAAGCTTCTAAATAAAAATTGTTACTTACATGTTAATATTCGATGTACACGTTAAACTTAAAACAGTAAAAAAACATATTTTATTCTTCCATGTAAAAACTGTAAATTATTTTTTTATAAACATTGAAAGACAATTTTTCTCCAGTTGTAACAAAAGAGTAAAAGTTAATATTTACTTCTGATTATTATCGTAAGTACCCACTTCTCATCAGACGTACTTTCATGTATTAATTCCTAACACTTTTATAACATCATATTCTTTCTTGTACGTGCCTTATAGATTTCCTTCAAATTGCTTATTTTGGATCTCGTTTATTTATTTCATTACTCGAGTGGTGATGACTAAATTTAATATAATAATGCATTTCTTATAAATAAACATTAGCTCCCATTTACATCTATTCTATAAACGCGAATAATTAATGTAAATATTTTTTGACTCAACCAAAAAATATGCACTGGGGCGACGTGTTTTGCTTAAAATATCTTGCTTTAAAGCTGAGTAAAGATGAAATCCTGAAAACAAAACCTAAAGAATAGGATCGAGTAATTAAAAAACGCGTTTCGAGAAATAATGTATGGGTGTCCACAAACGAAATTCTTAATTATGCAGTATCCGACACATTTACGATTTTATTTGTTGATTCTTTTCAAGGTATGCCTTGTTTTCTCTTTGATTGCTTTTCATTACAAACTGTAATGTTGGCTACTTTTTCATCAATCCTTCAGGAACCCCAAATACGGAATCTGTTTTGGACTCGCGATCTTTATTTACTTGGCATTCGTTTAATTTTATCAACTATTATTTCCTTTCGAGATAAAATTGAGTCCAATTCTGGTCAATTGTTACAATTTTAATTTAAAAATCGGTCCGGAACAAAATGGTAATATTCCACATTTGCTCTAAAAATATCAAGAGTCGTTTCTTTTTGTTGCTATAATTCTTGCTAACCTTCTGGATTCTACTATATAAGCTCTCCGCTACTTTATGTAGAAGCTTTATGTAGAAGTATCTATATGTTATGAATTCAGATCTAAATTAATAATTTATGAATTTTTAAAACACAAAAAAGAGTCGGTGCAAACCTCCTTCCTAATTTTTTTTTCTCGTAAAATACCGCAAAAACAGTACAGTAAAAATTAGGTAATGTTTAACAAATGAATTTGTCTGATAGAAATGACCCAATTATATAAATTCTTAATATTCAGAATAAAAACTTATCATGTTAAAATATCGCCAAATATCACCATGATTAATAGATATAAATCGATTTATTGACTTATTAGACAAGAAAAACGGAATACTATATTAGTAATAACAACTAAAAAACACAAACTTTTGAAGGTATTTTTAAGTCGCATATACGAAGTATAATGCCTATTGTAATTAAAAGTATATTTCGAATGTGAAGTAATGAAATTAAGTAAAAAGTTACGTATCAGTGATAATCATAATAATCACAATACGAATAAAAGCCATCATTGTTTATATTCACGTCATTTATAAAACAAAACATTACGACAGTGACACTCCGGAGAAATCAGTAACGTGGTGCTTTTAAATGATATGGAAACAATAAACATAAAAGCAGCGCCATGGCGCATGTGACCGCTGTGAATTAATTAAAAGTGGTTTTCATTAGATCCATAAACGCCCGTCGCCGCGCCATTCCGCCGGCCGCCATGTTGGTAGACGCGCCGCCAGGGCGGGGCTTGCGCACAGATAACAAAAGCTATAACAGCGCGGCGTGCGTGCGTCCGATCGCGCCGCTTCACTGCCTCACGCTACCTGCCTTCCAATACCAATACATATCTATATTTATATTGCTTTACATTTCAGAATATACTCCGCGACCGTTCAATATGCATTGCCTTGTGAGGTAACATCTCATCTTTTCAAATATAATACAGTCGTCTTGCAATGATATACTACAAAACTTTTATATATTTTTTGTGAATAAATAAAAACAGTATTACTAAGTGATTTAATATACTAAGACAAAATGTGTCTACAATTCATATAGAAATATTTCGATAATAAAGCGTAACAAACATTTTTAACATGAATTTTATTAGCGATCCTTATCATATATATGCTCTTGGGTAAATAATTAAATAATTTGATTTTTGACCTATAATAGGACGTTATCAATTTATTAAGATCTATGTTGCATTTTTTTTCATTTTGGTGACATGCATATTAAGATTTAAAAATAAAATCAGTGTAATTAATAATAGTACTACGAATTCCAGTTTGCTATTTAATATTTTGAGTCTACTGTTTTTTCTTAATGTAATTCCAATTACTAAATCTATACATTTTTCCTATACACAAAATGTTAACAAAGTATATAAAAAAATTAAAGATTATTTTTATCATTTATAAAAAATTTAAGGAACTTTAACAGAAATAGGTATATATTGCCGATAAGTGTTAAACGACAAAAAAGTTACTTAATGGCAGCAAAGAATGAAAAAGAAATATAAAATTAGATAACACCAAAGATAAGCAAAGAGGTAATAAGGACGTTAAAGACTCGAGAGAAACATTCTCTACCAACATATACACAAAAGAATCTTCATGATTAGGTACTGCTTTATGAATGTTTTGATTTAATAATTAAATTTATGTTCACTCTTTTTATAATTTGTACAATGGTGGACGTAATGTCTTGTAGGCGTATTTAATGTATCTATTTGTTTTTAGTTGTACATTCTCAACTCGCAGGTCTTCACGGGACAAACTTACTTTAATTAAAACCTGAAATAAGATATGAAGCTCTGCTTCATCGCAAAAATACAGATTGATCACCATATACCATATACCAGCTTGTCTAGAACCGCTTTTACAAAACATCGCTATAAAAATTATTTGTTTAAGTTGTTACAATCATGTTTAAAAAGAGACAGAATTTCAGGTTATTGGTGAATATTATTCCACATTAATATTATCTGTAAATATGTTTATCGAGGATCGAATTGTCATAAAATATGTGTAATAAAATTTAAATGACAAAGAAGCCTCAATGTTGATTTCTGAGTTTCTATTCTAAGTTTTTTCAAATTATGTGAAGATATTTTATATTAATATGTATAATTGACATAAAGTCCAATCATCATCTTCATTATATATCGTTTCAGATTTAGGGCATCCTCTACTGCTATATTTTATAGACAAAACATAAAAAAAGCTGTAAACGTACTTTTTATAAAATAGGATAAGAAGCATTTTAAAATGTTTTGTTATGTAAATAAGCCTCTTTTACATTCTTCTTTCCTTATCGAAAATATATTCTTTTTTTAATAAATATAACCAGAATAATCAAAAAGTAAAAATGTCTAAAATTGTATTTTTTTATTTGGGTTATTACTAAGCCGATCATTTCTATTAATGATATTTTTTTGACGGAATGTCACTATTGCTGTTCTTGCACTCACAGATTCCGCAGGGTTAAGAGAAAAACAGAGGCGCTTAACCGCGTATAATAATAAAAATAAAATATTGTATAGTAAAATTGGAAAAAAATCGGGATCTTATAACATATTTGTTTAGGGGCAGTTAAACAATCGTGTATTCCTTAGCAGTTAGGTATCTGGTTAGCAATGTTCTATAAGAAAATTTGGGCATTATCATCACCTTCACGTCAATAGATAGACGGTAATTGCAAGGTAAAGGCCAAAGATATCTTAATAGACAAAATGTCAAAATCGCCAAAATGGTTAATAACGAAAAATTTTCTAACATCACTAACCTTTAATTACTCAAATAAAATGTTTGCCCGTCCTGTCAAACATTGTGTATGTACTTATAGTGATGTGTCGTTCGAACCAGTTATCGCTCCATATAGATGTCCAGCTATAAAATAAAACCCCTTTTTGGTAACACGTGATGCGCAGTGATTTATAGCAAAGTCGGAGACGACACTATATCCCAAGTTTACTTTAGACAATCCGAGTAAAACGAGGTACAATACGTCGAATAATTTATTTACACTATAGAGTAAACCGGAGACCTTTATCTCTTTGTTAGGGAGTTTTAGGTCAGATAAAATAGATAATGTGTTTCTTTATGTTAGCTAAATCGTAAAGTTGACGACCGCGTCGGCGTCATGGGGTTTATTCCGTATTTATGATATAGCTAAGTTCTGGAAGGGTTGATGTGATACCAAAGATTTAGTCGTGCTGTGGAAGATGATTGGAAAAAAAGTACAATAAATTTATGTTTCGCATGATTTATTAGTTTAAACTGCTTTCCGATTTTGTCTTGCATTTATGATATGGGCTTAACATATTGTACTGACAGACACTATTAAATACGAACTTGAAAATATACGTCCCATTATAAAAAATATTATTCAACAAATGATTGATATCGCTGTTGATATCGTTTTAAACTACCGCGCATAACGTAATACGAGAACTCTAAATTACCATATGGCATATATGATGATGCATACTCTAATGTGTAATTAGAATAGATATTTCATAGGTTTATTATGTTTTGGTGAAATAAATGTTGAAATAACCGTGCGATTTAATAAAACTTTTTTATTATCATTAAATGACAGATATACTAGTTATTAATCGATATTTTTCTTCATTAACCGCAATTTTTAAACATTAATGACATAATCTAGTTCATAACGCGTTTGCACACATTCGCAAATGGCTAATGTAGTGACTAAGATACGCCATTTTATACGTCTTACTAACTCAGTGATTTTAATACAAATATATTCCAATAATTTTCAATACCAGGTACAGATTACTGTATTCTTGGTAACTTAAAAGAATCCTCCTGTTACGCTTTTCTTTAAGATTTTTTGTGTTGGAATGGCACATGTATTACTGGCATTTACCAATACCGCGAGTTTGAGGGGGCAGAGCGCGGAGAGCGGTTAATCTAAACTTCATTTTAGGTAACTAAGGTGTCAGGGCTCCCTCGGGAACATCAGCATGGGCCTGGTATAAATTATTTTCTTTACAGGATTGGATTTTTATTTTCAATGTTTCAATATTTCTGAGCGAAAAGTCCTTGCGGCAATCAAGCGATTGGATATTTCCAAGAGTGCTCAGAAGTGTCTCTCCCGCTGACAATTATATTTAAGTAATCTCACACGGTAGTTTTTCTTCTAAATGGAAGAAAGCTAAAGTTACGACAATTTACAAAAGAGATGATGAAAATCATGTGTCTAAATACCGCCCAAATTCTGTACGGCCATGATTCTCTTAATTATTCGAGTAACTTGTATATCACACTATTGCTCACCATATAGAAAGTATTATAGGTAATCATCAAGACGAATTTGGTAAAAACCGCTCAACAGTAACAAATTTCCTATCATTCATACCTAAGGTGCCGAGAGATGTTGACGCGGGATCGCAGATTGTTGCCATGTATACTAACTTCTGGAGCGCTTTTTACAAAGTCGGCCACGAAGTATTAAGAAGGAGCAAGCGGTATCCGTGGCTCGTTGTTGAACTGGTTCAAGTCTTACATTGAGAGTTGATGACAAATATTGACTTTAGGCAGTTACGAATCACGGGTATACAGCGCAGAATCTGGTGTGCAACAGGGTTTCCACCTGAGATTGATTCTTTTCTCTTTGTTTATCGCTGATATTGCTTCTGTAATCGCTCTTCGCGCTGACGACCTGAAGATATACGCAAGAATTTAATCGTCGACTGACACTATTCTCATATAGAACGAGCCTAATAGTATTTAGAAATAGAATTGAAAACTGAAGAGAATAGAGAATTCTAAACCCCAAGAAATGTTTCTATATTAAGTTTACAACTTACCCACTGTGTGGCGAAGTCATAACTGAAGTAAATTCCATTAAGGACCCCGATGTAAAGTTAAGTTTCATCACTTACATTGTCACGATAACAAAAAAAGTTTTCAGGTGGACACGAAGATAATTTTATATGAAGGGCTACCTCGCAGTCATTTTGAGTACACTACGTCTGTATGTCTATCTTATGGTGGAGGGTGATACAGAGAGCTTTTACCAAGCACCTAGCGATTAAATAGATAGTCCACGAGTATCCCGCACAGAATCTAAACTCTACGTCTAAAGTTTCATATGTGCTCCCGCAAAGACCGTCGCTTACTACATGGTCTGCTATTTTTGCATATAATATTGAATGACCAAATCTCTTGTCGGAACCTTTTAGAGTTTTTTGGGCAGCAGGTGTGAGTGTTAGCCTCATTATTGGACAAACATTGGGTTAAACTCTCCTATCTCACGAATGTGCAGTTTTTATGACAAAATATTTGAACTGCCTGTCACCAATATCTTTCGCGGCTCTTACAGAGTCTTCGGAAACCATCTTAATAATTCACTATATCCATAACAGATATTTAATTTTAACTGACTATTTTTAAGCCCAAACTTTTTAACTGACTATTTTTAAGCCTTGAAGAAAATTTCGCGCCGGAGGAAACATTTTCAAATAAAGAACTGTTTTGGTGTTTAAAGTCGTAAGCCAGATGTTTGTTATTGTGTGCGATTTGCTATTTTCTCTTAAATTTTTTTTTGATTTGATGTGTTTTTACATTTCATACTACAATGCTGTATATTGTCAATTTTTAATGTTATGTCTCCTATAAAGGAACACATAACAGGGCCGTTATTTATACGATAACTTTTAATGTACTTTTACCTATATAAATAAATAATTGTATGCTAATTGAAATTATTCAATTTTTGACTGCGTATACTTTATTTTATTACTTATTTTCTACGCTCTGAATTTCTCTTTAGTGTAATTTGCAATGAGCAATGATCATATATTTAAAAAAGGGATCCCAGACTTTACTGCTTGTAATTTAAACTGGTATAAGCTATATCAAAGGGCGAGGCTATATATGTCTTTATTAAAGTTAGTCGGCATTAAATAAGTACGACAGCCTTTAGGTTGATGAAGAAGTTACCCTTGCCCGCGTACTTTTAGGTGGTCACGACGCCTGTTGTATGACATATTGTGACTTCTATAATTGGTTTTAAATTTTCTTTTATCCCTAGCCGCAATCCTTCTGTTCAAGTATTTAATATTTAAGACAATAAAAATGTTTTTATTACATAAATCGACTAAAATATTTAATCATCAAAAATAGAGGGCGAGAGAGAATAAAACATTGACGTAATTTTTTAACTGTAGAACAAATAACATACACTGTAATGTAAGTAATAAAAAAAATTATAAACAAATTCGTTTTATCAGTGAATAAAATTTTAAAAATTTTGGGATGATATTAAATGATCACAATTTTTGGTAAACGAAACTTTGTTTTGATTGACATATACCTGACTTTTAAGCACTGGCTAAACACCCCGGTTGCCTTGCAATGTAGAACAAAATTCTAGATAGACGATTCACGTGGGTTTTTGTTCGGTCTATTATACCTCTTTTGCTTCTCTTATTTCTGTCCTCGACTTCTGTCAATTGCTCTACTTCACCTTAATAGTATCTTTTATCTGTGATACACTCAATTTATATAATTAGAGTTTTTAATAAAAGATTTAATAAACGAGGCGTTAAACATATGATAACTATATTTCAGACATTTATTACATACAACGATTTTTTTAAAAGTAAAGTGACACGCTGTCAATGGAATAAAAAAACAAATGAGTTTTTTTGCAGATGTGATTTTGTTGTGTAAGTCATATTCTTGCTAAAAATATATGAACACGATAGTGAATCTAAACTTTGATCCTAAGCACAAATGGACTTAGAGTATCCATGCTCAAAAGCCCGTATCCAGCGCTGTGTTCACACGAGGTGGGTTGATTTATGCCCGATGCCGTGTCGCGGCTCGGGCGAGGCAGGTACCGGGCCGTTTATAGCGGAACTTTAATTTACGGCCGCTCTAAATTACTTGGATTTACTGCGTGCCTTTATTGGCCCGCTACGAACGCCCCCCTCCTCTCCCCGCCCTACTCCCCCACGCAGGACTCCTTCCCTCTTTTTGTTTGAAGCACTCGCTATAGATACTAATGATTTACGTTAAGCGTAGCTTTCTAATGTCAAATAATATCCTTTCACAGATAAATTAAAATGAAACTCATTTAATAACCATAGTTACATTATAATAATAGTTGAATTAAATAAAAATATTGAAACTACAATTTGTTTAGTCAGACTTCTGTGCTAGGATATAGACCTGGGATATGCTACGAAAAATCATAATTGAAATAATTGCGAGATTCAAATCTTTACACAACTATTAATATTTTTAAAATAATTTTAACGACTTATTAAAAAAAGTGTAAATATTCCTCCTGGGTAGGGTTTAAAATGTAAAACAACTATATAATATTTCAATGTTCATGAAGAAAAGTAAAGAAACGGTGCCCTTCATGCTATCATTACGTCTCTATTAAAAGATTACACCAAAAAATTAGCTGAGTCATCAAAATATTTCCTGTTCTTACGCAAACAGATGAAGCGTTCTTATCCCTCCGCTGGAATTTATCGAGCAATCGTGAAAAGCTCTCTCTAGAGACAAGGCCACGTCATATCCGGCATTATCTTAGAGAAAGCGGATGCATTCATACCGGCGACTTCAAAGCGTTGCAGCCCTTTTGTCGGTGCACTGTCGTTATTGCACTCGCAGAAGTTAAGGTTTATTATAGTGCAATAATATTAACAAAAAATGTCTGCTCCGTCGTTAGAAACAATTGTCTTGAATTCATTAGGACCCAGGTGCACGCCATGCCCCGTTATTCATGAGGTGAGGGTGGTTTAAACTTGGCGAATTTGAAATATCATGCGGGTTTTTAAAATTTAAAACTATGAATGAAACTAACTATCCGCTTAAATTGATCAATAACAAAATAAAAATAATTACTTTTGCGATAAAAACTTCGTATTACTGGCGAGTAGTGGTCACATATTTTTTATAGTTAAATTATTTATTTGAATAATTTAACTCTGAAAAGTATTGTATTCGTAGTGGCCAGTAATAAGTAGCGTCCTCGTGTAATTATTATTTAACATTTATTTTAGGTACATACCGTCTTTGGGCGATGGTCTCTTTCATCTTCTTCCATGCCTATCGCTGCCTCTGTTCAACTAGTATTTCAGTCCACCATTTGATCTGCCTACCTTTCTGTTTTATCATAGTCCATTTTGTTGTTTCTCCACTAGTTTTCTAAACAATGTAATAATAACAACACTTCAAAGTATACTTTATTACTCTTTGGGTGAGCCTAATTAGATGCAAAAATGTGCAATGCAAGGACATATTTTTATCATTTAATGACATGTTTTAACTTTGTTATACTAATTGTTACTTCTTCAGCCGTCATTATCACACCACCGTGTAAAATTATACTTTCAATATTTATAATTTTTATTGAAATAAATTTCGTTTACTTTTGGAGTTATGTGAAATTCATGTAAATGAATTTTATCTATGTATCTATATATATATGCTAAAGAGTGTTTTAATAATAAATAATTTGTGTTTAATAATAAGTATTTAATCAACTTACGAACAGTATATTTTTAGAGAAAGAGTTCTAAATAATATCGTTTAAACTTTAAGTCTTTCATGTATTGTTTCGCTTTTATATAAAAAAAAACGCAAAAAAGGTTCACTACCGCTTTTTTCTATCACTTCACATAAGAATCCACATAGTATATATCTACTGACGAATCCTAAGAACCATTAAATGGTTCTGGAGGCCAACCCGACCGGGCTTTTAACTTCTAATCTTAGCCTATTAAACATCAAGAACCCTCTCCGATTTCTTTTGAATGCATTTCCAAGTAACAGACGATATAATTGTAAAAAATAAAACTCGGGACGGGCAACAAACACGTTTTACCTAAGCATAATTTGCATCTCGCTCGGAATTAAAACGTAATGACGACAACAGGATATTTAATACTGTACTATAAGATGTGGTCATGAAGTTGAAAGTCGAGTGCAGGGTTTTTGAGGTAAGACGTTATAGATTGCATGGGAGTTTTATTGCGTTGGCGGCTGGACAGTAATTGGAAGCGAGGATGCGCGGGCGCTGTAAAGCGGCAATTGACCAGAAAATAACGAGCCTTTGGCCGGTGCCATAGATACGCGCATATGCCGCTTATCTACAGCTGCCGGGTGCCGAGTAGTTTATTGTTATAAAATATTTATTTTTTAATTACAAATGAAGTACGGTTATAACTCATTCTTTACTTCCTTTTTATTGTTGCCGTTAATGTGTGTAATCAATAATGTTTACCGCACTTAACGCTTTACACTTGTGTACTTAGCGTACGAGAACAAATAACTTTAAGAGGACGTTATTTATCTGTGAACAGTTCAAAAAGTCTGTGATATATCTTTGAAAAGTATTTTCATACTGTCACAAAGTAAATGACAATGAAATAAAATTTATTGCTTTGCCATTAATATAAAATTCCTAGTATCTACGCTCTAAAAATTACTAATCTCATTTAAAAGAATACGATATTAAAATAATAACTCTTTACTAATTAGGAAACTTTATAAAACTGAAGAAAACCTTATATTAGATAGTATGTTACTTAATTAAATAATTTATTCTATGAAATATATTTGCGAGTAATATTTTTAAACTCAATCAAAGTTCTTACCAAATGTATAAGGTTTGCAATGTATTTAGTTATTGTATAAAATTTTTGTACCTGTTAGCAATATTATTAATTGTGAAAATTACAATCACAATCCAGAGCTTAACCAACATAAATACGTTCTTAATTAAGTTATTCTCTGAAATAATACATTTATTAACAAATTATTTGCAGAAACATTATTAAACGTTGTAAATCAGTTGTAAAACCGGGCCTTATTAAGTGTGAATATATGTGTATCTAAATACAATCCGTAATGGTTATGGACCCCAGCGGGCAGCGAATAGAGTCCATACAACTCAATGATGATTCCATAAATTTATATAGTGCATAATAAAAAAAACGGGGTCGGAACTAACCAACGTCACCTACTTTTATTGGCTACACAGTCATTGTTCTAAACTTGTCTAATTTAGAACAATACGTCGGCGGGTCGAAAGTAATTGCCGTGAAATTGGTGAATGGCCGGTCTTATCGACATTTTGCTTAGATTCGCCTTGTAGGCAAACGGATTCGCCTTGACATTAAAATAGGTTTATGTTTGGCTACGTGTTGGCAGCGTCATTTTTATTACGATAAAATTTTTATTGAGTGACAGGGTATTAACTATTTGATACGTAATCTGAATTTAATTTAACGATTGAAGAATGTAATTTTAAAACTTTTACGATTTTGTTACAAGAAGTACGTACTCATTCCTAAATCTGTTTGAGAGTCGCATTGTAATCATTATATCCTAGTTGAGTTTTTTACAATTTTGAAAAAGATATATGGTCAAAATATCAACTAATTATGTAAATAATGATCATAATTCGCGTTGACATGAAACATAAAGGTAGTTGACATAAAGATTAAAGTGAGGCAGTTTATTGACAATAAATCGGGACCATATTTAGCCTTGAGGCACGCCTATTTTAAGCAATGATCTAGAGAAACGTTTTCCATTCACTTCTAGTTTCGATTCTACCGTTTAGATGTTTCGCTTCAAAGTATAAAAATATATATATAAGAGCAATTTAAAAAACGTGAAACTAATAATGAAAAAATGTATAAATGATGTAAACTGATGAATATTTGTGGTCATTGTTAAAAAGAGTTACAACATAACGCAAAGATGGACGGTAATAAATTTTAGCTATTCTTAAGTCAATTCTAGCAAGCCGTCTAATTAGGTAGGTGTAAATAAACGTAACACCTACAACAAATTAACATTTTCGACGAAAACTTCACACAAAAGTTTAATGACGATTGCAATAAAAAACATTTGCTGAATGAACTGCTTGCATGGTTTAAATTTTAGCCAATGGTAATAAACCTTACACTTCATCAATAATAGGCGTAGTGGCAAACTGTAGTACTATTACTTTATAATATCGATTTTAAAGATAAACGTGAACGGTAAAGTCGATAGAAAAAACGTTTAGCTTAAGAATAAAATTCTGAAATGTTATTCTTTTCACCTTATTTTTTTCACATCAAATATATACAGATTATTCATCGTTTTCGCAATAAGATATTCACTACTGGATATAGGTCCCAAACAGATTTTCAGAAGGACTAGTATGAGGGAACCTGTACAGAGTGTATTCCGACGACCTTAACAAGGACACCTAAACACAATGTGGAAGGACGCGAGCGTCGCCCGACTGTATTCCCAAAACTTAAAAATCCAGGAAGCCATCTGTGCAATATGCTATGGTTTGCCCACTATAACTTGCAAAACCGATCGGCTGTGTCGTTTAGTTACACAAGAAATAAATAATATTATTTCTAAACTTGAACTTTATAAAATGTCAAAACAATTACATATCGTATCTACTTAAAAAGAAGCCTGAAATTTGATATTTCATGGATCTCGTTTATTATGTTGGACCAATAAATGGCAGGAAAAAATATCAATATCAAATGATTTTTCATTAATTATGCAACGATAACTCTATAAATACAAGTAAAACTGTTATTATTTTCAATTTGCTTATATATATATATATATCTTTTGTTTATAAGAACGAGATAAGAACTCTGGTTTTATTTATAGTGAACCATTCATCTTTCCTTCTGACAGCTCGGCTTACCCTACCTACAATGTATTAAATATAAGCATTTTTAAATAACTTAGTTATTATCTGTTAACTATCTAGAAAGAACCTTTACCAACTATAAGTTAAAACATACGTATATAATTATATACTAGTTAATTCAAAAAAATGTTAAGTAAGTAATTTTATGTTTTAACTATTATTTATTTAATTTTTCATTACACTTATTAAAGTAATTGGGCGTGACACAAATTACTGGATTATTAAATGCTAAGCCGCTAGTTTATGCATTTTTTCATACAACAAAATTAAAACAGCAATTTGGAATTCAATTGTGAACGTTAAGTTACGGGGCGTACACAGTGGCGCTAACTAGTGTTTTGACTGCAATATCCCGCGGAGATTTGGGTAAGCACGTCTCATAAGTCAAGTGCGTTCACCAGTAGTACCTGTCAAAAGAAACAATAATGCTTGCACTGTACGTCTTTAGGGCAGAAATAAAGACCTTGGTTATGTTTACTAAGACGACCTTTTGTTAAAACGACTTATCATCAGCAGGATGCTTGTATACCGCTTGCGTCTTTTAGACAGAAAATAAAAAAAAAAAACTGCACTAAGAGCATGGTTTTTACGTTCAAATTCAAAATTAAAGTATCTTTTTAGTGTGCATATACGCGCATTATAGAATAGTCAATTATTTTGACATTATAAGTAGTAAGTTATCACCAAGCGGCTCAGAACGCTGAACTGCCGAGATAAACCGGCCAGAGATGGCCGAACAGAAACATACA
This sequence comes from Battus philenor, assembly GCF_028537555.1. NCBI lineage: Eukaryota > Metazoa > Arthropoda > Insecta > Lepidoptera > Papilionidae > Battus > Battus philenor. Next base: position 9,410,578 of record NW_027181704.1, read on the forward strand.
CGAAAATACAAAGTATTTACTAATATTAACTTTGTAAGCGTTTCCTTACTTTAATAAATTTTAGTGTTGTATTTTTAATTTAATTGGGATAGTGTGAAAAGTACCAAGTAAACGACAAAGTAAGCAGACATGTAAAGTACCCCATTTAATTGATACGTCAGAAATATAAATCTGTTATACCCACTATTGGTTTTAACTACTACATATAGATTTACTACATAAGGGCAAATGTATTATAAAAAAAATAAATTTAAACACCTTGCGGTTAAGCACGTATTTGTTACACCTGTGCTTCCAGTTCTAATTGTATTCCCTCGACGCTTCAGATTCTGTATGAAGCCTTATTTATAACAAGAGGAATATAAAAATAAACGGTCTGAGTTAAAAATTCTACCACTAAATAACTGACCTATTGGTTCTACTTACGTGACTAAAATTTTATGAAAACCATTAAGTAGGTATAATACCGTCGTCGCAATTTTTTTTTCTTTTAATATAATTTATTTACTACTGTTTACATTAGTTTTAATCGTCCTATACCTCTTCGTCTTCTCTTTTTTTTTTACCGTAGACCCAAAGATATCTATGGGGTAATATACTATAATCGCCACCCCTAGCAGGCGCGTTGGCGATTGCAGTGTAGTATTATGTATACAGATGACGCTGTTGCTCATTCTCTGAAAGATTCTTTGTGAGGAGTGACAATCCTTTATGCACAAAGCATAAATTATATAGAAACGTATCCCGGGAATCGAAACTGGTACCACGTAAGTCCTAGTCCTTTACCGTTGGGCTACGACTGCTACTTTTTTACCAAGTCTTCTACAATGTTGTCTAATATTGCTCATTCGTTCAAAGTGCTATTTCAACCTAATTCAATCTACGAGACTAGGCACATTCCAGAGACTTGTTAAACTGTAAGTTTTATTGTTATTTTAATGTTTTTGGAATGTAAGCTATTATTATATACATATATAGTACACATAACTTTTAAACCGCATACCATTACAAATAAAAACGTATATGATAATTAAATTTTATTACGAAAGCTATTTTAAATACTTTGAGGAACTGTAACATTGTACGTAGATGCACAAAATAATTTAAAATGAACAGAATAATATTTCGATTAATTTTTAACACTCTATCATGTAATCCCGTTAAAAAAAATTCCCCGGGCACACGTTGAATTAATACAATTTCAAATATAATAAATACACGCAATAAAACATTATCATAATATACAATTAGCTGTAATCTTGAACTTGAAGCGTGTGCGTGTGAGAGTTTAATACGTGGTGGGCAATATGGTGGAGGGAGCGGCAAACAATCGGGCGGCGTGATAAGCAGATTCGGCGGCGCGTTTCATGTATCGCCTTTGTCCGAGCTTAATCCGCCGCGCGCGACTGCCCGCGCCCTCCCGCGCCCTACCGCGCCTGACATGCGCAACTCCGCCTACGCCAGTCCACGTCGTAGCACCTACATATTAAGTCGAGACTATGTTCCAAAATTTGTTTATAAATACCGTAATACGACTCGACTCGTATATTTTAGTTATTTTCCATAGCGTTTGTCATTCACTGTTGTTGAAATGGCATTTGCAGATTTCGCGGGTTCGAGGCGGCAGAGCTAAGAGGGCGCCTAACCTAAGACTCTTTTAAAGGTATCGAAGCAACCGGGGAGCTAGGCTCCTGCATACTTACGATTTTCAACGGACTGGTAGGCCGACTGGCTCATAAACTGTTTCTGCATCATGGTGTCCTTCTTCTACTCCATAGCGTGACTAGGTTTAGGGGCCACTAGAGTACCTCGGTTTTGGACTGTCACTCGTCGATAATATTCGCTTAGCATTCCAACACAAAAGCGCCCGAGAGAGCATAACCTCGGTTTAGTCGATTGCTATTTCCTGGCTAATAGCTCTACTGCTACTTCGACAAGCGCTAGCTAAATAATTACGTAATGCCTAAATTTCATCTTCAAAATTAACAAATACTTCATAGGTGTACGCATACATAATAAAGTTCCTCAAAATTCCTTCCGTTCCTCAGTTTTAAATCTATAATTAAAAGTATATTATTAAATAAAGCTTAATAAAGCGTTCATAAATTTTAGTTGATCAAAATGTGTACACGAAACATTGTTAAATTTCATTTAAAAGCAAGTGTTAAGTTTCTGGCCGGCTCTTCTCAGCAAATCAACATTCGGAGTCAGTGGAAGCTTACTACTCATAATATTATTGTAATTGAAGAATAACAAGTGCATCAAAATTATTACTTGAAGATATTTTTAAATCGAGCACCTACATAAATAGTCGAAACTATTTTCCAGACTTTATTTAAAATATTTGATTTTCATCCATGTCTTTTGTCGAAGGAATTGACATAATAAAGAGTAAGCCATAGCAAAGTTCACTTTTTTTTAAACATCTTCTTGTCTAAAGCTTCAAGAGTTCAATGAGTTCAAGAAAGTTACTTAATTCCAGCAGAACGAGACCACTTGATATACATTCTTATGCTCTGCTGAAAAGTTCTATCGAAGGGGAGTGATATTTAGTGGCCATGATTCTAAACTTACAGGTGTGTTCAAAACCTTCAATGTCGTTTGGAAGATTGTTACGGAGGACCCGGACGATATCTTGACGAAATTATTAAAAAAATAACATTCCTTCTTTTGTTCAATAGGAAGTATATAATACATTCGTCAAAACACATGTATTTTCATATTATTATTGAAAGAAAACTTTACTATGGCCTACCATTTTGAATCTGAAAATATGATCTGAAAAGATGATATCTCTATTCAAGGCAACTATTTTTAAGTTTTGTCTGTCTTTAAATTCTCGTCATATATTATTTAAGTATTTTAGAATTGCTTGGATTTTTAAGTAACTTGAAAAATATTTAATGTATGTGTTATACGTGCAAATCTACGCTCGTACGTACTCACGCCTGTTAAAAATATTGTTTTTGTTTGACAAAAATAGTGCTGCATAAGCCGGTTTATTTAATAATTTAAATATGATTGGGTATTGTGGATACATCGACTTTTGAATAAACATGATATAATTTTTGTCAAACCTGTTTGTTATATTATTGTAATACATATAAAGAATTTTTGAAGTCTGTTATATTTCGGCCATAATCACCTTTTACTAGGCAAGTTTTTATGTAAAAGATTCAAAGCAACGACATATTGTAATTATCTAACCATTACCGCTATACAATCGACAACAACTCCCAAAACATTAAAAAATAACAATCTGTAGTAAAGATAAAAATAATAAAATGTTAAATTTTATTGGACATAGCGTAATTAATAATATTCATAGTAACATAGCAACCTTTTGTTTTCCTAACCAAAAATAAAAGCGTTGGTACAATTCCCTCTTCTATTTCTTTTCTCAGCGGTAATATTTTCTGAAGTAGTATTAACGTTAACTTAAGATCTGATCTAGGTTCTGTCTCGGTTACCATCAAATAGCAATGAAGAACGCTATTCGGGCGGCAACATAAGTGAAGTCCTGGGTACAAGGACCCCAAGAGGTAACTTTTGGTTGGGCTGTTGGAGTGACTTCATGGTCCATTCGCTTCGAAGACCACCCCATCCAGTGAGAATTAACAATAAATTGTAAATCCTGGGGGAGCTAAGTTCCTCTAGCAGAGTCCCACGAGCATTGTTACTGTTAAGAGGTGTAAATTTAGACTAAACGTCTTTAGCGTTATTTGAAAAAATTAAATTGAGTAGATGTTTTAGTTTAAGTTAAATTTCAAAATCGAAAACAGTACATCGCATATATAGTCTTGATTACGACTATACAAAGAAATAATGTACTATTATTTTCTTTCAATATGAGGTAAGACGAACCGGAATTTCTCTTGATGACCGAAAAAAATCTGAACAAAACATTTGCTAATTAATTATATAAAGACAGCTCTTTGAACTGAAATTAAGATACAATTGCACATCGGTTAAATACCCCGACGTTTTAAAAAAAGGTACATAAAAGTAGTAATTTTTTTTAAAATAAAAAAATATTAAATTGAGCACCGTTATTTTAATTACTTTTAATATTATTACCACTCGTATTAAGTGTTGAACAATACAAAAGTTCATCATCGAATGTTCTTAAAGTATTTAATAAAGCTACTTTTAAAAATAATAAAGCTAAATGGATTATAAAAATCTCTTCTACTACTGGCCTTTTAAAACAGAAGGAACAGTGGGCATCTAATTTTTGCAATCAGTATTTAAGTAATATTTCTTAAGTGATTGTTTTTGTTCTTTTAAATACGTAATCATTGATTGTATGTCTCTTTGCCTGTTTCTGCCGCAAAACAATATTGCGCTTGCTTCACTGTGTTACTATTTCAATGCTTTGGAAAGAGTAATGTCTTTTTTTACCTGACTGGCACTGCTATCCATGTGGTATTTTCATGGCATATGGCGCGTTGCCTAAAACTGTTTTCAAGGTTGTGAAGACCGATGATTCCCGGGAGAGCCCCCGCACGGGCCGGTAAATACAATTTCACCGGACTAGAGAAAATAGGCGCCGGCTATGTTTATAAGACGTGCCTTTTTTAGTTTAAAAAACCAACGCAAAGTTTTCGGCATATAAATCGTCTGCTTAACTCTTTACATTACGGTATGGAAAATGAACGGTCAATGACTTGACTTTTTTTAAATAAATTTAATACGTTGCATTCTACACCAGTATTTATATTCGTAATATAAAAGGTCCCGTCTCCATGTAACCCGTAAACGGGCTCTTGCAAATTGCCTACCGTCAGGGAACCCTGCTAACTACACATTTATTGCTTTTTATGGTGTATAATAGCAGTTCTTATTAAAATTTAAGTCGTTTCCCTTCCTTGAGCTGCCCCGATACATGATTCTGTAAGTATTTTCAGTAAATGATGTGTTACGTAAGTATATTGGATAGTACTTGGTGCAACACAGTTGCGGGTACATTATATAACAAAGACTATATCGATCGTAACGGATTATTTAAATTAAATTTTCTTTCAGTTATTTTAATGATGGCGTAACATAAGCGCCCGAAATTTTTCCCAAACAGGGTCACGATACTCGGTAGTTAGAGATGCATCTCAAGGAAGGGGAGGTAAAGCCAGTTCAGTTCACATTTTAGTATGTTAATTTAAAATTTACTTTCTTTTTAACTAACTTTGCCATTAAACCATTCAAATTAAAAGACACGAAATAATAAAAGAAAATTTTTCCTTTTTTTATCTCTTTTGAATAAAAATGTAAATTTAAATTTAAATAGACCTAAAATCTTAAGTTATTTATTTATAGCAAAAAATATAGATATAATAAACGACAAATACAATAAAATAATTCACGAGAATAAACATCAGTTCGTAACAAAATAAATGAACCAAAAAACATGTTATGCATCTACATGGCGATGAAAGGTTTAGTAAAATATTGGATGAATTTTACTAACAAACTAGTACTTTGTAATATCGTGTAACTTTTATAATTTATAGACTTAAGCTATTTAAATGTCTTCATTGCGCTTATTATGAAAACACTGTATTAAAGCAAATATTGATATAAGAAATATCGTTCGGATTATCACAGTAATAAAGCGTGTAGGTCGCATCTGCCTACTGGGGACTGACGACTGTAATGAAGTGTACTGAAGACTGAAGACTGCAGGAAGTCACAAGACCGGTCATAGTGACGATCTTTGGGAGAGGTATATATCTTGTAGTGGGCATCTGTCGGCTGAAAAGAAGAACTTTAAATGCTGTTTATAAAATATGAACTTGAAAGAGGCTTTTTAACGGACTGTTAAATATTATCGAGTTTTATGTTGAAGTTGACGTGCGTTTGAGCGATTTTTTTTAATTTCGTCCACACTATCATAGTTAAAATAAGGACTTTAATTTCATTATTAATTTTGATTTTAGAAATATTGCCTGGATTTCCCCTCATTTATCCTTGTGACGTGTGTATGACATCCAAAACTTTTACTTACAAATCTTCCTTGCATCACCTCCAATCCATCACGACAATTCTTATACTAGTACGATTTATTTCTATTTGTTGTATTACATATTACTATTTTGCAGTATATGTGGCGGCTATCGCTATCTCCCAATAAGTTGGCATTGCTGCCATTATCTATCCTCTATCCCAGCTGCATCTCATACTGTGTTCTCTGTCTACTAAACACGGAACAACAAACTGTTACGTACACCACGTTGAAACTATTGGACTAGTTACATTATATTTGTTGATTGAAAAAGCGTTATTCTTCTAGAATATGCCATTTAGTTACACACTGCCCAACGCAATTTACCAGCGTGTAGAACTGATAGCTATTGGGACACTAAGTTTCCGACCCTCAAGCGTCAATAAGAAGCGTAGCTCCCAAGTATGCTGTGTGTAGAACGTTCTCCCAAAAGGTAAACAGGCGACATTGTGAAGGACTTGGGAAGAAGCTGGATGCTGTCCACAACCAACTGGGAGTATTATAAGAATGATGTCAAAGAATGCAGTAGGCAAAATCGTGTAAGCTATACATTATCAGTTACTGCGGTCTTAAGTAACATTAATCATTAAAATTGCCCATTACCTTTGTACAATTACTCAGTTGTACAAATATCTTCAAAATCTATTATGTAGAAATACGTGATATAAACGTTTTAAACGTAAACGATTATTCTTTAAATTAAATAAGGTAATTTTCATAAATTTAAAACGTCTCTATTTATTTAAATAAATAAATTTTAAATGTAATAGGATTAAACAAGAGTTTTACGCTAGCAAAACCTTTAGTATTAGCATTTGTAAAGCGTTAGTCATAAATAATATCATTTTTAATGGGAAATTAAATTACAATCATGAGTAAAACGATAGCCTTTGTAAAAACTGTGCCTTAGTTAAATTATAGGATTTAGGTTATAAAGGTTATGAAATAAACATATATGCCCTTCTAATTAATGTTAGCAATAGTGCCAAATAGCGTTAACATGTGTTTATTAAAAATATACATTTTTATCAAAACAAGGATATATAATTTTTAAAAAAAGAACCCTCTTAAGGATCCCTCGTTGGACTTTTGTGTAATTAAATTTCGCTGAAATATATCAAATCTTGGTGTAATATTCAAAGAAAACGGTTTCTCTTCTATTACTATAACTCTTTGCCTTAATGAAAATAAATAAAAATTTATAAAATTATCAAAAAACTAATCGTAAATGCTACAAACACTATTTATTCTATTTCATTAATTTTACAGATATGTATCATAATAGTTAAATTTAAAAATCAACTCAAACTAAAGTAAATGAACTTTCTACAAAATTTTAACCACCAAATTTACTTAAACATGCACATCAAATTACCTGCTTTAGTTTAGGGTAGAGAGGTACCTAAGAAAATTTGGGATCTGTTGTAGTTTCCGTACGGGAACAACACCGGCGGACTGCGTTTATTGACTGAGCTGTGGACAAAGACGTTGCTTTTATGACCTCATAAAATACTATTGTACCGACGGGGCAGCACGAAATGCGAGGCATTCATTGTTAATACTTAAATGAGATATCCATTTTTTTATTGTTTAGCCCATTACGGGCAGCGTTTGTACATATTTTGACTGCAAACGGCTTTTCAGAAATGAGTTGCTTTGATTTCGCCGACGCTTTGTTTCCCTTCGCAAAACTATCACGTGCTGACCGTCAGTGTACCTAGACGGACCCAAAGAAACCTCCACTCCGGGGTAGTACTAACCGGTCTCATAATTGTCTCGATTCTTTGAGGAAAGAAAGACAGGAATATTACAAAAGAACAAACCGTTAAACACATTGGTTTCAATCACTGAAACAAAACATTTTCAAACTGTGGTAATATTTCAAACAACATTGAATTGACAAATACTGTGAAGAATATTGTTGACTACCGTTTGTTGTAATATGCATAAAATCGTTTGTGTTTTTATTATATGATCGCTTATTTCTCTTCTTATTTCTATTATACCATTAATTGACGAAACGTCAAAGCTCTGGCCACTACAATGTATTGTAGTATAAAAGTTTTATAATACAACATCTCTTTACCCTGTTTAGAACAACGAACTACTATCTAAAACATAGTGATGCTCACAATATTTTGAAGTAGCAATAAGCTTCTTAACCACAGCAAGAGAAGAAACCACCGAGAAAATTAGTTACGAGAAGTCATTGCTAATGTATTAGATGAGAAAACTTTTAAATAGTTGTGGTTTGAACTTTTTAAAAGTTATTTAAAATAGTTTAGGATTACAAAGGGTATTTTCGTAATATAATGCAATTTTTAACAAGGCATAATAGCGGATGAAAATGCCGCATTAGTGTGGCGTATAACCTCACGGCACAAGAAGGCTTACACTATAACCCTTCAGTAATATACACGTCGAACCAATCAAGAATTGGTTCAGCCATATCAGATACCTTAGAATTAAAATACTAAGCGCACATCGAGATCCAGCTGATGCCTGTTAGGGTCTTTGCGTAGGACATGGAACGTTTGTTAAGTCAGTGTTTCCCAACGTGAGGTTCACGCCGCATAAGGCAGCAATTTAATTTTTGGGAACATTCGAAAATAGATTCCACACGAGTTTAACTATTTCGCTTTCATATAAGAATTAATTATATTATATTGGGGTGTTTAAGAATCTTAGAAAGGTTTAGGTGGAGCACAGCGAAAATAGGTTGGGAAACACTGGTCTAAGTCATCAGCTAGGTCTTCCAATATTGTGCAAAATGTAATCCATTAAAAATTAAATCTTCACTACACACTTCACGTCAGCTGGACCAGCCAAAACTAATTATAGCTCTCTCGTGCGCTCTTAAGTCGAAATGCTAAAAACGTTACTGTCGTTGGGTATCCTCTGAGAGGTTCCTGCATCGGGTCACTACATGGAACGTCCCTACCAAATTTAAAGCTTGGTGCCTTTCCCATCTGGTAAAGATACCCGTGAGTGTCCACGGCCCTTCGACATACCCCGAGCCTTGATACCTTAAATGAGGTTTAGGATAAGCACCATTTGCACGTTACTCCTTCAAGCCTATGAAATCAATAAATTTCGGTAACCCACATTGACTTTCCGTCAGCAAGAAGATATCGGTGCCATTCCTCCTAAACTTAGCCCGGCTATAAAATCATCAAGAAAATAACATTTGTCGGTGATAAAAAATATTGAGATGTGGATATTGTACAAAAATTGACGTTAACGATTCAGTTTATCGCGATATTAAAAAATTAGGTTAAATAATACTATACTGAAATTAACAGTAGAAAAGTAATTCTTAAATAATTAATTCGGATAAAATTGTCATTTTGTATAGGGTACTGGGTAAGTATCGCACACGACAGATTGCCGCTGCAGCCTTAAGATTCTGGAGTGGAGACCACAAAACTGCAAGCGTAGCATAAGACATCTACCCACAAGGATAGATGACAAGCAGTTAGTCTTCGGAAAGCGATGGATGCGGACTTTTTGTCTGCAGTCAAACAGAAGTACTGTATTCTGCTTTAAAGGCGACAAAGTCAGAGAAAGTTACTCTACGGAAGAAATTTATTTCACGTGGTGGTGGGCTGATGATGAACATGATGGTCTCTGTTTATTTAGTTATTTTCCTTAATTGAAAGTTATCTTTATCTATGCGCTTATCATCCATCCTCGCATGTTGTCTGGACGCAGAATAAACTCCATCTTTAATATGCCGATGCGATGCTTGTCTTACTATCTTTGCTGTATCTGTTGATGTTAATGCTGTTAGCCTGGGGGCTTTTACAGCTTCATCATTACTTAGTTCACGGTTGCATGATGACGTTTCTACGTATTAGACATCTCTGTCCAAGTAGAGGTGTGTAGCCTATTTGTATTTGATGTGTATGCGGCTTGGAACGGCAGCGTAGACCACTCGGCGATGCAAGGGAGGATCTGGATCCTTTCGCGGATAGCCCACGCTGTTCGTGATTAGGGGGCAGCAGGCCCTATATTGTTTTGTAGAACGCGGGGTCGTGTGCGGTGTGTTGCAGGCGCAGTGGCTGTTGATGCTGTGTGGTTAGCTCTTATAGTGTCATGAGTATCTATAGCGTATGTGGTGAGTCTTTTGCAGGAACCATCAAATGGGAGTGACCAGGACGTCTTTGGGATGCCTCTTGGTCTTGGCTGAGGTGCGTGGAGAGTAGCTTGATGCGCTACCTGTGAGTGAATTTGGGTGAGAGAAGGCTGACTGAAAGTAGGTCTCTCAGCAAGCCTTAAAGAAGTATTGGACCATATTAAACTATCTTTTTCATTGTGGAGCGCAGTATAAAGATCGTTGTAAATTGATGCCATTACGATGTCACGGAAGATTGCCCTCTACCTTTTTAGTCAAAGGTTTTGGCCAGCAATCATTTGATTATAAATATAATTACAAATTAAGTTCTAACCACTGTGAAATATTTTAGTACAAGACCTTTACAGGTAAAAAGGAGTCTGAAGCGTACACCAACTTCAAAGCCTTTTGACGTATTTTTATTGAATGTAATAAATTAGCATCGCTATAAACATAAATCTTAGTTGACGTCAAATCGCATCACAACGTTCGATTTACAAGAATAAATTGACTCATAGCGGTATCTCTCAATTCTTACAGTCACTTAATGTGCCTAAAGAACAGAGAAATATAAACATTTGAATTACTGTCTTTTAAAATTGAAACATTTCGGCACATTGATTAAACGGCCAAATATATCTCAAAGCCCATGTCACCTTACTTACTCACTAAATATTTCAATATAACAATGAGACGTATTATTGATATAATTGATAAAGTATGTTCAACCTATTAATTAAGAAAGTAAATGCCTTAAAACGGTAATTACTAAGTTGTATACACGTGTGTCATGTAGAATTGTCAATCATTTAAATAGTTCTATTTATTACTAATATTTGCCTTCTAAATTTGTATAATGTAATAAAAATAACAAAGTGTATTAAGAAAACTCCGTTACGGAAGTTCGTATCGCGTGCAATAAAAATATACGCAGAATCTCCAAATATAATATAAACCCGTAAAAAAATTCTTTTTTCTTTTCTCAACCACTGAATCTCAAAATGATCGACTCCAATAAAAACTGATTTTTGATGGTCAACGGGGTTTTATAAATAAACTTTTGTTAATTAATACAACTAAAAAAATTATTAAAAGTCAAGATACTTTATTAGTTCTGCCACGTACACCTTTATAAGAATGACTGATATTTTAGTAGACTTTAAATATATCTATGTCATACCTTAAAAGAAATCTCGTTTGAAAAATTTATGTAATGTTTACTTAGCAAAATCGCAAAGTTTTTTTGGTATCGAAAGATATATTGAAACAATTTGCTAAAAAATAGAGATATTTAATAAATTTCGCTAGGAGTTTATTATGCCAAAAAAAGTAAGCGAGTCTCTATTTTAACCGAACTCAATTTTAGAAGTAAACGAATTTTCAAATAAATGTGTTTCACTTTTTAATTAAATTTCGAATTTGCATATTATATTGTATACTCTAAAGATTACGATACTGATATATATTTAAAATTTTTAATAAAACATGGAACGTTATACTGCAATAATTTCATCTTAAACAAATTTGATTTCGATAACGAAATTTTAAAACTCAGTACGATAACACCATGTAGCTGGCTAGGTAAAGCTACGCCTCAGTATAGCATATAATCTGCCACGCATAGCTCAGCTCAGTATGATGTAGCCGGCTACGCTCAAAGGTAGTTTTATTTGCAGCATTAATGAATTTTATATATAATTAACAATTTATTTATTATTTTTAAACATTAGGTACCAATAGCAGTGTTTTAGGGACAAGTTCGACTAAGCGTTATGTATCTTTTCATTTTTAACGACACTCAAAACAATATTAACACCAAATAAACTCGGTAAAGTTAATAAAATTGTAACTAAAAACAATCATATTATTAATAAATTTATAAAGGTAATAAACAACAGTTAAGGTTAATTAATCCAAAACATTCACTTTATTAAGAGTAAGACATATTACACACAAAAAACAAGATAACTACCAAGGTCTACGTGCTACGAATTTTGTACTTTTCAACGGATTAAGTGAAAGAATTTCCCAATTACATTCGCCGTAATGCAAATTTTTACGTAGGTTACAAAATAAACAAAATTTATCTCGTATCATTACGTTATGTACAGCACAATGATAACGCTGTTTACCCTTCTATGTATAGACGGTTCTCGATTCTACGCAAAATATATAAGAATTCTTTTATCAAATTTATCTTACAACATTAGATTTAGCAGAAAATTTTATGCCTAGTTTCGTATCATCTAGTGTTGCGCAGTGTGGGGAACAACACGGCTTGTAATGAATAATAATCATATACATGCTGTTTGCCTGTTGTCATTTACAGGTTCACCGGGTTTAAAGTGACAAGGCGCGCAGGATGCCTAAACCTCTTTTATTTATTTATTTATAAAAGCATACCATAAGCAAATACGCTGAAAAGGTAAAAAAAAGCGTTATAATAATTAAAAATACTAATACACTTGCTTATTTAAGTTTTGAGTCATTCACAATACTCATGTCTTATCACAGCAAATAAGTAAGACAAGATCTAACTAGGTAATTATATAGACATAAATATATACTAAAAAATAGAACAATAGAATTTCATTCGTTAATTTTATCTAATAATGCTTCTTTTCGGAATTTGTAAAGCGATATCTCAAAAATTTAGAGACCAGGTGACAGCGTTGAGATTATTGAAAATTCTTCACGTTCTAAATATAGGCTTCGTCTTCGTTTATATAACATAGCCCGAGAGCTAACTCGGAAACCTCGGATCGTACCGATATACAGAACGGATGGAAAAGCAGCCGAGCTCTTAGATCGATCATGAAAGCGCCCAATGGAATGTCCTGTTGCAAAAGCCATCCAAATTATTGAACTGCTAAAGTATCGCCATACATGCGGAGTCATAATATGCATTTCGCTTAATACATTGCGCTCAGGTAAGCAATGTTAATTTATTATCTTTTTTATATTGTTTATCCTCACCTATTTCAAGTGCATGTAGTGATTGTAATTAGTATTAGATATTGTGTAAACCTAGAAGTATATATACTACTAGAATCATGTAATGCTATAAGATTGAGTGTAAAGAAATAAATAGGAAAAGTGTGAAATAAATATTCGTTTTCTTCTAAAACAACTGCGCAAATAAGTTTGAGAGCTTCTTTAAGAGACTCGGCTGGTACATTAGATATTCTATAGGGTTGAGAGATCATTAAAATCTTTGTTACTTAAGGATGTCGCTTGAGATTGGTTTCCCATTCCGATTCAAGTTGTCCACTAGTGCCGGACTGGCGCTATATGATCATATCTCTCTCTCTGATCAGTACTCAGAGACACAAGACTTTGTGATCAACAATTCTTTAAGGAAAATTTGTAGTAAAATAAACAGTATTCGAGAATTGTTGAAGAAGATTTTAATATCAATCACGATGATAGCCGGAAAAAAACTGCCCAGCAAATGCGTTCGCAATATAAGAATATGCTCCCAAATATAAAATACGCACAATATTGTTTGTTTATTGTGAGCCAGATATGAATTTCACAACTTACATAAATTCTTATGTCACCCACAAACTCGAAACGTCATCATTCGTTAGCATGAACAATCACGGTTATGTATGAAATTATTTGGAATGACAGTGGCGCTATCTGTCGAAAATTAGTCATACCAACTTAGAAACCTTCGTAGGCTCATGCACAACGACTTTGCTAAATATCATCATACGATCAAATGCATAGTTTACGATTATATGAAGGACTAACAGACAAACATCAATTTTTCAAGTCAAGGTTTTTCTTTTCTTCCCAGGTCTTTATTATATAAAAAAAAAACTTTTTACTATCGCATGGAAATCATAAATATTTGATAATTATTAAATTACAAGTAAGGAATGCACACGCTTTCTATTCAGTAAAGCATAACAAAGTAAGTGCAGCGTACTTAACAAAATGGCTACATTGCCTTTTATACAGTTGTTTTTAAACAATAGATGCTTAACAGTCTGTGGAGTATGGTTAACACATTTTCACATTTATGTGATAGCACCAGGAGTTCGTGCCTAATTATTTTACTATTTTAACGCTTTGTGTTAGAAGTTGTATGTGTCGTTCCATACGTTTAATCCATATTTTGATGTTTCAATGACAGTTTTTTGGATTGACCAGTTAAAATAAACCCAAAAAAATCACTTTGAATCTAGGAATTAGATTATTTTAGCATTCATAATTTCAGGCAAATTACATCATTGTCATTATTTTTACAAATAGGCGCCAATTGAAAAATTTTCAGCGACATCATGGATTTAACAAGTGAAGATTTTAGAGGCAAAATTATTTACGATTTTCAATGCGGCTAAATACACCGCGCTGTTGATTGGTGGCTATTTGATTGAAAGTCGGCTGTGGTGCCCCAAGAACTGTATTTGATATTTGCACAGGTGACGAAATTGTGTTATAAAATATAATTCTCACAATAGGTGTTTTGTTTTATTGTATTAGAGCAATTGCCCACAAATATTCAAAGAGGTAGAAATGTAGGGAAAAGATGATCGCCTCGTTCTTTAGTCAGATAGGCTCTTATGCAACAATTGTTCTTAAAAACTAACAAAAACGCTGATATTTGTTTGCTCTCGGTATTGGAAAACTTTGAAAACAACGTCCACGTGGCAGAGTTTTTAAATTCGACAGAATATTTCAGGCCTTGTCTCAAGCGGCTTTCATATATTCCCAAAAATGAAAGATGTACTTCGTGGAGTACAGTTTCAAAATGCCGTCAAAGCGAGGACTTTAATTTTTTTTCACCAGGACTGTCACTGCTGTCCAGTTGGCATTTGTAAATTTTGCGATTTTGAGATAGCAGAGTGCAGAGGACGCTTTGCCTGAAACCTCTTTTAAGATGGCGAAATTCGAGGGATCATGGTGGCCGGCTCCAGACGCTACATACTATACTTTACCGGATTGCCGCCGAATTCTTAGATCGTGTCGGTGGACGGTCCACGGAGTGACTAGGCTCAAGGGCCTCCATAAAAAGACTACGGCTTGAGCTGTTACTCGTCGATAATACCCGCTTAGCACTCCGACACAAGAGTGCCGAACCTCGGTTTAGACGATTGCTGTTACCTGGCTCATATCACTACTACCGCTTCGGAAAGCGTTAGCGCTGGAAGAAGAACCGGTTAGAGAAACTCCTGCCACGCTGATCGGTGGATGGCGTCCCCTCTGGTAAACATTGCGACCTCGTTTCCGACGTCACCACTTGGTTATCAAATTGCTCAAAAACTTGAGCAAAGGAATTCCAAAGAGAAGTAGACCAACTGCTTCTCACAGTAGGTACACATGCAATGATGCATATATTGTCAAGAGAATTGTTGAAAAATAACAAATCATTCATTAGTTGATATTTAGTTTATGTTTTGGTATTTTAAAAACTAAATCAATAACCAAGAAAGTAACCTTCAATATTGTTTTCGTTTATCTCAATTATTACTATTACATTAAAGTATATATTAATTTAATGATTTGCATTTATTATTCTGTAGAAATGTAAAAATAAATATAAGGAAATAGTATCAGTTATTTTTAAATACATCAGTAAATAAATATTTTAATAATATTACCCATGAAAAATGTTCGGGAAACAATTTCTTGGAATAATTGATTTATATTTTTAATAAAAAATCACTGACTTTTACAGTTTTATTATGGTATCGTATTAATAATAAAGATACGGCACGCAAATACCGTAAAACTATTAAATGATTAAACAGCCAAATAGAGAACTTCATAATTTCCGTTCTGAGTACAATATCAAATATTATTGAAACGGAAGTAGAAGCTTAAAATATTTAATTAAGACTCTTATCCAATACAACGATATGTGCGATAGATATGCGTAGCGTTCGAGTGACATCGCTATATATTACAGGTATACTGGCCATTACGACCATCAACATTTTTTAGAATTAATTCATAATTGCATGTTCAAATCCAAAATAGCATACCGATTCAAATTTGGAATCTAATAGAGAGGTAATTGTTGCCATTGTTCTTTGTTCAATCATCATTAAATAGTCTTTGTAATACAGACGAGATATGTAACATTTGTCTTTTCTTTGCCAACAACGAAGAAAAAAATATGTGAACGTTTAGTATCTCACAGCAACCTGAAAAAAGTCTTATAGATATATATTTACTTATGTGTTTACTTCGGTATTAGATAAATATTATAATATAAGAAAATGCAACATACGATTTGAAAAAAGTGATTAAATTACTTTAGTACCTTTAACTTGCTAACGTTTTCATGTTTAATACATACGTACCACACATATTATATGCAAAAGAAAACAAACATAAACATATTCATTTATTGAGTTGATTAAATAATAATGTCGTTGGGTATTAATACGTCAACTACCCTCTACGTTTTATAGGAAGTTAGGGAACAAAATGTGATCCACTGCGTTATCAAAAATACATATATTAAAATTAAACTTATGAGGAAATATCGATGTTAACTTAGATAAGGAGTTACGTTGAAATAGAGATTTAAATCTGGTGAAATAAATAACCTACGTATCTGTCTCATTTATTTTTTATGAAACATATTCCCATTTGCGCACGATTATTTCTAAGAAAAAATAGATTACGTATTTGGAATCTCGCTGTAAATATTCTATCTCTAAGTCGTACTGTTGCAAAAAAAGTATTTTTTTACTTAACTTACTCTGCTACTTAAGTGGCATTTGCAAATTCCGCGGGTTCAAGAGGCAGGACTCGGAGGTCGCTTAGCCTATAACCTCTTTTAACATAGCAAAGTTCGAGAGCTCTCTAGGGCCTTTGGCTCAAGTTTCCATATACTTCGACTTTAGAATTGGAAGGCAACCAAGCTATTATGTCGCTCAGGCAGATGCTTCAAAGGCCCCCTCCATTAGGCTTGGGCAAGAGATTCAAAGGCGCTCGAGACGATCGAACCTCGAATTAATGGGTTGCAGTTGCCAGGCTAAGAATACTACTATTGCGTAAGCCGTTAGTATAGAGAGAAATCGTGGCGGACGGAAATCCAGCATCGCTTCTAGAATGATCGGAAAATACATGTATTTATACATATAGTTATAGTTCAACAATGATCTTGTTTCTCCATCTCACCTAGATTGTAAACCATTTTACAGGCCTTATTTATTGAGTTTGGTTAAGCTGTAATCATTCTGCGTTATATCTACGTATCAAGTTGAATCTACATAGCCAAGATACGACGGAGTGACGGTGGGAAAGCGGGATTAAAAATTCATTTAGGTGCTTTCATGTGTGCCGATAATCCTTACTTTATCTTGATATCAATTCTAAAGGATTAAAGCCACCTAGTTAAATAGAATGGAAGCGATAACGACTAATTATCAGCCGTTTACACTTATCTACATACTTACCAACGTCGCTTCATGAAACTGTTCAAAACTTTATATCATTCCGTTTATTCAGTACATTAATACATTTCACTAAATCATATACATGTAAAAATTATAAGGGATTTTTCAACAATAACTTTGTTTTACAAATCAACTAATGAACTTATATAAAACAAACATACATTTGTAATATTATTGCAGAGAACAAGATTTCTTTAAGTTTTAAGGTTGCATCGATTCGATTGACTCTCTATACCCTTTTCTTAAAAATTACCTCAATCATCATCACCATATTTTTTATTTATTTTTTATTTAATATTCTTTATTGTACACGATAAGATACATAATATACAGATACAATAATATACAGAAAAGTACAATGGGCGGTCTAATCACTCAAGGCAATCTCTTACAGACAACCATAGTAAGGAAAAGATAATAGTACTTATAAAGGGTAGTTCACGTGTACACAAAAAAAAATACATATTCACAAACAAATGAACATAAATATACATAAACATACATAGACATACATACTTAAACATACATACATACGTATATAACATATATACATATAATAAAAAAGGTTTAATACATATTATAAATATAATACAATAATAAATAAAAACATACAAACAACACCATAATTTAAACCAATAGATATAGGCCACCACCATAGATTTTAAAAAGGGCCAATAGGATGCGGCTTGCATCTAGCTTCTTCAGCGATACCTTACTATAAATAATAAATATGTCAGTATGACCGCATTATAATATCGCGTAACTGTTAAAAATTGATTATTGTAGTAAAAACCCAATTGTTGAAAAGTAATTATTGGGGGTGAGCAAATATAAAAAGTTGCTTATGAGTGGGTATTAATAAAGACTCACCGCCGGCACAGTCAACCATTCCGGTAAAATAGAATGTAGCAACCCGTACAGAGGCACCACGGAGAGCCCTATACCTTGGCAACTTATAAAAGAAAATTACGCTAACAACAATCTACTTCAAGCCCGCGAAACCTGAAAAATATACAAAGAACATTTGAGCAATGCCAGAAAAGTGTAAAAAGAATGTCGCATAAACCGCCGAAGCGTTCACAACTCTTTAGTGTTCTTACTCTGTTAGTCGAGTATACTCTTCGAAAATATCCTGTATTGACAGTATACTTAAATCGCTGAAATTATATTATTATGTCCGCAAAGCTGACATCGCACACATTTTAAAAACACTACTCGGATTATTTCTCGGACTTTTACAATCCAATTGTTTTTAATGGAGACGTTAAAAGCTGAATATTAATATTATCCGTTCGGCAAATTTGGTTTACAATAAAGTCATTGTTTCATTTGCTGTGTAACATTTGGAGCCTCCATGTTGAAACCAGATGTCATTGATATACTGTCT
The DNA here is from genome assembly GCF_028537555.1 of Battus philenor. Lineage (NCBI taxonomy): Eukaryota > Metazoa > Arthropoda > Insecta > Lepidoptera > Papilionidae > Battus > Battus philenor. The sequence goes on from NW_027181704.1 coordinate 9,429,495, forward strand.
GTTGGAAAACAAATTCCTAACATGAGTTGTTACTTCCTAAAAAAAATATATGTTGCACCTATCAGTGTTTTATATTAACTTGTATATTTATTTTAATTATATAATAAACAATTTGCGTTTGTTGTTTGTAATTAACTTTGCGGACAGTTTTATATGTTATAAACAATAACATAGGTTCTGCTATTTTTATATAAACAAAATAAAAGATAAATGGAAGTTGCTTATTTACACCAGCTAATAAGTAAATTATCTGATATATTTCAGCTATATTTATCTGATCGTTAAAATGTTAGGAGCATCTATCGGTAATGGTGGTATAGTAATCGATAAGGATCATTTATGTCTAAAATGTGATAGATTTTTAAGCAAAGAAATGTGTTTTTTCGAACCCTAGCCCAATATAACTAAAAATCTTATTGATATTTACTTAAGGTTTCAATATTTTTTTTGTACTTATAAATGCAGAAATTTCATTTTATGTACAATGTAATTCACAGCCACAAAATACTGCAAAAGATGTTTGTAAATAATTATTTAACTTAAATAGTATTTTGCACAAAAGTTGTACAAAAGCCAGACTTAATGCCTACAAGTATTCTATACCAGTAAACCACTAGAGGGAAGAAATGTTATCCTTTGGTACGTAAAAATATGCTTAATTTAAAAAAAAAATCTGAATTACAATATAAACACTTTCGATAATTAATACGTATTTATACATGGCGATTGGTTACAAATGTATAAGCTTCAAAGCATTGAAAGTACAGCTCATTAGGCAGCTAAAAGCTTGAAAGCTTTTGCAGATATTTCCAATCACTCACAATAAAGTGATCACTATGAAATATGTTCTTTTATTTTGTTTTGTTGGAATGCGACAGGCCAATAACTTCCGGCGGTATCAGGTCTGCAGAGACACATAGAAAATCAGAATCAAATTTAATACAAAGTAATCCGAATTTTTAAAACGGTTTTTCATTCTATATTTTCATTACGTTGTTTATTATTCCTAAATCCATAAATATTTGGATAGGATGTACCATATATAAATTGACAGCAAATAACCTTTACATTCACTCCTTTACATCTTTTTTTTTTAATTTACATCTACTATCTATAATCAATCAACCTGTATATAGGTAATTAAACAAATTTTCAGTACTTTTCAGACTCAAAAATTGTTGTTTAAGCTTTCATGTAGCTTAATAGATAAAATTAGTTTTGAATAAGAAAAGGACTAATATATAGTTACTTCCGTGTATGTATATTAGTCCCTTTCTTAGTTAGGATGGACTTCCGCGAGGTAACGCCTGAATCTATTAGAAAATTAATTTTGTATACATTACTATTGTAAGAATTTGAACAATTTAGGAGAAATTTTTAATTAACGGTTTTATTTAAAAAAAAAAGTATCTTTACAGTATTTTTTATAAAAATTGTTTTTAATCTGGAACTAGTTTATAATGAAAACGAAAATGGCGCCGATTTTTGGAATAATTACAATTAAATATTTTCGCTAATAAATACATATTTATATATCCATTAACCTTGAGATGAATTCATCTGATATCTAAATATACATAAGGAATCTACGCTATTTTGCCTGAGTATTACTACTTCATATAGCAAACAAAACATCCGGTGTTGTCATCGTATTATTTTAACGTTCCTTTTATTCCGTGTTCTATCTGACTTATGACTCGCCTGATGATTTAATTATAAAGGTTACCATGGCGGCCGTGTTGACATTGTCCTCCAGTTAGGCGTGACGTGTTAACGACCTGTGAGACTTCTGTCAAACAGCAAACAGTGCAAGGGAAGAGTCAACAGAGCTCTTGTTTACGCGCCGGCCCTCTGTGTGACTGCCCGACAGCACACAGCGACGCGGTGGTCGCGCTGTGTGCCGTCTCTTCAGCCGCTTATTAACTTTTCTGCTTGATAATCTTCAAACATTCTTTATAACTCAAGCGGTTAAAAACATATCCATCTAATACAATTTAAAAGGATAGTTGAATGTCTTTGTTTAGATTACTACTATGTATGGTAATTGCCTTAAACGAATTCGCATAATAATCGCAATAATTTCTCCTGTAGATTTCAATAAGATCGACAGGAAGCAGCCTGCATCTAGCACCGTCAGACAACCTTAATAAGGCCGTCTGCCCACCTTCGATGGACATCTTGCTAATTCGTAGTCTCCACTCGAGATTATGAAGTTTTCAGCAGCCATCTGTTCTGCGCGCTATGTGGCTTACCCACAGCCACTAATTTGTCGATTCGCTGGCGTGTGACGGCTACTTTTGTTTGTTTATAGATCTCCGAATTTCTGATTTGATCACGTAGAGAAATGCCGAACATAGCTCTCTCCATAACTAGTTGAGCGACTAAAAGCTTGGCAATGAAGCCTGAAAAAAAATACTAAGTTCACGTGCCGTAATTCATCACTGGTAACACATTGGTTGTAGAACTAAGGGATATTGGATGAGAAGATATTCTGTAATTTCGAACGCCGCCCAGACGATTACGATTCGACTATTGATCTCTATCTCAAAGTTGGACTTACTTAGTTTAACCGTTTTCTCTGGTACATGTACGAGTCAAGTCCCCATATGATTTATATAATCCCAATTCGAATAAACAAATTCTGTAACAGTATATGCTCAAGTTCCTAAAATACACTCCAGTATAATTACTGTAAAGATGTCTAGGTTAACCGCCTTCTACGCCGCTTTCAACCGCGTCAAATCAAAAACAAATCTTACCCGGCCGGTGATAAAATCCAATCATTTACCAATAACAAAAAATGTTTTTGTATGTAAAAGTAACAGATATGTTTCACCACTGAGTTATGTAAATGACATGTATATACATACCAACTTTGATGATAACAATATAATTTTTAACTAAATTTTCAAACGATAAAGATGTTTATACTCCGACCAAAACCGCTATTTTGCGCCTTATATATACGCGTTGTTCTATCTGGTTATAAAATAAAGATAAGAATAAAATGAGACATTTTGTGTTTTTATACTGAACAATATAATAATTTTAGTTATTCGGCTTTTTTTTACAAACAAATACAAATTATACAGCATCCAAATAAGTTTCAGAATCAGTTTTAAAATTGAATCAATTCTATATTATTATTTTATGACCTTTGCATTTTTCTTTATTTATGATTTTATTATTATATCATTAGTGTAACAAACAAAACAGATTCGAGTAGCTCGTTTGGCATTTGCAATCAGTATCAATTAAAATTAAATCATGTCTATCAACATAAAACGATAGACAATTAAACTTATTTTATCAAATTTTTATTTTTAAATAATTTATCATGCAGATACAATGTTGCGAGCATAAGTAAAAGGATTGCTATAGGATTAGTCCAAAGATTTTAGGATAAAGGTTCATACTGTATTTATTAGCTAACCGGGATGATTGTTTACAGGTGTCAAAGCTTCAAAGAGTTGAATTTAGAGCTCGTTTGCTGTCAATTATTGCACCCTATCCAAAAATCTATTGTTTGGGTAATAGTAAATACCGTAATGATAATATACTACTTACTATATTATCATTACGTTATTTACTATTATTTAAATCGTTTTCAAAATTCGAATTACTGTATATTACAACTCATTATGTTTATATCTATGCCTGCAGATTTTGTAGCGCCAAAGATTATTGGCCTATTACATTCCAAAAAAAAAATTCGAGAGTGACCACTTCATACAAACTGATTTAAAATAAGTATAAAAGCTTTTTGTTTATCAATGTTTTTTACACCTTTTACCAATCCTCCTGCATGTAAATACATAAAAAAAACTTTATTTATATGTATATATAGTCTTTAATGAGTGAGTTCGTTATTATAAAACTTAAATATTGATTAAAACAAACAAATTATTTGCCTTTTCATTTAATAGAAGAATAAAAGACCACATTCGCTACGCTGTCTGTGTTCATAGTCTACTTCTCAATGGCAACGAGCTCGACGAATTCTTGATTGCAGCTAAAACGATATACCGGACAATAAATAATAACTAACTGGCCATTTTAAACTGGTTAGTAGACGGCTGTTATTAAAACAACATAATAATTACAGCTTCAAGTATGCAAAGCATTCATTGTGCACTTGTTATTCTATAGCAATAAACATCAGTGATCAGGTTATGTCTAAAGGAAATTACAGCAAGTTTCGATGTCGACCCGAATAATTAATTTCTGTGACAATGTTTCAGCATTGTCCAAATGATGATAGCTCCGGGCGTTTTTATATGCAGATAAATTTAGCATTCTCTGTAACTGTAAATTTAATTAATGTTTGTTTATGGTAAGTCAGGTAACATTAACAAATACAATGTAATATATAATATAATATATAATGTCACCTAATCTTTTTTTTCTAACCTTTTAGTAGGCTTTTCCCTTTACTTACCAAAATTTCCTCTCATTAACAAAAATCATTCGTTTTAAAAAACAGTGATAATAATGTTAAAAATTACCAAAAACACGCACACATATCTTTCACAGACTAAATTTAAAAAAAAAATATTTATTTTCAAAACACTTCATAAAATAATGATGCATTTTTAAATCTTCACCTTTGACTGTATATTAAGTAAGGTTTATAATAACAAAAATGCGAGTCAACATCATATTAGACATAAAACTGTCAATTTCAAAAATTGACGACTAGACGACAAACAAAATTTATAATATTTCTCAGTCAGTCAAGTAGAAATTGCTCTCAGACAGCAATGTGGGCTAAAGAGTAGGACAACACTCTGTTATTATAAATATGAGTGCTGCTGGAGTTATTTCCGCAATTTCATTAAGCGCCAACGCTTTCCAAACTGATAGTAACGTAAGTACTTCGTAGTAAGTAGTTAACCAGGCAATGAATGAGCAAGTCGAGGTTCGACTCAAAGCCGTGGTTCCTTCCTGGGGGCCCTGTGCAGTTCATTCTATGAAATTTCTGCCTAAGCGATGTAAGATTTCGGGGGCCTGTCAATCGGTTTAAAAAGTAATATAGTAAAGAGCTCCCTGAGGGAGTCTATGAGCTTACCTAACAAAAACGAATTTGCGGAATCTGTACATACCAATAAGGTAACAGTAATCATCCGTTACAATTAAAACTAACTGCTCTGCTATTTAGGACCAACACATGTATTCAATGTGCCAGAAAAAAAATATTAAGAAGTAATATTCGACACATTAAATCACTGACGACCAGTGTGAGAGGTGTAAAAAGTTTCATAAGCAAAGCTTTTTATAGTTTCACGGCTATTAAAAGTAAAGCATTTACACTTTATTAGTATTAAAGTTTGAACCTAGAAAGTAAGAGTAGATAATATTGATGCAATATATTGGATTTCGTGTTTAAAAACATTTTATTTCGTTTATTTTTAAGGCAAGAAGTTGCCGACTAGAAGTTGCTAGTTTCTTGATAGAGAGATCATTTGTAACTTTAGTTATACATTTTAACATGAAGTATACTCGTATGTTTTAAGGGTGTTTTTAATGTACGATAAACGACATTAAAAATTTGCTGTATATTTCAAATGTACTAAATGTTGCATTTTGTTATTTATTATTGTCATTACATGGTCAATGTCCTTCAGTAAAAATTTCTTTTAAAGATGTGAAGAATAAATAATAAAACGGTTGGAAATGGATTAACATGGTTTTATTTAGTTTATCAAGTAAGTTTCGTGATAGTGCCACATACATACTAACAAATCAGTGTTCACAAACGTTTTCAAACATCAACACAACGTTACTATTACAACAAGCGGGAACGAATAAATTTACAGTGAACACCCTAAACTTTAATGTGATTCCGTATTCAGTGGTAGAGCAACTACAAAACGAGCTAAAACTGCTAGCACCATTTCAGACGTTGCTGGTATCACAAAACAATACGATAAACATCCCATCAATTTCAATAAATAAAAAGATACACTGTCACACATTAATTTTAGCTAATAGTGTCAATATGTTCTTAATGGATGATGTCATCAGTATGGTGTGAATGACATTTACAGTGTTATTCTGTTATCGAAACTGTGATAATAATTATAGCTAATTCTAAACTATTATTTACAGTAGTTCTTACGACTACAAATAATCTCATTTAACATGGAATAAAAGTTAATAATTTCTCAAAGCTATGCCGCTGGTGTTAAATTAATTTCACTGGAAACTAGGACGAAACGATAATGAGATTCTTAACTAATTCTTAACTAATACAATAATAAGTAAAATTCACATTCAAGTTTGAACTAAACTCATTTTAGTTACAAACAAAATAAAATACCGCATTTGTAAGAAACATTTTATTAAACAATAAAATGTCTACAAAACTATAAATGCCTAATATATATTAATCTCATAATGAGCAGACACAGATTTGAGAAATATTATTTCACAAAATAAAACCAAATTTTTGAATACTTATATCTTAAAATATTATAAAAATATAACCATCTATATTTACATCGACAACAACACTGGTATTGTTTTACATGTGCAAAACAATACATTAGTAAAGCAGAAAGAAAAAGAAATGTGTTTACAGACAACTGACTGTCAAATAATGTTCACAGCCCAAATTTAAAGACTTTATAAACTAAGAAAGATTCGAAGTTGATAAACAGGACGTAAATGCCTTATATGCAAGTATTGTATTTAGTTAATAAAGCCAGTGAATTTCAGGCGTCAAAGCTTATGACAATTAGTACAGAAGTCTGCTACATTAGGATAAAGGTATACTACTGACAATCGGTAATGTAATCTATGACGAAAATATTCGTACACAAGTTATTGAATGTACATATTCTGTTAAGAACATTGCACTAGTTTATCACATATTTATACAAAGATCAAAAAGATTAAATGTAGTAGTCGAATGTGGTTCACCATCATTTGCGGTTTTTATAATTACGAAGTCACTATCCGTAACTATCACTGTGAACACAGAAGTCCTGTTGTTGTGGTCACAGTAGTGTTACTGGAGGCACTCCCGGCACCAGTGGTTCGGGAACGCCTTGTAATACACCTTGGTGGTAGTGATGATGGTGCATCATACCATTCATCATCTGTTGATGATGCAGCATGGTCGCGTGGTGGAGCTGTGCGTGTTGCAGCGACGCGTGATCACCTTTCTCTTTCATCACTACCTCTTCGCGTTTCTTAACCTGTTTACGTTCCTTGGCGCGCCGATTTTGAAACCATATTTTTACCTACAACCAAAGTATACTAATGTTACTAATTAGAATCCCAATGACTGTATTAAATAAATGATTATAAATTCCCTTGAAACAATATGCGTAAACGAAAGAAATGAATCTGCTTAACCCAGCAGGCAGGTAAGTAGAAGTGGAAGCTGGCAGGTCATGTAATGTGCAGTAAAGATTGTGGCTCGGGCCTAAAGCTTTTGGAGAAAATACTACAGGTCGGGAATCGTAGCGCAAGACGTGTACACTTATAGGGGATAGATGACATTTTTAAGGTTGAGGAAAAATGCTGAATGCAGGCTCCTTCCAACCGGTCTTATTGGAAATCTATAGGGAAGGCTCAACTCTAGCAGTGCACGGTCTGCAGTTGTAATATTGTTTATGAAAGGCGATAGTAACAACCTGAGCGAACATGTTTACACGGTAAGGTTAAAGTACTAATTATTTGTTATACTCAAAACTCTTTTTTGGTCAAGTGTATAACGCATTATTAAAATAAATAAATGTATTTAAAATATATTTCCTATTAATTTGAATTAAAGCGGAATCATCTTTTTTTGTCTTAACAAATAGATTATTTTTTAATAAATAATACCATTCTTTACTAAATAAGCTCACAGGCATATTGAAAAATCTATATACGATATACGATATAATGTTGTTTTAGGCATACCTGTCTCTCAGAAAGCCCGAGGCTTGCAGCTAGTTCAGCCTTGCGCCGGATAGTGATATACCGACTGTAGTGAAACTCTTTCTCCAACTCCAGCCGCTGATGATCAGTGTACACAACCCGGTATTTGTCCTTTGTGCGGGTCTTACCTTAAAAATAATATTAATATAAGTATCTAAGTAGTAATAATGTACAACGATATATTTTGATTTTAAAAAAATAACCTTTCTTAAATAAAGGTGTTTGGCATTAAAAGTAAACTATAAATGAAGTAAGAATGACATAGAAGACAAGAAAATATAATAATTCGAAAATAATATCCGATATACATATACAGGTACACTCTATCATCTTCCTGAGTATAGTAAAAGTATAATGATATAACAACTTTGATATTATTATTAGGTATTAACTTTGTTCCGCAGAGATTATATCTCGTATTTTACTTTAAGTAGTCACCGTTATAAGTTTTGAGTAACAGGCTATTTAAAATATTAAATAAAAAGAAAAATAAAAAAACTTTTTCAATATTTACTAGTTTTTTTTTTACCTTTGATAACTAAAAATTTAAGAACTGGTTGCATTGTTTAATATACTTAATATTATTAATATTATGATATACTTTTACAATATAATAGGCATAAATATATAAAACTTAAAAATAGTTATTAAAATAGAATATATTTAAGTTGTAAATATGCAAGTCTAGTTTTCTCAGTTTAAAATTAAAAATATAACCCAAAAAAGACAATCTTTTTTGATAATTGTATTAAAACCTTATTAAGAGTTCGTTTTTTGTTTAAATCATTGTAGTTAAAAATCTTCACTTCATATTTACCGTGTCACAATTGTGATACTTCTTGTGAAAATAGATAAATTAATATGTAGCCAATAACTTACATCAACTTATATATCACATGATGATCATGATCATGTCAGCTGATAGACGCCCACGAAAAACCTGGGCTTCCCCCAAATATTGCCACTTTGACCGGTTTGCGCTGCCAGCATCCAGCGTATTCTATTTAACTATTTCAATAATGTCTTTGATACAAAATTTAAATTTAAAATTTCACAAAAGGTTACAAATTTTAGACTTAGATTCCTATAAATGATTGTTATAGTGTACAAGTTATTTTGAATTCTAAATAAATAAAATTTACGGTACATTATATAAAAGAATGTCTCGAAGACTTTAAAGATGGTTGTATTTGCTAAGATAAGTTATGAAGGAGTGACGTCCCGAGGGTTCGATAAGGGTAATCCCGCGGCAAGAAGAACTGAAGCGCCGCACAAGTCGACTTACCGCGGGATTAAGCGGGGACCACACCGCGAGATGGCCGCATTCTGTCTGATATTTTATGTATGAAAATACTATTTGTAATCAATTAGTTAATATTAAAAAGTATTATAATAAACAATAATGAAGAAGTTCATTAGTTTATTTTTTTTAATAATAATTCATAAAAAACCCGTGGTGTCCAGATAGGACTTGTTTTAAAAATAAATACGGAATTAATTTTGTGTTCGTAATTTATGCAGCACTCAACCCTCCGTTTATGACCCATGATTCAACACGCATCAACTTACAAACAAAAGAAAATACATGGGATTTTTTGAACATTTCTGATTGTGTCGAAAAATGGTAATTTTTATTTACAATTTTTTATCTGCTTTGTAGATTTCTCAACGAGTAAAATTACCAAGATACGTAGATCTGTGTACATAACACTAAGACACAGCTGAGGTGTCTCCTTGTTTACTCGGAGTGTGTAAATATTCCTTATCTCGGTATTAAGAACTTCATAAATTATGTTTGTCACATGGAGGAGAATCGGCGTAGAATTAGAAGTTACGTAAACGGTGTCATGTGTGAGTACGTCTGTACTCGATGTCAAATAAAAGGTAATTTCATTTACCGCCCGTAATTCACACGCAGACGGATGATCACCCGGCTTTAACCATAGTATTAATGTCGTAAAGAATGATTGCGGAAAAAATCTATTTTTAATTTTAAGTCTTCTCTAAATAATTATTAAAATGTTCTGAAATCTAGAAAGTTAGCGTTAACTCATCTATGATTTCGAGTATTTATGTAATATAAAATGTCTTAAAATTAAAAAACATATTTTAAAGTTACTAAACAATGGACTATGCCAACCACTTTTTAGTGTAATCAAGTCTTTTTAAAACTGAATCAATATGTCCTTAATATGTTATTTATATTTATTGCTATATATATTATTACACATTTGTGAATGCAAAACACAAATTTACAGAATGATTGGTTACAAGTGTACTTACTTCCTACCTGTACAGAAAAAACACTTTCACAATTTAATTATAATTTTTTTGAAATCTTTTTAATTTGGAAAACGGTTTTTCTACTATCTATTTTATACTATATTATGATTAACATATTGTTTTTTTTTTTGTATTTTAAAGTTACAGAAACATTTTTGAGTCTATTTAAGAATAGACATAATCTTGAAAATTAATATAGCCTTCACCTTTTAATTGCAGTTTGTTTAATAATGATCTATTCAGTTGGGCAAATTTCAACAAATTAATATGCGAAGAACTTTTAGAATAATAATAAATACTGATTTAAATGCTTCTTTGATAGAATATATTCTACTTACAACATAACGTATATGTATTATCAACTTCAGAAAAAATATTTTTTATGAGTAAACAATATATAATTAGTTGTAAATCATATTACATAGTGCTGAGTAATAAATTAAGCCGTATGTTTTGGAAGTACAAAACCGTATCTAAATCAGCCACGTACCTTTTGCAAATACAGTATTTACATTAACCATACCGGTAGAGCAGGTCTGTGTATCTTTTATGATTGATGTACCTTGTTAAGCAGTCCCATTGTATTACTCTATTTGTTGTGAACATCGATATATAAACTTTTTGAGAACATACACAACTAGAAAAGATGTTCAATTTTTTTTTTGTTAAAGAATTTGTGAAATTATCTGTGTAAATAGCTTTTTTAGTAATATTATATATTTACAGAGACCATGAGATAAATAACAAGCTAAAGTAACCCAGATGGCCTAGGACAGTGAGCAGGCCACATAGCGCATAGAAAAAGTGGCTTAAGATTCTGGGGAAGAAACCACTGAACGGAAAACGTAGTGTTGGGATGTTCCCCAATAAGGTGGACAGACAACTATGTTAAGGTCTTCAGAAGACGCCAAATTTAGGCCGCTTCCAACTGGATTTAATTGGAAATCTATGGAGCAGGCTTATATTCAACAGTGGACGGCATACAGCTGAAATGATGATGATAATATAAAGATACATTAGTCATATATTAACATTCAATGGGTGTATAAATCTTAATCAAAACTTTTTTGTTCATGTATAAAAAAACAAGACTTGTTTTCTTAAGAAACTCGGTGCATTGTTTGGAAGAATAAACCGTCGAGCCCGTATATCTATTAGTAGATAAACTCTTTGGGAGTGCACGAATGACAGAAAATTATAACTTAAATAAATTTCCTGTTAGGGGAGCAAACAAAAAGCGAACTAGAAAGGCAAACAAAATATGCTCTATCTATAGGCGATGCGGTGTTTGATAGAGGGTGTTAATTTTTGTGGCAAACGTGGACAGGGATGGCTCGAGCGCTCTCACATGTTCATTCTTACAACTTAATTTTCTTAACTAATTTGTCTAATATTGAACTTGGACTTTCGTAATTCAATATCGAACCACCCATATAAAATATTTTTTCTAAAATTTCTTCTTTAAAATATAAAATTATACAACTAAGATTAAAGATCGATAAATAGATAATTGTTGAGTAAAGAAAATATTCGTGATTTAACTTCATTTTAAACAGCATAATCAATATTACATACAAACGAAGCTATAGAAGTTTCTCCTCGCTCAACAAGTATATTATATCAAACAAAATTAAAACTAATAAACTATTCGTATTAACAATAAATAAAAGCTAACCTACATGTGCGAAAGAAAATTGTTTTAAGATCCATTACGCCCTCGTTAATTTTGGCTTTTTTATTTTTTTCTTTTTCACATACTTCTTTTAGGTTTTTCACGGACTCGAATTTTTGGAATTTAAATATATTTTAAAATTATTGATTAATTTATTAGCAATAAGGCAAACCTATTTTATTTTATAAATATTTGCAAAATTTATCGAAACTAATTTTCTGTTACACAAAAACTGATCATTATGTTAAGTAAAACCTTAAATAATCTGTAGTTATGAAAAAAATAAAAATTTTGAAACAAAATCAGATTCTGTTAGTATTACATTTGCTTGTTTTCATGCATTTTTTTAATATCTGTTTAACAAAAAATTGAAAAAGGTAGTCATTTTGGTTATACACTATCATTATTGATTAACCATCATGTCACGTAAAAATCTACGAATCTTCTATCTAAAATAATTCAAACGACAATGTAGTAGCCATCTCGCTGCAGTTGACTAAATTCCGGAGACCCGTAAAGACGTAGTAGAGTGGATTGTATAATTACCACTTCATGATGTCTAATAATTCGACATCATATAATGTTTCAAAACTAAGAAGGGTCCAGAGGCTACCGTGATTTCGTTATACCTACAAACACGCACACGTCCCGAAAAATGGGTAAAAGTTTTTCAACCAATCCTGATTTGGGACACGAACACACGATAGGCAGTAAAGATTCCAAAGTCAAATTGTTTAGTAAAACACAACAGTGCTCTTGATATATGTTATTATTATTTAAGTTATTTCGGCTGGAATATCTTCATAAAGTTACACAGAATTAGTGGTGATAGAAATTATAACATTAAGTAGAGCAAAATCCTCAATGGATACTTTGTAGTCCTTTTCCAGTTGAAATTAAAATTGTAAACGGATTTTGACAACGGTCTGTTATCAAACACTGACGCGCTTACTATAATGTCATGTTCTGCATACAATTGAATACGCTGTACGCGAGCTTGAAGGTTGTAAAAATACAAAATTCCACCATAGATACAATTCGGATACTGAAACATAATTTTCTGTTGCAGAATTCCGCAAAATGACCAAGTTCGTAATGAAATCAAAAGTAATTTGTCAAAAATCAAACCACGTTTTTGTTTCGAAATGAGTTAGCAAACATTGTTTTTTCGATGTTAAAATTATAGATGTTTTCTGTTTTATGTAATTTTGACAGTAAAATTTTAAAAATAGACAACATTTTTGTGTTGTTTAGTTGACAATAAAATTATTTTTACCAGCTTTATGGTTTTGAGAGTATTTTTAGGTTTTCGTGCATTCAATTTCAAAAATGCACTGTAAATTTTAGTTTAAAGTCGAATGGTGAGGAGGGAGTAAAACGGGTAAATCATCCTCACCAGTTATCTTTTGTAAACACACCAGCTGATAAAAAGAATCCGAACATAACGCCGTCGACATCTAGCCAATCACTATATTTTCGATTGAAATTGGACGCAATAATCTTTCTAGTTTTAACAAATTTTTAACTTGAGGCTAAGTATGCAGCAAAAGGTATTACAAATATACTTTTTTTTTCTTATACAATCTTTGTAGAGGCGCACTTAACGCTTCTTTCTTCTTTTATATATACATATGTACTTACATATATAACTATATATCTGTATATATGTGTATGGATATGTATACATATATATATATATATATATATATATATATGTATATATATATATATATATATATTTACAATACACTGCTACATACATATGTTATATAAATAATTCGTTATTATATGATTATATTTATAACGATTCTTCCGCCAACAGGCCTCGAATCTCCTTTTTAAACATAGTTTACCAGTTTGCTGATTCTCTAATGCCGAGAGGAAGTTTATTCCAAAGCAGAACTCTATGGACAGGCAAAAAACAATCAATGAAGTCAATTTTGTGTGAAGGACAATTATAAAAGATTATTTGACGATCTTTGGTTTCTTTCATGGTTTGATTCAAGCAATTGCAAGCATGGAGTTATAAAGAAAGGCGGAGTGTTATACATAAGTAAGAAACAGAGAGTAGTTAAGGCACGCAAATTTCTCCGTTCGCGGATGGGTAACCATTTGAGATATAATAGACAAGCAGAGACGTGGTCATGTTTCCGTATGTTATAAAACGAATCGAATGCAGTTATTCAGAATACGGTCTAGTTTATTGAGAAGATCTACATTTAGGTCGAAATAGCATACATCATCTCGGTGATAGGGAGAATGATCGACTACACGAGTTCAGTCTTGGTCTTGATCGGAAGGAAATTCTTTAGGCGAAAGCACCGGACACCTTTTGAGAAACATAATTGACCTGCGGATGCCAGCTTGAGTTACTGTTAATTAGACATATTTCTTTTCTTTGGTCCCCGAAGAAGATTACGCGCGAAATAAAAATACAGGTAAAAATTAAGAATATGTTGAGTCACGACAAGACAATGTGTATCTTTAATTTAAGTAAATACAGCCTGTAATAAAAAAAACTAAATTTAAATAGAAAAATAAATTCAAGCCTAACATTTTTACATGATGTTACACATCATTAAGTATACAAGAAGCTAAAGCCTAAATTTTCGCGAATCAAGCGTATTTGTAAAATATTTTTCAATAATTACGTTCTAATAATATATTAATTTCCGCAAATGAAAGAAATACGTAAAAGAACCAAATAATCGGTTTATATAATAATAAATCATATTTCTGTATTTAAAAAAAAATAGAATAGAATGCACTAAATCTTGTCCGGCCCACAACATTTCCAAACTGATACTTTCTATCTATCCATTTACGAACTAATATATTCTATAAAATTTTAATAATGAATTATTGAAGACATCTATTTCTAGTGATGTGGGTGAAAGTAGAGTTCATGTTATGTGTTATTTCTCCTATCAGAGTATACAGGATGCTTTCAGTAACGGACATAGGAAAAGTGGAATCCTATTAAGAACGCTGATATTATTCAGCAGGTTCAGATGCACACCCTTTAAAATCTTTTGCAAAAACACTTAGTTTAAGACGTTCATTAAATTGATGGATTTATAATATAATATTATATATAATTTTATTAAATACTAAAGCCTCTTTTGTAAAAAAATACATATAACCGTCATAATCATCTAATCGCGCTTTAACTCAATCTTCAAAGAGGTTTGACCCAGCAGTAAAGCTCTGGGTACAGTGAGCCGCCGAGGAACTTCACCACCGCCCACAGATAAGGGACTGTATAATGTGTGGTATTTATTGCGTATGTAGAATTTAGTAATGACGTCCTGCATATATATACGCTGTTATTAGAGAAGCCAATGAACATTTTGGCGAAAGACGAGGACATATTAGCATTAATAAAGATTTTTTTGATTTGAATAGACACTATTGCCTTATTGACATTTACAAAATCCGCAGGTTTAAGGAGCCAGAGAGAACTTAGATCGAAGTTTTCCTCGGAAACCTTAGTTCCGGTCGGGCTCGGGTTACATTATGTGCAATATTATCGGAATGAATATTTATACTGCAAATAAACTTATTGAATAAAATAAAGTGATGGTGATTTTTATAACAACATAGTTCAAGTTAAAGAAATGGCCAGATAATATATTATTTATGATATAGTAGCTGTCCCCCGCCCACTACGCATTGCTCGCACTGTCTTTTCATGATGTAATTATATAAAATACAGTTACAGTGATTAATAACATGCCCTTAAAAATATTTTGGCCAAGATTTATACCAAAAAACAACCAAAGGTAAAGTTTGAAAATATGCTAGTTTTAATGAACGCCCTTTCAACCCAATCGGGAACGACTGGAATTTCGTAAAATCTGATGAACTATACTCGGTGAAAATAGTTCTATTTTTACCATATGGGCTGTTTACGTCTTCTATAGTAAAAAAATACTGTACGGATTTTAAATTCAGACTAAACTAACTCAGACACTAATTATATTTCACGTTTCGCTTTATACGCATAAGCCGTTTATTGTCGAATTTATATTTCATTTATACATATATATATATATATATATGATGTACAACTACTAGTCTACATTCATTTATTACACTTACCAGTATAAAGATGATTTATGAACATTTAACGGGCTTTGCCATATTTTGGAAGACCATAAAAATATTACACAGTATATAAAAGAAAATGTGAATACAATATGGAATTACAATGCTACCGAAACAGCAGTACCGCGCCTAAAATGTGCGCGGTGAGACGAGGGAGTGTTAGCATCTCCGATCCGTCATATATATATAATTATGGGATTGTATATATAGGTATGAAAGCTTAAAAGGGATAAATGCATAGCTCATTTATTAGCAAAAGGCTTTTAGCATGTTTTTTACACATATTTCCTATCACTACATAAAGTGATTAATCTAAAATATGTAACATTATATATAATTTTTCTATAATAATGCGACAGGCATTGCAAGCAACTTGTACGGTATGATACCGGTACTAAGTCTGCACAGGCAATAGTGAACAATAATTAATATTTAGTATTCCTGAAAGCATTGTATTTTGGGTAGCGTATACTATGTGTGTGTGTCTTTAATACAAGCTTTAAATAAATCTTACACAAAAAAAAAAACAAACATAAATATGGAATAGAAAGCGTTTCGACATTAAAACCAAATAACTTATAACAAGGCGTCAACACTAATAAAATTAAATTAATTAAAACCATAATGGTATTGAATTTATTCAAATTTTATTTATTACAGTTTACATTATTAACTGTTATTATATTTTATTAACTTATCAAATTTTATAGTTGTATTTTATGACAGTTTTATGAGTTAAATACCGTATTATATTTTGCGTTATGAAATTTTGGTTAGTGTAAAACCTTTAAACAATATAATTAATTAATCTGTGTCTATCGCAGTAAAATAAAACGCTATATCATAATGAAATTGTGTCTGTTGAACGTTGACTGTATCAGAGAAAATCGTATTGTTTTTAGTCAATATTCGTCGGATAGGACATCCACTGGACATTCGCCTCCCGGTAGACTTATAATAAGGCCGGTTTAAACCTGCCTGCATCCAAAGTCTTTTAAAGATTTAAAGAAGATCGCCTGTCCACCTTCTGAGTGTACTTGCCAGTCCGTGATATTAACTACCGAACCTTACGACCGCAGCTGTCATCTGTTAAGTCCCATTGCTACATCAAATGTCAATATGCTTAGCTATATTGGTTACTTTCGTTCGTCGACGGTGGTAGAGTATCAGCAAAAATCTCTCGTTTATTGCACATATGGGCGCCTAATAACGACTGAGTTCTAATATCCTGGTTTATTTATAGAGCCGTGATAGTAATTGCAGTTTAACAGACATCGCTTGTATCAACCGTATCTAGTGCAATATTAGCTACGATAACACGTGTACGAAGCAAATAATATGTTCGACACGATGTTAAACGCTGTTTGTAAACGGAAAACAATTAATCGGCAGTTATCGGTTATGCTCGGCGCTTTGTCGGCCTGCCGAAATCCCGCTTTCAGTAATACGCGATTATCGCGGTCGGCCGGTGATAGCGGCGCCTTTGAACGTGTTGATAGAACGGCCCGTATCGCATGTTGCCTTCTTGTAAGCTTGTAATGTATTTTTGATGGACGAGGGCGCGGCCGCTATCAACGCGGGATGATAACGTACGGAGAATCACGATCGCGATCCCGCGAACCGTTCTAAAGATTTAAGATTACATCGAGTGGCTCGATGAAGTAGGTACTTAAGCCGTAGCACTCCTCTGGGAGGGACGTTGTGTCTGAGGGTTCGCAGAGGGCGGGCTGACGAGCGACGCCGCCGCTTTATGTAACGGTTTACGTCTGTTTAGGGCCCCGGAACGACCCGATGACGCCATGCTTGTGTAAAATAATCTTCAAATCACAGTAGTATTTACTTATAAAGAAAGTGAAAATATCTTCGTATTTTGAAACAAATATTCAAATTACACTTTTACTCAAAATTAAATTATATTGCATTATTATTACTTTGAAACAATAACAAAATGATAAACGACTTTTAATTGATTACAAGCGATATTTAAATCCACATTTAGTTAAATAATACACAACAATAATGCAAAATTTAAGTTCATTATGTTTTCTATTGCATTTTATAGCAATGAACCCTTCCGACACTTCAATGTTGTCTAGGAAGTCTTTACATTTTATATTTTATAACGAGACAGGCGTAATCTTTAAGTTTTACTAAAGTTTTTCATGGTGTTGTGCGATAAACAGCAATAATCCGAGTCAGTGCTCCGAGCCGTTGGTAGCTTTATAGTATTGAATTAATACTAAGACTATGTAATAAATAGTAAGTTGCAACTCCTAATTTCTGTTAAATTTTAAAAAGCTCTCTGGGCAGTTGTTAAAAAAAGTTACTGCTATTAAGAAAAATCAACAACTGTTATGAATATCATGCCACGGCTTTATGTGCACGCATTAAAAGTTCAAACATTATTGAATCAATAACAACATTAGCGTGTAAGACGACTACTCATTGCCCAAACAGTGAACTATTAAAATCAATTGCCATATGTTGACAGCAATTGACAGCTTGACACGTACAAACCTCCATTAGTCACGACCGGCACAATAACAAACAGTCATCGGTATCTACTGTTCGCTTTTGTGTTCTCGCTCGCCAGACTCCGCGGGGCGTAACCGCAATAAGAAAGAACTTTCAACGCTTGCCTGAGCTTTCTCATTCATTCCGACATGTTGACAGGCCATTCATAAAAATAAACGAACCACTTTGTATCTCAATTTCATTGAACGAAACGCCAAACGTCAAACCGTCGCTGATTGGGGAACGAATCTGGACAAATGGAGAATTATTTCCACGAACATCCATGTCTTTATGTAAACAAGACTTGACAAATACAGACAGAAAGGTTTGTATACTCAGAGCCGACTAGGTAGGTACGATGTGGATACAGCACTATGTAAATACAAGTGTAAATACAACGCTAGATATCCCTATTGATATAACATAATGCTTTGTGTTTAGATGATGCACGACTGCTTCAAAATGTAGCTAAGTTTAATGCGAATTCCATCGGCGGAAACGTTTTTACGCATTTATCAGCCCTATTAATAAGAACCAAGAACGATTATTAAATTTTGTTATGACTTACAAAGTTTCTATTTTTTGTTACAGCAGTGACTACTGTCAAACTACTTATATTAAAAACTGTTGGTTTGACTTTGTTTTCGTATATAGGAATCGACATTGCATAACATTCGAACGTTTAAAGTTTTGCTCGTATTACCAGAAAGTTAGAAGCAAAGCGGAGCGACGATGCACTAAATAAAGACAATAGCTTGGCACAATTACATTTCTACACGCGACCGCGCGAACTTGCCGAAGATTTAAGTTGTTCGGGTCCCCGGGGCGCCGTTGGCGGTGATTGTCGCCGGGCGTAGCCCCCGTACCGGGCTGCCCGGATTAATTGCTCACACCATGCACTCGATCCCAGGGCACGCGTTAACAGTAACGCTCGACTTCAAAATAACACAAAAGTAAGTAAAGATAATTGCAACGTGCGAACTTAAATCGTTATGATGATAATTATAACAATTTAAATGCATAAAATTGATCGAATTAAATTCTGTTTTACTTACGTTACTTATATAGACCCGCAGTTCATTGTTCAAAGTAAAATAAAAATTAATTACTGATTCAACATAATACACTAAAGATAAAACATATTGTACTGTTCAAGATATAACATAAAAAATGTAAATTCTTATTACATCTAGCATAAAGCTTTGTAGGTTGATAGATGTAATAATTAATTTCAATTATTGTTATGATTATTGTTACTTATAATTTATAAAAAAAAACAATTTGTTAAAATTATAATTCCCGGAAGAGGATCACCCTAAAGGTCAAAGATTAGATATTAGATTTTCTATTACATATTTTTAAAGTATTGAGTGTCGAGAAACAATATCAACGAGTAGTGCTTTAAGTATATGATATTAACCAGTGTTATACAATAAACTTGAAAGTTTCTTTTTAAATAAGGTAACGCACATTTTAACAGATTGGCAAAGAAATTTCACACAGCATTAAGTACTATGTAGTAAAATAGAAAGAAGTATTTCATTAAGTTCTACATACAACTTCGCATTTTGTGCTTAGGTTTTCATTTAAGATGCAAATCGATACCTTAACACGAAGCCTATAAATCTTAAAAAATATTCCAGCAAACATGTTACTTCTTTGTTAATTATATTGTTTATACTTGAAGTAACATTTTTAATATTCTACGTATGACTACTACTATCAAACATTAATAACAATATTGACACTTGATCAACGGTGCAAGAAAAAAGTTATTTAAAAATTAATTCTGCATAAAAATGAAACCTAGTTTTAGTTTTTATTTGGTCACACTATATCTTGAACACGATTTTATTGATGTCATTCGTCAATTTTTAAATATAAGTTCTGTAAGATGTTGTTGGTTTGTTTAGAAAAAAAATTATGCAAAAATTTTCAAAAAATGTTATGATTACTGGAACTGCGCATTTGATATTTCGCTATAGACTTTGTAAGATTGTCAGTTCGCGACGAGATTCGAATTAATTATTGATAGGCAAGTCATAACGTCTATCAGGACGACTATTTCCTTATTACATATCTAAAGTAGTTATGGTCGCTTTTTTATCTAGATTATATTATTCCATAGTACAGGTACAATTTACTGCCATCTGTAAAAGCCGATTAAAAAATAGTCAGGTTTGCTGGTGTTAAAGGTGGGCCCCTTCATCATCAACTCAAAGCGAATCCGATTAGTGCAGCATCATAAAGTAACTCTTGTTTCTGCGATACAGCAAAGATACCTAGGGAGGTCTATCTATCCCCTGGAACGTGCCTTCGTGAGAGATCTTGACGCCACGTTTGATATTTTTAGTGAGTAGGAATCCCATATAATCTCAGCCTTCCTTCTGAAGGACAGCATGTCTTGTGCATTTCAAAAAAGATATGCGAATGATAGACATAGCCCGCAAAGTGTTAACTGTTTTTTAAGTCTCTTTCGAGAGATTAGCGTTGAACACTTAGTATTTGTTGGCGACCTTTTAATCTAATAGGTTTAAATGTACGATCTATAAGGTGATTTTCGATGAGAAAGCTCGTCCTTCGTTTCGGGATTGTTAGCGCAAGTGTTTATATTTTTTTTCTGAACACATACTTTCTGCTGACCACCCTGTTTTTGTTTAACATTTACTATCTCTAAGTAGACCAGATTAGGACAAATAAGTTTCATCTCTAAATCTTTAAAAGACGCCTCTTTGCAGTTGCATAAAAATAACCTTTGTGACGTATATTCTGTAACTTCCAATTATTCACACATACCTCACTCACCACTTGACCTCCAGGATGTCTTGGACATGTTAGCAGCTGGTATTAAGTTTAATTATAGCAGATTTAAAGGTGCATTAATTGCCAGGGCCAACGTCCAGGGGTGACTATTGCCCTAAAAGATACTTATTTTCGTCTCCAGCTTTAGATCTTGACACTTGTTCAGTGAGTCGAAGCAGCGGTATTAGGTATTTGTGATATTACTGTTACGTTATGTACTGAAAGACGTCTCTTCCAGTGGTTTCCTTGATGCATTAGTTTCAGCGCAGTCAAATCTATTTATTTGTTGTTGTTTGAAGGTTTAAACTATTGATACACTTATACACAATATAAGTCGTTATCAAAATTGGAATAGTGCGTCAATGTAACTTTGGGAGAATGTACATTTGTACCTTCTGTTGAGGCATACATAGCCGGCAGATATCTCCAGTTTTTTTAAACATTTATTATTCTTTAAATTTGAGAATTAGTCCTGAATGTATGGGGACTTAATTAAATCATTCAAACGAATTAGTGAAAATCTTACAGCTTACATATTACCATTAATACATTATTTCCTTTGTTATTACGCCGATTAAGTAATATTAGACAGCGTGCGTTAGTTCTTCGGTCAATTAATGGTCCCGCTGTAGGAAATTCCTCCTTTTTCCAATGAGACGCAAATGAACAAAGATTATTTTGTACTTCCGCCATTCACAGTTGTCCTCGCGGCTCGTACTTCGGATCGAAAGTTCTAGAACCAAAACATTAAGGCCAAAACAGTACTCTGTCTTCGTTTGCGGTGCTGGGTAAGTATATGTCATTAATTATTTGAGTAGTTTTTCCAGCGCTGACTTCACGCGTATTTAAAGATGGCGCACATTTTTTTAATGAAATGATGTTAAGACAAGAATACTTAATTTCAAAACGAAGTTGTTTAATTTGAAATAAATTTAAGAATCAATTCTTAACCAAACTTCCTGATAATTAGGTTTAAAAATGCCACCATACACTATCGATAACATTAAAGTGAAGGACTTTATGGACTATTACTACGAAATATTATTATCCGAATACCACGATGATCCTTTAGGGTAATCATATTTAAAACTTATTTCTCTCCAAAACTCTTATATCGACCTATGCAATGTGTCAATTACGTAATGAGAAAAAACGTGAACTATCACAATTGCTCATTCTCCATAGAGGATTGTAACATTGACATTGGTAGCCTGAAGACTAAGCGCTGATTATAACGATTACATCTCGGTCCCATTATCAAGTGTGTGTATGACTACAATGTTTTCAAAATTTGTCATGTGTAAGTTAAGTTTTTTTTAATATTATTCAATCAAAAATTGTGGACGTGTCTCAGCCTGATAGAAATAATAAATAAACATGTGTATATGATTTATTATCTTAATAATAAACAGCCAATGGCTGACAAAAATAAATATTCTATTTCGTACATTAAGACTTTAGTAATAATAAGTTATACTATGTATGCTGTTATTGTACACGATAGTTTGTTTGACGTCAGTTGTTTATCAACTGAGACTAAGTATTATAATTCATTTTTATTTTCTCTTTTTTCAATCTCCACTCCATCCATCATCTTTCTTCCGAAAAAAATTAATAAAAAAGCCGTCCACGAACTTAGCTTCATATCAACATATTTGGCGATACAATGTTGTCTCTATATTTAGATAGATATGCTTAGAAAAATGGAACGTTTTGAATAAACTAAATTTGGTTATTGCAAACTAATTTGCAAAACTAAAAATTGTTTACACCGCTATTTTAAATTCTAAAGAAACGAGAAGAGTAATTTATTTACTTTTTTTTAGTAATTATAAGGTGACTTTAGGTATAGATAAAAAAGTAATAAATCTTATGTACATCCTCTATCAATAAATTGTTCCAACATCCAAATATCCTTATTACATAAATTATAGTCTGATTTGAATTTGGTTTGTTCGCAATTTCATGACTTACACTACGGAACAGAAGATTCCGATCCGACTGATAATTATTTAAAAATTTGGGCACAATGTTAATCACTAGTTGCAACTTTGCGCCCGGGGATAAACACATATGAAATGGACTTTTTTTTACTTTCACTTTCTACGTTTACTTTAACAAATCAGACAAAATACAGATTCATAAAAAATATGTCATATTTTTAATTTCTTTGTCAAAAATATCTATATAATATTTTTAAGCTATAATTTAGTTTTCATTTTTTATATCTTTGTTATAATATATAATAGTAATAAATAAAATTAAAATATTTTCCTTAGCTGTCAAAATTTGATCTAAGCGGTGAACAAACTCATCTTTAGCAGCAATGTTTAATATAACAAATTTTTCAGAAATAACCCTTAAGATATTATCAGACCCTGGTATGTCCAGTCTTATATAAGTTTAATTTTCTAGAATACCAGAGATAATTCTAAATGACAAACTAAATGTTTCTTTTCACAATTATCATTCCCCCAACAATATTTAGGAGATTACGAATGTCGTAAGAAACCTATTACAATGTATTCAAAGTTGTATACTTTTACGTTTCTCTTAAGAGATCTGGCGCAACTTTTCATTTAACATTGTAGTAATACTTTTATAGGCTTCAACATTCACTACAATGCAAGAAGTTACATCTAATAACTTTACTTTTAATCATCGTAAACAAAAATGCACATCGCAATATATGCACAACACAATAAATGCATTAATAAAACTAACAAAGAAATAAAACCCAAACAAATAAAATACAAATATAATACTGCAGCACATTTTAACGATTAGTTTCGCATTTAATCACGATACTCTTTTATATGACCTTCATCAAACCTGTTCGGTTTGGAATATTTCTAACAATCGCCAAGATCAATCATAAATTATTAAAATAAATAATAATGGTAGGATGTGTAAATGCATTTATGCATTACTTTGAATTGTTTTACGCAAAATATTACCTATATCATTCACGAGTCCTATTTTAAGGTTATTGAATATAATATTAGGTTTTTTTTATCAAACCTGAAATCCCCTGCAATCAAACAATGGGGATTTTTTTATGATCTTTACTTAGTTTAACTAACTTGGATAATTTTTATATTCAGCCTCATTTTTGTATTCATCACCCACTGCAAGGCATAGATTTCCCCCAAAGATCGCAATGATGATTTTCTGGGACTTTGACAACGTAACGCGACCTGTAGTATCCGTTGAAGAATCTTTCGGTCCTAACTAGTTCACACGGACAATGTGCCCCACCCATTGTTGGTTCAGACAATTTTTTGAACTACGGCGGTGACTTAGGTTGCATATCTGCCTACTCTGGCTCAATCTAGCAGCGAAGCTCGGAGTATAGCGCTATGCAATGATCTCTGAGTGATTCTAAGCCTTTTCATAAGGTCTATCATAAACAACCGCGTCTCTCTTTTTCGATAATATTCTCATTTTTACTTAATTTCCATTAAAATTATACACTTATCGTAAATGATCATTACAGGGGTTGGTTTCTATAATTTGGTAATTAGCTTATGTATTTTACTCATACACACGAGTGCCCCATTGAGTTAAATACATAATAATACAATTATATACAGTTACATATATATAATATACATTATGTTCGGTGACCTCTTCTTTTCTTATTTTGGAAATTCAGGACACGTGGATCCCGGTATTTAAACTATAATTGATAAAACAAATGGGCAACAAGTTTAAATCTTAGGTCATGCGGATGTTTTTAAATCTTTAAATATAAAAAACCCATTGACAATTTTGAAAACAAAATTTTCACGGTTAAAAGTTATAATAGGCAAAACATGCAAAGTCAGCCTTATCCTATTTTGTGCATACTCCTCATTAAATCGAAATAGGCTTTAGTTTTGATTACATAGAATGAGAATTTTCTAATTTTTGATTATTTTGTATACGTTTGAACACAACAATTAAAATTTCTGAAATTTCAATTATATGTTATAAATCCGTTATTTACCAACAAAAAAGATTACTTTATGAAAAAAAAATGGAGTTAGTAATAAAAAAACTTAATTTAAATTATTGCTATTAAACGTCAAAAATCTTCTCTGTATTATTTACTTGTTATTTCTTTTATTATTTACTTTATTATATATGCTAAATCAAAATTTATTTGTATATTATAAAGTTATTTAATGTTAATCGCATAAAACAAATATATATAGCTAAAACAAATAATTTTGAAAAACCAATGGTGCAAATTTAGTTTAACTTATTTATTTTTAATTTAACATGCCCTATATATCCATTACCATATTAATAACGTTTTTATTATAGATTCGTTCGCTAATAGTATTAATCAATTTTGATGATTTTTTTTGCTTTACTTTGCTAATAACATTAAAACTTCAGAGAATATAGGTAATAGTTATCTAAACATGAAGTAAAATTTCAACACATCTACACATAATTCTTTTCAGTAATACTACTACGAACATATAGGAAATGTATTTATGTAAGCAAAGAAAAATATTGTAACCGCAGGTATTAGTAGAATATATCAACTTAAGAAATTATTATTATGAAAATTTTATAAATACAAAATTGAGGTTATTGAGAGAAGGAGTTAAGAATATAACGTAATTAAATAATTGTAGGTACTTGTAAAATAAAAACCTGGATTAGGTTGTGTCTGGTAATTTGGTTTTTTCATCCATTCGTAGGGCGAACGGGGCGGCGCCGGCGGGTGTGAAGGCTGCGACGGTCTCGACCCCGGCGAACCTTCTCCTGGACTTGCTAAGTCGCCTCGTGCTGGAGACGGCATTTCTCCTACTTCTCTCTCGCCAGGCTCCCGCTTTGGAAAGTGATGTGGATCCGACGGCCATTCTCCGCCGGGAGCACCGTTCCATGCGCACCACTGCTGTTCCTCGAAGTTCTGATGCTGCCAACCATACCATCCTCCTGCTCCATACTGCCCGCCCTTGCCTTGATACATGGCGAGCGAATTGACGTAATTCACCATGCTTTTTCACCGTCCGCGCATCGCACATACACTCGCCACAACACCAACGGGAGCAGATCACGATCGGGGATGCACCGCGCGAGACGTGGCGGACGCGACTGGCAATCACAGCAACAGCACGTACGCCCGCAGCGGCGGGAGGGGCGAACCCGTGGGAGGTACTAACCAATGGCTTGGAGCTCCGCCCCATCGCTGGGCCAGCCGCCGCGCCCAACGCTATCGCTTAATTTGCCTAATTACGATGAAAATAATGGACACCGCCGTAATGAACTCTACTTTAGCCCGCCTGAAAATATAAATAACTTGATAACTCACGCTTACGTTTATTTAAATACTTTTGTTTGTATGAAAATAGTTATTTTTTCCTTAAGCCTTCTTAGAGAATATATTATTTTTGACTGCAACACGGCACGCACAGCTTTAACAAATTTGAGGTGGAAGAGAGCTGAGGGCACTCAGGCTACACCTCGCTACTCACACTCAATATTGACATGCTGACATACATACACACACTAAATACTGTATGTTTTTACTGAAGGCTTCCCTAGGAATTCGACTCGAGCCGTTAAATAATTGATTTCACCGTGATAAGAGCTAATCACACTCTGACTTATACGGACATTCCATGGAGTGAATTCAACAAGGTTGCTCCAGAAGTCCGAACGGCACTATTGGTTACTATCGCGTACTATCGTTTAAACTTGTTAAAAAGTAACATAATTTATTTAATTTACTCGTTATTTATCAATAAATAGTTGAAATCATTCAATAGCAAAAGAATAGAAAAAGTAAATTTACAATATCGTAATATTCAAAATGAGAATATAAGATATCGTTAAAATAATGATACTTGTATAACACCTTTTTTAGTTCTTACTACTGCATATCACAGCAGAAATTGGATTCCATTCATGAAATATTTTATATTTAACCAGTACAAAGGTTTCTTGATTAACCGTGTGATGATCTTTTACACATATACAAACTAAAAAGTTTGAAACAGACACAAACATCTTAATTGTAAACGGCTTGTCACACATTTTCAAACTATGTTTAATGGCCACAAAAAATACAAAATGGAAAGGTAAAAGCGCTTGAAAACAAGAACAATAGTTATTTATTTCCTTACCTGGAATAACTTCTGCCAAAATGTTACGCGGCATTGTTTATATATTTTACAACCATTCGCTAATCCCATTTTAAAATGCCGACAAAGGTTTTGTCTTTTGTTTAATAACACAAGGCGTTAGACTTTATTACAAACTTTTTTTAAACTTTTATTACTGTCGTACTTAGTTATATTAAAAAAGGAAAAATAATTTTAAAATGTGTTTTGTATTTGCTGTCATAAAATAACGCGAGATAAGGCGCTCGCCCAAAGTTGTGATGCTCAGTCCGTTACAATTTTGAGTTAGACTTTCTAAATTCAAATATTTAAAAACTCCTTACTCATATCAATATTACTGAATTGGATACATCTATAGATGATTTTTTATATTTACGCGTTATATTTAGTTTTTTTAACGACTGTTTTCTTGGGTATATAAGCTACAATTACTACGCTAATTTCAAAAATTTGAGAATACACGCTTCGGCTGTACAATTATTATAATTGAAACAATATAAACACGACTAGTAAAGCGCATGTGCTCCCTCTGGCGCACTAATTATAAATTCTTAACGTGATCTCAATGACAGCTCAAGTCGATTTAAAACGCCCTTTTTACCATAATATTAATGCTTTTTTCTGAAAGCATTGATTTCAAGATAGTGTTTACCATACATAAATTGGCATCATATGAGTTATACGTTCACCACTTTAAAGCTTTTTCACCTACAGCCAACTATCTTGCATGC
The DNA here is from genome assembly GCF_028537555.1 of Battus philenor. Lineage (NCBI taxonomy): Eukaryota > Metazoa > Arthropoda > Insecta > Lepidoptera > Papilionidae > Battus > Battus philenor. Next base: position 9,457,652 of record NW_027181704.1, read on the forward strand.
ATGCTATAAGTATTGTTTATATATTGAGTATCCAACGGTCTCAATTTGAAATATTAAATTAATATGTAAAAATCGAGGCGAAGGTTAGATGGTTCATCTCATTAGCACTGGAATTTAACTACATATGACGAATTAAAACCGAAGCTATTGTACTTATGGACCACTACTTTGCCACAAATATCGGCGCACAGTAATTATCTATCCTTAGAAGGTCCATCATTAGTAAACAGATATAAAAATGTTTATTCCCGACGCATACATTATTATAAAATGTGTTTAATATTTTAAAATACTTTTTTTATGCATGTCTCACACTAAATTAGTTTAAATTTTTTATTATTTAAAATTCGTATCCCCTTTTTCTTTTTAACAAATTACTTGTCTTTTTTTCGTAGTCCTAAAATATGTAGTGCATTGCCATTATTTAAACCTACTCGTATTATAAATGCATTATTCATAATACAAGTAGGTTTAAAGCAGGCTAAGAATTTTTTTAACAAAATGAAATAATGAATTAACAAACTGCTCATTCAATTTAAAATAAACTATGTAATTTTGTAAACAGAGTGATTGGTTGCAGACGTAAAAGCTTTAAAGTGCTTTGTCAATTAATGTATGGTACTCCGTATCTAAAAATCAATCTGATCAATGAAATTTCTAAAACCAGAAATAATAAATAGTTTATTAATCATTACTACGAATTAAAATTAATTATTGTTGAAAAGTTAACGGTCTGTCGCATTCCAATAGAAAAATTAATATTTCAGAGTTAACGCTTACACACAGGGTGAGTGTAAAACTTAAAAGCCTCTACACATGCAATTACAGTTCTTATGACATTTAGATTTTACTAGAAGTACTGAAAATTATCGGACCCTATAAAATTCAGTTTCCATTTTAAACACAAGAATTTTAAAATGAAATTTAAAACAAACATTGTATTCCACAATTGTTAAATAGGTTTTAAAAATAAAGTAACCTATATAGTGCAAAACCATTTACTCCACTGGGCACGGCGGCGTACGAAAAACGGAGATCGGAAAGGAGTATTAGTATACTATATATATTGATAGTATACCAATCATTATATTTATAATATGTATTAAACCTTATTTATTATAAGTATATATGTTATGTACGTATGTATGTATGTTTAAGTATGTATATCTATGTATGTTCATGTTCGTTTGTTTGTAAATATGTATTTTTTGTACACGTAAACTACCCATTATTAGTACTTTTAACTTTTTCATACTATGGTTGTCTGTAAGAGATTGTTGAAAACCTTGTGTGAAAAGACCGCCCATTGTACTTTTTTGTATATTATTGTAAAACTTATTAAATGTATCTTAACTTGTACAATAAAGAATATTAAATAAATAAATTAATTAAATAAACTAATCTAAATGTTGTATAGATATCATAACACACAATAAGTATTGTAACTAAATTTATTTCTATGTCATGCACTTAAATTTAATGTTTTACATTTAATTAAAACTATATCCAAAATGATTAATAATTTTAATTTAAGTTATTAATAAAGATATCGTGATTAGTAAATAAAAAGGGAATATTTCATATATACGTATGTATAGTAATAGATTTATTATATTTCTTGTACTGGTATTGGTACGTACAAGAACACACCCGCTTAACGAGTCATTGAGAGGTGTGTGATCGGAATTTTACTGTGAAATGACATCAGGAATGAGGAGATTCGTTGACAAACGAAAATACATGATATAACCCAGATTGGCAAGTTAAAGAGACAATGAATAGGCCACAAAGCGTTCGGAACTAACAGCCGCTGGTTTTACAACATAACACAGACAGGCTCGTTTGTGCTTCAAACAGATATCTCTCAACTCTTCTTTAACATTGGAATTGCGTGGTATTTTTTCGATGAAAATCTTTAAAAAAGCTAAATTCTTCGCTGCCATGAAAATCGTTTTAACTTTGTCACCCATTTTCGAAACAGGCTTGTATTAATTCGATAAACTATGGTTGTTTAAAATAAAAATGTAATCAAATCTCTACTTTGTTCATTTAAAATTAATTTAAGCGTTCAAATTCAATTATGTAATAGAGATTGATTAACATAAAATAACTGCTATACATTTTAAATGTTATACACATTCTGGCTGTGTAAGCGGCATACTTTATTAGTTCTTTAAAAGAAAGCATAAATTTCGATTAAAAATTACTACTTTTTGTTAAAAAAAATTTAGTTTTATTCATAAATATTATTCCTCCCAAACAAAAAGAACAAATAATGAATAGAAAGAACAAATTAAGAGAAAGAGCTAAAATGAAAGCTGAAAGCTAAAATATTAAAATTTATATTCATCGTAAGCTTTATTCATCACTTATACTTATATTAATGATTTCGTCTTTTTGTTTTGAAATAAGATTATTTTATAATGTTCCGTAAGATTTGTCCAATCAATAGTACCTACCAATAATTTATTAAATTTCTAAATAATACTAATCGTTTACAAAAAAAAAAATAATATAAAAAAATTGTAAATAGTAAAATAAATCTTTTCAAGTTAATTGTGAACATGATGTGGTCAACTGTTTAAATAATTTTCAGAAAGATTGATTAAAAGATTTTGCTTATTAAAAACACAGTTACAAAATTAAATCACGTATAGTCAATAAACTCATAACTTTTTTTTCATTTCGATAAATAATTTGGCAAACAAAAAATTGGCAACATTGTTTAAATTAAAGCATAGTTTTTGGTTATGGTAAAGAAGACATTCCTTTTGTAAAAGGTGTGCGCGTCGGTTTCTGTCAATATTTATCTATATTAAACGTTTTATTTTAGTTGCGTGGGCTTTAATAATTACTAATATATATTAAATTTACTACATTAATTTGGTGTGACACAAATTTCAATACAAAATGTCTACTATTGAGAAACTTTATCAAAATTATGGAATTCTCGCGGATGCGAAAGATGATATCTCTAAGGTAACTTGAATATATTTCATTACTAACTATTGGTTGTTTATCGGTTATAATATGAAGTAATCTTACTTTTAGCATGAAAAGGAGTATTTGGAGATATTAGCTGCAGTAAAGGGGTCTGATAAAGAAAAACGCTTAGCGTCACAGTTCATTGCGAAATTTTTTAGTAGCTTCCCTAATCTTGCTGAACAAGCTATAGAGGCTCAATTCGATCTATGTGAAGATGATGATGTTGCTGTAAGTATAGTAGTTAATTTCACTAATGCAATTTTATAGGTTAGTCACACCTTACACTAAAATGGTTAGTTCATTTATTTATATTCAGTTTCAACATTTTTTTTAAGTATACCAATAACAATGGTTTTATGATTAAGATACTTGGTAGTTAATGAACTAGTAATGTGTCACTCAAATATTAGTTCCTCAACTTCATCCTATGCAATTTCCTAATAATTTAATTTTATTCTGTAATTAAAGCTGTTAACATTAAAAACATATACAGTTTAAAATATATGGAAACAAATTAACTGAATTAAATTTTAGCCCTTAAGAAAGACTTAAGAAATTGCATAGACATCTGAAACTTTAATCATGCGAAGATAAATATTACCTTTGAGTTACTAAATAATGAAGAAATAAATAGTGTAAGAAAATCCACACAATTTAAAGAGATTCTTTAGAACTATTTTATTCTATGATTAAATATGAAATTTAACATCAAATCGTGTCTCCATGGAGGTTTCTGTATATTTGTATTTTATATCTTAAAAAAACGTGTTGACAAAAAATTTTCACTTTTAATATTAAATTTAATAAAAGTAATAAGAATTAATAAGTATATAACATTGTACTCTAGTACAGTGCTCCATAACTGGTGTGCCATAGGTCAGGTACACGTGTGCTGCAGTAAAAATTAATAAATTGAAATTTTATAATTTTTCATTGTACATATTTTGTATTAAAGACAGTGGCATGTCACATTCACTCGTCTCTCAAATTTAGCTTCTGGTGTCCTCTGAAATTCTTGGAAAGATTTTAGTGTGCCGTAAGTAAGGAACATTGTGGAACACAGCTCAAAGATAAGAAAGGACCAATATCTAGCCACCTCCGCACATGCAGTGGTTGTCGTGCATGAAAGTGCACCTCCCGCCAGCCCGCTCGTAAATGCGCATGCGACAGACAATGCCAACTATACAACCGCCACCGTAAATTCACTCAACACGTGTTTCACCCCTCCACGGGGCATCTTCAGGAGTTGTTACACCGATTAGTGCTAAACACCGAGTGTTTGTAGTAGTTGGCATTGTCTGTCGCATGCGCATTTACGAGCGAGCTGGCGGGCGGTGCACTTTCATGCACGACAACCACTGCATGTGCGGAGGTGGCTAGATATTGGTCCTTTCTTATTTAGGATGGACTTCCGCAATGTAACGCCTGAATCCATTAAACAGCTCTAAGACTTAGCAGCAGCATCTTTTAAAGTTTATCACTAAACTCAAGAGCTCTACTATGGACGCTATAAATTTCAGTTTTTACTTAAGAACCAAAACAAAATGTTTCATTGTAACTTTTTTTTATTTAAATCATAAAGTTTGTGTTTATAAACCAAAAATTAGTTTATCTTTTCATTTTAATTGCTTCTAGTTGCGGGTAATATATTAGGGGGACCAGAAAAATTGATTGATTTTTTCCACTCCTGAAAATTTGTATACTAGATGGCAAAAATTTGTTGATAACGAACATGAATGTATTGATGATTGGAAATAATAACCTAGTAAAAACATACTCATGTGAATTTAACTTAAGAAAGTGCCATTATTTTCGGCTACCCCTAATAATAACATAAAATATGGGTGCAAAGGGTTTAGTACATGCCTTAAATGAAGTTATTTTAAAAAGTTAAAGTAACTGTTTTATTCATGAGTTATATTAATCAATAAATAATTTTCTAGATCCGTAAGCAAGCTATTAAAGATTTGCCAACAATGTGCAAAACAAACAAAGAACATACACAAAGGATTGCAGATATATTGGCTCAACTTTTACAATCTGATGATGTTACTGAAATAAATGTTGTCACAAATTCATTATTGGCTATTATAAATAGTGATCCAAAAGGAGCCTTAACAGGATTGTTCTCTCAAATACACCAGAGTACAGACAATGAAGTAACCAATGAAATAGTTAGAGAAAGATGTATAAAATTTTTGGCAACAAAGGTAAAACAACTTGGCAGAGAAATAATCAACAAAGAGGCAGAAGAATTAATTATTGTTGAATGCAAGAAAATCTTAGAGGTATGTAATGTAACAGAAACTTTTTGAATAAATTAATATTTATCTTATATATATATATTGCAAATTTCTTTTAATAAATAATACTCTTATTAATCAGCCATGTTCTATTGTTGGGCAAAAGTTCTGCCTAACTGTATTTCATTTTTTTGGTTTTAGTGTAAAAGTTTATTTTTTGCTTAACTGGTCATTTTTTAAATTATAAAATGTCTCATTAAAAAAGAGTAGGCCAATGTCAAAATTAAATCAAGTGATAAAATGTATAGTTACCAAGTTAACCCTCAAAAATATAATCAGGTGGAAAAATATTCTATGAACATAAGTTAGACACAACAAAATTGTGTTTTCAGGATGTTGTTGCAGAAGAATTTGAACACATCATGGAATTACTGACATGGTCTCGTCTAGGTAAAACACCAGCAGGAAAAAAAGAATTAGCGCAGCTTGTGGCAGCTTTGGCATTTTCAGGGGATGACTGGCACCCTGAAGATCCTGAATATGTAGACAGAGTTATACAGTGCTCACAACATGCTCTGCCCTTATTTTCTGTGAGTTTTTTTTTAATTAACTTATTCTATTTACAATATATCATATACTACATACTAGCTGTAATTTAACTTTAAACAATTAAGTTGAATTTAATCACAAAATAAACCTACTACTGGACAAAGACTATTAATTTGTAAAAGCTATCACTGAATATTAAAAAATTTGAACAGTTTGTCTTTGCTTCTTCAAATCAAATCAGGGCACATTTGGTATTTTCAGTATGTAATCAGATTGAAGAATGCCATTTTCACTAAATTTTAATTCACTTCTATCAAATCAGGTTCTTCAGTTATTCTTCTCGTGACATATGAATGAATGTTAATGTTATTTTTGTAAAATTCTGATTCTTTTCAACAGATGCAAGTAGAGTCTACTCAATTCGTGAATTTTTTTTGTGATCTAATTTTGAAGAAATGGAATGATATAAATGCGGCAGAGGGAAGTGACACAAAATTGGAATTATTAAAGATATTTGCCGAGATGACTGAATTTTGTGGAGATTTAGAAAACTTACAGAGCAAAGTAGACACAGTTTATGATGTATTAATGGTAAATACCTCAAGTTTTTTTAATTTATAATATTTAATAAAGATAAAAGAATTCATTGTTGAATCCTCTTAATTATATACATTTCTTAATTTTAACAACAAGTCTTTCTTAAAACTCCACTTTGTCATTCTTTTCTAAAGATAACTTTTTATCAGAAATGTTGTTTGATGTTAATTATTTATGTTGTATCAAAAAACAGTAACATCCTGTAATTAGAACAGAAACTTTGTTTTATTTAAATTTTTGAAATTAGGCATTAATAACAAAGGACTTTTCAATCTTTTTGTTGTTGCACATTATGAGGTTGTAAATAGTAACCAATCAAAGAATTGAGCTCTTTTGGGTACACTCAAGTTGGATTGTTGTATGCACATCAACAGGAACATTCACAGTATGTCTGCCTCAGTGCCATAAAAGTATGGTTGCCTCTGATTTCTGTGTAAGCTTAGAGGTTTCAACTAACCTGCTAAAAGTTAATTTTTCCTAACATCTTGATCGCTAAAAGTAAATATTGTCATCATAATTCCATCAAAGTTAAAAGCTCCTTTTAAAAATATATTACCATATCATACTATACCACAGCGTAAATTTTACTTACATCTGAATGTTTGTCTTTAACAGAACTACTTACCTGAAGCACCCATTGAAGTTGAAGGTGAAAAAGAGAAACCTGAAAATATAACTGGTAAAACCGAAGAAACTAAAACAGGCACAGAGCCATTGTTACAATTTTCACATGTTGAATGTGCTCTCTTTGCATTACATTCTTTGTGTCGCAAATCACCAGAAGTTCTCAGTGCTAACCCTGCCAGACTCAAGGCTCTTCGTTTAAGACTTCAGTACACAGCAAGATTGACTCAAGGATATATAAAGAAATTAAAAGAAGTGACCGAAGTAAGTCATCTTGAATAATTTTACTTCTTAATAGATGAAACACTCATTAACATCTTTCACTTTAATTTATGCTTTAATTTGTTACAAAGTAATAATGTTAATTTTTTAATATTGCTATTTCTTCCAATCTACAGAGCAAGAAAACGTCAAATGATACATCTGAAGAGAATAAATTAAAAATAGCAGCACTAAATACGACTTCTAATATCAACACTCTCATTAGAGATATATTTCGAACACCCCCCAGCTTTAAAAGCAAAGTTCAGTTGTCATTCCAGACCAAAAAGACAGAAAAAGAGGTTTGTTTATTATTAGATGTTTTTGAATATCTTTTTGTATATCTATTCTTATCATACAATTTTTAATTATTTCAGGTTAAGACTGTCACACCAAATGACAAAGATGAGACATCTGGACCAAAACGTCACCGACCTATAACTTTTGACAATGGAGACAAAAATGAATCTCCAGAAAAAAGACCTCGAAGTGGTGATAGGAATTTAAAAATGTACACACCACCATCGGGAAAGTACAGTTCACGATTAAACAATAGTGGACGATTTACTGGAAATTTTTCGGGGAGGGGAAGAGGGGGTTACGGTAGAAGGGATTTCCGTAATAACGGCGTTCCATTTAAAAGACGGAATAACTATTAAATCAAAAAAACTTTACTAAGATGCAATTTATGGAAACAACAAATAATGAAAACTGCCATATAAGAATTGACCTGTTTTCATTAAAGAATTTCTACAATATTATTGATGAATGTTTCTGTAATTTAACATCACAAGATAATAAAGAAGTATAAAATATTTACAGAATGTTGAAATATCAACATGACGAAATTTCTTATTGATATTGAAGGTATAGAGTTTAGTCTGGGTTGTTTGGAGTCTTGTTTCTTTTCAGATTCTCCAGTAGCAGTAAAAATAAGTTTAATTTCTTCAGGTATCTATTTGATGGCCGATAAGCTGTTTCCTAAATTAAGTTCTGGTCAAAGTAAGTATATTGTATTATACTTAGGTTATCCAAGGCAATCCAGAAGACTTCCAGCAGATATGCAGATGTAACGTCACCTCTCATTGCGTAAGTAATTGCTGTAGATGAAACAAGTTTTATATTTGTCAATTCAATTATATACTACTTATGGGTGTTCGAGCAGCATAAGGTTACATGTAAGTATGGTCTTTAATTATTTAATAAATGAATTCTTTTTTATAGCTTTCTCACCTACATTGGAGTATGAAGACAAAGCTGATTTCAAACTTTTTCGAAAATGGTTTCTATTTCAGATAACTAGTGTAAATTTTTTTCGTTACCAGCCAGGACTTCTCAAGAAGATTATATATTTCTCCATAATATTATTTAAATAAAAATGATTTATAGTACATATGTTTCATTGTTTTCTGATACCTTTTGAACATAAAATTATTAAATCTGAGATCAATATGATAGGTTTCTACTCAATAGATAGTAGCTATAGTGCATGCTACAGCCCACATTTCATGTAAAACAAACCTAATAAGAAGGTAGTCACTGATTTAAACCCAGGCCCACACCTAATACCTTTGTTTTAAATCACATGATACTATATAGATTTTTAATAAAGGACTCATAGGTTTTCCAAAATAGAAAAGTTCAATGGTGGACTTTTCAAAAATGTAGCAAAATTATTTATTATTACCAGCATACACAATTTATTTTAAGTATCTTAATTTATAGTTTTACTGTCTAACAAAAAATGTTTATCTCATGTTATCAACAATATTACACATTAGACGGTCTAGTTCAGAATATGAATCTACATTCGCACTATCACTAGGGCTGCAATCCATTTGTTCAAATATCTCCATAGGTACTTTAAAGTTTGTTTCAATTTCATTTTGATCTGGTAAACTTTGGAGTGCATTTTGGAGAATATCTTGAACTTTGTCAAGGTGTTTCTGAAATCTGAAATATAATTAAAAATTTTAATGGTAATACACACATTGAGATTTTATTTTAAATTTAAACACAAAAAATTATCAAGTATGAATAGATATTATTTAAAAAGTTTTATAATAATAAAATAATATGGGTCATAAAATGCTACAAATTATTCACATAGTGTAAACAACTGATTGTTGTTTGAAAATTAGCTTTCAAAATTAAATATTTCAGCCATTTTAGTCTTACAAAATGTAAGAAAACTAATCAAATTGTAAAGTTAGTTATAATATTACGGAAATTCCATAAATATTTTGTAAATTAAATAAAGAATTCTAAACAAAATCACTTTGTAATAATTACTTAGGAAAAATCATTTTTCAAAATGCTAAGCAGGTCAGTCAAATCCATATGTTTAACATTTATATTTCTATATTAATATAAAAATCCATCTCAAGATATTTTAAATAAAACCTTTTTAGTAATGTTAGATCCCATTATTAATTCTTGTTTTACATTTTATATGAATTACATATAATATAAATACCAAAGTTCCACCACTTTGGATTTAACCATTGTTAAAATCACACTAAATAGTCAAATACATATAAACCTAATCTCAAGTATCAAGTTATCATGATCAACAATTTTGCAAACTAGTTATAAATGCAACAGATGGATTATAAGAAAATTCATTTCTTAAACAATTAGTTAATAAAGCAAGCTTTATTAAAGATCATATAATCATTTGGTTTCATTTGAAAATAACAATATTGTTAACTTGAGGGTTTAGTTAGTTCTAACTCAGACTTCAATGGAATTGCTACTCAGCATAGTCCTGCATTAGACTCACAAATAGAGTCCCAAAATATATTCAGAGAAGCCCTCTCCAAAACAAAATAGCACACAAATCGGCTATGTTGAACCTAAGTTTACTTAAGCATTCAATTAATTGTCAAATTGAATAATGTTTTTTAAAAAAGCAACCTACCAATTTTAAAATTTGATTATATTCTATGTAACACTAGACACAATATTAAATTTTAATCACTGTAACAATGTTTATTTATTACAGGGACTAGTAAGTAATGTTTCTGTTGACATAATGAGTTGTACACAAATCGGCTATGTTGAACCTAAGTTTACTTAAGCATTCAATTAATTGTCAAATTGAATAATGTTTTTTAAAAAAGCAACCTACCAATTTTAAAATTTGATTATATTCTATGTAACACTAGACACAATATTAAATTTTAATCACTGTAACAATGTTTATTTATTACAGGGACTAGTAAGTAATGTTTCTGTTGACAGAATGAGTTTGTATACTAGATGGCAAAATGTTCTAATGAAAATGAATATATTGTTGATAAGAAATAAAAACTTGTTAAAGATGTAGTATGTGAATTTAACTTAAGAAAGCAACACTTTTTTCCAAGGCCCCTAATTCAGACAGCAAAACAGACAAAAAATAATATCTACTAAAATAAACAAGTGTTAGAATAATCTAACACAAATAAATAACTAAACTCTGCGAATATTATGAATCTGATTTAATAATTGTGATACCAAAACAGTGAAAAAGATTTACAGTACTATAAATAAAAAAATTAAGAAATTTCATATTTTAAACAATTTTATGGAATCCTGTTTTAAACTGGATAAACACACTTTGAACCATTTAAAATAGTTACATTAGCCTATACACACTCAACCCCAAATACAGACAGAAAATATTACCTCATTGCAGTTTCCACTCGCTGCCTTTTTTGCAGCTCCATCATCACCCGTAAGGTTTCTCTAGCTTGATGGGGTCTGAATTCATTGAGTAAATGATGAATATGAATAAATAATAGACTCAAGTCTTCGACCTTTTCTGCTCTTTTCGGTGAATCTGGACAATGAACCAATAAATCTAAAAGATCTAAAAAATTAACTAGTAACGAATGATTCAGTTTCTTTAACTCCCGTCTTCTTTCAAAATGCATAGGATATAAACGACGAAAACCCTGCAAAAACTTAACTATAAAACCACAAGCAAAGAAACATATTGTAAAAGTTAATAGTTATGTTATACTCACTTGACTTTCTAAAGATCTTATTATAGTATCGTCAGCGTTAAAAGCATGTCCAAACATTGAATAGGAATCGTGTATTGGACGCGGTGGCAGAGGTGCTCTATTTCTGCGTACGTTATCATCAGTGTAAAAGTTTATATACTGCATTGGCGGTAGTGGTAAGGAACTAACTTGAGCGGTGTCAGAAGACATTTTGTGATATTGAAGTAAATGTGTATTTGTAAATTATTTGTTGGCAATATCTTCTTGAGAACGATTTCAAATAATTAAAACATGTATGCTTTTTCTAATCTTTGTAAATTGGGTCCAAAATATTTGGTAATCAATTTTGACAAACGCGAAACATAGTTCTTGGTAAAAAAAATTGTAATGACAAAGGCAATAGACTAAGAAGTCCTCTCTGGGATATAATATTTTGCTTTTTTTTTGCTTTACTAAATAGACCGTGTGCTCTGGAATTTTGGTATCAATGTTTTTGATTAATATAATAATTGGCAAATGTAATTATCTATTTGGAATTTCAAATTATTTTTTACTTAACTGATTTATTCAACAAGTGAAGAGATTTTAAGCGTTGCATGAAAAGAACAAATTTTAAGTGACAGTTTTTAGAGAACATTTTAAAATAACGAGGAGTTCAAAAGTTCCCCTAAAATGTATGTTGATATCAATTTCAAATTTTTTCTAGAAAAGGATGTCATCGCGGAAAATCTTCCAAATTAAAAAGGTCCGACCCTGTCCACATGCAATGAACATGCTTGCGAGCATATGTTTCCAATACTAATTGTTGGACAATTCGAAATGTTATATATTATTCAAAAGGAACAGTCTGGCATATCAATCAGACTTTGTCCAACGCTTTGGCTTTTTTGTGAAAGATGATTCTCGTGTTAAAATTCCTAAAGTTGCTCCGTTAAAATGATTCATGATGTGGTGTACTTAATGGGTGCAGAAATGGCATGAAAGTCAAATTATTGCAATTGGGCGTTGAAAAACATTTGAACTTTTGTAGATCTTCCAAAAAATTTTTTATAAAAGTGAAATGTTAATATATGTCGATATTATAAGTCAATACACATTATTACCTTAAATCTTTAACTAAGTTGTAACAATAGTGATGCTATTTTTTTTAAAGTGGTCTAATATCGTAAGCTATGTTGTGTGTTATATACTTCTCAACCATTTTGTATCTAACAAAACACAATATTATTAAAAAAAATATTTTAAAAAAAATTACTAAATATTGAAGGAATTTGTCCTCGCTTAGATTAGCAACTACATATAACAGATGGCGGTGACTTTAACGAAGAAACAAGTTTACTCTGTCTGCGTTCTCAATTTTTACATATTACTCTACGGTCAGGATGTTTTATTTCATTCCTAATCTCTAATGTTATGTTGATTGTGTTTGTTGTGTTCTAAGTTTGGGTGACTAATTTATGGAATTTTAAATAAGACTTGTGTCCATATTTCTTAATATTGAATGATAATGGTTATATGCTGATTGTGACAGGTATTTGTTTTTCCATTTATTGGTTTATGTAGCCGGTCTCCTTGTGGCCGGTAGTATTATGTATTTTCCTGATTCAATTTTAGGGAAATGTTTTTGGAACAGTATAGATTAAAATACAGAACAAAATTATGGTCTTCATTGAAATTTAGTAGCATACATTACGATTTTTAATATTTTTTGTATTATGTACTTTATATTATTATATATATGATTGTTTAGTTAATGTTATATTATGTTTTTGCACAATATCGTATCAAAAAATTATTAAAATTTGAACATAAATTGGTATTAAATTGACATATTGGTTAATTTTATCAGTGTACATGTTTATAATTATCGTTATTTGAGAATAACCTTTTGTTTTTAGAAATGTCTATCAGAGACGAAGATGAAGTAATATGCCAAACATTCATGGTTAAACGATCTCAGAATAAGAAGCTTTTTACGCCTGTTAATTATAGAAAAAGATTTTTGGTTCTAACCAGGAAGGCTCTTATTTATTATGACTCTGATAATCAGGTGAGTGCTGGCCATATAATGTTTCAATATGGCAAATATTAATAAGATTTATTTAATAAAAAAGTTTTAAACGATATTTAAAATAATAGTGTATTCTGTCTTTTTTTGCTAACAAGGCTGTGTAGTAGAGCACATAAAGGTAAGAAACTAATACTAGATACTATTTTAGTTTAGGAATGTATTTATTAATTTTTAGTTCACTTTTGCAAGAGGCATTACGATTTATTGCTACAACCATAACCTCTGCTTATGAAAAGTATCTAGAAGCTAAGTCGATTAGGTAAAGAAAAGTACATTCATTCAGTGATGCAGAATAAGTTTAGCTTTTGAATGAAATCAAATTGTATAATTTTTGTTATTATAAATTATGCTGTTTGTGGAAAGGTGGTCAAAGTACCAGGTGTTTCAACATTGCCATTGATAAAAATAATGTGTACAAAAATTTTAATATATTAGGATAACTTAATAACCAATGATTGTTATTAGTTTCAAAAAGCATTTTCAGCTTCACTTAAGTTATTTATAAAAAAAAAATTGTCTGCTAAGAGGTTGAAAGAATAACAAATCCAATATTTGCATCCATCAATTGATAAACGCTAAGGATTGCTCTATCCTCATATATTGGCCTCAAACTTTTTTTTTATATAAATCTGTTGCATTTATTAATAATATTGCTTGGAATAATCTGTTTAGTTTGGGGATAAGTATGGTTGGGTCACTTGTTTTTTTAAATTATTTCTGAAGCATTTTAAAAAATTAATCAAATACTATATAAAATAATACCATAGATTAATTATGACTTTATTTTTTGTGACACAATACATATGTAAAGATTAAATAAATTAAAGGATTATCATAAATTATACTGTCAAATATGCCTCTCAAGACACAGGCTTCTGGGAATATATTTTTACTATTCCTTTTGTAAAGATGTACTTTAGAATTATTATTTAATAGCTAGTATATAATTTACGTATTAGGAAAAAATAATTGCACCTTTCATGTTATATTAGTGATAAGCTATTATTATTTTTAATAAAGTAGTTTATATTAACAGTTTTTTTTCAGTGTATTTTATAATATCATCTGAATTCATTGCAACACTTACAAATGAAACATTTTTTTTCTTATAAATGTGAAATAGCTCTAGCTAATGCTATCAATGTATGCATCTGTTATTATGGAGTTAGACTCATCGTTATTTTTTGTGTGCCACAAGTTCAGAAGTTCCTTTTGTTCAACATACCTTTACGTGTGTATGACTCATGCCCATTCCCGTGGTATCTTATAATTATTGACTGGCTACATACACGGTTCCGGATAGTTTTGACCAACAAAAAATAATGTTTAAACAAAATTAATTCTTAATTATATTTACCCGTTATCTCAGTAAGGCTTTTTATAAAAGCTTTTCTTATTTTTATGCTGTATTTGTTTCCTTAATAGTGCCACCATTACATATTTTACGTTTCCTTAAAAACATGGAGTTTCATGATTTTAAGTTATTTTTACAAAAAAGACGTTATTTATAAATCGTATAGAGTATGACCAATAAATCAACAATGAGTCGTAGTTTAATTGCTAGGGCAGGTTGTAGCTAACTCCAGGAAAATTATTTAGAATTCTAATTTACGTGTTTAAAAAATTACAGTCATTCAAAATAGTAAATGTAAGAACATGTATATACCGTGTGTCTAATAACATCTTGTATTTACATTGCTTCGAGTAATGTGTTTGTTGCAAATGTTGGATTTCACTTTACATATGCGGGCATACTGACAATTTTTGAATAAAACAATGTAAATATTTCTGTCCACGAACCGATAAACCCTGTGAAAACATTTAAGCAGAATGTTAAGTAACATTGTAATAACTTTTATTTCGAAACCAGGGCATATTGTGCTCAACTTTTATGTACTATATGACAGTCAATGTAGTCTATACTATATAAATATAAAACCCCGACATAATGCAACAATATCTACAAAACCGCTATGAAAGTTTCACAATCAAATAAACTTATAATACAATGTGTATTTGAATGTAGCTTAATCTAATAGTCTTTCTGCGAAATGGTTGCGAGTTTTATGATGATGAATGGTAATAGACGTAAAGGCTTTAAAAAGGTGTACGTATTGCTCTTTTGCTGTCAATTAATGTTTGGTACATTTAATCGAACACTCATTAGTTACGGAAATTATAAATAATGAAAAAGTTTTTATTCGAAATCCGGATTACTATATATTAAAATTAATTGTTTACTATCTATACTTGCAGTATCAACTAACAGCTATTGACCTGACGTATTCTTACAGTTTCTGAGAGATCACAGGATGATTGGGAATAGGTTAAAAAGTTTTAAAACTTCTTGCTGACAAATGAGCTATACATTCACTCATTTAAAGCTTTTACAAATATAAACAATCTCCCTGTGTAATACATCTATTAATAAGTAAAATCGATGGATTATTATAACAGTAGCATTGTACAAATAACACAAAAAGATCTAAGAACCGTGTCGCGTTTATATCATATTCTACAATGTCTTGAATGATCTTTTACAGAATTATTAATATTGTAATATACTACAGATAGATAGTTTTCGCATATCTCTGTTACTTCATGGAACCGGAAGATTTAGAATTAGTCACTCGTCGAAGCCGGTTGCGTAAACCTGTGTTATAGCAGGGTATACCGGGAAATGTAAACTGGATTAAGAAAGAGGTCAAAAAACTTCCCAAAGAAAGAGATTTAATAAATTATAATAGCGAACTTACTTCGAATTTATCGGACAATATGAAGCTACATAGAAATTAGAAGAATATCCTAATGTTATTTATACTGTTCAGAAAGAATTACATTTGCTATTTCAAATGTAAGATACGAAACTCTCGTATGTATTATAATAAACAATTATATACAATGTTTCAAACCAGTAGGTTGGCTAAAAGGATGTGACGATATTATTCGTTCTGATAAGCGTAGAGCATTTTATTCAGAGGAAAATAAACGAATTTGATAACAATATTTATAACACAAAAGTTCAATTATACAATAATCTATGATTATTTTTCGACCTTGGTTAGCTTATTAGTTAAATTCAACAAAAAATACCAAATAGTGTTGTAAGCTTTCTCGACAAATTGCATTGAATGGTGTCATCGTCATCATGTAAGCCTTTAGGTGTTCACGGCAAGGCATAGTTCTAGTCCAAAGATTGCTACGACCGGCTTTGCGAAGAGTGGCGTTTGTATAATATTTTGTGCAATTTTGTGGATACAGACAATTTTATTTGACAAGGCTTCAGAGATGCCGGGTATACAAAAATACTGAGACACATTACCGTAAAATATTTAATAATTATATATCATTACAAAATTTAATATTAAAAGTAATTTTTAAATTGTTATATCAATAATAAAAATATATCACGATTTAGAGAAACGAATTTTCAATTTGGCATTTTTTTAAAAACATTAAACGTATTGTCACGTCAAAGAGATAAAGATAATAGACCATATTAGTAAAGAGTAATAACAGACCTCGGAGGTCAGTGAACTGCAATGCCAACATCTTTAAAATAAAAAAATATAAAAGACCACTAAAAGAAGAACAAGAATAACACAATTAATATATCAAAATACAAAAAAAAATATTTCACGAATTGAAAAAAAAAAACACATTAGGGTTAGTTTCTTTGTTTTCTTTTGTGTATTGTATTTATTTTTATTATATAGTATTTATTAGTATTTTTATTATTAGAAGTGACTATTTTTAGTTCAACAGAATTCTTTTAAATGAGGAAGTATTTACTGAACTTTGCTTATCTCATCGTATTTAGATTAGAACAGACATTTAGATATCAAACACATAAAATCCTAATAATAATCCCGTTGTTAATGAAATTGTATATCTAATATGTTTATCGATCTATATATAATGTAAAAAATAATCGCTATATTTACTGCTGAACGCAAAGCTTAAGTATGGCTACAGCAATTGGGCAAATTTTTCGTATTTTAGGTGTGAGGAAAGAAAAAAATTAGGAAAATAGAAAAAATACTCTTTTTTCCGAAACAGTGCACAAAGTAAAAAACCTGTTCTTAGCTATTAAACATTTGATGTTATTTCAAACCAACAAAACTCGTGTTAGGATACAACGAAACAAAAAATATCGTGTCCCATAAAGCAATACAATGAAAGTGTAATCATCACAATATTAGTCTTAGTGTTTGACATTGAAAAAATATTTTCTTGATTGTTGTCCATTATTAAAACACGATCACAAGGTCGTCGAAATACACTGACGGTTTTTATAGAGGCCTATGTCCAATCGATGTCCTACGGCTGAAATGTTGATGAATAAGACATCAAACCAATAAAGAAAATAACTACACTCTGAAATATGTTTTATTTATTTTTTTATCGGACTATGATAGTCCAAAAACATCAAACAAGATTAGTTTATTTTTAAAATTTGCACGTATAAAATGTTATATTATGAATATTAAATACATTTGTTTGTCTGTGATGGATATATCACATCTGCATCTATAACATTTCACTTTTAGAAGTATAACAATCAGTTGCTGGTTTTTTAATTGTCTGTGTGTATTGTTTACAAATATTTTTTATTTATTTAAGAATGCTATAAACTAGATAACATTGTTATAGTTTGTATATTAGGTTTTTTTTAGTTTTAGTGCTATCGGTCTTTTATTATTTAAGTAATTAGATATTGTTTCGTTTTTTACTATACAAATTGTCGCTCGGAACAGGGAGATTGCAGTTAAAATTTTTCGTGATATTACAACTGTCGAGGTGGCTAGTTATACTACAAATTAAACGTTTCATCACTTACTTATACAATATATAGAACTAAGACTTAATTTCTTATTTAGTAAATGTTTTATGAGCACTGTAAAAGCTTTTAAAAAAGGAACCCAGATAAAGTTTAAAAAGCTTCTATTGTTAGATTTTATAAAAAAAAAGAACCTATGTGTGATAAGGATTACTGCACTGCAAATAACGGTATAAGATAGCAAACCTTGGAAATTATGTGCTCGCATCCCGGCATTTCAATGTAAAAAAAAGTATTTTATTTGATACGCAAAAATATACATATAGACCCGAAGACAATTTTTACCTGCTCTTCCAAGGCATTTACTATCCGAAAAGGTAGTGGGCTCAACAACAATAGGAGATATAATCTGTTAAATTTAGAATTAAAAAATTTCCTATATGAATCTTAAATAATTAAATTTTGTCGCTTAAAATGAGTCAAAACGTATGCAAATATGAAGTCGAAATTATGAATGGAGCAAAAAGATTCACAATTCCGCGGACTGTCACATGTGAAAAAAATGGAGGTTCAAAATTGGAGTTTACGAAAATTTATCTGCTTTCGATAATAAACAAATATAATGTTAGTTTGAGATCATCTATGAATATAGGCAGGTAATATTTCAAGAAGCTCAGTAACCGTTACTAATAAAAACTTCCATATTCCATATTCAAAACAACGCAAGGAGATTAGCAAAAAGCAACATTCTCATGTTTTTCTTATCGAAAACTTGATTCGTGGTTGCAACTTCTGGATCGCAAATTTTAAACGGAAACAGTTAAATTTTGAAAGCGGTGTTTGAGGATAAAGGTCTGAGAACCTCAGGAGTAGAGCTTCGCGCATGTGCGGTTAGGGCGTGTCTGCCGTCAGTGGCGGCGGCGCCCGACGGCAGTCTCGCACCGGCACCGGCGTTCGCCCACTGCTCTGCTAACCCGGTAATACATTTCACTATCACTATTTTAACTTGAGTTATTAAACCCGTTATACTTCAATTCTATTGAAACTCACTAATGTTGGTTGGTTTATTCGAGTAATACTATGTACACTTTGATATATCTTGATAACATTTGCGCAAAACAGTTATAGTAGTAGCAAAAAGGCACTGATTAATCTAATAAGTTTTTTCTGTATCCTTTTATTTTTTAGTATTGGTGATAATTTTTTGTTAAAGAATTCTTCACTGCACTAGTCAAAAAATGTTATCCAGCCTTTATTAATAAAATGCCATTATTCTACGATTTTGTCTAATTTAACAAATTTAGGGATGATCGGTTATAGCCGTAAAATCAAATGGGTAAATGTATTGCTTATGTGTGAGCAAAATCATTTAAAGTTTTACCCTGATGTTACATTTATTTATTTTACCTATTACAATGCGACGGGCTAATATCTTCTGGCATTATAAAGTCTGCAGGGAAAGATAGTAAACAATAATTTATTTCGATATTCAGTAATCTGTATTTTGCACATGCTTTTTCGTACTTTATTATTAAACCAATTGTTATTTTAAAAGGTGTAGCGTATATTAATGGAAGTCAAATGAGCTGTACATTCCTCCCTTTAAATCTTTTACATCTATAACAAAATGATTATCCTGTAAAAAAAATGTTATGTTGATTAATTCTAGTCTTTAATATTATTATTGTTAAAAGTCTGCAAAATTTTATACATATTTTCTTTTCAATCACTTTTTATTAATGAGTTTCTAGCAACCTAGCTAAATATCTACAGTATTTTCCGGTTTTAAAACAGGACAATTGCTTTTTACGCTGGTGTTTTGTTAAAAAAATAACGTTCGGTTGTTTAAATTGACCTATTAAAACTATGAAATAGTTTTAATTGCAGAGATGTTATACGAGTTCTTTTATAGTTGCAGTGTTGCAGTTTTTCGAATATATTTCATATCTAATTTGTAAGTTTTCTTTCTAATAATTGAATAATTTAATCTATTAAAGGTTTTTCTTAAAAAAGCAATTACAAAAGTGACGAAAAAGAGAATAAACGTTTTTATTTATAGATTTAACGTGCATTGAACTTATAGAAGCACTCCATTTAATCATAGGGTCCGCCCCCTAAGTATTACAACACGTGTGTGAAGACAAGCCACGGTTCCTATTCATGGGGTCGTGAGTAAAGATTTACAGTCTTAAAAATATACAGAATTATTAAATTAAATTGCCTTTATTTATATCCAAACTTTCAGAAATTGACTTCCTCTTCAATTAAAAACATTATTGAAAACTATAATTTTTTTTTATACAGGATCATTGGTTATAGATGTAACAGCTTTAAAGTGGTGAAAATATAGCTTATTTGGTGTTATAGCTTATGTACAGTACGCACCCTTTCTTTGAAAAAATAGGTGTTAAAGCTTTAAAGTGGTGAAAATATAGCTTATTTGGTGTTATAGCTTATGTACAGTACGCACCCTTTCTTTGAAAAAATAGGTGTTAAAGCTTTAAAGTGGTGAAAATATAGCTTATTTGGTGTTATAGCTTATGTACAGTACGCACCCTTTCTTTGAAAAAATAGGTGTAAAAGCTTTAAAGTTGACAGAGGTAAATATATTCACCCCTTTAAAGCTTTTACGCCTGTAACCAATCGCCATGTAAATCAAAATATGAGTGCCTAGCTTTCTTTTAGGTTTTAATGTAGATCTTAAAGTTTTTGTGAATTAATTCACCTTTCAGTAATTATATGCTTAATAAAAAAAAGTTTAAATCTCTGAAAGTCTATGTTACGAAGACTTTAATGAAACAAATATCATTCCCGTGCGAAGATTGGCGCTATTGTTTTAAAGTGTACGAGTTATATCAGTATAAAGTGTACCGTATTTATAATATAGTTATGTGGACATATAATTAGTAATTACGAGAAAAAAGTTTGTTTCATTATGAGTTTCATGCACAGCATGATTGGTTAGCTTATATAGCTTTAAAGGCGTAAAGTTCATTTACTATCACTTACACAGAAATAATTGAAGATAAAATAATAAGTAAAAGCATTTTCAAAATACGGATTACTATATATAACAACTGTTTACTATCGTCGTATTCCGATAGAAAAAATAAATTAATGTAAGATATGTCAGAGTGAATGGTTAGAAATAAAAGCTATACATTCACCACAATAGAACTTTTATACTAATTACCAAACATCCACAGGGTATGATATTAAAAAAGACAATTTCATAATCGTGTTTATTGAAATACATTTGAACCATTATTACATTTGATTAAAATAGATTCAACACATTTTATAAGTAAGTTAAGGTGCTTTTTAAAACGAGTGGCTGCAGTAATTGGTTGTTGAAAGCTGTCAAGCGCATGTCATAGATAGGGTAAACTTTAATTATCCTTTGATCTTTTGTAGAAAAATTAGCTTGATGTTTAAGTATTTTATATATATTACCATCTTTTCGGCATAGGAATCCTAACCCACTATCTGTTCCTTATGGTAGCAATAACTGAATCACAATTCTCTCTTTGTTACTTATGGTAGCAGTAACTATCAAATACTCATTTTTGTTGCGTGTTTCGCGTGGGTTGAATAATTTGGCCCTACAATTTGATTTCGACATTTTTAGTGTCAAACCGTGTGTATTATATCAACGATTTCTTTGGTTCTCGACTATAAATGAATTATCAATTTGTAAAACTTTGTTACATGTACGTAATCCCTATCCCTATTTATACTGTAAAACTTATTAAGTAATTTTTATTAGCTTCGATGTAGGATTTCGATCCTTTTGTAAGTCCATACTATATTAATCATTCTAAAGGCGGAAACCCCTAGCGCGATGACCGCCTGTTGTGTATGTCGCCAATTATCATGTAACTAATATTTTGTTTCTTCAATGTGTAATATAAAAATAAAATAAATAAAGTATAAATAAATTATTAAAATTTATAATCGGATAACATTTACGTTGTATAAAAATGCTAAATGCGTGACCCAAGCATAGATTCTCTCGTGGAGCAACCGTCACTACATAGACTGTTAGTCTATGCGTTTTTAATAGCCTTCCGATCCATAGTAAATTATGTAACAGTTCCAGCCAAAGCTTCTGGCTTTCATGCTTTTTTATATTCTTTAAGCTTGACGCCTTCAGATATTTTACCTTAACTAACTGAATTCATGACTCCTCGAATAAATTCCTGCCTTATTGTGGCATGGGAGATAAGTAGCCGTGGACTCGTTACCACACAGTGAAGCTAAGGTGAATGTATATGGTCGGTTCAAGGCGTAAAAGTTCGAGGTGTAGGCTCTAGGCCGTATTAAAAAGACGTGGTAAGGCAATTTCAAAGACGAGTAGGTGGACTGTGGAGCATAGGTAGAGTCACGGAGGGAGAGTATATTTGATGCTACGATGCGACGCACTCACTGCCGTCCGCTACTAAGCGGGGATGCACCGCGGTTGCGGCAATAATGGGTGATGATCATTCTTCATTCCAAACTATGGTTGGCGGCGTAGCCAAAGAAGGGATCCGCCTTAAAGGGTGAGAGCGCTTACGTGTGGATATTCGCTCTAGGACTGGATCCTTACTTCTCTGCGAAAAGAAAAAAATGTGAATTTGTGCCATCGGCCAAATAATTTGTCCATGAATAAAAAAAACATAAAAAAAATTGAAAGTGCGGTTAATAAGTATAATGACTAATTGTGAAATTAACATAATTAGTAATGGTTGATTTAACATAATTGGGGACTGACTAATTTCACAGGTATCTGATTTGAAAGCTCAATCGGATCTGTATGTCATTATTCCATTCGTTTTGGAAGAAATTAGTGTTCTAAGTACGAGGAACAAAATAATATTTAATTACATTCATAAATTTGAGTGTTTTTTATGGAGGAGTTATGGTTGTATTTAATCATATAAACAAAAAAAATGCTTTTAAATTAAGTGCAGTTATAAATAAACAAATTATCGATTTTTTTTTCAACATAGGAAAATATAACTTTGTTTAATATACAGGTTGATTGGTTAAATTTGTAAATGCTTTAAAGGTGTCAATGTATAGGAGACCATTAGTGAAAAAGCTTTGAAGCTTTTTAATTTACTTTCAATATCTCTATATAAAGTAATTAATCTAAAATATGTTACATTTTTTGTTTCTTTTAGAATGCGTCAGGCTAATAAATTCTGTCCGTATAAAGTCTGCAGGGAAACATAGTAAACAATAAAACCTATATATATATATATATATATATATATATATATATATATATATATATATATATATATATATATATATATATATATATATATATATATATATACTCGTAGATATCAATTCCAGTTTTGAAAACGTAATTATTTATTTTATAATTGTTTCGTTAATATTTCTGAAACCATTGATTGTTAGATACGGGGTACTATATGTTAATTGACAGTAAATGAGCTATATATTCACCCCTATTATGTTTGGATTTGAAAATCACTTGAGTGTTGACAAGAGCGATAGCGTAATTTCAGTTCAAATAAATTAAACAAAAATATAAAAGTTAAAAGCGTTCTCTATCTTGCGGTTTGAAGTTCCGCGCGGAGGAGGTCCAAGCTTGGAAATTTTCACATTCCGATTTTTGTTTCCGCCGCAACGAACTCAATTAGAGTTAACTGTAGCGTGAACCGTTTTTACATTGTGTCATTTTTTTCCGAACCTAACGTGTAATTTATCGCAGCGTTTGTGAATAATTTTTTAAACTTTTATTTAACCTGAGAACGTTTCTTGTTTATCACTCTATGGATATGTTTTTTTATAACTTCTTTCTTCTTTTAAACCTCAATACGAAATGAACATAACATTTTGGTCATTTGTTATTATTTGTTAGAAACTGGACATATAGGTTGATTGATTATAGTTAAAAAAGCTTAAAAAGGGGTAAATGTATCGCTCATTTGCTGTTAATTACTATATAATAAATTAATTACTATATAATAAATACTATCAAAAAATCAATGGTTTTAGAAATAATTTACTCCGTAAAGCAAATATAATAAGAAACACTACTCATTAAAATTAATTATTATTCACTATCCGTCCCTGCAGAATGTACTGACAGAAGTTATTGGCCTGTCGCATTCTAATTAAATTTTTTTTTCATAATGATGACTTCACACAAGGTTTTTAGGAATACCTGTAAAATCTTTAAAGCTTCTTGCTGACAAATGAGCTATACATTTACCCCTTTAGGCATTTCAACATATAAATAATAAATCTGTTTATTTTTACAGCTTAAAATAAGGATATATACAACTATGTAAAATTTAAGAGGAATATTTACAAAATGTTTTGTGTTGTTGCAATAAATATGCTGTGATGTTTAAGATAGTTTCAGAAAAGAGAACAATATTCTTGGGAAACGGGGACGGTAGGCATTGTTACGAGCACTGGAATGTAGCTCAAAGACAATTTTCTTAAAGTACGTCTACGTGCTTAAAAATGCCTACATCAAAATTTCTTGTGGTTTCAAACAAGATTGTAAATGTGTTGTTTCATTCCTGTATTCAAAAAAAAAGTTTTTATACTAGATAATTCAAATTTATTCGCTATTAAGGGTTTCGGAATCAACGGACAGTCTCTTTCTATTCATCTATTATTTTGTTCTGAAAATTTAGAAAAGCTTACAGAATAATAGTAAATAATAAATGTTAAAACTAAAATTGTCTCAAGTTTGCTAATAATGAACTCACACTTATACTTTATATATATAAGCATGTACCCACAGAAGCAATATATACTAAATACTAGAAAACATTTAACCGATTAAAACTTACATGTAGATATAAGAAAAGGGTTTGAGCTCAATATACTCTCGTTACTTTTACAGAGTGCATCTAAAAATAATTCCTACAATTTTACGCCTCATTGCCAAACTATTAGTGCATAATAAAGAAAATATATAAACTTCTTTGTATAAAAGGCTGATGTGTCCGCGGAACATTAATTTATTCCTTTTTTTATAGAGGCGGAAGGAACGTGGGCGCATTCCTACGGGCACCATTCATACGGTGGAGCACGCGCAGTTGGGCGAGCTCAGCAAACAAATACCAGACGAGGAAGGGGAGAAAAGCCCGTTGTATAGGTATCCTTTTCAGGTAAATAATATCATATTCCGTACTGCGAGAATATGTACATTAAATGAGGAATTGTTCATATCATAATATTTATTTAACACAATGCCTTGTCACAATCTTGTTTGTTATACCTATCTCTTCATAAAATTAGTAACTTTTGTTGGCAACTGTGTACGATATTACACACACTCCCATATAATATCTCTAATAAATTTAAGAAATTAACTAACTAAAACTAAACAAAATTGTAAAAATATTCTGTTGTAATATAAAACATTTTCAAGTGATAATAGAGCTTGCGTATGAATTGATTTCTCTACTGTATTAACACTAATCATACCATAACGGGTCAAATGACCCATTTTGAACTTTTGCATTGATAATGCACGTATTATCTTATTACTTCTCCAAATTTAACTTACTGACTTTTTCTGACTAATTAAGTCTAGTGTTCTTGTACTATTTTTATAATTTTTTGTTTTGTTTATTTTGAGTAATAACTGTCGTATATCGTTGTCTACCACATCGGGTCATTTGACCCGGAGAACATATTTTTTTGTTTTATAAGCTTATCAATACATATTGCTTATCTTATTGTATTCAGTAAACTGCAAATGTATGCAAAGACTGTAACGTAAAGTAGTTCAATCAAAATAGCTGGGAATAATTCAAGAAAATATAAAAATTTTAGATTGAAACTAGATTTTTGTGTGAAAAAGGTAGCAAAAAAAGAAAAGTTTAGTACATAGTTTTTGTTTTATTTTGATAGCTTTATTAGTGATACAGGTAACTATTTACCCATAAAATGTCGAAACGAACGAGACAGTCCAAATTCTTAGAAGATATAAATGATATTGGAGAAGAGCTTTCGAGAGAAATCAGTGAAGATGAATTTTCTGAAAACGAAGATATATTGGTTACAAACGAAAATGAGTCTGAATCTACAGATACTGACGATGAAGAGAAAAATATTGTGAATATCGGTTGTGGACGAAAAAGAAGAAGATTACTGTCAAGTTCTGAAGAAAGTGAAGCAGAAATAAATAAACAACATGTTGCATTGATGGATCTGTTTGGGAAGAAATACAAATAGGTGGCACACCTGGAAGACCACCACTTCATAACATTTTCAGGCAAGAAGTAGGCCCAACAGGATATGCTAAACGTCATATAATGAAAGGTAAAGTTAGTACTGCATTTTCATTGATAATTGACCACCGTATTATGAACCATATAAGAACATGCACAATAGAAGAAGCAAACAGAGTGTTAGGATTCGATTGGAGTTTATCTCAAAAAAAAACTTGCTGCACTTATTGCAATTTTATATGCACGAGCTGCATATGGAGCAAATAATTTGGCGAGAATCAAATGGCGAGGAAATTTACTACAAAGTCTAAGTCTTGTAGATGGCTACTCCAAGTTTATTTCAATATCCTTGATTTAGTTGGTATAAATGCTGGATTTTATACCAGCAAACGACAGCAGATAATATCTCGAGACAAGAAGAGACGAACTTGCCGACGATTTTCGAGTTGCCCGTGAACAACCAAAAGAAAAAGCAAATACTAAACGATCGTTGCCTAACCCTGTTACAGATTCTAATAAACGTAAGAGGTGTCAAATAAGATACTGCAAAGAAAATAAAACTAATAAAATTTGCTCCAATTGTAAAAAATTTGTTTGCGGGAAATGTGCGACGGAAACGCTTATGTGTAAAAAATGCGATGTATAAAAAAAACTCTTATTTTTTGCGTTTGAAATAGAAACTGTAAAAATACTATTTCATATAATTATAATACATATTTTATTATCATTATATTTTTATTTCCTTTCCAACATCCATATTTCATACATAAAAGTAGGAAACATAAATTTCGGGTCATTTGACCCGCTATGGTAAACAAGGTATCTAATAAGTGTTGGTATGATTAGTGTTAAGAATATTGTAAAAGTGACCACAAAAAACCCTTCCAAGTTTGATGTGGCCTCTTCATGGTTTAGAGCGTGTTTAGAATTTTCGTAGGTGTAAATTGAAAAATGCCATTATAGGACAGTTCAATCACATTCTAGTTTCTTTCAAATTCGACACTTTTGACAATCTGCATTTGACCTACATAAGTGGACAATTTAAATGATCACAAATGGATTACAATATAAAAGAAAAATAAACTAATTTACTTTTGGGTTTTATGGGTGGCATACTTACAATCATACAATGAGTAACCAAGATGGACGTTTTAAGAGACTTAAATTCAACCTTTTAATCGAAGCATGGAATTCTAATACTGTTCTAAACCAGTAAGGACTCTTTAAAGCACTGTACTGTGAGTGTTTGTGTCTGTAGATAAAAACGCGTTGTTCCGTACATATGTAGTCAAGGAAGACAAATCAAGTTGAATATGTAATGGAACTTCCTATACAACGGACTCTCGAGGCAATCATCGATCTTATTATACAAAATGTATGAGACAGGGAGAAGTGAACGTTAACGAGTAAATAAACTTTTTGCCTTTATACTAGTCTAAATAAAGTAGTAAATACTTCGTTTGGTCCGTGTTTGAGTTTTGATAAATTTGACGTACTAACCCCTTGTGTACAGGTCTCGTACTTGGAAAATAACACAGACTACACTCTATATCTCGTCGCTGGAGACCACAGCGAGCGACTGCGTTGGATTCACGCCATAAGAACAGGTACATAATTTACGTAAACATTAAAAAATAACAATTTAATTTAACGTGATAATCAAGCAGTTTATCGGTTGCATTGTTACAAGATTGTTAGTAAATTTTTTTAGATTTTTGAATTGTAATTTTTTTAAGAATTAAGAAAATTGAGAATCAAATCAATAATTTAATTACGTTTGTTACATTTAAATCAGATCCATATGACATATACGTTTCATAACAAAGTAATAAAAGAAATGAATATGAAAATCGTGTTTTAGTTAAATTTAATTGAATGCAAAAAGCCGCCACTATTGCTTAATTATCGCCACTATGTATTTCAATTCTTTGTTATCGACTTGTCTTCTGCCGCAAAAGGAAGTCCTTCGTTCCTTCAATTACCCGAACTTAATGACAAAGTAACCAAAATCGGACTTAATTAAAAAAAATATCACTAATTTTTAGTTGATGTAGCGAATTGAATGATGACAGGTAATGCAGTTTCAGTCACTTAAACGCTATTTTACTGTGTTTTAGTGTGAAGGACGACTTAGTTAATGATCATTATGCCAATGTTATATATCTCAAAGCGCAAACGAGATAATTAGGGCCTCATAAATTCTATATAGGATGCAGCAAGTGTGTCCGTTGTCACACTCATCACTGGAGACTGCCTCTTTATTTTTTTAATATAATATAGCATGTTATGGAATAAAGTTTTTAACTTGCCAAAGCCGTGCCATACTCTTCAAATTCTATTAGAGATGCATGGATTCATCGAGTGGGTACAGAGTTCATCGCGTTTTAGGAAGAAGTAAAGAGTACGGTTCTCGAGGTTGACAATTCGGCATAGCAAGTGTATGGAGGCCTTCTTACAATGCATAGGCGTTACAACCATATTCCTATCCTTACGTAACCTTGAATTTTATATGATCCTACTAACAATGCTTTGAAAGTCTGAAACGACCTCTTGACAGGTTTGAATACTGCAGCAGCTTATAGAAAAGCTTCGCTGTTATACCTCTCTTTCCATCCATTTTCTTTATTTTCCTCTTTTTTATAATTCACGCATTTTAGTAGATATCCTTAGGTATTACTGTCAATATAGTATTATCATGTCTATGTACTTAATTTATTTTGTTTTCACTTCATCGATTCACCTCTATTTTTCCTTTTATTCAGTAACGCATTTGACGAAGCTATCTTGTTATTAACATTTTACGTTGAATTTGCTATTTTTATAAACACAAATGTTAAAAACATGCTCCCATGCACTGTTTTTAGAACAACAGTTACGGCATTTGGAATTTTAGAAAAGCATTGTTAGTCTGCAAAAAGTTTTAAAGGAGCCTAATCGACAGCAAGACCTATGAAAAGAATAAAAAAGGAAAAAGGAATAACATAGTATCATTCACACCTTTGTTACTAACGAGAAACGTTTTTCGGCTTTAGTCAGTGTTGCTGAGGTTTATTTGCAGGCGTTTTTTTGTGCAAGGTATTATATTTTACAATTTTTTAATATTAAATATAATGATCCATGCAACTTAATTAAGTACTTACTAATTATTCATAATCTTTTACTTTATCCACATTATAAAAAAAAATCTTTTAGTTAAGACTTCGTTTAGATGCTTTCTTTTTTAAATTAAGCGTACGTAGGTTTCGACTTATTAGTGAATTTCGGTGGTGCAGTAATCTTGACGAAGATCTTAAAGATTCTGGAACAAAATAAAATGAGTACTCAGTAGTGTATATATTTTAAAACGGTGCCCATGAATAAAAATAAATTAAATATTCCACTTGTTTTCTATAAAAGCTTCAAGCTTCTTAATAACACTATAAAAATTTTCTTTTGTTAGTATCTGATAATTTAGTATTATTATGAGTCAGGAATAAAAAAAGTCAGTTTACATACAACTGATCTGTTAACAACTACAGAAAATTAATGAAAAATGATTTTCAACTGGACATTAGTCTTTAGATAGCAATATTAAAGTTTGTTTAGCATTAGTAAATATAATAAAGTGTTATTCAGATGATTCGTTCCTTTTCAATTTTAAAGATGAAAGTTTATCTAACAATTCTGGGCATCAGAATAGCAAATAACGAATATGATAATTTATTTCAAAATATATTTTCCTCACTTGCATCTACTTACATATTCTGTTAACAAACTTGGAAACAACTTCCCATATAATTCTAGAGTGAAATGTATAATTGCGTGAAACTTGTTAATTTTTTTTTCATGTTAATTTTTTAATCGTGTTGTTTAAGTTTTTGTTTTAATTTATATGCATGCGTGTTAAAATTCAAATAATTTTTTGATGCAACTGATTGTTTGTACTTCGAATACTGTTAACTTTGAAATGGAAAGAAATAGTAGTCATGATTAAATGAGGGGCCAGGGAGTGTTTAGTTTTATGTACTTTGTGAGGGAATTCACCCTTCACCAGTAAATCTGTTTAGGGAGAGGGGCTTGCGTGTTAAAGTATGTTTAAAATTTTATCTAAAGCCAAGTTGAAAATATTGTTACTGCAATATTTTAACTTGCCTTACTGCTGCATTTAACAGCGATATGAACATGTTATTTATTTAAATTCAGTTTAAGCTGGGAATTATTTTACAACTTGGTTTGAAATTTTCTATTTATATAGAATATTTATTAAATATTTTTCATTTTTTATTTTCCTTTATATCTTTAGTTAATAAAGTGGTCTAGGTGGACCAAGAAGTGTTTACAGGAGACTCCTCGAAGTCGACGAAAATAAATGTGCTTCCGACAGTGAAGAAGAATGTTAACTTGACTTCACCCAATGTTGGCAGATAATATTTTAAAAAGCTCAGCGACTGTTACTTAATAAAACTCGCATACTCCATATTCAGTACAAAGTGAATCGATATTTTCAAAGCGTCGCTGCCGTCCGCAATGCTTGCTCGGACGTGCAAAGGGACAAAACGCGACCCGGGTTGTGTGTGCTTGCAAACTATTAATTCGTGCTGGACCTCAGCCAAACTATCTAATCTTTTGGTACGCCGGAACCGGTAGATAAATAAATTTTGAATTTGGTGTTTGAGAAAAAAGTCTGAGAACCTCTAATATGGAGATTATCGTTTAATATACTTGTAGGGTTATTTGTGTTAATAATGTTAACATGTGCTGTCACCTGAGCACGTATCTGTCTCCTCTTGACGGCGAGGAAAACTTTTTGTGTTTATTTTTACAGAGACGATTTACATTTATAACCTTATCGCAATGGCAGGCGCCCACATCGCTGATGGCGTCAGATTTCAAATCAGCGTTCAAATTTTCAGAATTCGAATTAGAACGCGCGAGAATAATATAATATAATAATTTAACACTGAAGTATTGTGGCCAGTGTTGGCCAGCAATACGGAGCATGAAAGTTACATACTCAATGGGAATGTTTTTTCGCAGTGTGCGTTTCGAACTCGCGGCGTGCGAGGTACCACCCGGCGGCGTGGTTCGCGCGTCGCTGGGGCTGCTGCCAGGACGAGAGGCGCTCCGCCCCCGGGTGCACGCTCGCCACCTTCTGGCCACTGCCGGAACCTGAAATCGAGCTCATAGTGCCTTCCAGCGATACAACACGTGGGTATTCACTTTTGTTTAAGCATTAACACTATATATTTAATTATATACATACCAATTTTTTTAATTAAATATTTGGATCATCTGTACAAAGTAGGATTGTGATTAATTCTTCTGCTTGTTAAATATTCTTTTTTCACGCTGAAACATCTTTACTTTATTACTATAATAAATTTATCTTTCATGACATACCTGTCAAATATAATAATGATATTAATAAAATATTAAGAAAATTCACATTTTTACTCACTTTTTCCTGACTTGTACACCTATAACCAATCATCATGTATACTGTTGGCCTATCGGAACTCTTTATTTTAACACGAACTCGCCCTTGAGTTTGTGTCACAATAAAAGCGTATCATACCACACGCCAGAGTTCATTTGTACTGGACTATTGCGTGCTATATGCGTCCATGGGATGTGACGTGCTATAACCGTCCAGGATTTTATTTTGAGAAAAATTTACAGTGCTCTTTTGTATTTTGTTTTCATTGTGAGCAAGCAACAAAATGCAAGAAGTAGGTATATAACATTGTTGTTATATGTCTGCTATTGAAGTAACATTGGAGACAATAACTCTGATCACTTTGCGGTTGCATATTTGGTTCAGCTTACGAGTCCAATTATTTTATATTTAAACCAAATTAATTATAATGATTATACCAAATTTTTAAGTTTAGATTATAATGATTATACCAAAAGCCCGGCCTTGCTAAGAAGAGGAAGGCAAAACATTTCACCTCATAGAACCTTCCATTTCACCAACTAAAAAAGATGAGTTTCAGCTACCAGATACAAGTAGGTTGTGCAGGTTTCTGAAGCTCGGAAAATTCCGTATCTCTGTGTCTATTAAACGTAATTTGCTGTGTTCTCTTGTTGATTACAATTGACGTTGAACAAGTTTGGTATGGAAATAAATATAAATAGGTTAGAATGAAAAGCTGTTATTTATGACAGTGAGATTTCTTTTCTCTTGAAAATTATTTGAATTAGACTCATTTTAACATTGATGTGAATTGTAACTTTTTTTAATTGCGCGGTACAGATGACATTAAGCCAAGCTTTAAATTATATTATTGTGATGTTCTAATCTTAGGCAAAGCTGGCTTATGATTTATCGCCAAATATGAGTCTAATGGGACACTGGCATGAAACCAAGGTGGAAGGAGACTTATAATCATTTATAATGAGTTTAATTTCGCCCCGTTATTAGAGTTTCAATCCACAGTTTAAATATCCGCCTCATTAGAGATATGTTAAATTCTCAGTGGTTTGGATGTGAAGACCTGTGAACGTGATTGCTTACCATCTATTAAGTAGTAATTACGTAATAAGGATTTGTAAGGTGCCACAAAAATTGTTTTCTGTTCTGACCGTCTTTCTAAGCCAATACAAACAGGCCTTTTGCTAAATTTTAGAAATTTATTGTGCAATCTGTGTTCGATAAGGATCATAATGAAAATACTTTGGCTGTGAATAACCAACCGTCGATTTATAAAAGGTATAAATACCACTAAGTCCAAATAATTCATAGAGATTTATCTAGTGTAATATACTATTTGTCGCAAAATGATAACTTGTGCATTAATGTTCCTATTCGAATGCACCAAAACTAGTGTAATTCACTGGCTAATTAGGCGTACCATCTCAAGTCTTAAGGCGAATGGACACAAATGTGGACATGTATCTGTGTCGCTGTGTGCCGTTCGTTTAACATTTTTTTTTAATATAAAACACTCAATAATTTCTTTGTTAACATTATTCAGCTAAATTGGATAAGCATTTTAAGACATTTCAAGGTAGCGTAGGATTTGACAGCACTTGCGTATCTTTTCAGCGCTAAAACTGGTTTGTACTTTATTATCATATTTCAGAACGTGTATTAAAGCCGTGTTTGTTTTATCTCATGACATGTTTGACAATTAAAATGGCGACAACTTTTAAAACGAAATAAAGCCAAGGACCACTTGGTTTTGTAGTGTAGCTGTTGTATGCAAGTGTTGCGTTGATTGTTTGTTGTACAGTGATGAATTATAAGGCTTATCGATTACTTATAGTTGGTAAATCATTATCTTTTCAGCCGTAAGACGTCCTCTGCAGGACATGCTGGATAGGTGGCGGCCTGCATCTAGTTTTTTCCGAAGACCTGACCGGGGTAGTAGTAGTAGTCTAAAAGTTTGGCGGTCTTCCAATCCGGTTAAATAATTAATGTGCCCGAGTCGAGGCTCGTTGTAAATGCGTTAGCCGTATAAATGTTTTGCTCTCTACCTTCTAAAACATTGAAGATATAAATGTCCACGTAAAACATTATTCAATGAAAACTATAAGAAAGACCAAAAATTCTTTTCTCTCCTTTAATTGGACCAAGATATGGGAATGATCTTCTTCACCTTCGAATAAATAACTTTAAGCTAGTTAGTTACTTTTACTGTACGTAATATTTATCTTTTAAAAATGTGGAAAATTTTGTATATAATCGCTACTCAAATTACACTTGAATAGTGGCATAGGAATTCTACTGAAAAAGAGTTCAAAATTGATCGAAATTCATTCATGTCATTCAATCTGATTTATTCTCATAATTTTCTTACATAATTCATACTGAGTTCATAACGCCCACTAGGCATAGCTTTTCAGTACCCCTTGATCTTAATTTTTTGCCATGAAGCTATGATTCATTTAGGACATGATTTTTGTTGCCTCCTTTCTCCGGCAGCGTATTTTCGATTCCTTCGTTGTTGTTGGCAATAAATATTGTACGTGTTCATTTCGCATATCGTGTTCGAAAATACCTTAAAGATATTTTCACATATGTCCTCTGTTGAGCACACGTTGTGTTTATCTTCTATTACTTATTAATTCCCACATATTAATGTCTTTTAATTATATTGATAAATTTTATAACAACCGATGTCTATAACTACAATCTAAACTTGTAGGAAAGTGAACTTTATAGTTATTGTAATAAATGTCATCGCCAAAGTGCAATACTTTTATTCACGTTAGTTGCCTAATGACGTAAATCTTTCATCTTCTTCTTACATACGACAATATACATTAGTGAAGTGAGAAGAACTATACGCCTGCGCGTAAGCATCGAACGGTGAATGTAGGCCGCGTGCGACCATCGTTGATGCCCTCACTGCCTCGTCTCGGCCAACGTAAAGCCTCGTCCTGCGTGATACTCATTGTAAACTTTCTTTAATACAACTATATTTTTAAATAGATAATAAATTTACAACGGGTTATTCAAAAATATATACCATTAATTTTGTATATTAACGAAAAATAGATGTAAGGCGTTATATGTAATTGTTTTACGTATTTATTTTTAGAATCAAATTTGAAGTATAAACAAAATTGTTACAATTGAAGGCTTCAAACTATATAAAAATATTTTTACATAGTTTTAAGCTTTTCGAATTTAAGATGAAAAATGTAATTGTTTTATTTTGATTGCGTTAACAAAACAATGCAATTTTATAAGAAAATACATGTGTTTACAATGTTTTAATTTTTGCTTTAATTTTATTTAATGCTGAAGAGTTAAAAAGTTTATCATCAATATGTAGCGAGCCTTACTAACACAACGGTACATTGACACGCCGTTCGGCAGTCGACGGTGAAGTGTTGCGACGGACGTCCGTTCGCAGTTTCCATGTTGCAAAGCAAAGTCGACGAGACGATGGTTACCAAGAAGAAGTCAAAGATACCTTGCCTCTCTTTATCTTCGTTCCTTCCTGCATTAGAGGGTACTTAATTCGGTTGACCTTTTTTTACGAATGGCCTTGTCGCCACCGGTTGCGTTAAATCGTTTTGTTGCACTCACTTTCTTGTCTCGATCAAGTGTATGCAATGCGATCAGTTTGTGTTCAGTGATACCGTGTTTATGTTTAAAAATAGTGCTTTTGATGTTTCAATTTTGTTGATAACCATCATACTTCCTTAAGGCTGTATCCATTTCTGTGTTTACTTTATTTTCAATAATATGTTTCTTCAGTGTAAGATTCTAAATTTGTTTAATTTACGGCATTAAATAATGTTTATTTATAAAATAACAAATAAATAGTATAGTAGTGTATACAAACAGTATAGTTATATTTGTACATTAAATAAAGTTTAGTTTAAATATAAAATTAAAGATGAAAAAAAATTAAACCAAATATTTTTCGCATCGACAGATTATATTAAACTTACGTATAATCAATAAGCAGAAGGTATAAATATTTTAACATATTATATACATAGAGATAAAAAATCGCCTTAGAAAATTCGAAAGAAGTTTGCCTTTCGAGAAATCAATTCTTTATCCAATGTAATAAAAACATTTTGGCCAATTCAGACACCGTTGCAAGGATAACCTCTTTTTAACTTGATTACTTACGTGTGTTTTCGTCTTTTATGTAATTTTTACCTTATTCAATATGCCAGTTGTTTTGAGTTTATCTATGTACATGCTCCTATCTATTAATAAGAATTATTACAATATTTTAGTGGAATTTTTTGGATCTACAATAACTAATTGTCAACGGGAAAAAAATTCGTTATAAATGTATTTGTTATTATAGTTTTAAATATAAATCATTCGTTTCTTGGACCAAAATTAAAACTTTTCGGAATATTTGACGTTGCAGTAAAAGTACAATTGCTTTAATACGGCTGTAGACTTCCAAATGTGATAACTTAAACACAGTTTCTTTATTTGTACTGCCTGTTTACTTTAGCGCTGGGTGTTTTAATAAATCCATGTACGTAATATTACTCAACCATAAGTGGCTCGATCAAATTTGTAAGATCGTTTGTGTAACACTCAAACTTATCAATACATTTTTTTTTCATTTATAGTAATCTGTAAAATATAAAACAAAGTCCTGTTAGTTCAACCATATATAACTCGAGAAGCACTGGACCCATTTATGGTTTTTTTGGTTTTGAATTAATGTTCGTCCGGAGTACGATAATAAGTATTTATTAATATAAAAAAAAATAAAAGATCAGTGAAAACATAGTCAAGCATTGTAAAAATTG
Source organism: Battus philenor (assembly GCF_028537555.1). NCBI lineage: Eukaryota > Metazoa > Arthropoda > Insecta > Lepidoptera > Papilionidae > Battus > Battus philenor. Next base: position 9,494,179 of record NW_027181704.1, read on the forward strand.
AACGCTATAACTTTGTTTGCATTTGAACATCCAAAATCTGTTTCTTCATTATTATTATGCCTTGACCAACGACATGGTCAAGGTCACGGAGTGTCGCTGAATGCAGTCCAAAACCTTCCCTGGCGATGTTTAGGGGAGGCCTATGCTTTGCAGCTGACATAGTAATGATGATGATTACCAATTGCGGCACGAAGTTCGCTGAATCAGCTAGTTAGCTTATAAACACTTCAAATCATCGTTCGCAGTTTTCATATTTATCATGCTTGATAATATCGTTTAAAGAGAAGCCGGTGCGTATTAATAAAACCTTCCAATTTCCAAACACTTGCCAATAATTTTAATTTATATTGCAAGAAATGACGCGTGAATACATTTTCTATATTTAATTTATATATTAGGATAAATAGCATGAGGCATTAAATTTTAAAAATAAATTGCGGACGTTTCTAAGTGCCGAAAACAAGTCCTGTAGCTTATTGTTTCTCATAATATTTATTAAAATCACTGTAAATATCAAATTCAATTTTTAACCAATTTTTTTTTCGATGCATGTTTACATGTTGTGGTCTCCTGTAAGCGAGGAACACGACACATTGTGAATTGTAAACATTGTGATTTTCTTCTCCATGTATCACGTTTATACCTCGTTGGAAATTCTAAAATAAATAAATAAATGTTATTTTTTTATTAACTTTCACATTTGAAATACAAATACAGGATTGGTTATAGGTGTAGAAGCTTCATCAAAAAGGCTTAAAGCTTTTGTGCCTATTTCCAACCACCGGTTTATTTTTTTTAAATGGTACTGGCCAGTAACTTCTGGCAGTGCAGTGTCTAGAAATTGATATTAAAACTTAATTAATTTTAATATTTAGTAATCCGAACTGTGAAAAAGCTTTTTCTTACTATATTATCATTACTTAATTTTTATTTCTGAAACCTATCGGTGATTTTTTAAAGGGATAAGCTGCACATATATCACCCTAAACCTTTTACTTCTATAACACACTCTGTATAGCACTTAATAATTTTAACTGTTGTGGCCAGTACGAATCGTTTTTTTAAGTTATATTATATATTACGTGACTTTAGATCTAATTGCTTAATATTTTAATTATGTACATTTATTAAAAGCGTTGGTAGTGGTTTAAAATATTTATAATTGTACTAAATATTTGTTATAGCTGTGACAGCGGCCGTCACAATGCCGGGGGGAGGAGCGCCCCCACCCGGCACGCCATCCTCAAAACCAAAGGTGAGAGACAAATATTATTCTTTGTATAAACTGAAAAACTGAAAAATGATGTCTTTCTGCCTCAATGAGTAGAGCCCTAACCAGATGTACTGACTGACTGCACAGTAAAGATCGAGGGAAGTCAATGGGTCTAACGCAAGACTGGTCACTGCTGTGATCTTTTAGAGGCCTATGTCTTGCGGTGTGTGCGTCTATCGGCTGATATGATAACGATGACCACCTCAATATTTAGAAGCTATATATACATTATGCACAAGTCATTACCATAATAGAAGAATTTTTGACAAGGGATATTTCTGAAACAAAAGTGACGTATCTAAAAGTGTATGTCACGGTCCACCAAATAGATCTATTGTAGATGACTCTCAAGTCTTGTAACGTATCTAAGAATACGTAATTGGTCGTTATAAATAACAAAGTAGGTGTAATGAAATGAAATTCAAATTTAAAGTACATTTTTCGCAAAGATATTGATAAATTAATTGTAAAAAAATATAAAGTAACTCAACTTTTAGTATCGCTTTCTTCTCTCCGCATCGTTTTCCTAACCGCAGAGGGTCGCGAAGTAATGCGTGTATTATGCTGAGCGCAGTATGAAGTTTGGTATGCTGTGTCAAACGGATTTAGTTCGACCATCAGGTGAAACTACGATTTCTTGGATGTTTTGCCTTGACTTTTTCGATCACCATCCATTTGTCGAAGTTATGTCCGTCATTCCAATGTGACCGAAAAACCCCAGCACTCAGCGCCGGCAGATGATAGTAAGCCCGGTTTAAATATTTTTAAATATCGTTTAGAATGAATTCGTTGGTGAGGAATTCGGTACAAGAAATCTACAGCATCTTTCTCCAGGACCATATCTCAAAAGCATCTATATGATCTCAATCGGCCTTCGAGATCATTCATAATACACAACTAATGTTCTATTTGACTAGTTTGTTAAAACTGTTATTAAAATGTATACTTTATTTCCTTTTGAGGATTTTGTGATGACTTATTATTATTTATGTAAAATATTGGCCGACCAACCTCATACTTATCAGAGGGAACGCGACGTATTTTCTGTGATAAAAGTGTCGATACCTATAATATTCTGTTTTAGTTGATTTAGGAACTATTTACTTTTTTCCAACCGTGATAGATTTATTCTTGTCTACGTTTATATACAGATTATGTTACAGAACTAAATTGTAAATTGTTTCACACCAGACAACCATAAATTTTTCTTTTTGTCGTAAAGTACCATTTTCTTATTCTAACAAATGTTTCAATGTATGTTATTTTTCAGATAAATTTAAGTCACTAAATTTCTTTCAAATAATCTGTTCTATATTTGATTTCAGGAGAAACAGAAAACCAAAGTGGTGGTAGCTTTGTATCCGTTCAAAGCTATCGAGAACGGGGATCTTTCACTCGAAAAAGTACGTTTGAATTACATTTTAAATAATAAAAAAAAATGTTTTAATTCGATCGTGAATTTAAATTGGTTTCATTACAGGGCGCCGAATACGAAGTAGTGGATGATTCTCAAGAACATTGGTGGAAAGTTAAGGATGAACACGGGTAAGGGAAATTAATTATTTTTTTTAAATTCAAACTGCAAGGCTTAGAACTCCCCTAAAGACAACTATTTGCATTACGTTCATGTAATTTATTATTTCATCAATCATTTTTTCAAAGGGTTTGGTGCCATACATTAAATGATTGCAAATATATTCACTCTAGTTTCTCACCTATTATACTTCGCTCTGTTATGTACTGTATTTGTATATGTGTAATTTATGTATTATATCATTTAATGTATATGTTTATTAGTTATTAGATAATAAGTATCTATCGTGTGTATTTTATATGTTTTATAATATTTTTTATTACATTTACATAACAAATTACTGGTTATTTCTACACTATACGAAATTAAGTCCGCATTGAATCAAGTAAAAAGGATAAATATCGAGATGTATCTATCTTTAAAGAAATAAAAGAAATAGCGGGATCCATAAGCTTTAATTCATGATCTAAAACCTTTTCAAATAAACACCTCCGTAGTTGATAATTTTGCCTTATTTGTTTCGAAGTATACATTTACATAGAATTTTGGATTTGATGATAGGCATGAAAACAATTAATGGATCGCAGGCGATTAATTCTTTGTGATATCATCTGTTAAATCAATTTGATTGCTCGTTGTAGCCATGTTGGCTATTCCGTATTGATGCTATTAAAATAGTTTGTTGAGTGATGACATAATGTAGATTTGTTTATACTAAAAATTAGTTATCTTGTTGTCGCAGACACTGGATGCAGAACGCTCTCAATTGATTCTATCGGAAATCTTTGGGAAAGGTCTATGTCCAGTATTGGAAATCCCACGTGATATAGTTATCATATAAATATAAAATGTGCTATATTCAAGAAAATAAACAGTGCAAAGTTAAATAGTTCCAGCGGCTTCACAACATTAAGACTTTCTCTTAAGTTTTATTAAGACTGTTCAAAAAGATAACATTTAAGAGTTTTTCTAGTAGTAAAGTTATAGGTTGTCGCTTACATGACGTATTGGGTTTAACGTAGCAGAGCATTGAAGGTGCTTAGCCTACCCTTCTTATCCGTTTTTACAAACAAGATGTCAATGTAAAGAAACATCTTTAGCATTCTTTCATTCATCATTCCAATCATTCTTAAAGTCGAAACGAAATATTCGATAATGTCTCCTTATTTTCGTATACCAGGAGTTCTCATAAGACTCTTTAGTTACCATTCGTAAGTCCCAAAAAACGTATGTTAAAGTTAGTATTATTATTGTCAGCTGTAAAGAATCTGAGAATAAATAAAGTTCTTGTTAATATTACCGGTTCATTGTTGTGTGAATATAATAAAATTTAGTTGTTTTGTTACAGGTCTGTTGGTTACATTCCAAGTAATTACGTCAAAGAGAAAGAAACAATAGGTTTACAAAAGTATGAGTAAGTAATTCTTTATTTTCACTGATTTAGGTGTAAATATTTATTTCAAATGGATGTTTTTTTTGATTAGTTAAAAAGTTTTACCTTTGGGTTGTATAAACAATTTGGGTAATTCCAGATGGTACGTGGGAGAAATGTCACGTCAACATGCCGAGTCGTTGCTCAAACAAGAGGATAAGGAGGGGTGTTTCGTTGTGCGCAATTCTTCCACAAAGGGAATGTACACATTGTCACTCTATACCAAAGTGTTAGTATCTTGTTTGACAAACTATTAAAAGATCAAAAGAGATCAATTAAAAAAAAATTGGTTACATTTTACCCGATTTGGGGTATTTATATAGTGTTATATATAGAATACTCTAGATAGTAATTATGTGAACGATGTTTATTTATTTAATTAGATTAGCGAGTATTTCTTCTTTATATTTTTGTAAAAATAAATATTTAAACCACATACAATTAAAAGATTAATTTTTGTCGTTTCCAGTATCCACCCGCAAACAAAGCACTACCACATAAAGCAGAAAGAGAGCGGCGAGTATTACCTGTCGGACAAGCACTGCTGCGCGAGCATACCAGAGCTGATCAACTACCACAAGCACAACAGCGGCGGCCTGTGCTCACGGCTCAAGGCCACGCCCTGCGACCGCCCGCCGGCCACCGCCGGGCTCTCTCACGGTACCTACCTCTGTATTTTGACTTCCCGCTTAGCGGTGTATACTTACAACTGCCAACACGCCCAGTTTATAAAAGGGGCATCTTGACACTGCCGATACTTGACATATAAAGTCAATGATATAGTAAGCGGACGCTATCATTCCGACGCCCTGCCATCCTCGGAACGAGAAATGTGCAAGAATCTACGACACGACTTTAAGACAAGCATCATATAAAATCCTCGATATATGATGTAGGATGAGAGTTGCTGGTGTTCTTTCCGTCAATTCTTCACCACTAACGTTTTCCAAAGTGGTCGTAATGTAAGTTAAACAAACCGTGGTTCGGTTTTCTCGGGCGCCTTTGTAACGAAATGCTAAACGGGTATTATCGACTAGTGAGTGACAATCGGAGTCGAGGTGAGGTCCTCTCATGGAGCGTCTGTTGTAATTCTAGCATGCAGCGGTCCTAGAGCTTCTCTAGTTAAAACAGGTAAAAGAACTCTTTAGGCTAAGCGCCATCTGCGCTCTCAAACATGAAATACACAAGGCACGTGGACTACACTTTTAATCTGTAATAAATTTTAGAAATTTAAAGAAAATAATTATTATTGCCTACGTTTTGAATTCGGCCAACGTAGTAAAACTATTAAAAATTTGGAAATGTACATGGTTAACACTTATTTCATTTTATTTAATAGAAAAAATCGAAGGTCTGATTTAATCCAAAACTCCCAGCTCCGTTTGTTTGTATTTATATGAAAACAAATTTCAATCAAAATCACTTTATAGACTATTGTCTAGTTTAATGATTACATCTCTGATAGGCATTCTGAAATTATTGTATGTTTAAAGTCTGGTGTACATACATAAACTATTATTAAACCATACAAACAATTGATGTTCGTGCGAAAATATTTAAATGTTTTAACATACTGTTACAGATAAGTGGGAGATAGATCCGAATGATCTAGTATTGCATGAGGAGTTGGGCGCGGGTCAATTTGGCGTGGTGCGCAGGGGCAAGCTGTTCGGCACGAGGGACGCGGCGGTTAAGATGATGAAAGAGGGCACCATGTCGGAAGACGATTTTATCGAAGAGGCTAAGGTTATGACGTAAGTACATTCATAAATAATCAGATTTTTGTCATTTCTTAATTTGCACCTGAGGTATTATTTATATTTTAATACGCGACGAGATCTTAATTTATATATAACTACAACTATTGTAATTTTTTATAGAAAATCACGGATGTATTACACAAACCTCGTTCTTGTCCCAATTAAGCTGATTGTTAAAATAGTTACATCAACATAAACTTTTTGATTATACATGCTTTCATTGTTTGTATGTATACCATAATGTAAATTGTATAATTTGTATGATACTAGCATAAAATAAGTATGTTTATTAATATTGTCTAAAATTCAAAATGTCTATTCAAATAGGCATTTATATGCACTTTTGTATCCTCGATTATTTTAACACTATAATAGTAAGCGTCCACCGGAGCATAATACAAATTTGCCGAGAAAACCGGTAGAAACTCAACAGTTGCTCTTTTAAACGAAATTTAACTATTTGTGATGTATAAATTATAATGTATATTCAATGTAATAACATCAACCATGTGAATGAGTCAATAAACCACGTTCCGCTCATTCCGGTGAACTAAAAACTTTTGAACGTTATAACATGATTTATTTAACAACATACTTTTAATTTAAAAATTAAGAAAAAGAAGGTCTCGAATATCTTGTGGAATTTTGTTATAAATATATACACTCACACTCATGTGGGATTTGTTAACTTTTTGAAGACGAAATATAGGCGTTACTAGTTTTTTTTTTAATTTCTTGTATTTATCATGTGACTCACTATTTTTAAATAATTTTTTTAATCATTGCGCATAAATAGTATGTAAGTAATGGAAGCCCAGCGGTACAAGACAGACTTGCGGTCGTCGGTCATGGGTTCGATTCTTGGGATACTATCTTATGTTATTCGCACTATGTGCATTAATTAGCTCACAAATAAGAGTCCAGAACATGGGTAGCAGCGTCCTCTGCGTACCATAATACGATACAGCGATCGCAAACCCACTTCCCAAGCGTGGCGATTATGGTATCTTAATTTATCTCTTACTTTATTTATAAATAGTACGTGCTGTTCCTTTTTGTAAAATAAATATACAATTCCGTAATAAAATATTGTGTTTATAATCGAAGTGGAATATTAATTTTCAGAAAATTACAACACGACAACCTCGTACAGCTGTACGGCGTGTGTTCGAAGCGTCGACCTATTTACATAGTGACCGAGTACATGTGCAACGGCTCGCTGTTCAACTACCTCCGGCGCACTTCGCCTGAACACCTGGGACCTGCGGTCTTGTTAGACATGTGTCTACAGGTACGTACACCCTGTAGTAATAATTAAATATGTATATATAGGCGTTGAAAGCAGACTAGACCCGTTCACTATGCCCCTTATAAACTATAAGCGAAGGCCTCGGGTTGGTTGGCACGCGCTTTATGTCGCCTTATACTGTATTCAAATATGTCTCGTAAGTTTATTCGATCGATTCGAATCCATCCATCCGATCATATGGTGAAAGCCAAAAAGTCATGACCTATACATATGCATTCCAAATCACACAAGAAAGAATAAACAAATTAATTTTCCAATAATCCAATATTCGAGTGGTTTACTGTACAAGTATTTTTAAATTAGTGTTATAATTATACAGAAACAATATAACGATAAATTCTCCTACACGCATTACACTTGTAATATTATTATAAAAGCTTTTAAAATGTCATTGAATATTATATGTTAACTTTCCACAGATTAATAAACTATGCATGGAAGTTACTTTAACAGTTAAGTGATTAAATCTTAAAAGTCTTAAATTAACACCTATGTTTTACAATTTCCAGGTTTGCAAAGGAATGGCATATTTAGAAAGACATAACTATATACATCGAGATCTAGCCGCGCGAAATTGCTTAGTTGGTGAAGCTAATGTTGTCAAGGTGAGTCAATATTTTCAGTAATATGGAAGGCCTCGAAAAATGTATTAAAATTTACCATTTGGATTAGGTTTCGACATCTTGCTCACATTCACTAAAAGATCAGTTATATTTACTGTACTTGGGCCATAGATGTAATGATTAAAAGAAATTAGTATTTTGGCGGTTGCTGCTCAATTCATATATTATAAACATTTTGTTTATACCCCAAAATTAAAGTTATTAATAAAAATATTTAGTGACAACTTAAGTGACAAATTAAGTGTACAATAGTTACAAGAAATAAAAATGAATTTGTAACGTCCAAATTTCATTTTGAAAAGTTAACATACTTTCAAGTGTATATATGTGTAAAAAAATTACCACGGGATATCTTAACCTTCCTTTTCTAGGTTTTATATCTAAAACTCAATGTATATCATTTAATAAATATTAATTAATCGTTTTTAGTAGATGTATGAAACTTAGTTTGGTGTGACTCATTTACACAGTTGATATAATAATGTATACATAAAGTATTATTCAATTTTATTTAATAAGAGCAACTATTACAGCACAATTATTGATTTCAATTTGCATCTAAATACCTTTTTGAATGAATAGCTAATATTTTCCATAAATAAATTTAGTAACCACTTACGAAGTTACACATATCTGTAAATATTGGCATATACTTATGTGTACAAAATATCAATTGGCATATTGAATGCCTTGGAAATTATAACGATATTACTGCTAATTAAAAGAAGTATAAATATTTCAACTTATAATTAACAGGTGGCTGATTTTGGCCTGGCGCGATACGTATTAGACGACGAGTACACGAGCTCCGGTGGCACCAAGTTCCCTATCAAATGGGCGCCGCCCGAAGTCCTCAACTACATGCGTTTCTCATCTAAATCAGATGTTTGGGCCTTTGGTAAGGAATAATATACAAAAAAAAAATTACTTTTCAATGTCAAATCGGAATTTTAAGTCCAATAGTCTTATTTTGGACTTATGCAACTAAATAAATGTCCGCCTTAATCCTACTAATACATGTAAGTATCGCAGAAATCTATTTACAGTGACAGGGTTACTGACATATTAGCACTGTTAATTTCCTCTAAAAATAACACTTTTATTTTTATTTAATTTATTTAGATAAAAAGAAATAAGATATTTGTCAATAAAATCATATTTTTATGTAATAAATACTGTATGCTATGCTCCACTTGTACAAGACTATTGTTCTTTACATTTTTCTTCTTTAAAGTTTACTTTCGTTATTTAAATTTGTATTGATAATGATGTACTTCATAATTGGCGGCGTAGTTGATCTTTAAATGTCCATATTTTGTTATGGTTGTATACATGTGACAGCTGAGAAGGACCTCGAAGAAATAAATAAAGAAAATTTACAAGTAAAGGCACATTAACAACGCTGACACAAACTTTTACGAAAAACAGCACGCACATACAAATAAAGTGTTATTTATACCATTTATAATTCAAGAATAGCTGAACCTATTTTTAAGATTTTGGTGATTTTTAATTGTCTTCTTCTGGAATAGGATAATAAGTATAAAAATGTATATTTATCAACTAAAAAAAAAACACTAAAACATCGGTCTGGCTGTGAAAAAAATTTAACTCAAAAATCTTGGGTGAATTTGAAAATTCTAGTAATTCATTTACTGTTATATGGGAAGATGTTGAGGTTGTGCGCAACGTCTTTAGATAAATTAAGTAAAATAATAAAAGTTTATAACAAAAATACATAAAGAAGATAATAAAATACAAATGATTTAATAAAACTTATTATCTTTTTAGGTGTTTTGATGTGGGAAGTGTTTACATGTGGCAAAGTACCATATGGTCGGATGAAAAATAACGACGTAGTTGACATGGTTCAGAAAGGACAAGTACTGGAACGGCCCAAGGGATGCTTAATTGAAATTTATAATGTAAGTGAATTTTTTTTGTATTTGCTCAACTTTGATTATTTTTTAATAGCCCATTCACTTGTTACATTGCCCGGAAAGTATTGTTTTCTATGTTGACATGAAAACTATTTATTTATACTTTTTTGGTCACCTTAGACAATAACTAGACTAAAATTTTAAGTACAAGAGACAGTCTTATCGCTGGAGACGGTCCCTACCAGACAACCGTATGAAGCGTGTAAAAATAGTGATAAATATTACAAAATAGTGATGTGGACAAAATTAGTAAAAGAAGTAACTAGAAGCTAGTAATATCTTTTTTATGGATTTCATTAAAATAGTTCTTTCTTTTGAAGACTGTTCTCTTATATGCAATTTTTACAATACCTCTCAGTTATCATACAATAAGTTAAAAAAGTTAATTAAACAAAAATTTCAAATTTGTTAAGAATTTGGAATTGTTCTTATTACAGTGTTAAAGTTGTTTGAGTACAAAAAAACGATTGATTTTGTTGTAAACTTTTCTCCGGACAGGATGCGTTTGTATCTATTGTAGTCAAGTTTTAAGTTGAGAGGTCTCATAATAAGGGAGCTCAAATTGATTAAAAGAGGCCATTTATAAAATCCGTTACCTGAAATTTCACTTGTCTAAATCCTTCACACCTAACATCACGCTATCTGCGAGCCCTCAGGAAATATTAAGTCTCAAAAACTTCATTGAAGTGCCCCTGTGCTTTAAAGAATAATGGATAATTATACAGTTAGGTAGTTAGTTTTAAATTTTTTAATTATTAATTATTATATTTTAAAATAAATACGTTCTTTATTGTTGAGATATTTAAGGGTTCCACAAACATTCGAAGACATCTATAATTGGTATTGCAGTGTCCTGGCGGTTATCGTTTAGTTTTCTTACTCTCCGGTCTCCCTGTGTCGCTCCATGCGATGCTTAGCGATCCCAGATAGAGCGAATGTATTTATGAACGGCCCCAAAATACAAAAAATAATGTAGTACATAGATGTAATTTAATTTTTTTTGCTTTAATTTTATAGGTGATGCGAGCATGTTGGCGCCAATCGCCCGACGAGCGGCCGTCATTCCGCGCACTCAAGGAGGAACTGAGCGTAATGCTTCGCGATTGACTGCGCCTTCTGCTGTCGCTGCTGCGGCCCCAACCACCCCCCTCTCACCGCACCGCCCTCGCACCGCAATTCCTTATCCTACCCGCTTCCCCCGCATCGCCCCCGCAAACACCTCGCGCGACTCATAGTCGCCCCTCTGCCTCCTTACCGCGCAGCCGACGGTTACACGCCTCACCCGTTTGAAACGGTTTTAAATTTTCGTCCGTTTGATAATTAGGGCTTCTTATTAAGCGATATCTTATCTGTGTGTTCAATAGTAACGCACTTTAAAACTCAATTTGCATTCAACTCTACAGAAATTCAGAGCCATAAATCAAGTTTTCTTATTCCAAGGCAACCATCAATTATATATATGTATATATTGAAAACGAATAAATACATCGCGAGAGAGAACAGATAAATCAGTATAAAAATAACATAATAATTCCTATTGTAAATTCCGATGACAATTTATCTATGAAATTTTGGAATCAAGAAAAAAGTAGCGCTTACGAATGTTATATTGTTTTACACATTCCTTACATGCCTTGTTTATAACAACGATCGAGTATTTAGATACATATTTGCGTATATTTTGTGCTGAATAATTATGGAAGCAAAAATTTAGTTACTCATAGATTGAATTAACAAAAGGTTTTTTATATCTGGAGTCCACCTAGGCAGGTGTATGTATCAGTAGTAAAGGAGTTTCCCAATTTTTTTATACATGTAGCTCTTTCCAAAATAACTTTAATTTTTAAGCTTTTTTGGAGTTAAGGTAAAAATTTATATGTATATTCAATCCTTGCACATAAATTATATTAACATCAAATGAAGTTGATCTATTTTGTTTACATTGTCTAGTCCAGGTTAACAGTTATATTAAGCAGTATTACAGTTACATTCTTCGAAAACAAAAGGCTTAGATAATTTAAATTGATTATTTGTATTATTTTAATATACATTATTGAATTTTACATGTAAGTTCCTAATTTCATTTATACCTTAATTATTTATATTTTTGTGATGCATCAAAGGTTCATTTTTGAATATACTTTGCTATTACTGGACATATAACATTTTAATATATAGATATGATTTAATGCGCCTTTGTTTATACATTTGAATTGATGTAGAATAGTTGTAAATTCATTTATTCCAAATATCATGTTTGCAAAATTAACCAATCAGAATAAATCGAAAATATTCGCCATTATGACATAAATATAAATCTCTTTAATATAATATTTAATATACCAGCACTGGAATACCAAGACGTTGTAAATATTTACCATTTTAGTTTTTATTGTATTCATATATCAATCTCCGACGCTTAAGATGAATAATTATTTTTTTCCTATTCTTATTTTCTTTTCGTTTTATTTTAGATATTGTATCATATACAATAGTTATATATAATAAAAATATTTATAAATATAATCAAATATATATATAACAATACTGATATGCAATGCAAGCAATGCAAAACTTTTACATATAGTTGTAAATAATTTTAAATTTATACATGTTTAAATACACCTTTTTAGGGTTAATTTTTTCTTAATATTATGATGAAACTTGTTTTTTCCATTTATTTTCATATGATTTATGATGTATTTTTTTAGTTATAGTTTTAATATGTTTACCAATATTTTGATTCCAAAATCTTTTTTGGAAAACAATGTACTGTATTGTGTTAACAAAGTTCCAAGTGACTTATTTAGAACATTCGCGCTCTAAATCTGCGTAGTAAATACATCACTATCCATTTACACAGATTATTTTTCGTTTTTGATAGCGTTGTTTATGTGTTATTTAACAATTTGCCCTATTGTTGCATTTTAAGACGGAAAGGACATTCCAGTGTCACCATAATTTAAAGACAACTTGTCAAATTTTATAGTGATTTATACAGATTTTAATTTTTAACAGTTTTTCTAGATTTTTTGTACAACTAGTTGTATGATATGACCTATAAGCAATATAAATGATCGATTCATAACTAATGTGTCGTAAAAAGTTTAAATATTATTATGTATTTTTGTTACAATTAAATATACTAAATTTGCAACATGAATATGCCTTTTTATAAGTAACAAATGCAGAATTGTAATATTTTTATGAATCTCAAACTTTGTTGAAGCAAATAACATATATCTGTTACATGTGACATATATTTGTTATAGGTAACAGTTTGTGCGTATACACAGTTGCAATTGGAATTGACATTTTAATGTAGACAAATACTGAGTACAATTAATTAATACTGAAGGATTGACTTAATAGCTGCCAAACTAGGACAACGAAATAGCCTTTGTATAAAAAGAATAATGAATAGCTCAATGCATTCCATCTGAGACAATAACACTCGAAATAACAACATATTGATCTGTGACAAATTTTAAACAGCTTTATGGTATAACATTAGCAAATTATTGACACAATGTTTATACTTTAAGGATTAACCTGTTTTTTATACTAGTTAGGAACTTTTTATGTAGGTAAATTTTTTTAAACGTAAACAATGCCGGTTCGTTACATATCCTATTTCAAAAAACATAATGAATAAGGTTGGAAAACTAAAGGGATTATTTTTAAGACATGTTTATTTGCTACATTTTTCACAATTATAAATACAGTTCAATAAACAATTTATGATAGATGCAAATTTTTATGAAAATTCAAAAATTATTGAAAATTTGTAACTTTAAATTTTTAACTAATGCATTTTATATCTACTCATAAATTACATATTACACTATTACATGTAGTATCAGTGGATATGTCAGTAAAATAAATTTTAGTATTAATTCCAACACATGAATTGCATTAAATTGAAATAATCGTAATAAATACATTTTATAAATTGCTTTGGCAATATTTACTCATTATTACATATCAGCTTTACCTTTTGTGCTGTACGGAACAAAATTAAAGACAAAATTCGTATTTTACCTTTAAGCAGTATTTTAAGTAATCTCAATCATTTGTTCCATTTATTACGTACGTAGATTTGTACATATAAATTAGTTTAGCTGCATAATTAATAAATAGATTTGTAGTAACCATATTACCAGGATGTAGTTTTAAAATCGTGACATTTTTTGTATTGTTTTCTTTATACACTAAGTTAGTTTTTGAGTTCCCATTTTCTTTACAGGATTCATTGTTGAATTCAACAATATTTAAATATTTTAATAATAAAATTTCTAGTATTGGAGTTGTATGTAAAATGAAGATCAACAAATAAGTAGTGAAAATTAAATAAAATTTTAGCAATGTCACAAAAACATGGCGATAGAAACATTCAAACCTAGTCACTCGTTTGTCGACGCGATCACGCACTGTATAATATTCTCATATACACGTTTTATATTTTTTCGTCCGTCAACACAAGAAGACAATTATTGTCATATTGTCCAAATCATCACGCAAAACGTCTTTTCACGGATCGTTTAATAACAATTACATGTCTTGAGCAAATGTTGCTTCGAGTCGCTGTAAGCGATATGCTTGTGATATGAGATGTTTCGTCGAGTAATATTTCTCCCGGCGGAGGCGCTCTGTGCCCCGGATCTTCAGCGACACAATTGTGCCAATAAGTTTTGCGATGACTACTTAGTATGGAATTTATGTAGATATTATTTTTAAGCACAACTCTGACTGAATATTGTGTATAATGATTTGCAGAGTAGTTCACGAAAGTTGATTTAGTGTTGATTATTTATAAAACGGTACTTTTTTAGTGTTAAGATTTTAGTTTTTATTTTTTAATATTAATATTTTTGTGATCTTCAAATATTTAGTGATAAGTGAAGTATTTATAATAATATCCAATAATTTTTATTTGGTACTTTTTACCGTATTATGTAATCAATCCTATAATACATGCTGTTATTCTTAAGTTTTTCAGTACAATAACTTTTTTGAGTGGACATGAATCGTAATTTGCATGAAAATTGTACAGCTAATAATTTGTATAACAGATTTTTTTACTAATAAGTCGAATAAATATATGAAATCAACATATAGTTTTATTTATGAATCAAATATATTAGTTTTTGATCAAAAATCCTTAGCTTATTGATAACTTTTTATTTAAAATGGTTAATGTATAAGTATAGAAAAGATAAAAAATAATATTGAATATATCTAATTATCTACACATAATCGGTTGCATTCGCTTGGATCTACACTCGCGTGCAATCGATTCAAACCTAGAAAATGTACATAGTATTTTACTATACATTTGCTTAAACTATGTACATAAAAATATATATTTTTTGGAAAACTAATCTTTCAACCATTAAAGTTGTATTTTTATTTTTAAAATCCGTTCAGTAGATTTGAAATAATTTATGATCTGAGTGGACCGAGTCCCTGTTGCAGGAATACAAATTGGGAGGCTTCTTTGGATGTAGTATCCAATTTGCTTAATATTTGGAGATCGCAACTTGCGGAGATATAATCAAGAACACGTCTGTTTAGCGACTGATAAAGGTGCATTGTCTTCGGAAGCTTTTACAGGGGGGTGCAGCTAGCTACTTCTGTATGTGAATTTCCGATGCTCTCATAAACATAACGATATTTTAAATACTACTAGGCGCATTTAAATTGTAATAAAGTCATTTTTAAGCTCAAAGGCTATGCTTTTATATATACATGTACATGTATACGTAGTTTGAGCAAAAAACTTGTAGATTTTGTAGGTTTAAGTCGGTTTAGTCCACGCGTGTGTATATAAATTCATTTACTAAAGGAATGATTATTACCAGTCCATATATTGTTCTATAGTTATGAAAAGGCGTCTGTTGGCGTAAATAATTTTACATGGTTACACAACAATTATTAAATGTTATTAAATTAATGTTGGCCACTGACTGAGTCATTTAAAACCTATTATTTTTATTTGTTTTTTACATTGACAGGTTGTGTCGCGATGCAGTTATGCATGTTCGTTTGTTCTGTCAGTCTATTGTTACGTATTATTTTACTGTTATTTAGTTTTGTAAAATAATAATTAAATTACCAACATCATTTTCATTTATTTAATCCGTTAATGTAGTCCACACGCTCGCCTACATTTTTAATATCATGTGCGAAGATGAGTTGGGATGAATTTACTGAATATACTTAATACAAAATACCTATTGACATCACGAGTCCACGTTAATAAGATTTTAAAATGTGATTACTGTAATAACTAATTTATAGATTTTTAAAGAGCATATCATGGAGTTGCCAATAATGTTCAAAACGGAGTATTGTGTTTTATGCACGGTATGCTAAACTTAATTTAATTGAGCTATTTTATCGACGAACGTTTTATTTTATATTTGCAAGAGTTGTTTCTAAACGTGGTCGTTTAAGAGAAAATTAAGTAACTTTCTGCGTTACACTTGCTGGTCCGTGGTCTCCACTCCAGAACTTTAAAGACCCAGAGACCACGTATTTTGTGCTGTTGCCTGCTTAGCGACATTTTAACTTGCTATTCCGCTGAAATAACTTATTCGTATGTAATGATATTAACATAATTCGCGTGGGAAAAAAATATTTCTCTGCATGAGTCTTTGGCTACCAATTTAAATGGTAACGTTGATACTATTTGAATCCCGAGGCCCGGCCTAACCTACATCTGAAATTAATGGCTTAGGCGGTTACAATAGCTCCGGAATATAAATGTAGCTCGAATATGAGATGTGGTTGACCTTTGTTTGCATCATCCTTCTAAGATGACGATATAAAATAATATTAGTGTCATGCGTGGCTGTAAGCAAGTGCTGTGCATGGTCTTGTTACTTGGACATCCGCTTTGAACTGTAGGAGGTAATATCTATCACAATGTGAAACTTCGTTAGCAAAAAAATAGTAGAAAAATTATGAAGAGCAGGCTGGGGATCATAGAGGTCAGGGTTGCTATAAAGTTGTAAACGTGGTTCCATTAACATTTCGGGTCACAGCTCATTAGAGGCGTCCAATTCAAACCGCCTCGTAGCTCAGCGTCTATTCCTTGGCAAGTGCCACTAGTAAACGTCGCGTGGTCAACCTGTAGACCCTCCAGCTCAACTCATGGATCTCACGTGTTTACCGAATCGACATTGCGAAGTCAAGGAGAGATAATCACGGTGTACGGATTTCAGAGTAGTCTATCAGCGATTAGTACCAGGACTTCGTGCCTATACCATTTTTGACATGTTAGAACCAAAGGCTAGAAATGATTGATGAGGAACGTCGAATCGCCTACGCATTTATTCTCGCATGAGACACTCGCGACTTACGAACGAAGCTATCCGGTGACACAACGTAAAGAATACTTATCGCAGGAGGTGTGACTTTTTTACGGCTCCCGCTAATAAGGACCTCTTGTACAAAACCTGTCTAGGGGTTACAGGGACAGTTTTTACTAAATAATTCATTCACTTTCTTTTCTTATTATTTCCTCAATCTTGTTTTGTCCGTCTCAATACCTCACACTGGTTTTTTATTTTTCTTTTACACAATCTTTCATTTCTTCATCTTACATGCATTTCCTCCTGGACTGCTTTTATTACATTTTTTTAATCTGTATTTTTAACAACTCTGCTTATAGTTTTTAATTTCTTTTATTAATACTAGTTATTTATATATCAACATTTTTTGTCAGTCAATTATGTATCACAGCTATTTTCATTTTCCCTTCCAAAGACTTGTTTTGTTGTATTTTATTAACTTACGTATTAGCTTTCTGCATATTCTAGAAAGGTCTGGAAACTTTTCTCTTCTTCTTTTAAAATAGCGATGTTTCCTTCCTCTATTTTCTTCAGCAAAGCGAACGGGCAGTGCATTCCGCACCAAATACGGGACAGCTGGTTATCAGTTGCGCCACGGTCTGGTGCACCACACCAAAATCACAGTGGCACGAAGGACTTTCCTTGAGTTTAAACCTAAACAAATGTCCAGCCTAAGCCGTCACTTGTCGAATGAAACAGAGCATCTCTCATACTCTTGTTACCTTTTACTCTTCAGGGAGGCGGGGTTGAGTTCGGATGCCTCTAGTAAGCAACATTTTAATAACTATTCTTCGTATACACCTAGTCGACGATAATAGTAAGATCAGTTTTGCTATATATATTTTAAATAGTAATTAGGCCCTTTACTTTTAGGTTTCAGTTTATCCCTTGGCTAAATATGCTTATTGACATTAACATTTTTATATTATTAACAACAAAGACATGCAATCCGGTAAAATAAATGATGTAATGGGCCTAATAGATGTTCTTGAGGGAGTCCACGCCACTTCAAATTAGGTGAAGCTGTAAATGCCAACAAGAAAACAGTCCCTGACAAAATGCATATTTTATTAAAACATCAGGTACATTTGTATCCATACATTACAAATTATAGACTATAGCAGAGGTAAAATACGAATAAACGCATTTAATTTAAACTTTAAAACATATAACCAAATAAAAACGGGTGTACCCTGTTCTTAGTTCAGGTATTACAAATATATAAAAAGATGCGCAACCATTTCTGAATGGTTCGATATACACATGATTGATTGTGTATTAGAATATATACTTTATGTGATGAGCTTTAATTTTGTTTTTTAGCAAGAGAAGACGGCTCTGCAGAGTTATTGACTCTGCAGAACAGTCTTGTCTTGCTATTAAAAAGATTATAAGTAAATATTAAATTTTTTAATTACAATGTCCCTGCAATTACATATGTGACAACAAATCAAAATTTATTTGTTACTTTATATTTCTTTGATAAAATCATTAGTGAGTAGTCTTATGAAAGCTGTATAATAAACTAGTATAAAAAAGTTTATCTAAAGCTTTCGTTTGGATAGTATTTTCATAAAAAAAACCTTTGAAGGTTTTTTCTTAAAGGACTTCATCCATATGTTAAACAATTTATAAAAGAGTAAAGAAAAAATTTAATAAGAAATAAAAAAAGTGGAACTTTAGTAACAATAAACTCAACAGTTGTATATATGGCACATGTTACATAACAATGAATAACAAATATAACAGAGCATAATTATTGTACTATACTGTATCCTACTGACAGAGTTAATTCAACAGAATATACAACTTGTTTTATTAGTAAGACATAATGAGCTTCTAATGTGTTTACTATAAGTTATTTACATAGTGTGAACACATGGTATTCCTATTAATTTGTTCCAATTACTCCTATTTAACTTGTGTGTTTTTGACAATGATGACAATGTAATGTAGAAAAATTATAAACTCTTATTTGAACATAAGTATATTCATGCATTTTAAACCACAAATGTGTAAATTTTTTATACTTGATGAATTCAAGTACTTTACTCTTTACTTGCTACATATACATCGATTAATTAATAAAATTGAAATAGTGCTAAATTAACTCTGTTCATTGAATTAATTATAGGCTTACTATAAACATTGAAACAATAACAATTTTTGATTATCATTAGTAACCAAATAAAAATATAACTAATATTTAAATATTATTTATACAATAGTTACATTTGAAAATGTCTTTTAAAAACTCTAAAGTTGTTTTAATGATTAACTTTAAAACATACACAGTTGTACTTGTAACTAACATTAATACTTTAAAATGTATTTTTTTTAATTTTTTTTAGTTGCAATAATATGCATTAACCTCATAACCATGGCTCATTTTGACTGCTAGATTCAATTGTTTACTTTGTATATTTTCGACATATGGTAAATGAAAAATTGAAGATTTGATTTATGAATGTAGCATGATATGAATAATCTCAAAATAACAGACAGCTATAATATGTAAAAAAAAGATAAGTTTAGATAAAGTCACTAGTGATGTTTCCTACCTTATAGGTTGAAATATAGCAAGTTTTAATTTTTAGATTACATATCAGTTGGTAAGATATCAGGTATAAGATATTGACAAAGATCCATTTCAGAATTCACGAATGTTACTTTACCAGCTGTATTTTCATCTAACCTGAAAAAAATATTTGTGAAAATTTAATAATTTTTATTTTATACCTTGCGCTATGTAAATTCTATTTAATTTCAAAGACAAAAAAAGGAAGTGAACACACAATTTTATTACATTAATCATCATCACACTCTATAGATTTAATGTGAAAATGTGAATAATACACAAGCTGCGAAAAAAATATTTTGTTGCATTTATAGATCTTAGATACACTGCATAAAATACAGAATGGTAAAAGTTACACAAAATATTTTAATTAGGCAGCATATTCAAATTGGGTGGCCAATATTCAAATTTTACACAAAAGCAAGTATTTAGTATTTAGGGTGTGTTGGATATAAACTGCTATATATTCAAATAAGTAAAGCTTGTTATATTAGTATATAGCATAGTATTTTTAAAAATATTGGTGATTTTTGGAAGAGGTCAAACATAGGATTATAAGAAATAACTTTTGGCAACTACAACAATAACAAAAAAATCCTTAGTGAAAAAGAAGTTTTATTATATGTTCAGTGAAAAAAATAATTGTCAAATTGAAAATTTGTTAGTAAATATTTTCACCATCTATGTTTTGGTTATATAAAAATTAACATCTTAAACTGCTTGTATTGGTCTATTGAGCTGAATAAACTATGCATTTTGAAAATTAAAAAAGCTTACCATCCTTTAATAACAGCCCAGCAGCCAGAGAAGAAAGTTGGGGCATTAATGATGAGGCAAATACCAAGCCTCTCTGGGTAATGTCTACTTAGCAGCCAGATCAGGTTTTTAAGAACTTGATAATCCATACATGACAGTGTAAAATTGTTTAAATCAAATACAATGCACAAATTGTCCACAACTTCTTCAAAACATTTCTTACTTGCTTCTTCCTAAAATGCATATGAATGCACAGTTAAAACTTAGTTAACAATTCAGATTTTGAATTGTAGTTTAAATTTTGAATTCAACAAATTAAAAAAAAGAACAAAGTTTTATACAATAGATTCTTAGTAAAAAGTGAAATATGTTTTCAAATGTTGTTTTATAAATTATTCCTATAAATATAGTACATATATAAAAATAATTTAAAGTGACTTTAAAAATGTTTACTATTTATATAACTTTCAAATGAGTAATTATTTCTATAGTAATTAATGATTACTGTAATTAAAAATTACAACTTACCAAACAATACACAATAAATTTAGTAAGATCTTCAATATTTCTATCATTTGTACTGTGGTTTTTAGCTGGAATATAAATAATTGGTCTTCCAACCATATCTCTATGTTTTAGAACTCGAGCCTTATCACTGTATTTTTCAATGAGTTCTTTATTCTTGTATAGTTCTGCTACTCCATATTCAGATCTCCATTTATTAGTTTTTAATATGGCCTAAAATGTTAAATAAATAGTTTCGAATTATATTTAATTACAAATAAAATTTGAATATGTAATGAAAAAATAAAAAAAGTTAATTGTGTATTAATTTTTACATATGAAAAGTGATTTAATTTTGTTTAAAAGAGCATCTGTTGTATTTCTGGAAACCTTTTACCAGCACAGCATTCTGAGCTTTGGTAGTTTATCACTTATATTGTTAAAATAATTGTTGATTCAGAAGAATATGTAAATGCCTACTTAAATTATGAAATGTTGAATTTGATTTTTTTGATAAAAAACCGGTAAAAGTCTTATCTTAGATATAATTATGTACCATACCTTTACATTAATACTCAAAGTAGCAGGGCCCATAAAAGAATTAGATGTGGTAATCACGCGCAACACTTACTTTTCAAAGAAAACAAATTAATTATTTATTTAATTAAAACTTATCACTAAAAGTCCAGAATCAAAAGACAGTATAAATTAGGCAAAAAAATAGTTTTATAATACTTAAAGAAAAAAATACCTGAAACGAATTGTTGACAGTTTTGAAAGCTCGTAAATATCTTCTTAAAGAAAATTCATTGTGGTATTGTGCGGGATCTGCGCTCGCAATTAAATTCATCCTTTCCTTTAACTCCTTTAGATCATCTTCATTTACAAGTTTCGATTCCTCTGCCATTGTAATTATTTAAATAATCTGAAAAATATTACTCGATGTTTTAAATAAAAATATAAAAAGGTTGGAATATTTTCAGGGAAATAAAGTTATTATTTGTTTCAGTGCATAACTATTGAAGAAATAATATTGCGAACAGATAGCGTACGTCACGGAGATAAGCATAGACAATGGTTTTAAAATTTAGTCAGACTGATAATACTAGCATACCAAATTCAGTCACAGAAGCCAATTTAATACATATAGATTAAATATAAATTCTTTTATAAAAGTATAGATATATTAGTGCGACTGTTTTAACAGACGGGTTATTCAGCAATGGTTCCCTGGTCCTTCGTAGTAAAAGTGCGCTATATACCTTATTTTTCACGGCTCATGTTTTTGGGGACTTCATTTTACAAAAATTTTTTTTTCATCATATTATTAGCGTTTTCATTTTTTTCCTTTTCAGTGTCATTTATGCATTCTTTACAAATTCCTTTAATTTTTTTTATAATCCTTTCATTCATCACCTCATTTTCGCCGCCTTCCCACCAGAATCTGTAGTATTCTTTGTAGTTTACATGTTGTTCTGTTTTGCTTTATTTTTATTCTCTTGTTTCCTTCTCTATAATTTAATTTTTATTTGTCTTATTTTTACAGATTTCAGTATTTATGTTGACAGAATACTTTTTTAGATACTTTTTTGCCTACTTGTTCCTTTTAATGGTTTCTACTATGACCCTTTTGCAGTATTATAGGAGGGTGTCCGCGATTTTTGTCATTGATTATAAGTGACCTTGGACCCCTTGCTACATGCACACCTTTCTTTTATTATTCATTTAAAGCGGGTGGCGGACTTACTCGAAGAGAGACCGGGTAATTACAAATGCGAGCCCCGTTCAGTTGAATACGGAGGACCTGGCATTCTTATATTAATTTTTTTATTTATGGTCTGTATCAAATAAATCATTTTTAATCCTTTTTACAACTTGCTCTTACAATAAGCTTAATAAGTAAATAGATACTTCATAATAGAAAGTTTTTGAAATCAGTGGAAGAGTAAACGTTAGCTAGTTATACTTAACGCATGTTACAGCAGTTTTAATAGGAGTGGGAATTTTGGTCTTTGTGATAAACGAACTGTTTGAACGACGCACATACTGATATGGTTTTGTAGCGACTTTCTCATCTACTTGATATTGAACGTTCCCAAAGGCAAAATCCCTAGAGTCCACGAAGTCATTCTTTCACTCGCGCTACTCGAAGATATGAGCTGTTTATTTTGAGAGTGGCATAAGTATCTTTTTTAAAAAAAATCGAGGTAATGGTATAACTAAATATATTTGCAACGGTATCTTTTCATCTTTAAAAAAATTGCTATCAATAAGTTGAGAAATATTGAGATTTATTCGAGAGAAGTATTGGTAATTAACGGTATAACAAAAATGTTTATTATGAAAGCGGCATAAATCGTACTCAGGAAATTAATTACGGGACTTAGTGTGAAAGAAACATGTGATAAGTATTGTTTTGAATTATTATTAGTATTTAAAAAAAAGTTGTGATCATTGGACATATTTTTATAAGTGCGAAAGAATAGTCCAGTTTTGTAAATTATATTATAATATACGTCACTATAGTGACATCTTATATAGTACACATATTTAGCATTATTTTATTAATATTACTTTTATATGATGTTATCAGACAGCGAATCAAGTAAAACATACTTATTTTATTTATGGAATTAGGTGGCTTTCAACACGCATTATTATTTTATAGAAATATTTTCTGAATTGAGCAAAAGCGTTAATCCTAGAAAGAAACATATAAGAGTGATTTCATCAGATGAAGAATCGACTTTTATGGAGTCATCAGAAAAGGAAAACTGCATAACGGAAAGGAAATACCATACGATTTTACCATGATATTCTGCATAAAAAGTTTTATAAACTAACTTCAGATGAAAAAGATAAATTTCTAACTTTGGATTTGTCACCAAAAGGAAGACCTAGGCGTTATTCACAAATAAAGATGGATCCGCTATACGCTACAAAAGCATGATACCAATAACACAATATAAAGACATGATGGACTTGCATAATTATATACTCCCAATATACCATAGATATTTTAAAATTTGGAACAAAACACGATTTCCGAGGATTTAATCACTTCTATGAATGATGAAAATTAAACTGAACTCATGTATTTTCATGTAAATTACTTAAGTATATGTTTCAAAATGAACAAATTATTTTTGTAATTAAATGTATGAATGTTAAAATAAAAATACTTAAATCAAACCTCTATATAAATTAATTTATTCAACAAAATTAGTAAATTACTGTCCTTTCAAAACATCACTTCAGTAAAATACATCGGACGTAATTAATATAAGCCAGTCATTTTTCTAAATTATTTGTTATGAAAGTGACTTTAGTCACTTTCCCGTAATGAAAAGTGGTTTTTTAATGTTTATGCGAAATATTTAAACTAAGAAAAATATTAGTATCATGAGATAACGAATACAAGTAAATCTTCTCGAATGTTGCATCCATATTCTAAACTTGTCAAAACGCAAACAAAATGTGACTTATGCCACTTTCAAAATAAGCGGCTCGTCTATGACTCACCTTAGAAATTTCTAGCTGTGGTTTTCTCGTGGATCCATGTAACTTACGCTACGTATAGCATTATTATATCAACTGTCATGGTTTCATTACATCAAAGTAGAAGATTATATCCCTGGGTTTAAATGATGAAACCCTCTCTTCTAAGTTTCCGGGATATGTACCAACAATGGGCGTACCGCAGGGTTCAATATTAAAGCCTTTATTAATTTAATATATATATAAACGATTTACCATACTTAACCCAAAAGTTTTGGGAGATTGTACAATTCGCAGATGACATCTCTTTTATTTATTGTGGATAGAAAGAGGATAATTTTGACGACGTAAACAAAGCTCTCGCGAATATTGAACTAGTTTAAGTATGTGTAACAACTTATTATGAAATTCTATAAAAACTAAACGTGTAAAATTTTCTTTATCGAATGTTAAATCAAACATCCCTCATAATAACAAATTAATGATGATTTTTTAAGCTTTATGGACTCTACTCTGCGAAAATTGAAAATATATTTTATTTCAAAAGACAACCATCCGTGCTATTTACGGCTTAGGGACGCAAATTTCCTCAATCTATTATAAATTAATCAATGTTACTGTAACGTAATTTAAGTTTTCAGTGGATAATGTGTTTATATTATCGTTTTCAACTTTTTACAATTTGTGTTTGGTGTGGGTTTCTTTTACAAGAGATATTGAATGTCGTGGCTCCTTGTTAATGTTCCAAGCTGTAGTGCTATTATTAAAAATATCATTGTATCGTAACTTGATATAAAACTTTATTTAAAAAAGAAACAGGCGATGTTATTAAATAACGTAGCTATTAAATATTAAATGATATTGCACTTAGCTCAGGACCCAAAAATTCTGAAAATATGTCTAATGTCTACTAGTCTTTAATGGATAACACAACTTCTTAAGGAATATTATGTTTCAACATTGGAAAAAATATTTATGTATACTATAAAGAGCGTTTTTGTTAAAGTAATGTATCAGAATACATTTAATAAATGGTATTGCAGATGTTCCTATGACTATAAAAACACAAAAAATATTACATATTTTTCGCACTGGAAAAGCGAAATAAAGTGATGTATCGGTTTTGCGATGTTGCAAGTTAGAAATTGTGATGGATGTTCGTTTCGAAAAAATTATTTTATAAAAACTTTTCGTTACATTAAATCTCAACGGCTTAATGTAAGATTTATTGAACGGAATAAATCGGTGTTTTGTTTCACGATGTTGCGTTTGTCAGTCTCTTAATTTAATTATTTCAATCCTGATTTATCAAGTGTGATAATCATTTTTATAAGAAATTTGTAAGTCTCATTTATAAAGATCGAATAAAGAATGTAAATAATGAAAATTTTGCTCTAACTTAACTAGTATAAAATTATTTCGGTTAATCGTTATTCTTGATTTTATACAGTTCTTCTGTTAGCTTATCTTGCTTGGTGTGAAAAATCAGGTTTAAAAATTCTTTACCATGCTTTAATATATGATTAAAAAATATGTGAGAAAAAGACAAACCTTGGAAATTTTCGACTAATAAATAGTGAATAATTAGGAGAAAAAACATTTATTTTTATGTTACAATTTGTGAAGAAGTTTTGATGTTTACAAATACGACACATTGTACACGAAAATTGTAAGGCCAATTTTCTATTGTAGGTCGTGAGCTAGTTCCATCATATACCTACCTAGGTAAGTACCTATGTATCGTCACCGTAATCCCCGTGAAAACCGTGTGGCACAGGTTTCTTTTATGTGGAAAGATTAAAGAGCAGAAACTGAATATGTTTACACATTATTTATTAGATTAAAGATTTTGTCAATCCTAACCTTTTTATTATTTGCTCTCTGCCCAGACAGGTTTCATACTGTCCAAACTCACTGGCCAGGCTCGGTTCATTCATCGGATATTTCAGAATGATTCATATCATTTTTACAAAAACATATTTTCTTTTTCAGACTTTCTAAGACTTCAGTTATCGTATGTTATTGTATATTTTGTACACGATACTTTGGTTTATTTCATCCTCACATGTCTTATTAGTGAGTAATGGTAGCCCTGCTGTTGAGGACTGAGACTTGCGATCATAGGCCGCGGGTTCGATTCTCGGGATACTATCTTATGCTGTCATACCATTGCTTACAAACAAGATTCCAGAGGATAGGCAACAGCGTTCTTCGTACCATAATACTATATTGCTATCGGCAACTCGTCCGCCATGCTTGGCAATAATTGTAAATCCTCTTATAGATATCTTTAGGGTAGGCTTATGCCTTAGAGTGAGTATCCATCGGCTCAAACGACAATGTCTTGACCTCATATGTTACATAGATATGTGCAACATATGATGTCAATCAATGTGGTTTCAGCTGTTCTATAAGAACCTTTGCAGTTAGAACACAATTGGCGATTTATTTTTATTTAAATAAATCTTATTATTATTTTCAATTAAGCTATTTTGTACAGCCATTTGACAATAAAACTGAATAATATTAAATATCTCCTTATATCGTTATGTAACAGCAAAGAAAAATTAGAATCTAAAGTCGAAATTGACGTGGCTATGTTAGGATCTCAGTTTTAGTCAGTTAAATTTCGCGACTAGCACTATAAAAAAGCTTAGCTTAGCTGACGGATAGGGTATCCAAGCTTATGTACTTTATAAACGAATGCACCTAAAACAATATAATAGTTATAATCTATTAAAACATTTACCTCGAAGAAACAGGTCAGAACGGGAATTTGCTTCTTATCATCATGACGATGGTAAATGTAAAGTAATCGGTTCTCAGCATTACGCAATTGCCTTGCTCTGAGTATGTCAGAATTTCACTTTATTATAGTCAGCTCGTTCGACGAGGGTTAGATAATTCTGCAAAGTGGAAAGTCGAAAATTTAGATATTTGTACAAGAGACGACAGAGTTTAATATTTTTAGAACACGAGATAACAGCGTTGTAATATATACTATTAAATGTGATATTGTATTTTAACATTTTTAAAAGTATGTTTCGCAACATTGACGATAATAGCAAGAGAACATTTTTATATCACGGTTTCAATAATTTGTAATGATAGATTGATTTTATCGGAATACCTATTCATGGTGCCGTCATTCACTACCCAGATTTAATTAAATAATTACATTATGTAATTTAAAATGTATATTTGAACCAATAGGTTTATCATCATCATTGGACAATTAGGCTTGCCCCGTAAATTTATTTCCTCTTTCCTCAAACGGAAGGGACTATAAAGGGACTGGCTGGAAGCGGCCGGCGACTAGTGTCTTCCGACGACCTTGTTTAGTTCGTATGTCCACCTGTTTAATTACCCGTATCTTTATCCAACAAATTAATCACTACATAAGTAAGTTCGTTTTAATAATACTAAACAGCTGTACTATGAGCACGCATAAATTGAAGAATCTGAAGATTATATATTTGAAAATAATAAGAAAGACTGTAATTACAAAAAAGAGATGCCAAGCACGAAACAAACAAACGAAATTAAATTGGAAATTGGAAAGGAAGATAATTAATGTTAAATTATATTCACTAGAAAGACATTTAAATCCAGGGAAAAAAGAGACGGATTTTTTTTCTTTTTTGTGTTAAGGAAGTGAATTTAAATCGTTTTTATTATAATAACTGATTCAATCTTCTACGACTAAAACAAGAATATGATAAAGGATAAACATATTGTTTGTTCCGAAATCATCCCCGACCACATCAATCAGTAATAACTTATGAAATGTCAGTTAAATATTGCGCATGAGTTGTCAATATTACATAAACGTGTAATATCTAAAAAGATGTTATTATCAAAGCAAATTTGGTTTATTGATTTCGTTGTCAATGGAGTAACAAATAACAGTTTTGGATAGTTCCGCATTGAACTAGTCTAATCCAAAAATTGTATTATTATTGAGATGAGACGGAGTAATTAAAATATAATTGTATAAAGGGTAACTGTTATAGGCGTAATAGCTTAAAAAGGGCAAATGTATGGTTCACTTCATTTTTTTTAATTTTATTTTTACAAGTTCAGGAATCTTAAAACTACATTTTAACAGTTTAATTTAAAATTGTTATTTTAAATTAAATTTGCTATCAATTGATGTATTTCTATCCTAAATACCTATCCAAAAGTCAATAATTTCAAAAATATTAAGTAATTTAATGATAATATATAAAAGAAAACATTTTCTAAATTCTGTTTGTTTCTGAAGACTTTGTACTGTCAGAAGTTATTGCTTCTGACAAAACAAAGCCTGTCGTATACCAACAGAACAAATAAATTAATGTAACAATAAATTTCAAAGTGATCAATATATTATACATAATAATTGTCAAATGAGAGCTCTACATTTCCTCTTCAAAGCTTTTACATAATCTATTACTAATCGCTCTGTACACATTATTTACTTACTAGCCCTCGGAATTCAAAATGAAACGTGGGCTCCGGATCGTCTACCTTAATTATATTATCCTATTACTATATCATGTAAGGTTTCGGTAAACTTAAAATATAATATTCATTATCCAATTGATGATAGTGTTTTGTTCAATGTTGAAACAATGTCGTTGAAAAACCTTTTTTTAAAAGTAAGTATTGTTTTCAACTTATTAATGTTTTAGTAATATTTAAAATATATAATTTACTTTTACTCCTATAATATTTAATAAAGAATTATCACTGGTCTCAGAAAGTATAAAAATCGAGAATTCGAAAATAATGTTTAATACTTGATTATACAAACGCCTCTAACGTCATCGTGAAACAATTCATCAAATTAATCTCGATAAGTTTTTGCCTAAATAATTAATCCTTTCACAAATATTGATATATTGATTTTGAATTTTGACTCAGTGAACTAGACATTACTTGAAAATACTTAAGCTTACCTTGAAAGTGGGTACCTTGTTATTTATAATGTTTCTTTTAAATTCTCTGCCTTGGAGGTTATTGTTGACTACAGATTGAAACTTTATTTCGAAATTGTCTAATAAGTTATTAACTATATTAGTACCATTATTACTTTCAAAAGCAAAAACATATATTTATCTTGTAATACATCATAGGATATTGTGGTTATCAGGCGAAGTCATTAATTTTATCTGTATAACAATCAAAAACTTGAAATGTCAAACTGGCATAAACTGGTACCACAAGGCGAAATTCTTTCACCAATCTTGTTTTCATTATTTATAAATATCCTAAGTCCTGAACTTCAGTGTGCGTATCATCTTTACAGTTGTACCGACACTCGAGAATCGAAGACTTGCCCGTTATGATCAGAAATATAAATAACCACTTAACTGTGTTATGGGCTAGTCTTTTTCGTCATTGTCATTTGTATATTATGTCCCAATTCTAATATCTATAGGATATCATTGTTATTTCAAATTCTTCATAAAAATTCTCCGTAAAAAATCTTGTAAAATTTAATTATATCATGTTAAGATTAGAATAATAAGATAAATTCAATAGTAAGGCTTCTCATAAACAAATTTAGCTTGCTGGTCAAATGTTTTTATTTACAATAAAAATGGAGATCATCGTATTTTTCTTTTGGAAAATTTGTTTTGTTATGTCAAAAGTCCGTTGACAGTGAAAGAGGGTAAGTGCCCTATGGTCCTTCTGAAGTCGGCGATGGTACAGCAGAAGCTGTAGCCAATATCGACGCGGTCGGGTTGCCAGCCGATCCAGCTGAAAGCGTTGTTGTTACGACAACGGTCCGTGCAGAATTGGAGAGCGCGTGCTTCAGCCAACGTGAGATGAGGGTTGTTGATGCCAATAAACGCTGTCCCGATGCGACGAGATGCATCATATGCCACCTAACAACAATCACAGATTTGTAAATTTTGATTTGAGAGAATTGTGTTCGATTTATTTTAGATTAAATCGTTGGTGGATACTACTTTAAATAAATGTCTCTAGTGTAAACAGCGTTTGGTAAAATGCCGTTTGCTCTTGAGAATTTACAGGTTTTCCGAGTTTTAGTTGGCAGAGCTTTAAACAGTTATTGTAGAACTCTGTTCAGTAGTTTAGCTCGTAGGCTTCTTCGTGTACTTCGACTCAGGTTGCTATGACATATTTTTTACCGAATTTGGACGTCGCTCAGATCACAGGTGAACAATAGAGTGACAACGCAAAGCAACCGAAAGTAGACCTTGGCTTGAGTTTCACTCAAAACAGATGTTGCGTTCTTATTCAAATATAAGATCCGTTGTAATAATCGAATGATACATACCTTGTAGAAATACAAAGGTACAGGAATTTGTTCATTATTGTTTTCACGGTGAAGATAAATATCGACGAGGCGGTTATTTGCGTTCCGAAGCTGGGCCACTCCGAAAGTACCCGTGTAAATGACGGTGTTGTAACCAGCACGAGCGATACGGTTGCGCAAGTTCTGAAATCACAAAAATATCACATAATTTATGAATGTATCATTTTTATTTGATCACATACTTAAACACGACAACCGTAGTATTCTAGTAGATGTTTAATGACAATAACAACAATAATAATTTTTTTCTGTTATACATTATTATTTTACTTTGCCAAATCAGGTAACATATAATGATAGAATATAAAGGAAATTGCTGCTCGTTATGATATCTAATCGTTTTAATCTAAACTGAGTGTTTTAAACAGCTTTATTTTTTATGAATATCATGAATTTATTTGTATAACAAGATTGTAATATAAAAAATCAAATATTAGTATAGTAATTTATATATCAACAGATTCGACTTCTCGGGGTAATGTAGGTATGGTAATTGATAAAAAATTTATTACACATTATAAAGACTTACAATCTCAAGTCGGTTCCAGTTTCCAGCGTTGAATGGCTGCCATTGAGGAGCGCAGTTGATGAAGTAGAAGGTGGCGCGTTGTCCCGTCGCGTAAACGTAATCACTTTTTGCGGCGAGGTGACCACGGGCCAGGAACTGAGTGTTTGTGATGTATTTGTTAGCCAGGTTGCTACCCACATAGCCGGCTATAGTAGTTTTTTGTTGTGCTTGAGTGTACCGATTGTTGACATTAACACCGGGGAAAAATGATCCAGCTAAAATAATAAAAATGCTTTAAAAATTAAATGATCGATTTCTGTTCAGCGATGTTGACTTATGGCAGTGAGACATGTCACTCATGGAGAGGGTTATACATTTTCATTAAAACGACATGAAAGAAATTACGACAGAATAAGACTTGTAAATATTGAAATAAGGTAATGCGGTGCAATTAAATGCAAACTTCATGGTTTAAAAGTTACTTAACTAGATTAAAATTAATGTAATTTGATAAGACTGAATTATTAAACAAAAAAGAAAAAAGTATAAAAAAATTACCCATCCAACTCGGCCTATCAACTCCTGTTTGGTGTACACCATTAGATGGTCTCTGATCATACCATACATATAAAACTTCCAACCGTCTCTGATCGAAGCATGACCAATATAAAGGATAAAATACATTATTCACGGTGTATCCAACTCTGTAACGGTGACAATAAAAATCAATAAAGTTGAAGTCATTAATCAATTAAATGATTAAAAAAAGTTGTAGATGTTTTTATACCTAATGACGATGTTGTTGTTAAAGCAGCGATCGTTTGTTCGTACAGCATCATGCATAGAGTGACCGGAGCATGTTAACTGACGGAATTCACCGTTTCCATTCAACCAACCAGATCCCGATACTTGCGTACCGCTGGCACAAGTAGCAGTCTGTAATATAACTAATATTATTAAATTCTACTCTAGACTTTTTGAAAGTGATTGGATACACTTTAAAAAAGTTAAAAACGATAAGGAGGAGAAGGGAGCAGGCGGAAAATCTCGACAAATACTAAAAATTTTCTATAGAATATTGTACAGGTTTTTCTTACGGCAGTATTAACACTACGAGTTATTCTTGGGTGTGCGATAGTGCGTCCTGAGCCAGGGCAGGCAATAATGACTTGCTCTCCACCATTTAGGCGGATTTGGCCTGAGTTTCCATTAGGCGCGAGGTAATTATTTCTGTGTATGTACACAGGTTGAGGTTGTCCCAAATCGCCATTTACTCTTAGTGTGCATCCTGAAAATAGTTGAAAATTTACATTCACATGTCAATACCGTAAGTTGTACCACCTATTTAGGATTAAAATTAAATTCTCGTTTAGATTATTTAAAATTTACTCCATTTTCTTCACTGTAGTCTTATTGGCGCGAAAAATGGTTTTTCTATTCTTTAGATTTGTTTTAAATACCATATTTTTAAAGTAATAGTAGTTATAAAATTATTTACCACTTCTAACATCGGGTTTAGTAACGTTGGCATTTTTCTTTTGTTGGATTTCAAACCATGCATCTAAGTAGTCTTCAAAATCTTCTTCGTTGAGAACAAGAGCAAGATCGCTGGGGTCAACTAGATCAGGCCATTCAGCGGGAAATGCTAACGCAGTCGACGCAAATACTGCTAGGACAAAGATTAAACGCATTTTTGCTATAATGCGATTTTGAAAATATTTATTATTTAAGGATGACCCTTAGGGTCAATCTAACTAAAGGGAACAGTGTCGATATCGTTATGGTATCGCTGGAATATATATATTCCTGCTATCTTATTACAAAAGCTAGTGAATGTAAAAATTAAAAGATAAGAGTATTAATAAGACAACAGATATGTTAATCTTTGTTGATATCAAATGTACATATATTTTTTAAAATTTTTAAAAATTTGTTTAGCGTGTTCGGCATAGCTCTAAAAATTCAAGAGATGTTAATTATCAGGCAAGTTGAAGTTGAAGCGGGCAGGTCATAAATCGCGCAGAACAGATGGTCATTGGAGAATTGGGGTCCTAGAATGGGCACCACGGGTCGGCAAGCCAGTGTAAGACGTCAACTCAGAATCTGTCTAAGATTATCTAGTTAAGATCGTTAGCAGCGACTTCCAATGATTTACTTCTCTACTTGTCTTCCTTTGTGAGCGGACGCCCCCTGACTGATTCCTTCCAACTGATCTTATTGGCGTATAACAAACACTTACATCATCACCATCATTAATTTCATCTGACTGTATGGCACTTTGTCATAAGTACATCCTTCCCATACCAAAAAGTAATAAAAGGTCAATAAATCTTTTGTATAATAGTTACATCAACTAGTAAAATTGTAATTTGAATCCTTAAGAAAAAAAAACTTTTTTTTCCTTTTGCTTTGTTTCTTTTTTTCGAAACGTACGTAATGCAATTTATCTTGTTAATATATTAACTGAAATGTGTGAGTGACATTTTTGTCCAGCGGTATACGTCCCCTACGGCTCAATTTATAAGGCTAAGGTGTATTGAAGATTTTAAAATTGCTAATCCTACTTTCTGATTTCCTTGTTATTGAAATTAAAGTATCCTTAAGTTACATTCATTTTAAAACTATGCCTGAACATCGCTGTCTTCTTGGGTAGAAAATTGAATACGGCATTTATTTCCTATAGGGTAAGTTGTGAATATCTAAGTTATGGTTAACTTTTTTTTTCAACCAACAATAGCAACAAGGTGTAAAGTTCGGCCTTTAGGGCAAAAAATATACTACAAAGTGGAAAAAACAAGGGCTAGACAGCTTGTTAAACTATAGGGGCTACGATAAGTAAGGAATAATCCACTCATATCTAGTTAATAGTTTTGATATTTAGGTATTTTAACTCATAAGAAAAATTATTTCTTTATGAAATTTCGTCATTTTACTAAGAATTAAATAATATCTTTATTAAAAGTAAGTTGCTAAAAGTTAACCCTAATTAATGTTTTTATTACATTTTTTATATTTCCGTATTTATCGTAAAATCAATATCAGTAACGATATCATTTGACATGACGCTTTTTTTGTCGCAGGCGTGGCCACGCATTGATCACGATTCTTTAATCAATAGTGAAATTAAATTACATTAAATAGTTTTCCTTTGTCTCATTATTAAAGTTTGTTTCAAATTAGAAATTAGCATACGATATTTAATAACCGACGTGACCTGGACCGGCCATTTTGAAATCTCTGAAGATATTAGCACACCCCAAAGATAAGCTTAATTAAATTTTCAACGCAATTGTTTGGTAACAGGAGTTATAATTTACCACCAGGGTATATTATTTATAACACAGGATTATACTAATAACAAGCGAAACGACTTTTGTTCATTCTTTTTTTAAAACGTTATAATTATACAGACAAAGAATAACAGGAGCACATTTCTCATTAATTATTCGTAATTAACTAACAACAGTGCGCGTTAAGCAAATTTTATATAATCTAGCCGGAAAGAAGATGTATAAATGAAAAAAGCAATTAAACAACAAAGTTTTTACGGTTTAAATCTACAGAGTATAATGTTGACCTATTAGGATGGTGCTTGTACTGCTTGTAGTCAATGTTTACGAGTATGGGCGTACGTGTTTAGAGACCGCAGGGATTACTTTAGGACAGAACTGTGTGCTCAGCCCTTACCATTTTCTTTGTAAAATATAAACTTGCTTATAGGATAGGAGAGACAATCCATTTCAATCCTCTCGGGTAACAAACTTATTTTTTTTTACATCAAGGAAATTTAAAAAAAAATATCCATCTCTAATCATTTGGTGCCAGACTTTGTACTTACTTCGTACTTTGTACTTATTTTGCTTAATATATTCCAAATGAACCAAATTTAATGTTAAACATTAAATAATAAAAAACTAAACTTAAACGAATTTGAATCGAATGTGCTGATCGGTTGAAATAATTAAAATTCGAAAAACGCACTCTAATGCTAAAGTTCTCTTACTTATATATTTTTACCAAGTAGTTCAAATAAAACCTTATATGGACCAAGAATACAGAATTTCTGCTTCATAAATTCAGATTAGTAAATATATTATATTAGTATTATATCAAAGCTAAGAGTTATACGTTTTGGTTTGTTCATTTGATAGCATGGAATATCTAAAGTAACATTATACTTCCTGTACCACGTTATCCGCTTAATGTTAGAAATTCCGTGTTCCGACCCGTAGGTCTAACGCAATGAACCAGATGATGAGTAAGTAAAGCAAAGTAAACCGTATTAGCATGTGCCAAGGGATCTTACGATTGATGTGACATTCTACTAAATCAGCAAGTCATTTTTAAAAATTTAAATTAAAAAAAGTTTCTTTTATTTTTTAACAGTGTCGTTTATTATCAAAAACTGTATACAAGGTTATAAAAAAATGGTCATGTAGATAAATTTTGAGTGGCAAATCATGAGGTGTAAAGCATGCGAAGATTAACTTAGATTGAAAACTGATTAATACGATTAAGATTAAATGCTATCGGATTTATTTGAAAGATTACTTAAAACGAAGTATAAACTGTGTGTTATTACAGGAATCAGTATTAAAAGGAAGTGCAATTCAAATGACGCACATTGTTACTTGTCAAAATCTTTTATCAATTTGGT
This sequence comes from Battus philenor, assembly GCF_028537555.1. Classification (NCBI taxonomy): domain Eukaryota; kingdom Metazoa; phylum Arthropoda; class Insecta; order Lepidoptera; family Papilionidae; genus Battus; species Battus philenor. The sequence goes on from NW_027181704.1 coordinate 9,530,234, forward strand.
GTTGAAATAACGGTCTTTAAGAAAATTTGCCACGATTTTTAACTTTACAATACAAATATACAGAGATCACCCTTGGGGAAAGTTATACGTGTAAACCATTTAAAGGGGTGTATCTGAGATCGTGGAATGTCAATTAATGTACTTTACATCCTATCAAAAATTAAGAGTTTCAGAAATAATAAACAACGTAATGATAATATATATTAAAATTAATTACTGTTTACTCTGTGTCCTTGTAGACTTTGTACTGCCAGAAGTTATTGACCCTTTGTATTTCAATAGAAAAAATAAATTAATGTTACCTATTTGGTTAGAGATAGGCCTTAAAGCAGAGTTCCCCAAACTTTTTTGTGTCGTAGACCCCTTGCCATGTTTTTCCGTGTTGGGTAGACCCCCTACTTACCTGATATTGATTTCCTGTAAATTTCTAACTATAGTGAAGCTTAGTGTTAAAAACTTAAAGTAAAAACACATGTTAATTTATACATTTATTAATTGAATTTAAATTAAAACAACTCAAAATAAAACTTTGTATCTGTTATGTAAAATATACGTAACATTAAAAATAATTTTTTCGCTGACGTAGACCCCATGCAGGTTGTCATAGACCTCTAGGGGTCGATATAGATCACTTTGGAAATTACTGCATTAAAGGAAGGCTTGAAGTCAACCAGAGAGCAACGGAGAAAGATATACTATAACTTTCACTATACCATTCAAAAGAAAAGATCCGTACACGAATCAAAACCACCGACGTACCTCAAAGAATTTTTCGTCTGAAGTAGCCGTGGGCGAGGTTATGGTATAGGCTTATGTAACCGACGGTCATTAGGTTCGGAAGGTTCTAGAATGGCGATAACCAGCCGGTAGTCGTGGTTGGCAAGCCCCGACAAAGTGTTCCGACGACGTAATTAAAGCGGTGAAGTCGCTGGATGCGGGCAGCGCAAGACGGGTCATCGTTGCGATCTTTGTGGGAAGCCAATGTCTTGCTGTAGGTGTTTATCAGTTGATATGATGATGTTAATAATTTCAAAGTGATCACCTTAAGTTGTTAAGCTTATTGCTGACTAATGAGCTATTAGCATTAACCCTATAAAGCAATTACCAATAACAACCAGTCATCCTGTATAAGTTTATAATACACATAGTATAAGATTAGGTAAAGTCTTGTTTACGTAATATAAACCATGCAATATTTATACAAAATTATGTAGTCTTCTTCATAAATGGCAGCCGGATAATTTGCGGTCAGACTCTCATCTTGGGCATCGTGATTTTACGTGCCCTCTTGTAATTTGGCGGACCACTTTAAAGACATTTGTAAATTTGCTTCACAGAAATTTTAAATGCGTCAATTTGCAAAGGGAACGCGTAGTGACCATCTAAAGGAAAGTGTCCGTTTGGACGCAATCCTGTACATAATTTAAAAAAGCTAAACATAATGTTTACTGTCTCCAAATAAGAACAGAAACCTTTTCATTTTGTACGGACAAACAGAAAAATCCACGCAAAAATAAATTAAAATGCGTCACTTGTAAAAATATTTCATGAATACTTATCAAAACAACTGTTAAAGATTATAAATAATCAATCATAATTGTAACTATTCATTCATGTTTCTAATTAATTCCTTTGTTAATTTTATAGATAAAGTTATAATTCATATAACACGCTTTCCGGCTTATAAAATTTTAAAATAATTTTTTTTAAAAATTCTCTTTGGTCTGTTAGCTGCGTTAATAACATTTTACTTGCAGATGTTTGTACGGCTCACCTTTAGTGGAAAACAAAATTTATTCCTTCCACTTTTTATAATAGTTTTTACAACAATATTAATTTATATTTTAATGTTTATAGAGCGAGAAGTCGCTGCAAGCAGGCAGCGCAAGACCGGATATCGTGGGGATATTTGGTGGAGGCCTATGCCCTGCAGTACAATGGATGCTCCATTGACTGATATGATGATGGTGATGATGGTGATGATGGTTCATGTAACGAGTGACATGACATGACAAAATTCAACTACAAAATTTTAAGATTTCCTTTGTTTTATTTCATAATATGACATGAAGCCATGTTCTTTACATGGCTTAAATTATTCACAAAAGCAAATTAATCGACAATCTTATCGTATAGGCACAGTGCCACCAGTACGTCAATAACACGCCTAGCTAATTGTCTAATCACTGTTAAATTAATTATCACCATTATTATGTCACGCTCCAATCACGAATTTGCGAACACGTCAGAAGAATGTTAATGACGGTGCACCTTGGTGTATTTCCGTCTTTATTGGATTATAGTTGCATATTTCTCTCACATTTCACGTATTCAATTCTGTATTTAATATAGTATTTAATCTTTCTGTACTTGGTTAGGAAGTTGATATATTTATTTTTAGCTAAATTGGCAAAACATCCACTAGGCAATTTTGTTATTAACTTACATTATAACCAACATTTTTTTCTAATTTCAATTAAAAATTTTTAAGCCATCACAATACTTTAGAATATCCAATGGCATTAATTTTAAATACGGGTTTCTTATGTGTATTTATCTATTCTCCTTTATGTGTATGTTTAATGTGATAGTTCACATGATATAAGAAAAATAACGAAATGTTCATCATTATTTGAGCAATAGTACCGTTCACAGCTGGACATAATCCCCTCCCATAGATTTTGTAGGCATAAATAAGAAAAATATATTCAAAGTTTAATCACGTAACAGTAAGAAATAATGTATATTTTTTTCAATTAGATTATATCTCTCGTAAGTGTAGGCGTTTCATTGTGAGCTTACTAATTGTGACTTGAAGTATTTTTCTATTTACATAATGTGCTTGATAATTTTATTCAAGACATAATACTCCAGCTTCTTTGAAGTCATTAATCAGTGAATTCTTTTATGAATAGGTTTTGTTGGGTGTTTGCCTGATGTTTAGCTCTTGTGATGTCGCATAACTATTAGATGCTACATAGTGTATTGTAATACAATATCCTACGCAACATCACATACATGTTCATCACCTTAGCTGAGGTGATATCTCTTACCTCGTTGTCCATCATTATCCTTATCATTTCTGCCGTAGGACGTACATACCGATACGTGCTTATAAATATTTTAGTATATATTAACAGCTACTTTGAACTCTAAATTTTTCATATAAGAAAAGTTGCCTATACGTACTAAAAATTGGAAAATATTTAGTATGTTATGAATAATAAAACTATTTTAAGGAAAGTGAACGGCGATAGAAGTCTAATAATGTGTGAGTGGCAAAAAAGGAGAGATTATTCAGTGTTGAAAAATGTACCAAAATTATTACTTATTGTTAAAAATATGTCTACTAACTACGCGAAATAGGCCAAGGTTTTTACAGATCTCTGGTTGGCGATAATTGGTACCAAAAACTTGAAAAATTGAGGGCTCTAATGGTCACAATTCGAAGCGAAGAAATTTCTTAAATTTTTACGTCTGGAATTATAAAAAACTTACTAACGGTGTATTACTAGTAAATAAATATTATGAAATGTTAAAGTCATACCGTATCTATTATAACTTATCTGTATTGGATTATGGATCTTAGAGTGTATTTCCAAGGACACAGAAATATAGAAAATGTATGTGTAAATTATTTGAGAAACTAAACTTGAATCTATAATCTATAATTGGGAACTACAGCCCATGTGGTTCCATTTATTGTTTACCATAAACGTTATTAGCACCGTGAAATGTATGTTACTGATGTGGTGATGAAAATAATAAACAACTATATCGCTAATCATTTTATTAAATAGTTTTAAGAATTAATATGTTTTTAAAATAATTATTATACATGTTAAATAATACAGTATTTAAATTGAACGGCTCTAACATAAGACATGAAAAGGATTATTCATTGATATATAGCAAATCTTTTTAGTTAATGGTGGTAATTGAATTTCTGGAGTGCTATGGTAGATAATCTCCTCATGGTGCGCCCTGGGCAACGGCCAGTGGTCTCTGTGGCCGCTGGGTGGTGGTAAATAATCTGCCGCGGTAGCGTCTTTCTGGGAGTTCCTATAACAAGCATAGGGCTTACTGAAGAGGCAATGGCGAGTTTGATGTTCCTAAACACGGTCGCTGGGCAGACAGTGTAGAGTTAGTCTCGACCCAGCCACTGTAACAGATAGTAGATCCATAGGCGAGTAGTGGTTTATGTCCAGCGGCGTTTCCGGGAACGAGGCCTTATCGCCCGGACCGTAAGGATGTTTATCTCTATAAAAAAAACCGAATGCCAAGTGCTGGCTCGCCGTAAAGGAAGGCTGTTGTGAGGTTTAGCAGCGTTCATTTGTTACAAAGCCAGTAATTATTACACTGAGGATGACACAAATCTATGAGCTTAAAATCAAGAAAAAAGATTATTCTAAAATAAGTGCAGTTGATATTACAAAAGGCAAGTATTATGCACATGTCTATCAACGCCTTTTAATCCCAAATCCGTGTCGTCACAGATTGAATCAGCGATTCCGATAGGCTTATTGATTGCAGTCAATTAACAGCTTGGACTTAATCGGTTTATATACATTGCATGAAAACGGAATAAATTATTGGAACGAAAAAATGAATTTATGGGTTCGTTTCATATTATGGTTTATATTAAGCATAATCGCCTTTGGTAAATGTTTATGGCATTTATTTTTCTTGTTATTATGAAATAATGTAAAGCTATGCGACATTTATCTAATCATGAAGATTGCAATTAGCAAACGGATACATTAATTTACTCAGTACAATCACTCATACATATACATTTAATACTATAACTTCAATCCCTAAATCTAATTAAACAACAATTCATTTTAAGACTATTTCTTACATTCCGACATTCGTATAGATTTTTTTTATTTATACCAGCACGATGACATAAAAGTTTTGCAGTGTCTCGTTCACAAACAAATTAGCGTGGTTTCTAGTGCTTCAACTTCTCGTCTTTTGTTTTACCGAGTGCAACTACGAGTGCAACACAGCAATAGTCCGAACATAAAATTTTGAATATAATATTTGTTTCCTCAGTTTGACATAACATGGAGGTTAAGTGTGTTAATTACCTCATGTAAATTAATATTTTTTTAATAGTATTCAGGTGTACGCTTCCAATTTAATTCTGCTTCAAACTATTTACAAGTACATTCTCATTACTAACATATTCATTTACGAAAAGCATCTAATTTTACAATGCGAGGGATTACTCCTAAATCTCCTGTAGCGACTAAATTGCCAAGAAACAGGCCACCGGTTTAATTAGCTACCGTGCTCAACGAATTTGTTGTTTTCACGCAGTAAGCAAAACAAATAGAGGATATTAATTTATAATGTATTATTAAAACAGAGTTAATTTCAGCAAATGTTATGCTTACCTCATGTGTTAGTAATGATGAAAAAAAGATGCGTTCACATGGATCTTTCGGTTTTCGGTCGATAAAAACACTCTTTCACGCTTATGTTAATTGTTCTTGTTAACCCGAGAACTGATTTATATTTGACCTGTGATTTCGCGTATTGCATTAATTCTTGTTTAATGTTTCTTGCCGTGTTTATCGGACAAGGATAATATATGTACCGGAAACCAAGCGATAAAGCTATTTGAAATGATGTTTCATCAATCAACGGAAAATGATTATTTATTTTACATAAACTGTCACATTCTTAAAAAATTATTAACGTGTAAACGCCTGTTTAATTTTTTTTGCAATTTTTCAGGTTCACTAATTACTTTTACTTTCATTTGCTTACAAAAGTGCAGTTGAAAGAGTTCTATATTAACTATGTCCAACAACAAAGCACCTTGTCCAGCCATAAGTTCTGTTACAAAGAAAATATCCGATAATTTATAAAAAAAATATTTTATTTCAAAGTTTTATATGTGATATGCAGAATGTAAAAGATAAGTTAACGTACTAAAATAATTATTCAAAGTGTGTACCCTTAACTTTAACGCACGCTTTTAAACGGTAGGGTTATGCGTCGATGGATTTACGAACGGTTCTCATTAGAAACTTAGTCCAAAGGGTTTAAGTTCGGACTAGCCGAAGGCCAATCATCAGCCTTTAAGAAGTTTGGAACCTTTTGCTTAAGCCAAATTTTGTAAGTACGCGCTTTATGACCCGGGGCTGAATCTTATTGGAATGTCCACCATTCGTTTTTGAATAAGGTGTTGTTGACAAATGTATTCCTTTGGATAGTTAAATTTTGCATTGTTTATAAAGTTCCACGTAACTTTAGTTCTATTTTCTGAATTCTTTACATATTTATTATTCTAAGCTTTTTAGTCAAATTAATTTATATTATTTAGACTAAAAAGCTTAGAATTAATTTTTATTTAATTAATTTATAATTTTTTTTTTTAATTTTTAGCATAGTTATTAATTATTTACCTATTGTTACTATTTGGTGAAACCCTATACGGACATAGCAAATGTATTTTTTCTACTACTCAATTTGCAAATCCTCTTTGTTATTTTATAGACGTAACTTTAAATTTTTGATCTGGAAAACATAGATGTAAGATCTAGACAATCAAATAGCTCATAGAAACAGTTGTACGCCACATTGAGGTCAATGGCACTGTATACATTACTAAAGGACCAAATATTAAAGTAGTTATTAAATAGTTCCAAGTTGCGTGTACTTTCAATGCTTTTAAATGCGTACCAATAGTCTAAGCTACAGGTTTTACAAATCGGGCACCGCAGCAAATGCGCCGTGTCGCCCGAGAACGCTTCGCTTTACATATCTGGCCGTTGGATGCACGGATATTGCGAATTATATTGACAATATATGTTCTGGCCAAACGAGTGGGTTCATTAATAGAAGATTTCAAATTAATGGTCATATTATACTCGGATCAGATACTGTCGATGGTGCGATTAGAATTCGACAGCTCACCAAAGCAAATATTACAAATGTTACATAGGTTACATGACTACGTGCATTTTGTTTAGATATTGGTTTTGTAAAATATTTTTAGGGCATTACAATTACGTGAAATATCGTATAATTTAAATTTATTAGTACGTTAAATTGAAAAAACAATACTTCATATTTAATTCCTTATTACAAGTTTTTAACATTTAAGTCAGAATCTAGTCTGGTTAGCTAACTTAATATACCGCCTGTTTGCTTCATTAATTACGGTGCCGTGCAGATACTTGCGACAGGTCAATCTGCCACGTGTTTTTGAAGTTGCAGACAGAAAATGTAAGACATCCTTTGAACTATTTCAGCATAAATTCTGGCATTTGAAACTGATTAATTTAAAAAATCTCGAATTTAAATTCCAAATTTAATGTGATATTTTATTTCTATTAGTATTACCTTATCCAATAAAATATTATTTAATGTTACCAACTAAAGCGTTCATGTCAACAGAATATATAGACTACGCTAAGAAAAATATATCTTGAACTAAAATTAGCTGCCAACTGGAAGTAGACGAAATAATAGTTTGTCAAGCTCATATTATTTACGCTGATATTTTATAGCAATTTATGATTGTATGAGCTCCACCTTTTCGGAAGTTTTTTAAAGAGTTTATATGAACATTTTGCAACAACGAAAAATTTTAAAATTACGTTCGTACTTATAGTAGTGTCGTAGAAGTTAGTAAAGTAGATAATAAATTTTTTGGCAGATAATACTTTTGATAAATAATAAGCAGAAGAATACACTAGGTTAGTTTGTTAAAAAGTTTTCTTGCGCATATACGAGGCACTGGCCACGTAAGTCTCTGCTTTAAGCACATGTAAAAAGTATTTGTTTTCGTTAGTTGTATCTTTAATTTATTTTGAAAGAATAACAAACGGAATGATTGTTGCTCTCAAAATTGTGCTGAAAGAAAGTATTTCGCCGCACTCTTTCGATTGCCTGTCCAGTTCACGGTCCGAACGTCACGAATTTAAATTACCACGTATCAGTCTACCGATTTAGTTTTTCTTTATTGAAAACCTGCAATCTAAATATACAAGTAATTTTTACGCCGTAGACCTGAGAAAGTCTAAAACTTGAAAATTTAAGGTTTGTACAATCTTTAATCTTCAAATAAATGAGTTAAATAAATTTAAAAGGCATTTCCTCGAATTCTCTTCTAATAAAGTGATAATGATTTTTCTGTACATAAAAAGAAAAAAATTATTAGCCTTCTGCAATTGAAAAATATTGGAAATAAAATTCATTTCATTTCATTTCCGAATGTTAAGCGTCGAGTTCCTGATTTTCATGAAGGCGGTAAGAAATATAATTCTTTTAAATTTTTTAAAATTTTTAATCAGTAAAATTAATTGTTAAATGAAAGTAGCCATGATAAAATAAATTAAATATTTAAGTATTGGAATTTATTTTCAGTTCAATTATAGCTACAGATGTACAGAGGTGTTAATTCAAATTTAGCATCGTATATAGGACAGAGAGTAGAAACATTTTTTTACTTTAGGTTCAATATGCGTTTAACTGGGTAATTTGTAGCAAATAATCTCTTTTATATTCTTTCAATTTAATAAATTGTTTTATGTGCTCTGTAGTTAAAATTAATAAACTCAAGAAATTGCAAAGTTACGAAATAAAGTTATTATATATGGTATGAAGAATGAAGTATCAAGGATGTTGTGTATTTTGTAAATCAAAATTTACAGAAATAGCTGGTTGTAGCCGTAATTATTATTCCGTAAATGTATTTGTACAAATTACTGTAATATTCTAAATTATGTTCATCGCAAATTTTTTTTTAAAATTGTGTAGAATTTTTAATAAAATTTGCATCAAAGTGTTCTTTTAAATTTATACTCACACAGCGTAAAAAGGATTCTATAATTAGGTTAAAATATTAGTTAAATAATAAATCAAGAACCATTGTGTAAATAGATAAAAAATGAAATTGACGAAAATATTATAGACATAAACGTAGCTATACGTTTAGTGGATCTAATGATATATAGCTGTCGGTATTCATAGTCTATCTAATTGCAATAACTTGTAGTAATAGAAGCTCACAGCACAAAGCAAATGCGTTAACAGGAATGCCTTTGTATCACCGCTAGCATTATGTTGGCTCGGTAGGAAGCACGCCTTGAGAACTGACGGAATCTGTATTATCCATATCACGCATTAGACAATGCTGATGTGTGTGTGGTTGGTATTTCGGTTGGTTCAGTCTAATAAAAATGGGTATCCAAAACCAGAAGCAGCAGATCTTCGAACATTTATTTAAATATAAGCTTCTGTGACCGCATTATGACAGTTCAGTTGCTAAAAACAATTCATGATTTTTATACAAAACAAATGATTTAGATTAGATTTAGTGCATCCAAAATTCAAAGGTTTTAGAAATAATAAGTATACCTTATTCGTAACTATAAGTAATAACTATTAATAATTATTGTGTGGAAATATCTTACAATAAGAAAAAGTGGTTTCAAAATTTCGTATCACTACATATTAAAATCCAATATTGTTTTCTATATGTCCTTGCAGACTTTGTACTATCAGAAGTTATTGGCAAGTCGCGATCCAAGGGAAGAAATAAATTAATACAACGTATTTTAGAGTGATTACTTTATATAGGGTGTTGCTGACAAATGATGATGCATTTACCACTTTAAAGCTTTTACATCTATAATAAATCAGCTCGTTTATACTTTTACGGACTTTATGAGATAAGTGCTAATTTAAAAAAAAACTCATAATTTGAAATGCCGAATGTAGGCTAATATAACGTAAAAGATAATAACTACATTTACTTCTACTACTAACTTCATTTAAAATGGAAATTTACTGGAAAAAGTTCTATAAATAACTGCATACATAAATACTTATGCACATAGCAACATGTTGCCAGAAGCGCCTGCTATAGAATTAAGTGATCTGGCCTCCTGTGAATATTTAATTGAGAAACTAGTTAACCTCTCTCAGGGTAAATCCCCGGGGCGATGTAAGAACACGAGGCATAGAGATTACACTTAGGGTATTTTAATAAGGTACATCCCAGCATTTTTATTTTAATACTTTATATACCACCTTTTAATTCCACGGTCTACATAATCACCTTTTCATTCTCTATTATTTAAAAATTGTCAGGTATTTCAAAAGTTTGTTATATTTTATAGCATACCACGAACTCAAAAATATTTATTTTTAAGAGTTATAAATGTCATGATAGATGCCAACTGCAAAAATCTTGCGCTGCCCGCATCTAGCGATGTCGTCATATATGTCATATTATATATGTCGTCAGTCCATCTAGTTATAAATGTAGTTAAGTAAATTTCTTTAAAAATAATTTAATTATACAGAGTAGTTCACACAAAAGAATTAAACAGAATGTTCAGAAACACGATTTTAATAATGATACAACGAGCTGAAATTGCAATTATAGAGTATGTATGCAATTTCATCACGTTAATAATAAAATTGAACAGTGCATAACTTTGCCTTTATTAGGATTCTGGGGTCGATGTAACCTCAACTATAGTAATACAATTTCATATTAAATGTTGATCCATCTATACATGTGACTGTGTAATATTTCACTTTTATTAACAAACTTCAAGCTACACAGCGGGTTGTATCTAAATCGTAAATAATTGTGGATACCACTATATATAATAAATATTGAATAAAAAGTATAGGTTTTGTAACAAACGATAGAATAAAAGTTGTAAAACTAAACATTTGATTAACTTTATAAAAGTAACTTTATTTCTAATTAAATATCTTGCTTTAGTCCCTTTTAACCGCTTTAAGCATAAAATTAAAAAAGTTTTCTCATTTCCTTTTCATCTACACCTTTAATCTCTTGTAAGGTAAGGCAATCGTAAAAATGTTTAAAAGTACCAAAAGTCTAGAGCGTTTATTCATGACATGTTATAAAAGACGGCTAGTGATGGTGCCATTGGTATTTGATTTGTTTTGCTGATTGCGCTGGTTGGAAAGGGTAGGGCGCAGAGGGCGTTTAGACTAAAACCTATGTTAAGATAGCGGTGCTCGGGCCGCTACATTGTACACGCTAACCAGATTTGATTTATTCTTTTTTTGTTGGCATCAACGAAATAATCTCCAATACGATAATGTTTATACGTGTTACCTGCATTTATGCGTTTAAGTGTGTTTTGTGTATATACATATATTATATATATATCTAGAGAGAGAGAGAGAGAGAACAAATATGAGTCGTTCAAAGAGTCAAGTATTAAGTAATATTAAGAGTTTAAAGCATTTTGTTTTAAGCTGGTATACTTAAACTCCGAGACCAATCGTAGACTGTAATCAGGTTTATATTACTAATGCTTGGAAGACTCCAAAATAAATAATCGACGTATATTTGGTATTTGTGTCCTTAAGTCGATATTAGAAGACAATCCATTCGTTTGCTCAATGAAGTCGATTCCACGACTGCTAAGCTATTCTTATCTATCCTGATCACTTGGCATTGAATATTGTTTTGATTGTTGTCACCTTTTTCAAATTTAAAAAAAATGTTTTAATTTAATGAATTATGTATTTTTTACAGCATACTGCCTTAATGTAGCACGGTTTACCCCGTGCTTTAATTTCTTCCGGAATCTCGAAAAGGACATACCCTTTTCGAGATTTTTAGCCAATAAGCTTTCTTTTTTGTTTAAGGTACCAGGCAAGCGCAGTGTAGATCGACCCATAAGATGGACAAGTGAAATTATTAAGGTCGTTGGAAAACGCAGGCCGCTTCCAGCAGGTGTTATTAATAATCTATGGGTGAGGTCTTTATCCTGCGATGAAGCACAGTGTTACAGCCCTTTATCAAGCACTCTTTTGTACTTAGCTCTGACTAAAATTAAGATTCAGATTCCAATTCGTACTAATATGATGACTGCCATTACGCCGTATGAGGTTGGTCACACTTTTTAGTGCCTTCAAAAGAACTAACTAACTCTTAGAGTTATCACAAATTTAGAAAAGCTTAAAGATCTCGAAAAGCGCATACTCTGTCGTTCTTTCACATAATTCTTTTACGTTTTGAATGGCATCTAATTTTCATTTTAAATGTAAATGATGAAAAAGTTCTTTATTCAAAATCAGTTAAAACATTTCTGAACGAAATTCCCAATGAAAGTTGTATTAAAATTTAAATTTATTACTTATTTAATATATAAAGATTAAGAAAGTTATTTTATAGCAACATAAATAATGTGAAAAAAAATATGCAAATTTGTATGAATTGTAAACTTTGGGTTTCCGCACCGTTTTTAATAATTTATGATAACGCGGAGTTTCCGCAGATTCTTTATGACGTTTTTCACGCTAATCCTTGAGATAATAAACATTCTTTCTTAAATATTATTTAGAAAATAACACTGTGGTAATTTTAATAAATTGAACGTTATTAAAAATGCATTATTTATCTATTTTTACGAGCCTAAACGAATCTTTTATATGCACCCTAATTAAAAGTATTTAGTGAATGATTGAGGGTATGGAAGGTATTTAATTTAATTATATTAATATTATGATGATTTTCTTCTATGGTTCATTACACTGTGTATATACATCTACGGCTATAGTCTAACTTCTTGCGACGTCTTCGGTGAATGGGTGCAACTAATACCAGTTTGTTAACCTAAAAAAACATTTTTATGTTTATATATTTCGACGAAGTTGTAACAGCCCGCAAGGCTATCTGTGTCGATTTCAATCGAAAGAATACGGCTGTTTGGGGCTCGTGGCGGCCATGCACGATGTCCTTTCGGCCCCAACGGCCATTGGTTGAAATATGTTAATAAACTCCAAGAAATAAAATATTTAAATTTACGAAATAAAATTTCGGAATTAAAAGTACATTTTCGAAATTCTTATTACTACTAATCAAAGATTAAGAAAAATTACAGCCAATCTACGGCGTAGCAAAGAATTTATTACGGAGCAACGTTTTGATTTGTAAAACATCGTATCGCATTGCTTTGTAAGCAAACCTGTCAGTTTAATGAGTTGGCGACGAGCCAAGCTCTAACTTGGAAACGAGTTCTTTGGTTATTCTGAATAATCTACAATCGTTCCCTTCATTAGTTTCCGATAATGTAATATTTTTCTTTATATAATACCTGCTTTTTAAATACAAATATTTTTCGACGACCCATCTGGCAACATTTATTGTAATACCAATTTCCCAATTTAATTTTTTAATTTTCAATCGCATATTTTAATAACATATTTTTTTTGATTTGAACAATTTTAGTATGATGCCAATAATGGGAGTGGTTAAAGACTCATTCAATGTTTACCTTCATTTTGAATACGAAACTATGCACTACAACAAAGATATATGAGACACACAGACAGTGTCAGACAGTGTCAGATTATGGACTAAACTCTCATGATCCACTTTGGCTTCTTAATGAAAATAACCCTGCTAGTCGGATCAATATGTATGTGTATTTATTTTGGATGGTGCGTGTTGTGTTCTTTTCAAGACTCAATTTTATGAAAGCTATGTCTCCTTCCTTATCAATATTTCTTTCAATAAGGTAAACGTTGCGGATTAGTATCAAATCTTTTGAGCTAGCTAAGGCAAAAATGAGAAATTAGGATCTTGTCGAAACCAAAGAAGTTTGTATGGTAATCAACACTTCAACATTCATCCATAAATTCTTGAGTTCTTGGGTACAGTCTTTTTGTCTTCATTTTAAATAAATACTAAATTAAATGAAATGCCTAAAATCGCAAATTAATGCCTAGTGTCATAAATATTTATACATTTTGTTAAATAATAATTCACAGACAGTTTCTTTATTGAACAACAAAAATCACTTTCTCTTTGAAACACTAGAGATATACGAAAATTTCTAACGTAATTTTCAGTTCTCAGTTATTTCTTACATCCTGTCAACGTCAGACGCACTTTCTTTATTACTATACATACATAATATGAGATTTTCTGTGCGAATGAACGTTCTAGAATCGCGTTGAGGGAGTCTGTTACCGATCGCGTCCGATTCGGGTGAGCGTGCCCTAAGGATCGGTCCTCGGGCCGCTTCTATACACGCTTTACACCATATGTATATTCCTCGTGTCAAGGGTGTAGAACTCGCCTTCTTTGCAAATGAAACCTGAAACCAAAGTCTTGGGACAATGGTTCCTGAAATGGAGGATTAAAATTAATTCCTCCTAAAGCGCGACAATGCTCTTTTCGAAGCGCAACTGCTCTCTTCTACTGGTTCCGATTTTACCCATGAATAGTTCAGTGCCAAGGGTGACTCAAACCCGCTATATAGTAATAGCAATCGGTCAAGTAGAGGTTAAGATATCTCGGGCGCCCTTGTGTCGGAATGCTAAGCAGGTATTATCGACGAGTGACAAGTCGAGTTCCCCTCGTGTAGGGCTTTCAATTTAGTCACTTTACGGAGCGATCACCGAAGCGATATTAGAGCTCGGCGGCCTCCTAACTCCTCTGAGGCTCCTCCAGAAAGTCTCGTGCTTCGCTACTTTAAAAGAGGTCATAGGCTAGGAGTACTCTGCGCCCTACCTCTTTAAACCAGTGGAATCTTTAAATGCCCTTAGGAAAGTAGTGAGAGTCCGGTCTGAAAAATACAGTATCGTTGTTGTGGCTATTTCTGCCGTAAGAGCTTATAAATATTATCACGTTTTTGCTTGTTACAGTGCTAATTGCAAAAGTAGTGATATGGGCTGGCCGTACCACTTATGATCAGGTGAATAGCCTGTTCGACATGTCATAGTATGATATTAAAAATTGACGCTTAAACAATAACTTCTAAAGATAAATATTTTAATTAGCATTTTGAAATGGTTGCACATAGCAGGTACCTACATATGAACCTTATAACATTCCATACGGAACACTATTATAGAAAGCATTACGGAATTCGAAAAAGTTACAGCGCTAAATGTACCTAGGCTAGGTTAATTCTCGCTTTAAGTAAGATAGTTTTAGTAATAGCTCTAGGCTTCTGGGCATTCCAGTGCACTATTGTACTAATGAAGGCTGCATACATAATTGGTAATACACTTCCGGTTGTTTGATGTCAAGCGCTTGTCTTAAATGATTAATGAGATTCGTTTGGTTATGTCCGGAATTTATAAGTAAATTATGTGACCTCAGTGGAAGGTTGACGTTTATTACAATTAAGTCAAGTTTTATATAGCTCGTTGCTTTTGTTTCCCTGACATCTTAGAAGCGAAAACGTCCACAAAATTATCAAAGCATTTCCAACCACTTTGATGAGTTAAAATTTTAGATGTATTTATGTGTTTATGTTGTTCAAATTTTAATGCTATTTGAATTAAATGAAAGCGTAATAAAAGGGATTATTTAACACTAAAAATCCTTTGATGGAAAGTTATTAAAATTTTCGGTCGCACCATAATTTATTATAGTAAATTAGCTTAGTCAAAGGACATATCCATTTTCAAATAAGAGCATAATTTAAATACTTTCTTTAAGATATTTTTTTTATAAATAAGCATTAACAATGAAAAAATGTATAACAGATTGAATTTTTAATGTTCAAATTTTTTAAAGGGCTGTTACTGTAAATCCATTTAAACATTAACATTTAATTATTAAAAAGATATTTTGAGTAAAACACTTAAAGATATTGTACAAGACAGTAAGGTATAAAATTTCTTTGTCAGTGATTGACGCTTATATGTGGATATTGTGCATTGTACTTCATAATAATTAGTCGAAAATATTATTTTATCAGATTATAAATAAATTTTAAAATATACGATGATCAAAAGGTTAGCTCTGGAAATAAAGATAAGTTCGTTATACCTTTCTCTAGATTACATAAAATTAATAACTTTGTGGATGAATGTATACATTACAAGACTTTCTTGTGTGTTCTGAATTTTCATATAATACAATTAAGAAATTTATTAAAATAAAGACGTGTAAACGTCCTATTCAAGTGTAAAGGACTTTTAAGTGATAATAAAGTTTGTGAATGAATTGCTCTACTACTGTGTTAAGGATATTGTTAAAGTGACCACAAAAAAACAATTTGAGTACGTTGAGAGCTCTTCTGAGATCAAGGCGCGCTTAAAATCCTCTAAGCTTTAAGTTGATGGATATAGAGCAGTTTAATCTATTTCTAGTTGTTACCGCTTTATCTATAGATTCTAGTTTATACTGAGCTGTTTTGGTATTATCATGACGTGGACCAAGGGTCACTTTGAATCGTATGCCTATTGGTTGGGATCGTAAGTGCGGTGTTGAGCTGCAGTTCCTGCATTAACTCAATTTTGAATCAACCTTAAAGCTGTGATTTATACTTGCCGCTGATCGTTCTACTCTTTTCTGGGTAATCTATGTGAATGACAACACGAAAAAAACTATGATGTGACCTAGTTGGCTGACAAACCCACCTTGGCCTGCTTCAATGTATTTTCACCTGAAGAAAACCACTATTTTGACTTTTCTTTGGATTCATATTTCTTCTACATTTATATAGCGGCGGAAGATCTCGTTCGGATTACGGTTTAACATCGCCACGTATTCTTTTATAGTTTCAATTCATAAAAATTGTGATGTTGAGTTGAGATGCCTGTAGCCTCAGCAACATCAAGTATATATATTCTCTGATCGTCCAATAGTGTTCTGAGAATTTCATCGACGAATTCTGGTATGGCGAAAGCTTGAGCGATCTGAAAGTATGGCGTTCGCTTGTGCTGGTATGATCACAACGGAACTCAGTAAATCTTAAATATTATTTTTTTTAACATTGATATTAATGGGGCAGACTTTTTATAATATTTATCAAGTCTTTTCTTGGTTACAGCGATGATTTTAATAGCAAAAACAATGCTTTATCAACACATCAAAAACATTTTTTATTATAATTTATCACGATTTTATCACGAGGTTATTTGTTTGTAAGGGCTGTGAAACACCAATTAAATGACGCAGCTCGCTTAAAACTTCACAGAAGCCTATTAAGAGATGATAATAGCAGTATTGCATTTAAAGATAAGTGCAAGAGAAATTTAAAAAGTTACGGAACTATTAAACAGCCCCCGCATTACTTTTACTTAAATGTATTTTTACATTACTAATGAATTGTAAATGAACTAAGTAATAGTACTAATTACACAGCGGTATTATGTCTACTAATGAAATGTAGAAATTTATATTGTATTCGACATATTTTACACTCGCTTCCATTGTTATAAATATATGATAATGTGCTACTTTGTTTAAAGTGAATTTGCTACGTTTATTAATACATTTCAGTTTAATTTTCTGAAAAAGATTCAAAAATGTCTACTAAATAGGTCAGTGTTATAGAGTTTGCGTGTATCTATATTTTTTTTATTTATTTGCCTGTATAATCATATCATTGTACATTATCTGCACATTTAAAATATTTTTTGTAAATGCATTTTCATTTCAACTACGTATGAAGATCATTTTTAATACGGTATATTAATATTATATCTTCAAATGTTATATGACTTTATATATTTTCAACTTTGGACACTCATTTTAATATTTATAACAAAATATTTAAAATTTGTACTATTTATTATTTTAGCTTTTGAATAATCGTAAAGTGGATCTCTGGTTTAGGCTACGAATACTTTTATATAAAAGAAAAGTTTGTTGACTTCATTTTATTTTTTAATTATGTTAAAAAATAATATTACTTGTATAATTATTAACAACCACATCTGGTTTTATGGTTTTTCACTCCATTTTATATTATTTTTACTAACCATCCAGAAATATTTTTACAGCACTACGAAGGATTTACTAACCATAAAAATGATCCCTTACATTATATAGATGTAAAATGTATAGCATCAAATAAGCGGCATAATTATATAGTTTCTAGAAAAACTTATAAACTCGTCGGAAAAGTGGGCATTATTTTTTTTGAGTTAGTTTGCTATAATCAGCACATATTTGCGCACATCTTTTACTTACATCGTTTTTACTAGCGTTTACTTTTTGCTGTGCAATCTAAATTGTGTAATGAGCGGAAAAAATCGCCTTAGCCGGTGTTGCTATTCGACATCGATAAAAATACGTTAATGTGATTACTACGACCGCGACACGTGTCCCTGCATGTTTTTTTTTAACCAAAAAGGTTTCTGGTTCTTTTTTATAGTTTTTGAATAAAGGTTTTTGTATAACACCTCCTATTTTTTCTCTTTGATTAGATACCTTTTATAAGCAACAATAAACTCTTTGAATAAACGTAAAACGATGCCTTCAGCCCTACATTTTCGATACAAAAAGCAGTTTGTTTTCGTACGGGGTTTTTTTTATAATTTTTCTATAGTCCTCATATTAAACTAAGTAACTTTATCATACATTGTTTTAACGCCACACTTATACTTTCGGCTGACACCCTTGACTTGATGTCACCATGGCGAGATAGTTGAATTCGAAAGAATGAAATTTTTGTAGGTTTAACTCGAGTGCTTTCGGGAGGCAAAATTGGGGATAATTCCGAAAAGGAAAAGCGAAAATCTCACAAAACCGACGTCACGCGACCGTGAAAGCGAGCGCTCGAACACGGCTATGCGAGATCTCGTCGGCCATCTTGTTTTTTAGACTCGCCGTACTTCCATTGTATATATATATTATTATTATTGGCCCCCGCTATTGGGGACCTTTCGTTCCACCCCTATTTATTTGGGAACAAGGTTTTTTATTTCCTCAAATATTTTTTCACATAATTTTTTATTATCTTTTTCATCTTCTATGCTTCACATTGTCTTTTTTCTACTTTCTCTCATTCCACAAACCAATATTTCTTTCCCTTCTATTCAGTTCCTCTCATCCATCCTCAATAACTGCGGTTTTGCAGTCTATTATTTACAATGTTTTATTGATTTTTATTTATTATGTTTCCTAAAGTTATTTTATATCTTAGCTTTATATCACAATTTATTTCAGTTACATTTTAATTTATTTCGACTATCATTTTTTCTACATTATACTAAACCAGGTTCTATGTTTACATGTTTAAGTTTTATTTCTTTCCATTACTTTATTCACCACAAACCTGCAGTAATCAAGGAAGGCTTCCCTTTTTTTTTCGGTCAAAATGGAAGCGCTTGTAGCCTTCTCTATCCTTGTGCCTATCCGGCATTCGGTCTCGTAGCGGAGCCCTCTAAATGCGGGACATTCTGTTGCCAGGTGGATCGCGGTCTGGTCCACGCCCGGTTTACAGAAGCACGACGGGTCCTCCCTGAGCTTAGACCTATGAAGGTACTCAGGGAACCTCCCGTGCCCCGTGAAGAGCTGAACCAAGACCGCGTCCACCTCCATGCTACGGAGCACGCGATAGGCCATGACCATGTATATCTAGCCCCTCGATTACTCGAAAACCTCCATCCTGTAACTTCTCTCGATCTATTGACGCGACAGTTCTCCCGGACAGAACCAGGATGGAGGTTCACGACGTATAGCAGAGTTTTCACATTCCACACACACACTTTCACATTACCTCCGAAAACATCTGGCATTTGCGAAATTCTAGATGGCAGGCGCACCGCGTGTAACTTTATGGCATTTTTTCTCGATATCAGTGTTGTTTTCAAAAGCCTAAAGGTTCCATAAAGATTATTAATATTAAAAAATAAATATAAAATGTTACGAAACCGATTTGGAGAAGAACTTAAATAATAACCTAATTTTAAAAGGGAAAATTTACACCAATTCGTACTGTAATCTACTGTTGCGTTATGACTCGCATATTCATTTTCTCTTTGAGAGTAGCTTTGTTTCGCAATGTTACCATAAATAAGGCGACAAAATCGCCCGTGTAAAATCAATATAACTGTACAATATAATAAGTATCGAGGTGAATAAATTGGGGAAGTTGAGTATTTAAATATTCTGGGACCGAAACGCTAGCTTCACCGCAGGTTAGCGTGTTTTGTTCAAACTCATTCATTATTCATTACAAGCTCAAACAATTACGTTTTCTGTTTCAGACATCAAGAATGAGGTTTGTTTGTCAATATAAAGTGACGCCTCGTTTTTGTATAATATTAATTAAATTAAAATATGAATCAACATCTACAGCTTAAACAGGGCACTGGATGTCAAGACTACATAACTAGAAAACACCAACTGACACATTTATTTTTCATTAATAACTTTATTAAATTCAAAAAAGTATTGTTAAAGTTATATTATTATGACAGTAGGTAAAACTAGTGTTTGTATTAAGAATACAAATATCTTCTTTTTTTTCTTTTCAGCCGATAGACGCCCACTGTAAAGCATAGGCCTCCCCCAAAGATTGCCACGAAGGCGCTACTCGCATCCAGCGACTGTCGATGGTCTGCCAAGCATGGCAATTATGGTATACCCCCCCAATGAATGGTACACATCGCTTGTGCAACCGATAACCGTTGGAGCCGAAAGGTTCTCGAGTGGCGACCACGAGCCGGTAGACGCGGCGTGGGTACCCCCCACTAGGTGAATCGACGACGTAGTTCAGGTTGCGGGAAGGTGCTGGATGCGGACAGCTCTGGACCGGAGCAATATTTTGAGGCCCATGACTTGCAGTGGGCATCCGTCGCCTGAAAAGAGAGAGTGAATGGTACAACTAACAAATACAAACATACGTTTTGCATTTCATAATGTTCAGACAAACAGATTCAGGTTTATGAGTGGATATAGGCGTAAAAGCTTTAAAGGGCTCAATGTAAAGCTCATTTCCTGTCGTTAAAAGTATGGTAAATGTAAAAAAATGATAGTTTCAGGAAGAATAAATAATATAATGAAAAATTTCCTTACAGAAGTTATTGGCCTGTCGTATTCAAAACCTTAAAAAAGTGTTTTACTGAGAAATAACCTATATATTAACTCCTTTAAAGCCTTTATATCTAACCAATCACCCTGTACAAACAAAACATGAAATTTGTCTTACATGAACTAATATCACTTTACTTTCCTCGAGCTATTTTGAAGAAAAGCCAGTTACTCATGTAATCCTATACAACAGCTGACCTAAATAATTATCGACCATTCACGGACGTTTTCCTAATGGAACTTTAAGCGACAGCAGTTCCTCTTAATCCGATGCAGCTGTTATTCAAATATGAAATATGAGCTCTATGGAAGTACAACAATATTTATAAGTTTTAAATTATTAAAAGTTTTTGTAATTTTATGTATATAGGTGGTTTTGCTAACTTACATTTGTTTGACTTAAACCAAATATAAGAAGTTAATACAAAAACGAAAAATTAATATAACAAATTAAGATAATGATAAAGTAATTAATTTAGATATTAATTCGATTTAAATGCAGATCTCAACAAACTAGACCGTCTTCTCAAAAACTGCATTCGATTCATTTTTAACTCTATTAAGACAACACGTCTCTGCTCGTGGATTTGATTCCAAATGTTCGCCCATTGATGCTGTGCAGTATCACTTACAACCACACTATCAATTAATTGACTCGAAGAGATTGAGAATCGATAAATAATCTTTTACGTTTATTAATGCCTTTTAGTTCGAACCGTTCTACTCTGGAATTAACTTCCCCCACAGAACGAGAGAGTAAGTAAATCGTTATTTGTTAAAAAAAATCGAGACCTGTTAGCCAAAGATTTTATGTAGAACGAAGACGTTATGTACATCTTTAATCTATTTGAATAAAATATATACTTCTTATCTCTGAACCAATTGAAGTTCACTAGTGGGTTAATAGGGCATTCAGTACGGTATTATAAAAAGTGTAAATAAATACAGAAATAATGTATGTATAATGTATAAATATTATTTACCAGCGATATTTAACGATGAATACTAAATTGGCTTGATTGTACAAGAAAATAGATCGGTTAAGCTATGAGGTCCTTCCAAGTAATCTTACCCTTCACTAATTAAACTTATAACATCGCGAGCTTTCCACTTATCTATTATCGCACCTTTGCTTCATAGTTTAATAGTTATAATACTAATAAAATATAATATAATTATAAATTCAGCTTATTAAATCTTATTAAATTTTGGGACTTTTGTTAACTATTTATCTAAAACTGTTACGTAAAATTTAATTAAACGGAGTCTAGTTGAAACCATATAACCTAACCTCTAATTATTCAAAACAATAACCTGATATGGATGACAATGCAATTTGTGCGGAAACTGGGATCAACTTCGGGCTACGCTACACGGATCAATTACATCCTATTTATAATGTATGTATCCGAAGGTCCGTCTAAATCGATAGATTGATTAGATAATGATGAAGATATCAAATAAATCTGATAAAGCTATTTGATTTCCACGTTAATACCTTTTTATCATGCTGCAAAAGAAGATATAATTTTACAATTGCAAATGTAAATGTGTTCAATTATAAAGGTATCTCATGAACGTCATTAAATCTGAAAGCGCAATTGTTGTCCGCTTGATTGTTTCATATGCAATTAAATGTGATAATGTCGTAATACTGTAATATAAAACGTAATTATTACGCATCCCCGCTAATTAATTAATACTAATTGCACAGGTAATAATAACACAATATATTTCCATTGAATACTTAATAAAATTAGAGTTATACTTTCATCGTGTAATAATACCGGCCTGTTGTTATTTACATAAACAAAGTAATTTATCACGCATTGTCATCTAGGATGGTCATAAATAAATCAGCTCTCAGCTAAGTTATATTACATAGTGATAGTCGTATTCGGTCAAGGTATTGCTTTTAATTTCTTTTGCTTTAGTAAGACTCGACTAGTTTGCTTAAGCTGTGAAGAAAATCTCCTACCATGTTTTATAGTGCCTGGTTAATTATTTGTATTATTTTAAATAATAATATAATTTAAAATTTAATTTTATATTCGTTTTTCCATTATTTTTTATTATTCATGCTCTATAATAAAATAATAATAATATAGTATAATAGTTAATTATTGATAAATAAATTGCTGATAACTATCCTAAAAAATGAAAATTAACAAATTTAATTCGATACTTTTTAAAACATTTAAAAATATAAGTTTGCAAAAATTCAGGAAATTTGATGATGATTAAAAAAATAAGTATAACACTCACACGTTACTAATAATAAGTTTTTCAGTTTCTTCAAAAGTAAAACAATAGTCGTAAAAGCGATATGGCGAAGGAAGTGATGGAAGTAGGTCTCAATAGTGACATTGGCACGAAAATTAGCTAATTTTAAGTTATTTAGAGAATATATGCTTAGTTTACAATTATCTGTCATGTTTGTAACAAGCAAATCTCCGGACATAACCGTCTAAATACAAATTCGAAAGTTTTATTGAATGTTCGGTGAAGCAAATTAGGAAAGGAATGTTGTTGACACTATTCACGAAGTTTCACTTCCTTAAACAAGCTCAAAGAGCGTTTGAAGACTTTAAATACCTCTTCCTTTGATTAATTTTAGGTATTTCTTAAGTATCTTTACCGTATTTTTAAAAATACCGTAAGTAGGTCATGGTTACTGGATCATTGATATGTTAGAAAATTGAGTTTTCGTTAAAATATAGAAAATTGGAGTATTTCGTTTTATTCTTTATTGACAGTCCATATATGTCAATTGCGCATTTATTTAAACGATATTTTAATTTTTTTATATTTTTAGTTGTTATTTATTAGCAAATTGAAGGGCACAAGTGGCAGTTAGCTTTATCCTTTTTGCTGTAACTTTAGCCGTTACATTATTTATTTCACCTGCTCCATGGTGTGATGGGCGCTAATGTCTGAAAAAGGTCTTTCACTTATGTTGTTACTCGAGATGCGTTCCGACTCGGTCCGATAAGGTGTTCGAGGAGTCGGACTTCGTCGATCTTTAGCATTATTTCAGCTGTAGAAAGTCCACAGTTGGAAATACTTTCTACTATAGATCTCGCGCATAGATTCCAAATAACATCGATTGGAGACGGCCTAAATTCAGTGTCTTCCGATGGGTTCAACAAAATCGTCTTTTCCTCAATAGTATCCATGGCATAACGTTCCTATTAGACACGTTTGTACTGTGTTTATGTAACAATCTAGTGTTTCAAAAATGCTTACAAGGCCATGTTACATTTATTAACAGAATCATTTAAATAGTTTTGAGCATTTAATATTACCCTATTCTGTTTTAGTTTTCAATGAAACGACATAGGTTTGTTTGATAACCTTTTATTAAGAAAAACAACAGTTGGATGTATATTCAATCCAATTAAATTGGAAAATAACTTTATCAGCACAAGTCTCAAAAGAAGTAGAAGTGTAGTTTGTTTTTGGTATAATATGCCTGACTATATCTTTGACCTATATGTTCAGATGCAATCGATAGGAATCAGTTATGGCCTCATAAACATTTAGTTAAATTCTGGATTTAATCTGGCGAGCTATTCAAGCGCTATTTCCATATTTATTCTTTAATCTAAAAATGTTATTTAGATTATTAAATTCCTCTTTGCAAACCTAATGAAATGATTGAAAAATTGTGAAGTTTTTATTATTGATATTATTAGCTGATCTAAGTTGGCTACCGGTGACAATAACGTGAAAATTTAATCATAACTACTAATTAACGCAGATGTGACATCTTCATTAATCAAACCACCATTAGTGAAAGCATTATTAAGCTAAATCGATGTTAAATAAGTTAAATTAATTGCGCCATAGCTTAAGGCTACACAAGCAATATGGGAACTGGAAGCCTGCGATATGTTAATGTCATTTGACTAAATAAATGATAAACAATCTCCAGTAAACTAAAGGTTGTATGTTGTCCCTGAATGTGATTTGCTCTTCTCAAGAAGACTTTTAGATATACTTATTCTAAATAGACTTCTTTATAGGAACCAAGTCCGGCTCCCTGGAAAGCCTTTTTTTGGAATGTTAAATGTTTCGCGATGCACTGACTTAATATAAATAATGACTTAAGAATTATTGAACGAATTATACGTTTTAACAGAGCGCGCCCACTTCTTGTACCCATATAGATTTTTTTTTCGATAACATGTGTTTTCGTAATAATATATTACAGGAATATTAAAGAATTCAAATGGAAATATTTTTGTGTATTGTGATATTACGTTACATAGATGAGAACGATAAAATTTAAATGTTATTGAACATGTATTTTTATTTTAGATAAAAAATCTAGTTTAGAATTAATATGAGAATTACTTCATATGAACTTTTCTCTTTGGCTGTCTAGATTTTCATATCAACTCGTCAAACGAATTTTACTACTATTAAAACGTAAAACTAATATTTATAGCCGTCGCTGAAATCCTAATTAAAAGGAATAAATATAAAATGAAAGACCATTTTAATTCATAGTTTATTTATTGTTCTTCAGTGTACTTCATTTAATAACTTTATTTAAAATAGTGACTTTATCAAGTGCAAAAATAAGTATGTACCTATGTAATGAAAAAGTGCTTTCAAAATTCTATTCAAATTACAATAATAGGTACAATAGTTAATTCAAATTGTTGTCATAAAGGCATTCGAAGTTATTTTCATAAATAATTCGCGACTGAATAAGTTCTTTTTGTCATAAGAAGAAGGTAAGATTTATTTAAAATAATTCATATCAAGTACTTATATACGTAGAAAATCAGTGAAACTACGTAATATTAAGTGGCTGGATTTAACTCTGATGATGACCATCTGATCATAGAATACTCATGTATATTAGTTAAGTTTTGATGCACTATTTATTAACACGTATAAAGCACAATCAAAAGTATTACCAGATACAATGATTTTTATGTCATTTTGAGTTTTATTTTCAGGATTAAAATTTAATGACATTTTTATTCAACAACAAACAACAAATACATTAATAAATTAACTAACAATAACACAACACTTAAAAAACAAACATGTTTTACTTAGAGTTACAATTTTCACTAATGTTAAAAAATAACTTTATATTTTTCTTAAGTAGATTCAGGAAAGTAACAATGCGATGAAATATGTACGTAAATATGACTATTGTTTTAAAAACGATTGGAATGCATTGCGATTTTAATTATAAATATATACGTATTAAATTAAAACCATTTCATATTAATGCTTAAGTCTGTAACGATTATTGTTTAAATCGAAAATTGGTTCAAGGGTTCGTATTATATTATGGTAGGATACTTGTCAAAGAATGTACAGAATAATTATTGGAATGTAGGTACTGATCGTTTTCATTATTTGATTGAAAAATCGTTATGTAAAATACCTACAGAAAGTTCTTAGTCGGATAACAAACGGTTATAATCATTGATAATAATATCTTTTATTGTTTTTAAAATAATATTAGAATATAAAAGAGATCATGCGAGCGTGTGCCGACAAATATAATTGTTTTTTCCCCCTTTTGAACTACAATTGTTAATACAGTAAAAGAATAGAAAAAAAATGTAATTAGGTCGTCTTTTCTAATATAACTTTAAGATTAAATTTATATTACATTAAAAAGAAATATGTAGTGAATTAGATTCTAATGAAGTAAATATTGTAGTGCCCTTCAGGAAACTTTTATGGAAGTACCAATGGCCGGGTATCATTGTAAGCTCCCCATCTTTCATCTTAAAGGACAAAGTGCAGTAACAAATAATAAGTGTTTGTTGGTAGAAACTAGCCACTGGCGAACGGTTGCACTGCAGGCGCTTATGATAACATGAGTGTGGCCCACCTTAGTCGACACACATCGACAAATGTTGTTTGAAATATTATGAAAAAAGTTTGATTTTAAAAGAGATTGCTAGTTATATAAGAAGTATTTTTACTAGCATTATAGTACATACTCGTTATACAACATTATTTTAAAGTAGAATTTGGTCGAGAAATTTATATTACTAATATAATATAAGAGATATTTTCTTTAATACAATACACAAGTGAAGGCCTCCAATATAATATGTACAAGGAATAGTATTATCTAATAGGAAAGTATCACTAGTGTTAAGGGATCAATAGATTAAAATTGGCTTTAATACATTGTATACATTATTTGTAAAGTCAAAGAGCTCTTTCTAATTAGGTAAAAACTAAATATTACTTAATGTTGCAAAACAAATTGAATATACAGATCTTTGTTGTAAAAGCACCAATTACATAATTTTAACATTTTGCGTATACGAAATGTTATAATTACTTAATTTTCAAATTTTGTTATGGATTTTGGTATTCCATAGATCAATTAAGGTCCGTTTTAAAAACAGGTTATGAAATGGTACCTGAAAAATTCATGTCAATAAAACCGCGGAGTGAAAATTAGTATTTAAGTTATACATTATAATTCCAACTGTGCATATAGGCCTTTTAAGTGAAGATAAATTTATTTGCAGATGAAATTTCGATCAATAATTACTATATAATAATTATATGAAAACGTTCAATACTTTAGCGAAGTAAAAATAGACGAGGTTATATTTTCGTTGCTGAAAAGACAATATTTAAATTTACTGAGCTTTCGTTGATTACTTATTGTGATTTCAATAAAGAAAATAATTGAATTCACAATATTAAAATTTACAGTTTTATTTAAGTTCTTAACCTTAAAATGAACTCGTGACACCTGTATAAGAAATAAGATATTGATTTATATTCATATTATTCGAATATTGTAAATTACTTAGAAAGCTCAAGTCGTATCTGTACATCTATAATTATAAAAGGGAACTTACGATGCAGCGAGACAAGAGTACACAACAATCGCACTTATTATTAAATTGATCTTACTTTTTACATTATGACCAAATTTCTCACAGCTTTGTCTTTCATTGTTCGCTTATTAGCGAATAGTAAGAGTAAATTCGTTAAATACTAAAACTATTAGGTACATCTATATGAAAGGGTATTTGCATTACGTTCATAATGATAAATACCGTTAATGATGCAGTACAACGCAAAATTTATAAAAAAATAAAATGCTCACTCATTAAACCTTGACTAACAAATTGCAGTTACTATAAAATAAATTCAAACGATTGCAGGAATGCGGCAAACTAAAACAAATAACAAATAATACCTATCAATTAGCCTTAATATTTATTAACCTACTCAGATTAAAAAAGAGTCATATATATTACAAAATTGCGCCAATTGTCATAAATATAGCAAAATATAAGGACTCACACTGAACTAAATAAGTACGTATCTTTAAAACAATTCACGCATTTTTGAAAAGCTGTTTTAGCAATAAGTTATATTTCTTAATTACATATAAATAAATTCAGCATATAATACATCGTGCCTAATTACAATAAAAGCATTAAGTATTAATAATGAAATATAACGATATCCTTAATAAGCGTGTTCTAAACAGAGATTGCTTAAAAATGTTATAAACACGCAATGCTACACAACCGTTGGCGTACTAATGTAGTTGAGACTATATTTTAAATTTATATCATAAAATCAATAAGGTATAACTATCATGAAATATATCTGATACGAGCATTTGAAGTCGTATTATAATAAGGAGTCATAAATAGAAGGAGTAATTGTTAAAAGTACATTTCATAAGATTAAAAAATAGAATTGGACAATCGATATCTGATTTAATAAAAATTTTACGATGATAAATATCTAAAATTGTTTTAATATCCGTAAAAATATTGACTATTTTAGGAAAATATTCTATATTATAAATTGAGAGACAAAATTGTAAATTTAACATTAAATTTTTGCTAATTGAGTATATGACGATGAAAACCATGCTTAATGAAAGGAGATTAAACATTTTAAAAATATCAAACTAGTAACACTCGGGATTTTTCTTATTCTAAAACAAAATTAATTAAATTCATCCAATGACATCTCGCTATTAGCAGCAATTTACTAAAATCCTTACTTATTTTATATTTCAAAAGTGAATAATTGTGTCTACTTATAATAATTAAAATACAAAGAATCATTAATAAGAACTGAAACATTTCTTTAAGTGCAATTTAAGTTACATAATAATAGTTTTTATTTTAATACTTTAAGTCATCTTTAAAAGTAGAGTTATAATGTAAAATACTTTAAAGATTCATCGCGTTACTAATGTCTTTGTTAAACTGTCTAATTTTCAAACAGCTGTTTCTAAGTCTTCTGAAACTAGTTGAAAATGTTCTTGACCTGAAAACAAACACAGATTAAATTATGAAAACATATATAAATGTATAGTTTAAAGTGAGAAGTGTATCTGTGAGAAAGGAAGGGAAAAAGTAATCTGTTCAGAAATTTAGGAAGCCCACGAATATCTGATACAAAACAGACAGCTTAGCTGGGCTTTAAAATAACACGAATCTCTTTATTGTAATGTTAATCCGGAAACAATGGGAATACCGTAAAAATTACACAGTTACTTTTAAATGGTGCAGGGGAATACAGTCAACATCCAGATAAATACAATAGATTTATGTATCAGTATAAAGAACAGTTGGGACCATTCCGAATAATCCTTCTTTTACAGGGTTAGTCTATAATTTTGTAATCCCCTTTTGTACTACCTTTTATTTTAACATATTGCAGCTGGGGCCTTAAGGTTCTAGAGGGTGGAGCAAGGACGAGCGAGCGTAATGTAAGACGTCTACCCACAAGGTGGACGAATGGTCTTTGTTGAGGTCGTCGGAAAACGAAGGATGCTAGCCTCCAGAAACTGGTTGCCACTTGAAGGTCTATGTGCAGTAATAGTAATGTACGTTCTACGTTTGAAATGACGACGATGACGAACCAAAATTATTTTAAATATGAATTATTGATAACGAATAGCATTTTATTTAAACTTACTTTCTAAATAGGCCGCTAAGTCATGGTCCTCAGCTCGAAGAGCTAGATGCCTTGGAGTTAGACCCGCATGGTCTTGTCGTGTTAGCGATGCGCCTCCAGCCACCAACATGCAACAAATTGCTCGTCTTTTATGAGCAGCTGCCTTATGAAGAGCCGTCTGTCCTCGTTCATTGTCACGCATATTCAGTATAGCAGTTGGTGCACATGCGATCAGGTATTTTACTATTTCCTTGTTACCATATCGTGAAGCAATATGCAGTGCTGTCTGCCCAGTCGCATCAATAGACAGAAGCGAATAACCAGCGGCATGCAAATCCTTAACCTAATGAAAAGAATACATAGTGATTATAAAATTTATTTATAAAATCATTTTATATGAAAAAACAATAAGCAATCAAAACTTCACCATTTTTAAATCTCCGACTTTTGCAGCTTTAAGCAGTGAATCAGACGTTTTTTCCAGCAAATTTCTGAAACAATATGTTACAAAGGGGGGAAACTGTTAGCTCAAAAAATTAAAATAGACCAAGTTTAGTTTTATTTTATGTTGTTAATAAGCTTCTTACCAATAAATATTTCATTTAATATGTCAATATCATATTTTTGCGATACTACCATTTAAGATTTTTTTTAAGTATTTATTTATTTAGAGTATTTATATTTATTTAGAATTATAAAAACATGTTTTCACCATATTACTACAACTAAGCCACCTCACCTATAGCCAAACACTTCTTGATCAAGTCCGAAAAGTTTTTCGTGTATGCTGCATGCAATAGAAGAAAGAAAAGATAGTGCAGATGAAAGATCAAATAAGTGTGCTAGAAAATCCATAGCGTTTATAACATAGTGTTACTCTATTAATAGATATTTTAAAATGGTTTATAATTTGTACAACATTATGTGATGTGATAAAAAAATATATTGTCAAAAGTTTTGTGCAGTGCTCTTGAGAAATTAATATATTACTATTTTTTTAACCACATTAACTATTATTCTACTTACATAAAAGCGGACCTGCGTATTGTAATTTTATCTAAATATGTATTCATCTAAATCTTCGAGATATAAAGAACACAAACATTTGAAAAAATCTGTCTTCAATTATATTAAAATACTCTTCACCGCTTCTATGCATTAATTCTAGAATAAAGACTAGAGAAGACAAAACAAGTGTGTCAAATAGATTAAGATCATAATAAAAATCGCGATTTTGTAAAAAAAGTACAAGAAATTACCATTATGAAACGGTGGAATTTTCATTAGTTTAGCAATATTAATTAAGAAAATAAAGAGCGTAACAATTATTTTTTCTTATATTTTTTGGAATATTTTTGAAAGTTAAGACTTACACATTTTTTGTGAAGAGATCAAATCCGTGTAAGATACTGTAAATAATGCTATTAATTTAGATATTTGTTTAACGTTTATTTCTCTATTTACTATGAAATAAAATTTTACAGTAAACTACATCTTATGTCTACGACTAACACAATGTAGTAAAATTAAAACATACTTACGTTTTAAATCTCGCTAAGGAGTCATGGGTTGCTTCATTTTCCTTTGCAGGTGGACTTGTACAGAGTGGAGGAGAGTTAGTTTCCTGTGTTGATGATTTAGGAGTAA
This sequence comes from Battus philenor, assembly GCF_028537555.1. Classification (NCBI taxonomy): domain Eukaryota; kingdom Metazoa; phylum Arthropoda; class Insecta; order Lepidoptera; family Papilionidae; genus Battus; species Battus philenor. The sequence continues at coordinate 9,561,609 of NW_027181704.1, forward strand.
CTGATCTCGAGGCAGGTGCTCTTGGTGAAGTGGATACGGATATTTTAGGAGCCATAAGCGCGGGGGAAGATGGGGCAGTTGCTGCGGCTGATGGCGGTGTCTGCGGCGTCTGTATTTCTTCTGATGTCCTTGCCGGACTCCCGAAACCAGATTCACTTAAGTATAATGTAAAATTTTATATAAAAGATGTACTATTATTTCAAATATATTAAAAAATAAACAGGACAGGAATTAAAAAAATACCTTGCGTGTGATTCCGGAACGTCTAAGGAAACACCGGCGCTTGGCGTATCGACACTCTGAGAAATATCTAATGATACGGACAATCCCGTAGTAGTTTCGAGAGAAACAGATGGCCCAGTACGGTCGAAAGATGGTGTTGCCGTAGTATCCGGATGAGCTGTAGACTCAGTGTCGGGAGTTTGGGGTGCAGCGTCCAATATGTAAATGTTTTCATGTCCAATGTCCGTAGCGTAATGGAGATTCTCCTGAGCTTTATCAATTCTAAAGAAACGTTCTGCAGTAACAGCTACAAAAGTTAATAGATTTGTTAAGTTCATAAAGTTAATAAATAACTAAAATAAAAATGGTTATTGAATATCAAAATAATATGAAGAAACGTAATATAAGTTAAATGTTCAATGGAAGGGTTAAAAAAATTCCTATTGAAGTAATCTTCAAAAACATGAAAAAATTTAATGCGTTCAAAAGCAAGAACACTGAAAAAACTTACAGTCAACAAACCACCAGTCAACAATATTTGAGTATGCTTGAGATTCTTTGATCATGTTTTGAATAAGTGTACGCATTTGCTCTAAATCAGCTGAAGGATTTACTTCTAAAGTTCCAAGACGTTCAGCTGTAAAAATATTAAATATTAAGGTTCATTTTAAACACAGAGGTCTACCTGAAAAAGATGAAATGGACGGAATAGAAACGGACCCTCTTTGTGTAGCAAATAAAACAAGTGATTTATAATATTTTTTTTAGGCAAAGAAGGAAGGAATATTTATAGAAAATTGTAAGATTAATTTTTAAGCCATTTATGAAAGCCTTCTATCGTTCAAACATGTTTATTACAAAAGGTTTTAAATAATTTGTAAATAATATACAAATAATTCTGTACCTGTATTTGCGAGCAATTCTTTGTCATAATGATGCCTTTCGTAATCGGCCATTGTTATGAGATTCACAGTGAGTGTCAGTTTATCTAGAGTCGTTTGTCTGCACAAAAAGAGATAAAGCAATTGTTTTTATACCTTGCGTTGAAGCTTAATAAATATTTTAATTGATACTTCAATATTTGTTTCATTTTTGTTACAAAAATATAGTAAAACGTAAAAGAAATATTGTAACCCCGTTGTACGTTTGCCATTCTATTTACAAACACCATAAAAATACTTTTTTTTTTAATAACACCTTGTCATATTGTTTAAAATTTTTATTGTTATAAATATTTACATATATAGTTATTTTTTCTTTGGAAAGCTCTAAAAAAATTTAGAGTAATAGTAAAAAACGTCCAGTTAACTTACGGAGCTAAGACTCGTCCGGGCTTCCGTTTAGCGAGCATAATAGCTTGATTAAGTATTGAAAGAGTAATAACTGAAGGAGCCAATCGACAGGCCTCTCCGTCAACTTGCATTGGTATTACTTTAGTTGTTACAATTTTCGCGGTTTTGCATTGTGTTATGCAAGTGCCATGCCCGCCAGCTTGTAACAGAGGCTAAGGAAATAAATACAGAACGATATTTTATTAAGTATATTGAAAATAATGCAATAAATGTTCATATAATTACTTCCCTCAAGGAAGAACTCTTCGAATAAAGGTTTATTTGAAACATTGTAGTTCCAATACCGTAGTTTTATGCTCACAGCATATGGCTTTAGTAAATGCAATACAAGAGGAAGGAGGAGAAAAACTTTTAAAATTTAAAAATAAAATAGATTAAAGTTTCATTTGATGCATCGTGGCAGGGAGAATGTACATATTTAGCAAATACAAGCCGGAGATTTAACCGTATTGATTTACATTAATAATGTTCCCACAAAAGCAAGTAAATTATTCCAAATAAAATCGATTTTACGGATCAATTTCTATTTTGTTTTATTTAACACTTTTAGGAGACATGTTTGCTGACTTCCCATAAACTCACTAAAAAAAGTTTGAGTTTGAAAAAAATGTTTGTTTTCTACAAAGTAAACATAAATCTTTAAAGATGTGTTTGATGATAAATGCCTCACATCTGAAATGAACGCGACTTTATATATATATATATATATATATATATATATAAATATTTGTTAAAATTGGACATAGCCTGCATAAACAAATCATTTCTATGAAAATTTGTTTTATAGTAGCAAATGATACACGAGTTAACTGAGAGTGATATAGCAACAGGGTATTCAGGATTATATTCCACACAATTTTACCTACCACACCGTTAACGTTCTATTTCATGTGTACATCATATACATTTTTCTGTTTGTCACTTGTCTTAAATAAATTGTAAAAACATCATCTTTTTCTCTAAGAGCTCGATCAAATTAATAAAGAAATATAACTCGTAAACAATGTGTTTAATGGCTTCTGTTTTGGTGTTTTAATAATAACTTCCCGATGCCGACCAGATCAATTAAATATTGACCTAGCCGCTACCAATTTAAAATGGACCGAATCGACTATAGACTTAAAATTACCAAAAATCAATGCTGGTTATTTTAAATTGGATAAAATATATTTATATGTATTGTTATATATGAAGGATTTATAATAAATTTCCTCAAACTAATTTTCTATATCGCAACTATCCGAAGCTTGATTTGACATATATGATTACGTAACCATAAATTCATAATTTACTTTGGACATTAAAACTAAGAAAGTAAAGATGAGTACAAGAGAAAACAGAAGTTTTTTCTATAAATTGTTAAGTTCCTTACCAATTGATAAGTAGTTAAACCTACAACTTCTATTAAACCGTCTTCTGTGGACGGTTCGTGTGCACCGCCTGATTTATTCCAAGGATGCGTTCCACCACCGTAGCTGAAATTAAATAATGTATGACAACGTATTTTTAACACTCAAACTAAATTATGTTATTGCGGTAAATTCACCTTGGAATGTTCAAGAACACGATAGCGTGTACTTTGTGTTCGCGAAGCACATTTGTGAGGTCTTTTCCATCACATTCCATAGTAACGAACTCTGCAAGACCTTTCCATTTGCGCTGCATAAGATCTTTTCCGCCAGCGGTACCATAGAACAACTTATTTCTGATGCGTGAGTTGAATTTTTCGGGATGAGCCTCTGTACGTAGAAAAAAATTATTGACATTCTCCTGAAATATTTTCTTCTAAGAAATGCGTAAAACTTAAACAATATAAACATGATCGCATTCATTAAATTACAAGTTATAAAAACTGTTAAAATTTATTTAATTGTCTCTATTGATGTATAAAATAGAATATCTATTTACGAACTTAATGAACATTTACCTCTAGCTTCATGAAATTCCAGAGCAATGTGAGCGTCGACGCCAAAAGAGAAGTAGTTGTTAACTACATTAAGGGGTAATTCAGGTTTCGCGTTGCTCGTGTCCTCGCCCGATGCGGCTTCGTTCGGCACGACTGAGAGTTGCCATCGGTCTAGAAGCACCGTGTCACTCTCGCCAATATGCGCTAATATTTTGGATATCGGCTCATCTTCATAGCCCTATTTTTACGAAAAATGTTTGATTTAGTTCATTTAGTTTATACGACCTTTTAACACATACAAATGAGTCAATAGGTTGCTTTTTCACTGCAGCTTCTTACTTTTTACATATGTACAAAATAGACACATTTTAAAATTAAATTTATTACATAAATAATTTACCTGCAAAATAAACAGGTACGTTCATTTACTTTTAGTCGTTTTAAGAAGCTATAATATTATAAAAAAATCTTTTAACCCTTTGCACTAGACGTATTTTAGTTCAAGTAAATTACTCATACATATCCCAAAATGCGTAGAAACCATAATGATATCAAGTTAAACATTTATTATAACTGTAACACTTTGCTTCTTAATTATTGCATGTATGTGTTTTTTTTTAGTTTTTTTTTCTGCAAATTTGAAAGTTTTAACCATATACTTGTATAATACAGGCAATACACTTTATATTACTTTATTTTACTTTCGTGTTTTATTTCGTATGTGTATATATAGCCTTCATCTATTTCTGAATGTTCTACTGCCAAACTCACACTATCTACTTTTTTGACATATTCTAAGATAAAAAACTATTAGGAAAAAATATACTTTTTATTTATAACCGGTAATATATACAATCGCTTAAAAATAATTAACTTTCCAACTGGGCGCTTGTTTCCTTCAATTTTATTGATAAAATAACATGCCTCACGAGTACAAAAAGTTAATACAATAATTAATGACACTGACAATTACATTTATAATAATATATATATAATACATTTACGAAAATATCTGAGACTTCGGAGAAATAGTTTGACATGTTTTCATTTGTATCGATTAAAGTAGATAATTTTGTATTTTTACTATTTAAGTGTAACAAAAAAAGCATAACAATTTTATTACCCCGCCCCAGCCGAGTGCCCTGGCTAGGTCATTGCCCGTTCCCAGTGGCAATACGCCGACAGCCGGGCGCGAACCGATTCGATCCAGTACACTCAGCACCCAGCCTACTGTACCGTCACCACCGCATGCCAGAACACGCAGGTTTGGTACTTTGCGAAACATTTCCAGACTGTTAGGATAACGGAAAAATAATTACTTAAATACTAACATATACCTTAATAATTATATATAATATCGAAAAAACATTCTGAGCCTTCACATGATGGTTAAAAATGAACCTTTTACTACGGATGTACCCATCACTTTGAGACATGACTGTGAAATATTGGTAAGTGTGGTACAGCGCTTTCAAACTGGGGTTCTATATGTATGCGATACGTTTAGTGTCCAGTACGTATTCTTGAGGTATCCTGGCGACCTATCGAGACAGTCAATTTTTGCTTATTTTTCAAGTGGATGAAGATGTATGTTGTTAAAGGCTGTATGACGACGGAAAATAGATTCACTAAAAATAATTAAAAATGGCCTTAGACAACACGTTATAAATAAATAAATAAATTTATAGATTTCAAATAATTTATAAAGACTTTCTAAGAATTTCTATAAAGATTATATTCGCTTGCAATAAAAGGTTTTATAAGTAAAGAAATAAACGGATCTTTTATATAAATATTCACTTTTACTCGAGATAGATTTCTGTCTCTTAAGTCCAGACAGCTTGTGAAACTGATAGTCTAGTGAGAAGTATCATCTCATGTCTCAAAGCGATGACTGAAAATATAGTGTTGGGCAGGATTTCAGTAATATATGTGTGTGAATGCTATAGGCGGGCTTTTACCATCACGTAAATGTTCTGCCATTGTCGATATTTTGAAGTAAATAATCACTCAATTGTATATTGTACAACGATTCCCAACCTGTGGGATGCGTAAAAATTACATTGGTCATGGCGAAATACTGAAAGTTTAAAACTGTTTGCTTATTATTACAATTACATTATTACATTGGATTATTTCTTTTATACTAGCCCTGTTTTAGGTGCACGATATTTAGGGATACAGAAACGAAAAAGTTTAGGGGGGCACTGTTTTAATGTATGAATAATTGGTACAAATATGAATTAAAAAAGATAAATGGGACAACATGAATATCAAAAGGAAATTCTCTTTTTGTATTCTGTTTCTTTTATGATTGAAAAATAATTTTTGTGCGCCTAGATAATAAATAAATATTCAAAAATAAAAATGGAAACATTTATATTTCTTTTAATTGAAAAAAAATTACCCTGGTCCTGGTCCGCCTTGAGTCAAATCAAAAACTTGTCGTGGATTCAATAGCCATTGAAACTTTTGCAGTAGCTTGACTCCTTGGTTGCCACCACTTTTCGGATTAATAAAAACGAGTACCGGTTTCACGTTTGTAGTTGGTATTGGCTTTATAACGAAAGGTTTATGTTCGTTCTTTGAATCTTTGCCTTTTTTTTTCGAAGCATTTTTCTTTTTCGGCGATTTCCTTAATGATGACTTAAAGCTTCCACGTCGGGGTAGCTTTACAATCCACGATGGCGGCACAATTATGTTAGACTGAGACCCTTAAAAATACGTTTGAAAGTAGTTTATTGTAGAATAAAGGAGATAAAAAACATACTGCTCACCTTATAGGTTATTATTATACACATTTTTGTACTACGGATGCGGCTCAATTCCTCTGAGATCAGCGGCATTAAGAAGTCTAGTTCAAATTAGTTTTGAATTATTTTAGCCCAATGTAGAATTCAGAGACAAAAACCTAATGTTTTAAGTATTAATATTTTAATAGCCTAGAAACAAACGATTAGTAGTCCGTTCTAAAATGTTTACCGATGGTACTGTGATTCTCCCCCGCTAACATCATACGTCCTACATTTACAATACTTAAATAAAAGCATTTCATCGACATTATCATCATCATCATTGTCATGTCAGACGATAGACGCCCATTACAAGACACAGGCCACCTCCGAAGATCGCCACAATTACCGGTCCTGCGTTGCCCGCATCCAGCTAATACAATTCATGTTATTAAGAGAAAATAAATTCTTGCCTCTTACCTAATGAGCATTCCTCCCCTATTCGCTGAAGGTTAAAACAGCTTTCTTTGTTATGGTACGCGTCTTTACACCATGAGCAACTTAGAGCTACAATATCTTTTGAACTGAATGATAACTTTGCTTGTAATGACTGAAAAAAAAATTGTTAATAATTTTACGTTACACTATTGCTAATAAAATATAAAATTTCTTAATATTAAATGATGGATTGTATTGGCGCTATTGAAAACAAAACAATGAAACAAACTACAAGCAAAGCACCAATGTATTTGCAGTAGGTGGCAACACATTGATTATACGCACACGATCACTGTTATCATTGGTTATTTCCATAGCCTTGTCTACAGGAGATTGTTTTGTTATGCACCACCCACAGCAACTGCGCCGGAATGACTGTGACAACAGAACAACCATGCAACAAACATGCTAAAAATTAAAACAAACACAGTATAAACAAACAACCAAAACCAAACTTTAAACTAAATTATAAAAAGTTCGCATAATGTAAATATAATAAACTAAAGAAAGAACTATACATACAGCGTATAATGCTTCGCAAATATCTGAAAATTAAGTTGAGAAAGAACTAAATAATGCTAAAATACTTTAAATTGAAATTTATAAAACGTTATTAATAATATGTTACTGCTATAGAATAAAATACAACTTTGTTTTTAGTTTTAGCTTCTACGACCACAATTTTAACTAATATAATATACGTACTTAAAACCAAACCGCATGTACAGCTTTTAAATTTTTACGCGTCTACACACTACTTAAACAAAACGTTATACGTGAACCAATAAACACACTCAAACTAACGTAGACAGAAAGTAAACATAAATTTAAAACTAAGTTCATACTCGACAAAGTAGCCTGGCAGTACTTAAATATGCATGCGCCATGCGTGCAATATGCTAACACGTCATTAAAACTAAAATTTTAATTTCGCGTTGGAAGTTTTAGCGGCACGTGTCGTGCCGCATGCGATGCAAATGCAAATGATTTCCCAATAAAGGTAAACGTGGGCGATAGGTAAGAACGCGGGATAAGCGAGGTGACATTTTGTCCCCTCATCCATAATTAAAACGACGAAAATTTTATAGCATACTATTGAAGTGAGAAGGTAACGTTGTATCGAATATTCAACATAGCAATTATTTTACTGTTTCGTAATATATCTGGAGCTTTATACCTATGAACTGACCGAAGGCCTTTCTTTAAAGACTCAAAACAAACGTTTTCAACGTCATGATTTTTAATACGCGGAAGTTTAATTAGCTAGATTGCATTTAATGATTCTCGTTTCTATTTTTCCTGTTCTGCAATGTGCTTTGAATGATGTTCTGTTCAATGTCTGATATCTATCAATAAGTTTATGACTCCACGTTTTTGTAAAAACTGTGCTCACAATTAAGTATGTTATAATGTAATCAAGTGCGAAGTGAAATCTTCGAATTAGCTCGTGTTTAATTAAACCGTACTAGCGTGCTAATTGATGGTTATTATTAATGTAATTAACTAACAGACAATAGTTATTGACGGGTTAACATACAGTTAGGACAAATAATGAATTAGAATATAATTATTAAATTGACATTTAAGAACAAAATGCAATGTAAATAATGCTGCAAAATATTCCAACATATAAATGAAAAAGATTTTTTTGGAAGTTTTATGTTAATCCAGTTACCTTGCCGCAAGCTTTGCACTTGCCCTTTTCGGAACGACGATGGACCCAATGATGATGTGTCAGGGTCTGTTCTCGATACTGACGCACGCCAACGTCACGGAATGTCGGTTTGCATGTAAATTGCATTCTATCCAAAAGGATGTCGATGCATGCTGTATGGGCGACGATCTTACACGCAGAACATTTCATGCGAGATCCATGTTTCTGTTGAAGAAAACGGTAATTAATATATTGTGGGACAAATAATATTTTAAACCTCATTTTTGGCTTGATAATTTCCTGTAGATAAATTACTGTGCATATGGTATGTAATTAAAATTATCATTAATGATTTCATTAGAGAAATTAAAGGTAAAAGAGCACTTGGATATTGAGCAACGCCCACAGCTCCCTGTGAAATATTAAGTAATATCGATAGAACTTTGTAAATATAGCCATTACCGAAATTTGATGTTAACTATGTTTTTCGTCGTGAATTTAGCTCATAAAATGCCTACTACGAGGGATAGGCCTCTTCAAAAGAAATTTATGGGAGGATTTACCATAATGGCCCCGCTCAGCAGGGGGATTAGCAATCGAAGTGTGGTATTATGGTACGCAGAAGACGCTGCTACTCATCCTCTGGAGATTTGTTAGTTAGCAGTGAAAATCACATATAACTAAAGCACAAGGTGTTAATTATACGATTGTATTCCGGGAATCGAACTCGCGACCTACGATCGCAAGTTTCAGTCCTCTATCCCCGGGCTACCATTGCTCGACTATGTTTTTCACTGATCAGCAGTTAAATAATTATAAAAATAGTTCAAACTTAAAGGCTGTAACAAACACGTAGAACAGATGAGTGATTATGATACCAACGCCATACCGCATCCTCTGTGTGCTATAATACCATACTGCGATTGCTAGCCCACCTGTCAAGCGTGACGACTATGGTTTATTCTTCCATATATATGTTTGGGGTAGGCCTATGCCCTTTGCTGTGGACCTTTATGAGCTGAAACGGCAACAACTTAAAAATACATATACAAAAGTCTTTTGATTTTGAAATCACAAATGAGATGATTTCAAAATACAACAATCACTTTGAGAAATTTCCCTAAATCCTTTAAATGCCTTTTTATATTTTCACTTATTAATTCAAATTATTTCAAATATTTTTAGAGACTTGTTGAAATGAATAACGAAATAGCAAAGGGTTAGTATTTTCATTTCTGCTAGAATTTGAATTCATGCTTTATTTTTATGAATACGAATTAAATTCAGAGTCTGAAATCTCGCGGCCAATCTATGTCCAACCAGCACAAAGTTTAATATTTTCTATTCTATTGGTACAAGGAACAAGATAAAAATTATACGCGAATAATAAAACGTTGTAGGCGCATTAAAAAAATTAGGAACTTTTGAATTTAGAAGAAAAATAGCGAACATGAGGCTAGCTCTAAAAGTAAAGATAGCCTTGTTACACCTTTCTATAACCTTTAAAAAATTAATAATTACTCTGTAGATAACTATGTAAGCAATTACAATACACATCATCATGAAACTTGAGAATGTATTACTTTCCGCCTCTGTAAATGACATGATGTAATTCATCATAAAAAACACGTTTGAGTTTTGGGTTTTTCCCGGTTCAGACTGCATTTGAAATCCTTGTAGCTTTTAGTTGTGTTATAGGGGAGGTCAATTTGCTTATGGTTTTTATGAAATTGAGCTCTACCACAAGTCATCATTGTAAATAATACCTAATGAATAGAGATACAATACGAATAAAAGAAATCAGCGTATTTTTTTGTCTTTTTAAGCACATATTCTATTTAACTTTGATATTAATTTCTATTAGAAACAATTCGTAATAATATAACTATGCTTCGTCTTTTCGCAGTTTAAATTATAATTATAAAGGTAAGTTTTTTTAAATCAATGGACGTTACTAACTCTTTTAAATATACAGAATGATTAGTTATAGGTTTAAAATTTTAGGAGGTCAATTTGCTATCAAGTAATCCCAATGCAAAAATAAATGGCTTCAGAACTTACAAGTAACGTAATGATAACGTCGTAAAAAAAGTTTGTCTAAATTTGGATTACTACATACTAAAAATAATTATTGTTTATTATCAAATTTATTATGAAGAAATGAATTAATTTTACATAATTAGAATAATCACTTTACATAGGGTGACTGGAAATAGGCGTAAAAGTTTTAAAACTTTTCGCTGCAAAAAGTTTACCCCTTTTCAGCTTTTACGCCTATAACCAATCGCCTTATATATTACGCATATTGAAATTTTTTGGTCTAGTGTAATTAAAAAATATATGTAAACATCGCACGACACGTATATGTCGAAAATGTTACTGTGCATTAATATAACAGTAAAAGACGCGAGTGAGACACGGCGGTCGTAGCCGGGGAAGTTGAAATAACGAGGCTTGACACATTAGTCCTTCGTGGTCAACAGTGCTTTTGCAACTTTTCTTAACTTAAACACTTAACCGTATGTTGCCCTGTTATTTTTTTTTTTCAGATTAAATTTCTTTTTAAATTAAAAAAAAAACTTGTTGTTTACAGTATTATATTTCTTCTTTCTAACTCCAAAAACTTAAAAATGATCTTTTTTTTATTAAAAAAAAAACAAAGAAAAGTTAGTAAGTAATAAAACGGATTAAAGTCAGCATCAAAAGAATAACAATGTCGGGTGGGCAAATTATCGGAAAACGCAAATAGCGATTAGTTAATGATTGTCGCTATAAACTCAAAGCCGGTCTTTTGTTGCATCGACAGTGACAGGCCATCGCTGCGGTAATGGTTGTGGACCCCTCATTAATCTTACATTCAACTAACGACACGTCTACCGTCTACAGTATAATAGACTGGAACTTGGTAATTGCTGTTGAGGAAATTGTAATTTTCTTTATATGAATAGAATAACTTGGTTCACTGAGGAATTCAATATGTATTTTGGTTTAAGACGATTAATCCATTAACGTTTTAAAAAAAATAATGGTCTATGCTTATATATCGACAGAGTAAATCATTTTTGCAAAAGGCCATCCAAGTAGGTAACACAACGGTGCTTATCGTCTGTCGAACCGATGTTGATCACATATTTCTGATGTTACACAGATGGCAAATGCAGACGAGCCATAATTGTTTATGTTCCACATTATTATATTATATTATGTTATATTATATTATAAAAAGTTTTAAAAACATATTTTTGCCATATGTTCGGAATAAACATTTTGACAGTTACCTGACAGTCGGTATCGCCGACGTAGCAGCAGTCCCCAGACACGGAAGTGGGAGACCAAAGGTGTTCCCCGCTGACGGCCGCGTCCGTCCAGTCGGGCGTGGAGCGAAGGACGCGCGCACCTGCGCTCGGCCCCTCGCTCGTGCGTCTGCGACAAATAAACCGTCTCGATCACATAGATTCAGAGTAAATACATTCCTTAGAAAAGAGTGCAAAATTTTCGTATAAAAATACATGTCACATATATATAGTTAATTGAAGGAAATGTACCACGACTTTAAAAAAGTCGTATAAGAAGCAAAACTAGTTTTTCCCAGAACGCTGTAAAGAAAGTAACCATAAAATCAATATTACATGAGTATTTATGAAATAAAACAATTCATTTTCATAAGAGAAAAAATTAAATCATTTGGTATAATTTTTCATATCCAGTTTAAATTGCGTTAAAAATATTTATACATTCGTGGTAGAAGAATAAATTCACGTTAAAAAGTATATATATATTTTTTGGTTAACCGCGTTATTTCAAAAGCGTGAAAAAGGCTATGTAAGAAATACTTTTACAGGTAAAATCGCTTAAATATGTAATTAATATTGAATAAAAGTAATTCTGGATGTATACAACTATTTAAAGCGAAAGTTTACAACGTGTCTGGTAACGACTTACGGCCCAACTCACAGTCGCTCGACGGGTCACAGAGAGAGCTTTGCTAGGGATACCTCTATGTAATCGAATCAGAAATAGCGAGGTCCATAGACGAACGCAAGTATCCGACATGACCCAGCGTATTGCCAAGTTCAAGTAGTAGTCTGTAGTCAAACCTCATAGTTCGCCGAACCAATGGTCGATGCGTCTTTTCTATTCTGGAATAGAGACCACGTACCAGCAAGCACAACGTAGATCGTCCGCCCTCTAGGTGGGCGGATGACCTGGTTATTATCATTGGAAGACACTGGATGCAGGCCGCTTTTAACCGGTTCTATTGGAAATCTTTGGGGAAGGCTTATGTTCAGCAGTTTTAGTAGTTATTATATTAATGTGTTGGGGCTTATGTTTAGCAGTAATTATATTAATGTGTTTAGGTTGTGTCGAAAATATTGTAATAATTTTATACGTATTTTTGTTTTATTGTAATAAAAATTATACGGCAATAATATAAAACAATAAAAAAATAAAAGAGAAATTATATTTTATTAACTCTTACAAAAAAGTCCTTTGAATAAGTTTTGGGTCCAGCGAAATTATGTAGATTAGAAAGAGAAAATTTAATTTATTTTAGACCTTTCATTTTCATACGTACATATTCGAAAGCACAAATTTACAAATCGTATCCTCTAAGGATTACAACTTAAAGAATTAAACTTAATATAATTAAAAAAACTTTAAATTATGATCCCAACAACATTCTTATTATGTTTATATTGTTGGAAATTATTGGTTCGCGTCATCATATTATTTATTATTCTCCTATTTAAAATATAATTAATTGATTTATTTATTAATGTACTGTTATTAATGTATATAATTTTAATATTAAAATTGATGAAAACAAAGCTACATACGTTCCTTTAAACCATAATAATTTCCACTATAAACATTCTTTTTAATTTAAAATATCCAGTATTTATACGTGAACGATTATTTTCTTTCAGTTTTGCTAGCTATTTTGAATATATGATGTTTAAAATAGGTATACGATTTTTAATACTTGTGCTCATAATAAATGAACGAGTAACTAAAATCATTTTATACAAACATTCATTTAGTCTTTAATAAAACGTATCTATAAAATAATAATAAGTAAACTATAATCTGCATTACTCTGAACATATGTTTATAACTGAATTGATATGTCCAACCGCTTTGGAAATGATTTGAATGTTTAGTTACATGCTGGCAATAAATAAAGTTTAAAAAAAAAAGAATTTGAAAAAAACGCTATGAAGAATATTTTAAATTTCGCTACTACATTCTCATTATCCTTCAGTCATCTTTAAACCATTAATAGCAAAACATATAAAAATTGAAAATTTATATATGAGATAAATATTTCTTTGGAAATAATATTCGATTCAAATTGTACGGAAGTGTTATATATTATTTTATTCTGTTTCAAGAATAGATTAATCGACTGAGCGTTTATTTTCAGTTAGTATTTTACAACAAAATGGATTGTGCTCACTGCAACCGTACCATGATTGGATGCGCTTCCATTAAATGCAGCCTCTGCGCTTCCCAGTTCCATCTAGAGTGCATCAGCAGCGAAAGTCTAGTGCCCAGTACAAACAGCTGGCGATGTTGTAAGTGTAATCCTGTGAGTTCTAACGTATTGTCTACACAAGCTGTCGATTCGATTGTTCATGTATAAAGTTCTAGTGATGTTGGTTCTGTTTTAATACCCTCTGTTCTGTATTAAATTGTAAACTGTATACTGTACGTACTTTTATTTGCAACCTAATAGATTTTACATAAGTTTCAACATTTAATATTAAAACTAGCGTCTATGATAGCAATTATTCTCAATAGTGGTTAGTTGCACCATCAGGAGTGAATTCTTAGCCACAAAAATTAGCTATTACGCTTACACAAAGCTATTTGACCGCAAACAAAGCCAGTTTTTCTTTTTGCACCATTCGACAGCATCTATGACGAAAAATTGTTAATTAGGTACCGTGCTCCAGTGGGACTTTACTACTTCGCAACAATCAAAATTCGTTTTAAAGGGGTCACTAAAACACAAAAGAAATGTTTCTTCTAACTTACATTGATGTGACTATTCTCGCACGTAAATTAAGAATAAAAAAATTATAAATAGGATTAAGTAGGTTTAACTAAATATTTTAGTTTTTCTACATTTTACTAAGCATCTTTATTTGTAAAAACAATGTCTAGATAACTCGCGTCATTGTTGTTATTTTAAAATTATTGTTTAATTATTATTTTAAAATTGTTTAATGGTATATGCTGAACAAATTTTCGGGCAAGTTTTCTTTTCTAGCTTACTTTGTAACTAAGAGTTTCAATACATTTGTATTGAAACTCTTGATTTATTTACTAGTAAGCTTTAAGAGAATTGCGTGTATTAGTTTTTTGAAGACTATTGGGTAAGATAACCGTTTGCGGAGAGAGATTTCTGAAATTGCGTGATCTACTTCAAAACAAAATTTCAGTCTCAACTTCTTGAGACGGAGAACAGTTTAGGCCTTCTTTAGTTATAGCGAATAAATCTCTATATCTAACCTGTCCATAAACCTTCTATACTAAAACCGGTGTGATTTATTTTTTTGATGTTGTCCTATTTAATGTAAGTAATTTATAATATATTCGAGTATAGGAAAGTGACTTTGTAAAAATGTTGTGAATGAAAGAAATAAAATTGTTTATTAAGAATGCGTTCCGTTATGCTAGAATTTCTCGTTCAAATCTCACATCTAATGTAACATCATCACTAATTGTCTTTTTTTCATCATTTATAACGACTAGCTTCATTTAGTATGTATTTCATACAAATATAAATCGTGTTTTGGCCGACTTATCAAGTGGCGCAAAGATTTAATTATACCGTAAAGGCAGATGTGTAAAAATCAAGAGAAAAAGGAATATATGTCCTATTATCGAATTAAAAAAACACGCTTGAATAGGATATACAAAAATTACATACACACATATAATTTGACCAGCGTATTGGCAAGGTCAAGTGGCTGCGGACAGGCTATATGCGCGCAGAACTAATGGCTGCTGGAGTTTTAAGGCTTTGGAGTGTAGACCACAAACAGTTACGAGGTACAACGCAGCATAGGATGGACCGCTTATGAGGTTGACATACGACTTTATCAAGGTCGTCGGAGATGCTGAATACTGACTACTTCCAACCGGTCCTATTGGAAATCTTTGTGGGAGACACTTATATCCGGCTGTGGATGTCTTACAACTGAGGTGATGATAATTTCATAATTACGTAATTTAATAGTGATAATAATGCCAATTCGTCCGCTAGTATCTCTCAACTATTCTTTTAAAACAAATAGGTATTATCATAGGTGTAATAAATTTTTACTGAAGTTTAAAAATACAAAAAGTTGTGATTGCATAAATTCTGTGATATTGAAGCTAAATATCACTTCTCTGTTCTTGACCAAGCAGACAAAATTTATTAAAATGTTTCCAGCAAACAGAATTTTTCACTAAGAGAAATTGTGTTTCGGTAACATCTGTAACAATTTCATCATCAGGCAGAATTAATGAAGATACGCAACTATATTAATGCGCACATAATTGAGTGTCACAAACATAAATTTTGTCAAGGTCAACGTGTAAGTGGTAACCGTTCGATCGAACGTTGTAAGTTAATATACTGCGTATGAACGTTGGTGTGATTGTTGAAGGCCACGTGTTACTTTTTAAATTATTACAACATTGATAAAAATTGATCACAGATCACATTTTTCTACAGAATTAAATTTTTGATTAACATATTTAATTACTATCCGAATTATAACTTCAGGAAAGATGCTGATATAAGCCTTCTCTCTGCGGTCCTAGAAATTATATTTTAACACGAATTAATTAAAACAATTGTTACGTCTCTCAGGTTGAACCAGTAAGAAAAATAATCTACAGTGGGTTTTCTTGCCGAAATATTAGAATGCTGAAAAAATTTGATTTATATTTACATTGCCTTATCTATATACATGAATGAAAAATACTCCTTTAATTTGTTATTTAAGTGATATACCGGGTACAAAGTTTTTCAAACACAAAAACCTTTAGTGTACCGTCTATAACCGCGAGATAGTATAATTGTACATACCCTTTGATTTTACTAGCTACAGCAAACAAGTAGACAGTAATAGTGTTTCGGTTGCGGTTAATTTACAGTATGCTCCTTTTTGGTGGTTGAAATAAATGATTACGGGAGGTATTTGCCTATATTCTAATTTTGGTTTTAAATATTAATTTATTGTATCAACGCTAAATATAAAAATTTGGATAATTCTGATAAAATAGATATGGCAGAAAGGGCAGTTTTATCGCAAACAGTGATTTCTTGTAGAAAACTTTTGGATAAACTTAGTTTATAATATTGCTTGGTTCATAATAAATAAAAGTGAAATGTTTATAAAATGTAAATTATTTATTCTTCCAAATCAGTTGACAACCGACGATTACTTAACACCAAATCTTTGACCTTTTGAGTATGGCCCTCGTTGGTTTTGAATGACAATTTAAGGAAATTTTAAAAAAAATTTATCATAGTAGTGTATATCCAATGATAAGCTGACTTACCATTGTAGCATATAAAATACTGGAGTGACAAGTGGTATAGCTGTATAGTTTTTTGAAATTGTACCCCAGTAAGAGCTTGTTAAAAGTTTAGATATAATAAATATTCTCACTTTAAATGTAAATAACGGAGGAGGAAGTCAGAATGAAAGTCGGTGGTTTTACGGAACGCCGTTTGTTGGCGCCAGTCAAACCCGCCATAACTCCAAGATAATCTCTTATCTTCAACTGTGATCACAGTTGATAAGAAAAGGGAAAATAGACCGTCGAGTGAGTTATTCAATTCTTTATTTAGTTTTTCCTAAGAAAAAGTTAAGAAATCCTGTAATATTTTGTACAAAGTTTGTAAAATGTTTAAAATTGAGTTTTGTTTCCTGTCGTAAGACTTAATATGATCGTGTTGCGTGTGACCAAATCATATTATGATGTAAAGTTCTAAGATGTGGCCTCATTTATTAATTATAATTTATTAAATTCAGCTATGTGTAAAAATATTGTTTTAGGTTTATAAAGCAATTTGGACGTGCATTTTTACCATTCTTTGTATTTGAGATAAATGATAATTAGAATTAATGAATAAAATAAAGAAAAGACAAATTTTCATAATTTCTTAATAAATTTATGTAATTAAAAAATGTAATTAGGTAAAAGTAAAGTAATAAGAGACACTTGAGCTTTTTAAGACTATTCCAACAGGTTTTGACTTCATAAGCTCGTGATGGTCTTTCGAAAGAGTCCTGCTGCTTGGTGATAGGAATACACGTCAGTTATCTCTTATGTGTATATTACTTAAACAAAATCGTGTATCAAAAAAAAAACAAATATACAATAAAATTCTTTACACGTTGAAAATTTCTTTTCTCAACTTAAATATTTATTAGCTATTACACTCTTTAATGAAATTTTTAATGAACAATAAACCAATTTTTATAGTATAAACGAGTTTCTGTCATAAAGAAGTCTGGACGTAAAAGTAAAAATAAAACAAGGACGCTGTGCACAAAGATTATTTTTCAATGTTATGCTTAAAGTTCAACTACATGTTTAAACAATATTGACCTTAATTTTCTAAGTTGTAAAGATTATATTATAAGTGTTAAACATAAAATGATATTGCATTAGTATTGACATTGCATTGGGGCAAGTATATGAACCGGTTCCGTATTTAAAATTAGTCCACTTTATATCTAGGTTTTTTGACGAAATATATGAAATATGTGAATGCTAATATGTAGATATGCTCGTAAATTTAATTATGGACACGAGAGAAATACTTTTAGTGTATAATTTGAAATACCCGTCTTAAAATATTTTTAATTTTGCTATTATTATTTTTATTCTACATTTTAAAGTATTCATCGATCCATTACAAAAATAAGCATCTATACATAATATCCCCGACAATATATTCAACTACTTGAACTTTGTTTTTTCAGTAAGTAGACGGCCCTGATGCCGATTCCTACCAAAAAAGGACAAATTAAGTATTATTGGAATGAGTCAATATAAGGTAAAATGTTTTGTTTTATAAATAATAATAATCTTCACATAAAAATAGCGCAAAACTGGTTTAATTGAGTATATGTATAAATGATTACGTAAATTATTTCAATATCCTGTTATGAGTGAATCGATAAAATGCAGTTCTTTAATTAGTGAAATAACCAATTGATTCTCGCCTACAAATGTATTAAAAACAAATATGTCAGACAAATGTGTTCACTTCAACGAATATGGATACAAATATTCTTTAAGGATGATGGTAATAATAATTTATGACTTTTACCATAAATTATTTGATTTTTGTTTGTAAACTAGGTATTAAAATAATAAAAAGCTTCTCTTGTCTCTTAATAAAAATAATGAAAACTTTTGGCCAACATTGTTTTTACTCCCTGCAATATACGTAAAGGATTTTTATTGTATTTTATAAGTGAAAAGTTGCAATAAAATTTATTTGTTGCCGGGTTAATGGTGTTCATAACCATTTACTTTTGTTACTCTCAAATAGGAGACTAAAAAGATTATTTACAAATTCAGTTCAAAAAAATTTAAGAATTGATAAAAAAAATTGAAGACATATTAAGGCTTTATTTCGAAAATAACTAAAAGTTTAAAAACAAACTTAAAAAATATGATGTACAAACTTCTACGACCTTTTAAACGACCTTCTACGACCATTTTAAATGATGTCAAATAATGATTAGTATTGTTTTTCTTAACCTAGGAATGGTTATTAAAACCAGTTTAGATTGTTAGAATTACAAAGTTATGTCGGTCTTATAGCCGAGGCACTCAAGAACCTTAGTAGTCAGTTATAAGACTCAGCTAATATGCGGAAGAAATCCTAAGAGAAACTAAGCGACACCTTTTCACTGTGCACTAGGTTTACTTAAACATCGAAATATATCACATATTTCTCGATTCACATAAACCTTTACCAGTGTAAGCCACACTTCTATAATTCTAGTTAACTTCAATTGGGATGAAACCAAGTATGAAACCACAAAGAGATTTATGTAACTAAGATATCAGTGCGGCTTTGAAACCGTTCCTCACGATTTTACTTTACTACATACATCCTAGACTTAATGGTTGCAGCGTGATCGTGACTCGGTAAAGGTATTATAAATATGTTTTAAATAGTTAAAAGATTAGCTCCAATAGGTCCTTGCAATGCTTACATCGATCACAGCTGCAAACGCTTACGGCTAAAACAACAAGTGTTCTAGTTTGACAAATTTCGTTAATAAAGAAAGAATTGTTTAGTTTCGCTTCCATACAAGTTATTTTCTTTATAAAAAATTTGATACTCTTACAGAGAAAAGTTCCGGGAAGAAAATCTACATAGTCGATATTAAGAGTGATTGTTTATTAGTATAAAAGATTAAAAGAGGTGAATGTATAACACATTTGTCAGCAAAAGGTTTAATGCTTTTACACTTATTTACAATAAGCATGTATAAAGTGATCACTCTGAAATATATTAAACTCATTTGTTTTCCTATTGGAATACGAAAGGTCAACTTCTGGCAGTACAGTGTCTACAGGGACATATAGAAAAAAAATAATTAACTTTATACGCAGTAATTTGAATTTTGAAAACCCTGTTCATCGCTATATTTTTATTACGTAATTTATTATCTATGGAACCAATCATTCTAGATAGGGAATACCATATATTAATTAAAAGCATTTCATCCGTTCATTCACCCTTTAAATCCAATAAATATGTAACCAATCACCTTGTATGAGACAGTCTACGTATCTCAAATATAAATAAATAATAATAAATAAATAATCATGTGCATACGGTGATCATTGGAAATAAAAATAACCATGTTATATCCCTTTCTAGGTTTCTATAAAACTAGTAATTCTCTTGTGGACAAGTAATTCTTTATGAGGTTTTTCTGTGTTCGGTATTACAATACAATTCTGTGTAATATCTCCGGATTATCATACAATAAAATCAAATTACAGTTTTGCAGATTTGTAGTGTTGAAGCTCCGAAATTAGTTGCTTAACTGCTGTATTAAGCATACAATAAAAGGACCACAAAAAACAGTAACAAACAGTATGTTTTAGGTTTGTCTCAGATCAGTTTGGAACTCTGTCAATTCTAGTTTCAATCTAATTGGTTTCTTTTGACATTCTTCTTATGTCGTATACAAGCGATCTCTGTAAATGATCCTATGAGGATAATAATACTAGGTAATAATAAAAGCAAACAAATTATTTTAGGTACCCGTTTTAAAAACAAAGTTTGAATACAGCCAGTTTTCTATGCCTATCATGGTCCGTATAACAGATATAGATGTTAAAACATGTCACAATGCCTGTACCATTCCATTAGGCTCTAACAAATGTTAGCTTACAAAACATCGAGCGTATTTTTAAAGTTGGTGAAAAAACAAATGGAACGGCGTGAAACAAATACCGAGTTTGCTTAAAACGAGCGTAAATAAGAAACTGTATGTACATAGAACATGCTACGTCACTTTTATACAAAATAGATATTGTTTTTTGAAATATTTTCATAATATAGAAACGGCTTTTAAATATACTCGAATTAAAAAAATAAATAAAGAACATTCATGAAGACGTTCCATTTTTTTAAAAAGGTGATAGTTGGTTGAGGGGAATTTTACCATCTTAAACGATCGGTATGTCTATAGCTATGCTTCATGATTTCTCTATTTATCGTAGTTTGCATTCCGATTTTAGGTAAATAAATTGTATCGATAAAAATGAAACACTAAACAAAGATTGCACACTTGTACCATTAGCGTCTAGAAGCGCGTGTTTATCAATTTATGTGTGAATTTGTAGAAAAGCATACAACCGTATTGAAAAGGTAAAAATTGTACAAAATTATACTTGAGGACAATTTTGGGATTCTTTACTATGGCTGTTACATATTTCACTGGTTCGGGGAACAACCATACATTGTTTGGGCGAATGCTCAAAATGTGTTTCGACTTGGCGACGCCATTGGGAGCCTCGCTTAGTTATTTAGTAAAATAATTCATCGGATTGGAAAGCCGCCGAATTCATAAAACGCTTTGGCGGACGGTCCTTACACCAGGCCAGGCGCAAACTTTCAATTGCAAGGCGGTTTCGATTTTTCGTTTTATTATTATTTCTTTCTGTTGACACTTCACTCAAATTAAAACCGAACTGTCGGTCGCTGCGGTTAGCGTGGATTTTATACCGCGCATACGACTCTGGAAGCTTCCTGTATCTACCTACGCGAGCAATCGGAAATTCGGGACTATTGCTATCTCGCTTGCTCACACCGCGCTAGAAAATTCTTGATTTCTCTACTATTTTGAACTTTATATAAAGGCTGCAAGCGATGTTACTTGACTTAGCATTTTGGGCGCTAGATTCAAATAGCGCGCTCGCGAGATTCAAATTATTTTCCGAACATATTTTTTTTGGCTTTATTTTGGAATAGAATTCAATATTTTTCGAATGTACGAGAGTATTATTTTTGATGTCGGCGGGCCACCAGTATTCGACCGGCGGGCCGCACGTGGCCCGCGGGCCGCGGTCTGTGCACCCATGCAATAACCCCTTTGACTTGTATGAGTTTGACCAATCATTGTGTGTACGTTTAGTACGTTTTATTAAATATGCATTATAAGAAATGGCTGATGAATTAGTGTACCATTATCTTGATTTAAAACATTTAATTATTCCTGTAATAGTATTAAAAATTAAGTATCCGCATAAAGCCCAAGTCAAAATTGAAAACTGAAAACTAAATTATGTAGAAATAATATTTAAGTGTATAAATAGATATTGGTTTTATATACATTTATAGTTGAATCTGTCGTTCGTAAGCTTAAGATACCAGTCACGATGACGTAAAAACAAACTAAATCCGGGACCTTTGCATTATAAATAGCATTAAAAGGACATTAAAGGTCTGGAAAACCCGAACAGAGGTGGAATATTTAGTCAAGGAAATATCATACTTGACATTTAAAAACGAGTTTCAAATATCTAGTATGTTCCATCAATGTTTTAAACCTGTAGCAGTGTGCTTAAAAACATATATCACTATAATCAAAACATTTGTATGACGAGTTTTGCTGTTAAATTTTTTTGAAGCCGGAATGTACGTTACTTATATAGAATCTTTTATAGAAGTGTTTGTGTTTTTATTTTTTAAATACTTATATGTACGCCACAAATTTATTGAAAACTTATTAACAAACATGCATGTAACATTTTACAAAATTAAATGTTTGTGATCATTAATTCCTAACCTAATAAAAGAACATAACAAACCTATTTTAGGCGTCTTTAGAAGTTTAGTGTATACATTTTTGTAAAAATTTTCATCGCAAATTTATGCTTTTTTGTATATAAATACAAACACAATAACGATTCACAATATTTTTTAAGCAAAATAACCATGTAAAAGATTTTAAATGATAAATTGCCGGATGTTTACTTAAGTGTTTTTTTTGTGCTCTTTCAAATCGAGAAGAGGCATTTTATAAATAACTTCTCCTATAGAAGAAATTGAGAGCTATTTATTTTCGTTAAGCCTTGATTTCGAACATTCGGAAAGTTTTAACAGATGTACTGTAATTAACATATATATGTAATACCATACATGTATACTTTGTAGGTGTTTTCTTATTAGGCGCGTGTAAGGCTAGCAGGTTAAAAAAACACCGTAACAGATGAAATTGTAAGGCTAACGAGATGTTGCAAGTACCCAGAAATTATAACATCGGTCATTTGGCCTACAGACACGAGATCGAAATAACTTCTATATTTTATAAATGATCTTCTTTATTTAACAAAAATTCAATTTTGGAATTAAGTTATTTGATTGAATTAGGTTTAGTTATTAATGTAATAATAATGGTAACCTATCCCTAACCAAATTTATTTTGTTAAAAATTATTCATCCTGTTCTCCGTCGCGAAATGTTTAATGATTACTCTGAAGACCCAATGTGTTTCGGTGAAATTTCTTTTAAGATTTTGTCCGGCCGTGGATAAAGCATCTTATGCATTACATCAGCCAGCGCATATTTTAAAAGCATAAGTAGTCCGAATTTATTAGACTACGCTACTATCATCCTACTAATATAATTAACAACGCGTATAATCTATGTAGTTTTATGTCACACTCCCTTTACTCGTTTGCGAGAGTATATAGTATTTAAATATAAAGGTCTTAACTTCAATGTGCAATTCGTGTTTCTTAAATGCTTTGTTACTTTTCTGAGAAATCCTTTTAATTTACGTACCTACAATGGATTGCTCTGGTAAATAACGCTAAATGACGCTATATTAATTCGAAACGACAACTTGTTCGATTCCTTAAGAACGTTTACGTTTGAACAGTCAAACAGGTAAATTCTTTTTATTATCAGTGAATATTAAAAAAATGACTAAATATTTTTCACCTCTTTAACTTAATATAGATGCAATGAGATGTGAAAATGTAGTGACTAACAAAAATATTATTGAAATATTTTCTGTATTCTGAATGACGTTAGTGCTGGCTCTATCGATTTCAGGGCTCAAACTTACAATATTTTTTCCTTACATCTTAAAACTAAATATTTGCAATCGCCGGAGCGTCGATATGGTCGAAATATTTGTTATTATATAATTTGTATCCAAGGCCTATAACCAGTAGTCCTCTACTGGATATACGTCTTGCGGCGAAAATGACGATGAAGATGATTTTGTATGAAAATATCACTAAAACGTTTATTGAATATCATATTGAATATTGACTACTAAACGCTTCGTGTACTTGTATTTGTCAACCTATGAGCACTCATCCGTGACGTCACGGACGAAGCTTCTCGTTCCAGAGTGCGAGCACGAATAACTCTGTATATATTTACAAACTATTGTGACTTTACAATAAAACGTAATTTAATCCGTTACGCGAAGATAGTTCTTCGTATATAAAATAGCACTTTTTATTTTTTATAGCTTTAATGGTTATATATTATCCCCATTTATTTGGCTTTATTTTACGTAACAACATGTAACATGAAATTTATATTTAATATGTGTAATTGAAACGCTAATTTTTGTTGTATTTAAAAAACAGACGCTTACATGTTTATAAATAAACACTTACGATGTCGTTAGAAAATTAATAACGCATACCGTCATGAGCAGAACATAAAACGACAGACGGTGCGATTTTGTTTTCTATAGTGAGTTACATTTTTATAAATCTATAGTCAAGAAATTAAATACTTACAATTTTTATACAATTCAAACTAGGTGGCTAGTGCATTCTGTTTAATAATCATCTTACATTTTTATCAAAGATAACAAATCCACGTGGTTCTCAGATAACGATTCGCGAGTGTACTCTAAAATAAATTATTCGATCTTATTAAACATCTGTACCTTTTTCGTTTCACTCTCCGTTTTTTAACCGTAAGGTTGGGACACTTTTTGAAAATTGAAAAAGTTATGCCGCCGAGGAATCCCATTCTTGTAGGATTTTTTTGATTTTGATTTGATTAAAAAAGTGTAGGATTTATCACAGATGTATCACAACAGTTGAGATAGCATAGCGCGGTTCGCGGTCCGTTGGCAGAATTGTGACTAAGCGGTTAGCGGCTTGCGCGATCAGAGCAGCTGTGACGATCGCAGAGTCCGTGCTGCGACAGCCACGAGTGGCAGCATTTAGCGAACCACGTGCATTGCGCGTTACATAGCGATGAACGTGACTCCTGCGAAATTACTTACATACACAAGCTACACGTTTGTGTAGATCAGTCGGATAAGTAGAAAAATGACCATGTACCTTACCTTATGCTTGCATATCAATAATATGTCATAAAATAATCGTCCCTTACATTACTTACAAATAAATATTTCAATTTATATAAAACTCACCAGCATATGTTTAATCTAGTTTTGCCCACTGATCAAATTAATAAATCAGTCGGGAAAAAAATAATTGAGATTATAACCTCGTATTTGAAATAACATTAATGATTTCGTAGAAGATCAATTTTTTCCTCGAATTAAATTTATGCAATTGTGATGGCTTTTCGTCCTTGGTCAGATATTGTTATTGCGAGTAACGCACGAATGGAGTTATTCGTGATAATACAGCGTCGGTAATAACACGCCTGATATAATAGTAAGCTGATTGTGAGATATAAAATAGTAAATAAAATACCGCTGTGCGCGCTGCGTGTGGAAACTGTTAGGTTATGGCGAATAAACGGTAACTATTAGTTAGTTAGCACCTAGTAGCTTACGCGCAAGCAATATCAACGCAGAATTATATTTAAGAATCTAAACAAGCTGTTAATAAATGAAAACAAACTTTTAATTCTAACGTAACTTGTTTTAAAATAACATAGTTTTAGCTAAAAATTAAGTGAATCGATAAATTAAAAATATGAAATTCCAAATCTTCATGTTAACTATACCTTTATAGTTATATTGGACTGGATTGGATATAGAGCAAAAAAAAAACTTTTAGAGGCGTAAATGTATAGTTCATTTGCTGTCAATCAATATACGATACACCCTATCCGAAAATCAATGGTTTCAGAAATTTCAAAGATTGATTTTTTTTACGAAAATCCCCGTTGGTAATGAAAAAAGTACTAACAAACCTTTTGTTTCCCCGGAAGTTAGATCATTTTGTATTAATAAATATTGACAAATACTTAGTAAATAATTTAAAAGTACAAAAAATTGTAGATCATAACGTGATTTAAGTGGCATAGCATAATAAAGAAAGTTTTTTTTTAAATTTAAATTGTTTAAAATATAAATTCTTTGTTCTAAGTTTTCTAAAAAGGTATAAAAACCCGTATGAATGAGCACTACATATTGGGTATATGTATTAAAATTCTTTACATAAATAAAATCTAGTTCTTAATGAATTTACCTCTGTTCGTCATTTTTAATTTTTTTTTATATGGCATTTGAGGAAGTTGTGCGAATGAAATAAGATTAAAACAAAACATTCCCTGCTGTTAAGCTATTTCAAATAAAATTAGAAGACGCAATGTTATGTCAAATAAACGTTAGATACAACAAAATAGTCTAAAAACAATAATATATCTCATACAGAACCTTGTAGTTGTTAAATTTCGTTGTCGCACATTGCAGAAAGCTAGCGATTTAATAAATGATCTTGTCGCACTAACATGGCAATGGCCGCAGTCTGTCGTATAAGGAATGTATTAGGTCACTGCACGCCCACATAATGACTTATACACTATGTAACGTTTTAATGTAAAATGTAACGGCTACAGAAATAGACGATCTAGTAAATATTTCATTATTCCTTCATCTCATGTTTGATATTTAATCATTATTGGTTCTCATATGAAATGTACAAAGATAAAAAAATCGAAAATCATAATTGCGCCCCATATTTTAATTTATTTAATTATTAAGTTGCTAAGAATAACGTTGTTTTTGACTGGGTCTGTAGTAAATTTCGTGTATTAAGTTATATTAATGAAGGAGTGAGTGGAAACCACATGGATATCATAACATATATGATTTATGACGGCTTGGTACCGTTATAAAAGTGCTTGATTGTTGAAAATTTAATTATTGCAGGTTAAACACATATTCTTGTAATCACGTGATGCTATCAATTCTTTGATAAAAATCATATATTGGGCGTATTTGGTGAATATTAGTCATTTATAAGGGTGTATATGATATCAACGCACCAGTCGATATAATATATACCAACACTTTTCGCTTCAACCGCCAGATTATGCCACGTAACGTACATATCTTGAGAGAGAGAATCTGTTTTCTTTTACGATTGTTATGCTATTAGTCGAATATAGGAAGATCCTTCGAAACTGTTTTATGACGTGAAGTTGCTGACACCACATATAAAACCTTTTCGTCACAAGCTATGTATATTTTTTTCCGTTAATGAATAACATATTATTGTTTATGTAAAAGTAAAGTCCTCCCAGTTACGATATAGCATTTAGAATAATGATCTCCTATTTTAGTATCAGATAATAAACTTTATATTAGTTCCTATAAATATTTCCAATATTTGGTGGTATACTATTTCATACATGTAGGTCCGAACATATTCGAATGTAGTATGCATTGAATCTACAACTGTCTAATTTAATTTATAAGATACCAGCTGTATCTATACATAGATAGAGATAGCAATATATAAGCTGTACTATATATAACATACTATACAAATTACAAGTACCAGTCATGAACTTTTATCTAACGAGAAATCTCTTTGCGAGATGTCCCTGTATGTAGTCTCAATTATAAAACAATTTTTCGGTCCCGTAAGTATTCATACAACTACTGAGGCTTTTGTTCGTACTATCATCAAATTCCTTATTTAATTGAAAATCTAGCCGATATGAAACGGGCAGCAATGCTCCACGAATTCTGAATAAAATAGATATGTTTTCTAAAATTTTAAAGATTGATAAAGTGTAATAAACGTATTTTGCCGCAACACAATGTAAATAACATTTTATAGCACATACAAAAAAAATACTATTTACCTGATAATAAAATATGAAAGAGTAATATCCCTTTAATAAATCATAAAACAGTCAAAATTTTAAAAAAGAACTAGGATCAATTTAAACGTATATCACAAAAAAGTTTTAAATCTAGTAAAGAAGCAAAAATTGTTACTAAAACATTTTAATTTGAATAATAAACTATTGGCTTAATTTATTTATTGTGACACAGATATTTCTTTTTTTGAAATCACGCAAAAAGGTCTTTTGTTTACAAAATCAAATTACTGCAATTAGTTTTTTTTTTTAATTCTTTGTGTAAGATATGACAGGATACAATTTTTTTAAATTAATTTACTTACTATATTAATTTAGTTTTTAATAAAAATTAGCGGGCTGAACATTTTGTTTTATATTAAAATTCCGCAATGGTAACATATACGTAATACACATACACTGTAAAAACGATTAATTGTTTTTAGAAATGACAAATATTGGGAACAATATAATAAAATAAATTAATTATTCCTTTACTGTCCCTGTGCCATCTGTCTCTGCATACTTTGTGTCGCCGGTACTTATCGACTAGTCACATCTATTGAAAAAATAAATCAATGTGACGTATTAACGAGTGATCACTTTATATTAGTGATTAGAAATTGGTGTAAAAGTTTTTGCTAACGAAGCTGAACCAATCACCTTATAATGTATGTATATTAATGAATATATAGTGATTAATTAACAAATGAAAATGGAAATAAATATTTTAAGTAACGTTTA
Source organism: Battus philenor (assembly GCF_028537555.1). Taxonomy (NCBI): domain Eukaryota; kingdom Metazoa; phylum Arthropoda; class Insecta; order Lepidoptera; family Papilionidae; genus Battus; species Battus philenor. Next base: position 9,590,308 of record NW_027181704.1, read on the forward strand.
AAACTTAATAAAATAACGTTTTTTGCTTTGTTGTAAATTGAATGAACGGAATTGAAGAAAAGGCGTGGCAATTTTACAAAGGATTTTATTGACTCTCAGAAGATCTATTACAAGTTTTTCAGACGGTGCATTTGGTCCTTCTACGATTTTATTGCATTAGGTTCTCGGTTACAGAAATTGGATGACGAAGTGCTTTTGTATTTGCAATAATAGCTCAAGAGTTGTATTTAGATTCTTACCTATGACCTTTTATATTCATTTGGAATAGATATTTGAATGTTTAAGAACGTTTATTAATTAATATATTCCGCTTTTACCGAAATAATAAAAAGTGATGACTATATTATAATATGATATAATAAGAGAAATATTTGTCATAATTATTATATAACATTAAAGGTGAAGATCATATCCGAAGCATTATTGAAGGTTTTTGCTCTTAGGTAATACGTAATTTAGTTATCATAAAGACTAAATGATTTGACTTTTTGTAATTGTAATAAAATTTATCAGTCATAATTATGAAAACATTTTTTTCACAGTTATTTAGGTGAAATAACTATCCATTCATTATTAATGTTAAGCGAAGACTATATAAAAATATTTTTTCTGTGTATCTTTATGAAACGGGCAATTTTTGTTTAAGAAAATCTGTAATCGGCTTAAGTGTTTCTTAGGTGTGTTTAATTTATTGCGCACTTTGATGTTTAAATTATCTTAAATAGTACAATAGAACTTAAAGCATCTAATATAAGTAAAAATACTTTGCCATTTGCTTAATTAACCATGACATTAAATAGGTTTTTGTGCTGGCCCTCAGTCGCCGGACGACAGGAAATTTGCAATTATCCACGAGGACTAAAGTGTAATGCCACGTTACCACAAATTTACAGTACTAATCAGTGAAAACCTATTATCACAATCTGAGGCATTTCCGCTGAACTTTTTATTATTAATTTTATTTACTGTCAAAATAAAGTATCCGAAACTTGAAAAAGTTGTTTAATATCAATATTATTAATTCCGTAATAATTTTGAAAATAAGTGTTATTTATTTTCAAAATTATTGAGAAATTAATTAGTTCATATTAAACTATGACTAATTTTTAAGGTTAGAAAATACTTCTGTACGCATAGTACGATGTATATAGGCGGGTGGAAAATTTAAAAATATTATTAAAAACATGGGTATGCCGGGCTTCCTGACGGTTTATGATTCAAAGAGGAAGATTGACGTATTAAGTTCGTGTATTATGTTAGAAGTAGTATGAACATGTTCAATTTAACATATTCATAAGAATTCCCTTGAGAATCTTGTCTCGTTTCTCGACGAAAATCCTTGGAAACCGGTACCAAAATCTTATTATTACTCTTCATGGTTGATAAATAATTTCCTTTTATTATGGAAACAATGGTGTACCCTGGTAGTAGTTTTTGGTTATATTACAATTCGTAGATTAATTTAATTCTTGATTTTAATACGCGATCGAATCAGAAGATCCGTAGACTACCGAAAGGAACCGAGATAGCCTAGCGGATTGGCAAGTTGAAGGGGCAGTGAACAGGCTGTATATCCCGCAGAACAAATGGTCGCTGGGGCCTTGAGGTTTTGGAGTGGATACCGAGAATCGGCAGGTGCAGCGTGGTATGTCCACCCACAACGTAAGTAGAGGACCTCGTTAAGGTTGTTGGAAGGCGCTGGGTGCAGACAGGGGGGCTTATATCCAGCAATACATGTCCTACGGTTGAAATGACGTTGATGAAATAAAATTCTATCGGTTCTAACGTATGTTCAATAACGTTTTCATGTTTTTTTTTAGAATTTTTATAAAGATTCAGTTCTTGTTGAGTGTTCAGTGTTTTAAACTGTAAATGTTTTAATAATAAATACGTCATACCGTTGTATCAGTCATAAATCTGTAATAAATTCGTTATTCAGTATCCATTTCGTTAGTAAGCAAATTTCGTTAGTAATTAAAAGCCATATTTATAATAAAAAATAAAATGACTCCATAAAAAATGTGATTATTTTAGAAAAAAATTGAAAATATGGATTAATACAACATACTATTATAATTAATAGCATAGTTATAAAAAATATAATTTAATGGTTCCTTTAGTTTTTATAATAATAGAACTAAAGCCTTTATCTGGTCCTTTTTAAACAAATCTTCAATAATAAAAGGTACGTAAAGCTTGCATTTTCCCAAAAATGCCGCAAGAGGAATATGGCGCAGACATTTAAGTTTTGAGATGTCGGTAACAGACTTCAAAGAACCCGAAACCTTATAAACTTGAGTGATTTTACACTGCATTAATCTTTTTCCACGAGAATAATCTTTTATAATGCTAAGCAAGTAAATTTATGTTCATTTAAAGAAGACTAATTTATATTAAATTGATCATTTCTTTACATGCTGTTGTCATAATAAAATACAAATTGAAAAAGAACAGTAAAAAAGTTAAAGCTAAAAAGGTTCCTGGACAAATTGTCACTGGTCGTTGTCGCATTCAGGATAGACTCAATAAAAAGTTATGGACCATAAAACCGTCACACGTCGTCAAATCAGGTCAAACGACCAACTAAGACCAGTCTAGTGGGATGCGAGATACAAATCAATAAATCGCTTTTCTAATAAACACAAGGGATCGTTAATATAGCGGTTAATATTTAATAAGTATGAATCTGTCATAAGATAGAGCAGCCGCTATCTGCTTATTAGAAAATTAACTCTAGTTTTATTATTAACACGTACACTATAAATAGCGTTTAAACTAACATGAATCAATTATCGGTTGACAAGAAAGACATAAGTACATATAGATTACGTTTTCGGAATTCATAATTACCTTTGCTAAAATAATTCATTCTATGAACTATGATTCTCTGTAAAGAATTTTTCGGGGAATTCTACTACAATAATTACGTGCCGTCGGATTCCTTTTTTAATTTATTCACAACTATTCACGTCAATTAAGAACATGCATATTCACAACAAGTATAACATAAAATAACTCTTAATAAACAAACTTTTTAAAAGTTACAATTAAATAATTAGCATAAAAAAGTTAAATACAGAATAACATTCAGTATACGTAAGGTGGAAGTACCTCAATATACTCTAAATTTCAACACTCAACAATAACTCAGTACCACGCGTACACTTGATTGACGGTACAATTTGATTTTCAATCGCGTTGGATGACGTCGTTGAGGACCGACGCTATTCACTCGGTATCGACTACCCTCGAGCAAATACATATCATCAGCTTATAAACGCATTTATTAATTAATGAAACCGATGAATTAAATATCATAAAACAAGATTTGTTTTCCGTTGTTTGTCCATTAAATAGATACATATACATCCTATTTATACATACATTTTATTTATATACATACATATTATATACATACATTTCCGTACAAAGTAAATCTAGGTATTTATCGGTTCATTAGTAAAGTCTATATTAAAATTAAAAAAATCTGTTATAATATAATGAGTATTATTCTTGTGATTTTTTTATTAAAATTGTTTTAGTCGTATAAAACAATACTAATGTGTAGTTTGCGCAACTGCTAGGCACCGCCAGAGGCGTGTGTGTGTGCACACGTAGGCAAACGTCAAGCTATCTGTTCTCAAATATTTCGTATGCGTCTTGTCAATCACACACTGCTGCGTCTTTCCGCTAACATTTCTCAAGAGGTGACCAGCACTTCAATATAAATTTGCTTCTAAAACTTACTGACGGAAATTCGTTCGGAACAAATATCTTTAACAAAAAACATACTTTTAAAATACTAGCATCATACTAAACTGAAAATACCAGGACTTAATGTTTAAGAAAAAATTAAAATATACTCTTTGACATAATCAAAATGATAAAGAAAAATTCCTATACAAGAGTATTTTAGAATTTCTCGGATTCTTATAGAACTTTTTACTGTAGACAACACCGTTACGTAGACGAAATCGTAATTATATTATCATTTAATAGTGAAATAATAGCCAAATTTAATACGAATATAGTTATTTACAAATAAATAATGATTTGTGGATCAAAAAGTCATATAAATTACAGTACTAAAGTATCTTTTCTCCTTTAATTTATAGGGCACAAATGTTTGTGAGATTAACATTTTATGAGCAATAAAGAAATCATAAAAGCTTTATAATTAAAGCCGTCATCGCATAGGATTTGCTCTTTTAATTTATTGAAACAGGAGTGTATAATTTAATGGGCATTTACTAAGGTTAAGCGTACAATAACGGCTAGGGCATGGATCATTTTTAACAATGTCAAAATATCCATTTATATACCTTTATAACTATCAATAAATAATGCTCAGAAACTATACACGTTTACATAAATACATAATGGTAATATAATCATCGCATCTCTAAATACTGACACATGACTAAATAATAATTTAGAAGATATAACTTAGGCACTTATTCCAATGTAAATTAAATACTAAACTGACGAGCGGAAAAAAAATTCTAAATCAAAAGAATGGCCACTACCGTTACGGATACGATATTGCTTAAAAAAAGGAAATCAATGCAATCCAGTATAATTTACAAACTAGTACCCCTAGCTTATCTCACCAGTGCTATTAGAATATTTTAATACGAATTTTAATAAAATTATTTTTAATCTTTATGGTAAGGTATCGTGGATGCTAGTATACAGCAGTCATACCTGTTCCCAACGAAACGTGTCAAGAATAATGATTCCCAACCGGACGCCGTTCTTTTGTTTAAGCTCTGACGTTACCTGTAGCCGATTTTATTTAGCATTGTATATGTAAAAACTGAATGAGGGATTGACGAACGATATCGATATGATCTTGTCCAAATGTTGTTTGATTTTAAATTCGTAATTATTACGAAAATATCTTTATTAATAACATTAATCTTTCTAATTACCGATAAAGCATATACGATTAAATGACTCGGCTGCTCACTGATTGACCCTAATTGACTAACAATATCGTCCGGTCATGCATAAATTGCGGAACATACTTGTACCAATTTTAAGTTAGTCCGAGAACTGCGACTCGTATATTGACATTTGAATAATTTATCGTAGTAAATTTTAAGACTTGAAAGGCAAGTTTTTTGTTGTCACGGTGTATATGAAAGAAAACAAATATTTAAGGTTTCAAAGAAGAGAATCTTTCTTATACGACCGCTAAAACTGTCCACCTAAAAAAGTTTATTATATATAATTTAAGTGTTTATTGTCTTTAAAAATACTTATGTGTTCAACAGTTGTAATATGCTAATGGTTAGAGGCCTTAGCTTAAGATAACTCCCACGTTCTATTCTTGACAAGTACACACCACATCAATAATAGAACATCATCAACTACGAATCGTAAATCATTGCTGTAAATTTGCATGTCCTCGAAAGATGTGCAACATATGGACCGTAACGGTTTTACGCACTGGATAAGCGTGATAGGTTATGTCCCATATCTTCTAGTAGAGATTTTGAAGTAGTTTAAGTCTTAATTACCTTACGACTCTGAAGGCTATCTTGGTTTTCCGTTTGATTTTTACGGCGTATCGTCTGCGAACCACGGCGGCGGCGCTCGCGAGCAGCGCGCTTTCGGCGTTGGAGTCGCTCGAGTCCTCGTCGTTATTAGCGAACGTCTCGAGCTGCAGCCGGGCGGAGGCCTGCGAACATCCCGCCCCGCCCCTGCCCGAGCTCCACGAGAGCATCGAACTCTTAAAAGACCTGAGCGCCTCCGTTGTACAGGCCCTCTCGCCTCGCCACCATGCAACAACATATCGGCGCGCCGATATACACACCCACTATGGTTATATTTGATCCACTATTATCACCATTAACAGCGTTTACCGTGATGTCAATCAGTTGACGTCATTACTACAACACTATGCTCCTAAAATTGTCACAAAGCGCACGTGGTTGTCGCCGCGGTTAGCAATGCGCTGACGGTGGTTTGCGCACGTTGTCTCCCATTATCTCAAAGCAAACACTGTGCTATCGCGCATACATTAACAGCGCAGCGATCGCTCGCAATGGGTCGTTGTGCGGTGATATCACCTGTTATATTACGGCCATGGGACCAAGCTAACAAACTAAATATCCATATAGTCTTTATAATAAAAATTCTTAAGTCGCGTGGTACATCTCACTTCTCTAAATAACTTACATGAGCTTAAAGAAATTTTAAATGAGAACAAACAGTTAAACTAATCAAGTTTAGCGGTTATCTTAAATTGCATCATATTTTTAACTGAAAACAAACTAGTATGAACCTTTAAATTAAATACAAATAATGATTAAATATAAATTGTTCGTAAATTCGACGACGTTGAAATTATTAAACTAAAGTTTACAAAAATTACACAACGATTTGTGTACAGAATTGACATTGGTCCAGTCAACATGGCGTGGCCTTCAGACCGGAATGAACGAGTATAAATATATTATTATAACCCGTGTTTGTAGAGAAGTACATTGTAATAGGTAGCTATTTTGAGGTGACGTAAATTAATTTTACTTTACCAACTCCGTGCCCTTAAAAGTACGAAAATTAGATATTTTGACAATGATAACATACTATAGGTTAAAAACTATCTAGTGCAACCGTTAACACAATATTCTTTTAAAATATTTTATAACAGAAACACTGAGTAGACACAATTCTCTTAATCCACTAGAATTCGTAGAACCAGTACGATTTGATGTATATTTGGTACGACACGTTTGTCATTATTCACCGATGACTTTGGACGTGTTAGGTACAGGGGATATGCGCGTTGACTGAACTAAAAGACCTCGGGCGTAAGCGCTTGCACCGCGTTCCGCTCTCGTCGTCCGTCACAAACAAGCCGAAATAGAAATGCTTTTTAAGCGATACTCGCAGACAATTTAAAGTTTTTTTTTATTGTTTGAACAAAACTCATAGCTAAGGATCTCAGACTACATTAAAATGTATGCATTTTGTAAGATTATTATTAAAAATAGACGTATTATATTTTTTTTTAAGTTAAACAATACATTTCAAATTTATTGTAAATGTAAAAAACATAAAATAAATAACTTAACCGTCCGCCAATCACTTGAAGTTAAGTGATCGCTGCGACACTTAGATTGATCGCTTGATTATTACTTTCCAATTTTAAGGGAAAAATTTATTGAAATATATTTTTTTAAAATAAATAACTCTTAGATACACTGGTTCAAGTTGAAATTGAAAATTCATAATAATTCCTAAAACTATAAAAGATTAAATAACAGATTCGGTTCCTTAAAATATTATATTAAAATATTTTAATAATTATTAAAAATCAAATTAATTAATCAGTAAAGTAAATAAACGTACATAGTAGATAACTACTTAAAAAATCTTTTTTGGTTACCTAATTAGTATTATATTCACATGTTACACAAAAATAAATATACGCTAACATAATCCACAAAATAAAATGGCTGTGTAAATTTCTCAGAATTTTTTTTACTTTAGTAATAAGGTAAAAATACAAAAGAGAAACATCGATTACGTTTATTGAACGTTACATACAAATTTTAATGTTTGTACCGTATACCCAATTAGGTCAAATTATGTTGTATTGAAAACCTGAGCAATCCATAAATCAGTACGAAGGCCGTACAACTTCTTTACAGAATTTACAAACCTCATGTAATCAAAGATTGACCTCTCAGAATAATCTACGAGTAACTTTTACCCAGAAGACCTTTTAATATAATTCTTATGATACATAACCGCATATAAAAATGAAATTATCTAATCATGCCTTATAAATTATTCAATTTATTGTGTAAAAGGAATATTAGTAGTACAAAATATACTTGGATGAGAAAAAAAAATCAGAAATAAAACTTTTTCAACACAAAATAAAAAACAAAGTAAATATATACCAACGCTGACGAAATTTCAGAAATAAATACTAATAAAATTTATGTTATATTTAAGAATATATTTCATTATTATTAATTATATTTTCGGATAAAGGAAAAAAAATATATTTGAAACTTTAATAATTATAGGATCATTTTCGTGTTTGCGTATGCGAAACAGTAAAAAAGCAATATTTAAAATAAATTATTCGTAAAAAAAATTGAAATAGTTTCGTTTTAAAGTATTGATAAATATCTAAAGTCTTAGCGAAACGTTATTTGTTTAAATTATTTTAAATTTTTATTTTAATAAATAATGCTACTTTGATTGAAGATTACTTAATTTTGTCACATAACATTAATCAGTTTATTAAATAGTCCACGCCAAATATTAAGCCTGTCGAAATCAATGATTGTATTTATATTCGTGCTCGCGACGCAACTTGTTACAGCATTAATATGCATGTTATCTCACAAAGTAGTTACATTGCATTTGAAATGTTAATTCTAAAACAAAACATTATGAGAGTCATAAACCATTTGCATGAATCAAACGGTAGTTTCCACTAAAAACAAGTCAAGCTGGCAGATGTAAACAATAAAACTAATCTCTGTAGTAAGTAAACTATAGTGTCCGTTATTAAGAACGTGTTCGATCGACAAACGAGAACAAGCGTAAGCAAGCAGCGTTTGAACTGATGATGGAAGCAGATCTAAAGACCAAAAATAAAAAGCAGGAAGACGTACGAGCGCGCGACATATTCGCGTGCCGATGAGGTGTACGTACGGTAACGGATTCGCCAAGACATCTGCCAAGTGATAAAGGTATATTTAGCCTCTAGTTTGCGCGTGATCGACCACTTCGGGACGGACGGCTATTTTAAGTACAATAAACACTCACAGTACATAAACACGGAAACAAACTTCTCGGTGAGCATTATAAGTTGTTCCAAAACTAAATAACTATGTAATAAATTGTTATAAACAATAAACTATTACATTGCTATAATTTACATCAACAATGGAAGAATTGAGTTTAAATAATTTACAATATATATGATATCCAGCTATAAAGCCGTTGTAAAATTACTGTGAACCAATATTTTACAACAAAGCTCACTATAAAAATTTGAATGTATTATGTGTACCAGAAACTATAGTTTTATTCTGCAAAGGTTTTAAACGTAAGATTTGTAGATAAACAACAATATTACAATATTAAACGATGGACCAGAATAAGAAAAGCTAGTCAGACAAATTTCTTTAACAATTTCTGGGTGACGAGAGACATAAGGTGAGATAACAAATCTTATCTACTATCACATAATCACCTTATTAGTAATCTTTTCAATGCTTGTGAAATTCGCTGGGATGTAGATAATCAAGAATCGATTAATCATTCTATTTTATTCTTTATGTAGTTATAAAAACGAGCTTTATTAGACTATATTATTGAATATTACGTTATTAATTACTCACTAGAATGCTGTCGAATTTTTACATCCATCTCAATTCCGATTTACAGTTAGGTCTGGTCTTGTTTTTTGTTGATGTAATTAACGCAAAGATGTGTAAGATATTGTTATATACACTATTTTTTTTAATGCACGACCCGACACCGCGGCACGACTAAAACCGTATTGTATTTGTAAAAAAGGATACAGATAATGAAGTATAAAACAACGTAAACGTCATAGTCGCCTTTATCCATACATATAAAGATTGCCAAGGTAAATTTGCAAGGGCAATAACAGAATTAAAATTGTAGGTCACCGATTTGTTAAGAAAACCTTACCTACAACCATAACATGAATATATAGTGTTATAAGTAACGGTTTACTTCAGTTTTATGTGAAAGCGTATAATTTTCTATGACGATTAGACAGATTTAAATTACAGTTAGTTTTTAACAATCACATATGTCTTGCACGACATTTTACGATAGGTTAACAACAACTTTAGAAAAATAATAATTTTTATTTCATTAAAAAAACACATGGATGCATATATTTTAATTAAATGTATAATAAAAAATTTTCTCTACAGTGTTGTGGTTCTTAAATTAACAAAGGAAAACAGATGAGCGACATATATATTTCAATGGGTTATTAAAATATTACATCCAAGTCGCAAGGGAAAGTTTTATTTTAAAAATAAACGTAGCTAACGTATTTTCTTTACATAAACTTTGGTTAATATATAATTATTACTTTGAAAACAGCTTTGAATTTTCAATGTTGTTAAATTTATAAAGATGCACTACAAGATATCACCGAGGATTAATTATTTGTATCCAATATTTTTCCGCTGGCTAACGGATTTTATTAGCATAATATCTCAAACTCAGATATCCCGCGTCAACCTTTCAAAACTTGGGCATTTTATTATATGCAAAAATTAAAATAAAGCACATGTTATCAAGTAAAAAGGACCATTTAAAATTATAATCTATATATTTGTCAGCGAAGCACTGCAAAGGCCGCAAAACACTATTTCAATACAATGAGAGATTCTCTATCCTAAAACACATGAAAGACTAGTCTAAACCGCGTGACAGTTGCATACAAAACGCCATTACAGAATATTTATATTTGTTACAAGTTACATGGTAATTTGTACACCTGCGAGAATCATATCACGGAGAGTTCTCACAATCACGCGGCGCATAAGTTATTTTCCTATTGCATTTCAGCTAAAGTAGTTTGTCATGTGTCCACAAAACTATGTGTAAAGATTCTAATGGCAGCTACATATATATAGGCATATACACGTAATATGAAATAAAATAAACAGAAGTTATTTTTACTTATAATACAACTAATACTTTATATCTTATATTTTATGTCACTAAAGATATTATTACGGAATTTGCTTTTTAATTTCTATATGTACTTTTTGATAAAATAAATCTTTTATTAAAAATGTGATTTTACGATCCTTATACGATCATAAGTAACTTTCATAACTCAGCGGACTTACCAATGGCAGTCGGAGCCACATAGCGCGCCGGTCAAGTAGCTACTGGGCTCTTTAAGTTCTGGAGTGTAAACCACGGACAGACAAGCTCAGCGTACGAAATTCACCAACAAGATGGACAAACGACCTTGTTATAGCCCTCGGAAAGGGCCCTTGGTCCGGGTGGTTTCCAACTGTTCCTATTGGAAATCTATGCGGGAGCTTTATGCTTAGCAGCGGACGCCCCGCGGCTGAAATGATGATAATGGAACCTTCTTTTACTTTTCCTCAGAATTTGGTATGAACTATAAGAATACTTTCATTTTTTTATCATCATGACCATAAATAACTACCTAACTTCGTTAAAACTTTTGATAAGGAATCAATATTTTGTTTCAAAATTGCTCGAATTCCGTATGTATACTTTTACTGTTATGGGAAATAAATTTTTCGTTGCTTTATTCTTACATTTTCGTCGTCGCTTATTTTGAATAAAAAAGAAGAATAAAAATTAATAAAAAAGAAGAAATCGTTCACTAACTTGGCGATATGCGAACAGAACGACCGAATCCTCTTTATTACTATGCCCTCATTAACGATGTCTCCAGAACCGGATTTTAATTAACAACGTGAGCACGTCTGAAACATGTACTGAAATATATTTAACCTGTATATTTCAAAATTTTACTTTCAACAACTTCGAACCAATAATAATGATCTAAGTTTCGTATTAATTAACTTAAGATGTGCTATCAATTATAATTTTAAGTTCTCTATTATTTTAGAAATTTCTTCATCTAGAATTTGTTGATAATTATTTACGATTAGCTTATAATGTAAGTATTAGTATATTGTTAATATAAATTACTAAGGCTGAAGTTCACTAATAATGAAACTAAATTATTTAATAAGCTTCAGATTTATCGCAATAAATTTTATGTTAATATCAAAAGTTTTGTTGATTGATTGTTTTTTTTTTGGATCCAAATGCGTTAAAAGTCCACGGATCTTTTTTAGCAACTTGCTTTGTTTTCTTTTTTAATTTATGGACTGTATAATAAATTTTTATGTTCAATTATGAAAACTTGACAACAAGTTTCATCATTTTGGCGACAATTGCAAAAGTTGTACTACCTAATAGTTAATATCTTATTCGTAGAGCAATATACGGTATATCGCCGATAGATGGTATTTCAATCACTGTGTACACCCCACCCTGAACAACGAAACGCACTTTATAAAGTAGAACGCAAATTAATTAGATAGAAAATCAAAAGCTCGCTTAATTTGTTAACGTCCAACGCGTCCTCCAACAGACAAATTTGGGCTTATTTCTTTAAATAAGTACTTTTATTTTTGTCACTTAATTAATACTGAATGGTATTGTTATTGTGTGTGTATAACGTTAGAACAAAAAAAAGTTACGTTTACTTTTTTATTGGACTCTAAAACGTCTTTATTCCTAATTTAAATTTATAGTTTTAAACGATCTAAATGCAATATAGCGGAAAGGAACGCTTGCTTTTACTATAATAAACAAAGTTAAACCACCCTTTAAGACTGGTGAATAATTAAGAACATTATGACGTAGGCTCCTCTGTGTACCAGTATACCGTATACTTTATCATTAATAGAGCCACGTAAGCTGGTAAAATTGTTACTCATTACATCGTTTATTATGATAATATTAAAACTCACAAACACCGACTTCAAACCGGTAAAGATTACTAAGACAGGTATTATTCGGTGTTTTTTGCCAATATAACATATATAGACATAGTATAATAAATATTGGGGTTTATATTGTATTCTCGTTTTAGACCATAGATGCCTACTGCAAGGCATTGACGTCCCCTAATGATATATATGGGTAGATATAACATAGTCGCCACGCTTAGCAGGCGGGTTAGCGATCGCATTGTGATATTATGCTACGCAGAGGATGCTGCTGTTCATCCTCTAGAAACTTCTTTGTGAGCAATGGAAATCCTTTATAATTAATACATGAAAGGTGAATACTTCATAATATGATTTTATCCTGGCAATTGTACCCGCAACCTACGATCGCAAGCCTCAGTCTTCAACCTCCGGGCTACCACTGCTCTGTATTGTATAGTTGTATTTATTTACAGAAAAATATGTTAATGTGCTCTAGGTTAAGACTTGATAGTTTTGTAAGTTGTAACATATACTTCAATCTTAATTTCAAATCAATTGTAAGTCCTCTTATACTTTATCAAGAAAATAATTTTGTTATTTGATTATATAACAATTTTTTTTCTGTTTTACCAATTTCGCACCTATGTATTAGAGAGTATTTTTCAATGACTATTTATAAATGTACCTGTTTACATAAAAAATTTAGACCATGTAAATTTTCTGCATTGAAATAAAAGTAATTGAAAGCTGCAATATTTTTTAATATATTCATTTATTTAAGTCGGACAAGTGAGTTTCAAGCCAATGCTTTATTTTAAAACATACCGTTAACTATTTCGATTAATAGTTAATTTCTTTGGTTCATTATTGTTCAGGTTTTTAAGAAGAAATAATGTTCGGACTCAGGAAATGCTGTATGTTTATAACAAAAAAAAAACACGATAAGAGTGCTTACTAGGTGATAAATAGTACAACGCGCATACGCTGTAGTTAAATAGTACCGTCAGAAATTATTAAATTTACATAAAAACAAAATGTCAGAGTGCGAACGAATTCTCTTTTTTTTAAATTGATGGTTTTTCTTTACCGTACTTGGCATTTTTTGGACAAATTTCATGATTGAAATGTTCTGTATAACTTGTAGATCCAAAAATTAATGTCTCATACATAGAAACATCAATTTTTTCCATTGCTATTTTAGTAAAATGCTTATATTCCGTCGGACAATGTTTCCGTTAATTATAGAAATTAACATTATTGTTGTTGCTGTGTAAATACACAGCATACATAAATATATAGTGAGTGAATATATACATATATTCGCTACACGTCTTGAATATACAGGACTCGGATATTATCAGGGAAATAGTCCATTACGATATATGAATTACTTAAAAAGATAAAAACGTTTTAAAAACTAGCAATGTGAACAGAAATTTTAAAATTATCTTCAACTGTTGACCCACTCCGACTTAAATCATCTGTCCCGAAAATTTGTTATATTTTCTTTGTCCAGCGAAAATAGATTAGATTTTGGTGGTTCAAAATACTAAATGACTATTCGTCACCTTGATGACTTCACTAGCAATAGAAATACTTGTGCTTCTGACGGAATTGTTTTTTTTTTTTTATTGAGACTAAATAGATTTAATAAAAATAAATGCCGTAGTATACGATGTATTAGGTATCAGAGCTTTATCGGTGGCGTTTCAGGGTAAATCGTATCATACAAAAAAGTAAAACACCAATCAAACTCTAAAACATTTTAACTGCTGCCAAAATTAAATGGTAGCCGTTTTGTTATTACAAAACACAATACAAAACGCCTGTACTTATTATGATAGAATGTGCATGTGTGAATGTATATCATGTTTGATAGCTTGATACATAAACTATAGATGAATGAAAAATATTAAGCAATTCAAGTAATTCATTTCGTAAGAAACTAAAAAATAAACAACAAAAATAACTAAAATGGACTTTAAAATTTTGACTTTAATTTTTTATTAAGTCTATATCGTGAAAGTTTTTTTTCTAATTGATAAGGCCTGGATGTTTGATTGTTATTAGACTAAAAAAACAAAGTAATATCGCACTGGAAATATTAGAATAGTTTGACTGCTTAAAAAGTTAATTGTAATAATCATCGTCATTTTACCCGTAGTTCGACTATAGCTGAATATAGACCTCTCCCATAGATTTTTTAAAGGACGACTAGAACTAGGTGATAATAACATAATAATCAAAAATGTTTTTCATAAAAAAATACTATTAAAAATGATTGCAACAGAATGATTGTAAACAGATATTTTTTATTCACTTCGCTACCGACCTAAACACCTTTCATAAAAAAAATGTTCAACCGATTACCTTCCAATATCCGTCTAAACGCCTTGACGTCGGTAAAACGGCGCATTTTAGAAACAACATTAAATATAAAATAATTGTTTTCTATTCTAATTCGATACCTTCCGATAAATTGTTCATAATTTATTTATTGGTTTGTGTGTTGTGTGTGTGTTCCTTCGCATTGTATAATGCCTATATACATTCCACATGGTCATGGCTTACATAGAATAGAAAGCGGTCGCCCAATTATTTCCACACTATTCACTCATTGTACGTGACGTTTTTCTATTCAAATTTTCTCGACAAATTTAACGCTGTAATGAATCGGCTTTTGTGCATCTGGTAGATGAAAATTTTTTATTTCGTTCTCATTATTATTTCAGTATTTAAAAACTCCATTGCTCTTTTTTAATACGAAATTATTTTTAAATGCCTTAAGAATTTTTTATGACTGCTTTTTCCTCTATAAGTGTTAAAAGAATTGGGAGGTTTTATAGTCTTGAGATAGAAATTCAAAAGTTACATTCCATGCAATAGTACATTTGCCTAATAGAATTTACACAGTAGCGAGGTAACTAATAGCATAAATTGTTCATTCAAATATTATTCAAATTTTTTAAGTTAATACGTTTAACTGGGAACTCGGAACAAATAGGTGCTTATATAATATCTTTTGGATAATTGGTCCATATCTTTTAAATATGGATTACTTCTTAATATTTTATTAACCGTTTAAAAGCAAGCCAATATTTTAAACTATTCGAAAATATTTTTATTAAAACTTGTATTTTTTAGTTTCCACTGAAGTAAAACTGATTTAAAAGATGTAATCAACTCCTTCCTTAGGTCACTTTTCCAATCCAAGCCAATAATTTTTTACTGCTAAATACTGGCAATAAATGTTTATTTAAAAAGGACACTTGATATAAACATAAATATTTTTTTTTTCCATATTAATTATTTAGCAGCGACACCTCCATAATAAGGAAGAAACTTTTTATTGAGAACCAGTCAAAATTACCTTTTGAATCATAAAGTTACAATTTTTAATTTCAACGAAACTATTATTTTAATAATATACACGATGATTATTTATAGGCGTAAAAGCTTTAAATGGGTCAATAAATAGCGCATTCATTGTTAATTTATGTATCGTACACCCTATCCAAAAAACAATAATTTTAGAAATAATATATAACGTAATGATATAGCAAGAACAAGCGTTGCCAAAATTCGGATTACTACATATTAAAATTAATTGTCTGTCTCTACAGACTGGATCTGCCAGAAGTTATAAGGTTGTCTTATTTAAATAGAAAAAATGCTGTAACATATTTCAGAGTGATAACATTAGACAAAGTGATTAGAAATGAGCTATACTTTTATACCTTTAATGCATTTCCATCTATAAGCAATCATCCTGTAAAAGGTTTATATGTAATAGCAAAAGGTCATGTCATTGTTTTATTATAATATGATTCATTACACCCCCACATAACGAGGGAAAAACTCTACCTTCGTTAATAATATAATTCAAAAAGAACATTTGCATACTTTGTTCTTGTATCGTGTATTAATGAAATGCTAATGTAAAGGTCATGCACCGCGACCCATACGCCAACTTATTAGTTTTAACGAGTCGATGAATCGCTAATAATTCACTTCGACGTCAAACTGAACCGCAACATTAACGTGTAATTATTCTAACGTATGATGCCGGCAAATACTCCATTTAGAGCAAGCGACAGATTAACAACCCGTCAAATGTATATAATATTTTGTTTTGATAAAATCGCTGAATTATACTTACAATAATATTTTTTTTTAAATAGGCACAATATTTTTTACCTGGTTTATTATTACTTCATTATACAATGAAGTAATAATAAATAATAAAAATATATTTAACGTTGACTAACTTAAAGGCAAGTACATAAGATACATAGAGAATATACAATATTCATAAAAACACACACATATGTCAGCGTGAATATACAATTATAAATAAATACTACCTTAAGTGAATCGGAAATATATAGTTACAGTCCAGATATTCGTCACCATCATTTTGAACTGTAGGACGTTACCTGCTAATTGAATTACGACCTACGTTATTGAATAACTTTTAGCTATATAATGCCTTATAGATTTCCATTAGGACTAGTTGGAAGCCACCTGGATCCAGGGTTTTTCGACAACTTTAGCAAGATCACGCGTCCTAGGAAGTCCACCTTGGCTTGGACATCTTACGATGTGCTAGCTGATCCGTCTCTACCCCACAGCCAACTTTTGTGCGAGCTACGGCCAATCCACTGCCAATTCTCCTCAATTCTTTTTTCAATTTCATTTCTTTTCTCAATTTTTTTTCTTTTCTCTTCAATCTCCTTATTCCTGATTCAATCTCATATAAAAATTATTAGTACAGCCCTATCTATGACTCGTTAACTGACAGTTAACTTGCCAATGAGGCGCGAAGTTTCTGTGCCGTGAACCATCGACTGTAAAACACGATAGCCATTCACTTCCAAATTCAAACTCTGGGTAATGATATAGCTTAAGCTTTTTAAAAAGGATATTATTTTAGTATAAGTAAAGATATTAAGTTCAAAATAACAGCCAATTATGAACGCTTATTTTTATCAAATAGTTCCTTCGTTGTATTATCTGTAATAAATCTTGAGAAGTTAATTTTCCTTTCTCTCTCATTTTTCTAATTTGCCAATAATTTAATCAATTACTATTGATGTAAATATTTAATATTAGTTAAGTGGTTATTCAATAAGTTGATTCTAAGTTACCGATAACATTTCAATATTTTGTTTCATAGATTATTAATTCTAGAATTTGTACCGCATAAGTCCTTAACGTTTTGCTTTTAAAAATAAACTGTCTTAAGATCAATATCTCGTCGGGATAAAGATTAGGGTATTCATTAACATGCTGTGCCTGGCACTAAAAGTTACCTTTATAAGAAAACATTTAATACTATAAAGAAGTCGAAAACAATAGTCTTCAAGTTATAATGTTCTAGTATGTATACTTAGAACTATCTAAAATCTTTAAAAAAACTCAAACAGAAATAATTTAGAAAATATATCCTATTAGCATATATCTTTTTTTCAAATTTATACCTTGTTTTTTAGTACATATGTGATGCAAAATGTATATGATAACATTTTGCATCACAATAAAATTAAAATTTGATGTTTTCTTCAATTTATATAATAATATTTATTCCTTATAAATCATATAATTTTATATATTTTGTAATACACATTATACTTAATGGCTCATAAAATATTTTTTTAGTTTTTTATTTTAACATTTGCGATTTTACAGAACTCAAAAGTAATATTAATACTGTTGTAGCATAATTTTTTATTTTATAAACATTATGAACATAGGAACATATCATTAATCAAACAGTTTTATGTAATATTTTATTCTAATATAAACTTGCAACCAACACCGTGAAAATGATAAGCATAAAATATCGTACTAACACAATTAATGATTTCTGTTTCAAACAACAATTAAGTGGACGTTGTATCGAGCAAGCTATTTATTATAAAAGTATAATTTCAAACAAACTTTCAAGCGAAACGTTACTAAATGGAGTGTAATAATATGTAAATTATGATTTTTTACGCCACCGACTTTGGAGATTATAACAATATATGAAAATCATTGTGACTCCGTTCGGCGACATAATGATGATGATGGTGATGATGGAAAGAATTTTATTTTGTCTTTAAAATGTTATTCCATTTAATCTGAGAGAGTCAAAGAGTTTTAACTGTTGTGTTTGGTAAATATAATTTTATAAATAGTGAAATTTTGAAAAAAAAACATTATTGAAATTAGCATGAAATTATCTACCACAAAGAAGAACGATTATCCAACCATACGGAATGATTGCTTATACGTCTAAAAAGCTTAAAAGTAAGAATGTATAGCTCATCTTTCAGCAAAAAGCTTTAAAGTTTTCACAGCTATTTCTAATTACCCTGTAAAAAATAACTACTCTGAAAATTATTACAGTATTTTATTTCTTCTATTGGATTTCAACAGGCCAAAAACTTCTGGTAACATAAAAAATTTAACACTCTTACTACATACGAGTCCAAATTTTGGAAATGACTTTTGCTGTTTTATTTTTATTACAATATTAATATTACTCATACCGTTAATTATAACCAACCAGCATCACTAACAAATTCCACAAAAACTCTCCATGAATAAATTAAACTTTAATTGTTAATTTTTATAGATTCATAAAAAGTATAGAAACAATGCTCGTCTATAAAAGTGATTCTCGATTATTATTCGGTTTATTAACAAACAATACAATGAAAACAAAATTTACAGGATAAGATACCAATTTAATAACAGTTGGCTCTTCAATGTTTAAGTAACAGATTTCCACGAAAACTAATCACGTTGCCGGAATAATTGTTGTATTCCGTCAACAATTTTTTCTGTAAAATTGTATCAAAGTATTTTCAAAATCTTTCACAGCTTGTTAGTCATTTAATCCCTAAAATTTAACATTAAAAAGGTTTAAATTTTACTTTTATTTATTTTTCTGTATAGGCCGATATGAAAAACGTAAAATGCTTTCTTCATAGGGGTTCTAACAAACTTTGGGAGTTAAATTTCAACATTATTCAACAATAAAAATTAACATTTAAAACGAAAACAGTAATTATTTTTATATCTAGCGCAATACGTAATGGGTGATTAGATATAGGCTTATAAGCTTTAAAGGATTGAATGTACGTCTCGTTTATCAGCCAAAAAATTTTAAACACACCTTTTTATAATCTTTTTTTATCTAATATAGGCGAAGCATTTGACCTTTGTCTCGACCGATATTAATCGATGACAAGTTCTATGATGGTTCATGCTTGCCTAGAAGAAACCTATTCACTCTTGTCTTGAAGATACCTTAGTCAGAATACGCTGGAAATAATAACGCTAGTAGATTGTTCCTTTTTTTGGACGCTTAATGCGGGTCGAAGGAATTTCAACAGTGTACGGATGTCGTGAATCGTGCGTTGCTCGATGAAAGAAAGGAGATGGGGGAATTATTTGGTGTAATTTGGCTGCACACTTTCCGAAATGCAATCTGTAAAATACTAATCACCCTGTAATCGCTCTGAAATATGGTACATTAATTGATTTTTTCTATTGTCTATTGTCTATATGCGATAGGCCATTCACTTCTGGCAGTACAAACTTTGTAAAGACAGACAGACGACAACAATATAACCAACCACCCTGTTACATATGTTTTTAATAAATGCTTTTGCATTCCTGTTCTATATTATAGTGAATATAATGAAGTGTAACAAATAAAATAAAAATGTAAATAATACCTTTTGACAGACACATGTTTTATCCTTTTAACTTAGCTTAACCGTTAACAACAACACAAGCAAACAAAGGAATAAGAAATTAAAAATAAAAAAGGCCTTAAGTGCTTTAATAAGCAATAGTCAGAAGCGCGAAAAAAGGTGGAAAAACTAAAGTAAGCTTGTAAAGTAAGCCTGCTTGCGGGATAAACTGTTTAGAACTTTAGACTCATGTTAAATTGAAATGAAATTTCTTTATTCTCACGAGTTGATTTTATTTGTAAAAAAATGTTTCCTCTACTTGTTTAGAATTCGGCGTAAATTTTACATTTACCTTTCTTCAATTTAATTAAAGAAAACTATATAAGATGCTTAAAAAATACTCTTCAAAATTATTAATAATATTATACCAATAAAGTTTAAGGCTTCTAAAAATATCATTTTTTTGAAACTTCATCACTAAAACTAATATTTAAAATGTTTTAAAATTTAACTATTTTAATTTTTCTGTAAGTCGTCTATATAATTAAAATATGACACACTGGAACATAAAATTAATAATGCCGACTAAATTATTTTTTTTAAACTTCTGACAAGTGGAAGAGTTTTAGTTTTCTTGTGCGTAGTGTCTACTCTGTAGTTACTTCGACACTCCATTCATTCATTTCATTTACTCATCAGGGAAAAATATCGATGGTTAAAAGATTACTATTGTGGATTTTTATGTTGTCTACATTACGGTAATTATATATGATAGTAGACGTGTTAATATACGCAAAATGTTAAATTTTATGCATACGATACGGAGCTGGACTGAAATACTACCTTCCATTGTTTTGCAACTCTTGTAATAAACAGAGTAACTGGTTAACTTTCGGACTTTTTGTAGTAATACAGCTCCGTGTTCTTCAGCGCTAGTGTCTGTGTAAAATTCCGTCTCAAGTAGAGGAGTGTAAATATGAAGTACAGGTGTTACATAAGTAGTTACATAAAGCATTGTTTAGCTCAGTAAGAGCCTTTTCATATTGTCATCCAAAATGAATTCTGTATCCTTCTTCCAGAGATTCGTTAATGTTCTTGCTAAATCTGACGTATATGCTCGACCGTATAATTTTTTCCTCCGTCCGATCTCTAATTTGTCCATCAAAAATTTTGATTTCCAGATTTGAATGTCTGCGGATTTTGATGGATTGATACATCATCGGTAAGTATTATTTTCAATTCAACACTACTCTTCTTTGTTCTTCATTAGGTTTATGATTTTATAACTATATTTTTATTTCTTCCGCATGTTTTGTAACGTTTAAATTATATTGTTGTTATTTATTTTTCCTTTATTATGTCAAAGTTAAATGTAAAATTTTCTTTACTGAAATGGCTTCTGCGGTGAAATCCCAAATAAAATATTTTCGAGTATCTCATTAACAGGTACATCAGAGTCTTGCACAACGTGAAGTGTGATTTTAGTGAAACAGTCATCAATATGCAAAGTAGCGGTTAGGATTCCTATAACCCAATAGAAGTAGCATTGAATGTTATTTTGTCATCTTCTAGCCTCAGGCAGGGTTATTAAGTTGATCTATATTCATTTATGTACATATATATATATATATATATATATATATATATATATATATATATATATATATATATATATATATATATATATGTATGTATATATCTAAAATTTCGAAAGAAGATTTATCGTCTTCTGTCTTTTTCTTAATCTTCAACGTCTTCATGGGTTCATTATATTATATTTATTTACAGATATATATAAACACTATTGATCGTTAGTCGCAAGATCAGGCTGTCACTAAGACGATAGTGTATACGAAACGGTAAGTAAACGTCTTTATAGATATAATTTTTTTAATACGTAAAAGTACAAAGCACTTCTCAAGTCGCTGTGAGAACCTATCCAGTGTAATTTTACAGAAAGTTATTGATCTTTATTACATCGATTAAAGGTACATTTTAATTTGAAATTATAATAATGCTCTAAATTTTTAGTTAAAAATTCACAAAGGCGATGGAATTTATTAAAAATTTTATAAATAACATTCAAATTACCCTTATTTGTTAATTTGTTAAATTGTTAATATTAATAAACATAAGTCAAAAGAACTTTGAGACAACAGAAAGAAGTGTTTAATATTCAAGAAAAAAAATGTGTAGCTCTCGGAGTACGCCGTAATAAATTCACTTTATGAAATGAAATTTTGTACACTAAATAAAATTATTAATGGAGAGAAGAGAAAACATACTTCAGGCTTTTATTTTTAGAATAATTATAAAACAAACATAAGAGTGTATCAGATTTTTAAAAACAATCTAAAAATTATCATCTCTAATTTAAATCACCACTTCATTACTTCCAAATTAGCCTTTATTTAATTGTCCAAAATATATTTCTAATGTAAAATCTTTGGGTTCGTAAGATCTTCGTAAGTTTTATGGGGATTTTTTGTATTTCGGTTACGTTACAATATATAATCTTAATTATTAATTAATTAAACATGGTAAAGTCATGTAAAAGATATGAACAATTTTATAACATAATGATATTTAAAACTATTAAGATGTGTGATAACAAGACTGGCGAATGAGGTCAAATCGGTTATAATCTGAAGTATTCGTAGGTAAACCACGACTGACCAACATTGCGCGGTTTAATAACGTAATTCTATAAAGAAATATCTAATTACAACAGATATGTAAATATATATCTGTTGTTATTTGATATTTCTTTTCATAGTCATAGTCAGTCAGTAGTAGAAATCATAATACTTGATATGTATTTATAATATTATTATACTCCGTGATTAACAGTTTCAAATAGTAATCGAAAAAGCTTTTATGGTTTTGTTTGCTAATATTTATAAAAAAATATATTTCACTGTTCTTATCGTAACAATTATCTTATTTTGAAACTGCCTTCAGAATTATAATAATGGTAAAATATTTTTAAATGTTTTAAATAACAAGATTTAAAAATTGAAACATTAAAAAATTACGAAAATTAGGCTTGTGAATAATAAAAAAAACCTCAAATGGTTTAAGACCTTATTTGTAATAAAATTAATACTACAAGGTGTGATCAAAAAATACAGTGAACGTATTTTAATACCAGGAACTACTGAATCTACGTCCATTTAAATGAATTCATATTCTGATTAAATGAGAAACTGAGGAAATTTAAACAAGTTGCGACTTGCCTAGCTGTAACATCTGGAAGCGCGAGATCATATTAGCTTGTTTTGTTGCGCATCATTAATAAAACAATGCGTCAAAATTAAGTATTGTTTTAAGTTGATAAAAAGTGCCAATAAAGCTCAGGTAATAGTGTATGGTAATAATGTGCTGACTTTGAAGACTGTTTATATGAACGACTAAGAAGCGGGAATGAATCGGTTGAGTATGAGCAAAGGTCGGAGCGTTCTTCGACCACAAAAACCGAAGAAAAATTCCAAAGAGTAACAAAAATATTTCGATGAAACAGGCGATTGATTCGCGTGCTAGCCGAAAATCGAAACGTCTCCTTCGTGACCCCATGTCACAATATATCCAGAAAATAACCAACGGTTTCCTGTACCATCACGAAAATACACTGTGCCGCATATCGCTACTCATTCATGAGTTTTTGACAAGAAAAAATATGTCTATCCGCCTTACTCTCCGGATTTAGCACTATGCGATTTCTGGCTTCCTAAAAATGAAAACCGTGCTGAAAGGAAACCGTTTTGTCAAATCCCAGATATTGAAAGAGTTACGACGGAGCAGCTGAAGAGCCTTTCGAAAGAAGCATTTCAGAAGTGCTGCCAATCGTGGAATCAACTTTGGGATAAGTGTATCGCTAGCCAAAAAGTGTACTTTTTGGCTAGCGATACACTTATTCTTGTACTTAATGGAGATTAATTTAAATTTGATATAAACTTAATACTTTATTCGCAATAAAATTAATTACTATATCTTGTTAATCATACCTCCTATACAAAAAACCTGAAACATAAAACTTGTGAATAACACGCTCCAAGAACCGCAGTTTGTGAAAAGAATATTGGCAATTCGATTGAAATAAAAAGTTACTTGAAAATTTACAAGTCATTGAATCGGTAATAATCACCTAACCGATGTTTAACGGTTCCTCGATCTAATTACATCAACTTGTAGAGTTTTTGACTTGGGAAAATTTCTTATGTAATTTCTAAAATAAAATTACGATAGTCTAAATGACAATCGTAATTTTATTTTATGTGAAAAAAAATTACCCTTGAACGATGGTTTTTAATGATTTATCTGATTTTTGTTATTGCTTTGTTCTGCTTAACATGGAGACTGTTATAAAATTTGCAATAAATATTGATTAAGAGACTATCTTTCTCATAGAAGTTTATTGAAATCTAAAATTTTTATTAAGGATATGCTTATATATTGTAATAAAGATTGAAAGGATTCTTTAAGACTTCAATTGAAAAGAGACATGTCATATGGACCTATGGAACAAACAAAATCGCAGATTTCGATTAACATATAATAAACATCTAGAAGTAGTAAAACATATATTTTACATGAATTTGCTTGATGTGGTAGTAGCGAGCTTTTGTTGGCATTAAAGTCGTCGAAGTTGCTGTATGTACACGTTATCATAATATATATTATTAAAAAAGTCGTGAATCTTTTCCTTGAAAATTCATCAAAAAGATCTCCTTAATTTAATAATATTAACATAAACAAAATTTAACGACACATGTTTTATTAACAAATTAAACTATTATTTTGTACTAAGATAACAAAACATCGAATGCCACTTACTGACATTCAATGTTTTCTTTTCATAAAATCTGAAACAGAGCAATTCTAGGCCATTAAGAGAAATTACTGGGCAACAAAACATGTCCTCTAGACGAAGGTTACAAACTACTACGTGGGATTTAGTATTTCAAAATTCTTAGTAATAAAATATTATTAGGGATGAAAGGCGCTCTTGGCTTGTAACTTTGTTGTATGAATGACATGCTTAACTAAATAGTTTTAACTCCAGATGTTAATTCTAAAATTATTAATTGTATTCATAATGACTTTTTTTTTCTTTCCAGGATCTGTCAGGAACAGACGCCATTTTAAATTTCTAATTTTCCAACCTCATACAAAGTCGCTATTCAAATTGTCAGCGAGTAAATGAAGAAGAGTTTTCTAAAGGCTTACGTCAGCACGCACGTCGTTTCTATTTTTGTCTTTAAAAATGGTTATAATGGCAACCGTGAACTGTTTTCTTCACAATAACTTTTCATTTAATTATCTTCTTTACTTGAATTAAGTTATTGTTAATAAATTACAATTTAAATTCACTCTTTTTAGAAAACATTAATTGTTAATGATTATTTTTGAACGGTATTTGCTTAAAAACTGTGGACTAAATAGTTCTTATGCAAAGCACTAGCTATAATTACAACAAGAACACTATAAACCTCTGAAACTGTGTCTCATTTAGTGGAAAGGAGCCCATCTCACAGTTCATTTCGTTTTACATTACGCTCATTGTTAAGAAAAAAGACTATGAATATTACGAGCTTTTCATTATTTTCTCCAAAAAAAAATATTAAAGAATCCATTACTCTTTGCGCAATTTCTTCGTTTAAAAAACTTTGTTGTCATTACTAATTTTCATTGATAAATTATTTTTAATACTAAAAAAAAAACCTAAACTGAAAGAGCAAGTAGGTAATGTATCTATGTAATCTTCATAAACAATTTGCATAATTTAATTGGTATTTAGTTAAATGAGCGAAAAACTAAATTATTCCAACAAGTAGAAAGTATGAACATTACATTTTAATGATACTTATTCATGAAAACTTTAATTGTGTCTTGTAAAATAAGGATTAAGATTTCAGTGATACACTTTACATAAATATTCCTAACGAAATCGCTCTATCTGTCGAGAAACACAAATTAAGCAAGGACATCGTTTCGGACATGCAGAGATTTAACGTGAAATTATTAAATTTACGAATATCTATTTTCATTTAAAAAATGAAGAAAGATAGTATCGTATATTATTCTAAATACATAGATACGGCAGGGAATTACTTTTTGTTTTTAATTAATCTGATCAAATATAAAAAAGTTCACATTCATGCAAATACCCATGGAGAAGGCAATGCCCGGGATTTCTCTACGATGTCGATTCAGAAATGAGAAGGTTTGTAGATGAACAAAAGAGCCCAGCAACACGGCAAGTTAAAGTGGCGTTGGTCAGGCCTATCCCCCCCCCCCCCCCCGTCCAGTTGAAAATCTGTAGGGGGACCTAGGTGCAGCATTGGACGTCTTTCGGCTGAAATCATTATGACGATGTATAAATTATAGAAATTGTTTCATTTTTGCCTCAGCTGATAAATTGTTCAAATACTTTATAGCACGGCAATCGATTTTTGCAAACAAAAGAACAAAATGCACATCAAAAGGAGGTTTCCTAAGGAATTTAAAGTAGAATGAAGGAAAACGGAAGGCGGAATAAAATTATAGATTCCTGACAATGAAGTCCTTAAGGAATTATGACATGACGTCGTCTTAAGATGCAACCTATAAAAGAGAGACTATCTCGATGCTGCTTTATAACTAACAAGATCGACGGCTTTGGCCGTCATAGTCCATAATTATCAGATTAGATAGCATACTAAATGTAGAAATAGAATTTAACTCTCGTTCATATCTGCACCTTAAATGGTGTGTTTACACAAAGTCAAAAGCAAATTCGAAACAAATTTTTGTCGCAGTTTGCAACATTTACAAGCTTCTTACAAGTATGATTCCATAAGATAAACAACTCAAGGCACAAACAAGGTAAACAGGTTTGGCGACGAATACTTGCGTCTCTATATAAATTTATTTATAATCTGATAATAGCAGGCCGAAGTTCGGTCCACTCAAATACCCCCGAATCGGAACGAAATATATTTCGAAGCAATATTACGGTTACCAAACCAACGTCCGAAGCCTTTGTATCCAGTCACACCATCGAGTGGATCTTAAGTAACCTAAGAGCTTTGCGACGTTCCAATAACGTAATGTAACAGGATTAGGCTAAGCGCCTTCCGCGCTCTGACATCCCATACTCGTTGAAGTACATGTCAACTAGAAAACTTATATGTACAACATAACCCTAATCCGAGGTGTAAGAGTATTTTTTTTACTTGTAAAATCAGCCGAAAAATTCTTACATGCGGATTTCAGTAATACAAATTCCGTTTCTTTTCTAAAATTTGTCGGTACATATCTAAAACTTCTCAAACTAAGTAATGACTTACAAAGTAAACCATCCTGTCCAAGAAAGTCCCGTTTCAATGTTTACTGGGTCCCTCCTATTAACTATAAGTTTTATCACTGAGCAAACTGTGCATTTTTTATTAGCCGTGATCAACAGAAGTTAAATACTAAAGCTACTAAAATAATGATCCTTGGACTATATTTAGACAATTATTACTCTTCATTTGTAATTTTAAGTAACCCGTATCTGTTTTTTAATTTTTTTATCAACATTCAGTATTAATCTTAAACGTTAGAAAAAATTTAATAAAGAGAACGGAAAAGTACGCCACTATTAGAAACTAAAAAATAAAATAAAAGATCAACGAAAAATTAACAAATTTATTGATTTTTTTCTTTTGTACTGACCTTTCATCAAGAGGATGTAAAACAATAGGCACAGTTTCTTCGGGCAGCTGGTGTTGCAATGGTGATGGTGCTTGCGAAGAACTCAATGCAAGTGCTTTATAACGGCTTTGTTCGGCTGTAGGTAACACAATGTCCACTGAACGGGAACGTAAACTAGTTCCGGGCACTGTCAGCGAAACACCGACGTCTCCTATTTCTTCCGCACGCGCTCCCCCGGAGACTTTCGAGAAACACGAATCGACAGAGGCTGCACGGTCTCGTTTTAATTCAGGTACAGCTAAATAAATGTCGTGGACAAAACTATCTCTGACAGTGTCATTTGCATCTTGTTCCGACGCCCGCACATTTTCAAGAGAACTTCCAGTGGGTTCAACAAAGAAAGCTTCTTGTCGAGATATAGACTTCCGTCTAGGTGGTACTACGGGTGGTTCATCAATTGGCGGTTGTAATTCAAATGATGGTGCACCCGGTGACGGTGGTGGAGATTGTAGTAGGGGTGGTGGCAAAAGGGTTTTCGTAGGTTGAACTGGCGCTAACTGAACTCTTGGAGAATCAGATTCACTCTCTTCATCATCATCATCATCTTCGGCTGACGAAGATACGGTTGGTCGTTCAGGTGTAAGACGTTCTTCGCTTTGCCGAGCCAGCCATGTTTCCATGTGACGACAATGAACGCATGGCGGCGGCGTTCCTTTTCCGGATCGACGCCTTGACCAAAGTCGTGGTACCTGACAAAACAAGTAATGAATTTATGCAACCCTTAATTTTTAATTTATTTTTTGATGATGAAAATGACGGCAATAATAGATAGTAATAATTAGATTAAAAACTGTTTTAAAAGAATAAAAATCTTTTTGCCTATTTATTTCGTGTTGTAACTCTCCAGTGATGCCAAAACTGTTTGTAAAAGACACTAAAAGAATCACAGTTAAAAATAGAATCTTTAGCATTAAATATCTAAGAAGAGATAAAATCGGATTAGAATCACATTTTATGTCTGGGTCGTATTGAAATTATTTTTGTACGTCACAGTAATAATATTGGATTTATGAAAACTTGAAGATATTATTTATCAATATTCTTTTAATGTAAACAATGAATATCCGAAGAGAAATTTAAATTTCTTTTAGTATAATTAAACATCAAATTCCTATTAATGAAAAAGAAGCTAATAGATTTCGTTTTAAAATATTATTTATTTCGCTGATAATATTGTACAGGTGGGCCATAACAAATATCACTTTTGAAAATAATATAAAAATGCATGTTGTGCTTTTGATGAATACATATTTTTTATTACTAAACATAGAAAAAAAGTAATACTATTATTGAAAATTACATCGTCAAGTTATACTTCACATCTTCGAGAACATTTTTTTAAAACGATACGGATGGTTTTAAAGAACCCGCAGTGCAAGTTAAAACTATTGGAATCGGCTTCATTTCTTTACAAATATTTTGTTTTAATTCAGCAAGTTTTTTCGAAGAGATGCAGAAGACTATACATGAGATTTCCCCATAAAAAAATATATAGGCGCCAAATTTGGACTTCGTTGTGCCCACTCACATTTCTTTTCGATATTACTTTTCTTTGCAACATTTTTTGTAAGACGTCCATGCTGGTATTAGGTGTGTGACAAGTGACCCCGTTAAGCCGGAACTAAGCTGAGATTATTGAGCTCTTGAAGCTTTGGTTTTAAGAAGTTATTTAAAAATCAATAGTTGGCGTTATTATGGCCCACCCTGTAAAATTTGCTTGTCTTGTTAAGAATACTGAATACAAAAAAAATCTTTAGTAAACAATTTCTGTACTTACTTCAAGATAAGTACCGGAGTCGTCGGATCCTGCTGAATCAAAAGAGCGGCTCCGCCCGCCATGTTGCGGCACGGAAAGCAAAGTGCCTGTGCCCGAGCTGCGAGCTGCTTCTAATTGAATCTCATCGAATGAAGCAGATCGCACCTACGACAAATAAAATACAAGTCAATACTTTCACGCAGTACAGCATGTAAAATTGCAAAATGTTGAAATAAACAATCCTATTATTTAAGCTTTTATTATTTAATCAAAGAATATCAAGATTCCACATCGACCTTAATTTGTTATCAAGCCAAGTCTACGCACTGCTTTGGTCTCCTTTACTATAATGATAAATACTTTTCTTTAACATGAAATGTTAACCTTAATACTCTACCGAAGGTCTCAAATATGTTGAATAATAATATTTTATTATCATTAATAGCACAATGAAAGATTGTACGACCAGCACTACAGTACGGCCGTAAAAGCTGTACCGCGCGTTAGGTAATTAGCTATATTTAACGCGTGGTGCATCGCGGTCGGACTATACCTAAAAAATGTCAAGCTTTTAAATAACTTAACTGACATAGTTTATTTTTTTATATTTTATACTAAATAAAAGCAAAATTTACAAAAGTAATGGAATTCTTCTAAATACTCTTATTTTGAATAGCGCGATTATTTTTATACTTAATTAATTACTTAGGAGGGGAAAACAAAAAGTTTTAATGTGCCATTAGAGAAATCGGTTCATTAAGTCCACCCGGGTTTAACCAAAATACTATCTAAAATAGAAGCTTAAATAATCAACGCTATTTATTTAGGACGTGATAATGAGATCGAAGAGTAACGATGAATTGTGTTTATGGACGTAGTAGTTCATATTTACTAAAGGGACTAATCAGAATTTCATTTCAAATATTTTTGTATCATATATATTAATTAATTATTCTAACCTAAGATGTGTAAAGTATCAGTTGAATCATTTAATTGTACTTTTAGGGCAAACAAAAGTACCTAAATATCATGTTTAACGCTTAACGTTTTTAAGTTTTAAGTACGAATACGACGCAAAATGCATATTTATTCCATTAAGAAACTTTGCTTTCATAAAAAAATATAAAATGAAAACTGTATTAACTTTTGAAGCGAATTATGTCTTCTATAAGTGAATCTATATAATTTTAATACAATTACTATTAAACTAAAAACACAATTTGATTTATTACAGTGTAAATATAAAACCTAAACCTAAAAATCTTGAAATTTTTTTTTAAATTTAAGAATGTCGTTATACAGAAGCTAAATTAAATAGTAGTTCTATTAAATAGTATTATCATCATCATCATTTCAGCCGTAGTACGTCTATTACAGACTGGACAAAGGCCTCCATAGAGTCTAAAAAGGACCGATAGAAAGCGGCCTGCATCCAGAGACTTTCGACGACCTTAACAAGACAGTCTACAGATTGACGACCTAAGTATAGCGACCGACGATGCACAATCGAGAATAGAACGGTATCTCTATATCATCTTTTTGCGCGGTTCCATGAAAGAATTGTAAATTGGTAATGATAAAGACGCATGGGATAGCATTTCTAGAGTCGCAAAGACTTCTCGTTTGTGGGCGTGTGGATCCGTCAGCGTTTTTAGCATAAGTTTTATGAGATTAAAATTTTTTGAACCTAAATTTGGGACAAATAGCTTAGCATCTAGATGGAAGAAGAGATAAAAGAATAGTATAGAATGAAAAGCTTGAAGATTGCTAATGAAAATGAAATATAAAAGGTAATGGCGTCTTTGACACATCGAGGCTGCTCTGTGTATAGATAATAAATTTTAGTTGTATAAATAATAAATTATTTAAACACACAAACTGTGTGGGACGAATAGCTCTCTTTCTAGATTGATTGGCAACCTTAGTACAGCGGCCTGTAGAGAGTGGACTATGGGAAATATAATGGCATTGAGTGGAATCTTTGTAGGTTGATTATCCTGATGAAATATATAAGATTCAGACCTGCTTGGGCACTTCGAGGCTGCTCTGTGTCTTCATGTCTGCGGGCGTGGGGGTCCGTGAGCGTTTGAATGTGGTGCGCAGTCTCTGCATAGCGGGCGGGGCGGGCTGCGCGAACGCTGCTCATGTCGCGGCCCCGCCCCGCCGCCGCAAGCGCTCTGTCCCTTGCAGCACGCGCACCGACCTCAAAACTACAATACACACAATATAATCAAACAATTTCAAATCAAAACTAAACCTTAACTGCCACTATATTCTAGTATCACTATACTCAACTCTTGATCTAACAAATATCAAACTAAAAAAAATGTTAAAAATATAGAATATAAGAAAATTAACGAGTAACGCCAATATTTCATCTTGACAAAATAAATAAATCTTTTGTGGGTTTAAGTGAAAGTATGCAAATATAATAAAGTTCCACGCCTTTTTTTAGTGTAGAATCTAAATACATAATTAAATCCTATTACAGCTTTCAAGTGTTTTTAGGTAACGAAATGTGTGGAACTCGTTTTGTTGATTCATTTGGTTGATGTTATAATGTATACGCCAAACATTGTTAGTCAACGGGTGGCGATCAGATTTAATGCCTATATATTTTTTTAATTTCTTTTGATTATTACTGTGTTGTTTAATTAATATGACACGACCGTGACAACAGGCCTATGGTAGCTCAGCGTCTCGCATCTCATTCGTGGTCCCATGGTCCTCTAACACACATAGCGGGACACCGTTCTGTTCGAAACAACTGAAGAATCTTAATAGAATGTGAATTTTTCATATTGCCTTATTGTGTACTCAGTCCATTTTATCTTTGCGAAATTTATCTGTAGTAAAAACTGGTTATCAATGAATCTAAATATCTTCAACGAAATGTAACCTGCAACGTTATGCGTCATACATCTTTAGGGCTCTGTTATAACTTATTTATCAGCGATGCTTCTAAATTATGCACACAATGTTACACAGAGTAGTCGGTATTTCTCACACAGAGTGGTTACATCACAGTTCACTTACAATTTTAATATTTTTGTGTATAAATATTTAACTGTCTCATTCATTATTATTTTTTCATTATTGATAATTTTTAAAAATTTATCCTGTATTCATAACAAAATGAAACATAAAAGGCTGTCAACTGCAAAAATTGTAAATGTTATTTACAAATGCATTGTGCGACAGTGGCCGTGTCCATTTTAACGTGTTTTCCCTCGTCACAAAACTTACAACTAAACATAAAAATAGCGGTATGTTTTATCTGGTGTAGGAATATACCGAATAAAACAAAAAAAGATCTATCTAAACTATTTTGAAATAGATGTATTTGAAAATACATTAAAAATTGTAGGAGAATTATTATTTAAAATTTTTATTTAGAATAATAATTCTCCTACAATTATCTATAATGTTCTGTTAATATAGCGCAATAGATATACATTATCTTTAAAGTACCTCGACTACCTTAAAAACTAAGAATATATTAAAGCTCTTCCTAGGACAGTTGTGTGCTCGGGGACAAAGAACAGAATGAATGAATGGCGTAACTATGAAATGAGGAACTAACTTATCTTAGTTCATCATTTCATACTTAATATTATAAAACAAGAATAATCTTGTACTAGAGATTTGTTAGGTTTCGTTTTAATGGTAAATTCAAGAGAAGGGCTTTTCATAGCTTCCATTTGACTAAAAGAGTTATATCGTTTGACATTTCGACGTATATCATTAGAAAAAGTAATTTTCTATGTTAGGTAGTCACTACAAATTGCTACCCGATGTTTTTTTTATTATTATTTTGTCTGCACTGGTATATACAAATACATACAAGTTTTATGCTCATTTTGTGCCTTGTTCTTAACTTCGTTAGTTCTAATTTAAAACCTTAAAAATCCTTATAAATTTTGCAATATTTTACAGAGAAATGATGAAACGTTAGAAGGTATTATAATAGTAAGTCGTACTTGCAGGATATTTCTAGGATACTATAGTGACAACAGATGTATCTGTTGTTAATCACATTGCTGTTCCAGAGCGACGTAACTAAAGAATTGATTGTACTAAGCGCAGGTAAGGATAATTTTTGTTATTGACTAATACTCAGATATCCCGGTTTTAAGGACACAGAGCGATGAAGGCGTTTAGCTTGGACCACTTTTCTGAAACTAACTATAAGGGCTGCCACGGGAAAGAATATTCAGTTCAAACCGTTATACGGAATATTATTAATTAGATTAGGATTTGTATAATTAGATAATAGTTTTTCGTAGAACCATTACATATATTATAAATTTGTCTAATCACAGAAAAAAATAATACGTTGAACCTTTTCTTTCAATAATTATCTAAATGACCACCATTTCGATTTTTGCAGTCTTCGAAGCGAGTGTGAATACTTTCTAATACTGGTCGACAAAGGGCCCGCGAGATCGCTGACATTTCTTCGCTGATTTTTTCTTTCGATGGACGTAGCATATTTCATTTTTGGATGTAAATAAAAATAATAAATGGCGTCTGCTGAGGTTAGATTTGATTTCTTTGATGACCATGAGATGTCGATTCTTCTGGAAATCAGTTGAATGTGAGATAAGTATCTTCATCTTTTGCTGATCATAAAATTTGAATAGTGTCGAACACAAACGGAAATCTGCTGCACATTATCCGAGAAGTTTGCCGCCGGCTTGCTCGACATTTAGTCTTGGTCTCCTTTCTTAGAAACTCTTTATCCTTTACTTTATTACAGAAGCACTAGGTTACTTTCGTGTAAATTGTTTTAAACGTGAATTAAGCCTACCACAGTAATTAATGAACTGTTGTTTAATTTTTTTTTGTCACACAATAAGCACGT
This sequence comes from Battus philenor, assembly GCF_028537555.1. Classification (NCBI taxonomy): domain Eukaryota; kingdom Metazoa; phylum Arthropoda; class Insecta; order Lepidoptera; family Papilionidae; genus Battus; species Battus philenor. The sequence goes on from NW_027181704.1 coordinate 9,624,856, forward strand.
TCTGGTGTCACAAAGAAATCCATTGCGACTAAATTACGGAGAAAAGATCTAGTGTCAAAATCCCTTCCGAATACGCGACTAGTATTTGCTTGGGATGTAAGATTTAAATGTTAACGAATTGCCTGTTTTAGATTATAGGATTCAAATGAAGACAGAAGCACCCTCCTGTAAACGCCAAAACTCTTCGAGGGGGTGTTGGTGAGTCCAAAGGCAAATGGGAGGCGTTACGAAATACCTTTATTTTCATGAAAAAATATTTTATTCAGCCGTTTCTTGTTAAAAATATATAATTAACTATTTGATGAAAACTTCAGCACAGAAGCGCAGTGTAAGTATTTTGTAAATGAGGCAATAAATTTATAGTATCTGGATCAGAGATGACCTAAAGTGCTGCAATTGGTATCACAGTCTAATCACCATCAAATTCATGCTCACAGTCGTTTATCAAGCAATGGAGACAGCTATTCCCAGGATCTCTCTGCGAAGTTGAATCAGGCTTGAAGAGATCCAAGGACAAACAAAAGTACGCACACATAACAGTTGGCCACTGCAGACCCAAGATTTTGAAGCGTAACACTCTCGTAGTGGACAGACAACCTAGCTAAAATTGTCGGAAGTCGCCGAATGCAGGTCGCTTCCAACCGTTTATATCGGAAATTTATGTGAAGTACAGAAGTGCAGCTGAAATGATAATAATAATAATGATAAACAATTTTGTAAAAAGCATTAAATGTTCCTTAGGATTAGGCAGCCGCTTAACTCATGAGACGCTCCATGTAGTGCCCATTTCGGATCCTCGAAAGAGGATCTCTCAAAAAGGTATTGCTCAGCTTTGAATATTACAAAAACCTTTGATACATAGGTACAGTAAGGCGTATCACCTAACAATAGCGTAACATTTACCCTATTCATTATAAAAGAACATTTACCACACGAACACACAATAACATGTTTCTATTATGCGGTAATTATTTGAGATGACGTAACTCTTTCCAGGTCGTGTCGGAATAAATTTGCTCGTGCGTACGTCACCCCATTAATAATTATAGTGAATTTTTCGTTGCATGAATATTAATAAACCCATAAAATAGCAGCTATACTCTTGGTTAATATGTTATAAATATTTGTCGTGTTCATACTATATTAATGAGGGTCGTTAATATTTTATTTAAAAGAACGTTATACGAGTATGTGTCATTAACCAAATTTGTATTTTTAATGTACGTATATTCTTACTGTTTAGATACGTTTCACTTTAGTTACACATGATGGTTGGGTATGGGTGTAAAATCTTTAAAGGGCGAATACATAGCTGATTTGACAGCAAAAAGCATTACCGGATGTATAAAATGATCATTTAAAATCTGTATTGGAATGTGACAGGCCAGTAAAATTCAAAATATCTTTATTCAAGTGAGTATTTACATGCGCTTTTGAATCGTCGATTATTTTAACATTATAAATAGTAAGCTATTACCGCCTCGGAACGCTGATAAGTTTTAAAGCCAACTTCTTATAACGTATACTTATTTTTAATATTAAATAATCTGTATTTTAAATACGCTTCTTCTTATTATCATTACATTATTTATAATTTCTGAAACCATTGATTTTTGATAGGTACATACAAATGAGCTATACATTCAACACTTCAAAGCGTTTACAATCACAATGTATAAATAATATAGCATTATTTAAATCAGGATCAGGAAACTATGTTAAAATCATATCTACCGAAACTGCTATACCCACCTCATATATCGACCGCCGTTAAAGTTCGTAGCGACGGCGCTTATGCTTTTTTTTCTTCGCGCCGTGCTTTCCAAAGTTGCGGTATAGTAGTTTAGGTAGCACTACAGTGATTAAAAGTTTTAATAGTTGTATAATTGATAACCATAGCCAAAGAACGGATATTTGGACCCATATATACCTTATGTTAGCTTTTGACCTAATATAGAGAACATTTTAGTGTTTAAATAATCCCGGAATGAGCAAGTAAGTGAGACAAACATACCTAATGGTGCGCCAGCCAATAGTGTCTTTCATCGATGTATCCCTACTAATCCATTGAAGCGAACGCTCTAATTTATTGAACAAAATATATATTTTAGTTATAATATCATTATATTTTATATTATTATACATTATAGTACCAGTGACTAAAACTTAATTCCATAATTAATTTTTATTAAGGACATTAATTATCTTATAAATGAATCAACGTCGAATGGCGACATATCTGTTGTGCATAATTTGTTCTTTACAATTTTATACAGACACATTACTCTCGTCGTGGTAAAGAATCATGTTTGTTAAAGCCCTTAAATATTGCAGACGTTCGTACCCAGGAATAAACTTTTACAAACCGACAGTTCATATAGTCATTTTCAGTATAGAAGTAAATAAATTTTCTCAATCTCAGGTGTATTGAAGTTCAGACAATACCAATTCATCTTGAAAAACTAAAGTATACAACAACTGTATTTAACTAAACTTTTGCCATTAATCAACGTCAATATTTACGAGGCCTGTGCAAGCCTTTCGGAAAATTTTCACTAAACTAAGGCTGTCAAAATACTTGCGTTAACAATGATAATACAAAATCTAAATAATTAATAAATTATTCGTATATTTAAATGTAGTGTATTATTCAGAGGTATATTAATATAGGACTAAAAGGAAACAAGGGTTGACGCTGGAATGTGACAACTTGACGTTTCTAAATTTAAGCAGTAAGGTAAGGATAGTAGACTTATATGGTATTTTTTCTTTAGCCCCGTGGTCACTTTGACTTTTCACGAAACGGATAAATATGGTAAAACATTCATATTAAATCTTTGACGTATTCCATCTATTACATTTTTTTGTTTAGCACTAAAAATAACATTATAACGAGTCATCTTCAAAAGAATTACATTTTCTAAAAAAATATTTGTGTTGAGCTATCGGCTAAACTTTTACGTAAAAGAAATAAAATTGACCTACTTTGCTAGTATTTGATACAAAAGTTGTCATTCAATCAATTGTTGTTCAATTCATTTGATGTAATAATTTCGGAAACCTATACAAAGGTTTAGAACGGACAATTACTTCATTCAAATCTCCAATTTTAAGGCTGTGTTTAATCTATACCGTATCCAATCAAGATGATGCTATTAATATTTTTCATGACACATCAAACATTCAGACAACATAATAGTAAAACATTTCGATTCTTTGGTCTTTGATTCTACTATTTTCCTGTAGTTCTGTTTTGTTGTTACGTTTAATAATTCGCCATTTTTCTAATATGTTTTAGTTTTTTTTTTGTCAAAATTATAATAATAAGTTTGATAAATTACGTTTCTTACTACACCATCAATTAGCTTTTATCGATGTTGTATAATATTCCGTAACGTAGAGTGTGCACCAGAATATGGCTGCTATATGTTATAACTTTTTTAACTTAATTACACTGACGATATTATTTTACAGTGTGTTTGTACACATAAAATATGATGTAAAGCCAAGGGGCAATATGAGTACTACTAATAAATAGTTTATAAGAAGGCTATAAAAATATAGTTATACATATATAAAGGCGATTAAAAGAAACATCTAGTCAATAAAAATTTCAAATTAAAGTATATAATGCACATACAATTCATAATTATAATAAACAGTTATACTAGCCAAAACAAAGGAAAAAGTTTGAAAAGAAAAAAATGTCATGATAATCTATGTCACCCTGGATATACTTTCGAAAAGACGTTAAGCCGTAGTCAGTTCACCGATGTTGAAACAAAGGATAACCTTGGTCAAGAGTAGTCTTGCCCATATGGTCATATGAAGAGCCCATGTCGGAATAAGTACCTTACCTTAAATTATCATCATCATTTCAGTCGTAGTACATCCACTGTCTTCCCATAGATTTCCAATAGGTAGTATCACAATGTGCCGTACTCTGTACACTTCACAATCAAGTAAGTATTCTCCGTGAAGACAACAAGTATGTAAAGTCGGTACATATTATGCAACGCACTGACCTAATAAAACCCATATTATTATAAATATTATTCTCTAGGAGATTTCCAAGTTATATTGGACATAATGAAGACACTAACGCTGGTAAGTTGTTCCACTTCTTTGCAGTACGCATTGAAATAGACGCAGCGAAGCGCTCCATTCGCATGCGCAATGTCCACAACAAAGGTATGGATGCAAGTCGTGCAAGACCACGACCGATATTAAGGTATGTCTACCTACGATCTCTTGTAGACATCGTTGTCAAAATGCACCTTTTAACGCACCACTCTTCATCTATGTCAAGACTACTCATATTGACACTAAGTTGGAAATTAATGTTTACCAACATTCGCCCAGGTCTGGCAGTAGTCCTCCACATAAGTAAATTGTATTTAATATAACATTAGCTACCACGGTGAGAAGCACTATCGCACTTTAACTAGTACTCCTAGCACTATCGCACTCCTAGTTTTCGTGGCTGCCTCCATTTTGGATTCTATAACCCGCCCAAATTTAAGAATGAATGAGATTTTCATTCGTATCAACTAAAAGCGAGTGTAAAAGTACCTTGTATTTAAATAATTTTACTATCGAAAGGAAATATTACTTTGTATGCTGTTAATATACTCTTTAATATTCATATTAGGTTAACATTTATTATGTATTCAAGTAGTTAAATATAGTTGAATCAATAAAACAAATTTTTCCAGAGCCAGAACAAATTCGAAGAGTTCATAGAATGGCTTTTATAACAATATTTTAGTGTTTATGTGTTATTAATTATGTAGTAAGCATTCAAAATGTTAAAATGTAGTCCTATTAAATATCAATTATTAACGTGTAATGTAAAACTGACAGCCACGCTGTGACTCTATTACTGTTATAATTCTAATTGAATGACATCGTTACTCTCCATAGACAATGACAGGTGGAAAATTGAACTGAATTTGCGGTCAGATTAATGTTCATATTAAAAGGTGATTATTAAATTATTACGTGATTTTAAAAAGGAATAAATATTTTACAACTTTAAATGTGTATTTTAAAGTTTCTTTAAAGTTTTACAATAAATTTACTTACTGCTAGTATAGCAAAGTTTACTCGACAGGTGTAATAAACTATTGCGCACAAATATTTCTTTAACCAAAATTGATTGCCAAAAAAAAAACAAAACAAAATTATGTTATAATAAGACATGTTTGGTCACGGCAGTGACAAGTAGGTGATTCTCAGCATAATGCTATAACATAGAAACACCATTAAAAATCTCATATCTTCATGGAACTTCGATTATCGGTTGCCAGCTACTTGTAAATCGTAATTAAACTAACCGTGTTCGTAAAAGAAAATGAATTATAATACAAATCAGTTCTAAAATAAGCCTTCTTCTTTTTAAATTGGCAATCAATACACATATGCAATACTGTTTTTAAAATTACAGTAATAAATTAATGGTGATACTGATCACCATTATCATTTCCGCCGCAGGACGTCCACTGCTGGAGATAGGCCAACCCTATTGATTTCCAATACTACCGGTTAGATGCAGAACGTGCTTCCAAAGACCTAAGTATATTTAAGAGCTAATATTTTAAAAAAAACATAATTGCGTTCAAAACTTTTTCTTTCCAATATTTGTTGACTAATGCATAGAAATGTATCCCTAAAAATTCCCAAGTAAAAAAAATAAAAAGTATTGCTTTATTATCTTATCAAACCAAATGTAATCATGATTTGGAAAAAAAGAGTGTTAAATGATATTTTTAAAAAAATGTTTGCGTTTGCACCCTCGTGTTTTAAGTTTTAACGGTCCCTTTTCACGCATCTAACCTTTTAAATCAAAAACCAGTGAAATATGTTATCGCATTTTATAACGTGTATAACCTATTTTTGTAATTAGGGATACTAAGGCATAATATTTTATTTAATATTTAATATTAGTTTTTTTTTCTATCGAATACTTTTACTGGTGAACGGCTTCTATAGTTACATACTACTATTATAAAGTTTAAGTTTAATGAGAAGTGATAGCATGCTGTATCAAGAGCACCGCATTGGAGGGGATAGCGCGCTGCACGGTGCATAGCATGATTTAATATTATAATATTAAATTATGCTATGCATCGTCGAGTTTGGGGGCGCCTGGTTGACACGTTCGATAGTACAAGTACATCTCATTGGCTCAATACTTACACTAGCTACCTAGTCGTATCCTTCATCAAAAACCCGATATAGCACAACTGTCTGTTCTCAAAAATAATCACCACATTAGTACCCGCCTGGAAGTTCACTACTAAAATATATTTACCTATATTTGCACATGTTATTAAGTACATAAACAGATAAGTTCAATAACTAATGTAATTATGTTGTAATTCTTTATTGGTTAATTAATAAATACCAAAAAATTAATGAATTAATTGAGGAAACTAAAAATTTAACGTTAGTTTCATTATTTATTACTCAATTTTTATATCCCAAATATTAATCATTACGAGCGTGAATTTCTCAATAAGGTGCCGCTTTTAATAATCCATGGTAGAAAATGATTATTGCATAACTACTAAGATGCTTCCAAAATTGAAAATTAAATTTAAAACCTAGTGAAAGATTTTGAGATGATTACGGCGTTGCATTGCAATTACTAAAAAAACTGCAAAGATTTTCTGATATTAATATACTCTCTGCTTATAAATTCATCAAGTTTGCTTTATCGTAAATTCTTTTTTTGTATTCTAAATTAAAATTGGAACATTCAATCAAATTTGTACAAAGTTTTCTCTTTGTTACTTTTGCTACCTTATATGTTCAGTGAAACATGCATTTGAATACTTTTATAAAATATAAAAACCTTTTGTTACAATGAATATAACACCAGCGTCCAACGCAGTGACACATGTATACGAGAAACAGCGGACGAACGGCTACGCCTAAATGTTTTGTAATATTTTTATGTTAAATTTACCATGATAATACATGAAATCAGTATGTAGCATTAACAATACTAGAACTATGTGATCATTGTTATCTTACGCTCCTAGTTACTTTGTGCAGCTTCGTTAAAATTGAGCTCATAAAAACAGAGGACCGTGAACAAAAAACTTTAGTCTGGTAGATCGAATCCCAGTTGCAACGGTGACGTTTGTACGAAGAGGGACTATACCTTCCAGGTGTACATTGTTATAACTGAAGTGTAGGTCAGTGGTTTTCGAAGTGAGAACTTCTCAGTGATCGGGAGCGACATGGGCCTCTCCTGACCACCCTCGCTTGAACGCGAGCGAGTCGAACGCGGCAGCTGGTGTCGTGAGTACGAGTGTAATGAGTGTGTGGTGCGTCGCGACCGTCGGTGTTTCTGTGTGAGATGAGTATCGTAGCCTCAGATCGAATAGGGAAATTATTTGAAATCAATCGCAATGACCTGTAAGCGCTCCAATGGACTGGATACTGCGCGGAACTTTACGTCTAATATACTAAAGATAACTCGTCGAGGTCTATATTGATGAGGCTCGAGGACTTTGAGCTCCAGGCTTTATACTGCCAGAAGTTTTTGCATTATAATATAATTTTTTCTTGATATAGGTTGACTGAAGATAGATGTAAATGTTTTAAAGCATTTTGCTGACACGCGACATTTACATTCACCCAAAAATTTATTTCTATAACCAATACTGTGCACAAAGCTTTGGTTGTTGTGATAAATGATTCTTGTTTTTATTTTGTACATTTATTCAATCCTGACAATATTATTAATTCAAATGCGTTTTTTCTTATTATTGTCTTACATAAATGTTTGATGCTTAAGCTTCTACTAAACACGTACTGACTATAGCTGTATCGGGATTAATATAACTCCTGTAATAGTAAGAAGAAAAATAAGCAAGAGTTATGTACGTTCTTTTACTTTGTTAATTTCATTACGTATTCTCAGCACACCTACAGACACATTAACGCAACTAATTCATATCTTGATAAGTCACGGAAAGCTTCACAGCAATTTCATCAGCAACCTTAGTAAAACTTTTTGAATTTCTCATTAAATTACACAGGCTGATTTTTAATTGATGTAAAATCTTTAAAGGGATGAATATATGGCTTATTAGCCGTCAATTAATGTATAGTACATCGTATCCAAAATCAATGTTTTTTTAGAAATAATAGTTAAGGCAATGATAATGAAGTGAGGAAAAACGTTTTCATAACTCCGGTTATTACATTTTAAAATTAATAATTGCTTTTCTGTCCCTGCATACCTTATATGGCCAGAAATTATTGGCCTGTAGCATTCAAATAAGAAAATTAGAATGGTCACTTTATACAGGTTGGTTGGAAACAGGTATAAAAACTTTAAAGCTGGCAAATCAGCTGTACATCCACTCCTTTAAGGCTTTTTACACCTAAAACAAATTATTGTGTAGATAGCATTTAGTATCAAAGCTAGTATGAGGATAAAATAATGTTATGAGTATACATACATTATTAGTCAAAAAGACAAGTTATATCACTATATTTTAATGTATACAACTACGTATATGCATTAAAATATAGCGATTTAATATTAATAAAAAACATAGATTTATCATATCTGTTGTAAAAATATTATGATAAAGAATGTTAAAATCCTGAAAAGGCAGGAACATACCATGTAAGCTTAAAAGAGCGTGTTCCGGCAACGGATTATTTTTTTGCTTTAATCCACAGCACCATCAACGTAACATATTTGCATCGCTCCTGTTTTGAAGTCAATTTTATCGCATATAAAGCAAAAGTTTCCTTATATTCTAAAGACTTGTAAAGTTGATTCATTCTTTAGAACTTCTTGTAACTTCCCTAATCTCATTCCTATGGAACCATGAGAAGTAATTTCTCTTAGTTTTAGAACTTCAATTTTAATATGCTTCCCTTTTATTACGGCATCGCTTATTTATAAAGCATAAAATGTAAACTAGTATTCCATAAAATTATACAACTGTCTGAGTAAGAAAGCAAATGAATTTTTATATTTAAATTTCATGAGTAACAAAAAATATTTACCGGTACAAATTTGAGTATTAATGTGTTAAAACGCAGTATATCACAACAGCAGTGTATCGAACGAGAAGACAGTAAACAAGTCATTTGCTACCTCGCCCGAGACTGTTTGCTCGCTCATTAGTGTGACAACCTAGACCTTCGGTACACTCGCCGTATTTGTATTAATATGGATCATTAAACACATATATTTCTCATCATACATACACTCCATTATAAAAATACTTTTAATATTCTTCACGAAATTTTTACATCAAAAAATATAAATGAAAAACTGGATGTCAGTAAGGGAGGTGTTATTGTGTATAAAATATTACAAAGGCGGTTAAACAGTATATGACCTAATAGTCCAGAGAGAAGTAAATATATTTTATGAAAGTGTATTCTACTCTCCTGAGCCTCGGGTTGGATAACTCGCACGCCTTTCTCGTTCGCGGCGCAAAACCCATGAGCATTTTTATTCAATTCTACAATCGTATAGGAAATTCTTTTATAATATTTCATTGCCTCTGTGAATCTGGTTTTCTTTTACATTTCTTGAAATTGTCAAGGAATTATTTTTAATTTAGCGTTTGCTAATATGCAGAGATATATTGTTAGTATATACTACAAACCATTACACGACTTAAATATTTCAATGCATCGAAGCGAAAGAAAAATATTTGTTATAAGTGGCGGGAAATTCGCAGTGATGCCAATAAATATTGCAGCCTACCAATGCCCTTTATAATATGGAACTACTTCAGTTTTAGGATAACACCACGCTAGGTAATTAAAATTTAAATAATGTGGTAGTCGGAATGCACTACAGTTTATCTCTAGCGTTGTGCTATTTGAAATAATAGCCTGTCTCGGACAATGCGTTTCTCAGTCTATGCGAGACTTATTCGATCCATTGCCTGTCTCCGAATCGCTCCGCTGTGGTAGTTTGGGACAGGGTGTTCCACTCACCTTAAGGTAAACATGCTGTTAGCACCATTATTGTGTTGTAACAAAATATACATATTACTCAATACGTTATGTTTTATTACGCTCGAAATAAATTAATGTGAAACAAAAAATGTATACGTCATATATGAAATCAGTAAACAAATAAAAAAGTATTTGACTCATTACCATAAAATTACACGTGTGAACGGTTTAACAATAAAAGTTTTATTTGTCGTGAGTCTAATGAGTTGTGTATGAGAAAGTTCGGCTGAAGTTCAAAAAAGGTATCGTGGCATAATAGTCTTACATAATAATCAGAAACACAAATGGTGTATAGCTAAAACTTTTCTTATTTTGCTACTCTTGCATACCTATTTACATGGTTAGATGAAAAACTTTCGATCGGATTTAAACTTGTTGTCTTGACTAGACCAGTCATAAAATAAAGTTATGTTTACTTTTCAACAGCATTTGTCTTTAAAGTTAATATTCTAATTAAAGAATATTAATTTTAAGAAGTGTAGAAATGTGAAGTATTTTAATGATAGTTTCATAAGATTATTTTCGTTAAAGAAATCACACTATAGATTTTTTTTTATAATTTGTCAAATGCAAAAGCAATCAAATTGAATATGATGAATTTAAAAATAAACAAAAACGGTTTTCTATTTAACTAGCTTCGACTGAAATTCATCTTCATTTGGACATTGTAAGAGAGCCATCCGAGCAATTTACGGCTCAGAGCCGCGGATCTCTTTGAGAAAACGGTTTAAAGAAATTAATATTCTATAGCCTTACAATATATTTATAATAATATTTTGTACGCTTACAGTGAAATTTACAGGAATCGTGATTAATTCAAAAAATAGAAGACTTCCATAGTGTATTAACAAGGCACCGTAAAAAACTACGTATACCAAAATGTCGATTCTGATTTACTCTTTCTCTTATTTATTTGTAGTAAACGGAATCAGGTTTTTAGTAAAATTCCGCAAAACATTATAGAACTACTATTTATAAAATTCAAATCACATATTAAGAGTAAATTGACAAAAAAGACATATCATTCAATAAATAAATATTTAAATGACAAAAATTCTTACTAATGATGTCGCTTGATTATTCGGTTTTCATTTAGGCTTTATCTGACAGAAAATGTATGTGCATAAATGTAGTATAAAGCATAAAAGATGTGTTGTTGTAGAGTTTTATCCTGCTTCTTCTCCACAACTTTACAATTGCAAAGCAGAGTAGAATCGCAAATAAAATAGATTACGAAAAAGTTGATCGATAGAGTCCTGTTAAAAGCTCTAATGCATAATTAATAAATTTTATTTTTATCTTTTTACCGTTGTATATAATTGTAGTGTTGTGTAATGCGCCGTTATTCGTACATCAATAATGTATTACTTAAAATATGTTCTTCATTAAGTAATGCTTCATTAAAAAGAAGTTCAAAATATTAATAGCAGAAGTGTAAATCTAAACTTGTACCAATCAATATGTCTTACAGAAAATACTAAACACAAACATGAGAGACTTAAATATAGACTGCGTTCGAATTTCTGAACGGCGCCTCATACCCATTGTTTATTGTTTACACGTATCTCGTATCTTACAATACTAACTAGGTCATCGCGACGCTTGTCGGCTTAGTCTCAACGTCACCATAATACGCTACATCGGCAATTTATCTAGAGCACAAGGGCATATCTGTTCTTGACAATATTTTAAACTGGACTATGCATACTTAATGAGAAATGATAACCTACGAATAATCGACACGAAATTAATTCCTTCCTTTTAGGTCAAAGCCGAACTTTTTACATTAGATTAGAGCATACCATTAATATAGGACGGGCTATAATAAGTTTACCTATGAATATAATTTGAAAAATACATGCTGTGCTGTGTAAATAGTTTTTGCTAAACAAAAAAAATGTTTGAGGTTATTTTTTTTAAAACTATTGATCCTCGTGATCTTCGAGACATTCCTTCGAGCAATATCGAAGGTTTTCAAACACACGCCTTCAAGATTTAAATTGTTTTGCTTTAATTCAGCGCGTCTTTTCGGTAAATTAACGAAGGCTTTGCTTTTAAAATTACCCTATAAAAAATTACATCGTCACTAGGTGTACTAAAAAGTTCATTGAACCAAAAATCGTAAAGGCTTGGGGACAAATTGCTCTAGTATTTGCCTTAAAGATATTATTGAAAGTGTCCACAACTAAAGTTTTTATGGGCACTGGGTGCGTTTGGCAGTTACGTAATCACTAAGTTTGTTGAAGGATGTAAATGTAGGAGAGCTTAAATATATTCTAGTAACTATCAAAGTGCGCTTCTGTGGGTTTTCTCATGACATACACAAGTGACCAACTATAATTAATCCAACATATTATTACAGGAATAAATGAATGTCTGCTGCCTTTAGAAATACGCAGCCAGTATTAAGTTTCATTTTAGAGACGTAGTTAGTTATTATTACAATGACGTGACCTAATTTATGCCACAAGGTGACGCGTTCAAAAGTAGACATACGCAGGTTTTGTATTATTATTAATAATGGACGGTATGCCATTATTACGCGAAATGCGTAACTTTTATGATCACACACAAACATTGTTCTTCCCTTTGCATAAAAGGTATTATGTGTATAATTTTATGAAATACTATATATTTAAAACGTCAAAAAATTTTCGACAAGTGGTTTTACAACGGTCAAGTTTTTATATGTTAGAATTTGGTGTAAAGAATGCTGTTTTATATCGAATTCATGTAATAAAAATTTAAACACTTTATTATGTAAATTGTTTGGATATCATCATTGGTTTCAACTCTAAACATTTATTATACAACATTATTTTTAAAAGTACTGATTCTACTTTTAGGTATAGACCTACAAGTAAATTTTTGGAGTCATTTGAATTTTATGACAATTTACTAAAAAAAAAAGTTGACTGCAGTGATCTGAACTTAAATTCGTTATTATGCGCTTTTAATGCTGAAACAATGAACTATTTCAGCCTTTTAAGTTGAGAGATATCCTGCTTTTAGGTCGAACAAATGGTAAGCAAAATTGTTCGTCTAGTTGTTAATCGATGCAAATGAATTCGTCTATCATTGAGTTAAATACGTATTTCCCTTGTTTAATTTAATTTTTTTTATTTTAAGTTTGGAAAAGTTACTCTGAGTCATTTTGACAAGTAGGATAGTATGAATTTTAAAAAATTCTGTTAATTTCCTCAGTTTTCAAAAAAAATGGGTGGTGGCAAACTAGCGGGTGAAGAACTTTGAAAGCGAATAGTTTGTGGGATTGAGGCGGGCAAATTAAGTTACCAAATCTCGAAACACTTGTCACTGCTCAGATCTACAGTATAATCTATCATTCAACAATAAACAAAGAATAGAAATACACCTTGCTTAAAGAAAACTGGCCGACCCCGTTTTACCATTGAAGCAGAAAACAAAATCCTTAAGAAATTTATAAAAAAAAATCGTCGAACTCGAGTTGAAGAACTCACGGTGCAATAAAAAGACATGATTAACACAGATGTCTCAGTTGATACCTGCAAGAGTGTTGATAAGAATGAGTTACGGATTTTACACAGCTAAAGAGAAACCACTGTTGACTGCCTTACAAAAGAAAAAGAGATTGAAGTGTGCTCGTGATCACTTAAATTGGACTTCTGATCAGTGGCGTAGTATCATATAGAGTGAGGAGTCCGAATTTGAAGTCTCAGTCGGCGACGAAAGAAAAAAAGTCTTTCGAAATAAACATGAAGCTTTTCATACTGATTGCATTAATCGAAAAGTTAAGTTTTTTGCGTCTCTTATGACATGGGGCTGCATGTCTGCACAAGGTGTTGGTAGGATACAGTTTGGCGATGGTTACACCAATGCCACAAGATATCAAACTATTTTGGAAGAAAGTCGACTGCCCTCCATTCCGTCACTCAAACATTTTTCAAATATTCTTTCATTTTTCAACAAGACAGTGCTTCCTGCCAAACTGCAAGGACAAAAAAGACCTGGCTGTTGTCTAAGAGCATCCCAATCATCAAATGGCTATCTAACAGCCCGGACTTATCGCCGATTGAGACCCTATGGTTGAAAATGAAGAAAGTCCTCCACGAAAATTATCAAGATCCAAGAGCGGCTTGAAGGCTTAACTCTTGGCTGTGTGGGAATTAATTACGACCGCCAAATGTGCAGCGTTGGTTGTGACCATGCCTCTTTGCATTAAAGCTGTAATTGAAAGCAAAGCCGACACATCTAAGTGGTAGACGAACTATTTTGCGTGAGAGCCAATGGTAGACGAACACTTTTGCGACATGTGTTTCAGTATATTTTTTTATTTATTTATGTTATGCAAGGTCTTGAAAGATTTTGAGATACGTTAAATAAATTTTAGAATATTACTCAAAGTTAGTGTTTAACTTTCTTCTTAATTTTCTTGATTACTTTACCCAAATACACTTCACGTTATTACATCTTATTTTTGATACTGTACGAACTATTTTACATCGTGGCTCGTATTCTCTCTTAATAAATATAATAGTGACATAACACATTATCAATATAAGTCGCGGAAACACTAGTAAATCGAGTAAGTTCAAAAAATACCGTCAGCAAGCTATAAGATTTTAACAAATTTAACAAACATGTACTAAACAAAGTTATTTATAATATGTTACATTAAGGTCACCGCACACTATCATCGACGTGTTTTTGAGACATTGTCTTACTAAAATTTTCTCCATTTTATTTTTAAATTCATCAAAGTCACCAGAAGGGGGTGGATACATGCATAAAATAATATATTCATTCAGCTCAATGCAAGATAGTGCGATAGTTCGCTCGACACAGCGCACGACTATGTCTAATCGAAACTTTAAAACAACTTCATTACTAGCCGAGATAAGAAAGCCGCCGCGAATAACTTTCTCTTTACATAACGAATTTGATAAACTGCAATTTTCCCTATTTATGATATTGCTGCTCTTTGACAACCAGTGCTCTTTTATGCACGATAAACTAATGTTACATTTTATATTATTTTTTTAGCGAAAATGTCCACTTTCGACTCCTCACCACTTAACCTTTTATATTCTGATGTACATTTTTAAAAAGCTAAGGCTTTGTCTCATTTTTCAGTTTAATGTGAAACGTTTCTTATCTAACACTCCTACATTATTTTGATAGCCTATATCTGTATCTAGTACAGCAAAGTTCTTTAAATTTAATGTTATTAAAGTACCAATTTGTTTTTTCAATACACTGTCATTTTAAACTTATTACATATATAATTTTATTTCATTCAAAACAAAAGAATACATTGCCGTGACGGTATGTCCAATTAACATTATATGCGTATATATACATATATGTAAAAAGAAATTTTTTATAAAGTTTTAATTTTCTTAATACTTTCATTTTCATAAACGTACCGCATTTGTCAATTTTGTTTTCTTGACGTATATCCGTCGAGTCTGTATAATGTCACAAGAAATATAGAGTGAAAAGATGTTATGTTGCTAAAAATAAAATAAAGACTTGTGTTCGGGGCTGCCGCCTTTATGTTTGACAAATCCTACATATAAGTATTTTGTTGTCTGAATAAGCTGATAAATTTGGAAATGTGCTTATTACAAATTTAGAGTTTTATTTGTTACTTATTGTTAATAGTTTACTTACATTCAATACTGCACTATTTTCAGACAATTTTATGATAAATATATTCTGTGACTCCAGGCTAACATGTTTTAATAACATTATTTAAAAAAGACCCAAAGCCTTAACCTAATTAGTCAGAAAGCACGAAATTCTCTTTGAGCCCAACGGAGGACTTATTAATGTTTAACTATATGTAGCGACATCTACACTCCTATGTTTAGCCGAATCACCCAACGCCTCGTAGCCTATTTTAATATCTTTAACTCTTAATTATGGTTTCACAAGTCCACCAAGTTACTTATGTCTTGAATGTGTTCCTTAATTTGGTTCTGTGAGGATTCATATTTCTTGCTAATTGATTCAAAAGAGAAAGCTAAAAGTGAAAAAGCACAAAAGTGTTTACCGCTATTGTGGTAGTTATTTGTTAATGGAAACATCAAGACGCAATAGTATTTAATCTTTGCTTTGTTTCGATTTTAACGACGCCATTAGTACAAGCGCAACTTGTGAAATTATTGGATTAACACGATGTGTCATCTTTTGTTAAAGCGGTTCTGTTTGTAACTTCGTTTTCAGTCTCCTCAAATTATTGAAGTAAAGTGAATAATAATAGTGCTTTTTACAAACCACTGATTTATTTTATTGTTGTTAATACAAATGTATTTAAATTCTCATTCCTCTTAACGAACAATACCTTACACAGGTTAAACTTATCTACGATAATAAATCAAAGTCATTAGTCTGTTCTAAAGTAAGAAAGTTCCTCTGCCTGCAATGTGATTAAGGTTGCGCAAAAGCAAACAAAACACAAAAGTTGTTAGATCATGGTGAAAAACAATTTTCATTGTTAAAATCCCGTCGTACATAATACTAGCAAGGATGTATTATTATGATAAATTATCAGTAGAAAGAATTAAAAGTAATAGTTTACTATGCGTACTAACAAAAAAATGCAAACACCGGTGTCAAAAGATGAAGAGCTATATTTATTGAAAGCAAACAGTACAACGGTCTTTACTCTCATCTGTCTGAAAGGAACAGCTCACAGCCGGTTTGCTACTATTTCAAACATAATTGTTCACACAATTCCAAGTTTACACGATTATTTTTCAAAACACTTGTTTTTTCGTTAAGCCCTTCGCAGTTATTCATGGAAACTACACTAATTTATGTCTAATTAAATAACCATCTTACCTTTACATTGATTGTCATTTTCTTACATCGTTTACAACTTTTTGATATATAAAAACAATTCACTGTCATTTTAGAAATTAGATTACACCTAAGTAATATCGAATGAGCAGCGATCGTAGATTCTGGGTACGATTCTTGAGATACAATGTTATATAATTCACACTTTGTATATTAATTGCATAGGATTGCATCTAATCACAAACAAGTTTCTAAAAGATAGGCAGCAGCGTCCTTAGCGTACCATAATACCACACTGCCTTCGCCAACCCATCTGGCAAGTGTGGCGATTATGGTACATCCCCATAGATATCTTTGGGGGTGGCCTATGCCTTGCGGTGGGCGTCTAGGGACTGAAACAACAAATATTCGAGTACTGTTGAAAAAAATTCCAAAAAATAACATCTTGTTCCGAATTCAGAAAAATTATCAGTATTATTATGAATAACCTAAAAAAAAATTAAATGATACAGGGAGTAAAGCTCTTAAATACCACGATACTAGATTAAACTATAAATAATTTGAAGGCGTTAAAAATATTCACTTGACAGCACTATTTTTTCACTTGTGCGACCAACAACGCATACATGGTTTGTCAAAACGAACCGTGAATTTTGAACTTCCGAGGGTACTTATACTCCGATCCCGTTAGAAAACTACGGGAGAGGTCTATAACCAGCAATGTTCAATTCAAATTTGGTTTGGGGGGGGGGAGGTATGTATTATATCGATAAGTTCACCCTTTTTGAATATTCAATTAATTCTTGACAGCTATTTTGTTTGGACGTGTTTTGGATCGTCTTTGATTTTTGCCCTTCCTAAAAAATGGATCATAGAATCAACCATGAAATCTTATGTGAAAAACCAAATCAAACGACCGGAAGCACAAATAATGCGATCCTATTTGAACACTTCTCGTATATATAATATACAGTGTCGAATCTATTGCAAAGTAAATAATGTCGATAATGTCATTTTCAATAAAAATCTTACACAGGTTTTCCTTTGTGTATTCTAGGTATTAAATTCGTCGCCGCATTCAACTTTTCAGTATAACACAGTAGGGTGATATTAAATGAGCGTTATTTAGCAAATTTATTTCACTTTTATGGTAATTTATATTAAAGTTACATACCCTAGTACAAGTTTGGCGGTGACACGCTGTTTATATTAGGACATAATATTGGACCTGCTCTTCTCCTCATTTTATAACGAGGGAGATACTAAAATTAAAAAATTACAAAAGATGACAATGCCCGTTAAGGTTTTGTAAAAAATTATCTACTGAAAACTGAAAATGAAAATGAAGAACTAAAAATATAAGTATTGTCAGATCGAATACTCAAATTCTGTCAAATTGACAACTAAATCCACCTTGAAGTGACCGTGTTGATAATAGAAGCACAGTATATAAATTCACCAACAGTGAATGTCTTAATTTTTTTAGCAATGATAACACAGCGGTAAAGGACTAATCTTAGATAATCCACACTTTGTGCATTAATCATATAGGATTGCCACTGCTTATAAAGTTTCCAGAGAATGAGCAGCAGCGTCCTCTGCGTACCATAATAAGTTTACCTGTTACATATGTTAAATAGGTCTACTTATAGAATAAAAAAAGTTTACCATGAAAGTACAGGTCCTTTTATTCATTTTCAGCTTGACGACGATAGATGTTGTATGGGAAGGCCTATAATTTTTTTGCTTAGATTAAGAATTCTTGTAGCGTTTTAGAATGCTCTCAATTTCGTTTAAATTTATTTAATTTATTAGGTAACATAATATCTATTCTAATTCTTGAAAAGCATATTAAACAACCGCCTTTTCACTTTGCTATGAAACTTAATATATTCAGCACTTAAGTAAAACACAATAGAAATCCCAGCGGTGTACGATACCTCTTTTTAAACACAGTTTCTCAAAGCGTTTCTTATGAAAACGATACCTTAAGCTCTTTATAGAAAAAACATAATGTTCAAACACAATATTCTTTATAGATCAAAGTATAGTTAATACAGAATTTGTTTTTCATGTCTACAGCATATAAAAGTAGAAAAGAATTCCGTATTTACAGATGTTTTTTTTAAAAAATAGGTACATGAATTTTTCTACTAATTATTACTACTTCTTTTTTGTATTGGAACTTGACAGGTTTTTTTTTTAAAGCTTTGTTATGGACACGGGAAAGAAGAATTTTTATTATCGAATAGTAGTTAAACTCCTTTATTAAAGTTAACTTTAGCTTAAGATTACAAATAGCAGTAAATGAAGAGACGAATACGGTATTTTTGGTAAATAGCTGTGTGGGTTTTGAAATTTGACTTTTTGTGATGGGTGGTAAAATGGCATTGTTGTCCTATTGCCAATTACAGATGGTGCGTGGCCGTAACCTCGTTTTGGTAACAAAGCTCGAAGGCTCCCACTGGGCCTCAGTTCCGGCCTGCTACATAATACTTCATTACCGTATTGGGAGGCCGAGCTGTTAAATCGCTTGGAAGGACACTTTGTGGATTTTCATAGAACTTAGTTAAACTGACTTTTGCACAACGCCACATCTGGACATCACTTAAGAATGTACGTGTTATTAACGGCTCTATTTCATTGGTCGTCAAGGTTCGATTTCGGCATTCGAGAAATCGCTATTTGCACTTGCCACATGGATTGCATACTACAGCCATTTTCAATACGAGATAGGGCCTCTTTATTGGTTTTTTTTTTCAGTATATTTCATCGCCGAGTGTATATAAAAAGAGCCTTAAAACCAACACCGAAGACAAATGTGTCTTCGAAGTGGAATGCTAAACGCGTATCGAGTGACAATTGACACCGAGCTACCTTTCGTGGACTTATGGACCTTGTCATTCCATGGAGTGTCCGCCTAAGCACCAATGAGCTTTATCATTTCAGTTGCAGGACATCCATTGTTGGATGTAGACCTTCTCCATTGAATTCTAAAAGCACTAATTAGAAGCGGCCTGTATGCAACATCTTCCGACAACCTTAACAGTGTCTTCCGTCCACCTTGTCCCACCACGCTCTGCCCTAAGAGCTTACCAGCCTTCAAATCCCTATGGCCTAAACTCCCAAAAGAAACTTTGTTATTGTAAAAAATTGAGGCTAAGGACTTTAACGCTCTGCTACTTTAAACTAAATTAGGCAATATATACAAACAAATAGCATTTGTCCTTAACAAAAAGATACCGCAGTATCCGGCTAGAGGTATTGTAAAATGAAATGTTGAACAAGTGAAATTAATTTTATAATCACTGGTGATTTAGAGTTAATTCATTAAAACAAGATAATTTTATTACAGAACTGGGAGTAAGGGAAAAAGTAATTGAGTAACTCTTTTTCCTTATCAATACATACGTTAGGTGTTGTAGCATAGCGAGAAAGTATCAAGAAAGGTAGAGCGTTCAACTAATGATAAAAGCTCAATCAATATCTCGACTATGCTAGCCATCTTTACACAAACAGAATTATAGTTTTCTTTATCACAATACTTTGACTAGTCTCTTAAAACCAAAACACAACTGCCTTCGGATAGAAGCTGTACAGTTAAGAAGTTTTAGTCGCTGATACCCACCCAGACAAGCTTTTGCAAGAGTAAACTGCCTGTAAACGAACTAATTATTTACTAATAATTTTATTCAGTTCAGCAAAACAATAAGTGGTATGTGCATTGCTTTCTAATTACTGTCAACTCTATTCAAATCACGTACTTTTAATTATTCGTGTAAGTAAAATGAAAATATAATGCAATGAGTATATTAAATACTACAAAGTTTTACAAATCATTATGTTTTTAAAATAACTGTTATTAATACGATTTATAGTATAATATTTAATTATTAAGAATTAATTCAAGTTTAAAAGACAATCCTATTCTCATTAATTTATCTAAACTGTTAATTTATCAATGGTTCATATAAAAGTAATAAATAATTTTAATAGAGTATTTATAATTAGTATAATATTTATGACAAGCATCGTATTTATACAAATGGCATATATTTGTATAACTAATTAACTTTTATATAACATTTGGACTTCTGCCTTCTAATTATGTCTCCACTATCTTGAATTAACTGGTAGAAAATGCCTAAAAGGATTCAGTCTGCAATTACCAAGGTTGTAAAAAGGGTAAATAAATAAATAAAGCAAAAATTTATGTACATATCGCGAAGAACTTAAGTGTTTTGTGGTATTCGCACTCAAAGGTAAAACTTGTTCATATTAAACTTAGTTGCACAAAAGAAGCCATACTCAAAAATTTCACTTTAAGATAAGCGACTCTCCTTTTAAACAAAAAATAATTTTAAAACTATAACATAACCAAACATAATCTCTCACCAATCTCAATCAGCTAGCACACTTTCAAAGACTAGATCTTATTAATCAATCTATCCTCGACATTTTGAGACCATGTAATACTATATGATCGTCAATATTTTCTTATACTACTATACCTTGTACTACAAAAACACATTTTAATTACTCATCCACTAACTGAGCGGAGAACTCTCAGAGTATTCTATTGTGAAACTTGTTTATTTTATTAAGACATTTACTCCTAATACAATAATAATATAAACAAAATGGATTCAAAGGCTTGCTCGTGTTACAGCCGCTATAACATCAAGCCACAATGGATAACTTTGAAGCTATTTTCTATGCCTCCCACTCTTTGTATTCATGTCATGGATCTGTCTGTTAACAAATAATCTATTATGGCTTTCGCAAAACATCATAATACTTATATTATTTATATAAGCGATATACTTTTATTAATATTGATAGAAAACATTACATCAACGTGTCCGACGATGTGATTAGTGTAGATTGAAAACTTTAGTGATTTAACTTTGATTTAACGGTTATCTAGTTCTACTTTATACAATATGATGACTTTTTACAAGCTACGAAATATTCAGTTCAGTGAACAGTTAAGTTTTTGAATGTTAACAAAAGCAGGATTGGAGTAGTTAATTTTTAATAAATTCCAATTCCAGTTCCAATTCACATATACTATTAGAATTAGTCAGTCTTGTGATCTTATATCACCTCTTTCTTCATGATTGGAAGAATTTAAATCTAGAACGAAGAAACGTAAACTTATACTAGGATCAGTCTGATGTTTTTTCAGTAACCATTTGGAGTATATAAATGTATTTAAAGTATATATACCCCGACACACTCCAACCCCGATTCTAATATCTGTGTAGGTAAAGAAAACACTGCTAATATGATACAATAACCTATAACATAATATTGAGCACAATCGTGGCACTTTACAGGTCAACAATTTACTCGTTTTTTCAGTTCATCATAACAAAAAGATGCTCATTGTTTCCCATCAACTGAGAATTTTTTTATAACAAATATTGACAAATTAACGCAAACTGATTGACGACTTTTCTTAAAACACCTTGAAAATAAATTATATGAAAAGAAAAATAAAAAATACCCATATAATGTTTGGGAGAATTTAACAATTTTGTAAAATCATTTTTCAATTTATTAATTATTAACTGATCAAAATAACAGTTATACGAAGTCCAAAACGTGGATTTAGTGTTTTAATTCAGGATAACATAAAAAATAAAAAGCAGAAAATATAAAAAAATGAAGTTCCATTGTAATCGAAAATTGATGTTTTATCATTACCAAAGCGAGCGGATGCTTGATTAAAGCAAATTATAGCTTAATTCAACCATTTTACCTCGCAGAGTTTAATTATTCAAAATTCCATTCGAGATAGCACGATAATCACCGTGTAAAAGAACCAATATCTATTAATAGAATATTAAATTAAATCAGAACCAAACAACGAAGTAATGAGAATTGCCCGTATTCTCAACAAGTTTGCCGCCCTTAATTAAAATCATTACTTTTTCAATTAGATTAGTAGTAATAATATAGATTTATTTCTTGCTAATATTCAACAGCATCTAATTCTGTTCTGCTAATATACATTTATGCGAATGTATAACAATTTTAAAATTAGTATGGAATTTTAGACGGGATGGCTTAATCCTCCGCATCAAAATTAAAATAATAATAACAAAAACCATTTAGTATTAACCGGGGAAAATAAATTCAAATCCATTTTATATTATTTTTAATTTTGTAACGGAATGGAATTCTTATGTCGCCGGACCGTAAATTACGGACGCAAAAAACACACACATGCTCATTTGTTCGTCAAAATGAAGGTTGTTTGTGGATACAACGCTCAATAAAAGATGATATATATTCTCATGACAACGGAAAACTCTGGTACTATTTTCGATATCGCCCTCCCATTCAGACTGACGGCGTCGGTATAATGCGAGTAATAGAAGCAACTCTGTACAATATTTTTACATGAATTACATTGACCTGAATTTCATCAGGTGATGAATAAAATAATTTTTGATGGTGAGGGATGAAATGGTGATAATCTTTAATAAAATTTTTGCTCCTATTGATATTGTTTTAAATTTTACTTCAATATGAATTGACAGGACGTACAAGACACTCATCCGATAATAATTACATGCCTTATCCATAAACATAAAATATAATCTGAAAAACGACGTCCGCGATCCTCGCCTTAAGACTTATATTATACAATATTTTAAAACAAATTTTAGCTTTTTAACGTTTATAGTATTTAGGTTAGTTAAGTTTTATACGCCTAAATTTAAAAAATAAAAAAAAATTATAAACGGTACGAAATAACGCCGCCAACTACACAAATAATCTTTTTTTGCGTGGAAATTTTACTAAAGTATTGATTTAAACGATTGGAATCAGGTATCGAGGTTATTAGAAGTCGAGCTCTAGAATGAACCGCCTCACAATATTTTTATATACTTACAACAGCTTTGTTTGATTAATCTGTGGAAACATTACATTGTACATTTACATTACGTTATAACAAATGATAGTATAAACTAAATATACGTTCACAAGATCCAACAATATTTAAATTTTTTTATCAGTTACTTAAAAATCTTGACTTAAAATGCACTGAAGAATTACAGCAATTTATGAAAGTAAAGCAGGTTTATTTAAATGTGAGTTCTATTCTGCAAAATTTATTTATATTGAAATATTTAAAAATTCACAAGCGCATTATTATGCTAAAGGAAATTTATTCCGTATTTATTTTTAAACATCAGCACTGTCACAATGTTTTATGACATAAACTTGACAAAGAAAAACAATGCATTGCTAAAATTTAAACCAAAGAACTTTTGCAATTTATACAAACACAAAAAAAAATCCTCGTTTATTTCAAATGCGGCCACGAGGTGGCCGAATGATATACCACATTTTTGAATATAGAGTTTTAAAACACCTTAAGCAACGTTTTTTGAATCTATTTTATAAATCCTTTAGATAAAATTACTTAATTTTTGTAACAAAAATATAAAATTTATCTCTTAATAATTTTCTTTATTCATTGTTTCACAAAACAGACAAAAGCTTTTAAACACTCGGGAAACTGATAATAATAGTTGTGGCGTAAAAAGGTGACGTTAACACGCCATTAGAACGTCCGATCTAAACGTATTTCTGTGTAATCGTCAAGTACCTAAAACTACGGCTAAGTTTCAGTGCTAACAAAAATATAATTATTTCTACGTAATATAATTCTAAAGTACTAGATAAAAAAAATTATATTTACTATTAATATATATTAATTATTTACTATGCCTTATTAATTCATGTAGTTGATTCGACTAATTTAAACTGGTTAAAAATATAAAAAGGTAATGCTCTTCATATATTTTTTGAATTATTAGTCTCATCCAATTTATTTTATGCAATGATCATTTTATATTTATATCAAAATTTGAATTTAGAAAATAAATAAAGTATGTTTTATTTTATTTTTATCACATTAACAAAGTATATTATAATTAGATCGGTAGTTACTCCATCGATATGAGATTGCGAGATTCAATGTAGCAAAACATGTATATCTATTACACGTCCAAAACAAGCTTGGTATTATCAAGTAACTCTACGTACCGACACTAAACCTAATTACGAAAATTAATTTCACGCAGAACACCAGATATTCACTATTAAATAACAATCATTATAATTATATGCCTGAATAATTTGTATCAACCTTAACCAGAAAAGAATGGAAATGATACCAGGCAAGGTGATATCGAAAGCTAAGGTTATGCTGTAAGTTCAGTTACAATATGCCTCTGGGTTACCATTTAACATTCTATCCACTATAATCGGTAAATTTTTAAAGCACGCTAATAATGTGAAATCGCATTTTCAAATAATTTTAAAAAATGTAGAAGTATTATCATCATCGTTTTAGCCGTAAGAAGTTGTTTAACTTGTTGTTTAGAAAGTATTTTAGACATAGGACTCTTCATTACTAAAACTGCTTTAGCCATAGCCAAAATAATCAGAAGACACGAAGTATCCAGTTAAATAAAGTTATGCTTTAAACTATACAGTGTTATAAATTTTTAAAGTTACTTACGTTTTCGTAACATGATAAATGATTGATAATATTTTCTAAAGTTACTCTACGAGTTTTCATAGAAACCGCTATTTATACATACTCGTATATTTTCATTACAAAAAAAACATCGTCGTTTAAAGTCATTTCGTATTGAACAACAAAACCTGATAAAATTATAAATTAATACAGTGAAATGTTTACATAATTTTGTTTAAATTTCTTCGAGTTTGTTGCTTTAATATGGTAAATGGAATATTGAGAGTTATCTTAAATAACTTATACTTTCATCAAAATTATTTTAAAGGTATACTAAATAAAAGTCTCTAGATCAGCAATTGAAGCTTCGGTCAAAAGCATGTTTTGACATTTTTTATTAAAACTTCTTTACATTTACACAATTCTAGTATTGGTGATGATTATATTTATAAAAAGTAATAGTACGGGTGTATTGCTCACCTAATCTTTAGTGTCGAACGCGTGCTATAAATATCTAAACTGATATACGAAAAGAAGATTTACAGACACGCTGTTATCCCTGAGGGCGTAGGTACAATGTCTGTATACCAACAAACGTACATTTTTCTTCCCGCTTTCTCGTAAATCACGGTAGCGGTAACCAACGATTTTGCTTTTTACATTATGCCCAGTTTTACTTCTAAAATAAATACAAACTAAATATTTACAAGTTCGCTAATCGTATATGATGAATATTTTTTAATCGGACTACCACCGAATATCTTCCTTTTTTATTCGTAAAAAACGGCTGTCACCTTTAACTTTAATCATTTAATTAAAAGCACTATTTTCGTTTTTACACCGGCTTTTTAGATTACGTCTGTTTGAGAACGAGTTCTGAAAAAAAGTAAAGGATATTTCATGAGCTTAAAAATAATAACATTGTCAAATACAGCTGAGCAGTTTAATAGGAGTCTCGTTTCTGAAAATCGCGTAACATTTTTTTGGTCGTAAATCAGACTTAGTGCTTGTGAACAGCATTTTTCCCCGACATAATTTTAATGTAAAATAAAAATAATTGTTTCTTTGAAAAAAACCCTAACTATGAGTCGGAAAACATGACTACATTTCTAAGAATATTGTTAGTCGGCGGTTAGAGTAAAGCATAAATCAGTTTCAGCTGCCGACTTTACCATCAAGATCAGTTCGAAAATTTTCAGTTTTCATTTCGTTAGTAATTTTCTCTATCAATTCTTTATACTCTTTCTAAATCTTCCATCACGTTTTATTCCCATAATGCAGTCCAGAACATACTAGAAATTTTCATATAAATTTGGAATACAAAAAACTCAACTTTAATTGTCAGGGATCAGACACGGATTTTTGGCGCACTTTTACAAATAAAAAATCTTTTACCAGCGTCATGCGTTGTGACTGTGTAAAATGTCGAATGCGAAACATTTAACGGTTTGCCCCAATCCACAACTAATATATTATATTATGTTTCAGAGCCAGAGCTGGCGTAGAGTTAATTTCACAACTAGATTTCTTTTCTTAAAGGTAATATTGATGAGTTACTATTTTTGCTAAAAAGATCGATATCGTAACCGACTAATACTGTAATATATTATCAAATGTATATGGTGATGTAACGACGATTTTATATCCACTTTTGTCACTTCACTAACAAACTCAGTGCTGTTTACAGTTATCCAATAAAGCATTTGTTTTTAATTTCCTCATGTAACGTAACGCAAGCGCTTTGACGTGACTAAACAACAGTAAAACACACTCTTGCTATTGATTTTCCCGCTCCCGCCTTTTACAACTTAATTCGCATACCTCGAAATCAATCATTCTCTGAAATAGGAACTGTAATTCGGCTTATTAATGTAAATTTGTTTTTCTTTACACAATCGTCTAGTATTTAATCATTAAAAATTAATAAGATAAACAAACGTACGTTTTATAAATACTTTAACCGTGTATATTACACTTTTATGTTGTACATACGTTCAAAAAAGGTATGATTTGATTTGGCACTCTAAACTAATACAAAATATATATTCTTCTATTCGAATTCAAACAATATACACAGAAAGCTTCATTAAAAAGTATAATTACTACTAGCCTATTTCCATGTAAATTAACTGTGTACTCAGCATTAATATTGTCATTTCTCTAGTGATATTCTGTAAAAAAAGCTTTCGTTTTAATAAAATATATATTTTAATAAAATATGTGTTTATAACAATACATTTATATTAATGAAAATGCCCGTTATTTATACGTCGGTTTATTGTTTTTTCTATTACTATTTGTAACTATTTATTGAGTATTAATAAAGACCTATAGCCTAGAACAAAAATATTCATAATTCAATCTCTAAGAACTGTTTAATATCTTCAATTTCGACACGGTCGCCTCGTTGGATCGATACTAGTGGGGCTATTTTTAATGGTAGTTAACAAGTGTAGTATTACATACAACGATGTTAATTAACTTGAATATTTAGTTATTGTGGTCAGAAATAATAAAAAAAAAACTCTACAAAATATCATAGATAAGTTGTTCCTGCCAATAAAATATTAATCGAAACAAAATTAAATTAAAATATAGACGTATTTCTATATATGCACTATTTAAAAAAATAATTTTTTCTTGATAATTTTCTTTTTTTTTGTCATATTTAGTAAGTGGTTCGATTCGAAAACAATAAATTATAACATGTTTTTTATTTGTAGCTGACATGAATTCGTAAATACCTTTGTTAATGAACATACACTCAATCGATCGTTACTGTCTACCTTTCCCTGCCGGTTTTCAATTTAACTTTATACGAAATTATTTTTTGAATATTTAAATCTATTCAATACTTATTTTTTAACTATTTTAAATTTTTTCACTAAAGTCACGCTATTCAGTGTATTTTAAAACTTAGTGTAAACTTCACGTATTGATTTTTCGAACGTTTTTACAATTGATTTACCACGAATAACGTAAATGGAATAATATAAAGTCGATTTCATAATGAATAATTACAACAAGTTTAAGTAACGAAAATCCTCAAAATTTTTTTTGGGCATATTTTTATGACTACGTTGAATGAATTAATCCAAATTATTAAAACATATTTTAAATAAGATCTTTTCGGTATTGATCGTACGATTTTTTTTTCATCAAACTTTTAATTTTCAGGCTTTGTCTAATTGATTATGGAACAAGCTTTCACACACAATTAATTATTAAATTAAATTATACTTAACATTCACCAGTCATTGACATTTACATGTACAGAACCAATTGTTAGTACATTAAAGTCAGGTAATCACGATTGATTGAAAAGTTTTTAATATTTTGTTAATGATCATTTTTGTACATTTTTCAAAACCGCTAGGGCTTTAAGCGTAAGACGTCTCACGAGTTGGTCGACATTAAGATCGTCGAAAGTGGCTGGATGAAGGCTGTTTACAACCGGTCCTATTGGGAATCTATGGGGAAGGCCTATTCCCAGCAGTGAACTTCCTAAAGCTGAAATTACGATGATATAACCTGATGGTATTTATGAAACAATAATAATAGAGAGAGATAAACAAGCTAAATATTTATACACATAGACGTGATCGTATAATACTATCGCGTAATTTTAGAAAGTTCATTATTGAAGGGTTTGTTAAAAAATAGTTATTGAGGCAGGACGAATTTAAGTAAGTTGCTTGTTAGTGGGTTGGGGCACAAGAAAGAGTTGTCCCTCGAATCAGCGTTCAGATGTCTGAAGACGACATTTTTATTAATGCTAAGTGTGGATCGTATATCTAAAAAGCGATCGCAGTATGCAGCGCCTGTTGCCACCGCTAAGCAATAGTACATTAGTGCCACTTTGTTTCAAATTTAAAAGTTTATTGTGAAGTTACTTATCCAATAAGATTAAGCTCAACATTATAAGATACAGTAACGTTTTATTTCATACCGTAATGAGAGGAAATTCAGAGTTATGTATATTTTTATACTAAAAAACTATAAATAACACTGACCGTTCTGTGTTGCCTTCATTTGATAACATGTATCGTTTTCACATCGTCTATTATAAAAAACTCAATAGCTTTTAGCCCGCCGACTTTCACAAAAAGTTTTGCTTATAATTATAATATAATGAAAATCATTCATTACATTTCAACATAGCATTCTGATTGTTCGTTCATCTAGTACCATAACAAAATGTTCAATTTAGTAAAGTGCTGTGATATTGACGCAAACATTACTGACTCCTCGTCACCTTATCAAACCTGATTGTAGGGAATTGATAAAATGACCTCAGACTATATCCGAATTGGATTGGATGTAGTAAGATTAGGTTACAAGATCAACATCGTTAATAAAGGAGTTACATAAACAGACAAAGAAAATGTTTTGATATATTTTCAAAACTCTTTACCGTCTTCTTTATCATTCTCAAACTAATATGAAATATAATCAATTAAAGTTGGTAACATTATAGCCCTATTGCAATATTATAATAAGATTATTTCTTGTTAATTAATATTTAAGTACATTATTTAGTAATGCCGCTGGATCCGTAAGGTTCTCGAGGGGTGACCACGACCTGGTAGATGCGGCGTGATACAACGACATAATTAAAGTCGCGAAAACTCGCTTGACGCGGGGATCACATCGTGAGCATGTTTGGGAGACGCCTATTCCTTGCAGTGAACTACTTTTTTTTTATAATGGCTCCCGCAATTGGGGGCCTCTCGTACCCCTATCTTAGGTGGGACAGGGTCTTTATTGGCAATTTAATTTTTTTTTCACATAATTTTATTTTCATTCTTTTATGCCACAATTCTTTCACTTTTGCTCTGTGTCCTTTCATTTGTGGCGTGCATATCGCGCGCCACTCAAACACCAAGCTCTTACCCACGTGACCGTCAATCGCATGGCGGCGGCGGCAGTGAAACAGATGCATGACAGATGGCGCCACAGTAGACGCAACGAAAATCTGCATCGCGCTGTTGAGAGTCTCCGCGCTCATTATAAGGGCTAGCGGAGGTGCGGTCAACGTAGGAAGAAGCAACTGAAGATCAAGAAGCAACCGACGAACAAGAAGCGATCGACGAACAAGATACAACCGACGAACTACCGAAGCACAAGAAGCTACCGAAGAACAAGAAGCTACCGTACCACGACCACTCCTACACATTCCTCCCTCATTACTTATTACATTTTATCTTTTTTCTTTCATCAGTGAACTACTATCAGCTGATATGTCAAAAGAAAAACACATTTACTTATATAAACGAAAAAAATAGCGTATTGTGACATTATAAAAGTTTAGTGCATTAAGAAACAGACGAAAATGTTAGGAAAAAACAAAACTATAGGCGCGGCGCGACAGTTGGCGTTAAAAATTCAAATATATTACAACCGTATAAACAAATATTCTTACGAGAGGTTTTAAAAATAACTTCAAATCTTAAAACATAAGAGTAAAACCAACATGACAGCAATGATCAAGATTTATTACGCTTCAAACGTTTAAAGATCTTCATACAAGATGTTTGAGTTCTCTGAATATATCGTCAGAGAAGACGAAACAGAACAATGATGTATTACATACAAGAAGTAATGCCCCTATTAACTTTTTATTTATAACTAATGGGATGATAGCTGCTATAATCGCGTTGAACCGATAAGTTATTTTAAAACGTACTTAAATTTATTAAATAATGTTTAAAGAAATCTCGCGGTTATTAAAATTTATTGACAAAAGTAATAACATAATAATGATTTTTTGTGTATTTTTAATTGCAGGACATTTCTTCACTTTTGTAAATTTAATATTTTTTATTTCCATTAATTTTTTTATTTTAAATATGAAGTAAAAATTTGAAATTTAAAGTACAAAAATTAATAGGATTTGTTATCGCAGTACATTTATCAAAATCTCTTTATTGTGTATCTTGTATAACAGTCATTTAGAAAATCATCACAATCTTATATAATTCACACTTTGTGATTTTATTACATGTATAGGATTGTCAATACTCGAAAAGAAGTTTCCCAAGGATAGCCACCACCGTCCTCTGCGCACCTTAATACTAAATTGCGATTGCCAAGCCACCTGCCATGCATGACGATTGTGGTATATCGCCTTATGTTTATCTTTAGAGGAGGCCTATACTCAACAGTGGGCATCAATGGGCTGAAACGATGACGAAAGCAAAAGTAACATCACAGAAATGCAATATGATAGAAAATAATGTATAACTTAATATAGATAGCGGCATGAAAATAGTTTTAAGATTATTCCAAATAAAAATTCATTATTTAAAAAAAAAAACTTTAAACAAATTTTAATACATTAAACAAAAACTGCAAATTAGTTGAATTACTGTACTATAATTATATACCTTGTAGAGGTAAATAATCGTTATTGTTATGTTTTCTAATTTCTATGTATTTCTATGTTTCTATGTAGTACGTATGCGTACTAGATTAATTTGTTAAGATAAAAACAATTACACTTAATGATTTTAATAGAAAATGCTAAAATTATATTTATTAAACAACTGAACAGTTAGACAAACATCTGTATCAATAAAATTTGTTTAAAAAATTGATTCTTATGAAGCTGCTATAACAAATTTACATTGTTAAGTACATGAACATATACGTTTATAAACGTTATATAATCCACGTAATGAACAATAAAACTCCATCATTCGGAGTAAATTAATGAATAATTCAATAATAACTTTATCGAGTAACATGATGAAATAATTATTAGAACTTTTTTATAGATCATAATGTACATAAAGTATCGAGCGATTGGTTATGTGTACTAATTATTTTTTTTGAAAATGCTTCTGGCCAATTACATCTGATAGAATGAAGCCTGCATGGACAAATATCAAACAGTAATTAATTATAATTTGTAGTAATCCAAATTTTGCAAACGTGTTTTCTTACTATATTATTACTGCGTTATTATTTTTGAAACTGTTGATTTTTGTATAAGTTTTATCTACCATACATTAATTAGCAAAAATCAGCTGTACATTCAACTATTTAAAGCTTTTACTTCTATATATTATCTCACTGTATATTGATATTACATTTTATTTGAAAATAACCTCATGGGTGAAAGTGAAAGTTCCCTTGTTACTGGCACTCTTATTCCGCCACAGGAATCGCAAGCAGGAATTCAAGTTTCATGGTATAGAAAAGCCAATCACCATTACTTATCTTTCAAATGAATTTTGTTTAATTATGAATGAACCTTTTCCACCACCAATCTTTTATCGTAAATATGTTATCTACAATAACAAATAATCCGTATCATCTGATTACACAAATTGAAATTGATTTAATTTATAAACAAAACATTAAAAATCATTTAAATCTAATGAGGCTTATAAATTAAAACATAACGATTTTGTACCGAAGACATCAGCTTTAAATTTCTCTGAATTATTATAGGGCTGTTAAACCTGTTAAATTGAGAGTACAGGTATTATTTAACATCTAGCCACAAACCAACGTTATCTAGAATGCTTAGAATACGTAGTAGTTATTTACAATATATTATAACCTTGGGTAAAGTTAAAGTCATGTAGCTTGAAAGACGACGTTATATTTAAGCAAGCATTGCAAAGTAAAATCTTGGATGAATGTAGGTTTGATATACCAAAGAACGGAGAGCTTGTTTGGCTGGTCTTAAGCGAAGATGCAAAGGGCCGACCTCTTTCCATCTGCGCTATCTAATTGTTTTACAAAATTCATTTTGGAGTGCGCACGTAGGATGTAAAACCTTGTTTCATCTTCTACCTTCATTCTCGGATGTATAAGAACGAGACATCCTTTATTTATATTTTTTGCTTTGTTTCTTTTACAAGAAGCCAAACGTATTCACTTACAAAACAAAAGATTTGTAACTTAATAACTCGATTTGGTTTAGAAAATATATTTCTATGCTGCTCTAAAATTTGTCTGTATAATTTTATATTCATTTTGAAACACATTTACTAGAGATTTCACAATTTAACTTGTTTGACGATTCTTTTGACCCCATTCCACTTAAAAAGTAGTAACACCTCGTTACACGAAACACTGAAGCATTTAATGCAATTTTACAATAGTATTCTGTGATGCGTTGACCATTCAATTCAATTTATTATTCTTATTGAGCCTAGTTTTTGACAGAGCTGCTACAAAAAGTACTTTTGATTTATTTTATTATTTATCTCATATAATATAAAATTGTAGATGACATAATATAAAATCTCAACCATATTTACGTGCAACACGCACGCGATACAGTAAATAAATAATACAGATCCACAGCTATGTTCAAAAGTATCCGATATATGCCTCCTCGTAGATTGGCAAGTTGATGTGGTTAAGGACAGGTCATACGGCGCGTAGAACACATGACCGCTGGAGACATAAGGTTTAGAAGTGAAGACTGGATACTAGCAAACGTCTTATAGCCCCTTTGTCAGAGAAGAATGAATGCAAACCATTTCTAAGTGGACATCTTGGAAATCTATAGGAGAGGCCTATTTCCAGCAGTCTAACATTCTACGACTGAATTGATGATGGTCGTGTCGAAGATTTGACAAGATGTGCTTTTCACCTAACCGAAATAATATGTATAGTATAATGCGCATTTCAGAAAATGGTTTTAATTACAGAAGGTCTCATTTTCCAAGTGTAATGAACAATTATAAATATAATAACTGAAATGTTAAATAGTAATGAGGTAAGCAGTCTTGCCGTGTTTGTTATGAAAAATGACATATGTAGCGCTCTATAAACGTAAAATCAAACCTTGATAAATAATTGGTGAAATTAAGGAAATCAAAAATCAACGAAACAAATTGCTGGAAATCAAACACTGTAATAGTTACAAACAAGAATCGAATCAGCGAGTGGCAGAGCTAGGAACAAAATTGCATTACCTAAGTTCGAATATATTAATGAAACCTATGTTTT
Source organism: Battus philenor (assembly GCF_028537555.1). Classification (NCBI taxonomy): domain Eukaryota; kingdom Metazoa; phylum Arthropoda; class Insecta; order Lepidoptera; family Papilionidae; genus Battus; species Battus philenor. Next base: position 9,659,114 of record NW_027181704.1, read on the forward strand.
GTTAAGAGAAACAAGACAAAAGATGGAAGGAATTTTTAACACTAAGAAGTGACAAAATATAATTGTCCGTATTAAAACTACGTATGTAACAACTAAATAGGGAAACTATAAATATTGAAAAAATATTCGAATATCAAGAGATTTAAGATTAGAACTATAGAGATGCAAAATGAGAGGATTAAAATCTTTTTAGTGGGCAAGTATAGACCTACCAAATAAATAACAATTATATTTATCAAAAAACAACATTAATCGTTTTAATAGTGTAGCTTTTTTAAACTCTTCCATTTACAAAATTTACTAAAACTATTATATTTATTTATTGGTTTTACTTACACATTGTCAAAAGAAAAACCAAGTAAAAACATCCGATCCAAGTAAAAAATTAAATCCGACACTTTATTCCATTTCGTCTTATAACATTACAGGTAAAATCAATGCCATATTAGATTTTATTAGAATAATAAATGCAACCATAATAAAAAAAATATTATATATTAAATCACTGTTTTTAATAAAGTTACCAATATTTACAGTATACATGCGTTTATTTTAATTAAGAAACGTTTAAATTAAATTTCTTGTTTCTGTGTCAATTGTTTTTTTTTTTAAAAAGAATGACATATATATGCGAAATAATAACAATGCCCACAAAAGAACTTCAGTTTTAAATCAAGTGAACAGTTCAAAACTTCAAAGATAAATCTCCAAGACTGTAAAAAACAAAGTCACTGATAGATCAAAGGACCGTTGTTGTAATGCTGTTTGCAGGTTTAAGACATAAATCAATGATACCAGTGTACAAATGATTATTTGTTTAAACAAAATAAAATACCTAACTGATACAAACCATGACATATTTAATTTAATAAAATATATTTCCCCATTAACGCACTAATTCGCTGTACTGTAGTTACAAAACAATTCTACACTCTATATAAATTAAATACCTTCACGTTACACAACATTGTGACTTCGTAATATATCTACAATATATTCGAATAATCACAAAATAAAACAATAAAAACGATAACATAAGAGAGATGAATAATGTAAAATATCTCTCTACGTTGCTCAATATTTTCTTTGTTCTTCTTATTTATCATGGAATCAAAAAAAACATTATGGATTAAAATTGTATGATGTACATAATGTTTCTATAGTTGTTAATATTCATGAAAGACATAGAAGTTATTAATAAATAAACTTGAACCACGCTATGTATACAATAAAAACGGAAACGTTCACGTAGAAGCATAAATCAAATTGCCATTATATTGTTATAATGTAAAGTTATAAAGCATGAACGTGTTTAAGGCGCGTGTTGAATGCAATAACAATTAACAGCGCGTTTTATCGTAGGTAAATATTTATTTAGAACATTGCTCGTTTTCTTCAGTCCAAAATAGAAGTTTTATTCAATTTTGTAGTCGTAAAATATATCTTTACTATGCGTATAAGATACTAAACTCGAAATAACAGGGTTATTTTAGCTCATTGATAAATTATATCGACCCTGAACGGATTACATCTCCTTACATTTCGAAGTTATAATATCAATTTCATTGAATTTTTATTAAATGAAATATTATCATATATAAGTAATTTTGTAATAAAGCTTTAATAAATAGCAGATTTTAAAAATATTTAATTATCAATTTTAATATTCGAAATAAGAACCTTTTACTAATCTTGTCACGAACAATACGTCATTCTGTCATTTAGTTTTACAAATTGGCGACAAGTTAAAAATACATTTCAGCTTACGTGAAAATTTTCGTTATATGTTTTTTTACGATTTTGTGTTACTATCAACAAAAACACACTAACTTTTGGTGATGAAGCTTTATCTGGAGCTATTATTTACAACTGCTTTAACGAGTTCATGCGTGTTTATACGAATCTCAGTGATAATCCGCATGAGCGGCGTCTTTCTACTCTACTGTCTACTAACACTGACAGGAATGTTGCACAGTACAAGATATAGCTTGACAAGATAATTGCACCAAATTAAAGCAAGCATAGACATTGATATGTGTCAAACTCAAAATACTTTGCACAATCATTTAGGCGTAAAAACGTTTGTGCCTCAAGTGTACAGCATTTGTCAAAAGTTGACATTATCACAAATGATGAAACTTGGATATGATTGTTATGAATCATTTATTTCGCTATGGAACTCTTAGGCCGCTCTTACCGTGCACCATGCGACTTTCTGTATTCTCAATAATAAAAGAAAAACGGAATCGAAGAACGGTGGGATTCCGAAATGCAAAGGGAACCCAAGAGTGGCTACCATTGCTTCTCATGATGATTTACGGGATGTTACGTTCCTAATCGACGGCGAATGATCAAGTAACATAGATTTAAGTAAAATTTTAAATATTGATGCAGTTAAATGTCATTTGCAAACTTCTCGGCGAAGTTTACTTATCATTACTGCAATGCGAATCCTTACTACAACCTTTTGCGGACACAAAGTGAAGATTACTTACGTATGCATTAATCTTTTACCGCATATTTTTACAGATTGTGTAAATTTCACTTTGAATGTTTTTCTAATGTCATCAAAGTTTTTAACTACAATATTTTCTACCGTAATACTGTTACAACTCCGGAAGCTATACATTTCATAAATAAATTCTAACATTATTCGAATCACAACACATAACAGAACGCTATAAAAAGTTTCGTTTACGTTTCTACGAAACTCTCACAAAAAACTGTACTAAACTCTTAAATATGTTTGCAACATTGCTATTCCATAAAATTTTGCTTAAATAAGAACTGAAAACAAAATTGTAAAACATTTTATAGAAGCTACAATGAACTCGGCGCTGTTTGATAAGTTATTTTAGTATTTGAGTTTTGCATATTCAAATATCTACATATGCAATGAGATGTTGAAATAACTGGAAGTTACTTCGACAGATTTATAAGGACTCTGTTATTTTATCCTAGATTAATGTTATGAATATAAAAGAAGCCTGCTCTTGTACTCTTCACCTGTTGTTTCATAATCAATCACTGCGGCTAGTGGGCAGGTATTTAGCATATCACATGATGATATATCGACGTTGCAACCAGAGGACAATTTAGATTAAAGCCTCTCTAGTAACCATATCACTTATCTACTATATTATTTTGAAAATCATGTGAATAGAATTTGGGCTAATAGTAGTGCATAAATTTCAATTTTTAATATATATAACAGAAAAAAGTATAGTGTATCTTAGAAGCAGAAGCATTTTATTTACTCTTAAAACAACGTATTAAACATATAACAAGCGTTTGTTTGCCAAATCAAATTTCAATAGACTACTGTAAGATAAGAAAATTATGTTTTCTGTTAAAAAAACTTTATACTAAGAGATAATTGCCGTCTATTTGTAGTGTATGTTAATTCACGCCATAGTAACTCTATAACAGTATTTTATTGAAACGGCGGTAGGAAATAGTTTTGTAGACGCCAGCCTGTAATTCAGTATCCAATTTGCAATGTTGACGACTAACCTGTACTTTTCAAACCTTAATATGATTCTATAGCTCTAAAGTATTTTTATTATAATATTGTAACAAAATATGAATATCGACTGCAGCAACTAGTTTTGATTAACCATGATTAATTAGTTTAATAAACATTAATTATTATTTGGAACTATTAAGCTTTAAAAAAATATTAGTGCAATACGTCATCATAAAAATTTTACTGTCTTATGTACTGGTTATATTCTTGATTTATTCTTAAATATTATTTTCTGTGTATAATTTAAATCGATGGAACTGGTTTATAAGAGTTTTTATAAAAAGTAATTTACGTAGTTTTTTTGTACATTAGTCATAACACATTCAAACATAAATTAAAATATTTCATCAAAAGTTTTTTCAATATTTTTTTAAACATTTGTGTAGTTTAGTGTTAATATAGTGGCAGTTAAAAATAAAATATAAAATAGTAATATAAACATTTTTCTGTACTTACCGACGCACGTGGTAGTTTTTGTAGCATATGCAGACGGTCAGCCGGCGGCGGCAGCCGCGTGGTGACCGCCGCACATGGTAATATACAAACAACCCCCAACGGAATCACCACTCGCTTATTTCTTAAGGGTACTAAGCGCACAAGGATGTGCAACCGATATTTTAGTTGTTAACGCCGGACGCGTGACAAAGTATCGAAGTTTACTTGTAACGCGGAACGCGAGCGAGTCGAGAGCGCCTCAGCAGCTCACAACGCTTGGAGTCGACTGTCGCTCGCTTTGGGCGGGCGGCCGCGCCCCTTCACCTCCTCCCCGCGCCCTCGACTGCCTTAAAAATTCTTCGCATTCTGTCGCACGCTTTAAGCGTTGTTTAAGCGTTCGCTAAAGCTCTCGCAACGAAGCACCGGATTTCACTCATCCATGATAATCACATTTACAATGTACTATTGTTTTAGCAGTTAGTAAAATTAGTTAAATAAAACGAAGCTTATCTACGAACTATTAAAAAATTTACCGACCTTTAAAAAGATTAAAATAAATAAGTGGCTATATAATGATATTTAAAATTTGTTATAAACTTTCCTAAACTCGCAAATATAATCTTGACTTTAAACAGTAATATAAGCAGCAATTCTTAATTTAATAAAAACAGTAACAAGGTAACAATAAGTTCTAAACATTCAAATGCGACGGTTTTTAGTATCTTGAGGCAAATAATGAAATAATCCTTTTCGCTTTCTTAAAGAAATTTCTTTTCCATTACATGTCTCTTACGTAAGTAAAAAAATATTTGTGATCTTTATCTATTAAATAAAGCATTTTTTTCGTGCGAACAATCAACGGTAGAATTAACTCGTCCAGGGATGCGCATATCGAAGCCGTGAATTTTTGAGTTAAAACGGATTTCTTATTTTTTTATTACGAATACTAATATTAAATTTACTATCGAGTGTTCTTATTATAGTGTGTATGTTTTGTAATTAAACGCATGGCTACTGGTATACTTCATAACACCATGCCACATGTTATATGAACTAATAATCTTTTTTTTTTAAATATTTAAACGCCAATTCTGTTATTTTATTTATTTGTAAATATTGTTTACATCATTAAATATTCGTTTAGAAATAAAACAATGCGTTAGCTGTTGGGTACATCAACGGGTTAATATGTATGTTTGTGATTTCCATAGAAAACATGTAATATTCACTATAATAAAAATAAAAAAAAATCAAACTGTGGTTATAAGCAGTGATATCAGTCTTTTCTTTAATCTTCTACGATGTTTCCCTTAGATGTTTAGTTAAAATTTTTGATAGTTCATGCGTGTAAACTTATACAGTCTGATAATAACTATAGCTTTCTAAAAGCGCCTCTTAACAATTCAATAAAGAATATTAAATACATTTGGACGAATCTTCACAATTATTCACTTCAATTTGTGCGTTTATATTATTCAATATAAAGGTATTCACATAATTTAATATTTTCTGGGATGTTTGAGCAGTTCTTTGTCAGTTTTGGCAACACGTGCCAATAACATGTAGATTTCTAACACCATTTTTATTAAAGTTTCGCTGCTATCGTTTCTACTGCTCTAAAAAATAGACATGACTGTATAACTAGTAAAAAAAGGCTTGATATTTCTTCGAACTTACCTGCAAAGAAAAAAGTTAATATTATTACAATATAAATAATAATTTTAATTACAGTAAGAGTTAAAATCAAATGGTTTGTTCAATGTTTTTATTACATATATACACAGAGATTACACTTTATACAATTTACGCTTATTTTTGGCATTGAATTGTAGAGCATACATCTTTTTTATGAGATATTAAAAGAATAAAGAAATCTGTTGATTTAATTTTTTTTTTAAATAAAAAAAATAATCAATGCTCTTTGAAACTTACTCTTGTTTTTAACTTTTCGGTTTATGTAAATGAGTTGTTGATATTGATACTAATTAAATGATGCATTTAAATAAAGTAAAGAATGTTACCCTATACGTGTAAATCGAACAGAGATACTGTTTCTCTGTAACAAACGTGGCTAATTGGCGGCATAACGGCCATTTACCTGCTTTTATTGCAATTTATCATAACATTGAACTGCTCTCTTGTTGAACAATTAGAAGTCTATACTAAAGTTAAAGTAACGTTCAAACCATTTTAAATTGATTATAGTGGTAAAGCTATACCGGACTTCGGTTCATGCTCATGCTTTTTTCTTCTTGCAAGCTTTTCTAAGTCGTGGTACAGCGGTTTCGGTAACACTATATCTTTGGATAAGGAGCAGTGAATATTGATACCAACGCCAGAAATAAAGATTATTTCTATAATGTGTGGCCAGACGGAACTAAGTTTTCGATAACCAATCGCAGGCGTGGCAGTATACTTGCCTTCGAAGTTATAAGTGTTAGAGGTAGGTAAGTGTAGGTTCTTGTATAATAGTTGTTTAGTTTTTATGTTTCGTACTCGGTCTACTCAAAACATTTTGACGATGTTGATGCTCGATCTTTAGTTTAATCACAAACAAAATTATCAAGGAAAGAAGCTCCGAAGTTCTGGCCAGCAGTAAGTTTCTAACGAGCATAAACGCTAGCGAGATTCACACTTTAAAAACACAGATCACAATGGCAAAAAGCATCAAAGTGCAAAACACAAGAAAGTAGACGTGTAACAAATGAATACTACTCTCGAAGGATACATCTCGCGTCTGGGCACCCCTGACTTATAACTAATCGAAAGCGCTTAAACTAGCTGTTTGGATTTGCCTGCAAGATAAATTGATACTCAGCACACATACTGGGTGGTGATTATAGACAGAAAATACGTGTTTTTGTTAGAGAATTTATTTTATAATAATTTTGTTAATATAAAATATTTTGATTATTACTACATATCATTTTTAGTTTATTTAAGTCAAAAATATTAGGTATTTACACAATTTCATATTTTTAGAAAGATTTTTAATTTTGTTTTAATTCAACATTTCTTAAAAAGAAACTGAAAATGTCTGTGATAATAGATATTAAATAATTAATTTTAACATGTACTAAACATTATGCAGTGGTCTATATTCTTGCTCCCATAAATCTATAAAATAGAATGTCTTTTTTATTATATGTAAGTGTTTAATATGTTGTATGATATGCTCTATAAAATGCGACAATTGTTTATTATATTCATTACAAGCATATAATATTTAATAATTGAAAACGTTTTTTGACGACATACATAACACCATATCTGTTAACAATTTTATTTATTGAGAAACATTAGACACTTTTCTGACTTTATTGACAACAAGAACACAATGATTTATTACACAATTAATGAAGCATTCACAGATTTTTTTAAAGCGAAGGCACACGTACACAGGAAGCTTAGAAAGGACATGTTGAATATGAAAGGAAGTTGAAACAAGAAATTTAAATTTTAAGGTCTGTTTATTACAATATTATATAAATAGTTCTAGATCGATAGTCGTACTTTAAATCATTTTGCTTTTTCTATCCTTCCATAATCAAAATGATGAACATGAGAACAGAAAGAATATTCGAGTAAGAGCAGCACCACTTGTTAAAAAACACAATACGATTCCGATTTGCAATTCTCGGTCCTTTTTGTTAAAATCTTTAATTTAACTAACTGGGAACAATGCTACCCCATATTTATTGTCACTTATTTGTAAAGGCTCATAATTTCGGATCCCTTTCCAATCTCAACAGACACCATATTGTCTTCTTTAGACGAGGACAGACTGTAAGCGGCTAACGAAATAATGAGGCGGTGGTTTCCACTTCGTTCGTTTTATTTTATACTAGAATATCATATTTATTAAACATGGACGAATTCAACGTTTAAAGAGGCAGTATTACGTAGTTACGTAACAGTTACGTAGTCTTAGACCTATAGTATTGTATTATACTTTGATTTCACCTATCGTTAAGCCACTTTTCAGAATGTTTTTAATATTTAAATTGTTTTTAATTGGTTTATATAAATTCTACCGATATTGTATTGTTGATCATAATATTTACAGATTATTACTTACGTATATGTAAATATAAACGATATGCGCATTATATATACACACCGCCTAAGACCGACACAAATGGCGTAACATGGCGGACAATTTTTTCAAACAGCCTCGAACCTCCGTAATAAAGTGTACGGACAGTCTCTAATATAAAAGTATTATTAACATTAGTATGAGTATTCATCCCTTGCACTTCTGATTGATAGCAAAAAGTATACGTCTGATTAAGCCCCCACACATCTTATGTTTACTTAGATGTTCCTAAAGACATCAAGAGACATAGGATCAAAATTAAATAAGCCGTTTTTTAATCTATTTTATAAAGGAACAAAATAACATAACATAAAATGTGTGTTTTGTTTAAGCATATCATACTTTCCCGCTTGGAGAGAGAACCACAAATACAATATGCGATTGCTTAATTATAATTACGTATTCCATATAAATGGATTAATCGTGTGATTTACAACTCATAATTAATCCGTTAAAATCGGACAAATTGTTCAATTATCGTTTCGGAAAAACTTTACTTTGTTTTCTATTAATCGTTTTGAATGTTTCATAATAGATTATCTTATAAAAAACGTTACATATATTTAGAATATTATATAATTTTATGAAAGATTTTACCTTTTACATTTATCATTAACTTTACAGACAACGACGGTAAAGCACCACTGTCTATGTAAAAAAATTCTTCTTCACATTTGTAATATTATCGTATGTAAAACAAAAATGAATGTTCTAAATATTATTATAATTTTGTCAATAAAATAAAAAATGCATTTATAAGGGTTCTTAAGCACTAGATGTGCACAAAATAAATAGTTGAGTATTCGTTTTCGGTATATTTATTTGGTTGATTTACCAAATAATTACAGAATAAATAATAAATTTTATTTAAACAGTATTGTATGTAATGTATCATTTGTCAAAGACAGATTTTGTAAATAAAACAAAAACTACATTTAAGAACAATTATTTATTCTTACAATTAAACACACAAATATTAATAACCAACTTAATTAAGGTTATAATCAAGCAATAATCACAATTACCAATAAAAGTATAGTAAATTTAATACTCGAGATTTGTTAAAAAGCAGCATTAATTATAAAACAACATACACTAAATAATTTTTACCATTAGCTGAAATTGAGAAGATTTATAAATATATACTACATAATTTCAATAAAGCTTAATTTTTTTTATAACTATATACATTAACATACACTGTTTACCGAACGAAATCGAACCGAATAATTCGGTACAATATCCGGTTCGGTACATTATGAACAAAAAATTCAGCCGAATATTCATGTATGGTTAAACCTGTATTCGACGCATGTTTAATAAATAATTATATGTAGAACCTAACCAAATGTACACGAATGCACACGATGTGCAGTCAACACAAAATATTTTTTGATAAAACAGATCTACTACTTTAAGTAAAAATGAGCGTAAAAGCACTCATAGTTCTTAAATTATTCTCTATCGCACTATTATTATAAACAATTAACTTCAGTATTTAATAACATTCAAATACGTTCATATATGTCACATAAAAAACTAACATATATAAAATAACTCGTATGTTTTAAGGAGTATCTCGACACTAGAGCGACCTTTTCGTTTCACCTTTTCTAATGCGTTTAACAAAAGAATTAAAATAGTTCATCGGCGTCAGTGTTCCATCTAAATATCACGTGGGTGTCTTCGAGAGAACATTGTATATGATATTATTAGACTAAGACCTTTTATCAATGGAAAACGCACTGTCTCTTAACACCAAGGTTCTCAGTAGAGCTTATGTGGGAATAAAAATAGCTTTTCCAACAAGATTAAAAAAGTAATAACAAAGATTTTGGAACTAATACTTTTCATCGTACTATCTTGATGATACATAACATATTTTGGATAAAATTGTACAGACTTATGAAATTAATCACAATCTATTAAAAAACATTTCTAACAATTTATGTGCACCGTACATTACAGTTGCATGTGCATTGATCAACCTCGATAATCTGCTTATGGAAAAACTTTAGTAAGCAACAAGCATACTTAAATTTATAGCAAAAACTTTTTAAACTTAAGAAAATAGCAAAGTGCTAAAGCTCAAAGAAAAGAATATTTATTACACCAAAAACATAAAATTAATTATAAATAAATGTAAAATTGTGATCGTTTATTTTATCAGCGAAACCAATATAACATTTTAATAATAGCGTATGCATTACACAAAAAGCGAAGAGAATTAAAAATACGTAAATGTTTATAATTGGACAGCAACAAAAAACGAAATTTGAATAAAACCAATCATTGTAGATGCTAGTGATATATTTGTATAAAAAGCTGCAAAGTGTATTTGTAATGTTACGGCAATAAACGGAAATAGTTCACGTCGTCAGAAATTCTATGACGCATGCAGAAAGATTTTCTGCGAGTAAAAAGAACTCACGTTTCTCGCATGATGTGACTGGGAAACCGAACACGATAGCCCAGTTTTGGATCAATGGCCAATCTACAAATAGAAAAACCCAATTGTAACTAAACCTCAAATAAAACATGAAATCGTTTCAGCTTCATTTTATGTTAATTCCAGTATGAATGGCCTTTAAAATAAGATGTGAACTAACAGACGTTCATTAACATTTATATTAATGACAAAAAAATACAAATACGAGTAGCTCATAACCATGTACATAAAAAATATCAAGTTTCTATCATATAGACATTTCTATTTAGCGTCAGTTACTACTTATACTCATAAGATTACTTGAAGTTTAAAAAATCTACTCACCCTTCATCTTCGTTGTCACCCATAATAACGCCACTGTCTACTCCGCTTCTACTCCATAACAAAGTTTACACAACACTTGGAGAACTTCACTCGCATCTGATTTGCTGTCCACAGCGCCGCTAGGAGTCACGACAGTATCTAAACTCTTGAAACCAATACACTCGACTGTCATACTATGCCCTTGGTAAAAGATTACTAATACTACAAGTACTATTATTAAATTAAATGAAGTTAACTTAGATACAATATAATGTATAAGCATGCGCAGTGGACACCAAACGGGTCACGAACGCATAGTTGTGGCTTCCACTAACTAATCCCTTTAAAGAGTGTGTAGTGACGACAGGTCAGTTTTAAAAATATTAAGGTCCGAGGATACATACTTATACACAACTGGACCATCGGGCATTAGAAAAACTCATGAAGGTAGATAGCATTATTCCAAAATAATACACTACTCTTAACTAAGTTTCATTAAATAAACTTAAGACTACTAAACTTCGATAAAGCATGAGTACAATCCAATAACTAGAGTTTGACCATCTGGCCTTTATGTGAAACGCTCTTCACCGTTGCCGGTTTTTGTCCTTGTTCTCGTGAAAGCAGCATCATTGTTTTAAATATTTAACAAATTTAATTACTATCTTATCGAAAATGAGAAATAAACCATTACTTTCGCTAATTTTTTTTTTAATGTTAGATTAATATATTAACTCAATTGATAATATCACGTTTTTTAACGTTAGAGTGAAAACATATTTAATTAAATTGTCCATTTGCCACATTATTTCATAAAAATATAATCAAACAAAATTATAAATATTTGAAGGATTTTTTCAGTAACTTTAAAATATCTCTCAAATGTTTCTCTAAAATGTCTCTTCCAAAGGTACAAAACTACAGCATTTTGACTTTTTAAAGGTCATCGTATATTAATTGGTCTCATTGCATCATAATACAATTATTGTCAATACATGGTATACATAAAAAAATGTTATAATACTTTAACAGATCTCTAAAACAAATCGAAAAACAAAACACTCGTTTCCTGTGATTATGGACATTAAGTGGATTACGTTTCAATCAAAATCACCTTACGCTGGTTGCCTAATTTGCTTTCACAATAGTTTCACATCGATTGTTAATTTTAAGCGTTTCTATGTGCAGTTTTGAAATTTTATTAAATCTAAATTTATTTATCGAGTTAAATTAAAAAAAAAGACTTCTTAGAGATCTCGTGAGTACCTAATATTTAATTATCTCGTACTTTGTTTTGTAAAGCATATTCTAAAACTGTAAATGGAAATATACTTTATGAATGTTAGTCGCATTCTTATTGCTTCAGTATTCTCGGGTGTTTTGAAAATCGTTTAGTTACTGGATCCTTTAACTCATTTTGATGTAGACATGGATTGTTTAAGTTAGTTGACGAACTGGAAGATAATTATATTATCATTCACTTTAAAGTTGTTTCTTTCGCCTATTCTAAAAATATACACATTAAAATAAAAACTAGAAGCAAGAATTTTAAAAAGCCCTATTTTATTTACAAATATTTTGTAAATGTACATTAATATATCTAATCAATATTATGTTGATTGATAATTTCAATTTACACGTGTATCGAAATTACAATAATAAAAGTGTAGTTGATACCGACATTCGTTTTTTATCAGTGTGCGTGAGACGTTAATGATAACATTTTGAATTTTTTTTTTAACATTTAAATGATGTCTGTGGGTATCAAGCGTTCTCAGCAAATATTAATATAATTCGAAAAATCACCAGGCAATTACACGGATTCTTTATATGACTTTTTCGAAAGATATTAATTATATAAATCTATTCATTGAGGAGCTGTAACATCTTTCATGTGATTGGTACTACTGAAATTAGATATTAGCGTTCAAAAAACCGATAATTCAATTAGTTTTCTTACATTGCCATTCCATAATCTACTTTAAATCATGTCTGAGAGGATATGTAATGCTTCTAAACTTGTTACACTACAAGGTCGGATGAGTTCGAGTATCAACCAGCAATTTTTCCATCAGCAGGACCCCTGAGACCAAAGGTAAATAAAATAAGCTCTTCAATCAATATCGTTGTCCACAAACTTTTAATAGATTGCTATCGATCCAACCTGCACTTAACGTAATGGCCTCGCGATTGTTTTCCTATAAACCTAAGTAGGTAGGTATTGTCTGCTTGGAACCACTCCACCTGCTTGTCTTTACTTAAGTCCTAATTAGAGCTTCAAATCAATACACATTTTTAAGATTTTAAAAAAGGCATACTCACAATAATAGACGTCATAAAATTAGTTTATAGAATTGAAAAAATATTTCCTCTTTACTCATAAATGTTTTGTGAATATAATACTTAGCTGCATCGCGGGATTGCATAAACCCAAATGTTATTGCTTTGGCTTATATCATGTTCAAAAGATATCGGTATATAAAAGTAAAATTAACCAACTTAAATATAAGGGTATTAAATATGATGCTTTACAAAATATTACAGAGAGATACTATACACGGTTTTAAGATAATCCAGAATTAAGTAGAATCAAAAACAATACACCTATAAATAAGTATTTTTCGCTCGCAACCGCGGCATATGATAGATAGCTGGAAACTCTTAGAGCGGATATGTATTTCTGTTCTTTATTACTGCCATTAACAGTACAGTGCTGACAATACTATATTACTATTTGAAATTTCTTGTTACCAGTTAAATTTTCAATGCGAAAGCAAATAATGTAAGACGAAATGCCGAAAATGTTGACGAAATGAGATAAAAAGTCGTTGACGTAAGGGAGGATATGCTCCCCATCTTGTGCTTCCCGCCGCAATACCATTCTGTATATAATACAGTTTTTCAACAGCGCATACAGTACAGTTTTGTGATCGATATGCGTAAACGTCCTGTTCATTTTGAAATTATTTTGATATATCAAACTGTTCTTACTAAGAAGGTCGCGTTGGCATTTGAAGACATACATTCGCACGCACTGGCTAATTAACAACCCCTTGATTCGTTACGAGGCATCGTAAGACTTGTGGTCACTGAAAATTAAATACATTCTTTACGCAAAAAAACTGTAGGAATGAACGACCGCAAGGCAAATTTTAATATGAAGTATTTGTGGGTAAAAACTGTGTACCTGTTCGAAAGAATCACTGGTTAGTGAAATCGCTAAAATAGACAAGAGTACAAGAGTGCAATATCTTGTTTAAGACAACACAACAAAAGTTAACGAGTATGAAATTAGTGCTATTTAAAAACTTTTATTACTAAACACGGCCCAACCCCTGCGATCAAAACCACACTTACCGTATTTTATTAAGTTATTTTTGTCGGTGATTTTTTTCTTATGTTAAAAAAAAGTCTTTATACTATACTATACTTACATTATAAAAATTAACACAAAACATAATGCTTACAATAAATTTTGTAATTATGAAGTTATTTTTTTACTGGAATAACAACATTCTATTTGCATTGACGTTCAACAATTTATGTGGGAGTATTAATAACTACGCATGTGAGCCCATAAAAATACCTTCCAACACCTGCAATGGACTTAGCTTGCGTGTGCAAGTGATAAATATCACTGTTTATGTAATAGTTGGAACAAAATTATATTCAGTGTAAAAATAAAATAAAAAAATGTTTACAGTTAATTTAAAAGATTCATAATTACGTAATCACATTACATATAAAGTGAAAAATTAATATTTAGTGAACATTGTTCTATTACTTCACATTAACTAGAAATTAAGAGATTCGTTAAATGATTTTAAAATACAAACATTTTAAAAATAATTTTTACTATAAAGACTATAAGATTCAAAACAAAATTTAGCATTTCACTTCAAAGACTTATACACAGAAACATGCCCGATGAAATTATTGTAAAACAAAAAACTAAACAATTTGTACTGTTGTATTAAAATGTCCTATTCCTAATACTGATAACTTTGATCGCAAATATCAACTGGGTTGGAAATAGTTGGCTGGTCTTTAATTCAAAATTCGAATTGATTTTAAATGTTAATACGATTGTCGATAATTGCTAAAGAAAGAAAAGTTTGCCATTGACCAACCGCAACTGATCACATGGTTCTAGCACCTTGGTTCTTCAGGATAACGTTTAACTACACAATAGACGGAGGCTATAAAATAAGTAGTACAACAGGAAAGTCTCCATGACCCACCATACTCTCCAGACAGTCCCCCACTTTTTTTCTTGAGCTTGGATAACTTCTTGTTAGGAAAAATATGTCGATATAATGAAAAAACTCTTTAAACGAATTAAATGAATGTTACTATGTTTACACAAAATGACAGAATAGCACCCATTATTAATTCGTAAGAAACCGCTGTCGCCTTACCAAGGGCGACTAGGCAGAAACACCTAAGGCACGGTACAGCGGTTTCGGTATTAATATATTATCCTTCATTTTCTCTTTATTTTATTATTGTCACATCAAGTGCACTGTCTTTATTTTTCTTTTTTTTTTACTAGAAACTAAAACCCTCTTATATTCTTAAAAATGCACATGCATTTTATAGCTTTTAACACCGTCTTTTGATATTATTGAAAACAATA
Source organism: Battus philenor (assembly GCF_028537555.1). Classification (NCBI taxonomy): domain Eukaryota; kingdom Metazoa; phylum Arthropoda; class Insecta; order Lepidoptera; family Papilionidae; genus Battus; species Battus philenor. Next base: position 9,674,559 of record NW_027181704.1, read on the forward strand.
AAATCTATAAACATACACGAAGTTACCATAAACATCAGATAATAATATAATGTTTATTTTCATGTCCAGTTTTCCTCTACCTCGCATATGGCAGAGACCTTAAGTCTTTACAAGTTAATAAGTTTTTTAGAGTAATTTTTAATTACCATTTTTCTCTTTATTGTTTTCATATCAATTTTGGGCATGTAGGACGCGTGATATTTAAAATGAACCAGATGTGGACTCTCTTGTTTAAGAGAGTTGTTTGTGTCGCTAGGAGCATTAAGGAAGGCGGCCCTGTAACTGGCAGCATTTGTGTGCCAGTCCTTTTTGGCTCTGCGTATCGCGAATATTACACTAACTTTTAACGCATCATAGTGTGGTCGCAGACCCGTTCTCACATAGGCAAGTTTATGATTCGTGCATGCCAATCCGCACGTCATTCACAGAATCCTGGTCGTACTGAACAGGTTAATGCGGTGGCAATGAGTGCGTAGTAGTACGTACGTAATGAAGACTTGCATGTCGACCTGGAAATACCACCATTTGTCTAGTTCCTAAAACGGAAATCAATTCATTTCTTTTTACACAAACTCATTAATTTCAGGTGCCGCCGCCTACTATACAATGACACCTAGCACATCTCGTCTCATCAAAAACGATGTCGAATCGTAGAACACAGGGGACATCAACCCTCTTATGATGGGGGGATAGATAGACAGAAGCATTGCTAAAGTTTCTTCCTCCACTATTTTCCCAGCGCAAACGCTTTCCGAAGCGGTAATAGTGACTATAGTGACTATATGACTTATTGGTCATAGCAATAACAACTAACCAAGCCGAGGTCCGACCTTCTGGCACCCTTATGTCAGAATGCTAAGCGGGTGTTATTGACGAGTTACAATCCAAGCGAAAGTCCCTTGAGGGAGCCCGTAAAGTCCTTAGCCACGCACGCACGTCTGCTGCATTAAACTTGATTTGGGTCATAGTTCATAGTGTCCTCGGTAACGAGGCAGCTGACTTGGCAACTAAGACCTCCACCGTAATGCACTCTACACGGGCGTACGTCTTTCTTCCCATTGAATTCGTATAGTTAAAAGCGGAATCCGCGCATTTGACAAGCTAAATAAAAGAACTCTCCTCAGTGTCGACACACCATAGTATTCTGCAAAACTCGCTGACGACTAAACTGTACAAACTTATCAAAACATCATTCCGTCTCGCACAACTACAAAGCGGGCACGAGTTCTGCAAGCGGTACAGCACTGCTCTTAACATCTTAACAGCGATTCCTGCTCGTGTGACGGCTCTACTGTACAGACTTTTCACCTTCTCAAATACCGTTTCCTGTTCGATTCTAAAGGTAAGTCTTTTTTTAGACCACGCAATCGTTTGCGAAAACCTTGGTATATAACCATTCAACTTGCCAGACCTTGTAAAAAAAATCTACTGCAAAATCTTTTAATGGGCTCGTCCGGCACATTGTTTTAAACCATAAGACATTCAATAGACCGTAGCGCTTGGATCTCGGCCTCAAGTAAAATATAACAAACATTATAAATAATTTTGTTGTAGTGATATATCATAATTTTTTATACATTTAAATTTCATATTCACTTAAAAATACGCAAGGACATAACTACGTACTGTCACCGTAAGAAAAATTGTATACAATAAAAGACTGTCGCGTGACTCGCAACTGGGAGAAGAAAGATCATATCAAATTGTGGCAATCCCTCTCCCTCCTTCCTGCGCTCAATAAACACAAAGGAAAAAAAATGTAAGCAAAGCACCTATGCGATATAAAATAAAATTATAAAAAAAAAACTTTTCGCGTTTTTTTTTAATCCACCAGAAGTCCAAAAATTTCTATAGCAACGGCATTATGTCACTATATATGTATAATCTATCTATAGTAAGATAAAAATTAATTTTGAAAAAATATTTTTGAATTTTCGCCTAAAATGCTATGGAACTTTTCTCACAACTTTTTAATTATATACATACTGAACGCACTTGACTTTTCGCTTTTAATACATTTCTTGTTATACATAAGTGTTCCAAAAATCGCAGTGTAAAAACATTTGCTTTGGAAGTTATTAATAACAATAAATGAATAACATTATAATGAATTGGAATAGTGTTGTGGTGACCTTTGTCGAAGTACTGTGTCCGTTGCGGTAGCGGTTCTCGAAGCGCGTCATCTATTGCGGCGGCCTTTTTTATGATGGCCCTCCTTTTTGGAGGCCTCTCGTTTCACTATCTTAAAGCTATAACAAAGATTTTGATATTAATGAGTTTTTCATCAAACTTTTTTATTCGCATTGTTTTCTCTCGTCCTTCTCAATCTCAACCATAGTGATATATATCATCTTTCAGCCTTTACATTTTCTTCCATTCGCTAAACTTTTGTTCAAAATCCTTACACACATCACCTCTGAAGAAAGTTTCACCACATTACTTGATGTCATTGTTAACAATTTTGTTCTTACACTTATTTTTATTTGGTTTTATCTTTATTTACATTGTTTACCGTCTAGCTTTACCCGACTTTATAATTACGTTTTATTTTTATTGATCACCTGCTTTATAATTGTAGTGACAATGTCTTTTATTTCGCAGTGTCTTTTGTCTTCCATGAGAGAGGCGATGGTGTCACTTTTCATCGTTTCTTCGAGCTCCATGTCGTACTTCCGTCTTTCTTTCACGAATACGAGACAACTTTTCATTGCATGCACCACGGTCTTGTCCACAGCTGGGTCAAAGGTGCTCGAAGGACTCCCCTTGAGTTTAAACCTATGTATGTACTCAGCGAATCCCCGGTATCCCGTGTACATGTGGACCAGAGCCATGCCCAGCTTCACTGTAGGCAGTGCGCGGTAAGCCGGCACGGCGTCCGGGAAGAACTTCCTCGTTTTTGAAGCCATCTCGCCTTCCACATACATCTTATTCCACTCGCAAAGCGTATCCTGCCTTATTTGTCGCTTAACGAATAAAACGGGCTCTTCTCCTTTTCTGGTCTTCATTGATAGGCCCCGACCTCGCGTGCGCTTTCACCCTGTACAACTTGATACCCTTTCCATTCTCTCTTGCTTTCATAATTTTCTCTTTCACTCGCAACTCGAAGGGATAGACGGTGTCGGAACAGTTATAAGGGCGGATCGCCAGTCACTCGGCAGCGCACAAGTCTGGGCCGACCCACCGGCCACGTACCCTGTTACTTTTGCTAAAAAAAACCCACCTTGAGTTTTTTGGAGCACAACTGTGCGGGGTCCCCTATAACACAGAACGCCGCACCTTACCATCAATGAGGCTGCCGTCGCAGTAATCACCAGATCGGCAGCCATGATGGCAAGTCGGGCCGCTTCAGCAGTCACCTTTCTCCAGACAGGAGAATTCTAGACCAAACTGTCCAGACGGGTGTGGAAGTCCCAAATAGCTGACTGGTACTTTCAGATCCCGGTCCCTTATTAACCGCCGGGCATGACCGCGTTTTGTCTAAAATAAAAGAGCTGCTTCGTGGACCCGCAGGTCCAAAAGAAACCACCCCGCTGAGTATTGTGGCTAAGTGCAATGACGCGGTTTTGTTGGACTCGCAATTTTTTGTGCGAAGCCCCGCTGGACTGCGCCGAGCTAAGAGGTTTGATGCCGACGACGATTCGGTTGTAGATATTATTTAAAAAAACAAGCTATCATTGGTCGTGAAAATTTGTCAAAATTTCCTTTTCCTGTTTTTTATAAGGTAATCAAATGTGCATTAATATACACGCCAAAATAAAATCAACTTGGAAATACCGAACAAGATTGATCTAGTTTTGTGGTATCTTTTTAAATACGAGTATATCGAACACTGTTAATGACTTTTTAACGTGACCGGCTATTTAGAAGATTGAAAGTGTTATTTAGAATATGACGATTTAAATTTGATATTCCATAATTTTTAATAAAATATCGCAGTTTTTTAATAAACGAAAAAATTATTTCTTATCTAAACAATTTTAAATAATATTTGCTAAGAAGTCTTTCAAAGTATTGATAATTTGCTTTGGTTTATCATATTGTAATCATCTTGATGCCGCATAACGCAAAGGTTTACTATGTTATCTTATCAAAATTGCCCAAGAATAAATCATGAAGTGATAGTTAATCAATTTATTTCTTTTATTTACCTATTAAATGTTAAGACGAGCGCGGCCTTCACTTCATAGCAAGAGATATGGCCTGCACATTAGAAAGTGATCTATCCATATTACACAAGCTAGGGTATGTCCGATTTTGTTGAGTGCTGATAACCATCCGACCTTTTAGAGCTTCGTCGGACTTAGGGCTCTAATCGGCTTATGGTTTGGTATTTTACTTAAAAAATTACAGAGGCTGCTCAAACGCATACATAAATAAATTAACTAAGAGAACTATTTTTATTGTTCCTACGCACAAGCAGACATGTATGTAGTTGTCTCATTACTTTTTATAATTTGTCAACACTACTAATTATAACACTACACCGCTTCATTAATCCAGTAAATCCAACCCAAAGGCGCCTTTAAACCGAAACGTTAATAGTTACATGCCTAAAGATATAGGAAAAATATTGTATTTTAAATCTGTATTTATTACCTGCCTGAGGCAGGAAGGCCTGCTGAGATATGACCCAGCACGCGCTAGAGTACCCAGTTTAGGTTGAGCTGTGCTGAGAACTCATCGACATAGTGGACCATTGCTAGCTTTCGTTAGCGTGATGGTGCAGAATGAAAGGTCGAGAAGCGTTAAAATAATATTCTACTATAAATATTGAACATCAGAGCTCCTGATCTGTACTCATGGATGTCAAAGAAAATTATACCACGCTCTCCTCCAATCCTCACAAGGTCCGGCGGAATTAAAGCAATCCGCCACTCATACGTCCTGGCACCGCGCCGGCGCAGAAGTAATTGTCCTAAAACGTTGAGGCACTAGGAAACCTCCGCCGAAACAACGGGAGTATGTGAAGGCTTTCCCGCACTTTTATCAAAATGCTTCAAAGAATACCGTGGGTATTTAGTCGGTGGGAGTCCAGCATAACTGAATTCATTTTAAAATTTTGCTTTAATTAGGAAACAAATACTTAGGTTATAATAAAAAATCTTTGAAATAAAATTTACCACGTTTCACAATATTTTTATTTAAGTTTATTTTTATAATAAAGTTATAGTTTGTAATTACACACAATTTTTCTAGCCTAAAATCACATTTAAATAATAATAATAAACTATTGAGACGAACTGTTCATTAAATAATATATGTATATTAATCAAATTACAAAAAAATACTATGTAACAATTAAGTTACATGTTTAAACAACATATTGTGACTTTAAAAGTTTAAATTAATTCTCGCTAAAATGCTGTTCTACATGAAAAAACTAAAACCAGGTAATGGATAAGTTCTGAGATCAGGTACAACATTGTAAATAATCAAATGAAAAAAATATTAAGAGTTGAAATAGTGGAATAAACTCTAATCAATTTAATTGTTGAAATCTGCCCCAGCAATTAGTACGTATTGATTATCGTGTCACTTTTGTGATAAATCAATTTCTTAATAAGATACAACAAAAAAGTCATGCAGACAACAAAAAATTAAAAATCAATGAAATTATAACACACACAGTAGTATTTTTAGATCACTCGAAGCACTAAAAAAAACAAATTTTCTCGAACATAACAGCAATACTGATAAAATTAACTGTGTCATGGTATTTTTTATGAAATATAAATTTTTTAGTAAACACAATATTTTTAGAAAAGAGACAATTGTGTAAAGCGTCTTTAATATAAGTCTTGAAAATGTTAAAAACATCACAAAATTTCATGGATTACAGTTAAAATGCCTTTAACAACACTTCTTTTCTTTTACATTCTTATGCATTAGTACAAATATTTTGCACATTTTAAATTAATCACCCTTCATTATCTTCATCTTACTGTAGTACAAAAACCAATTAACACAAAGTACTAGTTATAAGGTATGCAGTCATCGCTTTTTAAACATTAATGCAGTATTTAATATTATTATTAAAGCACAATACTTACCTGTTTATTATGCACAAGAATTAATAATTGAAACATTGTTATCTTTTCTGGATAACAATTTCAAACAAATTCCACTAATAATACTGTTTTAGGGTATTTTTTAAAATATAATAGTCATATGATAATTCTTATGTACACAGCAAAAAAGACGTATTTGTGTAACAGATTGAAATTTATAAAAATTCGGTAAGACTCTTAATAGTGAGTTTAGAATTTCGCTTGTGTCCAAACTTGGAATGCATTACCTACATGTTGATGGTTGAAATTGTCAATGTTTGTTTATACATTTTAGGTTTTTTATAAATTTATTTGCATTAGAGATAATTGCCAAGTTTTATATTATGTTGTTAAGTAATAAGTTAAGTAGTAATGCTGTTGAAGAGATAAATACATAAATAAGAAAAGTTGTATAATAGTTATTTCTATTAATATATTGGATGTTTACTAATTAATATAGCAGCATATTGCAAATACATAATTTTTTTAAATATGATGTGTTAAAAACTATCAAGATATCTCTTTCATTTCACACTCATTTCATTTCACACCCATTACCGGCCTACATGAAAAAATTATAGAAATATAATTAAATTCTTAAAAAGTTATTACCTATTAATTTACCAACTTTACTGCTTTTAAACTACATTTGAAATGTCCATTACACTTGGAAGGTCTTCTTAACTTTGTATGTACATATAAAACTATGGTATGAAATGTGGTGTGAAGTAAACTAAAACTTTGCCTACAGTATACTGATTCCTTAGACATATGACCAGACAATATCCTAATAATTTTCTACTGTTTTCCGAACTTGCCTATAAATACTGGTTAGATATATACTTGCTTTATTTAGCATTAATACTAATACACAATACTAATAATGACATGAATACAAAAGACACTATATTATTGTTGGTAAGAACCAAAGTTAGAATTTATTATTTACCTGTTAGCCATTCATTTATTACTATTTGAGACTTAAAAAATAATAATTACTGTAAGAGAAAACTATCGTTCAAGCTGTAAAAATGTACCAAACATTTAATAAAAAAGGCTAGAAAATTTTATTTTAAATTAAATAAAATAAAAAATTGTGTTGAAAAAAATAGATTGGGATTATTTCAGTACTATCGAAACAATGGAGAATAAATATTGCAAAACTGAAATTTTCAATTAAAAACATAAGGAACTAACATTGTGCTTCCCTCCTTAATATTATTCATATATATATGTAATATTTATAAGACAGTTCCATAATTTTATGAAATATTGTACGTATTTAAACTTTGGTTATTGTTTATACAAGAAATCAGTGCTTCATAACCTTCTAGTTTTTGTAAAATGCTTCTACATTACATTTTTTTTTATCGTCAATTAATTTTCTTAAAAGTTATATAAGTATAACACTGTGTTATATATATTTTAGGATGTCAGCTTACTCTTTGTTATCCATAATCTTGTACCAAATTTTGTATGGATTTTAGAAGTACATTTTTCGTAAAAAAAATGTGCGATACAGAATAACTATAGAACTAAATAAACAATGTTTTCATACATAAAGTTATACAAAGATACACCAGGATCATTATTGAAATGACCTTGAAGGATATGCTATTGAATCAGACAAAACCAACCGATTTTTAGTATGTCATACCCAAAATTATCACATAAATCATAAATTAGTCTACATAAACATGTCTAGAAATCATAAGTCTGATTAATATTTTTATTATTTCAATATAGTACCTTATTTAACTTATGGTCTCTTATTCATGGTCTCGTTTTAAGTTTGGATAACTATAATCAGTTCCTTATTTTTAGAATAACACAGATTTTTCCAAAAATCATGAGATTATCTAAAAATAAGTAATTATTTTATGAATGCATATTTTTATACCGGTAAATTTGTGCTTGTTAGAGATATCGCTTTTAAAATCAGGATAAATTTAAAATAAAAATAACAGTGATGGTAGTATTCTTAACAGATTGGAATGAAACAGAAATTATTAAACATACAAATTGCATTAGTTATTCACAGTAAAATTAATCAGTTTCAAATTTAAGTTGTAAGATTTTAACCTATGTCTTTATCATATTAATTGTTCAATAGCCATTTTATTTTAAACTCTTTGGTAAAGAAAAAAACATTTCAGTTCTCTATAAAAACATTCAACATAAACATAAAAAAAACAACTTTATATCTTATTCAACCATACATTCAAATTCTTTAAGTATTTTGTGCACTTAACTAATGACTATAAAATTTTTAATTTATGAATATAAAAAATCATACGGTCACAGGAATTTTGACTTCTTTGTTAACTATATAAAATTTGTGCTTTTTACCCAATACACCCCAGATAACTGCTACATTTTCAATGATAATATTAAAAGGAATGGTAGCTAATGCACCACAAACAAACAACAAGAATTTTAAAGGTCCAAATCTATGTATAGGAAAAGATTTTATGACACCAAAAATATACATATAAATGTTTACAGCACCTATAAATCCACAAGTAAAATCTAAAAATTGTGGACATGGTATTGGACAAAGTACAGCTAATAACATATTACTAGTAGACAGTGGCAGTGTAACCCATGAATAACAGGATATTGCTAAAAATACCTTATATTTAAGAGCAATTTCTTGACTGTGAACCACCAATAGAATACCTTGGATCCAACGCTTTCTTTGTTGCATAAAGTCCCATAAAGTAAATGGTGATTTCTCCCACATTTCTCCTTCAACAAAATTAAAAGTATAACCCTCCATATAAGCCTTCATTGCAAAGTAACAATCCTCAGCTACAGACCCGTCTAGTCCATTGTCAAATGACACTTTTTTCTCTGCACAAACCTGGAAGAGAATTAGTATTTTAAAGAATGCCTATGTTACAACTCATATTGTATACTTTTACACATGTATGTATTTTCATTAATACTAACCTGTGTTACAACATAAGAACCTTTCCAACTAAATAATGGTTTATGAAAAATGTAGAATTGAAATCTAAGTTTTCCCATATCATCAGCAACTCGAAAACTATCCGCAAGAGTAGTTAACCAATTGACAATGTTCTCATTAGCATATGTAATAAGACCTTGGCCAAATTGATGTTGTCCATCAAATACAAAATTTAAGATACCCCGAACAGAATTTTCTGTCAACAATGTTTCTTCATCCAAATGAACAATCCAATCAGTATCCGCAAGAATATTCACATCATCTTCTAAACAATATTGTAATGCACGAGATTTAAAAAGTGCACCAGTCTTGGTTTTATATTCAGATGGCACAACTACTTCTCTAACTCTTCTATGTTTAGGTAAGCCAATAGATTTGTCAGTCACAACTTCTATCATAAAGTTCTCCATACCAACATCAATACACATATTCATATTTCTGGTAACATTATCCCGTACAAGTTTCGGAAAATCACCCCTAGTAACTATTCGAATACAAATAAAAGGAGCTAGTAATGGTGAGCCTTTCAATTTTATCTTACCAGGGAAAGCATTAAAAAATGTTAGCCCTGCAAAGTTACAAAGAACTTGAGGTATTGTAAGTAATGTTAGAAGTCTAAGAAAATATAGAGTAATTGTTCCATAAATTCCATATTCTTCCCAGGGGTCAATTATTCTTTTCTCTTTATCATCTAAGCTAATAGCACCTGCTAATACTAAGAAGGTAAAAATAAATGTCATGAACAACAAACAATGAAGCATATGTTGCACTCTTCCTCGCAGCATTCTGTAACAATAAGAAAATGTTCAATTTTTTTAATACTATTTTATCCAACATTATATTCTATACATTAAAAAATCTAACAAAATAAATACTATAAAATATTTCTGCGTTATTATCTTGTTCGCTTTGTGCTCACAAAATCGGCATTATGTTGCTTAAGCTGATAATAAATTCAATAAAAATGTATTTTAAATCTTAATCATTTTTTAAGTTTACTTAGAATTTTTAATTTTGTGAATTCCTTAAGAAAACTTCAACGCAACAATAAATAGAATTTTAACAGTTGAATAAAATAAAAATAACTATAATTCATATAGGTAATTGCACCCTGCAAACAGAAAATTCTAAAGAGTGAATCATAACCTACTGACTAATTATTAATACTTTTAATATTGCATACCTTTTAAGTATACATAAAAAGACGCTAATGTTAAAGATTGAGATTTACATACAGGTAAATTTAGGTTTAACTTACCTTTTAACGAAGCAAAAATATTTTTACTAATAAAATATAATTTTTACTGTTCGTAAACACTATCTTCTTTTATGATATGTACTCAAAAGTTTATAAAAAAATACACGCATATCAACATATATTCCATAAAAAATTAGGAAATTAAATATTTTTTTATGTAAACTAAAAATCAGAGCACTCACACACCCCACAAACTGACATTGAAAATTGAAATAAAGATAATACAGGCACGCCTTTTGAATTCAAAATTGATAACGCAGATAAGAACATAGAATAGTAACGAAACATTTGTAATTGGTTAAAAGCTCCATTACTTATGTCTTCGCAACAAATTTCTACTATAGATTATTACAATTAAAAGTTTAATCAATATAATTTACGTTTTTATGACTCTCTATGCAAAAAAGTGCCTAAAATTATGCTGAAATACAAACATTCTGGTTAAATTTTATAAGACAATTTTGGTTTTATTACACAAATTAAAACTGTTCATACTCACGCGATAAAATCACGCTACATTTATATTTAAAATTACTTTTAACATTTTGTGATAAAAGTTTATATTCATATTTTGTCTTATTAGTTTCAAGTTTAACTAATTTAGCTTGATGTACAACATAAATACAAGATCATCAGTGTTCATATAAAATTACGATTTTAATAATATGAAGTAGATATTTAAACAGTACGTTAAAATAAATATCTTTTTTCCTTTTTAAGATCCTTTTTGAGGAATTAAATTCTGTTTAAAGCATGTCAGTATATTTTTTAATAATGTTGTTATGATTAATATTTTCGCATCCCAAAGTAAAGTTTATTCACATTCAAAATGTTTGTTTAGATCCAACATGAAAATATGTGTATAAATAAAACTATGTGCGAAATTGCATTACAAATAATTTATGTGAAAAAACGTTGGCTAGAGCATAAATTAATCATTTAGCTGTTTTTCTTAATACAAACATTAGACTTCCTTTTAGATACTATAATTTTACGTGTTTTTTTAATAAGTTTTTTTTAATAACAGTTAAGTCTAGTTTAACATGGATTGTTGTTATTTATTATAAAATTAAATAATTAGTAGTATTCCGCAATCATTGAATATTTAGATCATAAAAACAATACAAATATTTTAATTGCTAATTTTTTTAAAAGCACAAATAATTCTACTAAAAATTTAAAACCTATTATAATTTACATATAAAAAAGATAGTTGTCTAAAGTTGTCAGTAACTTGACAGTGTGATTGCGAATGGAAGAATGTATTATGAATGGGATTTTATGTGCAACTAAATTAATTTAATTGTTGTAAATATTAATCGTTTTTGCACAATAGTTGTTACTTAAATATGTGATATCATTATGGATATCGTCAAACAGAGATAAGGTTTAAACAATGCTGCGTCAAAATCTTCTAAACTTACTGGAAGAGAAAGTGTCTCAAATAAATAACGGGTCGATATGAATATGTCCGTCTCCGAATTATCGGTGGGATGCCGTTTTGCTGATTATTTTGCTATATGTGGACTAGATTTTGATTCTGGATTGGAACCAGATAGACTTTGTGGTGAATATTAGTAGTTATAATTATATTTTTGTCTTATTTACTATTTCTTTAACAAGCATTATTTTTAGGTGATAATTTGCATATATCTCCGCTAGATCGCTCGTATAAAGGAAAAATCTTAGCTCACTATCCAGACAATATACATAGCAACCCTTTTGATGAGCATGCAGTATGTATGGTAAGTGTAATCATGTAAAAATGTAAATAATAAAAAACACATCTTTGTCTTTATTTAGTTAAAAAATACCAAATACTATGGTTATTTAAATTAAAACCAACCTATATTGAAAATAATTAAATGCTTTTATTGTATGATACATTGTAACTAATTGTTTTTCACAGCTTTGTTTGCCTGCTGGCTTGCAGTTTAGGACACAGAAACACTCCCTAGAGCCAAAATTTCATAGTTTTGTAGTAACCCGTGAAAATGCCTCACGTTATTATGGATTTAGTCTCATTTTTTATGAAGAAGTTAGAAACAGAAATATATGCAGCGCAATGCATACTTTGCAGGTATTTGTTGTGTATGTTACTTATGTTAACTCATGTGTAATACATTACTTTTTTCTTCAGTGTTATTTATGCATAATATGTTTATAACTACATTTAAAGACATGATATGAATTTATGTATGTAGTAAGGGTAAACAATGGTATGCACTAGAAAGTACTTTAGGGGTCATAATAAGTAATTGATTTAATTAAAAATAGTTGCTAGTTACATGTCAAAATTATTGTTTATTGTGGCCTAAACCATTGACAATTTTATTTTTTATGGCCTAAACTTTGTAGTTCAATTATTGTCATATTTGAAAAATAACAGTTTAATCACATTAGGTTTGCAAGTTTGAAATCTATATGCTAATTTTATGTAGACAGTATCTTACAGATAAGTGAAAGCTAGCCACAGACTAGGCCAAATTCAAATTTACTTATATTTTAATATCATGAAATATAGGTTAATTTTACATTCCATTCACAATATTATGTTAATGTTGATTTGATTACTTTGATATTTTTATTAATTATTATGTTGAAATAATTAGTGCATAATAGTTAATATTATCCATTGACTTAACCTAAAACTTACGTATCTCTAAATCTTAGTTTAATATTTAATTTGGTTATAATTATTTGCATGGTCCACATTGACTTGAAACTTTAATTTATTTCACATTTTCCTCTTTTTATAATTCTATTTATGTTTTTATTAATTTCATTTTAAAATAATTTTATAATTATGACAGGTCCTGAACTAATAATTAAATATTTAGTTAATGGTAACAAAATAATCTTCAAATAATGAGTGTACATTTAAGATGGCTTTTAGTTATTGTTGTTAGAATTATTGTATATATTCAAATGATTACAATTTCTAGGCGATGTATATCACTGAACTGTCAAGTGGCCAAACACCCCCAGGACACAGAAAGTCTTCAGGCAAAGAGAGTTCCAGATCATTACCTCGTTCTTTCAAACTCACACCACACACAGGAGCTGCTCTTACATATTATGACATAACCAAAGATAAACTATATGTTGCTAAAAGCATAGCGCTTATATGTCAATACCCCTATGTTAGAGTAGCGCAATTGTTCTTAGAAAATTTATTTAGGTGAGTACATAATAAATTATATTGAAATTGATTAATACTTGTTTCTTAAAATTGCATTAAGTGTACAATGGTAAATTCAGTATTGTTTTTATATATTTGTCTATAGTACTGCATAATAATATAACTATAAATTTATTGGGTTTTTTTACATTTTGATTAGATACTCTGCAAAAATATACTTGTGTTTATTAAGTGTGCCAAAATTGAGTACTTTAATTTGACTAGCTAGTGTGACTTACCATCAGGAGCTCGGTAAAGCATGTACTATGTTCTTGTCAGTAAAAATAAATCTCAGAGTAGTCTTGGTTTGCCTTGTCTCTTTGTGTTGGTTTCTGGAACCAGGGGACTTTGCACTCATTTTGCACCAACACCATAGAAGTTTCTTAGCTATTGGTGTTGTGTTTTCCATAGATGTATAATGCATAATCTAGTTATTATGTAGCCAAGAAATTTTGTTGTGAGCTTCAATAAGTTACTAATATTAGTTCTTGTCTCATTTGCTTCTGCAAATATTGTAGTAGTAATATTTTACAAAATAAATACCAGACAGTGTGGAAATCATAATGTTAGTAGACATATATGTGTAGAAACATTATCTTTGTAAATTGAATTTATAACATAAATATATTAGATTACATGAACTTTAGTAAACTTTGATTAAAAATCCATGTACATATTATTTTTGGTTGTTTAGGTCATTGCCAAGGCAGCCTGGACCGGGGCTAAGTCCTGAATCTTATGTTTATAATTTGTTGTATGAAGTGCCGGTCCCACTTTGTGGGCAGGCACTGCGTTTATATGTTCCACCATCTGAGCCTCACCTTGAACCAATCCCAGTTGTAAGTATTTTTATTCACTAAATTGCACTAAATGTTTTTTGCTTAATTATCAGTTAATGTGAAGGAATTGAAATATCTCATAATAGCAATGATATATACTAGGATTCTTTTTTATTAAAATGTGTAACCGACTCCTATGCCTTTATTAAAGTAATGCCTAACTTGTTTCAGGTGATAAGAATGCCAAATCCCCCAGATGAGTTACCACTACTAGACTATCCCTTACGTGTAATGTTCTCTACTTTAGGAGTGGAGTGTGTAGTACAATTATTTACATGTGTCCTTCTAGAGCATCAAGTACTGCTTAGGTCCAGTGGTAAGAACAATTACATAAACATTAATTAATTGTTAAAATTTATTTCGACCTTTGATTATTCTGTCATTAATTTGTTCACTGCCATAAATGGATCTCGTGTGAGAAAGAGAGGTATATTTTTTCATCTTGATATTTGTGTGAAGCGTTGATAAAATCAACTTAAAACACGCTTATTCTATAGCCGAACCTGCAATTTTGTCATCAATGAATGTATTAGTTCCTAACAGTGATAATGCCTCTTTTTGGCTATATGTTCTTATAATGGCAGTAGTGGCTACAGAAAAGCTATAAATAGAAGTATCTCTATGTATTAGCATAAAAAACTTAGATGTTAAAATAAATTCATTTCCTTTTCATAATATAAAAATGAAAATTTGATCTGTTTTAATGACTTGTGATACTTCACATTTGACAGTCTCTGATATTTTTTATATTATTGTTCAACAACTGAATCTGAATGGTCTGTGTTTATTGATAACAAATTTTATTTTATTATTTTTTAGTGCTTTTATTCCAAATTTCTTATCAAAAAATTAAAAAAACTTAGGTTTTTTAGAAAGTTTTTATAAGTATTTGTTTAAAACACTACAAACTTGCTTTATACTAAAATTTGACAGTTTTTGGAATACGCTTTTTTATTACTTTTTAAGGTTAGAATTGATTATTTGTGGCTAAGATAGTACAACGTCTGACGAGTCAGCTAGAATAACATAAATATAACGATAACAATAAAACTGAAGAAACATACTACATTATTTTATGTTCTGTGAAATTTTCCACTGTATTTTAGTATTAAATATGTACAACTTATTTTACAGATTATAACAAACTGATGCTCGTTTCTGAGTGTATAGTGTCGCTTTTGCTCCCGTTTTCCTGGGCCCACGTATATGTGCCGATTCTACCAGCTCCATTGTATCATTTTCTTGATGCACCTGTTCCATTTGTAATGGGTAATTATACAAATATTACTCCCTACTGTTTATTTACACGGCAACACTGACAAGGGCAGCGCATGTTAACCACACACAAAATGACCAGATAATTGTCACCAAACCATTCATAATTTATGTTCAGTATAGTTGAGAAGTTTTGTTTTTTTCGATTAAAAATTTTGCTTCATATAGTATATTCCTTTAGTTAATGTACAAATTAATACAAGAACCTATTAAACCAAAAGGTTTATTTCTGTTTACAAGCAGGTATTAGTGTCCATTTCAATCTACAATTTGCCTACACATCACATGAATATTTGATTCCTTTTTATCAGATAAATTATTTGTGGAAAAAGTTACAATTAAATTTATGGATATAGGTCTCCATGCAGACAGCGTTGCCATGAGTATTGGTCCTAATGGACCAAGAAACTTCACCGTCGGTTCTGAAGCTGCTCTATGTTTGGTCGATATTGACAAGCCTGATATACAGCTGCCGGAAGAGATGCCCATCTTTCCTCATAGAACACCTTTTGTCGAAGAACTTAACCACATTTTGGATAAACATCAGGTAATAATAAGTTGTAATATAATATATTGTACATTTGTGAAGATAAAATATATACTAAATGAACATTTTTTTCTTTATGCATGAGGGAGTAGGTTTATTTTTATAAAAGTTTAATATTGTTACCATTCGAAATCAAATGTACCGGTACTGTACATATATATATGACCAAATTACAATTATCATCACGCAATGTATATACTTCTTGTCGTCCAAAATGCCGCAATGTCTAAAGAGGAAAGTCTGACCAATATGTGTTGCCAATAGTGATATACTGATTCGAGACTTAGCGATGGGCCTCCTGAATAAAAATAATTTATATGGATCTGTGATTAAACCTTTAAGACATTTAAAATAGCATTTTAGATTAAGATATAATACCGTTTAAAAATCAAAATCGGCCAAAAAAGGGCACTGTTTTTTTTAAATTCAAATTACTTTGTTATTATTAAATAATACATGCCTATAGTTACACGATAAATGTGACAATATAGTGGCAAATTATATGTTTATATTGTTAAGACGTTCCAATAAGTGAAATAATTTGTATAAGATACCAGATAACAAACATTGCGTAATAAATATTATGATGTCTTAATAATGTCACGAAGTCACTTTCATCTCTTATAAGGAATTAATTTTGTTTAAAAGAGAAAAACCTTTAACCCGTAGATCTGAATAAAGATATGGATTCATTTCTTGTTTCCCCTACTTAATTAACATGTGAACTGTTTAACATTTCGATATCGAGTATAGGTTGTCTGGTGTCAGAATTTTAAATTTTAAATTTCTTTGTAACCGCTGAGATGGGAATTGAGAGGTAAAATTGCGTTAACTTCGTCATTCTTACCTTATTAGTTTAGGCTATTTAGTAACAATGATTTGTATAGTTCGTCGCAGATTTTGTTTGCGGTACAAAATTCGGAGTTTGCGTGATATTCCGAGTGGTAATTTGATACAGTCATGTGTACGGAGATTCCGGACCATAATTTCGGCAGCAAATGACTCAACGCCACAGCCCAGCAGCCCGTTGAGAATGAACTAAAACTTTAATAGTGTTTGCAACTAGTTTGCACGATAATCAACTATAATCGTCTGCAAACGAGCGTCTGCTTTAGGGCTTTCAAAAACTATTGTGCACGAGATTTTAAAGAACCTTAAATTTCACCCTTTCACTCTTTAAGCGCTTAAGCCAACATAACTTAATCCTACCACCGGAGATGCTATTCATCTGAAATCATATACATATATTGTTTCTTACCTAGATTTTAAAAAAATAGCCGCACGTGACCCTACTGCAAGTCACTTTTTTCTTTATTAAACAATTCATTTTATTTAAAACAAACAATTGTAAACCGTGACGAAAAAGACTTTTTGAATAAATTTATGGTTTGCCTGTTTTCCTTGCCGAGTTAACTGGTGATCTTAAAATTTGGCGGGTTTTTACATTTTACAGCGCATCTTTGGGGGGTACCTGTGTACTTAAGTACAAAAGTGCGGTTGTAATAAATTTATAATAACTATATCCGGCAAATATAGTTAAATAGATTACGTATAATAATGAATAAATATATTTTTTTTCATTTTTGACTGTAAATACATTTTGTTTCGTCCAAACAGATCCAAAGACCGGAGACAGAACCCACCAAACTCGGAGTGCCAATTAACGGAACCTACAAGCAAATGGGAGACGGCATGAGCAGTAGTTGCACTTTGCCATCAAGTAAGAAGGATGAAATTATAAATAATTCTACAGTTTTTTTTTTTAATTGATTTATATACTATCTTTTTGTAATGCTTTTCTTTCAAAGTAGATTCCTTTTTGAGCTATCTATTTTTTGCAAATAGAGGTGAAAAGTTGGGATTTAGCTACTGAACTGATAAAAATGCTGTGCCTTTTTTAAATAGGAAAGTATATAGGCAAAAAGTGCAACACGCGATCAGAATTATTAGGTAGGTTATAAATAAATAATGAATTCGTAACAAGAAAGTTTTAGCAAAAAGAATGCATAAGGTATTGTTTACAATCGTTAACAGAAAAGTACTCTAATTTGTTTTAGTGTAGTGAAAACTACAATTACAGTTTCTAGTTTCCAATTTTAACAGTATTAAGAAATACACAACTCGGTAGACTTCCTAGTTATGTATTTCTGTTTATATAAAAAATTCAGAATGCCTTACAATGCTTTATTTAAACGGAATGTTTTTATCCTCCCAATATGGTAAAAATTTAGTATAGGCATAGCGCCCGCAGTGTCTTTCTGTTACTTTTTGAATAAAATACATTTGTATTTATCATTTCAATGTGTTAATTTATCATGATAACAGTTTTGTATTAGAAAAAACGGAGATGTTAATGGGTACTGCACCAGTCAGCAACCTGTAACTCTTTGGCGGTGAAGCCTTTATTCGCAAATGCTATAACACAAAAAATATTTCAAAACCTTTATTAATGGGTTAGTCCTCTATTCGGCACATAAAGTTTTATTTTTTACAATTTATAATTTTTAATTCTTCCTACTCAAAAGGTTGGGTTACAGTAACGATATGAGAGTGAACATCTTACTTTTGCGCAGGTGGACTTCGATTAGTTTATTTAGTTTAATTATCAATAGTTGCTAATTAGTAAGTCTTTGAAGCCGCTACCGAAATTTTTGTGGTAAAATTTCTTTAGATGAAAATAAAAATACATACAAATCTGGTAAATTTATTTATAACCAATCCTCAGAACTTAAAAAAAGCTGTAGCTATTAGATTGTTATAACAAATTCTTATCTTTCAACTAGGTGGCCTGCGTCGCAAGCATTCCTTTCACGACGTGTTAGATTGGGATGAAAGTCGTCCACTCAACGCATCACCTCCAGGATCGCCTGGCGCCCCCGGTTCTCCCACTCGACGAGTCCCGAGACGACTCGATGCTTTGCAACGAATCGTTGATATAGTAAAACGTACAGGTATGTGAATCACCTTGTTCAAAATTATTTCACTAAAATCACCTATGTTATTATATTAAATGCTTGTGTATTGTGTTATATTAAATTTATTCGAACATCGTCTTGTCATCACTTTTAGCGGTGTAGGTCCCTTGTAATAGTTTTTTTTAGTTTTGGTTTATTATACATTATAATATATGATAATTTTTACCATAAAACCAAAGTTGAAATTGAAACATGTATCATAAATCCTATAATTACATTTTTAATGTGCATTCCACTCGTCAAATTTACATAATTTATGATTTTCCATAAAAATATATTAAATTCGTAAATACGAGCAATAAAGGAATAGAAGTAGCAACCTTTCTAATTTCTCTTAAATCTTAATAAGATTTACCAAATCCAAATAGCAAATATTTTAAACAGTTTTATTGATGAACCGTGAAATTTTTTTTTGACTTCACTAGTAAAAACTAGAAAATTTCATCAAATATTTGACAACTGTCAATAGCATAATATCAAAAATACTGGAATATAGAGTAGATAATATCTGGTAAAATTAACGCTAAATGTTAAGTTGTGTATCTTTTAAAAGTAATATAAATAATCTGTAGCAGACATTATTGTCAAGATTTTAACATATATACAATTATTACGTTTTTTTACTTCAATTTTATGAAATTATTTATTTACACTTTTATTGTACACCACACAATAACTATAAATACACAATAATTCATACGGCATAAGAGGCGGTTTTATCGCTCGAGGCGATCTCTAACAGACAACCTTTAGATAGAGATGAGAGACATATACATGCATACATACATACAAGAATACTTACACACACACACACACACACACACACACTCACACACACACACACATATATATATATATATATATATATATATATATATATATATATATATAACAATATTCAAAAAATATTTACCAATATATTGAGAATAATAAAAATGTCGTAGAAAAAATTTTATGAACCAAAAACTGTATGTTAAAAAGTATTGAATGTTTTTTTATTAAAACTAATTTTATGATCTGTACACTAAATGCCACTTGTGGCCTGTATGTAACCGTTCCGCTAGTGTTAGGGGCCGTCACCCTCAATATAATCTGTCAGGGAAAGATAGGAGTCGCATAATCCGGCGACTGAGATACTTTCTCGATTTAACGTTTGCGACTACCATAATAAAAGATACCGCCACATACATAGCAAATTTTCTTCAATTAACCGATTCGGTACAAAGATCGCCATTACTGGTTTTGCGCTTCCCGCGATCCAGCGACTTCTCACGATCTTTACTATGTAGTCGGTCAACCTAGTGGTTCATGTTATAGCATGATGAAATTATATATATTTATTTAGCCTGTTACGTCCCTATAAAAATGTTGAGTAATGAGCCATATATTCACGCCTTTAATATCTTTTATGCCTATGACCAATCAACCCGTATAATACGTAATAAAACTAGTCTCAATTAGAAAATCTGTTACGTAATTAATTATCACGGCGTCTTTTTCACTTGGATTCCAATTGGCTACAATTCATCTCTTCTTTGTATATTTAAAAAAAAAGCGATCATTTCAGTTCTTGACAAATATGACACGTAAATATAAAAAATTTAAATGAAACACTTGTGTTTATGTTTTTCTTTTAATAGAATATATCTTGGTTATTCTAGGCTGATCTTTGCCTCATTTACATAGCTTCACAACTTAAGCCTTCTATAAAAATGTTTAAGGTGTAAATATAGATGATGTCGACGCGGAAACGGTGATGCCGACGACCAAGAAAAAAATACTCAACGATGAAGATCAGTATAACGAAGATTTTCGTTTCAACGTGGTGGTTAGAGAGACGTTCCTCAATCGATTCGTACATATGTTCCTAATGTACGAGAACTTTGTTATAATGCCGGATCAGGTACGTTGCATGTTCTTAATTTTTATTCTTCTTTTCAGCCGATAGAGGCCCCCCTGCAATGCTTACCCAAAGATCTCCAAGATGACCCCTCTTGCGCTGCCCGCATGCAGCGATTTGTCTCGACTTGAACTATGTCGTCGGTTTATTTAATAAGGGGCCTACCTACGCCGCTTCTACCGCTTCTGATCGACACTTGAGAATTTTCGGCATCAGCGGTCATCGGTTGCACGAGTGATGAGCACCGCCCACTGGCACTACAGATGAGCAATTGTTTGAGCTACGTCGTGACCTTGGTTCTTCTGCGGATCCCCTCGTTTCTAATTATTTTCCTTTTATTATATATACAAATATAAATCATTATTATTTCAGCTGTACTGCTAACCATAGGCCACCTTTAGCGTTTTCATTACCTTCATAAGCACATCTGCTCACCTTGTGGCTGTACGCGTCCTACGTTCCGCTTGGCGGTCCAATATTACTAATATACGGTTACATGTTAATAGAAGCTTAATAATTCAACATTTTAAAAAAAATTGGCTTATAAGTAAGTCTTGATATTTGCGTATGGGCGAAAAACTTGTTTGACATACACATCACTGAAGGCCGAATAGCTCTTTTGACGAAAAGGTTAATTTATAACAAAAGAAACTTTTCTTTAGTGAAATTGAAGTTAAGGCTAAAACCAAAAAAGTATTGTTTGTAAATGTAAAAACTTATCGTCTATTAGCCGGTGTTAAATTATCCATAGCAGTGAGTCCGTCGCCAAAAAGCCCATAATGCCATAGAGTTTGTATAGCTTTTAAGTAACTTTTAAAAAAAGTACGTATAATGTGATGCGTGACAAGCTAACTGCAACCATGTTCAATATAAATCTAATTTTGATCATTATTATAACCATTTTTTTAATAAAGCTAAAGTCTTATCCGAAAATTATATTTTTATCATAACACAGTATTGTTGCTTTATATTATTTTTAACTCACTGATATTCTGTAGAAAGTTAAAAAAGCGACTCGTAAATAAACATAACTTAATTCGGAAGCGGCCTGCAGCCAAAGTTTTTCGCATAAGATGTTCAACATTTAAAGCTGCGCTTGCCGATATGTGGTCTCAACTTCAGAACCTATATAATATTATACAATAATAGTGATATTTATTTTGTATTAGTAATATTTTTATTACTGTCCACAATACTCCGACTGGTTGACCTGTTAATAGTGCTTGAATATTTTGTTATAAGCCAAATAATATATAAGTATAAATAATCTCTTATAATAATATAATAATCTAGTGGAAGTCTCTCGCTTCGGAGGCCAAGACCCACTTTGGGTCACTGAGCTAGAGGAGTAGTTTTCTCTTGAACTGCGTCATTTAAAAAAATTTAAATAGTACTTTATTTTCTCGTCTTTATTTTCCAGGACCGTGATTCTTGGCTTTCATCCCGCGAATCAATGGTTAATTTCGACAAAGCGTCTTTTCTCTCCGATCAACCGCAACGCCATCGGCCATTCCTCTCGCGTTTCCTCGAGACGCAGATGTTCGCAACACTCATCGATAACAAGATTATGGCCAATTGGGGAGAGTACGACATCAATTTGCAGGTGTTTGAACATCGCATCAAGACCGTCAGGTTGGTGAATGTTTTTATATCTATGCACGTGCAATAGCGTTAACAGCCTGGGTGGATGATAATAACGTTATTTATTAACATAATAATAATATACTAGATTCTTATTAATACGCTAATTAACCTTGACTACCAAAGGATTGAAGTTACTCCTTGAAAGTTATCTGTGTTTGAAACAGTTGACATTAGTTTTATTTAACGGCATTTGTTATAATGATACGTTTAAGTTTGATTTTGCAAAACAAGGCATAGTTCTTAGAACATTTCACTAACTTCGTGATCATTCATGATAATTTGGAAAATATTTTTTTTTTCAAAAGTAATATCTCTTTAAGTAATATACTCTTTTGTTAGAATTAAATATTGTTTAAGGATTATTTCGTATTATCGTACAAATTAAATAGGTTTGAATAAAAATATGTTATAAAAACATTAAAATGAATAAAGAAATGAAATGAAAATATCTAATGTATGTACATATCTAAAATGTCAATTTTAAAATCACAGAAATGTAACTATATGCAGAATACCAAAGTTTGAAACACATTAGAAACAAATTTTGAAAAATATCCATTATCTGTTTATTAATTGTCAAACATACTCCATACGCGATGATTTTTTTTTTATTAAAATAATATTATTTTATTTTTAATGTTTGAAATATCTAATGAGCCTATTTATTAAAAACAATACATTTTAAATCAGACATGTCTTTGGCTTAGCGTTAGTTACTACTACTAGTCACTATTGTACTTATTTGTTAAAATTTTATTGTCACTAAGTTCTTACGTTATTTTGAATCATGAGTTCATTTTGAATCTTTTATTTTCATACATTCACATTAATTCAATGCGGTTATTGTTAAAAAGCGGGCAATTTAAGTGTATTCTTTGTTATGCGAGTTTATATTTACATCTGTTTGTGGTTTTACGTATGATTTATTCATATTATCACGGGAAGGTTCTGGGTAGAAACGCATTGGGTCTGTACTACCCGTGACATGTTGTTCCAGGCGTCGCTTAGGCGAAGGGGGATTAGCGACACGCGGGTACAGCGTGTGGGCGGGCGGAGTTGGAATTGGGGCGGGGGGCATTGTGGGGGCGGAACTGGAAGTAGGCGCCCCGGGGGAAAGGTTACCACATCGAGCAGCTTACTACCGGGCTTTTCCCGCACGACTCGACGCAGCTGCTCTCGCACCGCCGCCGTCGAGCGACCGCAGGTGCGCGGAAAACGAGTGATCTTCGGAACTGAACATGTAGCAGATCACATCGGGTTTAACATATTCTACTAACAAGTAGAAGTGACTAGTAGGACTGATTGACACACGGACCCCTAGTGATAATATCGGACTCTTGTCTTTGCACGCCTCAACAAACAATATAAGATATTTTTTGTACATTAATCGTAATACGCACAAAAGAGCGCAGTTTACTGGGGTATACATCTTAACATAAGAAATAGTATTCTTTGTTTAAAAGTCATTAATATTGACAAAGTAAGGGTTGAGTCAAAAAAAACCATTTCAAAATTAAGAGATACCTGCACATCTAACACTAAACACTAAGAACCTTTTAGGAAACATCTAGGTTCGTTCTTTTCCTTAATTGTATGTTAAATCCTCCCATATGGCTTAACGAGTCAGAAGTTTCTGAATAGTAATCATTCGCAGTTTATTATTATTAGCAACAATTCTCTCGGGGTAAGGTGCAGTCCGTAATTCAATACACACGGATTTTGGTTTTACAAAGTATTTAAACAAATTGAAAAAAGTTGGTCCATTTATAGTAAAATGAATTTCAACTAGACTATAAAACTTATATAACCTCATCATTAGTCACTGGTGAAGAAAAATACAACGCGAAGAAACTGCAATTAATCTCCAGAAATACAAAAGATGTAATAAAGGCTAGGACCGTGTTTTGAGTTACGGTTTGTACTATCTTTTTGCGTACCATTACCGGAAACCTTAAATCTAATTATGAGTTTCATTTTCAAACTCATGACCTGGTGCTTCTTTATAACGCTATAGATACCTTTATCTGATGCTTTTAACGTAGTTATTAGTATCTTATGAAACATGAAATTTCACGTAACGATTCGTGTAGTACAAACAATAGTTTGCATGGACAATACGACGATGTCAATAGTAAAACGTGAATGACAGTTTTGTTAGATTTTTAATTTACATATAAATAGAAGTAGTTAATTTGTTTTTTCTTTTACTAAAATGACTTGTTCATAATGGCGCTTCCAGCATTATAAGCATGTGGTCTGCTCATATAATGGTGCAGTTCTAAATAGGATTAAGGAAGTAAATGTTACATTTCAATATAAGTCCTGTAATTTATAGTCTGTATTAGTAGTCGTATATGGGACTTAGTACCTATTGCGTCCAGAAAAAGTACCGAAAAAAAAAGGAAGGAAAGGGTAACACTGTACCAAAATATAGATATGATAAAAAAGAATCAGGGGATTTTGAAAGTAAATACTCATATATTTCGAGGAATTACATTAATGGACTGAAACTAATTATTGCGATCGACAACTGCTTTTAGAGTCGAGAAAGTTGCAGTAGAATATATTAAAAATATTATAATAATAATGAAGTTCAAACATTGATTGGGAAATTAGTTGTTAGGCTGCTTTTTGCAACCAGTGTATACTTGACTGACTGAAAAATTTAAGTTTATCCTGTAAACAAATACTGAAGTTTATTTTTTCTTACCATATATTTTAAAGGTGCTTATTATTTTATTAAACATTTTTTTCTACATTACGTACAATGTAGTTTGAAATAACTTAACGAAAAAAAAACGCTTTTTATAAAAACTATTTATAAGTTTGCAAATATTTTATTAAATATTAGCTGTATTTTTTTTTATTTTCATTTTATTTTTCGTTATAGTTTTTATATTTTATCATCAGTTTGTCTTCCAAAGATGAATTTGTTTGTATTTTTTAAATTTTAAATCATATAATCTTTCTAGTTATGGAATGTTTACTTTCATATTTATTGTGTAAATTTTAAAATAATTAATATTAATAGCAACATTAAGTCTATTTATATTTTTTTCAGTAGAATTTTTTGTATTTTGTTTTTAATACATTGTGACAGAATCTCGGTTTCCTTGTTTTTCATAAAGAAATTATTTATATTCTTACTAAGTGATTTTAATATAGATTATAATTCGTATTTAGAATACTACTTTATGGCTGGCTACATTCTCTTTTTAAAAATAAGTAAATATTTATTTGTTTGTTAAGACTGTTAAAAAAAGTAAAAATTTTAAAGGGAAAGTAAGATTAGAACCAAGGAACATTAAAAGTATATTTGGCTGCATGTTTTGTGATATATTTAAACGTAAGACTTAGATATGGCATGCGTTCTTTGCATGGTTTACATGTGTTGTTCTTTTTTGAATACATATTTTTTTTTATGCAACTTCCATTACTTTGTAAAAAAGTGTCTGAACATATTTGTAGTCTCTAGACGAAAAAAAAATAAAAAGTTACCACATAAAAAGATAAAAACAAAGTTTAATTCAATTTCTAGTAAGTTATATATTTGCTTTATAAGCATAGACAATTCCACAAAAATATTTCATAAATAGACAACACATGCAATGTTTTCTTTAATGTGGTAACATCATTTGAGAAATAATCATATAAATAATGTTGCAATTAGAGGATAGTTATTAGATACAAGAGGATATCCAATGGTAGTTATTGTTCAAAATAATATTTAAATTTATTATTGGTTAACTTTGTCTAGTAAGATTTTTTTATATCTCATTTTAATATTTATAAAAAAATGCATGCATATGGTGATTGCATGAAATTTTTTTTTGTTATTATAAAACGAACTGCTTCCGTTTACTTGGCAAGAATACTTTTTTACTGTAATTTTTTACATAGGAAATATAATGTTTTTTGTATGCATAATACGAATTTAACATGTGATATTTGAAATGGGAAACATAACAGTGTATTTTTATTAATTTATTAACATATTTTTTATGAATAAATGATTCAACTATTTTTACGGTATTTTAAATGCTTAAATTAACCTAACCATAATTTCCTACAGGTTTAAAGTAATGTGTTAAGAGTAATAACAGAGAAAAGCATTTTTTAATAACTATTTATTGTTTTAATTTTAATTGTTAAATAATAAAATATCGGAGTAATTTTTTTTAAAGCAATGTTATAAAACCTTTGCACATGTAAAATCTGCATACATATTAGAAATGTGTCTGTCTGTAGTCAGTCAAGTAGCTTTTGCTTTATGTGCTTTTGTCTGTGCAATTAAGAATAGAAGAAAACTCTGAAAAACTTAATGAAAACTATTTTAATCGACGTTACAGAACTAACAGCTTAAAGCGAATTAAGAACGCTAAGTGGCAAGTCAAAGACTGTCCTCCGGAAATGCTGCTCGGCGACATTGGCAGAAGGCTATCGACGGAAGTAACGCCTGCAGCTATTGCACAAAATAATCGAACCTTTGTTGAAAAACTTCTAAAGGTAAAACAGTTTTTAAAACTGATTAAATGGTTAATATTATTTATTTCTTTGTAACCAATGGCTGTAGGCAAGTATATATGTACAAAGCAATAGTGTAGTTAAAACAGGAGTTAATAACGAGTTTTCATTTCTTCTTTTTTTCAGCCGATAGCAAGGCATATGTCTTCCCCAAAGATCGTCACGGTGACCGGTCTAACACTGCCCGTATCCAGCGACTTCCCTATGACCTTTACTATTTCGTCCGTCCACTTAGTGTGAGGCGTATCCACGCAGCGTCTACCTGCTCGTGGTCGCTACTCGAAAACTTTCGGGCACCAACAGCCATCAGTTGCACGAGCGATGTGCCCTGCCCACTGCCACTTCCGACGAGCAATTCTTAGATCTACGTCGGTGTCTTACTTTCTTTTGCGGACTTTTTATTTCTAATTCGATCTCGCAGCGAAACTCCGAGAGTATCTTTTCTTATAAAGACGAACTTATAACGAAGACTGAAAGCAATCACGTCTTGGATCTGCCGGGGATTTTTAGCACCCCTTGCCCCGCTATTTTTGCCTTCGCCGCTACCGTAACCAGGAACACCAGGGAGCTCATATACGGAATAACAAGAGTTCGTATACCATTATCGCCACGCTTGGCAGGCGGGTTGGGGATCGCAGTGTTGTGTTCTGCTATGCAGAGGACGCTAGTGCCTATCCTTTGGAAACTGATTCCCTCTGTCGCCTCGTACGACACCCACGGTAGGAAATGAGGTGGGCGTATTCTATGCCGGGCCCACAAGGTTTTTACTTATATCATTATAATAGGTAACAAAAGACGGTAAAGTAAATTTATAGAGGTTGCATATTAAAAATTAGGGTTATATTTTTTGAATGAATGAACATAGGCTGTAAAAGAATCTTTGTCATGCTGCCTGAGACTTATTTATTGCTCGCTTCCACAATAAAAGTGTTTTGTCTATATTTAGTTAAGTATTAATAAGGCATATGGGTGAATTATACAGGGCCTTACCGGGTACATTAAAATTTATTTTACGAGATCGGGGAATCAATCTTTCTTCTGATTATCTTTAAAAATATTAAAGCATTAGCTATATTTCTATTGATTTAATTAATATTACACTATACTCTCAATATATTTACAGCAGCACGAGCAGTGCTAGGTGGTGGTTAAGTTAACATAATTTTAAACTGAAGATTATAAATTATTGTAATGATCTCTTTTAATAAACCTTTTTTGGCTAACTAATATTCTTTATTAAATTAATACAAATTGAGGTGATCAAAAGATTTAAACTTACAGGAATGCAAAAGTAAAACAAAACGAATGCTTGTTGAAAAAATGGGGACCGAGGAATCTGACCTAGGCCTCGGCTGTGAAGTGTCTGTAACTGGAGTGGAAGAGAACACGATGATTGCTTCGCTGTGTGACTTGCTTGAAAGACTTTGGTCGCATGGCCTTCAACACAAGATGGGCAAGTCTGCGCTGTGGATGCATCTCACAAATTACCAAGAATTAGAACAGTGTAGTAACTCCACTAAACCTATAGATCCTAATTACCTCACTCCCGGTACGTACCAAATTAGATTTGATTTAATATTATAATTTAAAATAGCGAAATAAAAAAGTTACAAATATTTCATGTAATAAAATCATTTCTTTACAAAATCATCTGTTGACTTGGGTTTAGTTTTTCTTTTACAAAAGCCTATTGTGCCTAGTTTGTATTATTAAATATAATTCTCTTGGAACAAGCAGCCCTGGCCTGGTGTGTTTTAAGGAAGCGATTGGACTGTAAGTATTTATTAAACCAAATTTAACTGTTGAGGATTTAAAGTTTTTACCAAAAGAATGAACTGAAGTGTTGATTCATTTTATAAATTTGTAATTTTTTCCGATCTGATTTACACAGTTGCTCAAAGACATTGCATATTTTGTGTGTACGAGGGGGCAGAGAACTTAAGGCGCTTAACCTAAATTCTCCCAAGGAAGCCACGGGTCCAGATTGAGTCATTTTTTGAGTGTTCATCAATATCCTTTAAAAAAAATTTCTTTTCAGAGATATTAATAATTTATTTCCTGTGCCAGACTTGTCATCAGTCGGTGCAGAAGTAGAAGCCCAACAAGCAAGTAGTAGTGGAGGCCGATCTCGGGACAGCTCTCGTGGTGGTTCAAGGGATAGTTCGAGGGATCGTCTCAGCAATTCCGGGACCTTAGAAAGAAAATCTAATCAACCGCCAAATCCAATGCGACCCCTGCCGGAAAGTTTAACTTTTGATATGCGGTAAGAAATTAAAATCAAGTTTTTAATTTTTTTTTAAACTCTTATTAAAAATTTTCTTAGACGATAGCGCACATATTGGGAATGGTGTGCTCACCCCCAAGCTGTTTCGATGATTATTAAATTTATTGCCAAACAGATGGGTTGTTGGGACTAAGGTTTTGCAATGAAAACCACGAACCTACCAGGTGGCCAGACGATCTTGTTAAGGTCGTCGAAAGGCTCTGGAGGGTCGCTTTTTATAGGTCCTATTGGAAGTCTCTGGAGGAAGCCTTCCAACATTGGACGTATTTTAGCTGAAACGATGATGATTCAAAAAATACAATCTCGCCGAGTTTCTTTCGCCTGTTCATCACAGGTTTGAGATATTAAAAGGGTGGGCAAAGGTGGTTGATTGACCTTAACGTCAATAAGGGATGTAATATATCCTATGTTGAATAAAGACCGAGTTTAAAATGCCTTATCAAACAAATTAATTACAAACTTACAGAAACGTCCAAGCCATGACTGACATTAAAACTGAGATTGGATATGCACGAGCGTGGGTGCGTCTGTCCTTGGAAAAGAAGCTTTTGTCAAAGCATTTGCGAGAGCTTCTCGCCGACACTACGTTACTGAGATCTCAGTACAAGCGGACGGCATTTTTGCGCTGCGAGGAAGAGAGAGAGCAGTTCCTGTATCATTTGTTGACGTTAAACGCAGTGGATTATTATTGTTTTACCAACACATATCCGACCACTAGTAAGTTCTACTACCGTATCATAAATATTATCAAATGTCACGTATTATAATAAATAATGTATTAAAGTAGAATTTATAAGCAGTTACATGTTTCAAGTAAAACATTTGCTTGCAATATAACACAGATTCGGAAAATCACATACTTGAAAGACATCGCATAAACCACTTCAGAGATTAGAACGCTCCGGCAGTTCAAGCTGCAACTGTCTCACTGCGATCGATACGTCGTTATTTATGTACACCACAATAACAATTACGAGTATTCATCAACCATGAGTTATTACTTTTTACCCTCCAATATCTTTTAACTTCGCGATCACTCCGAATTTAATAAAAAAAATCGTAATTTCTCTTTTAAAATAATAAATTTAAATAAGTCGTTAACATTTAAATCTCGAACACCAACAAACAAAAGTCGCGCGGGACGCGGGGAGGGGTCTTGCCACTACGTCGTTTCCGGGAATTGAGTCGCAATGGGAGCCGGGACCTCTACACGCTTATTGTTTGAAATTATTTTTTTAAACAACAATTCGTTCATTACTGTTAGACGCTTATTACGCGTTAAATGTGATTTACACGGTTTAAGTTTCCGAGCGGTCCTTTAATAAAGATATGTATAAAGAAGTTCGAACAGACGACAACTATATTAAATGTAAAGCCAAACCTGCGGTCTACGGACTTTTAGGAGAGAAGAGAACGTGTAGCAAGTTTCACATTCTCTTCGATGATCCAGATTAATCTACTTGCTAACGTTTGCCTCAATAAGGATGATCCCGTATATCATTACGCCGAATTAGGAAATTCGATTTTAAATTAGATCTGTATAAGATCCATATAGTGCAGGAACTAAAACCTAATGATTTAAATTTGCGCAAAACTTATGCCAAAAAAAAACATTACGGACAAGTAAAGAAACGTATTATTACATACTATATTCTAGCGCAAAATCTAAAAAAATAAACGGTTAATTGTAAATTAACGCCGTAACTATTATCTGTCGTTTATTTTTAAAATTTATGATAGACATGATGACATAGAGTTAATTAAATTTTTGTTTTAGAATTGCCTTATCGAGTTTTGATTGTCCCGTCTCGGAAAGCAAGTCAAACAACTGCTAACTGCTGGCTATCGATATCCGGAGCCAATGGAGAGTCTACCCCGAAGATACCAATACCACGTAACACTAACGAGTTTGTGTTCCATGTAAGTAACCAACCAGTTGCAGGGCGTAATTTCATAAATTTCATTACTCGTAATTTAAAACTGTCAAAAAAGAAATATTCTCGCTTTGTTATATATTTGTAAGACCTATAGTTTGAACTTCAACCACACCTAATAGTTGAATTAAATTTTGAAATTTTAAGTAAGATTGTGATATGGTGGAAATTTCTTACATCAATGTGCATATATTGGGTTGTTCGAAAAGTAATTTCTTTTTGTTTTGGTGAATTGCTGAAGAGTATTCCTCTCATTCATCACCTTTTGCCATCTTTCTAGTAGTAGCATTACTTCACGTTCATACAATTTTTGGTCTTTACTAGCAAAAAACTGATCCGGGTGATTATTGACGTTTTTATTAGAGGTAAAAATATTTCTGTCCAAAATGTTTTACAGTGACTGGAACAAATAATAATCCGAAGAAGTCAGATCTAGAGAATATAGTGGGTGTGGCTATATCACCTCTCAAAACATATAATTAATATGCAGTTTATTAATGTGAAATTGAGATCAAAAAATACAATTTAATCCTCTGTCTGGAAAAGACCGAAATTACTTTCCGAACTACCTAATATTTACTTGTTAACTACCTCGCTGTATAAACTTTTAACGAAAAGTGCATTAATAAATATATATAGCAAGGGTGGCCAAACACGGCTTGCAAGCTACATGCGGCTCTTTGAACAATTACTTATGGCTCCGATTGATTGTCGAATTATTTCAATATTTAAATTTAAAAAAATAAAGTTAGCTCCGGAGAAATCGAAATAAATCACTAGTGTGAATAATAATTATTATACCATAAAAGTAGCGAAATCCAAATACCGATCATAATTAATTAAACGGCATTTTAAGTATTATTAGGAGTGCTGTCATATACGTGTGCCATTATATCTAACTTAAATATACATATTTCGTACTTCTATTTAAGTAATTTCAATAAATATGATTTTTATAGAAACACATTTTTGCGTGTTTTAAGTTTGTATTGAATTTGAATTGCAGCTCGCAAAAAATTTAAATTTCGAAAATAGGCTCGCAGTATCAGAGCTTGGCCACCCCCGATATACAGTATAGGTTTTAAAAAATATTGCTATATAAAAGCTTGATTAATCTTATAAACTGTTAAAAAGAATATTTACAAATTACTTTTTATAAACTCAGCCAGATGGATGCTTCATACATAAACTATAGTTTATAACATACATACTTTATTTAAAAAAATTACAATGCTGTTATAATTCCTGCTGTGCATAATGAAACTTTACTTGGGCCTGTTTTCTCTACCAATATCTTATTGATGCACTATCCCCAATTATAATTATAACCTAAAATTTTAAAGTTTACCTGTAAAGATACTTTTCTTAAATAATAATTTTATATATATTTATAATATTTTGAAATTACCACTTTTATATATTTATAACATTTTAAAATGTTTCGCATTTTGGTAATGCATGAGTAAATATTTAAATGCAAATGTTTCAATCTTTAACTAAAAGTATTGTATTACAAAGTTGTTAATTCAGTTATATCATAATCTCTTGATACAAAGATAAACATATTTTAAATCTAACCCAAATCTATTTCTAGCATAAAAATTTGGGTGTCCTCTCAACTCTGCGCATAGGCCATGACAACAGCGGCTTATCACCGAGATGGTTGCTGGATCAGATTTTTGTTAGAAATGAAGTCACGGGTCATACTTATACGTAAGTATATTTTATACTAAACATACTTGTTAATTTTTGGTAACACTAATTTTCTCATTAATTAAGTCAAAGGAGATACTTCACGACAATAGTCAAATGGCGGGTTCGAACCTATAACTTTGACTTTTATTAACTCTTAAACTGATACTATTTGTACTTGACTCTGGTCAATGAAAATGGTTATGCTTTATCTAAAAATAGGCACAACGAAATAGTTATCTTATTTTAATGTGTATATAACAGGTTGTCAAATATCTCCCTTCCGCTTTTTTGCTCTTTATTCAATGCTTTATAAAAAGTGTTACAGTGATCGGATTTAGTTCAAATATGCGCCGTTTTGTTCGATAATCTGTTTCCATCTAGACGGCAACTTCATAATACCTCTCTCGTAGAAGCCCCCCTCCTTATTTGCGAAGAACTCGGACAGCCACTTTTCACAAACCTCTTTTGAGTTCAACTTTACACCACCAAGGGCGTTCGCCATGGATAGGAACAGGTGGTAATCACTTGGCGCTATGTCCGGGCTATATGGTGGATGTGATAAAACCTCCCATCCGAGCTCCCGTAGCTTCTGACGAGTCATCAACGAAGTGTGTGGTCTGGCGTTGTCCTGGTGGAACACTACACCCTTCCTGTTGGCCAATTCTGGACGCTTCTGGTCGATCGCCTGCTTCAAGCGGTCCAGTTGTTCGCAGTAGATGGTAGAATTAAGCGTCTGGCCATATGGGAGCAGCTCATAGTGGATGATTCCCTTCCAATCCCACCAAACACACAGCAAAACCTTCCTGGCCGTCAATCCCGGCTTGGCCACTGTTTGGGACGATTCACCGGCCTTGGACCACGACCGTTTTCGCTTGATATTGTCGTATGTGATCCGTTTTTCGTCGCCAGTCACCATCCGCTTCAAGGATGGGTCGAGTTCGTTCCGTTTCAGCAGCATATCGCAGGCGTTGATTCGGTCCAGAAGGTTTTTTTGCGTCAAATCATGCGGCACCCAAACATCAAGCTTTTTTTTTGTATCCAGCCTTCTGCAGATGGTTTAAAATGGTTTGGTGACTAACTCCCATCTCCTGGGCGATGTCACGAGATGCCACATGCCGGTCTAACTCGATGTAGTCCATGATTTGATCGGTATTTGTCGTCACAGGTCTTCCGCCGGCTGGCTTATCCATGGTGTCGTTTTCGCCGGCTCTGAATCGTCGAAACCATTCCTCCGCGGTTCGAAGTGATAGAGTACCATCCCCCAAAACACCATTAATCTCACGGAACGTTTCTCTAGCGGATTTGCCTTTAACGAAGGAAAACTTTAAAATAGCGCGAATTTTGGCGTTAGTGAACTCTATGTTTACACGTCTATAACTGTTGAACGCAATATCCAAACTAATCATGCATAGCGTCGTTTTGTAGGTTATGTCAAGACCTTTCAAATTATGTATAGTATTGCCAGATACGAGCTCTGTAGCGCTTTGTACATAGCCGCGAAATTCAAAAGACAAAAAGGCGGAAGGGAGATATTTGACAACCTTTTATGAACTATGTCATTCTGAACAGAGTTCCGCAACTAAAAAATTGGATTCCGAGAAGGTTACACGTCTTTTACTATGTTACATTATATATGCCACCGAAATACGAGCGCCGTGATCGTTGACGGTGATCTAATGGTTGCGCGCGGCCGGTACTCTCTCCCTCCCCCTTCCGTTTATCTCAGGCTTGGTGCAGCGGTTTCGGTTTTTTTCTGCCTTGACGGCAGAATCGAATATTATCCAGCTCTACCTTAGATCGTCAAGGCCCAAGGCTGGCGAAGTTAAAACTTCATTAGTTTTAAACAGTAAGAGTTAACCATAATCCTTTCATAGTCACATAACTTTATATAATTGAAAAGGTAGTCTATTGTTTTATTTAGTATATGATTAATTACATAGTATTTTTTCCTAGATTCCCATGCAACCGATGGCTAGGGACGGGCGTTGATGACGGTTCGACAGAGCGTTTGGTGGTGGCTGCGCGAATTCGAGGTGAACGTTCACCGCGCACACCTGCACATCCGACCCTGGCTCCAGCACTCTCTCCAACGACAACACATCTTTCCACGTCTACCATACAACATATGATCGGTACATATTTTTTTAAATTATGAGGTAACTAATACTCACATAAGGCTAAAATCTCATCTTTAGGATAAAACTGTCGCCTAAGGGACTAAGTTTTGTATTAACAGAACAGAATAAACTCAGACTTGCACTAGGAGCATGAATCATGCTATAACAGCCGCCTATTTTTCGCGAATAATTTACGTAAGTGTACGTGTTTAATAAAAGACTAGGCGTATAATATTAGAATAATTTTATGTATTAGTTTTAGGTTTACACCCTTTGTATTGACATAATGACTTAGAGACTAATCTAAGATGATGAGATCTTTAAACAGATTTTATGATATTCCCCATCATAAAGAGAGTTGAAGGTTCATTAAAAAACTTACTTAGAATATTATTTTCACATTCTAAAACTTTTTTTATATACCTTTTTTTATATACCCCTACACCCCACTTGTCATCTAAATTTATGAGTATTACGAATGACAGGAATATCAGTGCGACAACGGGGTAATGAGCATCGGTCGAATTAATTGCGTTATGCGAATATTATTAATATTAATTTGAGCACTCCACATACCAATCAACATAAATTTTACAGGTGACTGCGTCAATGCAATTGTAAAATGGCACTATCAATCGAAACGAGACAAAGACGCCAACTCCTTAAGCGTACTATTGTGCGGAGAGAACGGGCTGGTCAAATGCTTAGAGCAAGCATTCCTCTGCGGTTTCAAATCTGCTCGACTTTTTGGCAAAAACTTGTTTATCTGGGATTATTTTGGTTAGTAAAAATAAACGTTTTTCAGATTTTTGTGTCAAATAATAATGTAATGGCTCGAGTCAAGGCTCGGGAGAATGCTCTCAAGTTTCGTTTTTGTTTAATTTATTCCATAATCACTAATTTTTTAATTATTTTTAATTACTTCTTAAATTTCTTTCTATCTTTTTAATATACCTACTGATATATAAGATACATATTGTATTGTACCATATTTTCCACATTAAACTGTAATAATTTGTTGTGTAATAATTTTCGGACAATTTAAAAAAATATATATTACAATAAAAATAGCGTACCTTGTGTTCATTATAAATAACTAAGACTACATCGTCGTAAATAAATTTTTAGCGAGGGTGAAAGATGAATTCAAGCTCAGCCTGTGCGACGAAACAAATGCACAAACAAATAAGGGTTGCGGTGTGGCGTACAACTGTCGGCAAGACCAGGAGCACAGGGCTATTTGGAGATGCTACTGCCACTTAATGGACGAAATCAACTCTGTTGGCCGGACGCTCGGCAAAGATGGCAAATTTCAGTTATTTATTTGTCTCAGTTTGCGGTAAGCATATTTTGTTACATTTATCTTCAGGTGTAAGCAATTAAAGCAATGCCTTGAATCATCGTAATATATGCTATATGATTTGATAAGCAGTATTTAAAACTTGTAAAAAAATAGTGATGGGAACAAAAAAAAATACTCTTAACGCCTATATATCTCCTTCAAAAAGATAACAAATACTTCATGGGTCAGAGGAAATACATAATGTTTCACAAGATATGTTAGACCTTCTTTTTCGTAATTATAAATCTACCGTTAAAAGTATATTAAATAAATCTTATCATAGCATTCAAGAGTTCTCCGTTGATCGAAATGCGTGGAACTTGGTCTGTTGACTCATTTACATGGTTGATTGTTATTATAAGGTACACATCAAAAATGAAAGAGGAACTGTAAAATTTCTGGTTGGCTCTTTTCACCAGATCAGCATTCCGTGCCGGTGATAGCTTACTATTTATAATGTTAAGATCATTGACGATACAAAAGTGATTTGTAAATACTTACTTGAATAAAGATGATTTGATTTGATTCGAAAAAAATGCTACCGAAACGACGAACAAAGAGCATTAGTAGCGCCGCCGCCTCGAGCATTGACGGCAGACTGACGGAACGGAACCCCTGATAATACACAAGTGGTATACACAGGCGACACTTGTTACTATTGCGTGGTACAGCGGTTAGCGGTAGCACTACATAACAATATTGTTTTAAAATTCATTATTGTTAGTTATATTTGTTATGTTAACGTTTTCTACAATTACTGAAGATCATTATTCAATGAATAAATAAATATGGAACCTATCGATAACATACAAATATGAATGTTAAGCATGTGTGAACGAGAAGCAAATTAAAAGCAGGAAACATTTAGTTTACTATTAAGTATTAAAAGGAGTAGTCGCTATGTAGTCTAATGAGTAACAGTACATTGTTAGTACTATAAAGCTTTTCATGCTTGGTAACCTATGTCAAAGAAGATATAATCATCATTAACCTGTTGCAGTTCAAAAAAAATTAAAAGTTACTTCAGAATGATCAATATTTTGGTTGATTTATAGTCTTAAGGTTAAATAATGGTAATGCAAGACGTAAGTTTTAGTAAACTTGTTTGAATTCTTTCCATTTTTTTTCTCTATATAAAGTTCATCATGCCTTATATAGTAGTTTTAAAGAAAAAAATATCATAATAAAATTAATGCATTTTTCAACTATTCAGGGAACACTGGCTTCACAGAATGTTAGTGCCAATGTCTATGACGCGCGTCACAGCCGACATGTATGAAGAACAAAGTTTCCTTCGGAAGCGCGGGCTTCTGACATTCCTCAGACAAATACTCGAACCTCTGGATGAATTTGACATCGTTCTAGAAAACTCTCTAACTCAAGGCATATAATTGCATGGCTTCCGTTCAACGCCTGCGGATCTACATGATATATAAGTAATTGAGTATAATAAACATGCTCTCTTTTCAATTAAATGTAAGCTTTATATTTTTTTCTTTGATAAATGGATTGTTATTGATCTCCTTATATCTCTATATTAATAATGTCATTGTCAAAGTTCGGATATTTGGACTAATATTTGCCCAAACACATTTTTGTGACGAAATCGAAATTAAGAAGGTGAAACCACCAAAATATACTATTTTCGAGGTCTACCAAATTACAAGAAAATATAATTCATCATTACTTCGCACAAGTAAATTCAGTTATCCACCTCATTCACATCCCGGAATTGTTTTTGTAATAAGTCGATATACCTTAGGCAAATAAGAATCCTTATATCCGATCTCTGATTATATAATACTAACTCAAAAAAATATTGTGACGCGATACAATTACCCTAAAAAAAATACTCGATGGTACCTTTTATTACATGAAAAACTGAGTGATGGTAAATACTCAAAAATTATTAATAAGTATGAAAAGTTTTACATACTAACAGATCATTTTGTTATATCTTATTACCTCATGCCATCTTGCCATCGGATTCCAAAGACAGAAATGATATTCTTATAGTTCTTTCAATACCAATCGGCATTTAAAATATACGTTCCTTCTATACTTTCGTTTTTTTTTAAGTATTAATCATGTTTTTATGTAAATTTTGAAATTTCACTTTTCTAAACCTCTCCCCTATCACAGTCATTTATAAACATACTGTGTTAATACTATGTCAAAAAAAGCTAGACCTCCCTTATCTGAAAATTATGGATAATCATACAAAACAAAAAACTGAAACAATAAACATAACATAATATCAAATAAATAATTGCTAATTTCTTCAGATGACCAAAGTTTTCATGGTTTCATTGGAAACTTCTATGCCCTATATATCCATATGTATACATGGACATATATCTGTATGTGTCTAAGTATCTTAACAACAAGTTTTCTTAGATCAACCTACACCTTAATGTCACCTCTGGTCACTTTATGCTCCATCCCCTTCTCCTTCCACCTTCCATTTAGAGCGAACGAATTTTATGAACAACCCTTATGATTTAGTACAGTAACATAAATAATTAATGTAATTAAACTAATATTTTTAGTAGTTCAAACATACGCAATAAAATCTATATAAGTTAAATGCCGTCTGCTGGACAGAGGCATACAGCTGAAGCAAGGAATAATTTTAAATGTTTATGTAATTTGTGCTTTAAAAAAAAGTTCACTCTCAACCCTTAAAATTTAGCTAACACAGAAAGAGACCCTTTATATGTATTTTTATAATAAATTTGTAAGTAGAAAACAATTTATTTGGTCGAGGGTTTATCTTTATCAGCTTTTTTTTGATCAGCATTATATTTTTACTTCTTAAGCTACATTTTGAAACTATTTAATTGCGATTCTGGCGGTGGAATTATAGACCAGTTCGCCATGCAGCTTCAAATATATTTTAGAGTATATTGTAACAAAATAATGAAAATTTGACAGTAAACAGTTTTCTTTCGGTGTACATCAAATAATTTATATAAAATACTTAGAGCACACAAACCTTTTTTCAACCTTGTTTTAATCTTTGCACAAATAATTGTACTAAATAATAAATGATATATTTTAAATAAAGATATTTTTTGTAACTAAGCACAATGTAAAAGTTTAAGCAACATGTTATTTATTTTTTTATGTTATAAATGTTTTGAAGCTTTTCACCATCAAGATAGCTGGTATATTTATAAAATTAATTTGCTATACTAACTTAATTTTTGATTTTAATATGTAATAATTTCTCCCGTATCTGCATTAAATGATGCACTTGCAATATTACTTGAAGTTATTGTCATTTGATTTTACTGTAAACTATTAGATTCTATAAATAATTAAACTATTAATATTCGAAGATCATAAGACCTGAAAAACAATTTTTTTTTGTCTTTATACATGTGTCTTTTTCATTGTTTTTTTGAAATAAATTATTTCGTCTTGACATTCGCGAAAAAAAAAATTAGCTCTTAATGCCTATTTACTAAAAAATTATAAATGTGGCGTCGCTTAAAACGTAATATCTAACCATGAACATGTAAGGGTGAAATTAGAATCTCGTAGGATATTCTTTTAATGTGATTTAGTTGTTTTTAAATTCTGTTTACCTACTTTTTTTCTTTGTAAAAATTACAAAAATGTTCTTCTGTTAAAAATATTTGTAAGTTTTTAAAAAATGATTTTGACATTGCCGTCCTGTCTGTGTGTCAACCATCAGTACGTGTTAAAATCCGTTCATTTTCTCTTCAAGAGGTTAACATATAATTTAGTGCCAAAAAATTATGTCAAGAATTAAATTCTATTAAAGTTCTTCATCTCCCGATTTCCATTCGAACATAATTATTATTTAGTGACAAATTGTAATTTAAAATTACATATTGAAAGATGTATGAACATTTTCTGCTCTTATTAATAATGAAATAAACTGTATAGTAAACAGTATATTGCTACATTAAAATAGGTTACGAATTTTTGTCATTTAATTAAAATGTTAAGTCAGTTTGAAATGTTCAATTGTTATTTTACTTTTTAAATCAATTTGTTTTGTTATTTTTGTTTCATGTAGTCTGAATGTCTTCCTACAAATAAACCTATGTGCGAACTGTACCAAAGATTATGTAAGAAACAAATAAATTCGAAAAATTACGTTGTTTTTTTAACATTTTGAAATAGTAGTCGTCCAAGACTTGGCGAAATCACTTGAGTGTCAATTACATTTACAATGAATTTCCCTAAAAATTAAAAAAAAAACGTATCTTTGGATCAATTTTAAACATACCTACATTAGTACTTTTAACTTTTTTTATTTTATTTATATTGTAGTTGTACTATATTGTAAGACATATTTATATATGAAATTCCGTCTCAATGCAAAAATATTCTTTCAGTTACAACTGAATACAAATATGTACATAAAATTTTCATATTGTCATTTTTTAAATTAACTACAACAATTTTATATTACATTGATTCACTTTACATGTGAATTATTCTCGTGTTGCAGGACACTTTACTGTACTAGACAAAAAAACCTGCCTATTTTTCTCCGATAACCCAGTTATAATAAAAAACGGGTATCTACATACTTCTTTAATAGTGCCACTCTATGGATCTTCAAACGTGTCGTCTTGAGACCGAGACACGCTTTTGAGATTCCGAACGACTCGAATACAAAAAGAAAAACTACATTTAAAATAATTCGCTGTCTGTTTGGGCAAACCGTTATCGCCAGCTAGGACGGCTCATCAACTTCAGGGGACGGAAACCAACAATTATTACAATTATTTCTCAATACTTATTTAATAAAATATTATTTATGCCCCATAATTTAAATACATATAATAAAATATTGACAGACACATAATAAATACAAAAAAAAAACACGTAATGTATTAATTTTAACAAATCCTTCCTGGACCTGAGTGTAATCAAATGTAATAAAGTTTCACAAACATTCCTTTTCTTAATTTGAAATCTACATATATATCATAAAATAAATCTTACAGTATTCAAAGTTCTTAGTTGATCGAAACGCTTGGAACTTGGTTTGTTGACTCATTTTCCTATGTTTATATTATATTGTATACATCGAACGTTGTTAAATTTTATTTTAAAAAGTAACTGTTAAGTTCCTGTCCAACTCTTTTCTGCAGATTAGCATTCTGAGCTAGTTGTAGCTTATTATTTATAATCGACGATTCAAAAGTGCATGTAAATGCCTACTTGAATAAAGTTATTTTATTTTTAATTCCGCGACTTCTTTTTCAAGTTCGCTTTCCAATATGATAGGCGAACAATAGCAACCAAGTAATCGAAATTTGGTACTGTCGAGCGTCCTTGAGTCGGAATGCTAAAGGAGTACAGAGTAACGCCTATGTCTAGATCCTTTTACGCCAGATTACTAGTGAGCATTGATTGTTTCATAAAGCTAGGTGGACTCCCAATCTGAGGATAAAGTAGTATGTAGCGGTCCTAGTCGAGACTCTCCTCGCGCTTGTATAGCCCAATTGTAATCGCTGTATCGCGTGGTATAGCGTTTCTGGTCGAACTATACCAAAAGTGATGTTTATATAAAGCGCCATCTGCACCTTGCCTTCCCAAACATTCGGAGTTTTTAATAGCCAATAGAGCAACAGTGACCATCCGTCACAAAAAATAACCTATTAATTTTTTTAATAAAAAATACACTTTTAGCGACACCTGCATAAAACATTTGAAACAAACACATTCACTAACACTTTGGCTCTTAAATCTTATTGGATTCACGCATGATATTATCGCCAAATATAATACTTGTATTCTTGCACACCAAGAGGTAGTGTTGTATTTGTAAAGAATTTGCTAATTTCAAGTTTCAAAATAAGCCATAACGCAGTATTGTAACAGATTTCATTTAAAAATACTAATATGTAATAATAAATTATGAGAAGAGACAAAATATTGTCTGCGTTAGAATTATAAGAAACACGGTTATACTTTCAGAAGCCAAAAATGAATCTAATATGGTAGTTAAATGAATGAACCTATTAGCTTAAAACTTTTTGAGACGCATGAGAGAAACAAACGGAATAATCTGTCTGGGCTACTTGTATTTTAGAAGTGAAGAACGTTTTATTTTATTAATCTTATTCCTACTGTTAACTTTTAAAGACACGAAAATATATATTTAATTATTCTATATACTAATTTATTAAATTAGAGGCCTTCGTTAATTTTTTTCATACCCCTCCGCAGGTAAAATATGTAGGGATTCATTCAAAGTAACTTGAACAGGCATTATAACCATGCTTAAGATAAATATTACTCAAACATTCATATTATTATTTGTATTAAATGTATTCATATGGTTAATTATTGAAACATACAAAATAACCAAATTTGACTACTAGATTCAACATAACGTTCAACGTTCTTATTTAATATTGAATAGTGTTACCAGTATTTTTGAAACAAATTTTATTTAAAAAATAAATTAGCTAAAAATTATGTACATAACCATTAAAAAAATGAAAACTCGAAAAATTATCTATAATTATCGAAAAATAAGAATCTTCGCCAACACTTAAAA
Organism: Battus philenor; assembly: GCF_028537555.1. NCBI lineage: Eukaryota > Metazoa > Arthropoda > Insecta > Lepidoptera > Papilionidae > Battus > Battus philenor. Next base: position 9,717,642 of record NW_027181704.1, read on the forward strand.
GTAAGAATCGTGGAGGACTTAGTTTTACGTATAATATTTATTTTTATATATTAGCAATACATATCAAAAATTTATTAAAAATGGAAAGGAAATTCTATTTATTCGTACTAACTTTTCACTTGTTTCAAATGTTTCAATATATGTGATCATTATCATACATATGTTTAAGTCTCATTATGTTCGTTTTTCAGCCAGATAAAATTCCAATTATTTTAACTTTTTGTTTTGTCTGCCGCCTCACAGTTTTTATTATTATAAAGTATTTTATTATATCAGAAAAATTATTATTCAAGTGTATTAATTCGGTATCTTATAGATGGCGCTGTATAGCTTGTTGTGCGGTCTTTCATTCGACATTCGACAAGTAAGATGGCGGCGATTAATGTGAAAGGCGAAACGTTGTCTTATTTGTACTTGTAAATAAAGAAACAGCTTTTTTCAAACATTTAAATAGTTTAACATTAGAAGGAAAAACGTTCTCAAAGTGTATACTATATTGTGAAGTACTATGTGTTATATATGACATGATATAAGTGGCTTTTTATTTCACAATAGACAAAACCCGTCGTAACGAACACTCGAAGAGTCGAGGCCATATTTATGATGTTATCTGTTGTGTGAGCGTCCTCAGAAACCACATTGATAAATGATTTTTAATGTCTAGGCAATGGTATGTTTCTTTTAGTAGAGTTTGACATTATTATACAATTTTGTTCTAAAGCAGTCCTTGTATTGTTCACACACATTGACGCTTTCATGTCGTAGCGGCGTATTATTTTTATTTCAATTCAGTGTTTGTACTATTGGTGTACTATACATTGATATTAAAATACTGTTAGATATAGCAGTAGCTAAAACATTTTGTTACGATTAGCTTTTAAAAAAAGTCCAGTAATTATTTCATAAGATATTTAATCATTTTCGTAATAATTTCATTCAAAAGATTTTTTCTTTTCTTTTCAGGAGTGTTTAATTTATACGAAGTTTATTTAAAACATGCCGACTAGGACTACAGTTTAATGATAACTGTTTTACTGTTAATGTCTAATACAAATTATGGATGACAGTGTGGAACTTAATTGACAAATTGCATACATTAACACTATACAAAACAAGACGGAGGTGGTAATGGATCCAGTAGGACCATGGTCAGCATATGCTTCTTACAATCGGCTAGCAGGGGTTCAGGCAGGTGCTGCAAGTGGAGATTTTCATCACCATCTAGCAAGTGGTGGTTCAGGACTTGGCAGCCAGTCTGTTCCATCGACAACAAGCCAATTATTGCTTCAGGCAGCTCACACAACAGCCTCACTAGCAGGGCAACTTGGTTCATCAACGGCTTCTCCTTTCAACCCTGGTGGATTTTTGTCTCCACCTACAGTGGGATATGATGCTGTGTTCTCGCCGCTGTTTCATCATGCAAGTCCTAAACCTGCGCACTACAGCTCGTCTCTTCAGGCACAACACCGGCAAGTGATTGCACAAGCACAAGCTGCAGTAGCATCAAAACAATCTTCTGTTGAAACTGAACTTTCTTCTTTAAGAGAAAATTATTCACACCAATCATTAGCACAAGGAACTTCATTTTTTGATCAGTCATCAACTCCAGCCAGTTCAACTGGATTAAGTTGGCAAGGAAATAATCAACTTCCAAGCCCATTTGGAATTCTACCTCACGAAAGTGTTGTGCCGTCATCACCGAGTCCAGCAACTACAAAAGCTTCAGCAGCATATGAAAATTTTAATGCACATTTTGCTGCTGCGCAAACTCTTAATAATCACCTTAATTCACAAATTTCTAGTGCTGGTAAACAAAGTAATAGGTCAGGTTCACCTGCAACAGCTAAGCAACCAGTGTCTTCAACATCATCATCAACCTTTTTTCAATCTCCTCCTGCATTTGGAAATCAGACTGATAACTCATACAGTGCAAGTAGTGCAAAAAGTGGTCAACTTTCAGCTCAGCAGGATTATGCCGGAAGTAAGTCATATTCAAGTTCTGCAAGCCCAGTTGCCCATTCCCAACAATCATGTATTGTGTCAACTCCATCAGTAACCTCCTCTCCTACACCTCCCAGTAAAGAGTTTCGTACAACTTCTAGTAATTCCACAAGGCCATCAGTTTCTATATACAATAATTCTCAATCACCTAAGAATACAAACAATGAAAAGTCATCAAGAGCAACTAATAACAATATTGCTAGTAGTTTTGTATCCCCAACATCTAAACCGCCTCAGGTTCAAACTAAGGCCCAAAGTAAAGTATATCCTGAAATAAATAATGAACAAAGAAAGATCTGTGATTCTAGTGAAAAGATACAACCACAGTCTTCCCCAATTAGTTATTCTATAATGGATGCTCCAGGAAGATTAAGTTACAGTAATAGTACTGGTTCATCATCTAAATCAAATAGAATGAATAGTTCTTCATATTCTTCTACACAAAGTTCTAGTTTTAGGCATTATCAAAGTGGAAATAACGTAGAATCTGATTATCATGTTCGTGCTAAAAGCAGTTCAAGCACAGACACGGGTTACTCAAGTAGTAGTTCACAAAATGGTCCCGAATGTGGTGTTGTTGTCGGAAGAAGACAAAGTCCATTACAGACTGCCCCCCAGACTTCTCCTTTAGGTCATGGATCTAGTCCTGCCTATCCAATGTACCATAGTCCTATGAATTCAATAAATTCGCCACAGCAGCATGGTGACCATTACACTAAGGCTAACAGTTCAGCTCCTCGATCTCCACTTGATGCATCTGTTTCAAGATCACCATCACAAAACAGTCAAGTAGCTTATCCATCTGTAATAACGAGAGCTTTAGGTATAGATCATGGCAAGACTTTTCATGAAAATAGATTTGAAAGAGGACAAAATCAAGCATCCAGTCAACCTTGTTGGGAGGCTGACCGCCAAATAAACAGGAAATACAATAGCAGTAGTAACACTAGTAATTTTAACAATTTAACTGAAAATAATACTCATAATGAAAAACCTGCCCAACAATCTCAGCCCTCATCTGATAGGTTAGTTAGTGATAAGCATCACTATTTTGATGGAAACAATGTAGCTTTACAAGATCTGTCTAGTTGTAGAGGAGACCCCATGAGTATTGTGAAAAATCTGCAAAATTTACAACAAAGTTGTCAGTTGCAAGATGTTAAATCAAATAAAAGTCAACCTGCAACCACAAATACCTCATCACTAGGTAAATCTTTACCAAGAAGGAAAAGTACTGAAAAGCCAGTTCCTCATGGCAACATAAATGAACTGTCTAATGTAGTGATGGCAGATTATTTAGCTAATAGGATTCCCCCTCCTGCTCATAGCTCAACCAGCAACCAGCAACAAAATGGTAGTTATTTTGATTTTGAAAGGTGGAATCTTCCACCGCCCCCGCCAAAGGTATTTCCTGGCACAACACCCTTTGGTTCTCAAGCACCCCTTCATGCAACCAATTTTGCTAATCAACACCAAGCCCTGGCCATGCAGCATGGACATGCATTAACCTATTTCCCACCTTTTCACCTAGGTCCTCATCCTGATTTCCAATCATCTGTGGAGTTAACACCCCTTTCGTCATTTAGTGAGACACCACCTTCGGCTTCCTCGTCATCGTTTTCTACACCAGAAACTCGTGAGGAGGAGCAGCCTAAGGTGGTAGTCCCTAATATAGAGGAAGAACTTGGTTTCCTTGCAGAACAACGAGCTAATACTGCATCATCGGTAGCACCCACTTCTCAGCAGCAGAATGTAAACAGTGCTTCCCAAGACACAAAAATAATGGAAAAAAAATTCAATGTTCCTGTCACGGGCCCCGGTTCAGGTTTCATGGCTTCTTATTTGAAATTTTTACAAGGGGAGCGCGATACATCTCCTCCACCGGCCGGCAGAGGCGCCAGAAAGTCGACTTGGTCTAGAGCTAACACTAACAGCAATACGAACAATACGAAAGTGTTTACGCCAAACGAACAAAATAAGAGTCAATGTGAATCAAATACTCCGCAACAAAGTGCGAACGGCGCGATGGCTACAACCAACGCCATAAACACGGGGATGTCTCTCAGTAACCCAGTGATGAATTCCTCGGCGAGTATGAGCACGTCTGGCTTGTTGGGTGCAAACCAAATACACGGCGCGCCGACGAACCTTCTCAGTGGACAAGGGAAGACCGAAATGGACGACCCGCGCTTTTACAATATGAACAAAGACAGAAAGAGAAAGTATGACGGCAGCGAGGAGAGCTACGACGCGGAAGAGGAGGCGAGGCGGCTGAACAAGCCGGTGCTGAACGTGCCCAGCACGCCGCTGAGCGACAAGGGCAAGAAGGGTCGGGCGACGATGAGCAAGGCCCCGCCGTCAGCCGTGGTGGCGCCTCAGCCGGCCGCGCCCAAGAAGCCACGAGCGCCTGCGCCGCCGCCCGTGGCCGCGCTGCAGGCGACGCCCCCGCAACAGTACTATTACCAACAGCAGCCCGAGGAAGGTGCGTTCAATTTACTAGATTTTCACTTGAGAAGAGCGCGATGGTGAAGAGCTAGCCCTGAAGCTTGTATGACAGGAGCAAGCTAGCTGCCGCTTGGGCAGGCTGCCGTGAAAACTTGTTACATTTTAACTGTGATATTGTAAATTTTTATTAGATGAAATCTATTATTAGTCACTGTAAATAACCTCTAAACAAATGTGATGTACCTATCTATTAGAGATTGATATTTTAGGGTTAGCCTGTAACAAGATTTCACTAAATTTGTTGTTAATGACACATTATTCGTGCCATTTAATTGTAAATTGTAGAAATTGTGACTCTTGTCATACTCGCTACTGAAGGGGTGCTACCATTAATAATTCCAAAATTATGGTATATTTTTTTATGGAAACAATACCAGTGGGTGTCTGTTGTACATATGAAATAATGTATTATATTTACAGTATTTGAATTTAGTTCGTACTTACAGTAATGTAATGCATATATTTTGCTGTTAGCTGAAAGTGATTTTATATTATAAGGAAAGAATTGCATAATACATTGACAGCTATAAGTTAGTGTGATAATGTATTAGAAGGCCATGCCCTGAACATAAGTTTTGTATTTCTATTTAATTGTTATTTGTTTATGCACAATTCTCAATATTTTATGTAAATACTTTTGTATTATAGGAGAAAACATAAAATAAACGCGAGTATATTACTGATAATGTGTTAACTATTTTTAGTTTGTAATTATTCCTGGTAGCACCCCTAACATCGCCAAAATAGGGATAACATGTGCAATTTAGTAATTTTTTCAAATGTTATTTACAATACAAATGTTGGAATGTTGTATATTCTATAATAATAATTCATTTTAAGACATGTGTACATGTTATCACGGTGATGATATGATCATCATTTGGCTTTCCTTATTCCCTACCTCTCCTGCCCGCTCATTTTTTACATATTGTTTTTTATATCGCCGAATAATCTTCATTTATTTTTTCCCTTGTCAATGTCACTAATAGAGAGAGGTAATTATTGTTTTATTACATATTATTTTCATTTCGTAATTTAAGATAAAATACGCTTAAAAATTTGTCGTGCTATTTTAGTGTCGACACATGGTGCAGCTTTGGGCTATTCAAATTATGCCGCCGGTGAGAACGAGGCAAATAGCAGAAAATTACATCACATAAAGGCTCACCAGCAAATACCAAGTGCTGGACCTATTGACAACACGAGGCCTGTCGAGGAGATGCCTTATCAGGTAATTTTAAATAATTTTATTGGGTATTAATAAATTTCATAATTATTATTGGTTATAAAATATTTTACATACCAATATTTCCTAAATTCCCCTTCTCTTGGAAATATAGTGTCATCAAAGCGCGACGTGCAACCCTCGTCCCCTCGTATCACCTCTTGCCGCACAAAGTCATTTCTCTTAAACTAATGCTTCCTACAGAGAGAACGTCTTTTTAGAACGGGTCGAACCTAACAGCCCGAACGGAGGCACCTAAATATGCCTCTAAAATTTGAGGTGGCCCCCAGAGCCTTACTTTTAGTGAAGTTGTAAATGCCAAACTGCTACATAGGCACATATAGATAATGTTACAACTGTTGAAAACATTTATGACACCAGAAAATTGATGATTTAAAAATATTTTTAATAAATTTGCTCACTTGTGGAATTATCTCAAAAACATTAGGCCAGCATAGTGAAATTACGTACTAACTATGAAAGTCAGTCGTGTATACAAATAGTGGTAAGATAACAAACAATAACTTTATTAAATTAAATACTCTATTTCTTTTTTGGGTTATATCTTTTTTTTAATAATTTTATTTAGTTACAAATGGTTTTTATAAATATTTAACATTCATTCATTAAGCATATGGACGTAAATATCCACCTAAAAAGAGCCTGTTAAATGTCCGATTATATAATTAACTGTAACAAAACATAGATATATTTGCAAAAATAACTTTTTTAAACTTGTTATAATATGAAATTACAGTCTGGTGAATTTGTGGCGATTAAAACTGATCTGAATGAGATGTGGCCCGCTATATGGCGAGTGGATGGTAAAACGCTATTACAGAAGTACGAGCCATTTGAAGAAAACGGTAAAGTGTTATATCGAAATATTTCCACGGTAAGTTATTTTTTCTGTTTTTCTTAATCTCTGTTAGGTCAAACACTCCCTGCTCGAGATACGCTAGCACATTCACACAGAGGGATATATTTTACCGCTCTGATCCGTCGTCTTTCAATATTGTTAACTACCACGTGACCTTGTGCCCTCTATTCTTCTTACACACGACTACAGTGTGTATAATGGAGAACAGAAGTTGCTTGATGCCTACCCAGAAATTAAAGTTGTTAATTCTGAATTACCAAGTACACATATGTACACATTTTAAGAACGTCTATCCTATTCTTACTCACGCACACGTCTTATGGTCCATGTCTCTGAAGCGTATACAAATGTAAATAATATAAATGATCTGATCATGTTGCCTTAGATATTTATGTAGGTCATTTGCTCTCATCTATATGTCTCTAGTATTAAAATCATAGGTCCCATGTTTTTTGGCCATAATTGGACCACTGCAAGGTTGTGTGTTTGTTTAATTTTAGCAATTCATTATTAATACCATCGATAATTTTATTTCCGTTATATAGCTATTAATTTTGAGGCCGAAATTAATACCTAACATTCTCATTGATGCTTGGACACTTCTTAATGGCGTACGTTAGTTATGAAAATATCAAAAAAATTATTAGATCTACTGATTTTTGAGCAATTATCTACTTACGTCGGTCAAGTCGGTGTACATATTTACTTCTAACATGCTTTTATTTGTAAACTCTTCGGTCTCAATCGGATGCCTTACACATTGTCTCCAACTATTCACTAGATTCAGATAATCATCATTTCAGATGAATCATATAAGACATCCAATAAAACCAGATGGAAGACATCTACATCCACTGTGTTTCAACAACCTTGTATGTCTACATTATAGTTGAATGTCCTATGATGCACTTGCCTGTCCATGGTCTTCTTTCCAGAACCTTAACTATGCAGTCCACCAGCGGTCATGTGTTCTGCACGCTGACCTGTGTGATGTGGCCTGTCCACTGGTGGCTTGACTTGTCAATCAGCTGGGCATTTTAGTTACTTTTTTTATCTACGGATCTACTCATTTCTGGCTTGATCTTATAGAGACATCCCTAGCATAGCCATGGCTGATTTAGCGACTGCGAGCATTCCAATGAGACCCCAATGATAGCTCAGATAATAAAGAGTGAATTAAAGTAGATTTTAAAGGGTTTGGTGGGTTTAGTTGAGAAGCATATTGTCTTATGAAAAGCCTTTCGCATACTCTTCATAAAGTTTCTATATATAACAGAGTAGTAGTCGTTACTACAACTACTAAACCACTGCTGCTAGCCATTTGCTGGGACTAATACCACTTCGGGACCTCCACAAAAGCATTTACCTAAGTGTAAATGTTTGTTGCACATATTTACTGATGGCTTGTGTTATCATATTACAGTACACATTTTGCTATCAATAATAACACAAATTACTGATGAAAATCATGCACTAGTTATTGCAGAACATATTTTTTCTTTTTCTAGTATGCAGCATGGAATCCAGAGAATAAAAAAATATACACTCAAGTTCCAGTGAAAGTGCGAACACAATCTCATTTGGAAACAATAGTTGAATTAGTTAGGAGTGAGCTCCCGCTTGACGACTGCAATTTCATAGAGAAGAGAATGCTAGAGACACAGATGTATCAAGAAAACTTCGAAGTGTATATACAGACATTGATATCACATGCATTAGATCCTAACTTTCTTACGGAAATCTTTCAAGAACAAGGTAAGTGTTTTAATGAAAGTATTTATACTACTTTAAAGATTTAATAATAATGATTGGAAATATACATGCTATTTACATTGATTAAATACTTTTTGATTTAATATTTTTAGCATGATACTAAAATTATAAATACGTTTTCGATATTAATAAATAGAATGCATAAAACAAGAGAATATACACAATGCTTAATTTCATAAATACAATATTTCTTATTGGTACCAACTTTGCTAGCATAATGAAAAAACAAAGGAATAAAACTACATAAAAAGCTATGTTAAGTATACAATGTATACAAACTATATTGTGATATGTGTGCAGATTTTTTCTGGAGTATATATTCCACAGACATTACCATCCATCTTGTTTTTACGATTAATACTTCAGTTTCTTTGCGCTGTGAGTTTCAGTTCCTTTACTGCTCTGAGAGTGAGCGTAGTCTGGCCTGACGCATACTTTGTAATGCCTTACTCTAAAATAACTAAACCATTTATATATATATATATATATATATATATATATTTTTTTTTTTTTTTTTTTAAATAACCGTGTCATGGGCTATTTACTGGCTACTTACTGTTTGTAAGTAAATAAAAGAGCCGACGCAGGACGTCGGCGTAGAGGAAAAAAGGTTTAGTAAGCATATTAAAACTTATTAATAAACCTGGCTAGCCTGCACCACTAGTTGGACTGACGATATAATAAGTTCGTGGTCATCGTGGTGATCTTTAGGCAGATCTATGCCTTGCAGTGGATATCTGTCGGTTGATATGCTGATGATCATTGTTTTACAAGGTATGGTACAGTAAATCTTATTTTTAAAATTTCACCACGAGAGCCCTATTAAGCTCTCTTTTTAGTTATAAGCTATTCTTAAATGTGATAAGAGACACTGCAGTATATTTGTATTCAATGATAATAGTATATTTTTTTGCTAAACTGTTTCAGATGAGTACTTCCTTTCGAACGTTAAAACCGTGGACGAGGTGACGGAGACGATGCGAAGCCGGGTGTCGTGCGGCGCTGCGGGAGCGGCGGGCGGCGGCAGCACTGCGGCGGGAGGGGGCGCGGCAGCAGCGGGCGGGGGTCGGGCGCTGGATGCGGCGGCGGCCACGTGGCCCGGCCTCAGCGTCGCGGCGGGCGCGGGCTCGTGTCGGGCGTGCGCGCGCCCCGCCATCGCGCGGCTACTGCTCTACGGGCAGCCATACAACCCAGCCACGCTCGAACCCGTGCAACCCGACGCCAGGCTAGCTTACGAAAAGGTACACAATGAATATCGATTTTTTTTACCAGTCTTTCACTGCCGCCCAAGTGACATTTGCAAATTCTCCGGATTTCGTGAAAACTAAGGTATTTATTTATATATTTAATTAAAAACTAAAAATAGTATTAATACCTGTTCAAGAAAAGTACTTTCCCAGAAGTCTTGCCTATTAAACTACATCTTATAAGTTCTTCATAAACAAATTCTGTATAAAGTTTTGAGTATACTTGTTGGCAACATGTCCGTACTTTCGTCCAACGGACTGCTTTACGTGAGCTATTTGTAAAAGAATAACTCTTACTTATACGGCTATCGATAACAAAGTCTGAAAGCTAGAATGAGGAAGCCTAGGGGTAGTGGTAACTGAATGACGGCGTACAATGCATTTGCGGTGGGTTTAACATCATATCGGTACACCATCATTCCTGAGCTTTGACTACCTCGCGCGCATAATGCACATTCTCAAACAGGCTAACGTAACATTTTAGTATTTGCATACTTGAAACTTTAATATTTCAGTACTAATTATTTAATTTGTGCTATTTGCGGAACTCATGTCAAAGCCCTTATTTTGGGTTTATGAATAATATAAACTTTAAACGTTAAATAATTTTTAAAGACGTATACTTGTTTTTTTTTTAAACATATGGTTCCGTCAACAGGTTTGTTAGTATAAATATCAATTTTTATTTTTTTGGCAATACGCCTTTACAGTTATATTTATTATTAAATGTTATTATATACTTAGTATGGAATATATTTTTTAGTTATCAAATTCCTTAAAAAAAGTAAACTATACCAAATCAAATGGTTCACATCAAATGTTGTTGTTATGATGGAATATTTTATAAAGAAGCAATAACAAAACTGTATATTTTTCAGGAGTTCCTTGTTTGTGGGACTTGTTGTGGCCGTGTGCAATTATATTCAAGGATATCTCATCAAAAGTACCTCATGTACGCCGAGTGCAGCAAACGTGTCGCGGACAAGCGGATGCAAAATCCCAGCAAAGACACTACCTTAATACTAAACGAATTGCTAGCTGATGAAGTGTGGTTGTCACAGGTAACAAGGTTTTCTCTTTGATTTCTCTAAACGACTAATATTCTTGTTATTAGAATTGTATGTGAAAGCTTGCATTTTTCTTGTTCATTACTCCCTATAGATTCATAGGTTCAAATGTTATGAACTATTGCCTATATTTACAATAAAAACGAATCTTGTGGTCCCCTTTTGAACTATTTATGCCATAAAAATAACTTGACTTGCAACCGCCCCAGTAAAACCGCTCGCGCACACTAAACAGTACCATCCCAGTTGGGAACCTAGGGTAGGTAACAATGATGGCTCCTGTATCTGTTACCAGACAATAGTGCGTCTTCCAGTCTGACAGCTTTAGAAGTAGTAATTTTTAAAGAGAATATGATCTCATAGTTTGTACTGATGGTACATACGCCATAACCTAAATATATTATAAAAGCCTGAGTAAACTGTATTACTTGCCATAGCGTGAACACTTTCCCAAATAAGTAATTGTGTAAACTATAAAAGCCATTTATATTGATACCCCAACTTTTTAAATTATAATGAGTATTGTCTTCATAAGAATGTGTTCATTCACCCGCTTTTGCACATAAATATATTTATTTAACACTTCAGAAACTCAATAAATATATATTTTTCGGACTTTTCGGATTAAAGATATATTTGGATCTTCAAGATAGAATTGTAAATTCTGACTCTAGGCAAATTTTAAAGTGATATTTTTTCACATTTGATGCACTCATTAAAATTATTATGTGATTTTACCTTAACAAAGATTGTAAATACAAACGTTATTCATTAATTTGTAATGAGTCAAATACATAGAGTTAATGCATTGCATTAGTTGCGACAACATATGGTCTAAACCTTATGCTAGTGCTAAATGAGACAAATATTACTCGTATCATCTACATTTCTTGCTATGCGTTACGATTTCTCTGTTTTGAAAGTCTATATAGACGCGAAAACTCCCCATACCAACTGTTTTTTTAATGGATCGATCGACTACATCCCCATGTATACTTAGCTGCGGTACCCCGGGGTTCTATACGATACTTTAAAACATATATGGGTTTTTCTAAATCTGGCTTTCCCAGCAATATATTTGCCATATAGCATATAAGTGAAAAAATGCTAGGAATGGCTTACTTTGTAAACTGGCAATAGATACTTTAAAGATACACTTTAGTAAAGACAACATTAAAATTTACAAGTAAATTAATCAAAATTGTGCAAATATTTAAAATTGGCAATACTTGTTAGACTGCTGCCTGCTTTTTATTTTTAATCTTTTTAGAAAACAAAAAATATTTGTACTTAGTACAAACACACTAATCAATGACATGATCAGAAACTTTAATATGACGATACTGATATCAGATTGGTTATTACCGAACTTTTTTTAAAAGTTTTAAACATCACATTCAAGCTACTACTACAATGACCAACTTTCTTTTTTGCTTCTACATTGTCACTTCCAATTCTCTTACTCCAATCAAGTTTTTTTTACCTAAACATCTCATTGTTAGGTAACTGCTTAGTTTTCTATACAAAAATTTTCGAACCTTTTACGTTCATACAAACATCATTAACGGCGAGCACTATCGCAAACACAGGGGATACAGCAAGATATCCATCGCGCACTGAACAAAAATACTTACCGTACCATGCGTTACGGCAACTATTTTGACGTAGAATATTAGTTTACTGTACTATACATTAAAAGCAACATTATTGAAAAGATCTCTGCCTATTTTCTAAATGTACAGGAATATAGATCAACCAGAACAACAAGCTGTTGTACTGGCGGACTGTCAAATAAGGCAAAACACTTGCCGTAAGGCAGCAAAAGTGTTAAAGATATGTTTTGAAATAACCTTTAGTTCAGCTTTATATGCTTAAATGATGTGTAACTTTTTTCAGTTATTCCGCGACGTTCGACACTCCTGGGCCGAGGCTGAGTCCTGGGATCGTAAAATGCGTCATGCAATGACGAGACAAATGATTTAACAGTAACACCTGTACAAGTGTGTAGTGCTAAAAACACACATAAGGACCATTTTTCATTTAATTTTTATACTTGTGACATATGTGCTGTATCTAATTATTTTGTATTTTATTACATGGTGAATAGCATTTAATTCATATTATATGGAAGATTACGAATTATAAAATATGATCATAAATATAATTGTTCAAGAACATCACATATTGTTAATTTTTTATTTCATTGTATACACATACAAAGTGATTGGCTGTTACAAAGTGTCGGCGCAACGGAAATGTTATGGTGCCATCTACCGAGAAGAGATCTGTTTACTTCTTCTAGTGATGATACTTCAATCGCTTTTTAGTATTTGTATTAGTTTATTATACTTAGCGCATTGGTATTTTTGTTCATAACACATTTATTTTTAAGCCATTACAATTTACTCATTCTCTAAGACCTTGAAACACGGTCTTCGAAATTCTGGGGAACAAATTTACAATTAAGTTAACAAACATCACAGCCCATATAACACAGTTTAGAGAATGTATGTGATCTTATAATCCTATTGCAGACCTTGATTCTGCTTGAATAAATTGGTTGGTTAAATTCACTTTGTTCTAATATTACATTTCTGATTTTTTTTTGTAAATAAAAGATATTTTTACCTTCTTTCTGAAATTTAAGTGCATATCGATATAATTACTGGATATCGCATCATAACACAGATTACCGCCCTTTTTTCAGACAAATACAGAGATTTTGTGTTGTCTTTTCTGTTTTCTAATTTGAATAATCATGAGAATCCTTAAAAAAACTTATTTAATGTTAAATATATTGATTGATCATAACTCTATTGCAATAATATGTAATCAAATTCGGGTTCAATAGCTTATATTTAAAAAGAAATCAAAAACTTCATCATCGATACTGCGACCTGCAACCAGCTGTTGCTTAAATGCTAATCACAGCTGAAAGAATAAAAAATAAAATTGAAATATTACCGCAATTGTTTTTATTTCCTTCTGATGTTTGTAGCAACGCTATTTATTTTATCTAAATATTATTAAAATCGTTTCTTTTATGATTTTTTTGATTCAGATTGCTAAAAAATTTAATATATCTAAATTATGAAATAGTACCTGAGCAATTAATATAACTCATCAGCTGTACAACAACAAAGTAAACTTTATATATCATTGTCACAATGTGGCTGATAAGCCTGGACTAAACCATTTTTTTTTTTCGATCGATTTATACATAAGATTAACATAAAGTAATGTAAAATTTTACAGCATCGTTATATTGTAGCCACAGTCCATAAGGTAGGCAAAAAATTATTTTAAGCCATTCTTATAACAAATTACCCAAAAGTAAGCAGAAAAGGTTTTTGTGATATGTAATTACTATGGTAAAAAGCATTAGATTCGTCACTTCACTTGGTAATTCAAGTTACGTAAAGTGAAAAGTTTGTTACTTGCAGTCTTGATTTAGATGTAAATTAAATTTATTGCCGACAAACAAGCAAAAACTAGTACATGATATGAGCTGTCCTATTACACTATTCATTGGGCTGAGTTTATATAGCGCTCTTTCAACCGCGTTTTTAAGCCAGTGAAAGAGACAAATGATTGGGGGGGCGTAAACTTCCACACTAAGTGATTGCACATACATGTTTTTTTTAAGTTTTCATTAAAAAAATATGTATTTAATTGTAATGATAGGAATGGAAAAGAAGCAAAAATCACAATTATTTTCTTGAAAATTGGTCGTTTCCTTGTCGTGGTTCAAGGCAAATTCGATTAAAACAAACACGAAAATCCTATTGTCCAGGATAAATTAAGATTATTTAAAAATTTAATCTATACGTTTTTCGTCACGTTTCATTGTTCCATAACAATTTTTCATCAATTCAAATTCTGTTATATTTGGGAGGAAGTAAAATATATGGTACATAAATTTTGTGCCCCCTGAGATATTGTTATCAATAAATCAAAACAGAAATTGTTTATAAACATCCATAGAAAATATCTTGAAAACAAAATTTTTATAGATAATGTAATCAGGTCTATAGAAATTATTTTGAACATTGCGAAAAATATAGGAAATAGTAAATCGCGCAAATATCACAACCCTTTTAGACGGATAACAGTCCTGTTGATTATTTACAATATGTACGGCACGAATAAAGGTCATATTAATTTAAAACTTCTTTCAATATAATATTTTAATAATCGTGGTGATGTATTTAATTTTACATATTACTATTGTTTAATAAATATTTGGTTTGACTACTAAAATAACTTCTGAAACATCAATTTGTGATAAGAAATAGACGTTATTGTTAGGCCAAAGAGATAAAATTATTAACTACATAATTTAATCATATTCCTGAAATGGGTCTTTCAATCTTGTTAATTTAAAATTGTTCACGACTTTAAATAGCTTAAGCTATAAGTTATAACCTAAATTTAAAATGTATAAATATCTGATTCTTTGGTATTAGTAAGTACACCGAAAAGATATTTAGTAGTTTATTTATTTAGTTAATTGCTTAAGGTTATGTACGTTGCTCAAACCATTTAGGTAACATACAAGGAAGTTATTAAGTAATGAATAAGTGTATCTTGTAAAAGCCGATAAACAAAGAGTATTTTATTTATTTTGTTCGGCGCTTCAAGAGTAAATATTATAAATTCAACCAATGCATATTATATGAAATTATATTAAATGGTAAATTTATTAAACTTTATTTAACAGACTCATTGATATTTTTTAAACCATTAGGCTCAGAGATTTGAAATTGGGTAGGTATATCCTTTTCACTTAGTAGAGGTCGGCTAAAAGGAGACTTAAGGAAATTCAAATCTCAAAGGGATCCGTTAAAATAAAGTGTAATTTCAAACTAGAGTTCTTATATAAAACTTGGCCAGAATGTTTTTTGCAATTACATAAAGGCTGTGCTGGACATGCGAAGGGGACTGCGGACAGCCGAGATCCTGTAAAGGTGGAAAGATCATTCCGATGGCGAAAGATAAATTTACGACAAAAACCGTGGTTGATTGTTTTGCAATTATTCTTTGTGGCTGATACGGGTGCAAATTAAATCACCGTTTACTTTATTGTGCCGTGTTTCCAAAAAAAATCATAATCGAAAACAGGTTAATAGCTGTAATTAATTATAAATGTAAAAGTACGATAAATTAACAACAGCATTTATACAATAAGGAATTTAGTAAAAACTATTTGAAATTGTATGACAACTAAGATTTTACCGACACTTTCCGACGACAATAATTCTTAAAGGTCTTGGAGGTAATGACAACACGAAGTCCAAAGTAGAAGTGTACGTTATGTGATGGACGTTATGCTACTAGACGGCTTAGGCTTTATGCAGCTTCTTCGATATTGAACTTGCGAAACAGGAGATCCGCTAAAAATTTTACATTGGTCGACACGAGCCTCTCTTGGCCGCCATTGCTTGAACGCGGCCGCCGGTGTCTTGACTGTTTGTTCGGTGCAAGCTTAGCCCATATTTATACTAATTCTTAAAACTATGAAAACAATATTCAACCAAAAAAAACGTACATATAGAGCACACTGGCGTTTGATTCCAGTGTTTGATACGCCGCTGAAGATGACGTATTGTAGCTCCCACATTACTCCACCTCTCAGGGAAGCGTACAGATATGTATGTATAGTACTTAATGTCTGCGAAGAAGTAATTTTTGAAATGTGGTTGTCGTTACTGTTTTGTGTGTGCGACTGAGAGCGAAAACTAGCGGCTTGTGATCGGTGTGGATTGATACGTCGTCAACTTCTTTTCAAAAACTTCCAAATATAGTTAATCTTCTTCTTCGGCATCTATACTGTGGTCGGAAGTGAGGTCATGATTGCGAGCTTCGAGCCATGAACCGGATGAGTCAATACATTTGTTGGTTTAATACCATTGGTATAGATTTAGTAGCCGAGGAAATTCAGTTTTTTTCCCAAACCCGCATTTTTCAATTTTGAGTGTGACGTCATGGTTCATAAGACGTTCTAGAGCTTGTCGCAGCAGTTTTTTACGTTGTTCTTAGTCTTTATAGGATATCAGAATGTGGTCAACGAAGCAGAGAGTAGCGGTCTGGTAATGTCACAGCGTTGATCGTCTGTAGTTGCCGCACACACGTAAGGCTCCATCGTTCTTCACAAGGTGTGCAGGACTCGCCCATTGAATTTTCCACGGTTTGCAGATGCCCAGTTCTAGCAAGTGCTTGAACTCGTTCTTAGCCTGCCTTGTATTTTTAGGACGGAAATGGGCTTGGCCGGGCGAATAGTGGTGGTCCGTTTGTGTCTATATGATGTATGACGCTGTGCTTTGCAGGTTGCTTCAGGGACTTGAGTCGAAGTACATCTGGTTATTGCTTTATAATGTTGTAAGCTTGATCGCTTGCAATGACGTGTACTATATCGTTGTGGTTAACTACTTCGAATGCGCCGATTGACAGCTCTTTGACTTTATCTGCGCGTTTCTTTTTGTGAAGGTCAACCAACAACTTGAAGTGACGTAGAAAGTCTGCTCTCAGGATTTACAGTTTGAAGTAGTACAGTAAGAATGCCATTGCAGGTCCCACATATGCATGTTGATTTTTAATGAATGTAATTATTTAACCGGCTTATTTTTACATTTGCACAGATTTAACCATAGAATAATTGATATTTTATAGTAACAAAAATTGAAAGTAGTTCTTTGTTTATTTTCACCACCCATGTAAAATATAAACAAAATGCAGTATTTTGAAACAACATTCAACAAGTCAATGAGACCGTACTATGTAATATCATTATGTTGTATAATATTAAATCAATTTATTTCTATATTCTTTTAATTTTTCCAAGACGCTTGCATCCAACTTCAGATCCTGGCAGTTTAGGAAACTTTAAAATGATGCTGTCATATTTCTTAATAACAATTTATATGAATTATATACTGTATGTGTTACATTAAAATGGATCTTATGTGGGCGCCCATACGAGCTAATATAGTATAAATAAGTAGCAAGCCATCACTTATTTGACCACGAGCGTTATTGTGTTCACAATAAAGGCAGAGCTACAGAAATTACAAAATGTCGTTATATGTAATCTCTAAGATTTTTCGCAACTTTTTTAAAAAGCAATTAAGTCATCGGTTAAGACATCAGTGACAAATAAAAAGCCGAAAACATTCAAACATTTTTTGTTTCTTTTAAATATTTTTTTCTATTTTCTGAATTTATTATACATTCACATTTTTGCACTTACGCTTCGAAAAATCCACGTTATGTAATTATTTTTGCATAGTATTCATAATATGATATTTTATCTCAGTCAAATAATGAATACAATTGATTAAAAATTATTACAACAACAAAACCTCTGTAATAATAAGTAAATGAAATACCATATATTCATAGAATACTTTAATTTGCTTGCACACAGCCTCTATTAAAAACAATGTAAAGAAATAGAGAGGAAGCTTGGATTAAAACTTAATTCACAAATGACACAATCCATACGGTTAGTGTCTCCATGTTTTGTCTCTGGGAAATTAAGATTTAATACAATATAAACAAAATTCTCAAAAGGCAAAAATTAAATCATTTGCCAATACTCAATACATGACTTCAGGAATATTATGCTCAATAAGTTTAAGACGCGTATAATACAATTCAGTAATTAGATCAAATTTCTGGTTTTCAAAGTATGCAAAAGAAAACGAATATTTTATAAAATTAAATCTTAATATGTATATATATTTATAATTACTGTTTTCAACCTAAAATTTTTCAAAAGTACAAAGCTCAAATGAGATTTGAAAGGGTTTCAATTGAGACACGCGTTGCAGGCGCTCCTGTACTTTTTAAAATATATCACGGGGTCGAGGCACGCACGAGGTACGGGAGCGACCGATGTCCGTTACAAACACCGCATCACTTAAATCACATCTGTGACATACCTATACAAGAATCTAAATTTAACGTAACTTATAATAATTGCATATATCATACATCTAAATTCAAGTAACTTATTTTTTATTCAGTTTCAAGTTTTATTATTTTACTTTTTTTTTTATTATTTTTTTTATTTTTATAGCGTTAATCTCTTGCTTGTTGTTGCCACAGCGCGTTGTTGCCGGTGAAATTTGCCTTCCACGAATGATTTAGTCTGTCATAGAATTCAGTATGATGCCATAGTTACTCATCATTGGGCATCACTTCATTTATTCAGCGTTGTCAGGTTTTCGGTTGTATTGTTGCGGCCGGGGTGCACGAGGGGCGCCACGTGCTCCTCCGCGAGGGCCTCCCCTACCGCGACCTTTGAAGCCCCCTTGATAACTCTGATTATTGTCATTGTATCTATCACGCCCACCATTCTCATTATGGTGACTGTCACCAGTATCTCCATTACCGTAATAATCGTTGCCGCCTCTGCTTTGGTATCCATCTTTATGTCTATTCTGATACCCGTCATACTGTCTGTTTTGATAGCCTTCTTTATTAATTCGGGGCTGATATTCGCCACGAGAGTGGTAGCCATCATTCTGTCGGTTCTGGTAAGATCCGCGTGCGCGGTATCGACCATACCGTCTGTATCTGTTTTGGCCATCTCCCTGACCTTGAGTTTTACGCTCACCCCCGTCTTCGTGCTCAGGACTTTTACTTTCCTTCCATTCTTCTTCATTCTTTTCTTCACCAGGAGAAGGAACTTTTCTCTCTTCAACCTGAATAGGTGGTTGTTCAATAAGGACCGTTTGAGGAAGAGGTTGTGGCATAGGTTGCAATTGTGGCTGAGGTACATTATGGTGATGTGTCGGTTGTTGCTGAGGGGGCATAGGTGCCGGCATAGGCACCCCTGGATATCCAGCGTGTTCAGGATGTGGAGGGAAATGGGGCTGAGGAGGCATTGGCATTGGTGTTGGTTCCGGTACACGGCCACCAGGCAATTGCACAAAATGTTGATTAGTGAAAGTCTGGGTAGGAATTGGTGCAGGTGGAGATGGTTGATTCATAATCTGTGGAGGTTGTGGAGTTCCAATTGGGCTGTCAATTTCAGATTCTTGAAGGAAAAAAAAGTTTTGTGAACCAATTACTTCAGAAATAGGTCTCTGTTGTGGATATTGCTGTGAGAAGTATGCATGCTCAACTTCTTGTAAAGTTATAGGAGGAAGAGGACGAAGCGGATATGTTGGCGTTGGGACGACAGCTGGAGCAGGAGGAGTTGGGAGAACATTAGGGGGAGGGTATGTAATAGAATTGGTCTCTTCTGCTTCTAAAGGTATAACTTGTTGCGGTTCTGTATCAACATTGATGTGTGTATCATTGGTTTCTAGTACCACACTTTCAACAGTCTTGTCAAAATATCCACATTCTTGTACAGTGTTCACTATTTCTTTAATATGAGCATAAGTTGTGCCCAAAATCTCTTTGGATTTGCCATCAATTATGGCATATAAATGTTCAGCAGCTTTTACCATCTGTATGTGAAATGTAGACTGACCTTCATCATTAATTTCATGTTTTGGAGATAGTTCAACATATCTGAAAATAATTTAATAATTTTATGTATACAGCTGTAATTGCAATGACAAAATATTGCAAATTAAATAGAATGTAAATTATAATATGGTGAACTTACAATTCATCCAAAATTTTTAAATCATCCTCTGTGAGTTTTGTTGCTCCATTAGTTCCATTCAAGAAGTCTTCTCGAATTTCTAAATTACCAATTTGCGTAAGGCAATCTAAAATCAATAGGACTTCTCGAATTTTGTTAGTTTCAGCAGCATAACGCACCCAGGCATCCTGGAAACCATAAAAGAAGAAATATTTAAGATAATCCAAATCCTGTTGTAATAAAATTGGTTTTATATTACACTGTAGTGCTCAACTGACATAGCATTTAATTTCTTTTTGACTTTGCAATAATTTGACTCAGCATAAATATATTTAGGTCTAATCTTTTTTCCAAAAACAGCATAATTGAAAATTTTATGTTCAAAGTTTACTATTTTAATTACCATTTAGTACAAAAGAGGCTATTAACTGATTGAATAATAGTCTTGTTATTTTTTTTCACAAATCACATTTTTTAGTTTGTTTTGGTCAATCTCAGAAAGAATAGCCAACTAGTGGTTTTTTCAGGGTTTGGATGTTATGGAAGATAAAAAAACAGCAGTCGTTTCCTTTTTGAACAAAAATGTAAAATGTTATGTTCCTTCATATTCTCCAAATAAAACATAATCCCCAGAAAAGTCAATTGAAGACTCTTGGATTTTTGTTTTCTTGTGGAAAACAAAATGAAAAGTTCCTCTGGTATATAAGGCAAAAGAAAAAAAACACATCAGAATAGACGTGTCAATGATAGTCACAAGATGAGGTACATAAGAAAGTGATTGTAAATGATTAATTGTAATTAGTAAATGTGAGTGGAATATATTCTTCATAAAAACTGAATGATTTTCACAATTACTTTTAATTAAGATAGAACAAACATAAATAAACACAAAAAATTAGATATGTACAAATGTAACATAATAAATCATAATATTTTCAGATATTGGTTACTTGACGTTTTTAAATTCTTGTTATGTTTATTAAGTATTACAACAAATTGTAAAGACATAACCTTTTTCTCAAAGAAAAAATAAGAGGCTGAATCAACACAAGTCTAGTACAGATTGAGTTGTCACCTATAATATCAGAATAATAATTAATTTTAATGGCACCCCTATTGTTCATTTGAAATACAAAAATTCTTTATTAACTATGCAAAGTATTTTATGTTGTTTATTAATATTATGTTAATTTGTGTTTACCACCTGTTCAGCTTTGAGAAGAACAGGCAAAAGAAACTTAACGGAACTATGTACTTTAAATAAAATAAAAATTACAAAATCTAATAAACATTGAAATAGCCTGGAGACAAACATTATTACCAAGGTGTCCTATCTTTTAAGAGGTCAATAACAGTGCAGTAATCCTCAGGACACAAACATTATTTTGCATTTTTTTTAATTCTAGTAATGGAAGCTTTTTGTACATTTTCTGGGATTGGTTTATAAAAACGACATTGTCAATCCAATCTTAGGTACAGATTTTTTCTTTATTTTTCTATGTATGAGAAGCTACAGCCAATATTTTAGACTTCAATTTCTTAATATCAATTTATTTCGGTTAAACCAGAAACAGAGAACATGAAATTATCATAAGACTATTATGAAACAATGATAATTATGAATTAACATTTTTTTTTCAATTCACTGTAATATGTAAATTCATATGATGTAAAGTACATGTTTAGATATGATGATGTTAGAGACTGTCTAGCAGTGAATAAATGTACAGTAGCATAACTTTGTAATGCATTCTGGTTTTATATGATTTATTAAAAAAGGAAGAATATTAAAATGCATAAGACAATAAATTCCAATAGTTATTTTGAAACAATGTTTTAAATTATTTTAGTTTCAGAGTTACTCTTAAGCACTCCGTCAGATATCCATACCACTCTTAAATCAATTTATTAACTGAATAACATATCTACTGTACTATGAGAGGATGTATGATAACAGAGCCAAATGCAAAATGCTTTAAATACAAAGTAATATAGTGTAATTTTTTGTAACCATTCAGTATAGAGTTTTTGTCTATGAGGTCTTCATCAAAAAATGTGGTCTAATTCTACACATCACTAATATGGCCCAGTAATTTAATTTTATTCTGGCTATGGTACCAAAGATCTTCTTATTTGCTTTATCATGACTGAGAGTTGTGGCGAAACAAGAGCCTCTGCTACATTTTTTCTACACTGTTCTAATTTGTGAAAGTTTTAAGAAGCAGTGCATGGTGGTGTTGTATACTTTTGTAATTACATCAGTGTTTGTGACAATTCTATAGCCCTTTTACATTTTACATTGGCATTGACAACTTCAAGTTACCCAAGCTCCTCAGTACAATGTTTCAAAAATATAGTTAAACTGTACCTATTCACTACTCTTAGCTTACTTGCCGGATGTGGAGTTATGTAGCACCAAAAAAGCTTTAACTGTTATCTGTCTATCAATAATGACACAAGTCTATTAATACAAATTTTCAAGCTGCAATTACAGAATGCTATAATGAAATAAGTAATTAATTTGTACTATGGTCAATTTTTTTGTGCTGGTGGTTTTTTAAAATGTGAAATATTGCATAGCAGTTAAGTAATGATAGCCAGACAATATCACTAAAAGTACACCATATTCATTGTATAGTCTCTACAACTATCTATCACAGCATGTCTGAAAGCAGTTTTAGCTAAGAAGAGAAATCTTTATGTGTATATTGTATATATAGGCATCTTTTAACATTAGTTAAGGTTATGGAATTTTATTTATAAAGTATCAAAGTTGTTAAAGGCAGCTTAAAAACTTTTCAGTTTATCATATAAAAGGTACTAATAGATTATTGAGGTTAAAGATAAAACCTTTTTGATAAATCATTGTAAATGTGTAAAGATATTTTTGAAAATATCTAAAAATAATTACTACTAACTTACCTTTTTAGCTTGTTTCTTTGCCTCACGTTCAGCAGATGATACAATAGCATAGATTTGTTTAGAAAGATCTCTTGCAAATTCCAATGTTTGTGCAACCTCATCATACTTAGCAACTGCTACTTTTTGATCAGTGTTCAACTCTTTACCAGCTTTTTGCAGATCACGATAAGATGTCAGTTTGCTCTAAACGAAAAATTATTATGAAATTATGATACAAATAAAGTTTATAAGTAATAACAGTTTTATTAGTTTTTACTTTATAAACCAAGAACAAAAAAAATATCTTTTAAAATTACCATTAATAGATAATTAAAATACTAGTAAAGTTAAATAATATATTTTATTTCTTTAATATAACAATTCTATCACTTATTAAAATTTCATACTAATGAACTCGAAAGCCTATTGTAAATTGCGAATGTTTTGGTTACAAAGTGCAATTTATCAAACATACATAATACAATATAATATAAACATACATAATTATATCTTAAAAAACAATCATAATGAAAAAAAAACATTGGGCGTTATGTTTAAGTAACTATATTGCTGGACTGGAGCACATGTATAAAAATGGCGTCAGCGGAACACCGCAACTTTATTTACATACAACATAAAACGCCGGGAAATGAATCAATTTGATCACATTTGTAGAGCAACTCATCTAAACCATTGTTTCAGCAGATGAGGAGTTATAGTAAGACTGAATCTTTACAAAACTAAGATTCACAATGGATAACATGCTTGAAGCAAAAACTAAAACTTACCTTTCTTTTTTCTAAATTGCGAATTTTGTGTTCAATAACGGTTATAATTTGCCGGACAGGTGAATTATCCACAGCCTCCGAAGAGGCTGGTTTCTCGGACTTTGCATTCGCAGCTGAAGGCATCCTTCACAGGCAACAACTTCTTCTGAATTGTATGAGCTATGGCGGTACTTGAATAGACAATTTTTATGTATACCTAGATTTCCTATTATACTGTAAAGCAACTGTCAGTAAACGAACGACGCATTATTTATTTTCGAATGTTGGTAGTATTTTTAAAATAACCGCAAAAAAAATTTC
This sequence comes from Battus philenor, assembly GCF_028537555.1. NCBI lineage: Eukaryota > Metazoa > Arthropoda > Insecta > Lepidoptera > Papilionidae > Battus > Battus philenor. The sequence goes on from NW_027181704.1 coordinate 9,741,927, forward strand.
ACAATTTTTATACCACGAATATAAGGCGAAAATTCTCTTTAACCCTGACAAATTTTCTGATAAATAAACCCGACATGTCCGTAAAAGACATTCATATTAAGTTGCAAAATTAAAATAGGAGTTTTGTTTTTTTTGTTAGCAAACGTTTGTGAAAAGTTCTTACTAGTTGTATAGGTAGTGATTGAATTTATTTAAAATAGCTGACTTATTTTTACGAATGTAAATATGTATAACAGTAGAATAAAATAGGCTGTATGACTTATGTGCAATAGCCTCTCCACAATAATCATTAAAAAGAAGTATAGTTGAAAACTTGTTTCATGTTGTTTATTTGAGAAGGGTTAAGAAATAATACATTTTTAGACTTTGGAGATTTTTATATGCTTTTTCTGATTGATATATATATATAGCTAAAAATATTTATAACACGCGATGTTATCGAATGCAAGGGTAAATAAATACGTTTTAAATATAACCTAATTTATCGTGAGAAATAATAATTCAAATATTTACCGCAAAAATTAGCAAAATTAAACATGAATTACTAATATTAATTATTACTGATTTTAATTTCTAATTATATTGAAACCAAAATACATTGTCTGATTTCAGATGCGAATACTAAAAACGAAACGAAATTTATTAAACATTTTTTGTAATTTTTGCTTCAGGTGAGTGTGATGCGCAGTTTAGTTAAATATCCGAAACAACTGCATACAACGACTGGACATTATGATACTCAAAAAACTGAAAAAAGTGAGTAAATTTTTGGTTTCATAACAACGTGCTTAGCATACAATTCTTGTCAATCTTTTATAGAACAGTAAAAAAATATTTTAAATAGTTTTCGCTAATTTTCTTCATAAACTGAAACATTTCAAAGATAAGGTCTCAGTTCTTTATCTCTTTTTTTTTAAAGTTCTCTATTTTATTTATGAATGAACTGATGCTAAGTCTATTAACAGACCATCAGGGCAGAAACTGCTATGCTTATATTTGCTACTAAATTTAATACACTATCAATCAAGTATTTGAGATAGTCTTCAAACTGGAACATCTTTTGTCTCAAGGTAATGATTTATCTAGGATTTTTATGCAAATATGTTTCAGATAAAAGTAGAAGTCAAAAGGTAGTAACAATTTTGACAAAATGGTATGAAATGCTTGGTACTTGGAATTTTTAGTAGCATGAAAACTGTTGAAAATTTAATTTATCTCTACAATTACTAAGATAATAAATTCTGTATGCATAACATTAGCAGCTTATTATATATATCTTGAAAAACTTTCCACTGTGATACATAAATTACTATGATAGGTGGTAGTACCAATCTGCAAGTGTTTATTATTTGTTTCACATGAGAAATAATTAATGAATTAGAAGAAATGTAAAATTTATTTCTATTTATCACAAGGTTTTCAAAAATGAGTAATAAAGTGTTAAAATAATCTAGTAATCTATTACATCCAATTCCTTAATACCTAATTAAACTTATTAATATGCCTTTATATTTGTTTCTTTATAGCTATAAATCAAGTCACATTGTTGGGAAGAGTTGGGGCTGATCCACAAAAACGTGGAACTAATGACCACCCAGTAATAAATTTTCCGCTAGCAACAAACTTTAGTTATAAATATGAATCAGGAGACATATTACAGAGAACAGATTGGCATAGAATTAGTATTTTTAAACCAAGCTTAAGAGATACCGTTTTCAAATATCTCAAGAAAGGCCAAAGAGTATATGTGACTGGTAAATTGTCATATGGAGAAATTAAACTTGACGATGGACAAGTTAGAACAGCTTCTACAGTAATTGCAGATGATGTTATCTTTTTCCAAGGTCAACAATTTGATCAAAATTGATACTAAATATATAGTTGTAAAAAGTAAGTTAGTAAGTAATTGTTAAATATATATAATTAAAACAGAAATTAATGTTGTTTTATTCTTTAAATTTACTATCATGTTGTATTGAAGCAGTACATGACAAAAGATCTTTGTTTGCTATGAAATATATTGTTTTGGGTTTTCAAAATTTAAATTTATAAGTTCCAGTGTATTCAATAGTTTTCCAAACCTTAATTACCTTTAAAATGTTGTAGTAATTATATATATTTGAAGTGATGTATATATAAATATAACATATATAATACAGAGTATAATATAGTGTTTGTTTTTCTTGTTTTCAAGTATGGATGGTAAGTTTCTATTATTCTGTCCTCACTGCCCTAAGGAATGCACACATTATGAATATTGGAGCACAATCATAACAAACTTAAGGCAGAATATTGGACCTGGATGGTTCATACCCACCTAGATGATTCCCACAAAAATTTAGTAGCAAATGAAACTTAAAAAATAGTTATCTTCAGTCTTATAATTGTTGTGAATAGTTGAAACTTGATTTGTGCACCATTTATTACTTATTCAATAACTGAAACTTACCTGCTCCTTTGGTGTAGGAGGGGTTTTAGGTATAATATTAGCTTAACTAAGTACAGGACTGCTAGAGATATTTTATAACTTTTCCAGAAGCATCTTGTACAGAAAAAAATATATTGGCTGTTTCATAGACGAAAAAGAATATACTACTAGGTGAAACATTTATTGTCTCTTTTTTAATTAAATGTGAAATTTACATACACAAAAGGTTGTTATAATATAAATACTACCTCCCCAAATACATTCTAAAGTTTTGGTTACTTAGGTTTTTCAACTTTTTGGGAGTAAGATGTATGTTCCTCATTCATTTGTTTTGTAAGGCATTTACTGCAACATGTATTTGCCATTTCCACAGCTTTATTATAAGATTAATACTGTTTATTAGTATGAGTAACCTTAGCTTAGGCTAATTTTCTGGCAATAATATAATATAAATCGTAGTGCATTGCTGTCCTCGAATTAATTTGATTAGCATTATTGATAATAATTTAAGCAATGGTTTAGAGCTTTTTGTTTTTCATATTAGTTTCAGTTAGAACAATTGGTCAGCAAACTGCCTTTGCTGCCTAAAGTGGGTAATTTATGAACACCATTTTAAGTTCGAATGTTTAAAAAATAGTATTTAGTTTCACTTTCAGTATTTATATTTAAATTGTGTATGTGTTAAATATTAGGAATAAAAATTTCCAAATAAAAGTTATTGTTTAAATTATTAATTGTTCGTAGCAAAATAACGGTTTGCAGGCTATAATATAAAGTCGAAAAAATAAATTATGACACCGCTCTAATGTAGAAATGTTTGTTGTCTTGAGTAACTATTGATAAAAAAATAAAATGTAGTTGAGATAACATTACTTTCATTTATTTTAAATTATTATAATAAAAGTTGACACAATATTTTGCGAAACATTATATTTTCATTGTGTACTAGCTGGATATCATGGCAGTCATGTGCCAAATAGAAATAAATGTAAAAATACAAACTCAGTTGTAGTCCTAATGTTACCTAGGTACTTTGATAAAGCTCCACATTTTGTTTTACAAATCATACATTCTCTCTCTTTAGTCTATTTACTTATTCTTATAACACTAATATTTACAAACACAATATTTTTACTCTATGTCATTATTTACCTATATTGATAAAAGAGATCACAGAAAATTGTAGCTGGAAATAATTGAGTAAACACTCTAGCATATTCTACATTTCTACCACTTTTTATTTTTATCACAGTGGATTATTTTTTGTTTAATTTCAAGGCAATAATTAGGTATTTCAATAATCATATTTATTGTCTTTGATGCAACCAACTGAAAATAAAATATCTTGAAAATTTTACAAATACCAAATAATAATGTGGTAGCTTTCATATAATAAATTCTTTCACGAGCTACAATTACAATATTTGCTCAAAAGAATCAATGGAAGACAACAATATGGTTAATATTCTTTTACCATTCAACTCAGTTGTGTACTCTCTTCAGAAAATTCAAAACAAAATGAAATCATACATAAAACTAATTAAATAAGAAAATGCATAAACGAATGCGTATTAATACGCTCGCATTTACTTCCGAGTTTTGGCAACATCATCCCATTTGTTTCTACTATACTGTAGTCAGCAGTCCAATGTGAATTGCACAAAATATTAAAATAGTCTCTATGATTTAAACACATATAAACTTTAGTCCCTTTTGCTAACTACTTAATTGACACTATTAGATAAAATCACTTGGCACAAAGGCATTGTAAGGTCCGTACCCTGTATAACTCCAAAGACTTGAACTGTCAAAATACTCTCAGTGACTTTTTGTTCATACTGTGTGACATTTGTATATCATGATAATTATAGGAAGACTAATAAAAATATCCTTTCTGAGAGGAATTTGACTAGAGTCTATAGGGTGGAGTTGTGTGTATACATAATTCACATTAATCGTTTTGCACTGACATGTCCAAAGGTATATTCAATGAAAAATCATTGTTCACATTTTTCACTTTTTAAATTTAGAGCATAATGTTCAGGATTGTATTCGGAGTCACGTTTTAACATAACATTATCGCCAATCAAAGCACTTATGCGATGTTTGTCATGAGAGACAGGTGGCTGCGAGTTGTCAGCCCTCGCCCGCTTCCTCCAAGGTTCTGATGCAGCCATGCTCAGATCTGTAGGCATGTCTTCTTCAACATGTTCATCTTCACAACGCTCTTCTTTCATTTCCGTTTTTACCACTGGAGGAGGTGCAACTCGCGTTGGACTCATTTGCTGCCGCAATAATGAAATGTTCTTTATATTCTTAAGTTCCGTAGGATTCCGTAAAAATCTGTAAAAGTAGAAGAAGTTACAAATTTGCACAGTTTAGTTAGCGTTACACATAATTTAAAAAATATTGACATGCTTACTGGTAACAGTGGCGCTCTCCTTGCACTTTCCGTAAGATGTTAACGCGGTAATAGTATCGGAGCGCACGTGACATTTTGTCGTAGTTCATCGACAAGTGATTCTTTTGGATACCCCAAAGTTTAGCAAGTCCAGCTGGATCGACTATTTTAAATACTCCAGTATCGCGGTTTTTCCACGCTATATAGTTTGTGTATCGTTGCGTAGGATCATTTAGTAATTGTTGCAGAAAATCCCACAATAGTCTACCATCTGTAATAAAATATATGATCGTAAGTAATGCCTCAATTTTTTTAACCCAACTTTTTTGTACTTCAACAAATTAAGCCATAACTTACTTGTATTTGATTCCGGCATATCATTTGGAAAGAATTCCCTGTGTTGTGCCCGGTAATGAGTGTGTTGAGGAGCAGAGTGGTTTTGCGGTGCAGGACTCGTTAAAGGAGTTTCTTTTGGTGAACGCGGTGGGGGAGCGAAGTGGGCTTCTTCGTCAGAGTCTGAATGATTACTTCCAGAGCTCGTAGCCTGAGCTGATACTGGAACGGGAGGCGCATATGCCGATGCATAGCTCAAAGATTCACCTCTTTGAGGACTTCCTGAACTATCTACCGACGGGGCTGGACTCAAAGTAACTGAATTGGGCTGGGCGGCAGCGGCAGCTGCGCTGTGGAAGTGGTGGAAGCCATCAACTGCCCACGTGGGAGTAGGTGGGTGCGAGTGTGGCGACGGGGGATACGGAGCAGCACGGGCCGTAGGCGTTACTGGCGATGACGGTACTCTGCCCAAAAGCGCAGCGTCACGCACGAGCATTTGCAGGACGTTGTGCAAAACATCACCAGCTCCGGGACAACGTTCGCCTAAGTCCGTCTTTGTTAAGAGGCAAAGTGCCTTTCCTAAAAGTAAATGTCAATTAGTAAAAGATTTTTTTAAGTTTACTTTGATAAGTTTTATATTTATAATTGATTCTTACCATTCATTTGGAAGAGGTCCATATCAAAATTCGGCAAATCAAATTCTCTTTCACACCATTTCAAGAAAACTGCTACATCTTCTCTTGTCCATAATCGTGGTTCTGGCGGGAGACCAGCAGGTAACTGTGCCTTAGTATCACCGAGTGGTGATGGAGGCGGAGGCGCCCATGGTAGTGGATAGCGCCACAGAAGTTCCGTTGGGCTGAATGGTAGCGGTAACCGCTCCATACTCGGCCCCGATGGCAATTGTAAACTCACTACTTTCATTACTTTAATCTGCAAATAAAGGGTCTATTTTAGGTCTATTGTATTTGGATAGCCTTATTAAGCTTAAAATTTAGATTACCGTCATTTTAAAATTAGAACTAGCTACCCGATAATAGATGGCGCTGTTACGGTATAAAGTAACAAAACCTTTGGCATTTTGTAAAATAATAATGGTAAAAAAAAGTGACGGGTTAGTATCTAAACTTTTTTACCACAGATGTATAATCATTTTGTAACTGTTAATACTTATTGTCTTAAAAATTGAGGCATGAAACTAACGAGTTAATAATAATTGATACATCATAAAGATGTATATATGATGATGATTTGAAAACAACAAGCAAAATAAGTTCATGTTCAACAAAGATAAATATTATTTTTACTGGAGTAATACTTTATTTTTTTATTATATGAAACAATAGTGAAACGAAATATATATGTTCAAGACACCTGCTAACTAATTTTTTGTACGTAGAATAAACGTATCTTTCCAACAGAAGGGGGTAGTAATTATTATTGGTATGTAACATCTAAACTCCCGAGGGATCGCTGGTGAAAAAAAATTAAAGGGTGCAATACTGCACGTGCGTAATGGCAGTAGGGCACTTATCCCTATAAAAAGTAGTTTTCGCATATTATGTAGACTAAAAAAATATAAAATGATTTTAGGTGATGAACTTTATACTGCTATTTACATTTGCGTTTTTGTTGATATGAGAAATTATGATGCTAATTATACTTAATTAAGTATTCTTTTACCCAATAATGCCGTAGAGACGGTAAAACGATATTTATTTCCTAACTCTTTTCAAGTTTTTTAAAAAGTTTTGAACTAACTTGATTTCACTGGGCAATGAATATTTAACGGTAGTAGGCATTAAAGTTGTTATCGGGCGGGGTCGGAAATGCGTGAATACAAGATAGCGCAGCCAGTGATAAGCGCTACTACTCACCGGCTGAGCTGATCCGGAATTGGAGGCGTTGTTTAAAATCGTTTAAACGATAAATCGGAACAGGACAAATATCAGCACATATACATTGTCACAGCACTTGAAGCACAGTATCCAGTTCACAGAGCACCGGGCACACTTTAAGACAGCAGCGATCCCTCCAAACGTGTCGCGTTACGGCACGCCGTAAACCAGCAGCGTATCTGAGGGAACGAGCTCACACACAAGCGTCGCGGGCAGCTCTTCAACGCGGACTGATGATGCGGTGGCGGCGCGGGAGGACGGACGTGCGCCCACCGCCCCCCTTCGCCCCCGCGTTGTCCCCACCCCCGCGTCGTGTCGCCACACATTATATTGCAGAGAATGAGATAAAACTTCAGGAGCCAGACAGAGACCACGTCCCATTTTTAACTATACGTTAGTACAAACTTGATTTCCGCGAACGTAAACCGTTATAGAACAAAGTTTACCCCGTCGTTGTAAAAGACACTTGTAACATATGAGATGCACCTATTTTACTAACACGACTTGCGTCCGCCTAGGGCATGCGGAAGTGCCAATAGCGTAGAGATTACGTCAGCGTGCCAGTTTTTAATAACTCTCAATATTTCCTTGTTTGTAGAGCACCTAGTCGGTAGTAAAAGAACGCTGCTGTGCGATAACAATTGTGATTTTTATAAATTCCTCATGTTATAATTATAAGTAATGTTTCTCTTTCAAACGTGTTAATCTCATTTGTACTGTTATGTGTACTTAAAATCGAACACTCGCTGACGTAAGTAGTATAAATTCGTTTTTTCAAGGACGATGTTGTTAGATGATATAGCAATGTAGTTGCTTTACTTACGGTGATCGAACACAGGAAATGTCTGAACAATCACCCGCCGGTTTCCTGGTGCAGAGTGAGACAATATGAGCGCTAACCGGTTTCAGCTGAGCTCATTCGACAACTTACGTATATATCAATCAAATATTGTTATGTATGTATATTACTGAGACACATAATTACTAACAAAAGCTTATACTTATGTTAAATCGTTAATTATTAAAAAAAATACTTAAGCTAAAACTAAATAAATTGACGAAAAGCTATCCCAATATTGCGCATATTAGTATACGGATATAATATATATTTTTCCTAAATCTAATCATTAATATTTGTTGTAACAAATGAATACATTTAGGAAGAAAAATGTTAACTTTCGTACAATTCAATCCTTTTTGTTTTTAGGAATTAATTTGGAAGAGCCCTGGCGACTGGCTCACTACCGGTTCGAGACAGAAATATTCGGCAGCTAAGGCGGAAGTGGCCTCGGAATCTTTACCTGTTGCTCCCTTCGCTCGCCTCACTCCTGTCTCGTGCTTGCTCGCTCTAACTCACAACATCGCTCTGTGGATAGGCGTTGAGTAGTTTCATGTTGTGGAGTAATTTGAAAAATAAAACATTACGATGTTGAACCGTACTTGGTCGCCGTGACCGTGACCGTACATCTCGCCGCTACTTTCTTTGTCGATCTTATAAATATCGTTTGCTGGTTTAAACAGTACATATGTTTTATAGTCTATTTTATGTGCTGATAAAATTGTATCTTTTCTTTGTCCATCGATTAAAATTATTATCTTAATAATATTCTAGTAATTTTTATATTAGCGCTACGTAATTCTTCGTACTTATTGACATTGTGAATATTATTTGTGCTGAAAATAAAGTTTGAAATTATAAAATACAGGTTAAGTTAATAAAGAAATGTTTCCTTTCTCTAGGTTGGTAATAATAGGTTGGAAGGTGAGTGTGAGGTGTAAAGGAATTATTATTTAGTCGGAGGTGTTTGGCGGCCCGGTTGGAATGCGACGAGCCGCCGGACTCCAATCTGAACATGCGGAAGTGCCCGAAATAAGTTCATTGCGTGAGCGGCATATGTACAATCTGTAACACGGACAACTTGTCTATGTTAATTCTTGCATTGCTCTTGGTTTTTATTCGAACGATTTATATTTGATTATTGTAGCTATTTGTTAAAATACACTGAAAATAAACATTTGAAAGATTTGTATAAGATATAATATACAATTAGCAGTAGCATTTTTAGTAAATATTTTGTTTAGTGTAAAGTTTTTGCTTGACTAATAAGAACTATCTTGACTTCGTAACACTTGCGGCTGAACTGCGTTACCCTCGATCAGGTGTTTTTTTTCACCAAAGTTAAATATTCCTTATAAATATAAGAAAAATTATTAAACTGTACTACTATTATTACTGTACTGTACGTGTACTGCTATTAGTACTGTACTATTATTAGACTGTATAAAATAGAAAATATTTAGATTGTAAAGTTATGTTATCGCTATAATATAAGAACGTCGATTTGGATTCGATTTTCGTACGTTCTAAATAATCGATGTACAAACTGGCATTTGAAATAAAATATTACAGAAACACAAAATTTATGATTAACAAACACTTTTTTTTTATTGTGACTGACTTTCATAAAATTGACGCTAACCACATCGAATATTTTTATAGCATATAACCGTTAGTTCTGCAAGGAGTTTAAAAAGTCTATAAACGTACATTAAAGACTAAAGGAAATTAAAGAGCGACCGCTTTGGAGAAACGGAAATGAGAGGTTTATGGAAGGAGGGAGGTACAGACGAATCTTTGCTTTAACTTCCTCTAATGTTCGCTATCCGGAACAGAAACCATGGAGAGGAAGTTAACCAACATCCGCCAATGTCGCAACTCGATTAAATATCTCGTATGTTGAATTACAGTAAAACGTTTTTATTTTAATAACATTACAAGACTTTATTGGTTTTAATATTTACTTTGCAAACCTTGATATTTATTTCAAACTCCAATAGAAATAATAAATAAATAAAAAGTATTTCAAAGTGATTATTAATAAATTTAATTATTATTAATAAGCATTGATTATTCGCTTAAATGTTTTTTTTATTGGTCCACTGTAAGTATAGTAATAATGCGATAATAAACCTAAGATATTGGCGAAGGAGGGTCGTAGCTCCACTCTAATTGCGTATTATATATTATATATGTAATTTACGTATGTATTATATTCTTTTATTTAGGTAAATTATGTAAGTAATTAGAAATTAGATAACAAGCAAACAAAACAGGAATAGATTTTCTACAACACATCCAATAGTTATCTCGACACCGCTTTGGTTTGGGAAATGGCTTAAGTCCGCTATTTCATAAGTCATAAAAAGAGTAAATAAAAAATAAACCGATCACACTCAATTGTTTTGATTCCGAACAGGTGTATGTCACCGCAATCGTGGTTGCATTAAGACATATCCAGCGTGGATGAAGTGGAACGCATTGCTTTCACCATCATCTTGTCTGCATGGTTTACGCGTATTTTTGGTCGTGTATCTTTTTCTTTGATAAAATTGTTATTAGTTACGTTGTATAATCAGTAGTATTTACATTTATTTATCTAAAAACAACTGCTCAGTCTTTATCAAAATGTGTAATTGTTTAAAGCTTAACGTAAACGTTATTTCATAAAATTTGAGTGTCGTAGTGTTAGTAGCATATGTTTAGATGTAAAACTGAAACTCAGATTCTCGCATGAGTGACGTCGACTGTACTACATTATGTAACCTTACATGTGCAGTATAGTTCAAGGTTGTGCATTACGGCAATTCCTTCATACGGCTGCAGGGGATTGAATTAAAAAAGGAATCTTTTTGCATAATTTATATTTATTGTAGATGTTTCTGCATGACTGATATTTCGATTTCGTACTTTTTCGATCTCTGACGACATTAACGATGAAGCTATGAGAACTCTACGTGGCCAGTGATTTGGATCATAGCCCGGTATTCTGTTACTCCAATATCAGCAACTGATGGAGTCGAGGTTCGGCTCTCTCGGGCATCATTGAATCGGAATTGGCATTGGCGTGGTACAGTCTTCCGGTTTCAATATGGCTTATGGATAAGTCTGTCACTCTCAGTTGCTCTCTTAAGCTAATTTATTTAACATCGAATTAGCTGAATCATGTTTTCACTAATGATGCTTTAACTAATGATTAGATTCTCTCATTATTGTTACCGGTAGCCGACTTAGATCACCTTGGCTGGGCTGTTTTACCTTAGACTAAACGCGTATTGAATGAGAGCCGATCCGATGTTACTTTTGGGGGATATACAACAATGTACATATATCTTAATACCAAATTGTTATAGATAAAACCGTTACGGGAATTTTTTCGGCTACTACTTTTCCCAGCGCTGACGCTTACTGAGTGGTAGTAATCTAAGCCAGGCAACAGTAAACGACCAAGTCGAGGTTCAGCACCCTTGAGCATTCTTGTGACGGAAAGGTAAAAACATTTCGAATGCAGACTCGAGGTCTGTTCTAGAGGGCCCTTACGCCTTGTCATTTTATGAACCGTTCACTCAAGTGACCTAAGAACCCAGCGGCCTCTAAATAAGGTGTATAAATGTAACGCCCGAGAACTGAGCCGCAAGCTTTAAAACAATTACCCTCAGCGCACAACCACGCCAACTCCATCCACGGAAACTGTGATTTCATTATAGCATAAAGTGACCTTCCAGCGCAGAAAAAGGAGTCCCTATCAAATGCTGGATAGAATATTCGAATCCTGCTTTGTAAATGAAACAACTAAGAAGTTATTTTAAATATGATATAATTAATGTTATTTTAATTTAGTTTCTTGTGACGGCTGTTTGTCGATAATTACCATCTTTGGTAATATCTTTGGTAGTATCTCTATTAGCATTTTGAGTAGTATCTTTATTAACATATTGAATAGTATCTTCAGTACTATCTTAACTAGTATATCTATTAATATATTTTATAGTAACTCGAGTAGTATCACTTTAAGTATCTCTATTACTATCTTTGTTAGTATCTTTATTTATATCCTCAATAGCGTCTTTAGCGGTTGCACAGCGTATTAACAGTGGGCCGGATGCCACACCACATGAAATTGCAATCACATGGAAATGTCGGCACTTCCTGTACGCTGACCCGGATCACGGGTATTTAATTTTAACACGAGTAACTTGAGCCAAATAGTCATAAATGTGGGTTAAATATAGTGGAATGTGATTTATTTTGTAGCATACAAGTTACTGTAAACAGCAGACATTTAATTATGTTTACATAGTTTGATATTTTTTTTCTATACGTGATGCACGACCAAACGTAACCACACTTCCTTTATTTTTATTAGACGGTTCTTAGTTTTACTATTTGTAATATTTTAAGTTACAGTTTGAAGAGCGCCATAATTAGTGTATTAATAAAATATAGTGTGTCTCAAGGTGGCATTTGCAAGATATCCGGGAAAAGATCACCATTTTTATAGAACTTATCATGAGACACTTGATACGCTAACGTTTCATCACTTGACGTAAAAACGAAAAAATACACGCAAAATAGTTGTCAGATAAGTCAGATTAAATGTAAATTTAGTATTGGACGTATATTTAAAGTTTATACAAAGAGAGATTAAGCGATTCATATCCTGGTAAAACGCAAAGCACTTCCGAATACTCGACGGCAGAAGGCGACCTCGATTCCGCCGTTGTTCTTTCGTTACATAATTCGGTGGCACTCAAAACTAGGCAACGATGTCACCGAAGACTTGCGCCATACTACTTGCGAAGCAGTCAAAGCCTTGCTAACGTCGTGTTATTGATGTTATTGAGTAATTTTTACTTTTCCGAATAAGTTCACAGCCACACGCCTTTTTTAATTAATGCGTTATTATTTATCTGTATATTTATATAAATAAGTTTAGTAACCGTGACCAGATATTTATAGATTATACAATTTTAATAAAAAGTCGTATTTGCTTAGATTTATTTCTGTTAAAAAACCTATTATATAATTATTTTATATGAGAGTCCTCATTACACATTTGACGAGATCCGGAATGACACTAGTTGAGCGTTAAAATGTATAAACTAGTCTGCTAACTCGACGTGTTTGGGCTAGTGGTATCTTAGGCTTTGAGTTAATATGTTCCACATAAAAAAAGACAAATCGGAACTTGCCACATCCAGACGGTTGTGAAATTCTTCACCCACAAGCGTGCTTGTCAAAAATTTTGTATAAACTTTATTTAATAAAATGACATTTTGTAGATAATATTTTTAACGAGTTATATTTTGTGATACCAACAAAACGATTGATGTATGACTTTCCGTCTTAAGATAATTATGGCAGACAAAGAAATCGTCCACTTCCGTCGACCTCTACCGATGCCAACACGCGCCCACTTTCGGTCACGCAACGGAAAATCATTAAGCCAACTATCCTTATACATCATTAAGCTAACAATTGTCAATTTTTATTCATGATCCTTTAAATTAATGTAGAAGTCTGTTCCTTAAACTATTGATAAACCTTGCTACCCATCCCATTAATCGGAAGAATTCATTTTACAGAAAATTAAAAACTTAATTCATGTATTTTAAGTCCCGGTTTGCATTAATATAAGTAATACATTGACAGTTATACATTAAACAATTATTTTTTATTTGATTGACAAATTATTGTTGTCTAAACTTATAGTAAAATTCCTTATTTTAATTGTCTTCGTTATTAATAACATAGTTTCAACCAAAGGACATCGTCTTATTTTAAGTCAATAAATAATAAAACGAATTATGAAAAAAAACTATAGAGCAGTATTAATGATGTTTTACATTAAATAAAAAAAACATAAATACACTTCCTATCTCTATTGGTAGCTGATTTGTATTAGTCATTAAAAAGTAAATGATGAAAATACAGTTTTGATAGTTTAAAAAATGTAGCCATATTAAAAATTGGCATGGGTATAAATTTGTTTTTATATAATAATGAATATCTAAACTTTTCTGATAAAATTTTCATTTTATTTATTTTGTTTTTAAAGTTAATACTATGCTATTACCTTTTTATCTGTTTGACGTTCTTGTTTACATAATGTTTTATTAAACAGTAAGGTAATTAGAAAATGTTAGCTGCTTACAAGTACAATATAACAATTACAAATTAAATTAAGAGTTAAGAGTCATAACAACACAGAATCGCGATTGAGACGCATAATAATACCGATGTATAGAGAATCGGAGAAGCCTTTAATTTTAACGACTAACCCCCAGGCGAGTTTCTCTGCGCTCAAGTGTCATGACAAAGCGACCCCTCCGTTGATTTGGGATCAACACGATCAAAAAACCGGATTGGGAATGCACCCGTATTGGGAGAGACACATGTTTGAATGTGTATTCGAATACAAAGGCATCCGATTTTTTAAAAATGTACATTCTGATTTTATTCCACCAGCTTTTATTTAATAATAATTAACAGAGCTAACTGTCGTTTTAAAAATTTGATTACATAACAGTACCATACATACAGTACCGTTTACTGTATTTGTAATTTCTAATATTTATTTTTGGCAGATTTCTATTTTCATGTTTCTTTTTTTCGTATAAAATTGAAAAGCTTCATTATCGGCTAGAAATTATTTAAAGCTTAATGTTATTTTAGTGTCATAAAAAGTGAATCGTCAAGGGGCTCGCTTAGCATGTCCCCAATCAGGCCATGTGCGTACGCTCCCACGCGTAGTCAATGCGCGAGTGTGCGCGAGCGCCGCAACAAACTTCATATCGTCGGTGCGCAAGTGTGCGTGAGCAGCTACTTCCTGGTACAACGCGCGAGATGCTTTATTTAAATTTTCCCTTTGTGTGCGTACGCTATATTATATTTATCTACGTCCACACGAATATTATTACATTAACGCCGTGTGTGTCAAGTCTTTTTAATCTCCATTGTACTTCCTGATTACGTACTTGTGTGAGTGAGCCACTTGTTCGAATGTTAGGGCGACTTTATCTCAGTAAGGGACATAGTGCAGCGTCCGATTACTCTAGTTGAAGCAGTTTTTATTTGTATTATCGATAGTGTATCAGTATGTTCTACTTGAATATAAGCAATGCGGTTATTGTTTCGATCATGTTACGGTATGTTGTCGCAAGTATCCGGATCGCCCACTGCAAAATAGCTTACACAAAACAAAGAGCTCATGTTTATATTCTCATTGGAAACAGGAAGCATAAGTCCGTCGTAACGTCTTGGGCACATACTGTTCTCAGTAAGAAACAATGCCAG
Organism: Battus philenor; assembly: GCF_028537555.1. NCBI lineage: Eukaryota > Metazoa > Arthropoda > Insecta > Lepidoptera > Papilionidae > Battus > Battus philenor. Next base: position 9,757,121 of record NW_027181704.1, read on the forward strand.
TTCCGCTGCTGTTTGCAAAACTGTTGTTTTCAGGAAGTGTTCGGACTTAAAATGATTGGAGTTTCGATATATTTTCAATACATTTTTAAATTAATTAAAGTGATTTTACAAGTTATTGTAAATATTTCGTAGTTGCCTTTACTAAAAGTAGAAAGTATGTTTAGGAGTTCGTGCTATAGTTTAGTTTAAGTAGTTTTATTTTAAATAACTAGTTACTTATAAAATATTTAGAGTCAATCAAAATGGAATTACCGAAAATATGATTGGGAGTCAAATATAATTTTGTATTATGATTTTTTGTAAAACACTTTTTACTCACAAATGAGCTGTACTTTCATCCCTTAGCAAGTGTAAAAACACCTATAACCAATGAGCCTATAATTGCACTTGTCAATTTTATCTTTCTAGGTAGTTGATGCTTAAGTATTTCTGTTTTGCACGTTTGCACAAATAAAAAATCAGTTTTAGTGTGAATGGTAATCGTATGAAATGCATTAATTTTAATTTCAAATATTTTATTTAAGCAAATCCCTGCTGTCTGTTATTGTCTTTTATTAATACATTTCATATAATAATTTTAACCCGGTGGATGACGTCAGTAAGTATATTAAATATAGCAATAATTTTACCTTAAAAAAAATGTAGATAATATCGATAATTATTAGTGTGCAACAAACTGAAGCTCATCACTAGAATTACTAGGTGTGGCAAGTGGACAGATGCGGCTCGTAAATGGCAGTTTGCACAAATGCAAAGGGCCCTTGCGGAGGGAGATCTATGAATTTTTCACCAACAATCCCTCCCGTCGCTCACATCTGTCGCATTCATCGGGCTTGGATTAGATACAATGTCATTAATTGATTTTGGCGGAGGCGAAGGGTTATAGATTACTCCAGAATCAGATGTACACATGTCACGTGAACTTAAATCTAATTTTTGAATCCGCTTTGTTTATTTTGAAAGTAACTTAAAAGATAAAGTTTTATTTAAAAAAAAATGGTTAGAATTTTGGTTAGTAGCACAACTAAATCCTACCGTACAATGAGATCAAAGCAATTTCTCCATGAAATTTGTTTAGTTAGTAGAATTCGCAAAAGGCCCCAGATTTTAGAGCAATTCATATTTGAAATTTTTACGATTTTGAATGACGCTTTTGTAAGTAATAAAATATCTAAAGCTGTTTTATGTGCTTTTGGAAACATATGGACTAACCGTGAATATTGCAATAACAATTTCATAAGTTGTTCTTCAACTCTTAAAATAGGTAATCCTGTCAGTTTTGAAATGGCTAGCTTCTTGCGGGCTTTCAAGCTTGCGGTCGGCAATGTCGCAATATCTTCGTAAACATTCTTTCATAATATAATTAGTTATTACGAACTTTGATGTTATCGAAAGAGGGAAGCAACAACGGATATGCAGCTTCTAATATCTGAGAATAAAGTGAAACAATGTGCTGTCTTAGCCAGAATTTTCTATTCTGAATTAGGCACTATACAATAATACAGAATTTTGAATTTTTACTTGTACACTTCCTGCGTAAATTAAATGTACAATCTGCTAGAAGACTGGAAATTAAATAAATAAAATTAGAATAAAGGGTTTCGTATGTAGTGAAACTACCGGATTAATGAGATGTATGATTTTGTGTCAAGGCTACAAAGAGTAAACAGAGTAATTTGTTAAGATTTTGTAACATACTAACGACTAGGTCAACAGTCCGTTCCTTCCTCAATTCCGATTTTGGTACCTCCTTGCCTATCCATTAAATAATTAATCATGTTTGAAAAAAATAGAGTTCCAGAATTTTTAAACAATTTCATTTTCTCCACTTGTAATAATCATTCATTTCTTATTTCCAATATATTGATTACTCGGATTTTATCTGTTGATGGAATGTGCCAAGAATAGAATTAAGAGAGTTCTATGTAGGATTTCCCCCCTCTGTCTAGAAATAGTAAATAGAAATATAAGTTCTGACTATGTTAGAGGAAATTTTGTAATTTTGTATTTTGTTTTGATGTATACGATGTTGGTAACGCGCTATCTACTTTGTCAGAACCAAAGTCAGAAGCAGCTAATCTGGCTGCATTTTGCAGATTGGCGTCATGCTTCCACAGTAATTATTGAAAGGTTTGATGGTGATTTTTTAGGATGGCAACAATGGAGCTGACTTGTCCTAACAACGATAAACCCGCAAAATTAAAAAAAAAAACAATTACTCGAATTAATCATATTTACATTTTTAACGATGTAATTTAAAAAAAATGATTGTTGTAATTACATGAGCAAAACGAAAAAAGATGTTTTCATTTTCCCCTTCCATTTATTAAACATGTTCAAGAATTTTATAGTAGCTAACCCGAGAAAACCACTAACAAGAAAGCACACTAAAACGAACTTTTATATATAACTTCAAATAAAAAAACTTATAAAATGACGTGTTCACTCTCTTTGAAACCCCTGACTATGCACCCTAATCTACAGGTAGTTATTTTTTTGATTCCATTAAAATTTCTAGTGTTCCTTTCGTTCAAAACAGTTTGTGTTCTAGACGCATTTGTCATAAGGTGTTTAAAATATGCATAGATTTAGGTATTGTTTTGTTTAATAGGACAAGTTGTTTCATAGTAAATAGAGCATTGCGTTGCTTTTTAAATTTTTATTACATACTTGGCGGTACATATTGGATATTTTACATTTATTCAATCTATATATTATGTATGTGTGATGAGGGATTTCCTTTTTTTTGTGCTCTCTTGGGCGTTGCAAAATAAATAGTTAAAAGCTGAAACACATTTTGTTTGTTTGTCATTTATTAGTATATATTTCGGTAAACTTAACGTCATTGCTTTGTTCCCATAAAAAAAAAACGAATTTATATGTCGCGGTGCGATGCATGTCATGCAACGTAAATTGAGTAAACGCGCTGTCGTTATTCGGATTCGTCTTGTCGCTTAACCCTGTGACTTTGCGCTCTCTCTGTCTAACGCATTGACTCTTTGAATATTGTTATTTCTCTCCTTCTATCGCTGCTTCCTATTCGTGCCCGCACCTTGCGTTTACGCAGCGAGTAACATCCTTGTTATTACAGTACTTGCTTGTATTGCAACAATTATATTTATATGTAATCCTTTATATCTTTTTCTTCATTAATTTTATTTAACTCATTAATTAGGAATTGTGAATCACTTCGATATAACAAGTAGTGTTCTACTTCTGCACCCACTAAAATATATCTGTATTTGCATAAATGTTTATCTTATTTAAGAATCTGAATTTCTTTTGCAGATAGTTTATAGTTTTGAGGTGGTTTCTTTCAAGTTTTAACGTTATTTACATGTTTAAAGTTTAGTGAATGATCTTCAAATTTCAATAAATCAAAAATAAATGTTGATGTAAAGTGGATATAACAAGGATAATACAGAGAATACCTTTGAAGTTAAATTTAAGGTTTAATATTTAATTTTATTTGATGTATTTAGCAGACAATTACATATATATAGCAAGTTATTGTTCTAGACATAACATAATTTAGGTGATTACAATATACTTCCAATACAATACATTTTTAGATAATCTTGTATTCCACTAACAGTGTAAAAACGTCATTAGAGATCAGTATGCTTTAGCGGTTCAAACGACGACTCTTCGTGGTGCAGCCACAACTTAGTCGGTCACAGAACTCGTGGTGGATCTCACATTCAATAATTAATTTAAAAATTAGGTGTTTACAAATGTGTTTACACTTCAATAATCAATTTAAAAAAAATACGCGCTTTTAAAAAGTGACCGCGCCGACAATTGAAATTGATTATCATCAAAAACGTTATTAGTTATTACAGAAACCATCGAATTTTGGATTGTGCTTACCTATGTAGGGTATATTAATTGAGAGCTTATGTTATACATTATACACAACCTACTAAATCTGATAATAAGTGAATGCAAAATGTAATTAATTTGGTATATATAATCTTTTGTTATTATTTTTTAATACAGAAAGTGTTCTCGTATTTTGGTATAGCGGATCAAATACTCGTAAGCGATATGTCTGATACGTCTGTCTCTATTGCACTAAATTAGCCAGACAGATTTAATATAATGCTTTTTCAACTGCATTGGTATTTGCAATTGAAAGGGATAACCTTTTCAATTGTAGATGGAACCAACAGCTATAAAATATAATTTAAAGATGCGTTTACATATAACTCTTAATGTCTGTTTCTGTGTTTCTTAAATTTTAACATATTTAAATTTTCAAAGCATTCATTTTAGACGACGACCAGGACTTCCGTATAAAAAAAAGAATATTCCTAAAACACGCCATGTCAAGTGTGGCAAGAACTAACAATATAAGAGTAGGAGTAGAAGCGTCGTCGTTGCAAAAAATACGTGATAACAGACATTTCCACTTCATGAAAACGCATCCTTTAAATATTATTACTAATCAATGAGATAACTATTGCATATTCTAGTATTAGAGGTGGGGATAGTGCAGTATGGATTTAAAATACTGTACTCATCAGTTGTTACTTTGAGACATGATTGTAAGTTTTGTTATTGCAGTAATTTCATTTAACTACAACATCTTTCGCTTGTGATTACAGGAAAAAGGCAAGTGGAAAATCGCTGAAAGAAGAAAAGGAAGAAAAAAGAAGGCAGTACAGAGATTCGGGATTTCGGATATGAAAATATAGTGCGAAAGAGTGCCCAAGAAAACTATTCGTATTGTATAGTGCGTTTTAAAAAAAAGTGAAATACATATTTTTAATACGTATCATCCGTATTTTTCAAATTTAAATGATTATTTTATTTCGAGAATTAAATAAAAATCAATCAGATTGAACCAATGATTATAAAAACAAATATATTTTAGTATCATGTTAACTATTAAAAAGTTATAACATTGGAAGCAGATAACATATAATACGAAACACAATTAAAAGCTTATCATGGATATTTAATAGCAATTTAATTACTACAAATTACAACGCATCACAATATTTCCGGTCAGTAACATTAAATGGCAATATATACATGAGCTTAATTATTTTGTAATGACTAAGAATCTATCTGTATATGCAGTACAGCCTGCAAGACAGCGATTCTGTTAAACCAAAACCTATCCTGATTTTCCACTAATAACTATCGACTCAGAAATTTGTACAAATAAGAGCTTGTTGCGTGTAAACTGTAGAATTTATTGCACATGTAAAGCTAGATTATGTCCAACTTTTTAGCCTCTAAATAAGTTTGAAGCTGTTAAAATCATCAACAGTTAAATAATTTAAATTCTTCTATTGATCGTTTATTTTGTATTTTAGGTAGTTAGTTTAGTTAGATAGTTAGATTCTTACAAATAAATAAATAGATTGTTCGTTAAAGTATACTATGATGTTGATTGCATGAACTCTTCCGTGTGCGATAAAATTATTTTACTTAAGAGAAGAAAAAAGAAACGCCGTGAATACATGTCATACCATCCGTGAAGCCCCAGCTTTGTCCAAAGTGTGAAAGGGTTCACTCATTAGGAAGATTGCGAGGGCGCGAAACGCAACTTTGTATACGCCCGCGTCGCCATGTTGTCACATTGTTCCTGCCCGTCAGTGTTGCCACTAGGCATTATTCTACGCCGCTTGTGTTCAGGAAGTTCATATTTTTCAACGCCAAAGAAACGGGGCTGTGACATAAAGCAAATGCATTCGGGTTAAACAACGGTCCAACCGCCTTGTGAAAGATATATGTGTATTCCCATTACTAAGATTACTTTGAAAATGATTGTGAAAATGAGAATCAATAGTAATTTAAAACGTTATAAATGTTTTGAAAACTAATTTGGATGGAATATTAAGAATTTAGGTGCCTTTAAAGGTAAACATTTAAAATTAGAAATACCATGAATATGGCTGCAGTAAAGAGAACACTAGAAAATTAATAAAAATTTGTAACTGTAGGAAATAATCTCCACTTATTAACAATTTTTTTGTATTCTGTTGAATTAACGTATTAAGTTTAATATTTAACACTCGGAAAGAATAAATTCTAATTTCCGTATTTTTTGTCGCGTGTGATATTATCTTTATAAAAAGGAGTAACCTATTGAACACATTTATACTTCTACGTCGTTTACATTATACTCTGGTTCGTTTAAAACTTCTTTGTGGTTATCGGCGTTAAATTCGCAAAATATTTAAATATCTAAGCACAAGCTTTCGAACAGAAACACCTTGGTAGAATTGAGTTTTCATTTATAATAATTTAGATAGACAGGGTATTTTTTTTCTACGGAAATCCTAAATTTAAATATTGCCATAATAAACAGTACGCTTAGTGTAAGCGTGTTTATAATAATCGATAATATTTGCGTAGAAAATCTACGCTGTCGCAATTTAATACATAAACATAATACGTGTTAAATTCGAACAAAGCCTAAACCGCGTGTCGAGACAGGGCAAGATGCCATCGAGCAGGAAGTGATGCAGGAAAACTTAGCGTCACTCAAGGTCAACAACGACTACCTCCATCCATCCAGTACACATTTCATTACCGAGCGCCCCGCCGGTTGTAACACACAGCTCGCTATTGTTTTCTAATTTGAAACGCCTTGTACGTTGAAATAAGAAAATAAACAAACAAAATGGCACTTCATAGATTTTTACAACTGCGGAACTGTTTTTAATAATAAGCTAAAAATTAATCAATCCTACATAGTATTCGGTCTGTAAGAAAATTATATGTTTTGTTGTTAGCGCTATGTGAAAGAATTTCTATATAAATATCGGAAATAAGAAATAACAGTAGACAGCCAATATTTTTTTTGGATCATCAATTACGTGTACCGACCTGCCCACTTGCAACGCATATTTTTCATTAGACGCATTACGCTTTTTCCACGGATCTGTCTACATAATAAGTGTAGATTCCGCGCTCTACCCATTCAAAGCCAGGTAACGCGGCTCACAATAGAGGTAAATTTCGTTCGGGCTAAAATATTAACTTTCACACAAAGGGAAACATTATATTTCCAGCATGAGCCACTTCTTCACTTCCGAACAATAGATTGAATGGGAAACGAAGTGGTAAACAGTGGTTCCTTTACGAATCCGACTCAAAACTAGATGCCCATTGTTATGCGTAGCATTTGTTTGGCACTAGGATGCGCGGCTCAGTCAACTTCATACCCATATAAAGATATTTTTGTTAACATAACGTAATGTTTGGATCGATAAATTACAATGATGCTGGCTATCTATAATATTAAACATTTTTAATTTTTTTTCACGGATGTTCAATAACTTTGTGGCGCTAACAGGAATAGATAATAAAAAAGTGTTTATTGTTCTAGATTCAAAATAAGCAGTAGTGCTTTAACTCCAAGCTTGAGAATTTCGCACCACATTTTATTTTAAATTTCATTTTTTAACCATTGAAACATATTTTAATGTAATGATAATCTTAATATTATTCTAAATTACAAATTTTCAGCCAAAGGCATAAGTTTTCCCATATCAGTTTTTAATTCTTTTTGTTGAGCTTGATCAATACATTGTTAACGAAAAAAAAAACTATGTATACTAAACAAAATGTTAATTTGAAATTAATTCTTTTTAGAGGTTTCAACAAATCACCCTAACCAAAATTAAAACTTTTTATGTTCTTAATAAGAGTTAAATAATTTAAATATCAAATATGTACTAAGCAGCCATAAAAGTATTACAGGCTTGCAAAATAACTTATTTATTTTAAAGATGTAACTGTAAGACGAATTATAAAAGAAAAAGATGAAATTCGAAAGCCTTAAGCCTATTGTATTCAAAAATACTGTAAAAGCCAAAAAGTATAATAGCGTCTAATATCTCTTCAATATGGCCAAAAATGTTACTGTTGTCTAAATGTGAATCTATAGACAGTTACAAACAGAAAACTATTGACTAGGGTGAAAATGATTTGTAAAATGCACATGCACTGGTCCGACCACTAAACGACATCGAGGACTTTATTTTACTACTTTAATAATAAGGAAAACCTAAATTATTTTTCCAAATCGTTAATGAATCATGACCATCAATAATAACTGCAGTTTATCATTATTTGCAATTTTCATCTTTCCTAATAAAATAATTAAGTATACCGATTGGTTATAGGTGTAAAAGCTTTAAAGGTATAACTCATTAGTCGGCAAGAAGGTTATATTAATCTTATTTTTTTTAACAATTTTAGGAAGACTAATATTGAATAATTAATTAACTTAAGTAGATTACAAAGTCGCTAATTACACCAAATAGTAATGAATAATTAACCTTAACATGTATTCGGAATTCTGTAAAACGTCTTTTACGCATTACATTCTTCATTATTTCAAAAATCATTGATTTTTTGTAGAGTGTACCATTAATGTGAGCTGCACATTCATCCCTTTTAAGTTTTTACACCTACAACCAGTTATCCGTTATGTAGGTAATTTATTAAATATGTTTATTTCTGTAATACATAATATATAATTCTGATGAATCTACTTTACGCATATAAATCTTGTTTGAATACATAAAAATTCATCTTAAAACAATATAGTTTTACTAAGAATGTTTTTGTTGTATAATCACAAAAGATCATTTTAATCTCAATAGTAGATTATTTAACGTATGCATTTTGGTAACATGAAAGAAAAGGTAATAAAAGGCACAAGAACTCTTGTGGGTATTTCATTATTTGCTGCAGTACAAAGGACTGGAAGTGCAACAAAGTGAGCTTTCAGTTTCGTAACCGGGACAATGTTTATGTAGACGCCGGCGTTAATCTTATGTATTTACTTGTTTACGACTTACGAGTTCTGTATAAGGTAAATTATAGTTATTGTGCCTGTTAGGTACTTTGTTGTCTAAGTACTGGATTAACATGAATGGGCTGCTTCCACAATAAACATGAGTTGGCGTCTCATATATGCACAGTAAAAGAACAGTTTACCGTATCCGTTTCACGTCATAAGCAAGATTCTTTATTTTAACATAATTATAATTACCGAATTTAGTTAAGAAAATTGTGAGTGAACATTTTATTAAATATTATATTTATATTTTATTTACAAGTAAATCAAGTTTTTTAACATTGGTAAATGAAATGGAAGCTATTTTGATCGCATATTAGCATTACATCCGATCATCTTAATAGATAGATCTAATTCGTACCTTAACGTTCAACTTGCCGACACATTGTCTGCCCGCTCCAAAGGATTCCTGATCATTATAATTCCGAACCGTTTCCATAAAAATCATTCTTGATCTTTATCTCTTGAACAGGTCGGATTCTTTTTTTTTGCAAGTGCATCATTTATTATCCTTAAAGGGACAAAAACGTTAGGGTCCAAAGCGCCGCACGGTCCTTTCTAAGAAGCGTCTTCTGATTTGTTTGACACTCATCTTTGAGATATATACCGACTAGTGGACAGACCGATGCAGTTCGTCGAATCCGGACATCCACTTTAGTTTGCGTTTTACGAGAACAATGAAGTGTGAATTTGAGATTTTTACAAATAACATTGTAATGGCGCCTTCGATTAACTGATAACAATAACGCATATGCCGCTTTCCTAACTACGTTTATCTCTTTTTCTCTTTAAAAATCTCATCATTAATGTACTCTCCCACTCGTTTCAGCTCATGGACGCCCTTAAAGCGTAGGTTTCTCCCAAAGATATCGATGGGGGGATATCCTGTAATCGCCACGCTGGGCAGGCTGGTTGGCTATCGCAGTGTGATATTTTTGGGTACGCAGAGTGCGCTGCTGCCTTCTGGAAACTTGTTTGTAAACAATGGCAATCCTTTATAATTAATGCACAAAGTGTTACTTATAATACTTTATCCTGGGCTTTCAACCCGCGACCTATGATTGCAACTTTCTCTATTTCTGGACTACCACAGCTCTAAATTCCTTGTATTCCTCTATGTATTCTACAATATTTTTTCATTTATCTAAAATTTTATAACGAGGTATCGGAACGAGTTTCAATATCTGTTTTTTTTTTGTATTAAGATGTTTTTGAGGAAGCCGGCTACCCATTTGTTTTATATTTTTTATAAGTACCTCTTTTTACAATAGAGCATTGTTGACACATAATGATGTTCAAGATCCCGTGGATAACTGTTCTGCTTATCCGGGATTACGTTTACTTGGTACCGAAATTGTCGGAAGGGTTGTTATAAATGTTATCGTTTATTCTCCCATCGACTTTTCAATTGAAAGAAGCTACGAAAAAACTTAAATAAAAAGATGCCTAACGGTTGTTTCAGTAATTCTAGCATTTAAATAATTTTATTTAAATTATTAAACTACTTGTGTAGATTAACTTTAAATTAACAATCATTTCTTTAATTAAATGAAGATGAAGATTGTTTAGACGTCTCTAGTTTTTTATTTTTTTTTATTTTGGTTGCATTGTTCGATCCTATACATTCAAGTATCTTTATGAAGATTCCAATTAGGTAACAATACTTATTAAGAAATTATTAATACCGTTCTTGTTTTTCTGTAATTATTTTTTTCTATAGCATTTATATTTTTTGTATAGTTATTTTAGTCTCTTTACTTATAAAAGATAATAGTATTTATAATTGCACTCTATCGAGGCGAGATTCAGAAAATAATAGCTATTTTAAAATGGTTTTGATTGGTATCGATAACTGCAAAACGTAGTTTTTAAACGAAGTTTTGGAATCTTCGTACACAACAATGTTTACATTTTTTATATCTTTTACATCCTGTCAACATTTTTATTTTGGATTAATTATAAGTTTGAGCCGAAAGGTTCTCGATTGGTCACCACGAGCGGGTAGACGCAGCGTGTGTTGGTCCCACACTAGATGGACCAACGACATAGGAAGCTCGTGAAAAGTTGTTTAATACGGGTCGCGCAACCGTAGGAAAGACTATTATGCTTTGCAGTCGGCGTCTATCAGCTGGCATAATGATAATGATGATCTATAAGCAGTTTTAAATGTAAGAGTTGTGTTTATGTCAAAAATCTTACAAAAATGACACCGTTAATACTGTATGTTTATTTAATAACAAAAAAATAGAATAAGAGGCGATAAATGAAAATAGGCAACACTGAGTCTTGCGCAATTTCCCACCGAAGCTCAAAAGTAAATATCCTTTGAGTTGGAACACAATAGATGGGCCAAGAGTCAGGTAGAGCGCGTCGCACCGCAGGGGTCGCTCGTAGAAGTTTTATATTTCCGCTTCTTTGTCGTACTGAGCGACCAATTAATAATTTCTCTGGATGACCGGGCTCATTGTCACTTTACCTTCATATATCTTATACATATAGTCCCAAAAGATTGACTCCCATCAATTGTACTCATTCATTATTATAAAGTATTCTTCTTTGAAATGATGGTATTTTATTTTTACCAAATGTTTTTGGATTTGTATACTTAAATTTTTCGATGCGTAGTATTTAAATGACAAGTTGAACTGACTGGGTACAGTACATAGCATGCAGAACAGATCGCCGCTGGGATTTTGAGGTTGTGATGTGAAGATCTCCGGCAACCGCTTAGGACGTACACTCACTCACAAAGTGGACAGATGACCTTGGCATTAAGGTTGTCGAAAGATGCTGGATGCAGGCCGCTTGTAATCGATCCTGTTAATCAAAAGGGAGACCATGTCCACAACTAGACGTCCTACTGTTGAAATGGTGATATATTACTGATGATGTATTTACGTAAAGATTATCTTCATATTATATAAAAGTAATGAGTTTCAATCTTACCCCTTTTAATATTACCATTGTATGTACTTTTTTGAGAGGTTAACGTAGACATTTTATATACGTATGTAACGTGTCAGTATTTCCTGTTCGTTAAATTTTATTCAAATGTATGCGTTTTTTGTGAACACGAGTGAGTGAAGCGATGATTGAAGATTCGTGCGAAGTGTATGTTTATTATACTGATATTATAATATGTATTCGAAAAAGTACACAATTGTTATATATATATATATATATGCATCTTTTCGTGACGAATTTCGCCAACCGTCATCAAATTATAAAATTCAAAACTAGCATTTACACCATAGTATTTACACCAAGGTGTAAACTGACGCTCTTATTTTTATGTTAAATTCATAATATCATTAATATTTATTTATAGTCTATTACTTCGAGATTATATTTAGAAATTTATACATTTTGCATTGAATATGTATATTATACAAATCGCCATATAAGCTCGTTGTAGAATGGAATTTTGGTATCATACGAGGAGAAAGAAGAATCACAGTTAAGGTCTCAGAAAGTCGCTGATTGCGGGCATCGTAAGGATATATATATACAAACACACATATACAAACACACATATATACAAATACACATGGATAAAATTGTTAAAATGTGCACAATATTCGTCTAAATGGAAATACGTAATTGTTTTACCTAAGTATATATAGCAACGTAAATTCGTTTTGTGAAATTATTCGCGTAATTATACAATATTTTTATATCAATTCATATTTTATATGAATTTATATCTATCCTGAGAATATGGCTGGATTTACTGCTATTTCACTTTTACTGTTGTTTGTTAAATAACGTTATGACGGTGTCGTTGAAAAAACTTACTGCAGCAACACAACCTGCCATAGATTTTTATATATGGGTACCTATGTGGCGCATGATTTTACGTCTTTCTGAAAGCATATATTGAATTTCGATGCAAACCGCGAACAGATTTCGACAAATATTACAGTGTTTTCATCTTAGCAGACCTTGGGGGCATATTTCTTTCTAGATTCTTATACAATCTGGGATCAACTCTCTAATGCTTCTAGACGATGTCTTGTATTTGACATTTCAGTCATAGGACTTCCACTGCTGAATATAAGCAACCCACATAAATTTCTAATAGAACCGGTCGGAAGCGGCCATCATTAAGCGTCTTCCGACGCTCTTAACAAGGTTAACTGTTTAACTCGGCCTTCGCTGCGCCAGCCGGTTCGTGGTCTCCACTCCAGTATCTAAAACCATCTGTGACTACTATCCCTTGTATTTGCCACTAATCATTGATACAGATACATTGATACACTAATCATACAGCTTATGCAATAAAAGAAATTTATTCGTGGATAAAAATAAATGTTTATTTTTTGAAGCTCCTATTATAAAATATAATTAACGATAAATATATTTAATAGATTCATAATCGCCTTTAAAAATATCTCGAATAGTTTACGCAATTAAAATCACATTTACAGAGGTGTATATCACGTTATAAATAATTCCGTATTATTCGTAGCTCGATTGAAAAAAAATAATGATTTTTATAACATACCATATTTATCATTGATTTACTGATAGTTAAAATATATTTTAAAGTCTACCAAATCTACTTTTATATGGAAAGATAAAAAGTATTACATACGGCTGTGAAGAGAAACTTATTACTTTCATTATATTGTTAAAATTTAAGAAAGATATGACATGTCATAACTTAGTATTGTTGCACGATTATTAAAAGTTATTGTTTTTCTATTTTATAAACACAAAATATTTAAAAATCTCCACTGTTTTATCTCTACCCTTGTTAAACGTAATGAAATATGGGTTTTATAGCAATAACGTTTGATCAACTAACAACGAGCTACATTTTTTCTTTTGGAAATACTTTGTATATTAAACATATTTTATCAAATAATGATGAACTTCGTGAGTTATATTTATATTAGAAAACGTAAATAATTATTCATTTTTTTGTCTGTCGTACAACTGTTCGCCTATACTATAATTTCCGGAAGAAATTCTTTACTTAGTCATTTAGTAAATTAAATCATATTTTAAAAATATGTATCCAGCGTTCAGTTAGTAATATATGTGGGTGGTCTCTTTAATTGAGAAAAGGAGCTTCGCAATTACATGTGTTATTTACCTACATGTAGTTCGTGCAACTGGTCGCGACGTTTTTCATGGAAAGCTACCGCAATGGCTCCAGTCCGTTTGATAAGTGGCACCGGACAGGCCATGGGCTGACTGTACTCAACTTTTAATTACATCTACCGGTACTATTTAGGGAGTACAGAGGCGCCGTACCTAGTATAGTTATAAACTAATTAACTGTTTATAACATATGCAATAACAGAAATTGTCAAAAATGTTTATAATTCAATTATTACATATAATAATTATATTTGTAAATATAATCTAGTGATTTTATCAATACAAATATTACCGTTTTTAGTCAAAACAATTTTAATGAATAATCTATTAAAAAATGAAACGTAAAAAATAACATTTATTATTAAATCTTTTTCTTACTTTAGATGTGCAATTCTTCGAGACAAAACGGTGATTTTTGTTTTTATTATTGATGTTATTATCGTAAATTTGTTTAAACTATCAACATCATCGTTAGTCCACTGATCGACAAATGCTTGCTCATTGCTTTTCAATAATATCGGTTGGGAGCGCCGTGCATTCTTCTCCGTGGACGTCCTGCGCTGTGCTATTCTATGTTTTTTTATAGAATCTTAAGGTCTAAGCGGCCATTAGCTGTGCGCGCTATAAAGGTATATATAGGTTTAACAAAGTACTAACTTGGGTAATGTTTACAGTTGTTCATTAAAACCGGTTTTAATATACAGATAATTGTTCAACTCTGATGTCTTTTAAATAATATCAATGATTATTGTTTTATAAGTAACATTTTTCGATTAGTTTGATTCTTAAGAAATTTATTTTTCAATATTTTCAATAAACTATAGAAAATATTCATCTGAAAAAGATTAAAAAATTGTGACCTTTTAAATCGAAAGTGCTTTAGAATGATTGAATGATAGCAATCAGTAGACAACACCCTGTCAGACCGAATACCTGAACAACTGCGAGAGTTAATATGTTTTTCCAGCCGCCGCATTTAGTTACGCCTGTATCCGGGTCAGGCGCGTCACGTAACGGGTTGATAACGGGAGGCCCAGAGGCCGGGTCGTGCAGCGGGATGAGCTACGCGGAAGTGGGAATGCGGACGATTAAAGCCAGCGCTCCGCATGCCACCCGTTTTGCGGTTAGACACGCGCTAATGCACGCTCGAGACTGATTTCTTGGTGACCACTTCAGTCCTCATCCTTCGTATTTATCGTGACCAATAGGCGAGATATTCACTTTGGAAATTAACAAAAGTCTATATTTTCAACTGGTCAACTAGAACAACGGTTTTTGAGTTTTTTAAGGCGTTTATGCCTCATCCGCTTTTATAGCTTCATCCGGTTATGAGTTAGCATAGTGCAGTGCGCTTAGCGTCTTGACAGAGACTGGAAATCCGAGAGTACCGAACCTCGACAGGATTGGCTGCTTTAATAAGTAGATAATCACGGAATAAAAGCGATGACTTTCACAGGATAAAAATTAATATGTTTATGAAAGTCATGGTTATTACTTACCACCTTTATCATTTCAGTACACTGTTGGACATAAGTATCCCGCAAATATTTCCTATAAGACCGCTTAGAAATGGCTTGTAGCAAACGTTTTCAATGTCCTTAACAAGGTCTATCTACATTATGGGTGGATATACTATGCTATGATTGTCGTTCCGTGGTCTTCACTCCAGAACTTTAAGACCCCAGTAGCTACCAATATTTTTACTGGGAGGATTTACTATTGCTCGTTCAAATTTTAATTCGAATATCGACGTGAATTTGGACGCCTACGGTCATTTGGTCGCTACTTTTGTGTTTGTGTCAATCGCTACTGTAAACAGTCTCTGTGATATTGACCACATCACAACTGGTTTTCAATCCACGTCACTGAAGAAGGAGAAAATAAAAGCACATGTGGGTTTTCACTGCTACCCGCAAAACGTATCATTTCTTTCATCGTTGGCGAGGATAATGAAAGCCAGTTGTTATACATAGTATTAATGATCGTAGTGATCAGTCATAAGAAGCATTTTCACTTGAACGCTAAGAAATATTCTGGAACATAAGTAGTATTGAAATTAGAACAGGATAAATAGTTGAATAAATCAACCCTTAACAATTTTTTTGTCAACTACATTTAGTCTAATATGATGCGTTGTCTAGACTCTTAAATTAATAACTCTTACTTTAACAAATATAAGACATGAACATAATATCAGTGATAAATGTAATGTAATAAACAATATAAAATGTTTAGATGTTTCTAATCCTGTTTAAGTCTGTGATTGTACTATTTTTTGAGCTAGATTTATAATAAATAGATACATGCTAGACTATATATCTATATATGGTCCGTGGTATTTATAGGTGTAAGAAAGATGGGTCCTGGGTTTGGTCTGGAAAGCAATACGTGTTTATCATTTCAATTGGGTGCTCGAGAGATCCAAACCTCGATTAGATCGGTTGCTTTTATGCTATTATAATTTCGTAGTAGAAAGCCAGTTTTTATTTTACTATATAAAACCAGTGCCTTTCTTAGGCTACAAACTATATTACTAACTGTTGTTAAATTCATAATATATTAAATATAATGGCAAAGTGAAAACGTCTGTCTGACCAGTGTTTTCATTTAATTACTCAAATTCTTCAAAAGCCCATTTCTTTAAGCCTATTTTCTTTGAAATTATTCATAAATTTTATTTCAATATGATATACAAACATCGATAAACTCGATTCAAATTTCGAATGTCATCTTTCATTTACATAAATTAAAACAAAGAGAGATAGTTATAATAAATCCAGGTTATTATTAATTTTTAGGAAATTTAATCTAAATTTGAAAATAACTTGGTCGATTTTTTATCATCAATAGAAAAGATTTGGAAAGACCATCAATAGAAAAAAATCTTTTTAAATATCGAATTCAAAACAAAGATCTAATTGTTTTTAAGTGATGACCTCGCTCGTGATCGCGATTTATTTAATGAGACGGTTCACGGTTGGTCGACGAGAGGTGTGCAGCCGCAACACTGGCCGAAGAAAGCAAGTTCAGTGCCACGGTTGTCAGTGCGACAACCTTGCCGGTTTGCCTTCCGCTAGTGGCGTCAATAAAACTTATTTAGGTAATGCCAAAACTCGCGCTTTTACTAATGGAACATTAATTATTATTACTATGTGTTCCTTGTTTACATCTCATGACCTTGATTTGGATCATTGTTCGTTTAAATTTTATTTTATTCTAAGTAAATGTTAAAATAATGTACACAAGTTTATTCACGTTACTTTATGTGTACTGTCTAACACAAATTGTCAACCTGTTCTAATATGATTAGTTAGTGATCTTTAATTTGATTTCTTTACATAGTAATAATAATTTTCTATAGTAGACAATAAAATAAACAAGTAACGGTAGAATGTATACTAAAACTTTTCAATATAAATAAAATAATCTTTACTAATATTTTTCACGAGGAAAAAACTCTGTATAGCCAACAATATACGAGTATATTATACATAAGTGGATTCAAAATATAGCATTATGTTTAATTAAAGTAATATTAGTTAAAAAAAACAGGTACGACGTGCGGTAAGTGTTTCTTTTCAAAATTTACCACTACTAAATTTCTTTCGACTTTGCTGCGAGTTCGTATAGTTTTTAAACTATTTAAAATGTTGTTTTTTAAACTCTATAATTTTGGTATATTCATATTTCTTAATAACTTCGATTAAGCGGTTTCAGTGTATTCGTGTTGTAAAATTATAATGAACACGTAAAAGATTAAATTTTAAAAGCTAGAGTTAAAAAGAATTGCTACCAGTTTTATTCAGATCATCATCAAAAATTGTTCGAATACATTAACTAAATATATAATAATATTGCATAATCGAAACTTATTAATAATTTGTTAAATATGTAGACATGTTTTCGTATAACCGTATAATCATTTATGTCTCAACGGTGCACGGGCAGACGTCGGACATCTCGGAGCAACATTGAAGCTTTGAGTTCATGCCAGACGAATTCCATATTGTTTTGTGGACACCTACGTGTTGCGTAAGGCTGATTCACAAAACAGAAATGCAGTGAGCAATCCGGAGCCAGCCATCACATGTGAATCAGCGCAGCCGGAAACTTTGCCATGTTGGCGCGCCAACGCCGCCGCCATGTTTACTCGCTCTCCGGAAGTTGCGCGCACGCCGACCGTCTTTAGACATCATTTCCACGAGTCGAGAGGAATACGAGTCGGAAATATTCAGTGGGTTATTTTGGGTACCGACGTTTTTCCATTTTACACAGACATCGGTCGACTTAATCATATATCGATATATATATATCGACGACTTTGACCGCTATATTAATAGAATAAAATTGTTACGCAACGTATTTTGACGCACCTATAACTTCGCTTGTGACTATAGCAGACGGAATAGCTATAGTGTTCACGATTATTTCGTTTGACAAGTTAATTATTGTTTTTACTAATCATTAGATTTTTCTTAAAGTTTAAAATCGGAAACATAGGTATAATAGTACGTAATGACGTTAAGCCTCAACTCAAATTTAGATGGTTGTTGTCAAGTTATTTGTATAAAGTGAGTTGTGCAAATTACTTGAACAATATTAGTGCGCGTACTAACGCTTCGTTAAATATAGCTATATCGAATTACGTCAATACAAAGTACATTAACACCTAACTATTTTTATATACATGTTACAAAATTGTTATATTTTATATATGTGTATATAAAGTTTTAGGTAATGAAAACTTCCATTTTAATTAATAAATGTGAGAAAGAACGTTTGACTTTTGGAAAATCTTAGAGAAAACATTGTAAACGAAATTTCGCAAAATAATAATAAGCGTTAGATATAGCTTATATCGACATATATATTTCAATTTGGTTTTAAAGCATTGATTAACACGCACGTAGAATCGGTGCGCAAGCGGTTAAAGGTTGCAGAGGAATGCGGTTGGGCAAGCGAGAGGTGCTGTAAAATAGCGGGGAAGGGTGAGAGGGGCTTAAGAGACGGGAGGTTGTGAGGGACAAAGGCTCTGGAACTGGTTCTGCTTCCTGTACGCGTCGGATGTCCTGCGGCTTCCTGCCCCATTCCCCTCTCCCGCAGTCACGCAACGGGTTTTGCGTTGAGAGATTTAGGGTTGTAAAGAGAGATTTTTTATTAAAACAAGAGCAGGTCTCAAGTTTTATGTATTATTTCATATTAATTATATTTTTAGGTTGCATCGAAAGATCGTAAGCTATTTCAGACACCACTGTAGGAAATATAATATTAGAGAAATTCTATTCAAATGTTCGAGTTATTTGTCGCCTTCTAGATTGTTTTCGATTTCTAATTTTTGGTACTTGTTCTTTAAAGCAAGACGCAAGATCGGTCATCGAGGCGAACGGAGGCCAAAGCCTTGTAGTGGGCCTCTGGTGCCAGGCTAGTGATGACAATAATAAGGATTTCTTAAATGAGAAGGACAATCTTATCATAAAAAAATATTTACATTTTAATCATTCATATGGTGAATAATAGTTTGTATCATAGACATCATAGGCTCAAATGTACCACTAAAAATGCTAACTTAAAATTAATGTTTAAGAATGTACATGCTGTAGTAAAAGAGAAAATGTACTACATAATTCCAAGTCAAGTCCTATTATAAAGTTGCAGTTAGCCCTGCGACTGACACGCACCATTGAGGATACGCTGTCGCCTTGTTTTTGTTTCCCTGCGGTCACAGTAACGTGAAACGAGCCTCCACCTCGAGGCAATGCTGTGCAGGTATTCGATCTCTTGTCAAGCTAATAACAACGGATGTACACGTGTTAATTTTGTACGATTAGTAAACTCCAATTTTTATGGAACCTTAGGGTTAAATAGAGGCGGGAAAAGTTAAAAAAAAATACTTCTCAATTTAATGAAAAGTTTGTCTACAAATGTTAATGTTTGTGCAGTTATTTGAATGTAAATTATATATAACGAAAATCTTCAAAGATATAGTAATTTTTATAAGGAAATAAAATTATGTTTCTTTATTCATTTATATAAATTAGGTTTATTCTAAAGTAGTAATGAATTATTAGGATCTGTAGAGTAAATGTGTTGTTTTTCTTTTTTAAAACTATAACATTATTTTTCACGACTTGATTTATGCAGCCACCTATTTATAGCTTAAACACACATATGCACAATTTTTTATTGCATGCTGTGTGAAAACACAAGTGCGTTGGTGGGTCTAAAAGTTTTTAGAACTAATGTACTTAAAAATATTTTAGTTATGACTTCACCAATATCTAAAGGTACATTACATCTTACTGTCATTAATTTTTACAAATGGGTAGCAATTTAAAAATTACGTTTTACAATTTTAAAAAACATACAACTGGTTTAACGAGTTCAAATGTGGTTCTAGTAATTTCAGCGATGATCCGCGTAAATGGCGTCTTTCGACAGCAACTACTATAATTGACATAGAAATTCTGCGGCATATGATAGTCTGACAAGGGATACCTACAAGCATATTTAAATAAGTTTAATTATTAGTACAAGTTAAATACAAAATATTAAAAAAAATTAAGACGTTAGACGAGGTATCTAGACCTCATATTTTGTCTGAAGCCTTGAAACGCCGCTGCATTAAGTATATGGTAGTGTCCCAAGATATAAGATATATTTTTAGGTAGCAAAAACGATTCTGTTGTTATGTTTCTGTAACCAAGAGAAAATCTTCGCAATTAGCATATCACTTCGAAGAATTACTTGCAAAAATTAAGAAAGGAAGAAGCGCAAGGAAAAAAATCAACGCCTCGTTCTTTTGTTAACAGGCTGTTATGCAAAAAGTTCATTTAAAAAATCATTTGGACGTGTCAGCACAGTCAGCCAAATAAACAAACAAGTTTTTAATTATGTTATCTATGGATTGTGGTCAGAAATATAAGAAAATTTTGGTATTCTGACTTTTATTGCTTCTCGTTGTGTGTGACATCAATATAAAATTTCTAATTATTTTTTCAATTTCAATATAATGGTTTATTTTCTAAAATTAATTATACATATTATACATAAAGTATTTAACTTAAAAAAATTGCTTCAAATACAACGGCAAAATAATAAAAATCGTACAAGTATTTGCTTCAGTACGAAGTAAAATATTTGTTGGATATTTGTCAACATGCCACACCATACCGATTCCAAGTACAAAGTTTTCATAGGAAATATTTATTTATTGTTATTGTAATTTCAGATTGGCTCCGTGCATTGCATTTTTCCAATAGTTCTCTCGGTATGTTGATGTGGATTAATGTTGTTATATACGATACACTTGGTATTAATTTGTTCGTTTTTCTTTTTTCTATTTAAACGTTCTGGATTTATAACGGGGATAGAACGCTTAGCAATAAATAAGTTTAAAAATAGATTTGTTGAATAATTTGGTTACAAAATTAGCAATTTCTTACGTCATTGTAGATTATTTAAAACAGATTTCGCACACGCGTTATGCTAAACTGTATTGAAAGGTGTAGGTAACTTTTTGTATATAAATGGCTGGTATAAACGAAAAAAAAAACATGAAATATAAATAACGATGAAGCGGAAGTCTACGGCTTGTACGAGCGGCGTATTTCTTTGTTTTAAAGTATATATTTAAATTTGGCATTAATTAAGGTGTTGGTTTGTTGCATTCATACATCATTGACCCAAGTGGTCACTTTGCGACTGCCAGTCTAAATATATACTGGTGTGTAATAGATATTTGAATATTTATAGATAAAATGTAAAGTAATCAAAATCCGTAAATTGTTATATCATAATTGTAATGTAATAAGTAATGACAATAATTTATAATCAGTTTGAAATTAGAAGAATGAAAGTAAGAGAAGTATTGAATAAACAAATAATTTTATTGCAAAAAAAATAACAATAAAATTTTAAAGATGGAACTAACAAATGCGTAACATTAGCAACACTAGTCTGTGCTAAAACAATGCGCCATTACTTCCGCATCGTCACTTGTTTTCCACACACAAGGCTATTGCCAAGGTCTCAGCTTTCTACAACCGGGTTCAGAAGACGACGCTCGAGACATTCAACCTAATCTTTTTTTTTTCATTCATATGGATTTAAATTGAAGGTTCAAATGTTATTACTATAGTCGCCTTCATATTTATTAGACGTCTAAAATAACAAAATTATACGTAAATACGTATACATCATTTTTTAATTGTTTTCATGGCGATAAAAAGAAAACGGAAAAACGGGAGAGTAATGAAACTTATATAATAATTTTATAATAACGACGTGAAGAGACGTATGAAAATTATCATTAAATTATTTGAAGATCTCGTACTAATATGAAAAAGTTCCAGGATTTATGTTTACGTTTAATTTTTTTTCTAATTGAGTTCATCTCTTACTGCTGCGTTGAATGTATTTTAGGCGGCATAGTGGAAATATAGTTTGACGATGACTGAATAGCTCATATTTGCTATTTGCTATCGTAATAAAATGTCATTTGTTATTACATGTACATACATTATTATTACATGCCATGTAATGTTAATTCTTTCTACCAAATAAGTTTCATATAACGTAGCTTAGGTTTATAGAAACTTCTAATATTGTTTTTGGTTTCCAGTAAACAAATTATATACAGAGAAGGCTTAGAAACAAAACAGTCTGTTGCTTTATCTTAACCGACGATATTTGAATTTTTTTGGTAACTATTGTTCAACAAGGAAACAGAATTAGCGAATGCCAAGACTGGATTTACAGAGATATATTTAATTTACATTTTTTGCATTATATGTACGACTAAAAATTAATAATATATTTTTATTTTTAATTTATCGTAGTTAATAAGTGTTCATCGGACTGAACATCCGCATTGCATCACTCGACGAGAGAAAAAAGGTGGATTAAGAAAAATGAATAGTATTGAAGCCGGACGTTGCGATTCACACAATTAACGGATCCGCCGCATCGGTTTTATTGCGTCGTCTCGTTTGACCACTCTCTGCTTCCTTAAGAGGTGGAATATCCACTTAATTTTATTAATATACTCTGCAGATTTTATTGTATTCTTAATGTTTTCACAAAAAAAGGTCATAGGATAGCTGCCCTCTGCACCCTGTCTCCTTGTATCCGCGGAATCTAGAAGTGCCACTTGCTCACTTTGACTCCCAACACTGAAAAAAAATTCAAACTAAATATCCTGAAGACAATGAGATATACATAATCTTTGAGAGTTATTTGAGATATGAAATATTTACGTTACATATTGTCTTCAATTTAGTTCTACCGATTATCACGAACGTCGAATTAGTCATAAAATTTTATATTCCACTAAACAGTGTTCCACTGTTCAAGACGCATTCAATTAATCCACACGGTTACAAACAGTCAAAATATTTGTTAAAATTACTGCTCATCTAGGGTTATCGTTATTTACGATATCGAGTTAAGATTGAGGAGATCCGTCGACCAATTAAAGAAACCGATATGGCTCAGCGGACTCGCAAGTTGAAATAACAATGACCAGGCCACAAAGCACGCTAAATAGATGTTTGCATGAACCGCAAGGTTCTGGAGTGGAGAATATTCGGAAAACAAAGCGGAGTACAGCCACCCTCAAAGTGGACAAATTACATTGTTAAGGTTCGTCTGATAACATTGATTGCAGGCCGTGTAATAAGTAGCTCACAGTTCATTGTCGTCGAGTTTCGAAGAGCGTCTCGCGTGAAATTCCTTCAGCTCAGAAAGTGGATTGTTGTGGTGTATGCTCATCCGTTCGGAACGGACGCAGTAAGAGTTGCGAATAATTTTAACGTCTATGTTACGTATAAACTGTCACGCGCTTGGATTTTTACGTAAATTATTTATAGATTCATCTAAGGTATTACGGATTAGTGATCGTGGTACCACTTAGAGAGAGCGAGCTTACTTCAAGAGGGTAAACCAAATTGTAGTTAGAAGTCATCTTTTCCTGATGGTGTAAATTTTGAGGTTATGTTGAAATCAAAAAAGTAGTTATAGTCGAGAGGTAGAAAAAGAAATTGTTGCTAATACAGTACAAAAAGTAGTATTATATAATCATTGTGTTTAGTTTTTTTTATTTTTATCTAGTATTTATTTATTACCATAAAATAATTCATAACTTTATTTAAAAGTGTATTATCAATCTACGTCTACCACAGCTTATTATCTAGTACATATTTTGGAAGATTGATAATATCCGGTTTTACATTAGTCCGTTTGACGGTATAAAATTGATATAATGATTTCTTTGTCATAATAACGCTGATAATATTATCGACTGACATTTTTGTCACTTTACAAGCACAGGCGAAATGAAGATAGTTTTATTTTTTATGTTGTTAAGCGATGAAATATTTAGCATATACACTTGTTACATAAAGCAATCGAAGACTTGAGAATTTTATTTATTTAATAAGTCTAAAAAGAGTTTAAGCCGATAACTAAAAGTCTGTAAATCCCAAAAACTTGCAAATGTAAGATAAACGTTACATTCATGACGCAATGTATGTCCATATTACTAAATACTAAAATAAAATACTAAAATAGAAGTAATATTTAAAACCAGTCACAATAATCCTCAACAAATACGTGTGTTGTCCACCTATCACATAATCAGCACTAAAGTCAGAGGGAATTGATAAGTTTTCAATTTTTGTTATCTATATTGCAAACAATGTTTATGCAAATATTACAGACATACATTAATAGAATGTTGATCTTTGAATGTTCATAACTATTTGACCTGCGACCTACTATGTAATTGAGCTTAGACATATGTCTACGAGTTAAAGAGACGTCTCGTGATCACGATTTTCGTGATTTTTTTTAATGACAATTAATCTCACATCATTGGTGTTTTAACAATCTCTATTACTATACTAATGGTGAATGACAGTAATATTTAAGAGACTGATATGACTAACATTTATAATTTATTATATAATAATAATTAATGTTATTTGGTTATTTTTTGAACGGATTTTGTATTTTAACACAAAAATAATTTTGGATTTTGAAAACATCATTTGCATTAAAAGTAAATGTAGCAGTTTCAAAAGTTACGTTTGTTTTGTATCGTTTACGACACATATATTTTTGAAATATTTGCAATAAATCTGTGTGCTGTGTAATGTTAAATTTTTTACAGGAGAGTTGCGAACCAATGTAAGAACGAGACATATTTTAAATACCATTTATTTCTTAACACGCATCATTGTTTTAGTTTGAAAGAAAATAATTATATTGACTCCGTTGTTATTAGTACATTTTTGTTACTCGCCAACAAACATCTTAATTGAAAGTGAAAACTGCAAATTTTTGCTATACGCGAGTAAATTCGACGTGTTTGTACAATAACACTGATAAGCGTGGCTGCACTTCCACAAACAGCGATATATCGATCATCCACCTCTGTCAGCGCCACTATGATAAATATTATCGTCGTCCGCGGCCAGCTGTGCCGGAAATTGTAGCGAATACTGAATGCTGACGTCACTGCCGGCAATACAAGATAATATAAGCATAAGAAAACAATTTCCTTATATTTTTATACCGTTTATACATTCTAATAACTACTTAATTATTCAATAAATGTTTGAAGTTATAATCGAGTACAAAATTACTTCAACATTTGCGTTGAGATTTGATAAGGAAAGTCGCGGATTTATTTTTACTCCCAGGATTACGATGATTCGTTAATGTATCCTGTTGCTTCTTCCACGAAACATTGCTATGGCAAACCGCAAACACCCACATCTTATTATAGATCTTACATGAGGTACCATGAAATAGTATTTGATTTTTAATATTCCTGTCATGTATGTTAATACTTGTACATTATTTTTAAAAATTTACAACATAATATTAATGGAATATTAATCTTGATTTCCGTGTGAAACAAAGAAAGGCAAACATTCAATATTGAATGACATTATGACAATCAACTGAGTAAATATTATTTATTAATTTCCCTTTCTTATATACATTCTTGTATTACAAATTGTCAGTATTTTTAGCTAGTTCAGGGTCTCAAACCACTGATAAATATAAGTTCCTAACAATAATTTTTTATCATCTAATTTTATTTAATATTTAATCCAAAAATTATTTCTTTAAGATACTGAGGTTACGGTAGGAATATTATTGTTTTATAAACAAAATTAATGTAACTTACTTCACTTATATGTTTAAATAATGCTGTGTACATATAATATTGCTGTTGGCTAAAAAAGCTGGGTACTATAGGTAGTTATAATGTATTTGGTATTAAAAATCAAATCCTGGACAACCAAGGAAAGCTGTATACATAACTAGCCGTGTACCTTAACGGATGCCCCTATACCCTTTTCGGTGAAAGAAATATTCTTGCTTAAAGTCTTAATTTAAAGTCTGAAAGCGTTATGGGTCTAGAGATATCGCGATGAGCGGTACATAGTATATAGTAGGTAGAAATCTCTTGCGCATATATATATACATGTGTGTGTGTGTGTATGTATATATATATACACACGCACATCTAGATATATATACATATATGTATATATATATATATATACATATATAAATACATGCGTAGATAAGAAAAATAAATGTATGTATATTATACATTTCATTTTTGTGTTATTACATTTGGATACATTGTTAATTGTTGGATCCATTATAGATATTTTGTACTTATACATATATAAGTCAAAAAAGTAAAATATATAAAATTTAATTTTTGTGAAAAAAATACTTTCTTGCATACTTTTTAAATGCGTATTAAGTGCCGACCGCGAAAAATTCTGAATTTAAAAATTTGCTCACACGATCAAGGAGCCTGGACTTCCCTCTTGTATAATATTACACACATTTAGAATTATTATAATAATGCAAAACTCAACAGTAATCCAGTTGAAAAGATTACGATATTTCAAATTACACGTGACACGAAGATAATTTAATAAGCATGTGAACGATAATTTACATTTTAATGTACACGCGGGCGAAAACTTACGACTTTGACTTCGGATCTGGCGCTATCACTGAAAGCGGATATAAAGATAACGTTTTATCGGCTATTGTAACTCGACATGTTACGTAAAACATATTATGATAGAACAAATTTAGCTTGTGCTCGAAAGAAATTTCACATGAAAGCAATAATTTTGTTATGACTCTCCAATATTACGATATAAATAATGAAATTGTTATCGCATTTCACAACGAAAATTGTCGTTACGTGATTGCCGCCATTTAGAGTTTGACAATAGTAGGTACTGCCTACTATTAAATAATATTATTATTAAAATTGCGAAAAAGTAGAGATAATCATTGATAAATTCAAAGATTTTATGTTAATAAGTATATCATAATGTTTCTGATGATATAGATAATGTAATGATATTATATATAATCATATACTATTAAGTATATGAATTTTCTTTAACAACTCATTGATTTTACGACTACATAAATCCACAACGATAAAACAAGCACACTTGTACAAGTCTGGCAGGTTTCATTTATAAAGTATTGATTTTTTTTTCCGAGATTTTTCTGTATTTTGTATTTTTTTATATATCTATCATTTTAAGGAACACAAGTGGTACAAAATACACCGATGTTTTGAATTATACAAATCATATTCAACATGGATTAGTAATAGTTTGTCATAAGACATTTTCAAAAAGCTTATTTATTCACAGAAATGGCTTACAGGTTTACAAAAATATAAATGTTCTTCTGTATGGCTGGGATAAATAACATTTTGAAAGCGGAAGGGTGACAAGCCCGAGCGCTGTCAATTGAAGCAATTGTAACGGTGGCAAAAAGGAATTAGGCGAGTCTGTGTGCGTGCGCTAGTTGAGCTAAATTTGTGACGGACAGACGCTTGTCTGATTTGTGTTATTATCTTTGTATGAAACATATTTGATATCATGAAGTCGCTTTATTGGTCTAACGAGTGTAAATGAACTCTCCTTACAGAAAAACCTTCATGAACTGACCGCGAACATCTACAAACTTAAGTAGCCGTGAAGTTTCACAAGTTAGGAAAATTTCTAAAGGCATAGATCCATAAGAAATATTACTAGCTTATGAAAAAGTGAGGTAAAAATATATAAAAAAAAAAATTAATTAAAAATATTACGCAGTATCATACATAACACAATCACCTCTTTTTCCAAAAAGCTCATTGTAACCATAATCAATTGTTTTCATTATTTTATCTAAAAATTACTCGCGAGTTGTTATTATAACTGAAATTTCTGGACTTAAACAAAAACATGAAAAATTTCATAAGAACTATACAAAAGTTAGACGTAGAGAAACGAAATAGCAATTTTTTTAAAACATTCTGCCACATTACTTCTTATATTATATAGAATTGTTTTCAATGATCGTCTTTTCGTGTTACAACCAAAGATCGATTGATTTTTGACAACGAATGATTTTTTTACGCAGAAATGCCTTTTTCCTGTTGACGTTTACAGCCTCATCTGGATTAAGGTGACCCAGACATCTTTAAAGTATCTCTCGGGAACTTCAGCTTGATTCTTGAAGAGAAAAACCATGAAGCTTTTGGACGCACATATAATAAACTAACTACATATCACTTCGATTTACATTTGGATTAATATTTAAAAAAAAGTCATAAGAGAACTAAATTAATCTCAAAAATTTAAAATATAACACATAGAGAAGAAGCAATAAAAATATTGATAAGAGGGCATAGAATATCGATTTTAATTAATCAATTACGGCGGTAAGTCCCGCACAGATGTTGGCATCGAATAGACACATTCGAGGTTAGCGACAGATGTTTGTACAATCGTGTTGATGACGCTATGTCGCGCACCAAAGCGGAAGGGTGGCGGTTCTTCAATTGGCACAATTGCCAGTAATTGTGGGCGGAATGTCCGGGCGAACTGAACCGGGCTGTGTGGCCGTCGCCGCTGTGGCTACATCATGTCCAAATAAAACGTAATATTCAGACGAATTAATTAACCAATATATTTAATTGGCACACACTTTTATTGGGTGCCAATAAATACACAATTTGAAAATAAACGAAAAATATTCGTTCAAAACTAATTTCGGCAATTATAACATTGATTCATATTTCAATTTTTCCTTTAAACGAACATAATTCATAAATGTTTTTCTAATGTTATTTCACAATTACTAGACAAATCTTACATTCTGTATATTATTTAACATATGTATAATTTTATATAAGTAGTTTTAATATATGTGTCTGTCAACTGGGAGTCCCCTGATAGTCCAGGGGATTAACAACCTTGCGTCTATTTCTTAAGTAAAGTAATAGCACGCAAACTTAGCTACTAAAATTAATGGGCTACTGTAAAATTATTTTTAGATGACGAAAACAAATACAATATATCGTTGTATTAGCTATATTAATAAATTAATATAGCTAATACAACGATAAATACTATTACTATTATTTTAGTTTTTTAATTACTATTACTATTTATTAATATAATTACTATTACTTAAAAACAATTAATATTTTTAAGTAATAGTAAACATTGCTTTGTTAAAAAAATCGACGTTGAAAAACATGTGTAATATGAGTACATAACTAATTTTTGTTTTTGATAAATATCACAAATCAATTATTTGAAGATGATATACCAAAACAAATAAAACTACGATCAACAAAATAATAAAATCCGAGGTAGCAACAACTATAACCTTATTGTAATTATTACTCCTACGACCCTATACAAATAGAGAATTTTTTTATATTTGTAAATATTAATACAAGGTCTTCATTAGTTTTTCATTAATATATATTCGGTGTTATTTATTTTATAAAGTACGCATACTGCATAAAGAGTGATTAATTACGATATAGCTTCTATTTTAACGTTTTACAAATGTGTATGAGATTATTCATCAATCAATAATTTTTGTGACAGGGTTCGCACTTTTTAAGTTAAAATATTTATCGAGCCTTCTATTTTCTAAATGTGATTATAAACCTTGTTCTACATAAGTCGATAAAGTATCGAGAGTCCGTACATTGCTATTATAGATTAACAAACGTTGAAAAAAGTCTATTATTTTCATTAAGCTTGTAGAATTTACAAACCCTTTAAATTTTTGTTTATATTCTAAAGAATAAATGAAAATGGGCAAACACAAATCGAGGCTACTTTCTAATATATATTTTTCTCGTCGACAGTTTTAATTAAAGCGACTGTGACATATTTCCTGAAATTAAAAATGGTAACCCTATAACGTGGCAGTCACGAGTGGCGCGCACGCGGCACAGGGCGACGCGGAAGTCGTACACACTTCCGCGTACCGCCATCTTGGCTAACTGCGCGCAAGATTCGCGTCTGCCGACGTACATCCATGCTCGTAGCAATACATGTATGAGTTACTATTTAGGTTCTCTTTGAATAATTATATTCATTATTTAAAATACGCGCGTTAAAGGATTTATTTGTTAAATGGAAAGGTCAATAGATAAAATTTAGGCTTTTTTATTTTAGCTTTTGTTAAATGTGTTACAAGCTGGTCGAAGCGTTATATATAGTTAAGATCGCG
This sequence comes from Battus philenor, assembly GCF_028537555.1. Lineage (NCBI taxonomy): Eukaryota > Metazoa > Arthropoda > Insecta > Lepidoptera > Papilionidae > Battus > Battus philenor. Next base: position 9,787,629 of record NW_027181704.1, read on the forward strand.
GGACGTCACAGGATGCAGATCTTTAGGGAAAGCCTATGCCTTGCAAACTATCCAAATGACATAAAGTCGTCAAATAATTATTTATCTTTTGAAGTAAGTCATTGGTTTAGTTACTACACATAATGTTTACTTAATTTTTAAAAAATATTTTTACTTACCTGAAACACCAATTAAACATTATGTTAAAACTCATGCATCTTTAACTAACTAAGGAACTAATATTTAAATATAAGCATTAAATTTCAATCGGTAATTATGATGTCCAAAACAACCAGCCAAAGTAGAATTTATTAAGTAGTCATAATTTTGCATGCATAATAATTCCTGTTAACCGAGGTATTGCAATAGTCGAACTAATTTACATGTAATATTGCATGATACGTGAAAAAACACCTTCCCTTTACCCTCTCTTTCTAATTACGAACTATCGCGGCGAAACAAAAAGAGATAACCCAGTTTCAGGACCGGTCGTACGAGATCGAGTGCGCACCGTTGCACGTATTACGTGTTAGAAGATGGATTGCCATTTTGAGTCATAAAGTCGGATATTATTTACTAGAAATGAAAATGGGAAAGCATTTAAATAACAATTTAATTATGCAAATTAATAATTAAAATAATTGATTTAGCGTGCTTGTTGACGTTTTTTTATTTTCGAGATTTTTATGCTTCTTACCGGATGAAATATTTTAACCATGTTTTATATGGTTGGCAAAATTAAAGATCAACTTAAATTTTTACGCCTGTTTTTCAACTCTCGTATATTATATGTAGTGAGACTCTAGAAAGGTTCGGTTTTGATATGTTTTTTTACCAATATATGTAACTACTTAATTATCTATTTAAGAATTTTGACGAATAAACTAATTATTGGTCTTTTATTTCATTTACTTTATACTAAAATTGTACTATTTGTAGAAAAAAAAAATTGTATCCGGAGTATGCTGGTTTCATGGGAACCCTCGTCATAAGATAGGGTTATATACAGAACGAATGCGCTCAAGTAACGGATCATACCGATGTGAATTTTCTCGCCCTAATAGCTTTTTGCTTTGCTTTCCGATTTTACGTGTCTATTGTGTAATATCGATATAACGTACATCCATACTGTATGATATCGATAATATGTGTAGCACATAACACATGGCAATAGATTGTGCGAAAGTGCTAACTGCTTAGGATTTTAAAACTTGCCCTAAATTTTTCTGTAAACTTTTTGCCAAATTGCTCTTAAGTAGTAGTATACTAAGTTTAATTATATGAACACTTAAATTAAATTGCAATAAACTGTTAGAACACATAGAACCTCACCGAATAAGAAAGGTTCACGCATTGTTGTGTTTTTATGTATATCTTAAATTAATGTTGATATAAACGTTACACTGTTATTTTAAAATTGTTATAAACCGATAACAAATATTTAATAACATCAATAATTTAATTTAATTGTCTCTTATATCACATTAAACATAGTTGGTCACTACCGGCGTCCGTATATCTTATAACAAATGCGATATCAATGCAGTTACTAAAGCCGCACTTAGGTAACCCAGTGCATTTCCGAGATAAACTTAGCGAATGTTGACATAAATGAAAAGAAACGTGAAATAAGCAAGAACGTCTCGACATTTTAGTTCCACATTACACATAGATATGTAAAATAATTTTAATTTTATTTTGAATGTGTTACATAAGCGTGATGCGGACTGATTTGTAATAATAAGATATAATACAAAAGCTATTACTCATATTAAACCTTATTTTAAACTAGCTTAAACAGGAACAATTTTTTGCTCTATCATGTATTGTGATCACTTGGATCAATTGGTAAAAAGGTATAAATTAGTAGTCCTTTGGTGAAATAATTAATGGCGAGAAATAGACAATTTTATTTCTACTCAGAAAATATCACATATTTGTTTTAAGTAATTATTCCCGTTTAAGATCGCGAATGATTAATTCTAAGTAAGACGCGTGTGTACAATCACCGTGTCTGCTCATAGGACGTAACTGTATTATAAATGTAATTGCGATTCAGTTAGGATGCTCCCACGGCACCTGCGTAAGGAGGTACGGTATACTCTATCAGCGCCGGCTACGTAATCCCTCCGCAACGGCACTTCCTGAACGTGGCGCAAGGCTTGTGCGAATGTCGGCCGAGCATTTCGCGCCACTTTCGTAATTCGTTGCGTGGACCGACCGGCCGGCTCGCCTGCCCCGCAGGAAGTAAAAGTTCGAAGGTAAGAAAGTAGGTCTCCACTGTAATTGGCAGCGTGCCTGCATACTGATGTCCACTACGGTATAAATAGGTTGTGAGCACCTGCGCCTCTCAGGACGTGAAAAATGTCCGTTGTTAAAGGTTAAGTTAATTGAAAACAAATTAGTTAATCGAATTGCATATGAGTATAACGTAATTGCGCACGCAATTTACAGCGTTATCGTAAAGTTGAGAAGGGGAAGAAACAGTTAAGCGGTAATGATACGACCGTTGATAGAGCACGTACGTTACGCACTTATTTTGTATGACATAAGTTGCGTAGGCAGCCCGCGGGCGCAGTTGACCCAATCCGGTTGCTTGCAACGACCACTGCTCTGCGAACTAGGCCACGTGAGACGCGCCGAAACTAATTGTTTGCGCAATTTCAGAGACCGAACGGTCACAATACAACTTTTGAGCATATGCTGTAACTATTGTTAGTTTACTGGTTTCAGATACTCCTTTCTATATGATTTCGAGATAAAAATAAAGAAAAATGTATTGTGGATGTTTTGGGTTCCTACGCATTTTAGATTATAAATGGAGTTTATTGTTCAAATCAGCGCTCGATAAACGTTCAAACAAGCTGGGCGTTTATTGAATATTTTTTCTACAATTATTGTGTAATTTTGATTCTCTGCCCTTTTGGTATATTTTTATTTGAGAGGCTGTCAAATTTTGTTTTACCCGGAACGTATAAAATTCTAGAAACGGATTTGATTCCAATTGAATTTTGTGTAATGAAAAATAATTTTTATTTACAATGTTTATTTTTTTTCGATATAGCACACATGTCCGTACAAAAATATAAATATATTTATTATTATTGATTTTATTAAAAATATTGACAAAAATTCATTCTGATTATAAAAAAATGTCTAGGACAAATGATATTAGCCCGTGATCGAAACGACAAGGATTGCAAAACCATTGCCGTAAAATTGCATCAGACACGCAGGAAATCAAATAGGCGAGCTAAAATGGCGGCAGACGTTAGCGAACATTGCTGAAGAAATTAGGAGAAGCGCTGTGTTGCGATTGAGGAAGCGCCGTCTCTGGGGTGATTGGTGCAACCGACTTGTGAAATTCATACTCCTGTATGAAATTGTATTTATGATTACAGTGAATAGTTAGCGTTCATTAACAAATGGATGCTTAATTACTTTTTATATGGCCTAATTTATTTTAAATTTTATTTCGCGATAAACATTTTCTGTAGTAACTAATTATGGTACTAATGTTTGATTTAACTCTTCTCTGACGAGCTGTCTTCACCTAAGTCTCTAAGGGTAATTGAGTATATGTTTTTACAAAAAATTCTAAATGACGTTCAGAAAGATTTCATTACAAGATTTAAAAAAAAAAACCGATGCCCAAGATAACTCATCTTGGAAATGATGTGTTAGCCTCTAGAATATTTTAATGTTACTAAATATGTAATTTTATAGCATTTAAACGTAATATGGTTCCGCTGAATTTCTTTCGCCTGCTCTTCTCAAGCCATCACAAGTCAACAGGTGGTAGACTCAAATTTAACAAGAGATGTAATCCATCGCCTTATGAATAAAGAATATTTAAATTTGAATTTGTATTTAATAGTTGCCACAGACTGCTTGACCTGGATATATTTCATGACCAGACTGCGTTATCAGATTAATAAACTTCTGGCTTTTATATAATTACTTTTGTATGTTTTATGCTTTGTTTTCTTATACGTTAAATTAGCGCGATACTTAAAAAATTATATAAAAAAATATAAAAAAATTGCGCGTAATTTAAAAAAAAAAACGTTGTGCACATTTTTTTAAAAGTATGCTCTAGTTAGATGATTTGACGTCAACGTTGTTGAGTTGCCTCAAAAAAAAGTTAAAAAAATAAACATGTCATAGATGTATGCGATAAATTTTACACTTTTACTTATTGGATCATGATCTAAAAAGACAAAGAAACTAAGTATCTAATAAATGCATATCTTGTTAGAGAATAAGTAACTCCTTAATCCTAATTGTTTTTGTTGTAACCCGAAGATATTTAATATTAGCTCTTCATAAATTATTGATTAAAAATTCTAAATATTCCAATATTTGTAGTAAACTCTATTTCATTACGTTTTATTATAAATGAAAAATCTAGAATATATCGGAAGTTGATGAGAGATATTTAGTGCGAGTGTAGAAATTCACTTTTGTGTTTGGATAATTCAGGAAACTGCCACGGTGCACTCGGCGTCTTGTGAAACTCCGACTGACTGCAGCGGCACTGTTCGATGTATTCAACGTGTTCGATTTATACTGTATCTTCTTGTGCATGACTCGTACACGAATAGTCCGACTTCAATTAGGAATTAAATAATAAATAGCAAGGTGACAATAGTTATACGATAAAGTATAATAACATAACGTAACATTATAAATTTGACAAAAATATAGGTTGGTATATATTAAATATATAAGGTGGCGGGACATGGACTTGCGCTGTATTCTTTTTCTGAGTCGTATGTTACGAGAATGAGGAATTGCGTCGAAATCTAAAATTGATCTCTCTAACATCTGCATAGTTATTATGATTCTGTAAATTTTTATTATTATTATTATAATTTTAGGAGTGTTTTACACACAGTTTGCACCATAGTAATTCGTACAAACTATAACGACGATGGTAGGTCTAGGATGGACTAACTCGACTTAAATCAAGTTTGTCTAAAAAGATCGACGTTCTTTAACCAGTTTAGGCTACAAATTGAATATAAGTTCGCAATTTCCAACTTGAGAATAAGAAAAGGTTAAAAAAAGGATTTAATTCCGTTAGCTCCAATACTCGTATCAGTTGTTTGAATTTAAATACGAAACAATTTCATTTCGAAATTCTCTATTAGTGTCATATTAGGTATGATTAACAACAGTTTCAGAATGAATGGTATGTTTGAATATAAATATGCGCTCTATCGTACAAAAATATTGATATTTTTGATAGTCAAACATTATTTACATTTATATTAAACATCAGACAACACACCAATTTCTTTTATAACTATCCGTGACGTTACTTTTTGCAATAAGGTCGAAAATTGGACTTATCTGTATTTTATCTAATTGACGGTTTCTGACAAATTATCGTGACGAAAAACAGCGTGTCGATATACCTACAACATTTAATTAATTTTATTTTATTTAATAATTGGCTAAAATATCATTGATATAGAATGTTTGTCTTGCCGACGTTGAGAGTGGTGCAACAACATATTATTGTAAGACTATAGGAGAAATGAAGGAGAATTTATATTTTTATTTTGTTCAGTTTTGTGATAGCAGAGCTTTAGCTAATATAGAAAGAAATTTTCCAGCTTAAGGGAACCAGGATCAGTTAAGTATCAGTTCTTTGCAAGCAGAAACAGTAAAGGCAACAGCATCCTTTTCTCAATTTTTCTGCTATTGGTTTTTTTTGATTTCTTTATTGTCGAGTCTTAGATAAATTCGATATATTCGATACTATAATTTCGAAAACTGGTGCTTGTTCCACAAATACAACCGTTATGAAACTTCCGTTTAATAATGGTTTATTGATCTAGAATTTCCTTTGTGAAATGAAGACATCTATATCACACGAATAATACATTTATTTATTAAATTCTTTCATTGATAAGCAATGAAAACCGGGTTCTAGTGGAAAACTTCGGCCGTTTTCAAAGGATGCCGGAAGCCGGAAAAGCGGTAAGGGTTAGACCGGAGACGACGCTCGTTTCCGGCGGAAGTGCGGCGCCAGGAAGGTCGGTAGATAGAGAGAAGATAAATAAACCACCGCCATATTGCCGGACGCAAATCGATAAATCCGTTTGATTCTGCATGTTTGTTATCTAAAACTTCCGTCTCCTGTTTACCAAAATATGGTGAGGTCTGACCACGTAAAACTAATTCAAATCCCTAGAACAACAACATAAGTAAATATTTTAGACAAAAAAAGTATATTAGTTTTTTTTTTCTTATTAATATATCCCTTAAATAAATACTGCCCAAAAAATTAGTTGAGTCTTTACATGTCAGATAATAAATGCAAAAAGTGAAATTATTCCTTTCAGTAACCAGATTAAGGTGAGAAATTACGGATATTTACATAATAGCAAAATGTATTTTGGTTCTCAAAAGAAACAAGTTATTTAAGATTTAAATAGGATACTTAGAAACATGTAGCTATGTTTATTTATCTCTACTAGTCAATTTAATGTTTGCTTACGTAATATTTTTCATTGATTTAAATAGTTCCTACAAAAAGAAAAAATTTAATGAAAATGAAACCAGTCAATTGATTTTAATGTTTTTGTAGCTAATTTGTCTTAGTATATTACATTACATTAAATAGATCCAAAAAAACCATGACCACAAAGTTAAATAGTATGTGCAAAACGAGGAAGGAAACATGTTGATATTTGGTGTCGTTCCACAGCCAGAGCTCGTGCCCCGACCGGTTCTGCAAGTGTTATTCCGAAAACGAGATGACTCTGGACTTTCCGGACACACGTTATTTCTACTCAAGTCAAGTGTTGCCATGTAATAAATTTATAACTAATTAAAAAATTATATTATTTTACACATTTTCGTTTAATCTTAGTTGTTATAATACCAGAATAAATAATGTACACAAATTAATTTTACCATAGATAAGTTTTTGTAAGAAATATATAATTCTAAATTTTACATCGTAGAGTTAAAGAATTTATTCGAAATAATTGTGCATTATATAAGTAATAAATCAAAGCTTCAGTCTAAGCACACAATTAATCCACATAACTAGTACATATGTATATTATATTCCATACTCGTGTATTATTCTTGTAACAAGTATGGGCAAGATTGAAAATAAATTAATAATTTTTAATAGTATATATAGATTTTTTTAACATTTAAAAGTATTTAATTACCCAAAATGAGAACATGTTTTTTAAATACTGATAACACCGTATCGTCGATACCGGAGGACGGCAACGGTTTTTTGCGACGACGGACATTGTTGAAGGTCACGCGGAACATTGGTCTAGCTCGAGACCTGTTATCGTCCATGATTATGCACGAACTTTGCCAACGAAAAAGTAAATTGCATACTAGATAGTTATAAATGAAGCAAAAATGGGTTTTCAGTGACTTTATCAGAATATTTTTAATAAATCGTCTTAACAAGTTCTAGTAGGTTTATAAAATAATTTTAATACGGTATGAATAAGGACATTAATACGTAGATTCATAGTCACTGTTAGATTCATATTCAAGTAATGCTTATCAAACATTCAGAAGTTTTCAAGTACGAATATATTACCCTGTTTTAATAGAAAATTTGTAGACATTAAAAATGTAATGTCTAAGATTGCCATAAGATACACTGGGTTACCAAAGTATCATATAAAATACACACAGTAAGGATTTTGTTAACATCATAATAATTTTATGAAGTCCATCCTTCAATGGCATCGCCATAGATTTTGTTTCAACGTCTTTAAACCGCCTTAACAAGATCGACAGTCCACCTTGTGCGTGAACGTTCTATGCTGTGCTTACAGGTTTGTGGTCTCCATTCCAGAATCTTGGGACCCCAGCCCCAGGTTATGGTTTTTTCTCCTTTATTGTTATCTTACTTCAGATTATGTAGAAATGAAATTTTGAGGATGAAACCTATACCGCATTTGATTTTTATAATAAGGCTAAATAAATTAGCAGAAAGTAAATGTATACTTACGGTTAAATGTAATTTATTAGTAAACACATTAGTGAGTAAAACTTGGGTAAATGTCTTCCGTTTTATAATATTAACGTTGATTATACTACATTATTGAGAAAATCTCTTTAGGAACAACAGAGATTCTGAAAAAGTACATTGAGATACGAAATTGATTAGCTACGAGTCCACAAACCTTTTGATCATTATTTGCGTGGATAGTGCACAGAAACGTCCTGATAATATCTTTGAGTAATCCGTAGATTACAGTAGCCTGCCAAAAAAATAACAAATGATGGTTTGATATAAAAGTTGATTTGCGTGCTTATTCAATGTGATAGAGATTAAACACACCTTTACATTTACTTTAGAACAAATTGTATAAACTTGAAAATCCGTCTGAAGACCGTTGGTCGTTATAACAAGAAAACTTGATATTCTTAAACAAATATTACGGCAGGTTAAACTGTAGCTATTTAAATATACATAACTACTAAAATTGCTAAGCTAACAAAATCGATTCAGGAATTAAGAGATTCATAGAAAACGTCCACCACAAGATGGAATGACCTTGTTAAGATCATCGGATCACGCTGGAAGAAGGCCGTTTCCTACCGATCCTAATGTAAATCTATAGGGGATAATGCCTGCCATTTCATACGTCCAGTTGTAGACGTCTCATGGCAATTATGATGTTATCTTATGAAAACGGTAGTTAATAGGAGCTGAAACGAAACTTTATCATAATTAAGAAAAATATTTACCCATATAGGCTATTAGTGTTGTTTTTAAAAGATCAATTGTGAAATCGTAATGTTTTGTTTATGATTATGACCTTAACCCAAGGCTACAAATAGAGACGAACTTTATGTCAACATATTATCTGTACGTGTGGGATGCTGACAATATATGACATGCAACGATCACATAAAACACCTTTGATAGTGAAAATAAAGTTTAATTAAGTGTACTGTGAAAAGTTTCAAGGCGAAAATCATAAACGATATACTTTTTAAACACGCATTTTTATCGGAAATACTTATGGACTATAATTAAATGACCTGCTTGCTTGATCGATTTAAGAAAAAAATGGTCATTTATATTTTAGATCTTATTTTCAATTGTTTTATGTCCAATATCGAACATAAAAACGAAACTAAAATTTTACAAAATAAATCAATATACTTACTATTTGATGCTTTTATACTATTACTTTTTATTTAGGCCGAACGAAAAAGTTACGGATTATTGCACTTAATATAGGTAGTTAATAAAAAGATTAAGAATATAATTTCAAAATAATTCACTACTGAAGATCATAAGAGGAAATTTGTGAGTGAAGATATTCGTAACACGTAATTTTACGTACATTATAGGTAAGTTATGTGGTTAAAATGAAGTCGTTTTCCCATCCTTATCTTCATTGATATGTATATTAAGCAGTTGTTGAATATTTATGCTCACAGAGAGAGGTCTCGATGACCGTTCTAGAGGTCAATGTCAGCTGAATAACAAGATTGATTCAATAAGGACCTATAAGAAGTATTCTATAAACGCATCGTAATGTCTCTGATATTTTGTCCCTTTCTAACATTTACAACAGTCGCAAAATATGTATTTATAAAAAAATGCTTTGTATGAAATAGTTTTGATTCGTACAAATAAACACTGGATATAACATCTTTATAAGAGAATTTTTATATATCATCTATGAAAATATTTAGACATTATTAACATAGAAATAAGGCAATCACTAATCTGTTTATTATGCTATCAAATAATGATAGCATCTCGTAGCATATTAATTTGAAAGACGTTTTGCCACTTTATTATGCTATTAATTAATAAAACCGACGTATCTTTTTGCAACATAATGCATCGACAAGTCTTTATTTATAATAATTGGATGGTATTGAAGATTTTAAAGTACATTTATTATTATACAGGATGTTAGGTTATAGGTGTAAAAGCTTTAAAGAAGTGAAATCGTTGTTCATTTACTGTCTCGTAAATCATATACATACTTGTCAACCATATCCAAAAAATAATGAAAAAGATGTTTGTAGTGCCAGAAGTTTTTAACCTATCGCATTCTAATAAAAATATTAATCAATGTAACATATTTTAGACTTATCACTTGCATAGGTTGATTGGAATTAGGTGTAAATACTTTAAAGCTTTTTGCTAACAAATGACTTACAAATTAATTTCCTTATCGCTTTTATATCCTTAATCAATCACCTTTTGTGTTCATGTAATTTTTTTTCTGAATATGTTACCTATAATAAGTAATTATGCTACTTACTCATCAGAACAAAGTTGTAATTACACATTACAGTTATATATAATCGTGTATGTATCTAGTCCACATCTGCTAGGAGTGACCTGTTACCAGTAAAAACTTTATAGACTAGCCATAAATTGTGTTACTGGCTGTTTATATACATTAAAAAAAATATTAATTTATACATATACATAGTATAGTTGGAACACTAGCTTTTACGATAAAAAAGATTTCTTTCCCGCCATTATTGTATATTTTTTGTTTAGAAATTATTTGTTTTGAAAATGGAGTGGGTCACTAAAGAGAGTAGAGTTGCAGTAACTGCGCTGTACAAAGTAGGTAAGGAGCCAGCTGACATTTATGATACATTGAAAAAGCTAGGGATTATCTGTTTGCGTATCGTACCATCCAAAGGTTTACTGAAACCATGTCTGTTGATGATCCTGAGAGGTCCGGCCGACCGCGGTCTATTCGAACAAACCAGGCCGTTACTGCATTAACAATCAAGGTCAAATGAGGAAAATGAAAGGAGAAATGAAAATTCCACCGAGGACACTTTCTCGGATTACCAAACAAGACTTAGGTATAGGGGCTTACCGAAGATACATGGGAAATACCTTAAATCAGGCTCTAAAACAAAAGAGAGTCGAAAGTTAATCTTTACTTTAGCGGTTACTTCGATACGCGGACGAAAAACACAGAAAAATTCTCTTTACCGATGGAAAAACATTTACAATCGAGGAGCACTACAACAAATAAAATGATCGAGTGCATGCACACAGGTCTAATGAAGCTTCCGAGGTAGTGGCCAAAGTTTACATTCATTACACAACCCTTATCCAGCATACATTAAGGTTTGGTGGGGTGTCTCCTACCAAGGGTTTACAAAACTCGATTTTTGCGAAAAAGGAGTGAAAACTTCAACCAAAGTGTATCAAAATACTGTGTCAGAAGCGTTAGTTAAACATCCCAACAACACCTTATTCAATAACGAAGTGTGGACATTCCAACACGATTCAGCCCCGGATCATAAGGCGCACACTACCCAAATTCAGCTTGAGCAAAATGTTTTAGACTTCATAAAGGCCGAATATTGGCCTTCGGCTAATCCGGACTTAAATCTTTTGGTCTATAAATTGTGGTCAGTGCTAGAACATGGCCGGCTCTGAGCGTCACCTAAATATTGAGTCGCTCGAGTAATCTTTGGAGGCAGCAGTGACCAAGTTTCCAATGAAAACCGTTCGTAAATTCATCGACAAATGGCACGACTTTTTAAAAGCGTGCGTTAAAGCTACGGGTGGGCACTTTGAATAACTAGTTTAGTAAGTTATCATGTCTTTTTCACTCTTCATAATCACGTATAAATCTTTAAAATAAAATTGTTTATTTAGAAATTATCTGATATTTTCTTTGTAACAGAACTTACAGGTAAAGAGTTATAGGTATATAACTCCAAACATCCGAGTAAAAAAATTAAGCATTGAAACTATTTAATTAATAACGCATTGTAAAAGTTTTAAAGCCATGATTTAAATTCGTACAAACAAAACGTTATGAGCGGTCACAAAGTCTCGTATAATATAATTTTGTGGCGGCGTTTTTATAATTCTATTACACAACTAAACTAGTAACCTTTAACACTAGTTGTAAAAGCTTCCTCCTTTCAAAGCTCGCCTACCTATTGTTATATTACCAATAGGATATATCGTTTTTACAATGTTTTATTTATAAAGGTATTATTTTTAAATCTTCTGGAATTTTACTGCCGTATAGTCGATATCTTTTTGTGCTTTTTATGTTTAGTGAATGTTATTTGCTTGTAATGTAGTGTTAAAAGTGTGCTTATAAGTTAGGTATGAACGTTATCATTTAACAGTTAAAGTACCAAAAACATATTATTTTGTTCTGCACCTGTCGTTGCAAACGCATTGCGACATGTTCAACTTTATATATTTGCTTGAAATAGTGTTTGTCTTGTTGTACATACTGTTTTATACGAACTTCTGGGTACTACAGGAAAAATTAATATTAAGTTCAAAATTCCGTCAAAAGATTTAAGCGCATATCTTTATCTGTCGTATATTATAGACTGAAAATGATATGATTTGATTTATTTATTTTATTTAAAACTCTCTATTAAACACGTAAATAAGGAAATACATGGATTACTAAGAAATATGAAAGATACAGTTGGCGGTTTTATGACTAAAGGCAAGTCAAAATGAATACAAATAACCATTGTAGGAAAATTGAAGGACATATTAATATATTGGCGAGTCAAAGGCACCCCAAAAAGATATCTGGAGGATATACCGTTATCGCCATGCCTGGCTAGTAGGTTGGCAAACGTAGAGCGGTATTATGGTACGCAGAGGATGCTGCTACCCATCCTCGGGAAACTTGTATGTGAGCAGTGGCAATCCTAAATAATTAATGCACAAAGTGTGAATTAAATAAATTTGTTGCGGAAATCCGCAAGTTATCAGTGCTCTTTATAATATATTAATAATAAATATTTATAAATTCAACTATAAATAAAAAAACAACATCAATTGTTCGTAAATGTACTTTAAAAAAACCGAAAGAAATTACTAAACAGGTAATTAATTAATTCTCAGGAAATTACTCATAGCACTTTCTTGATAATTATTGGTTTATTTACAATTACTATACTATGAAAGTATATGACTTTTACAAGAAATTGAATTTAAGGATTGTTTTGAAACTTATTGATGATGTATAACAATCTTATAATAAGAATGATAGTATAAGAACAATTAATTGAAAAATTAATAATGGTCAATGATGAATCCTTTATTCTTTTCAGCCGATAGACACCCACTGCGAGGCAAGTCTTCACCAAAGATCGCCACGCTGAGCTGAGTTGCTTTGTCAGCATCCAGCGACTTCCCGGGACATTAACTATGTTGCCAGTCTACCTTGTGGTTGGCCTATCCACAGCTCGTGGTCGCCACTCGAGACCCTTTCGGCCCCAATGGTCATCGATTGCACGAGCTATGTGCCCCGCCCACTGCCAGTTCTGACGAGCAATTCTTTGACCAACGTCGGTGACCTTGGTTATTCTTCTGATTTCTTCATGGTTAATTTGAGAATAATAATTACCTACTAACTTTTTCAATTAGATTAAAGTTTGGAGGTAACTATGTTATTTATTAGATGGATATTAGAGGGATAGAACTTAATTTATATCATAAAAAAACTGTTTTTTACCGTTAACCTAGCGTATGTTGTGTGTACCTGTTATAAAACTTGCAAATGTTTCTGTATTTTTAATAGCTTAGTAGTGATGTATAATATTGTTAATTTAGTAGGCATTCATTAATGAATAAAATAAAAATAGCAGTAACCGTAGTATAGGAAAGCAGTGCAGAAGGCATGCGCAAGCGGCGTGACAGCTCGCCCGTCCAATTGGCCGAGATTGCGAGTTTCCGTCGCGCCGCTTCCGGTCGATAAAAGCAAGACCACTCTAAGTGTCGGACCAGCTAACGGTCATTGGACTCTGCAGACTACCTACTTAGGCGTCTGTGACTATCGAAAAAGTAAGACGACAACAGTCACTATTGTAATACTCTTTATTCCCAACAGGGGTGGGAACCCAACTTAGTTACTTTTTTATATTAAAGAATACCTAATAGTGTACGATAATTGCGAGTAATTCTTTTAATATTTTATTGTCAAGAAGTATCGGTCAAAAATCCAATAAAATACCCTTATAGTGCATATACTATTGGGATCAAAGAGTAGTTTGAAATTGTCATTTAAAACTCTCAGGCATTAGAAAAGCAGATAATTTTTTTTCCTAGGTTGGTAGGACTCTCTATAACATTTGCCAAGCGTCTGTTTCTTACAAGTGGAAATAACATTTTGTTCTGCTAATCAATTTTTAAGGGTGTTTAGTGTCAAACGAGTCAAGTCTCGATTGGTAACAAATCGTTCATTCCTTTGGAAGAAAGTCGTCAAAAACTCGACTCGTCGTTCCGCCTCCACCGTATTCCCCTAATTTAAGTCCGTATGACTTCTGACTATTAAAAGTCCAGTGCGGGGACGCCATTTTGACAACACTGTGTAGATAAAAACCGAATCGAAAAAGGTCTTAAAGGCTACCGAAAATGACTGTTCTGAGCTGACTGTTTTGAGGACTAGAAAAAGCGTTAGCGAAAATGCGTTTTATCGGACGTGGATTACTTTGAAGAGGATGAAATTAAATTGGAAAAATATAAATAAAGAATTTACATTTTATAAATCAGTTCACCTTATTTTTGGAGTATTATATTAGTTATATTATTTATCGTATATTATATTTGTAATGTTATATCAGAGTATTATATTTGTTCAAGATGGTTGGTTATTATATGGGGTAAAAGTTTTGTAGAAGTGAATGTAAGGTTCATCTGCTGTTACTAATGTCGCTGATCCCTACCGTCCAAGTGTGTTTTGATAAAAATGTTGGTGACTCATTCTAAATGTATCGTATAAACAAATCCTTTTGTAATTCTCAGAATACGTCTCAATATGAGTTTCTCTAACGGGGAAATGTTAAGAACATTACTTATATTTGAGAAAACAAGGAATGAATGATGACTTTGTCTAGTTTTATGTTCTTTATCGTGTTCGTTAAGCGGTCCGTCATATGACGGAAATCTATTTTAAAGCTAACTTTCCGCTGATCAAATATCTTCAACTTGTTTTCCGCGTATTCTTATCTTTTGACTTTGCGGAATCGGGGGGCTCCCGGATTTGTTTCCTCGTTCGACCTTACGAGACGATAATAATTATCTTATTTATAAAACGTTTTCATTTATAAAATATTATCACTATTAACGCTATATTCTTTATAATGTGTACATTTTTTAATATTATAATTTATAATAATATATGCTAAAACGAGATTTTTTATCAATATTTCAGCGCGTTTTTATCAATAATTCAGCACGTTCCCGTAACATAGATAAATTTTAATCAAATAGCAAAAGTTATCAATTCTTTAGTGGTGACAAATTAATGCTGAATTGATAGATATTAAATCAGATAGAGAGTCATAATTTGATATTAGAGTGATAAATTCGTAGTTCGGATTTCCCACAATTTTGTTGAAGACATTAAGAAATATCCTTTTTAATTTCATGAATGTAAAATGAGATTCTGTGATATTCAGTTCAAAATAGGCACTAAATCAATGCAGGCTTACTTAAAAGTGACTTAGTATATAACAATGAAATATCAATCCTATGTAATTATTAGACATTGTGAATTATATAGGATTGTATCTAAGTTATAGGCATATAAAAATATATATAAATATCATATAAATTATGTGTATTTACTCTAATAATAAGATAGACACGTTAGATGGCTAAATAAAAGATAATATCATGTATAAACAGGTATTTCGCCTATAGAACCACTACCTCACGTTTTTTCCGCTGTGAACTTAATTTCTTATTTCTTTGGGTTGATATTTAATATATTGATTACTTAATAAAACCTATAAGATTATAAAAGCGATGATGTTATTTTTACAGACAAAATTGTTCCATTTATTCTATTTAAATAAAAAATATAAATAAAAGGTCTCTTATTTAGCGGATACTTCTACGTTGCAATGATATTATGTTATTACAAAAGACTAAAAAGAATATGTAACATGAAATTGATTTCCTTTAAATACATGGGACTTAATTTGATATCATTTAAGTGCTGTTATAAAACTATATATAATACTATATATAAAACTGTACATAATACAATATGTAAAACTATATATAATATGCGATTCCATTCTCAAGAAACTTTGCATCTTTTTTTATACGCCCCGAAAAATGCTGCTGGTTCGAATTTACTCTATCTTCCAATCAAATTTTGTAAAGGTACATATATCATCATTATATCGGCTGTAGAAAATTCGTTGCTGGAAGGCCACTAAGCCTTCTTAATAGCTTTCAAATAAGATTTTTAATAATTACTCATACAAGGGGTATGTGTCAATTCTCGGAACTCTTGGCACGTGGAGTGGCGCTCGCAGTTTTTTTTTAATTTTTCTCTTAGCTGGTTCTTACGATAGACACGGCAGTACAGGGTGAGGACTATTCTATGTGCCTTTACCACTACGGCAGAGGTATATACCTAAAGGTATTATTCACTATCCATGCTATCGAGTTTTAAACAATAAAGACAATTTTACTATTTTTATTGGATTCTATTTCAAGCAAATAATCTATGTTTAAATTTTTATTATATAATTTTAATAATTAATGTGTCCAATAAGCCTATAGGCATTAACAGTTTCTTTAGATAACCAAATGAGCCATTATTTGGCCGAACCGTATCGGAAGAAAAATATTAAGAATAAGCAAGTGGTTAGCATAGAAACATGATTATTTTTATCAGATAATAACATTGTACGCTATTTTTTCAAATTCACTCATAGTTATTGGACGTAGACAATTACATTTTTAGATTTTTAAGTAATTATAAACCTGTCCTTAAACGTTAAAATGGTTTCAGATCTTGTTAGAGCTTACGCTATTCAACCCTGCAATAATATTACTTTTTTATGTGGAATAAATTTACTATGAGGTCTCTTTTAATGTGCATTATTTCTATGCGAATTTGCAGTTGCGTTGTTTGTATTGCAATCAAAAAATTCTTGGACAAACAATCATATGGGCTTGTTTAGGAAGCCCGCGTATAGGATATTTTATAGATAAAGCATAGCTAGAACTAACTCCTCTCATCCAGATATCAGTGATTTGTTTTTAGAGCTTTGACAATTCGGGGATTCCCCTTGTACATGATACCTAACATTGACAAGTGCCTATTACATCATTCAGACTTTTGCATTGAAAGGTAAACTTTAAACTGAAACATACTTTGGCAGTGTTTTGTTCATTTTTAATATGTAGCGAGTTAAAATTTAATAAGCTGCCTATTTCTCTTCATTTCTGCAAATTTTTAATTGCGGTTTGTATTCAATTTTGACTTGCTACTTTGGTTTTGGGCGACTTTAAAAAATTACGGAACCTGTCATTACTTTTTTAAGCCAAGTAGTCTTTTTTAAATGCGCTGTTCCGTAGAATAATTAAAACGCGACTTTACAGTTTATTATTTAGTAATCTTAATGAGTTAAAAGAGTTGCAGTAGTTTCTTCCTCTTCTTCTTTTCCAATAGTTACTGCTTTGCCTAGTGGTAGTCATGTTAGCCAGCTAATAGCAACCGACCAAAGCGCGGTCCCATCCTCTAGGGCGTCCTTGAGTCGGAATGGTTAACGTGTACTGAGTAACATTCGAAGCCTTTGTGGCAGAACATTGAATGAAGCGCTCGTTAAAGAAATCTAAGATTTCGGCGGCCTCCCAATCCAGTAATTGAACGTGATGTAACGGCCGAACCGAGAATGCCGAGGTAGCCCACGAGCTAAGTTACGTAAACTTGGTTTAGGCAAAGCGGCTTCTGCGCTCTTCCCACTCAAGGCTGCAGAATATGTAAATACCAGGCAATAGATGATGTATATAATGTAGATGTAAACAAAAAAGTTATCATTTAGTTATGTGAACTGTGTTCCTTAATTAATATCTAAACTATATCCTTAAGTAATATCTAAACAATCTAAAGGATAACACACGTCGTAAAACAATCCAGGATTTACCTCTGCGCATTCTTGTTTAGTTTATTGGGTAAAACACTGGTAAGGATGAGTCATAAACCTATGACAAGCTCCCCGAAGTGTATATTTTGTTTATAACGATAATGTTGAAAGTGGACTTTTAAATACTAACGATCTAAACTTATAATATCAGTACAATGTTTATAGTTCGGCACATAAAAAATAACTCCTGCCCATGTTGTTGCTTTTGGGTTTATCGCCTACAAATACGAAATGACACGGAACATTATAAACACACAAGTTATACGTAATTACACGATAAAAGTATACCATAATGCGAAGTGAGATTGAATAAATTCACGACCTATCAAAAACATTTTTTTTCTTGTTTGATTTTCATCACTTTTATAGTTGAAGAACGTCTGCAATAACTTCTATTAATGATATAACGTTTGTGTCTATAATTATGAACGCTGTACTGGTTTGTTGGATGTTACCGGACATATTTGGTCACCCTACTAAAAGGAAATAGCTCAAGAGTGGCGAGCCGCGAGCAAGTAAGCGGAGCGGAAGTCTCGGCCGTTCCCACGGACTCCATCCGTTATTTCACCTCATCGTCTCCCGCGCCTCGTTATTACCCCTCGGACCCCTTCGATTTTCTTGGAAATTCCATCTTTGATAAATTCCACCGTGTCTCGGTCAGAATGCCCTTCGTCGTTAGTTGTTTAATTTTTACATACAGTGCCTTCATAGTTATATACTAATATTAAATAAAACGAAATTATTACTAACACGAAGACTTTTATGTTTATAACTTACCATGCGCATGAACAATATTACAAAAGCGATGACCAATATTCCTAAGATTGGCAAATAAACAAAGAAAGGAATAAATAACTGATTTATATAAATTTGATCTCCGAATTAATGGCAGATTATTAATGATGGGTACAACAAGTACAGTAATGGTACTGTACTTGTTGTACCCTCGGAATTTGTACTGAATTTATGGAAATTCAGTACAAATTCCGAGCAAAATACACAAATTATTTGGATTATACAATTATCAAAGAGAAAAACAATTGTTTAACAGTGGCCTAGTGATTTTACAGTCTAAAAAGATACGTTCACAAGATGTGAAGTTGCTTATTTAAATTTGGTGCTTATTATAACAATCTGTATATGTTGTATTTAACTAAATCTGTTTTCAACAATTGTGTGTAAATACAAGAAATTAATATTCAATGTTTTCATAAATTATGTTAATATCTATATTTCAACATTTAAAATTTATTAATGTTTAGGTACATATTTTCGTTTTATTTACTTAATTGCGTCAGGAAGATTAAACGTTTATTGATTACGATAGCGGCGTTCCAATATTTTTCCGTTGGTATTACAATAATGTATCATATGTCCACTAGTTTTCCTTCCTTATTATGATTCTCAGAGGTACGTGTCTAGCATTAAATCGATACATTTGATTTCGCTATTCATTATCGCAATGTAAATGTTAAGATGTACTCAAGTTTTTATATTGATACTGTGTTTTTCATTCGTAATTTTACCTCATCATTCTGCATTTTTTTCTTTAGTTCCTTGAAAATATAGGTGGGCATTCCGATGTGTATAAGTTTGATTCTTGTCCACATTATTTTTATAGAAAGAAGCATAGTGAAATCTTATGAACCCATGTATTCAGTTCAAGCGTTTCGCATGTAACATGTCTTTCAAAGGGTTGTAGTAGCTTGTGCAGTTGTTGGATTTATTTGTAGCACGATTTAATATTTTAAGGAGGCGAACAGCGGTGACGCGCTTGATTTTATAATTGAAGTTACTGAACACTATCTTTAATATAGCCATAAGCCATATCACTAATGCTCATTAGTTTGCCCGTATTAATACTGTAATAAAATAATACTTATTTGTAATAACAAGGTTAGTAAAAAAATTTAAAGACATTTTTAAGCATACTGGGCATTTGATTAAGGAACCAGTGTACTTAAAGTTTATAATAAATATAGATTAATGTCAAGCAATTTAAAATTTTAAGATTATGTTTATTATGTCGTCGGTTCGACATATATTTTCGTTACAATCATGTTACAGGAAAAAAGTAGATGGTTTACAAAAAATGTATCAGCAAATTATCCATCGAGTACTAGGTAGATTCAAATCTTTATTGTAGTAACGTAGCTTTTAAAAATCGTTTCAAACTTTTTGTTCACAATAATACTCATACGTAATGTACTCTATCATAAACCCGTTTGCAAATAGCTGATTTAACTGAAGCTTTGTTTACATCTCGAATATGATCCCGTCACGCGCCAGTATAGGCTGAACCGATGTCGTTGTTCAAAAACTACGCCACGCCTGCAATAGGTCAGCTGATCTCATTGTTTAGTCTACGTCCCAGCGGCAGCCAAAACGTTTCTTACATATTCCGCATTAATACTTTGTGGAATAACAGTAAAATATGTTTAGAATGTGTATTTTATATGTGAATTATTCTTATGTATATTTGGGCAGTGGTAGTCCAACGATTGGGGACTGAAATTTGCATGCTAAGCGTGGCAATTACAATATTTCTCTTATAGATATCTTTGGAGGCCTTATGTCATGGAGGGTGCTCGTGGGCTGAAACGACGACGTCGATATGTCATTGTTCACTTTTTACTGCAAGCTATTGACTTGTCACATTCTAATAGAAAAACAAATTACTGTCACATATTTCAGAGTAATCTCTTTATTTATGTTAACTGAGAAATAAATTAATTAATTTTGTTATTATCTTTTTTTGTCCTCATATTTACTGAAAACTTTCAAGTTCCTGTCAATATTTTTGTCTACAACAACCTTCTATGAAGTATTAGGAAATTCTTAAAATAATTATGGTACTTCTCGAGTCATTACGGTGTGGCCAAATTGTGTGAAAATCAGAATAAGTTTTTATATTATATTTAGGTATCGTACGCTACCTATATATTTGTAATGTCTAATAATACCCGGAATATCCCGTCATAATCTATATTGACCACGGAGCCATCGCGGAAAAGCTGTTCTATATTACAAAAATAAAAAATTAAAATAAATCGAGACATTTTGTTATATATAAACATGAAAAATTATTTAATATTATACTTAGTACAAATATTTGCTCATGTTACATAATTGAATTTGGTGATTTGAAAAAAAAATGATAAGAAAATTTTATAAGGAAATTTCACCCGTTAAAATCATGAAGTAAAAATAACGAACGTTTGGTTATTCTCGAGGCGAATGCAAGTCGGGGCGTCGTGACCGTGCGAGTATCGGAGCGGATCTCCGGGCGGAAGTGTAAGACTTCCGCTCCCTCGGGAGGAACCGTCACGCACCGCAGCCAACGACCCGCCTGCCCGATTTCAACTTTCTCGAAACTTGATTTATTTACTAATAATACCATAAGTACGATATGAATTGTTGTGGACAAAAAAAGACTTTTCTGTGAGACATTTTGTAAAATGCAGCGAATTTTCATTTCACATTAGAAAAACAAATGGAATTTATGGATTAATAAAAGGTTGGCTATGAGTTATGAGGAAATAATAGCTGTACATAAAGAAATTTATCAATTTGTATGTTTTTACCGAATTTAAATGCAACTATTTTTACCTAGAAATCAAAAAGAAAACACTTTTTTGCCAAACTCGTCTTTAGAATTGAATAATTATTTAATTGAGAGTTAGGTTACGCGATTAGCAGGCGGAGGTGAATTACCGCCTGAGCACATTCGCGAGGAAAACGATAGCAAAGACTGATGAAGGTGTATTCGTATATGAACAATGAATATTTATAATTTACACTACTCTAACACAACGGAAACAATCACACCATTGATGACGTTCGAATTCAATTTTGAATACTTACACTTAAAAATGATTGACATAAAAGTATTGTGGCCATGGTGGCCAACAATACGGAGCGTGATCGCTACAGGTCTAAATAATGATAAATTGTTCTCTATAAGATTTATTTTTAGAAACTAATCATTTATTTTTTTATTTTTTCAGCAATTCTAGCAGAATTCCTACAGTAAAAATTCTCTTTCAACTCATTAAGTGTAACGTGAAGGATCTAATAACTTAGTTTTGAAAATATTTCTTTTCTGTTATCTGTGGATGTTTTTATAATTTTTTTGAATAATGTTTATCTGTTAAATGCTTACGCACTTATGACAGTTTCACTGTTAAAATAATTTCAGCGAACATATTAGATAATTATTCGGAAATCTTTAATAAATTAAATTATGACTTCGGATTCAGAAATTACAGAAAACAAACAACAATATTTTCTTCCGCCAATAATATGCAACAATTTACACGAAAAAGTTGGTCCTGAAAATGTAAGTATATTAGAGATCTATAAGTGAGTGTCGTAGTTGATGTTTTTATTTCTTAAAAGAAAGCGAATGTGTAAGTTACATTTTACAAAGTAAAATTGCATTCTAACATAAGGTGTTATTCTTATCGACTTAAAAGCGCTACGCAATTTATTTGTAATTTTTTGGAAAAAATTTTTTCCTTTAAATCGTTTGATTTTGTATTATAACAATATTAGCACTTTATAAATGAACAGCCAGAAATACAAACAAGTTCTCTCTGTTGAATTTTAATGTAGATCATTATTATTTGACTTATATGTAAACGGGATGCACGAGTTTTAATTCCGTTATAGCTTAAACTTCAACCTGTAACTATAGAGAATTAAACATTTTTTGGCAGATTTTTATAAATTTCGTGAGGCATTTCAAAGAGGAGTATGATAAAGTGAAAGGACAACCCGCGCAACCTTTTCCTAAATACCCAGTATCAATAATCTGGTTTCCAGAAAAGTTATGCCTCGTTATTGATAAAGATCAAATCATTAAAAAGTTAACGTAAGTTTCTGGACAATGATCTGGTGGATTGGAATGTATTAAAATAACATGCAATCTCTGTAGTTGTGAAGACGTCTGTAGACCATGTATATTTATTAAATAGAAACAAGAATACTCGAGTTATTGAGTTTGAGTTAACTATATTTGAAAAAAAAATTGGATCTGTTGTGGAAATTAAAGCGTAAACGGATAATCGATTAACATAAATAAAAGTAAAACTTATAAAAAGATTTTAGACGATCGGGATAATGTCGAATTACTAGTGAATAATTTTAGATTAATTTTTTTCTAGGAAAAATTGTATTAGTTCTAATTGTGATTATTTAACACCGATTATATTCTGAAATAGTGCAATAACGGCGTAGTGATTTTGATTAAATTGATTTTGGTAGCCCCTGGGTTTATTCCTGTTTTTAAACGCCAAAGTAAAATATCTATTGGAAACCGGTATTCTCTAGTTATTGATTTGGCATCTTACTAGTAAATAACGAATATTTAACATTACTTACCAAGATCGACTCCTAGAAAATATATTTTTTTTATTCTGAAAGTACTCTTTGTAATGCATACATGGTACACGATGTATTTGGTTTGATTACAGCCTAACATAACTTTTGCTGGTTTTAATTGACTGGTTTAAAAAAATTTACATCTAGGTGCATGTAAGTTTGTAGTTTAGGAAAAATAAGTCCTGTTTTGATTTTTTTTCCTCTATACAAACGTTTTTGAAAAAATGAGAAGAAAAAACAAGCCGAATTTGTCCAGCCCTTAAAACGTTTTTCGCTAAGAAAAATTGCATCATTGAATCATTTTTTTTATATAGCTAGTCTATTACTTATATCTTTGTAACTTTTCAGAATTATGAATATCTGTTCAAGATTACTCTACATTCATTGTTGTGGTCTATGGAATGACGAAATACGACTCGGGGCATTTTGGCGTTGTTATCCCAGAACCAGATTTCTTTTAGCACCAGGGATGTGCGCTAAACTATACATTCGAGCATCGCCTAACGAGGTGTCCCTCATCCCTGAAGCACGAGTAGCTTTACAAGTTGCTGCAGCGTATAAACGGGATCACGTCATCGCACATTTTATGATTCCATTGCAAGTCCAGTTTAACAACTACGTCAGGCCGGCGGAGGAAGAGCAGTCCGTAGAGAAACTTAACAATGATGACAGTTAAACGGTGTGAAGATTTTTTTCTTTAATACAATATATCACAGAACTTCTGCATTTTTATATCACTATACACTGTGAATCATACTTTTGGTAATGATTACTTATTCAAAAATTTTATATGGTAAATTTTGTTGTTTCATTTTGTCTCTCTTTTTGCTCTTATTGCGAACTTGTAACAAATGTTATTGATGAATTTTAGTGTAGAACTTATAAAAAGATAAAGTCGTATTGTACATTCAAATATGATACCTTTACTTATCCATGATGGAAAATATTTCAAGCCCCATAATAATAATAAGGGAATATATATAGTGCAGAACAGATAGCCACTGGGGTCTTACGGTTCTGAAATGGAAACCACGGACTAGCAAGTGCAGCGTATGATGTCCTGTTAATGTCGTCGAAGACGCTGGATGCAGGCCGCTTCTGAAATGAAGGTGATAATGAATATAAAAGTGTGAAAACCAGCTAGTAAATGGAATAGAGTGTAAATAATTTAAAAAATTTAGGATCAATTACAACACCGTTTCTATGCTTTTCACCTAAATAATAATGCTTTACGTTGTAATTACATTTGTTGCTCTCCCTTTATCTCGGAATAGAAAAGCGTGTACTGTGCGGCATGGCGACAGATATAAGAGCCGTTATGGTGCCGGCTAGACGGCTTCCTGCATGAAAACTACGCGATCAGTAAAATAAATACTTAAACCAGAAACGCAATAGTTATTTTATGAAACAAACTCTTTCATTATTAAATTAATAGTTATTAACGGTTATTATTACATAACATTATAATATAAATCATATAGGGTAAAAGGTTAAATAAATACCTTTATTTTGTCTAGATCTGAGACATGTTACGTGTTAAAATGTCATATTTCCAATAAAGGCATCGAATCTCGTATAAACTCGATAAAGTCGTTATCTCACCTTGACATTGGATCTTGATAATACTTGTCTTGTGCTATATTTAGCCAAACATATTCGGAAAAGAACATCTCGCCTACGTTTTTTGTTTCTTATATTTATTTAATTAGAGGACAACAAAGGACGTTAGAGGTCGTTTCATATTTTGCTTTACCAATCATAGTAACGCACTTGGTATTAATTTTGTTATTCATTCATTATTCAATATCCGGACGGAAAATAAACACAACACTCATGAGATACATGTGATGACATCATCCGAACATGATGTTGTCTTTTAAACTTTGTGCGGCGTTCAATGTAAGCAAAAGGTTTTGAAAAGTCTTTTTTACCTATGAGTATACAGTTCTTACAGACGTACGTGTTTATTTAAACTAGATTGTATTTGTATATTTTCAGTATGTTCCTTCTCAGGAGATCCATTGCTAGGGATAGCGAACAAGACGATTTGTGTATGAAAGTCAGGCCGTGAAAGAGTTGACAAATATAACTAATCTTTATTTTTTAATATTATACATTGTGACAAGAGTGTACGGAAAAAGGAATGGATTGCATTCGCGACACCACTACAGCAGGTTTTTATTATGGTGAATCGATATTAAATTTATTACTATTTTCAAATTGTACAAAATTATTAACGTAGACGGTTTTTGCAATTAGTAAAACTAACACTAAAATTGTTTTATACCTACAATTTGTTTTGACTAATATTTAAAATAATCGAAACCTCGTTATAAAAACATACTGTTACTGATTTTAGATAAACAAAGTTATCAAGACTTAGATTCACCAATTTTTATTTGTTGACATTATTATAATTTATTTCTACACGGACTACGTATCAGCGTAATGTAAAAATCAACGATGTTTATAGTGTGATTTTTTCTTTTCCTTCTCCAAGTTGTTTCCCAAGGAGGCCGTGTCCTCGATCATGCAGATTTCTTATTTCTTGAGATATTTCTCCATCTGTACCAGCTCTCCGCGACATGTATGGCCACAGAAACATTTGTGTTTGGAGTACAGACTTGTTCTAACTAGTGCATAAGACCCTCTATTAGTCTCTGCGTCGACTTTGAATTTTGAATTAAAATATTTTTGAATCTTAATGAATAATATTTTTAATAGCCTATAAAGAGGCAATAGCGTCATGTGTTTGCTTCGCCAGCCCTAACTTTAAAATAGTCAACTAACATGTGTGGAATATTAGGCTTAATAATCTCGGCGGTGAGTCATTTCTGTCTTTGTTCAACAATCATTAGAAAGTCGCGGCAGTAGTTGACAAAGAGCGGATATCCAATATAATCTGTTTCTATTAATAACCAATGTTGTTAACGTAACTATAGAGAGTGACACCTAATTATTAATCTATTTTATGGCTAAGATGTTGTTTACATTTGTAATAATGCTCCTGAATATGTAAATTTAAACTTAACTAATAAATTCAAACTTATCTAAACTTTCAATTAACTTGACAAATGGTTGTAATTCAAACGTTCTTTTGATGAACTAGTCACATATTCATCATGGAGCGCTGGTATAACCTTTTGTGAAAAAGTGACGTTGCACAAGAAGGCTGCGGAGAGAGAGAGAGAAAGAACATCTGAGCTCCTCATCAGCAGTCCGAGATCTGGACGTCGGAGGGTGTTATATCGCACCTTTCTCCAACCGCCTTGACATGGCCTTGACGACGAATACGGGGTGATCCGCCGCAAGTAAGGAGTTGAGGCTCTAGGCCATTGCCGTTGAAACTACGGTAGTATGCGAAAGTGTTCCCGTAGTTTTAATAAAAGCGTCCAAGAAGCCCGTGGGGTTTTAGCCGGTAGTAGCTCAGCATAACCCTTTCGACGCCCCCGCAGCAGAAAGGTCCCATGGAGGATTTCCCCACGAGTAAAAAGTCACATATTCATCACGAAAATTTTAACAAATTTGAAATTCAAACGATGTTCTCAACGGAAACATTCTTGCAATTAACAAAACAAATTATAAGCAATGAGTTCGCCTAGGAGTATAACTTCACTTGATTGATTGATTATAAAGTTTTTTAAGATCGGAGTAAAATTCGGAGGTTTTTGATAATCATATCTTTTGAAATAATATAACTCTTTATACTTATTTCATTGGTTAAACGCCCAGTTTTCAGCGTCTCATTTAATATACTACTATTATTTACATCACACCTGTTTCAAATACGTGGTTATTTATTTAACATCAGTTGATGATCCTTTTCACAAGGTATCTCGGCAACATACTGCTACATGTCTTCGAGTCATCTTACAAGTTTTAGTCAAATGTCTTATTTGACAGTTTTTTTTAACTTCATACTTCAATATACATTTTTTTAAAATATTGTCGATTTAAACACAAAATGAGCTATGTTAACTTTTTGCACATTTTGGCTATTTAACTAGTAATTAAATTTTCGTGCAGAAACAGTTATGACTTAAAACGTTATACGGTGTGTTAAAAAAATATCATTTGTGCATCAAACTTTAGGATTACAGGTCGATATTTTTATTCGGCATCTCAAATGGTTTTGCACATACGAAGTATTGATTTGACAAGGAGGATATTAGTAGTTTAAAGTTTTCAACACTGTGTTTGGTGAAAGGAACAAAAGCGGCAATGCGAAGCGAGGGTTAAAAGTGTCCCTCTGTGAGCTGGTAGGCAGTGGCGGTGTCTTTGCGCCTATAAAATCGTCCGAAGTGTAAACACGCGTAAATATCGCGCCGCACGCACTCGTAAAATCTATTTCTCGCGCCATAGCGGCACTGCCGAGTACTATTTACATTTTTTTAAAAGGACCATTAATGTTTTCGGGTAGTTAATTTACACTAATTAATATGTTCATCTTATTAACGTGATATTTACATGTTAATATGATTAAATTATAAACAGATAAAAAACGCAATATTTCACTTGCCTGGAGAAAAATAGGCCATATTTATGTAAAGTCTATTTACACAGCATTTAAAATTAGTATAACCTATAATGTATCGTAGTAGATTAAACCTTTTTATGAACCATTAATTCTATAAAACAAAAAAACTGAAAAACTTGGCTAGGAAAATGCTGCTGTTGTTTGATTTTTTTGGCTCTTTAACTTTCTAACGTATAGTAGATTCATACACCATTGAAATGCGAATGTGTCTTGCTTGAGTCTAAATTTTTAAGGTATGTTTTGATTGACTGCTCCTTTTATTACTAATTTTACTTTAATAACTTCATTAAAATCACTGGCATTCCAGTAAAATTTGTTTTAATATTAATCCAAATATTACCTGAGTTGAAATTAGCACTAACGTCTGTTCTAAGTCTAACGTTTATGATTGACGCCTGTTCTTCCCATGACATAATACAATGTTTCAACACACTTACATCATCTTCAGAATAAAATAATTATTTTAAAGTTATATCAACCATGCTCTTCATCACGATCACTAGGTGATAATTTTTATATTTAGATGAGACCACCAAAAATATGTACTTATTTATTTATTATATTACCTAAATATCTGAAAGATGCAATAGGTACAATAATAGTCTGCATTAATAACAATTCATTACTTTGACATTCTGTTTTAATCGTGCCATAATATTTACGTTAAACTATAAAGTTAATTTTAGCAAAATTAATAATTTGATTCGTACTTCATTCGAATGACATTCGAAATAGTTTATTTCCATTTAGACTATAAATTATACTATCATATATTTTAATAATCTGTTTATAATATCTAAATAATAATATCCATAGTCCATATCCAACCACAAAGTGGACAGCTGATCTTGTTAAGGTTGTCGGAGGAGGCTTAATGCCTCCAACCGGTCTTATCGGAAATGTCTGTGGGAGACCTATGTCCAACAATAGACGCCTTAGGGATCTTCGTTACGGCTATACATGAAAATTGGTGTGAATCATTCAGCGAATCATTTTAATTGGAGGACATCTCAAGTGCTACCAAATGATTTTGTTCGAGCCGTCATTTTATGGCACAAAAGAGAATAAATAAGAATCATGATAATACTTCTCGTGATACGTGTAACGAATGTGATGTAACTTTCTATGTAAGAATACCCTGGAAACCTTTCTAGTGCATAAATACTTTAATAATAAATCTCTATTGCGTAATCTGTAAGTACTATTTTTCATTAAATGCGGTGTTGTAGTGATCATATAATTAAAATAATGTGACATTCGCCACTTAAGGAAGTAGTTTTAACATTATACTTTACAATCATTTCAGACAAATATTTAGAGTCGCGACTAACGTTTCCTTTTACCATTTAAGTCACTCATGTATTGTTGAAGATGCGACATAACAACGATAGTAAATTGTGTAATAATTATTTCGTTAAATTGGTACGTATTTACAGGAAAATCTAAATGAATTGTATGTATTTTTTCGTTATAGCAATTTATTTTGTAAGTGCAAAATTTATTTAATTATCTCCTACCATGAAATCGTACTAATATGTCGGTTATTAAATAAAACTGTGGTGATATTAAGAACACCAAAATACAATTTTTTTTACAAAAGATAAAAAACAATATCCGGGTGTAAATACGTTGAATTTGTGCCATAGTGGTAGAAATGTGAAATACTAATATTAGCCAAATTAAGTTGCGAGTAAAGACAATGTATATCTGTGCGGTTTGTTATGTAATGCACCGATTTGAATTTGCTGGTTTGTTTACCTCAACAAATGAAATGTTTATATATCTCTGTAATCTTAAAGTCCATAATCCATCCTGCTGCTCGTTTCGTATGCAAATATTTCATTCGAATTGATTGTGACAAATCGTATTATTTTTTATAATAGATTTAGATACGATAATTCTTATACAGTCAAAAAAATTAAAAAAAAACGTGAGGAAGAAAGTGAAAACAAGTCGTTTCTTTTCACGTACAATACGAAGAAAAAATTAAAACGCCTGTCCTTAGCTTTCAAACATTTAACGTTCATTAAAGATAAAAGGTGCGATAGGATTATCTTTGATATGCTTTTATACAGAAAAAAAAATGATAATAAAGTATCACGCACAATCGTCATGGTTGTCGTCGTCATCGATGTTTCAGCTGATAGACGGCCACTGCAAGGCAGACCTTTCCCAAAGATATCTGTGGGTCTATCCCGTATACGTAGAGAACGCCGCCCTCCATTCTCTGTAAAAATATAGGCAATCTATATGTACGTCATACTCGGATTGTATCCCGGGAATTGAACCTGCGACCTACAATCTCAAGTCCCAGTCTCCTACCGCTGCGCTAACACTGCTCAATCATCATCAATTGTTAAACATGTCGTGTACCAAAAGAATATGAAATAAAAATCTCATTCTGATCAAACACTTCATTATTTCATTCTGTTAGTGTCAATAGAAAACTATTGTTTGTAAATAATCGATTTTTTAGTTATAAAACATTATATTCTTTAGTATAGTAATCATTGTAAAACATTTTTATTTATTTATTTGATCTACGTAACTACGACTGTACGAACTAGGACGGAACCTAGTACGAACATAAATAAAAAAATTGTTGTTAACATAATAACATTGCAAATTTTATCACAAATTATAAAGGATATTTTCAGAAAAAGCAACGTAAACTAATCACAATTTGAGTATTGTGTGAACTCACTTTATGTTTCTATTTTTATGGACTATTTATGGTAGTTAACGACACGAGGCTGAAGTAATTTAAATTAGCGATCAGGCGAAGCCAAGTGGCACAACGGGTTAAATAATGAAACGGTGTGGGGCTACTTTGTTCCGCTACAATACAATGGTCTCTGTTACGAGCCAGACAATCACTCAGTGAGCGATAAGGTTTCCTGGAGTAGATTGACGCTGATTGCTATTGATTCTTATTATTATTTCCTTTCCTCCGAGTTCACTTGACAGAGAAGAAGACACTATATTCATCTGTACATTAATTAACATTTAATCGAAAATTTGTAGTATCTTTTAATTTTATTGAAAAAATATTTTTTTTATGAAGAACTAAAAGTTGATGAACAGTAAAAAAGGAACGTACAATGTGTTTCTCAAGCTTTGTTGTCGTGTAAATATAACAATATCATCACAATATCATCAAAACGGTTTAAAATAGTTGACAGTTTTATTTTATTTATAAGTTCTCTAATTATGTTTAATATTTTCTCATTAGTACTTTTTATATTCTTTAAACTTTGAAATGCAGCATGTTAATTTTGCTCGGAAAAATTATGAAGCGCCTTTTTCCAGTTTATTAATGTCTGAAAAACGTCTTGAACAATTTACATTCACCGTTGCCTCTGATGTTCTATTCGGAACACAAATTATCAGTCGGGTTTGATCCCACGGCCAAAATAAAATATCATGTTTCCTGTCAAGCAGGCGAGCTTCAGCGCTTGAGTGGCTTTTTTCTACATTTTTTCAGGGCTGTGTTTTTTAAACGAACTGCGACGCACATGTTTGTTCAACATACGCGTCGTTTGGCTATATTTTTTATGGACTGTCTGGTATTTATTGTAAATGTTGAGATTTAATACGAATATGGTGGGCAAGTAATTCAACAAGTGTAATTTGTATCGTTCGGTACTCGTCAAGGATTAGATGAATAAACGAATTTAGATATATGGACTTGTACTATTCTAATCTTAAGTTGAATGTTTAAAAAAAAATAGGAAATTTTGTGAACAGATCCTATGTTGTCTGTTACTTTTAATTCCCAGATACTTATCGTTATATTTAACTCTTCCATTAAATCCTCGATGGGATTTCCTTTCAAGAACTATAGACAGCAAATTTATTTGTTAATTGTGGCATAATTAACAACAAGAATTTAGCGAGACGATGTAATCGACTGCTTGTTTCGCAAAAAACACTATAATTTAAACTAACCTAGTAAAATATTTCGCTGGTGATGGTTTTAGAGACTAGAAATTTTTCCAGTCTGTCTTTTTAATAGCCCATTCTTTTTGAAATCACCTACTAAATGTACACGATGTGAAATTTATTTACAGACTAGTTGATTCTATATGACGTAATAGACTTTTAAGACGAATCATAAAATTTTAACAATTGTAATTGAGTTTTTGTATTACATATTAATAAATTGTTTTAGTAACAGTTAAGTAGTACAATTTTAAGAGGTCGTGATTAGTTTGATAGTAAATTTATCGACAAGCGTCAAAAAATGACTGGTTTCATGAATAATTTAAATTTCTTTATATTTTGCCGCCTGTTCGGAAAACTTAACCTGCTAAGTAGCATCAAATTGATTTGTGTGCTGATTATAAGTAAAAAGTATAATCTTCGATAATTCGATAAGTTTAAAGGCTAATTTAGCCGCAATGTTATATGTACTTTGCACCTCGTGTCGGTACAACAAATTTGTGATTTAGGAAATGTGTAAATACATAGATATAAAACGTTTTTATAATTTTAGAGAACGAGATTTTTTTAGGATGAAATGGTAGATAAAATGACTTGAATAAGTTTTATAAGGACGTATCTGGAATCATGGACTTGTGACATTTTTATAACAATAAATTAAAATGTAGGCAAATTGTTAACAGGGTACGAATCCTTGACATTCATGGTTATACAGAATTTGAGATAGTAAAAATGGAGCTTGACTTAAACCTTTTTACGATAAATATACTTGAGCGTCTGTGAAGAACTTCGATTTAGGCGGTTACACTATGTATTTATTTCACCTGATTCGGAGTTCCCCAAGCTATGGAGCAACACTTAAGGGGGGACGGCTTGCGCTTTCGGGACCTTAACTTGATCGGTTTTTGCAATCGGATTATCGAGAAAATTTCTAAATCTAACATCACAAACACTTTAGAAAGCATTATAAGAAAGAAAAAAATGTGATAAGATAATGTGACGGAAGATAATAATTCAGTAACTCTCCTATAGTAAAAAGAGGAAAATTTTATTAAATATCTAATTACTTACTATTTCATTTTGTTAGAGATTAGTAGATAAAA
Source organism: Battus philenor (assembly GCF_028537555.1). NCBI lineage: Eukaryota > Metazoa > Arthropoda > Insecta > Lepidoptera > Papilionidae > Battus > Battus philenor. The sequence continues at coordinate 9,820,500 of NW_027181704.1, forward strand.
GTAGCCTATTAGATTGAAAACTTAAAAGTGATAGTGGGCGAGCCACATAACGCGAGAAATAAATGCTCACAGAGACCTTAAGGTTCTAGAGATGAGGCCACGGACACCAGCGCAACGTAAGACGTCAACCAATTAGATGGACCTATTTACGGTCGAAGACACGCATCCTATAGCTGAAATTATTTTGATGAAGTATGTTTTTTGGAAAAAAAAGAAAGTATTATCGTATGTAGGGAGCCTTAATAATAGTATTACAGGTGCTGCGCTGCTTCTCACGCCGATTCCGCGCTTGCATAACGGCCTGTGTCGGCGCACGTAATACGCCGTAACGACATTATGCATGTAGGGCGCGTACGGCAACGCTAAACTACGTACACGCCGCCGCGGTGCGCATCCCTTGCTCGTTCTAATTGTGCTTCATCTTTCTGAAGTTTAGACCTTTGATATATATCAATACGTAAGTAAACGAATATTTATTGATACTAAAATTGCACAACTTAAATGGACAATTTCGTGAGAAATTAATTTCGTGAGACGTGGCTTTATTTGTAGCGTAGTTTTATTCCATTTTCTGTTGTTCACATTTGTTGATAAACTTACTTTATTTTAATTTGTTTACGTCACAGAGAAGAGACACAATTTTTTGATAAAATTTTATACTGGTATATATATTATTTAAGAAGAGAGAAGAAATTTTAAAATAAAAATACGAAAATACTTCATATAAACAATACACATAAAAACATACAATTTAAAACAGGCTAGATATAAAAATTGATAGTTTAATATCAATACTTATTGTTGAGGAAATTGAATTTTTTAAATTTATTTTGTATTTCGTCAAAGAAGAGATCAGAGCATTGGCTAAGTTCTACCGACGACAGGGCTTGCAATATCCGAACCAGTTGGCTGGCTAAATTCTTAAATCGACAAGTTATGCCAAATGCCTAAAAAGATATCATCCTAAAACTACACGGGCGGATGCAGCTTTGTGTGAAAAGCGAGTAGTTTCCCTGGACGCCGCCCCTATCAGGACAAGAGGATATATCAGGGCATACTACACACAAAACATCTAATAATCTATTGCCAGCGCGTGGGTTAGTGCCAAAGAAAAAAGTACTATTAAGTGCGTATATAAAATGAAAACCACTTACGTTATCATTGAAATTTAAAAGCACTATCTTTCCTGATATATTGCGAAGAGAAGTAGAATTATATTTCATGCAAAACATCAAAAAAAAAACATGGGCGTAAGCACAATCGATGCCTATCGGAAATTTAAAGCCATTTTATCTAAAAATGTTGACAGTTGGCACATGCTCCTTTATTGTTTTGCTACCACAAAGGCTGGCCTCGTCTCGGCTTACAGCTGAGGATGCGCACGAGACACGGTGATTGCCACTGAGATAAATCCCCTGAATCTCGCCTCCTTTCACAAAATATCAGATTCCATGTCTGCTATGAAATAAGCGCCCAAATCGTTGCTGATAATGTTGCCATTGAAAGCAATTTTAATTTATTAAACAGAATAAAAGCCTTATTGTAAATTCGATTTTTTATATCAAATATGTTTTTTTTATATATAAAGATAATAAATATAAATTATTTTTGAATAAACCATTATATTACACAGAAATCGCCATCTGAGATGTTTTAATCTGATGTATTACGTAATAATTTTTATTATATAACTATATATTGTTATAACACAAATTTATACAGTCTGATATCATTGTGATTTTATAATTTTCATATTTTAAAACAAGTTATATGGTATGGCAACATTGGAAGTACAGAAGCCATCGGCGCCAGCTGCCGCTTGGGTATCGAATTTACCAGAGATAATAAAGGATTCTTTAATACCGAACGTTAGCGAATCAGAGCCGTCTTCAAAATGTTTTCATGCTAAATTGAATTTAAATAGTGGGTCCTTGTAACTTATACTCTCTTCAACAGTCACACTGGAAATATTCTTTAAGAATTTAATACTTCATGTATTTTTATCGAGTCATGATCGTAATTGATATTAAAATCTGAACAAAAGTTAAACTGCTTTATGTTCATCCGTTACACATACTAATAATATAGTACATAGTAGATTTGGCATAATTTCAAGTAATTATTTTTTTATTTCAACCGACATGAAAAAAAAATTACAATAGTTTTACAAAGATTGTTCGTCACATATACTATAGGAGAGTTTTTTTTATATATATAGATTGCATTCATGTATATATTATAACTAAGTAAGATTTATCCTGTGGCCACTCCATGCAAATATAATGAACTAGCTGTTCCCCTACCTGCTTCCCGTGGCCCGCACTGGCTTTTGTGGGTGTAATTTCGTTAAAATACATTGTTGATAATTTTTGATTTGTCAAAGTTTCCTGCCAGATTTTATACTTGTAAGACCTATATCGATATTTTCGTATTTTCGAAAATATGCGTATTTCAAATGAAGTACTCCTTGTAGCTGAACTCTACTTTGTAGAAGAACTATTTTTAGTAATTTTAAATCTTTAAGCCTTATGGTTCCAGAGATATTGTGATGAGTCAGTACGTAGGTGGAAATCTCTTAAATACAAGTGATTGGCTGCATAAATGGTTTTCAACAACAACTTTTTATATTGGAATATGTAATTATCGGAATTTTGAAAACGCTTTTTACGTATTACATTATTTATTATTTCTGAAACCTATTGATTTTTGGATAGTGTGTACTTACACAGTACATTAATTGACAGTAAATGAGTTACATACATTCGCCCCTTCGAAGCTTTTACACCTATAACCAATCATCCTATATCAGACAGTTTAAAGTTATTTTACAAAGTATTTAACTTCGTGACCGTTTATAGATCAGGATTTGTTATAAATTGGAGGCCATGAATTGTAATGTCACAGAAGTAGCCGCTTGACTGCGTGCGGGAGCTCAGGGAGTCAGGTTACAATTGCCCGTGGCATGGAATTTGACCGTCCATTTTAACTTAATATTAATAATGTGTATCGAATAACAGATCTTGATGATGACCACGAATACTTTCAACATTTGTTGAATTTCAGACGATGTTGAAAAACAGAGCGCGTTGAGAAAAACATAATAATCTAAGGTGAAATTACCCTCAGCATCTTGTAACCACAAATAACTCCTTTTATTAAAATTAAAAACATCTGAACATGATCATCATTGTAACGACCATAAAGAGATTAATTGTTCATCTTCAAAGCTTTTACACCTATAACCAATCATTCTGTATACGATTTCTGGACATAACAAATATATTAATTATTTTATTTTGCAAATCTACTATAATATTTAGTACTAAACAAAGGTCGACAGTCAAATTTCTCGCGATTTAATTCCCGTTATCGGGGACCTGTCGTACACGTTACCTTTTTTTTGGGAATATTAACTAATTTTTGGGAAACATAACTTTTTTGTCTTTAATAATTTTTCACACTTCTTTTTATTGTCATTCTCTTCTATCGATCTTCATATACATAGCAAAATCTTACATGCTCATTTATTCTTAATTTCCTTCTTTACATCGCCTCTCATCCTCTATTCAAGCATCGCAGTACAGGGATTTTATTGCAGTTTATTATAATATGTCATATACTAACGATTTAATTTTTATTTCTAGCACAGATGTTATATTTATCACAATACATTGTTTTATTTTGCTTTTTATTTTATTATCATATTTTAATACTAACAATTATACTCTATTTAGACGTTAAAGGTTTTTATATAACAATGTTAGGAGAAAGAGTACGAGAAATCTTTATGAACAGCTTCGACTGTTACTGTTTAATGGATCATAATAAACCTATCTTCGGCCAAGTATCCATAAGTACCGAACAGTCAGCAGGAGAGCGAGCTATTAATATTGTACCTCACGCGCGATCGGAATGAGGTGCCTTATAGCAATTTGATTTCAAGATGGATGATAATAACGTTAATAGAGTTGTTCAAACTTTCATTAACAGACAAGTAAATAAGATAAATATGAAATTGCTGTTATTTTTAACTATATAAAGTAATATCAAGGAGTAATAATTATGTAGAAATCTTCAGGAGTCATATTAATATTTTTTTTCTTTACACTATTTACAGAATTATAATAGCGCTCTTAAATGCCTTGTAGGCGTTCATCGTCAGTTATCGTAGTCCAGTGATAAATAATGGGTAAGTGCGTAATGTAATAGAAAAATAATTAAAAACTTTTAAAATACTTTACATACATGATAAATATTATACTTTCTATCTAATTACTAATAAACCAATAAATAGGTGGATATAATATACACATAAATTATACATAAATATATACATATACTGTATATTTAATAAATAGAGGGAAGTCACGTATGTCTCGAACATTCTTTCTGGTTAAATTTATTCTTGAGTACAATGCTTAGGACAGGAAAAAGAAGAATGAATGAAGGCAGATTTGTGAAAAGAACAAAGTGGTAAAAGATTATTTGACGATCGTAGATTTCTCTCATAGTTTTGGTTGAGAAATTTCAAGTATGGGGTTAAGTTGCAAGGCGAAGTGTTAGACATAGTAAGGAATAGTGATTGGTTAAGGCAAGCGAAATCCTCTACTTGCGAATGGACAAATATTCAACTTCAAATCGAAGAGCCATATCCCTGGTCGTATTCGCGTATGTTAAAAGCGAGAGATTAAAATCGATCTACATAAATAAATACTCTTAAATCTATTTATTTACCTTAAACTGTTGCAAATAGTTGCAAATTAATTTACCTATATTAGTAAAGTACACACACGTACAATTATTCTCTGTAAAACAATGTAGGTTCACCACACGTGCGCCGTCAATCAGGACAAGTGCACTGACACTCGGCCTGTCTCGTTTCTCAGAATCGGGTTAATTCTGTGCGTGACGTCACCAGCGCCATGTTGTCGCTTACTTCCTCATCGAATACATCTCCCTGTAATTAAACCAGTTTTGAATACGCTTACATCTATAAAATGTAGACAAGAATATCTTCAGCACAATTGCCAACTTAATTATTAATTCTTAATTAAATATCATTAAAAAAACTATTTTAGAGTAATATGCTACAAGTAACATGTAATATGCTACAGAAAATTATTAATAAATAATTAGTCTAAATATTAACCAATAAAATAATTAATTAATCAAATTATTAATTTGTACAGAATATTAAAAATCAAAAAAGTCGATGTTTTTTCCTTTTTACCTTACCAGCACTATAAATTACTACTAACTGAGTTTTACTTTTTATCTGTATTTTAAAATATAAAGTAACGCAAGTTAAAATTATTTTACTCTTACAAACAATTCAAAGAACTACTTGTCAATATTTTATCTGGTTAGCTTGATCATAAACTTCGGACAAAGTGTAATTTAATATCACACACAGATTACGACCTAGCATTGATACCTATAATAGTGAAGTCAGCGAAATAAGTAAGTGTTATATTGTTTGCACTTTAATCACTAAACAATTTAGTTACAATGATCATCTACTGTAAAATTATTAACAATTGTTATATGTGTGTCTGTCTAATTTCCTTTCTTTATTTAGGACTTTGCGCTTTACGTATAATTCATAAGTACATTTTTTAAAGAAGAAATATAACAGAAAAATAAAAACAACAAAGATGGTAAAACCAAAACCTGTACAATTTTTTAGGTATCATGAATGATTTAAAAAAGGTTAGGACAAAATATTGCGAGCAACTTTAAATAGTAAAACTTTTTCTCGTGTCAAATAAATACGTTATAATAAATACACGCATTGATTGAAAAACTATAAGCTCTGAGTAGCGCTGATTGAAACCACATGTCTAAGTTAAACGATGGAATAAATTAAAAAACAATCACCACATCATTTGAGTAAACAAAAAATGGTTTAAGCTCCGTTGCGACGCAGACATTTGCTGCCGAAAGCGATTGGTATTCTTGTAGAAAAAATAAAATGGTAGTCGTTGCTGCCTTAATCTTATGGGTGAATACGTAGAGGTGTAAACGTAAACGGTTTTGTTTTCGTTTCAAGGGCTCAGATATTCTCAGCGTGGGAAAGCTCAGTGAAGTCAGGTGGCAGCACATGTGGTTCACTCCTGTTCGGGGATGTTTAAAAATAATATTAAACAAAACACGAACGTATGTAGTGAGTAGATACCGCGGACTCTTCGCGGGGGTTATGGCCAAACCAAATTAGTTGCACGAGCCGCATCTACTTCAAGCATGCATGGTGGTCCATAGCAACAATCTTATTTATATTGGCTACGGCAGATTGATTAGCCGTAGAACTGCTTATGATAGCTTTAATTATTTTATAACCACTAAATGATTATGTGGTTTTTGTACGGAAATAGGGTAAGTGGCGGAAGAATTTTTAGTTTGTTGAAACATAGCTTTAATTAACTTTAACTTAATTTTTTATATCCTGATCCTATGAACCAAGATCTTTAATTTTATTTTCATTAGGAATGCCAACAGTAAAACATAACATAGGCTTACATAAGTATCGAGAATCATTACACAATTTTAAATATGTTAGCTTATTGTGGGCCAACAAAATACAATTGGCAATATCTGACAATAGACGTATAATACACTATAAATAAAGTTTTTGTGTACTATTTAAAAAAATATTTTTACTATACGAAGTTGTGATTTGTTTTTATTTATATGTTATGCGTTTGTGTTATAAGCTTTAAGTATCTTATACACATACATTGTTTAACGAGTTAAACACAAATTTTTACCACTATGTGACACACCGGAAGATGAGCTGTACCTCAATTTTACGTGATAATTTATATAAATATTTATTTGCAATTTAAAATTAGTTACATTATATACACAGAGTATATTTGGGTTTATGTCATTAAGTGGTTAGCTTTTTACAACTTTTACTTAATCGCCGAAATTTCTTTATGAAGCCCTTTAAGTTACTAGTCTTAAATTCGTGCAGAGTATTCTTTACACTTGAAGTAACGTGAAAAATGTATTTGTCGCAAAAAATAAATCTTAGCAATTGATCCACGCCTAGTATTGGTCCCAGACGTCACACGAGCCCGTGGGATGGAAGCGATAATGGCTAAGAATTCGCATCGTGGGTGGTGCATTTTGCGAAGGCATTATGCGAAGTTTTTTTAATATCATATGCCCGGAGTGCATTTGTGCGTAGAAGCATGATAATGTGTTTTGTGAATGGATGAAAACGAGTAGCGCAAGCAGACCACATTGATACAACAATATACGTGTTTTCAAATGTCGCATAGTAACATTTTCGACAATTTTCTTATAACAACTATGAAATTAGTTATTGTCGAATAAAAAAGCCAATGAAACAATTTATAGTCCCATTTCTTATTTCAACAGTAAAAATAACTAATTTCTTATGTATATAGAGTAGTCACTCTGAAATTGGTTCAATTGGAATACGATAGGTCAATAAATTCTGGCAGTACCAAATCTGCAGGGACAGATAATGAACAATAATTAAAATTGAATATGTAGTAATCCGAATTTCGTAAGCGGTTTATATTGCTATATTATGATTACGGATACGGTGTACCCTGCATTAATCAGCAGCATACACCTATTTCCAAATATTCTGATTTACACAAATGTTTTGCCGTATTATAGATAATGAAATGAATAAAATTATGAAAATAAGTTATAATTAGAATTAATCATTTATTAAAGATTATTCGTACATGTCACTAAGCTAATGTGATTACTACAAAAATACTAATGTATGAAACATTAAAATATTGTTCATGGTTTCTTTGCGCGTTTTTTTGATTCGCAAAGACCAAATCAATAGTTAATCTAAATATTTGCTCAGTCGTTTTTGGTGTGGTCACAATTTTTCGTAAGTTAGCTTTGTAAATTAGCAGTTTAAAGCTACTGTGGGCATATTAAAATGCTAGTACCATCAATATCACAGTTATTGCTTCATTATGATTAGATGGAGGTAGAGGCGGAGAGCTCGATTAACAACATGATAACATTAAAAGCACACGAGGTATCCGAGAAAAAATATATCTTCAGATAACCATGTTAGAATCTGTCTTAAATAATATAATGGGTATATTATTAGATTGTGTTTTTTTCTGTTTCCAAGTTAAATAATTATAAATACACATTTATTGATGGTAATTGAATTTTATAATTTATGGTTTCAAACAGTTTTTTCTTTCTTTTTATTAGACATGTCTGTTCGCTTTTTTATTGCTTTAGATTTCCGAGGAGATGAACATTTTGCTATATCCGATATTTGCAGACTAAAATTTCGTTCAGCTACAAATCTCATTACGGTGCGGTTGGTTAGAGGGTGGCTAGACCGAACGACAGTAGTAATACACAGTAAACTACGAAACGAACTATCGGCGCCTACGCTTTTTAAGTATTATAGCGTAGATATATTAGCGTAGATATTTTTTAAGTATTATAGCGTAGATATATTAGCGTAGATATAGCTTTTTAAGTATTATACTTTTTTCGCGTTTTTAACGACGTAAGTTAATAAGACGTTATATGACAAAGGGGTAAGTACAGATGTATTGTTGAGCAAAAATTTTGTGTACATCGCACTATTAGATTCCAACCTTATATACTTATTAAAAGGAAAATCGTCTTCATTCATCGCATTATGATTTTTTTACGTGATTCACACTGCTGCCCTGAGCATTTGCCGATTCTGCAGGTGTAAAGGGGCGTGGCGTAGAGGGCGCTTAGCCTCATTTAAGGTAGCGAAATTAAAGGGATTCCCCGAGAACCTCGGTTCAAGCCGCTACGTACTACAATTTCACCGGATTGTGAGGCCGCCGAGCCTTCGCTCTTTTCTCTGCCCTGAGCCCACTAGATCGCCAAGGCACGAGGGAATCTCGGCTTGGGCTTTCAGACATTCTTGTGTGCTGAATGAAAGTAGGCATAAAACCACGTTATCCTTGGATGATTAGACGTTTCGAAGTGATAACCCCTTTGCAAATTGACCGTAACCTTGGCTGTAGGAATTACGAGTCATTGTGAAAGTGAGTAAGTGATATTTTTTAAGAATACATGAAGTCATAATGGCGTAATATTTTGTGACTAGTGTTCAGATAGCAAAATATATTCGCACAATATATCTCTAATAGATTGACTGACTAAGCTAAATTATGTTATTCTTTTTTATGTTATTTATTAAACATGATTGTATAAATTTTAAATTAAGAACTATTTGTAGCAGATAGGATAAAATTAAATAAAATAGTATTAAATTAAACAATTGATGTATTTGATTGTTTTCGTAGTATTTATTTTAAATACGTCATCGAAGAAAAAACCTATGGCGTGTTAGCTGACCTTCATTAATGAATGCATAGTATACGGTGTTTGACCTAATTGTTACTGATAAATATTCATAAAGAATATATACTGAGACGCTTAGAAACAAACAATTTGTTGTTGCCACAGGAACCTTGATTGTTAAGATTTATTTATTACGATCTGAATAAATATATTACATTATTCTATTAGCGGATGGAAATAATGCTTTAATAAATATTGTACATATTTCTCTATCACTTAATCCATATTTATAATAGATATTTTTATGAAGCAATCTCTATAGTAATTTAAATCATAGTATTTTTTGCAATCAACTCTATGTATCAATTATATCATCATAATCATTATTTCAGCCGTAGTTTAGTTTTTATAGTTTCGTCTGTCATTGGGACGATCTATGCTGCGCTTGCTGGTCAATGGTCTTCACTCCAGAACCTAAAGGAACCTCTAAAATCTTTCAGGCCTGACGACTGCCACTTCAACTTGCCAATCCGCTGAGCTATGTCAGCTACTTTTGTTCGTCTACGGATCTCATTATCCCTTATGCGGTCTCGTAGAGAAATCTAGTATATAGCCTCGGTATGCTATTACAAGCTTGCCAATAAAGCCTATTATTCGTTGAAACAATTATGATAATGCCTTTAGACTATTATTTATGATATATAATGGAGGACGACTAAATTAAAAAATAAATATTCTTACATGTTATTAAAATTTAAAAAAGGGATGATTACCAAATAAACAAAAACGTCTAGTATACCATAGAGCTTCTTCCGGGTTCTTAAATAAACGCCTGGCGCATTGTCACCATTTATACTAATGTAGAAAAGGACAATTGATTTTTCTAAACAAATCGTTTTATATTCGTATCATGTGATTATTAGATAAACACACTTTTGACCCAAGTGATTATTAGAAATTTATATATAGCTATAGCTGCAAAAAAACTACTAACATCAAAATGGTTGTTTTAAAATTATACCAACCAGTCTATGGCCCTAATTAAAAAAAAAACTCTTCTATGAAACTTGATATCTTCTCTTGCGGAACTAAAAATCGATAAAACATTGAAATGATAAAGGTTGTGTTTTATTCGCTGCAGATTTATATAGACAGAAAAATATTTATAGTGTATAGATGGAAATAATAACGCTTTTTATTAAAAAAAGAAGAATAAAACAATCCTGTAAAAAATTGTCGCTTTATGGTGAACTTATTCGCCGTAAACACGGACACAGCGGATGTCGATGGTTTGTAACCGACTTTAGGTCAAGAGCGACCAGCAATCATCAATGATTACAAAAACCAAGGATATCGAAAACTGTCTAAAAATTCTATATTTAACTCACGCGCTTATGAAAATGTAGACAAATTCGGAAGAACGTTGAAAACGATAATTTAAATCGGTTTATACCTTTACGTTTTTCTTCATTGGAGTAAAGTGAAAATTTTAACAAAATTTTAACTTAAAATATTGCACCTCATAATTTTTTAATTGACCGATGACAAATTCAAGGTGGGCAAGCCGCCGTCTAGCAGTGGGCGTCTATCGACTTACACGATGATATTTTAAACATTATAAAGGACTTCAATGCTGCATTATAAGATCAGAATCCTAATTAAACAAAAGTGAAAATTCCTGTTAAACAAAAAAATATTAGGCTATACAACCGGCTATTACCCCCAATTTCCAAAATCAAATTCTCAATCAGCATTATTTCTGCATAACCTTGATAACAACAGAATAACTAGTTATGTTAACACAGCGGATAAAGAAACTTACCATCAGGAAAATAATATACATTACCTCAATTATTATAACTACCCGTAACAGGCGTAAAACATAACATCGCTATTATATTTATATAACGAGTTGTCTAATTCAGTACTGTAAATATAGAAAACAGTATGAAACTTTTAGCTCAACTTATAGCACGATTTGGCTCAAGCTCAGCCGAAGAACAAAATATTCTACCCATTCTGTAAAGTGATTCAGTGATCAGTAACATCAAATTCGGTTAGGTAATAACGCTCTCTGGCAAACATTTGTTCGGAATAAATATAATAGCCGCAATATTACGTGACTCGTTAAATAATACTTTCATTTTATATAGTCAGGAATGTGGCTATTCCTACACGAACGAAATTACTGACAAAGTTCAGCGGATTGGCAAGTTGGGCAGGCCCCATAGCGCGCAGAATAAATGGTCGCTGTTAATTCTGAAGGCATGGACCGACAAGCGTAGCGTAGGATGTCAGTTGACATATAACCTTGTTAAGGTCATCGGAAGACACAGGATACAAGCCGCATCCAACAGGTCCTTCTGGAAATCTATAGGAGAGAATATGCCTATCAGTAAACTTCCTACGTTTGAAATGATGATGTTGATGATATAGGCTAGTTTGTTTCAGCTTGCAAAGATTAAAAACACATGAAATTTGTAATAAAATATATAACATACATGCTAAAAGTAAGTAATATTCGTTATTGTTGTATTAAAGAGCGTAACAATTACTTAATATCGACAATCGTTACGTATACGAACGTTGTCGAATGCCACATAATAGCTTAGAGCGGAGAAAGCACGATCGGCCTTGGCAGTGAACCAGTGGAGTGAGCGCAGCGGCGCGTCACGTTGGAGAGCTCGTATCTACGTCACTAACTCAAATGTCGTGGAATTTTTACGAATATAATTATTTATATAAGAAAAAAATATGATATACAATCATACTATTAAAAAAAATATAATTTATCAAAGAAACATTTTATTTTTACTATTAAGATTTAATTTAATCTAAAACATTACGTAAATCAATTTCTTGTATTTTAAATACGTGTTGTCGAAAGTAAAAAATATTAAGCTTAAATTTTAATTCAATCTAAGAAACAAAAATAGTTTTGTCTTACCCAAAATATTCTATATCTATTGGATAAATGGAAATTGTTGTAAAATCTTTTTATACTCCCCATTTGCAGCTCACTTGCTGTCAATCAATGTATGATACACCCTATCCAAAAATCAATGATTTCAGAAATAAAATACGCGTAAGAAATATTTTCTAAATTCGTATTACTACTTATTAAAATATATTATTGTTTACTGTCTATCTAATCTGTCAATAGAGTCTCAGAGTGATAAGCTTGCACGGAGCAAGTAAATAGGTGTAAAAGATTCGAAGCGTTTTGGTAAAAATGACCAAAAAATACATTAATTCCTTTAGGCATATTTTATGCTTAAAGGAATTAATGTATCATTCTTATGCTTTTCACAAAAGATTTCAATTAAAATAATTGTAATTATGCAGACGATAGTGTCATCGCTATCGATAAAGACACCGAGATGTTGCGCTGTAGAATAATGCAACATTTTTTTAACTATTCATCTTTCTTTAGCTTATTTAACTAAAAATATTAAATCTCCGGTGACATTCTCTATCTACACGGCATACGCTGATCATTTAATTGGCGAGGGTTTTCTCGCATATCTATTCAATCGCACTTTCATTGTCAATGAACTTGGAAAGCGGCGATGCTCTGTCATTGTCATTACGACCAGAGAGAATAGAATGCACTCTCGCTGGAACACGCGCTTGAACGGCTACCTGGCAGCACGCGAGTGGCGTAACCGAGCACATCGGATTATGAAAAAAAAATATTAATAACCGTTACAAGTACAATTTACTTTGTGACCCACGTGAGGTGTTTGAGATTTCATACTCGTTATGATTCTCACATTAAGCTTTTTTTAAACTGTTTAATTGTTTTTAGATTCTGCTCTCTTGCAAACAGGTGACTTCATTCCTTATTCAACCATCTCAGAAGATAAACCGTGTTCCCTTTCAAAGATATTATTGGAAATAACAAGCTAATAAAATTTTCATGGCCTAGGAAAAGATGTAAATATATCTATGTAGATATAAAGAATATTGGGTATCAAGAAATTAAGAATAAGTGCACTACAACAGCATTTCGGTCGCATAACATCTACTATTGGACAAAGATTTTTAATAAGACGGTGGAAATGGCTTGCATTCAGCAGCTTCTGACGACCATGATAAGATCATCAGTACATCTTGTGGGTGGATGACCTACGCCGCGCTTGCCAGTACGCTGTCTCTATTCCATGATCTTAAGCCCCCAGTGATTATCTGTTATGCATTTTATGTGGCCAGCCCCTGCCACTTCAACTTTCGTTCATCTGCAGATCTCCTCATATCTGATTTGATCTCATAAAGAAATTCCGAGCCCCTTCTATGACTCGTTGAGAGACTAGAATTAAGCAACGAGGCCCGATTTACTTTAAAAAATTCTAATATACAACTATAAATATATTTTATAAGGTAGCCAGATTTGATGGTTTTTACTGAACAAGATTTAATTAGTTGTATAAGGCTTCGGTTGCCAGTCCGGCGCGCCCCGGTGGGAAAGTGCAGGCGTTTAGTTGCTCGCACTTGACGCTTCAACGACCACGAAAACAGCCTCGTACCAGAACAGAGCCGTCCCTAGAGAGTCAAGCAAGTATTAAATTGGAATATTTTGTAACAACAGTATCATTTAAATGAGCAGATCGATATATAATTGATGGGATCATTTCTAATAAACATCATAAATGATATCTATCCCGGAAAAAATCTTTGGAGTCCCTTCTTTTAAGATTTTGTTGATGTTACAAGGCAGCCTGTTTTGATATCCTTTTTAAATTTCTACGTATTTTTACGTGTTATTTCATTTCTTGATAACTATTTCATTTAACATATTGTTATGTTTAATATTAAAAAATAATATTATACAAGTTCAGGAGTCTCGCAAGTTTTATTCAACATGAAATCACTGCCCGTAATAAGAAAATAAGAAATGCCGGGAGGAACTTCGCTCCATTGATTTGGTCATTACGTCGAGCCCTTCGAAGCGATCAAGTCCCAACTGCGATACTTAATAACATTATTTTTATTGTTTTGTCCACATGCACAATTTATAAATACAACAACGAATTAAAATTGTCTACTACTTTAAGTTACACACTAAAAAAAAATCATGCAGATGTATTTCGATATTTGAAATATTTTTATGAACTGTCACATGAACACAACGGTTTCATGTTTAAAAAAAAATAAACCTGAACTAGCCTTGGCAGTATCTCAATGAAGTCAGTGACTGTTGCCGTATTTAAAAAAAAAAACTTTTCAGAATGATTTCCGTGCAACTCGAGATTAACGTAACGCAGAAGTAATTAATCATCAACCTTGACAATCTCTTATCGTTCAGGGAAATACATAGGAAATTACTTAATCAATTCAACACTTTTATTAACGTACTGTTTGTCACTAGTAGACTACTTCTATTCGAAACCGACGTCATTCGTTAAAGGATTTTATCGCTATTAAGTACGATCGTATTGAAACGGTATAATTTAGCCTTTCATTTGAGTAGGAATCATTCCTGATTTATTTTTCAGAGTTTTTGGAGATTCAAAATCTGTAAGTTTTAAGGTAACAAGTTTCCTTCGCATATTTTTTTAGTTAGTTAACATTTCACTTCCATTGATAAATGTTAAAAAAAGTTCTGTTCAAATAAACCTATTTCTATTTTAAAAACTAATCTATTACGAACATAGCATTTAAATAAAAATTAAAGGACAATTTAAAAAAAAAACTGGACGCGGTCGTCATATTCTTATAAAAATACTATACTTATGTAATTAATAAGCAGTCATAAAAAATAAATAATTACTTGAGTATTGTAAAAATCAGCTAAATCTCTTTGATATATTTGTAACGGTGACAAAACAATTGACACGAGTTACGTCAAAGAGACAATAATATTTGAAAACTTCGTTGTTGTGCGATAGGATGAAGTGTAGTAAAACCGTCTTTTAACTGGTTTCATTGTCTTCCGCGCTCGCAGCTCCGTTTTTTCCACGGTAATGGAATTTATGGGTTGTATTTATTGTCGCTGTTAAGGCGGTAAACGCCAGCACGTAACGTAGGCACACAGGCAAAGGAAGTGAGCGGACGCGACCTTGACATTTCGCGCGTTGCAAACGTCGACTACGCAACCGTCACTAGGAAGTAGGAATGAACACTTAGGCGCTCATTTCGATTCCTGCTCGCGCAGATGGAAATAAGCATACCTTTCCATATACCTCTCAACTCAATATAAAACTACTGGTTCTATCCATGTTTTACCATCTCTTTACACAACAAATATATGACCCTCAGCAACAACAAACAAATAATCTTTTCAAGACTTCTTAACTATTATTTGCGGTTGTTACTTTCAGGTTATAAACTACGTGTAATCAAAGGAACTACTATATTTCTTTATAACGAACTAATTCATCACGATACATTTGGAACGATAAGGCATAGATTCTTGAAATTTGTTAGGAATATTCTTTTCACCAAGTAGAGATGAGCTATGTACAAATTTTATTAAACTATCAGCAAGGAGGATTGAGGCATTCATTAAAAAATGTACATTAACAAACAATACCTCTCCTAGGTACAAAACTTGTCCTGATTATTGTTTTTGGCATGATAAATTAAAAGAATTTATGGAATTAAATATGCAAAAAACAGGGCGGACCATGTGAAGCGGGGGGACAACTAGTTTAGTTATGTTTTAATTATTCTCATTAGTTTCTCAATGTAGATTGCGGAATTGATGGGAGTATAAAGAGCTAGCCACTAGTACAAAATGTGCAAAGGATAATATCATCCTTTTAATAAAATATTTATGACGAAATAAAAAGTCAATGCGACGTGTAGCACAATGTGCCCGCAGATCACGGACCCTCGAATCACTAAGGAGTTTAGAAGCGACAGACGGCCCGTCGGTTTTTTAATGTCCATTGTGCTCAATAAACACAGAAAAAATAAAACGAAATGGAAATCCGGTTTCCTATTAGCGTTTTCCTTCTTTAGGTTGATACCTAACCATATAAAGGTCTTACTTAAATAACATTACTGTAGTCTTTTTAAATATTTAATATACAATTTTGTAAAGATTAAATCGAATATGTAATATTATTTATAATACCTCGAATAACTAATAATATCGTACCAATTTATAAACATTTAAATATAAGAAAATATATAATTTTTACATTGCTAACGGTATGTTAGTAAAGGTATTTGTTGCATTTGAGTTTAAGCCTTTTCAGTAAGTTTATTTTATAAAATTACTTTAACACATTTTTGTCTTAAAAATGGCTTTATAAAGAGTTTACAATTTTTGATAGTATACAACAATAAATAATCCGGATTTATATTTGTGTTATTCCAGTAGACACTGAGTAAAATATATGTAATTATAATAACTTTAAGTGAAGTTTCAAAGAAGGTAATAAATACAACACTTGTAATAACCATGGGAATGAGTAAAAAAGAACAATGTTTGGTTGCAGTGGCATTATCGAAAATTTCCTCTTTTGCTAGATAATAATACATAATAAGACATAAGACGACCGTGAAGTTGTAACAAGTCGTCGAGGAGCAGCGCAATATTTTGTTTTATAATACCATGTACAGTATAACATAATTGTAGAAAAACCATATCATAAGACGAAATCTCGTAATATTCAACATTTTGAAATCATAACCAATTTCCTAGAATAACGCTTCCGATAAGACATGATTAATTTCATAACTATTTTCCACTGCGACATTTTATAAATTTTCAACACTGGTTATATCATCACCATTTATACACTAACTAATTTGAATCGCAGCAGCATTACCATCTGTTCTTGTCTGTCTACTCTAACATTAATTGTTTATCAATACTTCCAACTTTTATTGGTTACTCAAAGGAAAACGTTCTTAGCAACATTATACAAAATATATTATATTGGGTAATGTTTGTAATTTTGATTATAACATTTTATATCCGGATGGTTCTAAAATTTAATTTAAGAAATGCTACAGCGCCATCTATGTTAATTTTAATACAGTTGACACCCTTCCAATCAAGAGATGGCATTTAAAATACTTTTACAATAATCATATATTGCTAAAATAGAATAAAGGATTATTGAAATATTAATATAGTTAAAAGTTGTGACTGAAGCACAGAAATAAACTTATGTAACCATTACAGCAAAGATATACCTTACAAACCAAAAATTATGTTCAATGTTATTTCAAAACGATATACAAAGATAGTAGCGTCATCTGTTACTGAGTAGACAGACTAATATAACAAAATTATGAATTTTGTTTTGTAATAAAATGAAATTAAATAAACAATTTTTATTTATGAAAATTATGTCACGGACGAATATCAACTTTACTCTAGTGCATTCACGGTTCTCCGAACTATTTCTCGCCTTATCTTGGCGTAGCAACTGTCGTAGTTTAATCACGCTGAAGCAAGGAGCAACTTACGGGCTCAGGCCGCAACATGGCTTAAAAATAACATTCTTTGTCAGCATTTGCAGCAGAGGGCCTCATTGCCTCTATATCCGTGGCGACGGCTGTGCTTTTTCCTGCGCCCTGCAAGGGCCGGTAAGGCTTTACTCACAAAATAATAAAAAAATATATAGGACCAAAAACAGTTACCAACGTAAAACCTAAACAATTAGCAACTAAAGGAGTTGCCAAATTGTTATATATTAACCTAATTGTATAAAATAAAAACCGTGTTAAATATATAAGATATGTAAATATAATTAAAGGATGCACTAAATTAGCATATTCAAAATAATGTTAAAAATATAATGTCTTTTTACTTGGATTTCATAACAGGCATTTTTTCTAAGAGATCATGTTTATCGATGTGTTATATATTTACGTGTATAGTAATTGTAATGCAACATTTACAAAGAAAATATATCGATCGGTATGAAGACCTTGGGAATAAATAATTTTTATATTGTTATTATCTATAAAAATACCCTTCTAATTTTCCTCTATAAAATTTGTGCCTGTTGATGGTATCTCGATATTTTCTACGAAATTGTGTGACCGGAAGCAATTATGATTACATTCCAAGTATCAATTCCCATAAGCTCATTTTCACATGCTGCATACGTGATGCTACGTAGTGGACATGTCGTCAGCTTTTCGATAGGGTGACAATTTTTAGTGATTTTAATAAGAGACACAAACAAAATGTTAAAAATATCTCATTTTGATTTTTATTAATTTACAGTCAAATTTTAGTTAATGCTTTATAGAAAATTATTTTTATTGTTGTTTTTTGTATTAGCATTCATAGCACGAATTCGTAGTGCTAAACTGTCAAAGTTTATAGAGTGGAATAAACATGCTTAAAGTTTATGACAATAATATTTTTTGATTAGCGCATCGGGTAAAATAGTACGATTTGGGCAAAAGATCGTTTCGTTACATTTTGTAGATCATTGTTTTTATTAGCAGTATTCCGATGCGTTCACAACTACGTGATAGACAAAGATAACGCTTTGCATACCTAGTCAACGAGCTATGAAGAACAGGTGACCACTGACGTGTTGAGGTTCTGGAATGGAGACCACGAGTCGACAAGCGCAGCGTAGAATGTCCACCCAAAAAGTGGACAGACGACCTTGTTAAGGTCGTTGGAAGACGCTGTATGCAGGCAGCTCCAAAATGTCTTATTGCTAATCTAAGGAGGATGCCTATGTTCAACATTGGAAGTACCACGGCTGAAACAATTATATTTAAATGATGCTAAAAGTAAAATATTTTTTTACTATATTAATAACAACGTTATGTATTTAAACCATTATTTTCGTGTTGAAAGCAAATTAGATGGAAACCCTATACTTAAGTAGTCGAGTCATAAATTTACTTTGGTGTTTTGTAGCCGCTTCGACCGCCAAATATCATCATTTGTATTCAATGTACAGCGACATAAAACAAGTCAGCATCGTAAGTTGCTACTTACGTTTGCTCTTGTGACATTTAGTCCATATTTTAAACTAAACGCCCTTTACGCATGACTGTTTTTATAGTATATTTCAGATAGAATTTTTATGAATACACACATGATACAGGAGCTAAGGGAATCAAGATATTTTTATAATGAAAGTTTATTTGTCTAGGCGTTTATTATATTAAAATACAGCAATTGGTTTTTTTTTTGCAATGTGTTTCGATAAACTAGCATTTGTCTGCGACTCTGCCTATGTAATGCTGAATTAGAATTACACTAATAATTTTGGAAAACTGTAAGATATGTCAAGAGTCATAGTGAGGAATAATCCACTTTAATATATACTACTGTGATCAAAAAGTAGACTGAAATTGTCATTAAAAACTTCCGTGCATTAGAAAGGCAGGTAATTTTTAAAATCCTAGGTTGATAGGACTGTCTATAACATTAGCCAAGCGTCTGTATGTCAAAAGTTGGAATATTATTGGGGTCAGCCCAAACAATTTGGAAGGATGTTTTGCGTCTCAATGCGTCAAGTCTCGATTAGTGATAAAATCGCTTAATTTTTTTGGAGAAAAAAGCCTCAAAAACTTATTTCATATCGTTCCACAACCGCCATATTGACCTGATTTGGTTTCGTTGTTATTTCAGGTTCTGGCTATTTAACAAATTCAAGAAGCCAATACGGGACCGCGCACCATGTTCCAAAACCGACGGAACCGTCTCAAAAATAGTTTTCGGAAAGTTTTATTTTGAATATGAGTTGTTGAATGTGAAATGATTTATTTAAATTTCTTTATAGCGTGTATTATACATTTCTTGTTACATCTACTTAAAAGAATATTCAAAATAGAACTTTCTGAAAACTTATTTATGAGACGATACCGTTGGTTCTGAGACATAGTGCGCCGTTTTGACAGGATTGAAGAGATAAAAACGGAATTGAAGAAGGCCTTGAAAACTATTCCGATTGTTTCGAGTACCTACTGGAAAAAGCTTTGGCAAAAGTGCGTTTTATCAGACGGGGATTATTTTAAAGGGGATGAAATTGATTTGGAAAAATAATAAAGAATTTACATTTTATTAATAAATTCACTTTACTCATTGATCACAGTATTACATTAATAAAAATCTCTTTTTTTAACGCACCTTTTTAAGCTAGTGTAATCGAGAGATTTTTTTAAAAAGCCCTGCTGGAGGCCTCTAGTACTTCCCCGGTCCTGGGTACACAAAGATAACAGTTATAATATTAATAATAATTTATTGACTAAATTTCCTTTCATAATCTTCTTCCTGCTATCGTTAACCGTTCATTACTCTTTTGTTCGTCACAATTTCTTGCATTCCATTTCATTCTTTGTATTCCTTTCATACCTTGCCTTACTTACATCGCCTTCCCTAAACGAATAACTACAGGTAGTATTTTTTTTTCATTTGGTTATTTTTGTTTCTTTTGTTTTATTGTAGAATTAATACCTTTTAAATTGTGTTTATTTACTTCTTACTTTTTATTTTCTTAACAGTTTATCACAGTTCTATCGCATTTTCTTGCAAAATTCTTTTCTATATATTTTTGTTATACTTAGCCTATTTGTTTCTATTTGTTCTTACTTCTATTATCCTCCTGTAGTACTCTAGGAAGGTCCGGCGATTGTCTTGGCTGCCCACCAGCGAGGTGTTGGTATCTTCACTGATCCTATCCTACAACCGATATTCTACCCTCAGTGCGCCAAATACCAGACAACCGGTACCTTATTCGGCACGATCTCCCCCACAGGAACACAGGTACATGAGGGACCCTCCTTGATTTCAAACCAATGTATTTACTCAGCGAATCCCCCGTACACCTAAACATGAGCCAGAACCAGTACAGTTCTAATCGGCGAAGCATGCGGTACGCCGAGATAGTATTCGAGAAAATCCGCGTTATCGAAGCCGTCGCCTTCCACATACCTCGTATTTCATATGCCAAGCGTGTCCAGCCTTAGCTGTCGCTTGACGAAACAAATAGGGCTTTCTTTCAACATTCTAAAAACATAATCACAGATAAACCAGAAATAATGCACGAATATAATAAATATAAAATACGACATCTACCCGGTCCCAGCGTAAATTTATGGGGTAGGCATATCAACAATGGTGATGATGAATAACTTACAAAGAAAACAACGTCTTTGTCTACCATGTTCTTATGACTGTTGGTATCAACTTTTTTTATATAAACTTTGTTGCAGTTTTATCTCTATTTAATAGCTTATAGCACATTTTCATTGATCGTGTTGAAGGATGTTATAGAGATAGAATAGAATGACTGTTTTCATAAATCGACAAAACCAATTTTTTCATTATGACTCCGTGCAGCATTAATTCACGTCTAAAAGCAGTCTTAAACAAAGTCTCCGCGCCACTATTGCTTTACATCAGCCCTTGAATTTCATTGACTGTGAGAACGCGCTTTGGATCTTTTAGCCTGCTGTACGAGGACTGAGTTAATGACGAAGTGATTCTGATTTAAGCATTTAATTTAAAACAATTTATTACACAAGTAACAAGAAGAAAAAACACAGTTATAATAACACAAATAAGTGCAATGGGCGATCTCATTACTCAAAACAATTTCTTAAACACAACTAGAGAATCAAAACAGAAGAAGAACAGGTATTTGGTAGCCGACGCGTATATTTTATGACATATAGTCGAAAATATGATATTTATATAATGTACTTAAAAAGACAAAACTATGTTGTAACAACAAATTAAAAGCAGTTTTTAGGAACTAAGGAAATATTATGTCGCGGTAATGCTCATAACTTTACTTTTACCTATAGATAAAGAATTTTTTTTATTTATGTGCATCAAAATTAATAGCCAAATGTTTTACGAAACGACACTATTTTATTTTTGAAATATTTCAGTTATGGCGCGAAAAACCATTCTTATGTAATAAAATGTAGGAATTCGAGGAGAATAGTAAAAATTTTTCTCATCATTTTTTCTCTCATAAAAACCACACAGTAAATTAAGAAACCAAGAAAAAGATATGACAAAATGTAATTAAATAAAAAATATTGTGTATCAGAAATGACTATGAAATATGATCACATTATTATTAGTCTTAGAAAACATATTTTAATTATTGTTTATTATTAGAAAATCAATAAAGTGATATCTCTAAAAATATTTATTATTTATAGACTGCGACATGTCATTTTTAACGGTACAAGTCTGTTGAAGAGGCTAATGTTTTATAATAAATTAGTTAGTTTCTGCATTTATTATTCCTACAGAATTACTAATTTCACAATTTTGTAAAATCTGTTGCAATCTTTCCAGTAACAACTAAATAAATTTAATTAGATGTTTCGTAGTTCGTCGAACGCTGCCCAGCGGTGTGATTAGACGATTCTCCTCTTTCTAGAAGTCGGGCTTACCTAGTTTGACTGGTAATAAATACTTTTTTAAATTTTTTACCACGACCAAGAAATACTTTAATTTTTAGCATTGCTAAAAATATAACGGAAAAATAGTAATGTAGAAATATATTTTAGTGTCACATTTATATTCTACGCGTAAACAAGGATATACCCATCCTGATTTTGTAATGCGTGTGCCTTTTATTACGAATATGGTAATTATTTATTTGGCACCAGAACGACTTCGTCTGTAATGTCAATGGCCGTAGAGGGCTCCATGACGGAACAGGGGAAACCCGGCTTCAACTTTACTGACACATTGTCCAGTAATTATATGCTTAGAATATATAACAAGACTTCCAGTTCTTTTTAAGGATAAAAAATGACGTTAAGGATAAATTGATTGAACTCCGAAACTTTTTACATGGTTTTCAGATATTACTTTTTACATGGAATAATTGAAAAATGTCCCTTTTTTATTTGAAAACGTCTCGTTTTTTCCAGATTAGTGACTCGGTTTTCAAATATCTTTTAACACCGAGACCTAATAGGGACCCTTTCAACACCACTCAGTACTTTTACAAAAAGAGTAAAAAATGTCTTTTGAGCCAAAAAAAAATGCAAAATTAAATAAGTTTCTTTATATACCACCTTTGAGTTATGTAGTAAATAATATGTACCGCTTGCTTTATACTTCATACTGCCTATAGCTGAATTCATTAATCAAACATAAGTACTTCACACATAATCAACACACACAAAACTTACACATTATGTACAAACTGTCAATATAATGTCACTATTCTCCGTTTAATTTTTCTTCTTCTTTTAAATCTATATCATAATTTTAATTAATGATGATGTGTAATTCATTTGTGTGGTTTATCTATAACTGTTTATATTTTGTTATGTATGAATCTGTCAGCTGTGAAATATCTCGGAATAAATAAATAAACGGAGTAACGTTAGAAAAAGGCTTACATCAAGTTTCTGAAGGTACAATCAAAGCTGCAATCATTTAACAGTGTGGTAAAAATCATTATTTGTTTAACTCTTGTCAAAATGGCTGGGGTTTTGACTAATGATAACGAATGAAATGAATAATTACGTTAAAGAATATTAGTTGTCAGTGTCTTTTGCACAGCCGGCTTTTAATATCACAAATTAATCACGCCAGTACGGTAGAAATATCAGAGTTTTTATTAAAAAATTTACATAATGTTTATTGCAAAACAACAGCTTTACAAAGCGTAAAAAATAACCCTGGTTTAAAAAAGATTTTTATTGAAAGAAAGAGAAGTATATATATTTTTAAAAAAGGTTATATTGTAAGAGAAATATTTTTTTAATAACCGATTGATTTGCAAAATCTCAGATTCATGATCATTGATCAAGGAAATTCGATTTTCCAAATTAAAATTGCAAAATAAAATCAATATTACTTTAATGCATTCCAGCAACCAAAGTCATGTTAAAAAGGTTAACATGTGATTAATTGTAAATTAAGATTGGTTGACCTATCGGAATTTGGTTGTAGAGTGACCTAAAGTTAGGGAAAAATGTTTGTACAAAGACTTATAAACATTGTTAGTGTGCAAGTGTTATTTAAAGATTCTAGCCACACAGTTTTCGCAACATTTTAAGGATAGTATGAGTTATCGTGTTTGTCAGCCGCGCGTTCGTGAGGAGGGAATTAACAGCTTATTCGGGCAACACGGAGAAGTGTGGCACGTTGGCTAATTACGGAGACGGTTACTAGAAATATGATTTTTAGAATTTCGAAACGTTTTTTAATTTTATACATTATACAGATAGACAATTTAGGCGCCTACTTCTGTTTTCGTATTCATGAGATCCTAAAATACAAGGCCACTTTATTTAGAGGATCATCAAATATGCCGAAACTCTATGTAGGAGCAACATCCCGCCCCCATGTCGAAGTAAAAACGAAATGAGCTTAGAATACAATTACAAACTTTGTTTATAAAAACTGCAAAAATTGTGTATATTTTTAACTACAGCATTGGTTAAAATTGTTATTTAGCATTTGTATTTCTGTCTGTACATTTAATTTCTTTTTATGATTTCCTTTCATTATTCAGTTATTTATTTATTTTTATGTATATTTTCATTTTTTCTTCTCTCCCTAAATTTCATTAATTGAGATTGCGTGCAGTAATCATCACCTACACTACTTACAAAAATAAATAAAAGAACTACTGGGTCTCTTACTGAAAATCACCGCTGTACTACTACTGGTTAAGCTGTACTGCAGTACATAGCTGAGTAAGGGTTCCTATTGTTAGTACTTTTACTCTTTTATAATACTTGCTTGTTCATATTATTATATTTTTGGTAATTTGATGTATAATTTAACTGTAATAATTGACTGCTAACAATGAACTCCTCTTTCTTTTTTTTCTGTGTGATAAAATTTGATATAATAGACAGTCATGTTGCTTTATATCCTCCATTTATGAACACTAAACAGTTGCTGTATTGAAATCGTAACTTCATTAACACTGATTACTAAATATATTTATTAATGTCATTATAGAGCTTTCAAATTGATTTATTGTAATTTTTAGCAATAAATATTTAGACAAAGTTCATCTACGCTGGTTTTAAATAATTTAATGATATAGGAATGATAATGTATTGGAATAATTTAATTTAACTAATTAATAAAGAGTTACAATCGCAATTAATGTCATTAGATGAAATATTTATTTGATTTTTACTTAACTATGAAGTGATCGAAGGTAATTTTTGAAATTAATAAAAAACGTTCAATTATGTAATTTAATTTTATGATTTTAGTGTATTAAATAAGTACCAATTTTAAGTTAATACACATTCGATTTGGTTTTAAATATAAAAGCTAAAAGGATTAAATTAATAGCTCATTTACTGTCGATTAATGTATGGTTACATTCTACCAAAATCGATGGTTTCAGACTTAATGAATAACGAAAGGGTAATAAAGAAAGAAAAATCGTTTTCAAAATTCGGGTTACTATGTATTAAAATTAACAATTGTTACCTATTTATCTCTGCAGACTTTGTTTTCAGACAGAAATTACCAGCCTGTTGCATTTTTATGGAAAAAAAACTTACTTATATTAATTTGAAAGTGATCACTTTATACCGTGTAAAAGTTTTCTTTTGCGTTATTTGAATTATATGTTCCTAAAAGGTTGTCTACCTAATCCGCTATTACATAAAACGGTATGACGTAAATGAAATGTCGTTGTTGATTTAAGCTGTCCAATGCTCAATGCTGGCAACCTTACGGAGTTATACAATGAAATTACCATAGCGGGCGAGAACGCGGCCAACAGGAAGCGTCCGTCTCCGCCGCATACTGATAGCGAGCTGTGCACTGTAACTCAGTTACTGTAATCACTCATCATTTCTGTGATCCTGGTACTTATTTCCTAAACCAAATCTTTAAATATAATTAATTTATTTACAAGCATTTTGAATAATATATTACAATTTTCATAAAAAAGCCGCTGCTATAATTAAAGGTGAAAGACAAAATCATTCAATAATCCCAAAAACGAATATAAATTAACACCACTAAAAATAAAATATATATATATATATATTAAGAAGCATTTTTTTAGTTTAGTTTAGTTTAAAAAATACCGAAAGATATAAATTACTAAATATTTCAAGATCGGACTTGGATAACGTAAGCACTAATAAGTACAATTAAAAACTGCGAGTCTCGAGAAAAGCGACAAAGAATGATGTATAAGATTAGGATCTATTGGTTCTAATTATAACAAATAAAGGCGTGGACGCTAAATTCTTTAGGGTATAGACATAAAAAAAAACACATATTACGTAGGAGTAGTCTAAAATACGTCGCCTGAAATTTAATTTTGCTAAACCTTTACCACCTCGTTTTCATACTAAGTTACAATCTCCGTGACCTCCATGGAAATATTACGTCAGAAAAACTTAACCCTTTCTGAAAATAGTCGTACAAAAATAAAGATTTTTTAATTATTACGAAATTGCAATAAATTAATATGAAAATATAACGAAAAAAAAAACAATTTTATTTATTGTTCGCTTTTACAAATTTTCTTAAATATTCTAAAATATTAATCAGCGTTGAAGTATCTTAACGATGATCGCCACGTTCTTCAACTCCTCCGTCCCTCGGCGGAAGTTTATTAGATAAAGCTGAAAATTATTTTTTTCACTCTCTAAACGAGGGTGTGTGGTAGACGTTAAAGTGTAAAAGGCGGTCATTCAAGTTATCAAGGACTTTTCTCCGCAGACTTCATAACCATTTTAAAGTCGATAGATGTATAAACAATAACATGACACATCTTATCAATAAATAACTTCGTCTGTTCAAAATTTTGTACATTAACTTATATGTTTTAAATTTATTTACTTAATTCTTTTTACTTATACCGATCATTAATTAATAAATTAGAATTTTTTTTTAAAAAAGTATGTACATAAGGTAAATATAATCTTTGGTTGCAACAGGTGGACTATTCGGGAAAGAACCCGTAGTAGTATATCTCGCTAACACGTCAGTGACGAGGTAATTAAGATTTAGAGGTTTTGCGCAGTAACAATGGGAACAGACACAAAAAAATATAGTAAATTTTCTAATTTTACCTATTTAAAATATTACCATTCATATCGTACCATAAAACAATAAAAAGTTTGCCCTCTTAATTGTTACTTGTTGCTTTTTGCTCTGTGTTTATTACATATCATATTACAATTTCAAGATATTTGTCAACTTAGAAGACGTTTTCACGTTACATTAAATACTTACGTTTAAATTACTTTTTCGTTAAAAATTAACTTTACGTCCACTCTTTCCTTCATTTACATCGTTATTTTTATTTTCTTTTTTGTACTTGTAATTAATTACAGATATTTAAAAAAATCTTCCTGAAAAAGTAGCGTCTTTTACATACTATACTATATTAGTGTAGTACACATGGTATTAGTATTTAAAACATTACTTCGGCTTGCGCGAAGTAAGGTCATTGTATTTGCCGTGTCAAAAAATAACAATTGTCAGCGATGTCCTAAGTGTCAATAGTTTCGCAGCGTTCTCAGTTGTTGGGGAGTCCGCAGGCATAGTGGAATACAAAGACAGTCGGCTCCTTATGCAAGTCAACGCATACGCGGTCACCGATCCCAAAGCTTACCCCGTCGCCCCCCGCCTTGCCGCGCCTGTGACCACGTGCGACACGCCGCCTAACGCATACTTACCGCGAAAATGGACATTTCCACGAACCTACCGGAACTCAAAACGCTTATGAAAATACAAAATCGTACGAGTTCGATCCCTTGAATCTATTTAGCTTTTTAAAATAATTATTTATACAAGATTGTTACCTGACATTTCTGTAAATTATTGCCTTAATTTACCTGTACCAAAAATATTTTAACAGCACTATTTATTACCAAATCTTATAGATATTTCCGATGTAGTAAATAAAGTTATCGTTTCATTATACAAACAAATAAATTTCTCTTTTTATTATTTCGTTATTCTTTTAATTTGTATGGAATTAATTTGGTTTTTAGTATTTTGTTAAACGAGTATTACAGATAACACTCAACTAATAAATTAAAAATATATTGAATTTTAACAAGATAACTTTGTTACTTAAATTTTATTAAATTAAATAAAAGGGGTCCAATTTAATAATAAGATTTCGTAGTGATTGTATACCTATTTACCTAGTTACAGTACAACTTTGTCACGAAAAATCAAATTTAACACAAATTGGTGCGAAAGGTAAAATATATATAAAGCAAGTTAACAGTATCTGTATTTAATAAATAATATAATTAGTTATTTGGGGCCGACCATGACCATATTTTTATTTTTAAATTTTGTTAACAAGCGTCTATAATAGTTATTGAGAAAACGGCCATAAATATATCGGTCCGTAGGATTGAATACCGGACATCTGGTAATCCTGCTTATCTGCAAGCCGTCGTGTTGAGTAACTTCAGAAGGCGTAAGCACTTGATGTAACCGCAAGTGCCGCAACCTTTCCGCTGACGTAACGCCCGCCAGTCCTACCAACGTATTAAATAGTGTCAGTTGTGCCGATGCGGAAATAATTAGACTATTGCGTCATAGCTTCGAACGAGTTTCGTAAATCGTGCTAACGGGTTAACTTTTTTTTTAATCCCGCATTAAAGTTGATTTACCTATCTGTACTACTTCCTCCGTTTTTAAATTATTCTATTACATTTAATTGTAATAAAGAAAAACTAAAATTGATAAGTATGTAAATAGTAAGACGCCTTATTTATATAAAATTTATTAACAATACAAAATTTTATATAAACAATGGCTAATAAAACTGGCACTTCGTCAAGTACAAAAAAAAACAAAAGAAATTACGAGCGAATATAAGAACTCGTATAAAAGCAATTGACATGCACAAGGCATTGTAACATTTCTTGATACACTCGTCGTTGGTCATTATTGAAAAACTAAACACACGCATTGACATAATCGCGGTTCCATATTGGGCAAAAATACATTGTTCGGTGTATGTTCCCGAACAATGGAGGTAACAGTAGTAACGCTGCTTCTTATTCCGCTCGGATACGGACACGGAGGCACCGGTTGAAGTCTGTAAATTCCGTACATTGTAATTCAGATTGGATGTCGAAACGCACGAGTTGGTATGCGGCTATGCGGATGCTCAACTCGCTAGGTTTAACGCACTTCGAGTTACGATTATAAACCGATAAGCTTCCCCACGCCTACAAAACAAAGCTCGGTATAAAAACAATCCGATGCACGGTTTCAAAGTCATAAAAATAGTAGTAATAGACTTGATATTTCTAGGAAGCGGCACTGCCAGCTCCTTCCGCATCTCCACCCACTTTATTAATCAGTAAATGTCTACCAACCGATAAAAGCATGGCATTTATAGACTGGCCATATAAAACATATAAATCTCAACCGTGGCCTGATCCCGAATTCACATCACAGGAGTAAATATCAAAAGCTATTTTTAATCGTCACTATAAAAATCAGAGACGTTTAAAGGATTTATTATTTCTCAAAATAAATATAATCATATATAAATAAATATAAACTTTTAGCTTTTTTCAGTATTTAACTTGTAGTTTCTTACATTAAATATACGAAACGTGCATTATTTAATTCATTTATTATAAATATTTTAGTAATGTAGTTTAGAAAAGAATGTAAAGAAACTTTTTTGAAATCGGCCAGGTCCTTGAAATTTGAGGAATATTTTGTAGTTTGAACTTCTAAAAATTAAGACGCTTCCTTTATTTGATAACATATGTTACTTTGTACATTGTTATTGGCATTTTGTACAATGATTCGACAATATGATGACAAGTGCCGTCTTTTCGTATCGAACAATCAAAACAGAATTCATTTTCCTTTGTTAAAAAACAACAAACGGCTGCCGAGCTTTTGTCAAAGCTTTCGTTTAATCTTTTTCGTTATGCCGACAACCAACAAAAAAAGTTGTACGATTGTTAAGTTGACACATCATAAACGGTGAGAAACTGCTTTTCACGTCATTTCCTCTAATATTTCCTTTTGTGAACATGATGATATTTTGTAACATTTTTTTTTAATTCGATTAAAATTAAATACCTTATCGTGTTACGTGTTAAACATTGTTACACCTCCTATGTACTTGATACAATAAAACGTTGTTCTTTTGATAAAATTTTTATCTGTAAAACAGAAAAATCCTAGTTCCTTTACCGCTTTTTTATGAAATTAATATGGTAGTTTAAATCAAATAATTCAATGAATTAGCGAACCTATTTAATTTTATTTTTGTCTTATCTAAACTAGTCAAATTCTTATCAGTGTTTTAACTTTCTTATGACCACATTTTTGGGGGCTCTCGTTAAACCATGGGTTGACAGGGTTCTTATTCACATAATTTACTTTTCACTTATTTTTTTTTATTTCCATACTCATGTTTCGTTCTTCTCAATGTCTTTCATTCTTTCCTCTAATTTTTATCATTACATCTCGCATTCCTTTTCATACATCGCTCGACTTCCCTTTCTCCAGGATTCTACAATTTACATTTATTATATTTTCTTTAATATTTACATTTCGTACATTTGTTTAAAAATTTATTTATTCTTGATACCTATTCATTTTCTTACTATTTATATCGCACATAATATATATTTCTAACGTTATAGCCATTTTATTACTTTTATTTTTTATTTTCATTCTTTGTTTTTTTTTTCAATATTTTTTGTTTTTTTATTGTTTCTCCTTCTACCTTTTTGCAAAACTCCAAAAAGGTCTGGCGACAATACTCTTTGGTCACCAGTAAGGCAAGGGTCTCCTCCTCTATTCTCTCTGCTAACCGAGGCTGGTATTCTGTTCTTACCACACCCAATACGGGACGATCGGTGATCAGATGCAGCATACTTGAAGTTAGTAACCACCAGTCTTTAAGTTTAAAAAATTACGAGATACTAGAGGTATGGCCGTAAAACAGTAAGTAACCGTCTAACTTTTCTTACAGGAAATGCAAGTAGTGTCTATTTCTGAAGTTGGCTAAAAGGTTAACTTTTTGGATACGTAATATTTTTTTAGTTACAATAATACGCTTTGTCGTGATACTGGTCGGATTTCGAGGGTACATCTAAACGCAGCAGATCTGCTTAATATTTTATTTGTCATGTAACTTTTTGGTTCTAGATAGCATCAACTACTCACGTGTTTATAAGCTGGAAAGTACATTGATTCACTGGGTAATGGGAAATATGTGTTTATATCTATGTACAGGTACTTGATTACAGGTGTCAAAGCTAAGGAGTGAATGAAAAGCTCATTTGTCAGCAATAGACATTAAAGTTATTATACCAATTCCTATTACTTTGAAATATTTATATATTCAATTTATTTTATGTACTGAAATGCCACAAACTACACCACTACAAAGACTGCATAGATAGATAGTAAATAATAATTAATATTGACATGTATTAGTCCCAATTATAAAAAGGCTTTTTAAATATGGTTTTCGCTATCTGGTCGAGCGCAAACGTCACCGGTTGTTAACAAACGATAAGATAAATATAACTCTTTTAAGGTAAAACTGTTTTGTTTAGAACTATGTAATAATCGAACCTAATGATTCTGATAACATGGCACTCTTTTTCATTTATTTTATTTCATGACCATCTTTTTCATTTAGTAAAATGATACTAAATTCCGTATTTTCGATTTAAAAAAAAATTAAGGCTTGAGAAAAAATCACCCTTACAAATATTTCCTTGATGATTGTAAAATAATTTTGGAGAATTACATATTATTTGGCTTGCACCCAGCTAATAGAAAGGTATCTGACGCATTTCACAATCTGATAAAATAGGGTAATAGTACTGTACATATTTATTAAAAACATTAGTTGATATTTAATTTACAAAACGCAAAAAAGGTATAAATGAAATAATATATAAAGAAAATTAGTTTTATTATGTCAGTAAAAGTATTGCCAATTTATTTAATAATTTATACATTAAAAATATTTCATCATTTGTAACTGCAGATTCTATAGATTATTTTTTTTGATAATGAATATAAAAGATTAAAATACATAAGTTAATTTGTCATGGTCAAATATATTATATTTAGGTTCATTGATTATACGTGAAAAAGCCTTAAAGGGGGTAGATGTGTAGGTCGTTAGTCATCAATAAGCTTTTATACCTATTTCCAATCACCCTGTATAAAGTGATCTCACTCAGGAGAATGGTTTTTTCGATTAGAATGCGATAACTCAATATTAAAAAAAATTGTTTTTAACATTCATTGTAACAATCCGAATCTTTAAAGCGCTTTTTATACTATATTATAATTACGTTAATTATTATTTTTGCAACTTGATTTTTGGACATTTTCCCCTTTAAAACTTTTACACATATAATAATCTTGTAAAAGTAAAACACTCACATATTCGTTTTTGTTTAAGACCTATTGTATTTAACACAATTATTGAAATATGCAAGAAGATTACATGCTATATCTTTTTCGTTATTCTATTGAATATTAGAGTATGATTAGTAACCAGATAATTGGGAATAAAAAAACACTAAAAACTACGCAGTCTAAAAGCCAAACAATTTGGCGAGTTAAAATTAAACGTGCTATTAATAAAAAGTGTCATGGCCATAAATAACAATGATACATTCTACTCCTACGCTATTATGGCAAGGACCAAATAATCAAGTTCTTTTTAGTGACGACATTAACACTATTCGAGACTGACGTCTAATAATACCTTTGATAAATCACAACTTTGCCTACCGTGACGTATTTTCCAAATAATTTATATGATACTTCTGTTGAATTACAAAACATTCAGTTATATGAATTGAGATTATCAAAAATATATGAATATGAGACATATCAGTGAAATATTAAGTTTCATTTATATTAAAAAACAAACAAGGTTACACTAGTATTTTAAAGATCTTTTAAAATTTATTTGTACTTTCTGATCAATGACACCTAAGTGATGACACCACCTTACATATAAAATGATTAGATTATTGTTCGTCTGTTATAAAGTCCAGATTTCTTTTAATATCCAAGCGTAGCGTTATCTACAAGAAACTTTTCTGTATTTACTCAAATTTTTGTTACTTTTTTTAAGGTAATAGCATATAATACCGCGGTATGTAAAGTATGCAAAAATTACTGATTATTAAAAATTCCAAATTATTTTTATTCACTAACGGAATATAGTACGGATAAGTTCTGATTTCTTATCAAACCAACAGGCGAGTCTGCTATTGAAATGTTGATTTCGGCATACCGCGGTAATAGGAGCACTTACCGTACTAACAACATTTTATGATATATTGATATTACATAGAAATTACGTTTTAATAATTACAATAGGTTATTGAATAGTGGCACAGTTTAATGAGATTACTAAAGATTTTATCAAGTATATGATATAATTTCTAATGTGCATCACTTAATTACAAATTTTGTGCACAGAAAATCCTATTATATTATTACAAATAAAAGATAAGTTTTAAAATTATTATTCAAATATTTATCAACATATTATTGATACAGGTATCAATTATAGAAATACATAGTACCCTCACTACAATATAATCAAATTTGGCATGTTATAAAAACTGGTTAAAATAACTCTCAACTGATCTTGGCGCGCAGTCTTTTATGTATGTGTTTGTAAATATGCCTGCAACTTGCAATTAATGCATTGTATCTTAACTTGCTTTACATGGCATCCGCTTTGTTGCAAGGGTAGTCAGTTTTAAAATGACTATTCCCTCTAATTGTTAAAACTTAAATCGTTGCCAATGATCTACATTCTGTTCATTATTTTAAAAAATCCACTTTAATTTTAATTCTGTTCTCTTGTATTTGAAATGTATTTTTAAAATACCATAAAATAAATTAACCTTTTATTCTGCTTGAATTCTTTTCTTCCCTTCTAATTTTAATTATTTTCTATTCAGTTCTCAATTACCAAACTCACATTGATAGCCAACAAAGAATACACATATTTTTAAATTATTTGTTACGTTTTAATCCGTGCCTATGTATTTATATAATAAAAGTTTTTATATAACCTGAATACTAAATAATAAAAAGCGTTAAAAGATTACATAGAGCCCATTTATTTTTAATGGAAACAAATTTACGTTACAAAAATTGAGTTTATATTAATCTACTTTTTGGGGTATTCGCGAAATAAATTTCATATAAATTTTTTAACCAGTTTCTTCTAACGAACAAAAATTATTCCAGTAATGATACATAATAAATAAACACATGTTTATTATATTCATCTGTTAAATTAGTATGCGCAAATTACGCAAACGAACTCAATGTAAGACCGCGCGTCAAGATGAGTTGAACCATCTAAAAATGCTATCATATAAGGGCGACATCTACACGTGTATATTAATGCACTAGGACTATCAATAAACACTTCCTATTATTGTTGTGATACATTTCATTATTGTGCATGTGTAGTTAGAAGCGTCTAAATTTAATTTTAATTTATTTATTTAATGGTAATTCTTTTTATTACCTAAAATGTAACGTATTTATCGGTCTTCTAACATTAAAGTATCAATATTTGTTAATAATTTTGATTGTCATCGCTACACACTTTTAAACACAGTTGTTAAATTTCTAAAGTTGTCGATTCGTCTCGTTAGTTCAAATATATTTAGACAATAACCTCTGTTATAGATGGCAATGTAAGTTAGGTGATTCTTCGAATAACAGAGCCAGATCTAAACGCTGGTCACGAGATTAGTGCGCTTGCGCGCAGTTCTATGCTAGGAGGCGACTTGTTTTTTTTCCCCGTCCAACAGCTTGTCATCGGAACAGAATTTCTTAAGTTGTTTCACGTAGTATGTGTTAAAGTTTAACCTAAAACATGTTTATATATTAAAATTTCATAAAGTATTTCATTAATAATATGAAATATTGATACATAAAATAAATTCAGATAAGTATAATGCACAGAATGCAGTAAATCATCAAAGTCTGCCTACAACTGGTAACCGTGAACTTCACTTTGTAATTAGATACAATTTGATTGGTGCACATAGGGCACGGCTAGGACAGCTGACAATTAATTTATTTTAACAAATAATTCATTTTTTTAGCAACATTTTAAGCATACTGTAGTCATTAAGGACTGCGTTTACTCCATTACAAAGTTATTTATTTTTATATTATTTAACATAGGAAATAAACCCAGAAGGTGAATAGACAACCTTGTTAAGGTTACCGGCTTTATTGTAAATATTTGGAAGAGGAAAACCTATGTCCAGCAGCGGTGGTCTTACGGCTAAAACGATGATACATTAACAGGCAAAAAATTTAAATAAAAATCGCGATCTTATGGCTAAATGATTTTAGTAATCACAATATAAAATACTAATAAAAATTATTTAATAATTTAATAAATGATACTAGTTGGAGTTAAAATTAACATTTCAAAATAGTAACATAAAAATGCATAATTTCATACCGAGCAGATATATTGAGAAGTTTGTTTGTGTTGTTATCCCTGGCCATTCTCTCTATAATGGCCAGCACGGAGAGTAGCGCTGCAGTGAAACGCAGTCCATAGCGAGAGACTGAACGAGCGAAAGAATCCGAAGAACCACTACTAGTGGTTCCACATCCAGCGCCCTGTTAGAAGGAATAGTAATTAAAGTTAAGTCTCTTTATGTATATTAAAGACATCGTTTATTTCTAAGAACATAATGGAAAGTCGATTAATTAATTTGTTTAAATTCAAATAAAAAAGTTGATCAAGATCTTCATACAAAAGCGAAAATTAAAGTGACATCTATTCATATCGGAGCAAGAAAAGTTGATGTCTTTTGATTAGTTTATTTGAAGTCCATATATAGCGATTAGACGTTACGCCTTTTACTCGGAGCGTTGAATTATGGATTAGGGCGATATTATTTTAAAATATCATCTCTATAACACAGCACTAAAGTAAGCTTTTGTCAATGACAAAAAAAATAGAACTTCAACTGCGCAATAAACACAACAGTTGATTTAATAACAATAATTAAAACATTAAGCCTGTGTGATTATTGAAACCTATTTTAATATGAAAATAACCGTTAAATTATTATTTGTACGAAGATCGTGAATATTCAACACGACTGGATATCATGAATAAATTATTTTAAAAAAATGATAAAGACATCTATGCGTCGTATTTCCATTATCTGAATTAAAATGTGT
This sequence comes from Battus philenor, assembly GCF_028537555.1. Taxonomy (NCBI): domain Eukaryota; kingdom Metazoa; phylum Arthropoda; class Insecta; order Lepidoptera; family Papilionidae; genus Battus; species Battus philenor. The sequence continues at coordinate 9,856,918 of NW_027181704.1, forward strand.
TCGATTCCTGTCGGATGGACAAACGTAATGAATTTAATATTTCTTCAACTGCACACAAACGTTCAAAGGAAAACAGTGTAGGTAAATTTTAACATTCTAAGACCAAAACTCGTAACGTTACGTGACAAATAATTGAATCTAAAACTAGACATAACACTGCGAAACTTTTGAAAACGTAAGTTCATTTTATGTAGAGACCAACAACAATAATTAACGAGCTTTGTAGGTACCTCGAAATAACTATAATATATAGACTTTTAACACCTCAGTTCTGTCCAAAAAAGCGGTATAGTCCCCCAAATTTTTTTTTTGGCAAACAGTAGTTTAAGGCTATATCAACTCTACAGTTGTAGTACTAGTTCAAATGAATTTTACAACTAGGTAATAAAAAACCACAATGTTTTACAAATTCCTAAAATGAGAACAGTTGATTATCTTTGTAATACAATTAAAATATGGGCGCCAACACGTAATGATGAAAAGGTTTAGTCGGTGAAAAACGTCTTGGCAAAAAAAATCCTTGTACGCGTGGAAAAAAGGCCGTTTTTGAGGAATCTTACATCTCAAATAAAGTAAACATCAGAAAGCTTATGAAAAATATTAACATCTATCGCCTACCCGTTTCGCGAACTTAATGAGCGCCTGCTCAACCCCCCTACTGATGGATTTTCCTAAAATCCATTTTCCTACTCGGCGTAATGCATATTCCTACTAATTTCAAGTTTTTCAGCCTTATTGTTCAAGAGACATCGTGATGAATCAGTAAATACATAGAAATATATTACTAGATGGATAGAATAAAATAGCGGAAAGTATATAAGCATAATAATATATTACATTATAAATAAAAACATTGACGTACTCACCGTGTAGGTCTAAAAGAAAAGTCATGAAACAACAATAATAAAAGAGACTATTTAACACAATTACTACATGGAAGCATTACTTATATAAACGATATGTTGTATGACATCAAAAATGTATTTTTATACTGCTTTTTTTGCAAGTTAGTTTTTTAAAACTAACGAAATGAATGAAAGTGTTCACAAATTTGATTTAGGCGCAATTAAAATAAGTAAATATTTTAACATCTTTCGCCCGCGCTAGTAATTAGCTGTTGATTATTTACTAACATTATGAGTGCGCAAATGCGGTGATCGAGTTATTTTGATGTGCGAACAAACTGTCAACTTTTGATATATACCTCACTATAATCTGTATTGTCATATGTCGATCCAAGCATACTGTTAAGCTCTGCATCCACGAAGTACTTGTGCATCTCCTTTTGCCAATTAACGTGTTTTGGTAGCGTTAAACAATAGACAACAATTTAATATTTAACATCGTTAAAATAAATATATTGAAAACGAAAACTTCTAAATACAAAAAGAAAATGTAAGCTACACGAGGCATTTTGAGTGAAAGCTTGACCTAAAAGTTATAACTGCTACTTTCTAAAACATTTTTAATAATTTTAAAATTAATTAAAATTTACAATTTTCACGGATTTTAAACACATAAAAAAGAAGATAAAAATTTCATGCCTCTAAATGATATATTCAATGGTCGTTAACATAGTCGTCATACAGCATGCGGGGAATGGCCGCTCGCGGCCAAACTATCAATGAAGTAAGAAAAGGACCAATATTTGGCTACTTCCGCACATACAGTGGTAGTCGTGCAATAAAGTGCACCGCCCGCCAGCCCGCTGATAAATGCGTATGCGGCAAACAATGCGAATTACACAACTGCCACCGTCAAATCACTCAACACGTGTTTCACCCCTCCATGGGGCATCTTCAGAAGTTATGTTACACTGATTAGTGCCAAACACAGAGTCGGAGTCAAAGTTTCACAACTTTGTTGCACGACTACCACTGCATGTGCGGAAGTAGCTACATATTGGTCCTTTTCTTACTTAGGATGGACTTCCGCAAGGTAACGCCTGATTCCATTAAATACTATAAATGAAGTTAATTGGTTACAGAACGCTAACTGTCGTTGGATTATAATGTAAAAAAAAGTCCAAATATGAGCCCGATATCGACAGGCGATCCTCATAGCACGCGAAAAGAAATCTCCCGCACACCGAATGCGATCTCTAATAATCATAGAAAGCGAGCTAGTATTCACTTAACACTTCCTTCTTAAACCTTTCCATAGTTTCTTAATTTAAGTGAAACTTAAATTAAATAACAACAGTTATCAGATTTATATTCAAAAATATGTATCTAAATCTGGCATTAAAGCTGAAGTCATAATAAAACATTGTATTTAATTTATAAGTATTATAATGAAAAAATTGTTACCTGTATAAAAGTGCAAAATTGCACGCACACTAAACACAGTGTCGTGACTGCTTTCAACAGCTGCGGACTGGTCAACATGCAGTCTCCGAGGCACGACTCGAGAAAATCGTTGTGGCGCTCCAGGACTTCATCTACATTGTTCACCTGCGTAACATAATTTGAGTTGTAGTGTCTTCAAAACGAGAGGCAATGGAGTCGAGACAGCGTTCATTAAAAATGCATATCTTCGAACTCTATTTGCATATAATTTATTATATTTAATATTACAAGAATGAATGGGGGGGGGGGGGTTAACTAGATAATCATAATAGGTCATATACCTTATCCAAGCTCTGTATAAGTTGGCACCACGAAGGCTCAATGACTTCTACACACATGTAGTACTGCAAGTGCTGTATACAACTCAACATACGCTGGCGCAGGGCGAATGCATCCGCATAGAGACGTGCCTCGGAGAAACGCTTCACTACTTTATTATACAACCATACTCTAAAAAAAATTATTCTTGAGAACATACTAAAAATTTATTAGGTAGCAATCATTGTATCATTAAGTCTACAAGACGTAGAGTTGTATAACGAGTCTATTGTTTAAGAAACAGAGCATTATTGAACAAGGCTTTCCCCTTCTTCTTTTCAGCCGATACAGGCCCACAGGTATAGGCCTCCCCAATGAGCGCCACGATGACCGGTCTTGCGCTGCCCGTATCTAGCGACTTCTCGCGACCTTGACTTTGTCCTCGGTCTACATAGTGGGCTGCCTGCCCACGCCGCCTCTACCGACTCGTGGTCAACAATCGAGAACCTTTTGGCTCCAACGGCCATCAATAACAGGTGATTAATTTAGAATAAAAGTTCCCCTGGAACCCTCATCTCTCAACACTCGCAGATAGAATCACCTCGACAGTCTTCGCATTCAAAAGAGAAGACATTTAACGGATGTTAATACGGCTCGACTCGCATATTTTAGCTACTTTCGTAACATGTTGTTTTTGGTATTATATAATGAGACAGTGCCGCTGAAATTATTTTCATATTTATTTCACAAAAAAGAGTTGTGCGGGCTATTTATAATTTTAATGCTAAAAAGATTCCTTGGGAAATGTTTTTAAAGAAATCGATATTCTAATTGCTGCATTGCTAAAAAAATAATGCCCAACACATGATAAATATAAGAAATACAAAAAATAGTGCTCGACACATGATAAATATAAGAAATACAAATAAACTCAAACGCCTATATTTAACTATCAAGAAGTTAAATCCTTGAGCCTGAGTGTTGGTATATATAATAAAGTTCCATAAGATATTTTCGCCCTTCTTTTTCTTGGTTTTAAGTCTAGAATTGAGCATATTATTATAGTCTTCAAGAGTTTTTAGTTGATCCAGATTTGATTTGTTGACTCATTTACATAGTTCACATTATAAGATGAATATAGAAAATTGTTAAATTTCATATAAAAAGAGCAGCTGTTGAGTTTCTGGCTGGCTCTTCTCAGCAGATCAGCATTCTGAGCCTATTTTAGCTTAATAGTTATATTGTTAAAATAATCAGCAATTCAAAAGTGCATATAAATGCCTACTTGAATAAAGATGTTATGAATTTTAGATATCGATGTCGCTAAGGGCGTTAAAAAGGCAACCGTACTTGAACATAGCTTTATTTTAACTGCCAAGCATCACAGTACAGTTTGGGTTATTGATATCTAATTATATAAAGTCACTTGCACTCTTAAGAAGACTACGATTATTAATATTTTTATAATAAATAAGCTATACATTTTATTGGATAAAAATAATTAAAAAAGGTTTGACTTTTCCGCGCAAAAGCCCTAAGTGAAGTTAACAGCAACAAGTAGAATTATAAAAACAATTAACAAACCTGCAAAGCAATCTTTCAACATGTTTGCAATAAAACAGATGCCGGAAAATCATTTGATAGCAAGCGATTGCCTTGTGGTTCAAAATAAGCGATACTGGCCACTTCACCTCCATGCCAAACGAAAAAGTCTCTATTCCAGTTAATGGTGGACAGTCTTTGTTCTGTTTATAATCTGTAAAAAGATAAAAACAATAATGTAATAACAAGAAAATAATTATTTAAACAACGAAAAAAGTTTAGTCCTAACAAGAAGACCCAATAAGATGATTGTGGCAAATTTTAAGTAATGTTTCCTGTAATCCAAAAAAGTTAGGAGAGGAATTACGAACAAAGATTGTCTATATTTTATTAGCCAGACATAGTTAATAAAGCGCTATATCAAATATTTTTTAATGACCTAGTGAACGAATGGGAAACAATTTAAACATATGTTTACACCCCGCTATTTCTTTAAACTTGTACTGTAACTTGCTTCTTCGATGTTTTGCCATTATTGTCTAAGTTAAGACACTATATAACAAATTTCAATGCAGGAGAGCGGTAATTCTCAGGTGAAATAGTAAGAGCAAAAGAAAGCTTTGACATCGTGTAAACGACTTGTACGTGTAAACACATTTCTAGCCGCTAGCACTATTCAGTGAGATAAGTTATGCATTTTTTTATTAATTCTTCATAAAAAATGTACCTTTTTCATCTTCAGTCTCAATTGATAAAATTTTGAACATTTGGAATTGTAAGTCATACGGCAATAGCTCCACTCTCATATCTTCATTATATGGATCATAACTTGCTGCTGATAGCCTGAAAATTGATTATTAAATGTTACTTTTACTTTCTTCTATTGCATTTTAATATATTTAACTTTAAGAGCTCCTACAAGCTTAAGAGACACTCATTGAAAATCCTCCGGTGGAGAAAAAAAGGGGTAAATTTATTCAATTATTTATATGATAAACTAAATAGGATCATTTACGGTGACCACTTGTGTAAGGTGACCTTATTTCTTATTAAATCTTATATGTATCGTTAGGGCGTTTTGTTGTTTGAAAATGTATTAAAAATGCTGATAAGTGTAGTAAATCTTGAGTACAGCATGTGCAATTCATATTTATATAAGGCTGGTGAAGCCAAATAAAGAACAACTGTAAAAAAATAGTAAAATAACACTTTTTTCGTAAAAGAAAAAACCAAAGTGAATAAATTAAAACATTTACCTTCCTTAAACTATGTATATTTGACATTAATAAAATCCTAAAAGCGATAAATCCGAAAAATGTTCTTTCTTAATAAACTGCAATAGTCTAATGAAACGGACTAGAGGGAAGAAAGAGAGAAATTGTGAAGGATGAATCTCTGTCCTAAATATAAGATGGGGAAAGAGTATAATAAAAAAAAACGGTCTAATGACTTTTGATTGTATGAAGTATATTAGATCAGCTCGTAATGTATAAACATAATAAAACTTCTAATTAATAATTACGAAGTATTTGTATATTGCAATGATTGTTACTTCAGTGGGTTAAATTAAAAAATATATATATACTGACCTCAAACATAATCCTAGTAAAGATTCCAATTTTGAAGGTATAATATCATCAATTTTTTTCGAAAGCTCCTGTTCAGTAGCGTCCATAAACTGAACAATAAAGTCTCCTTGGCTCATGAGGAAATAGTTCTTAACGGATTTCAGTCTTCCCATCAAGTCATATTCCTTGAGTAACAGCTCTAACAAAGACTTGCTGGCGAATGCATATGCTTTTTGTATAATGGCACTGTAGTTTTGTTCTCTTAATGAGTATTTGATATCTTCTGTGTTTGTTTTTGTAATTGATTTACCTAAAAAATATATAAAAGTGATTGAAGAGAGTAAAAGTGTTGGAAATAAGCGTTCTAAATAAAAATGTGTCTATAACATAGGCGCGCGAGTAATGTTGCGGAAAGCTGCAGAGAGAGAGAGAAAGAACATCAGAGCCCTTAATCTGCAGCCAGGAACCTGGACGCCGAAGGAGGTCATACCACTCCTCCCATCCCATAACAAGGCCATGGCCGCGGAAGCAGAGTGATCCACCTCAAGTATGTTCTTGCATTGCAGTGGCGCGCGAGCTAATTCTAGTCGCGCCTTTCTGCAGCTCTGCAGTACTACGCTAAGATATTGGATCTAAGCTAGGCCACCGCCATCGAAACTACGGCAGCATACAGGGCTTCCCACAGTTTCGCGTCTTAGAAGACACGTGACAATCAGACTTAACTCTTTCGTTTTCCCCGCGACGGTAAGAACATTAGTTTTGAGTTTTTGTAACTTTAAAGCTTACGATTACAAAACAACTTTGTGGTGGAGCCCTGTAAAATTATATTTTGCAGATTCAATAGTTTACTTTTAGTGACAGTCAAAAAAGCATTTCAAGATTTAATATATTAAAGTAAATCTATACAATCTGGTAAATGAAATAATTGAAATATAAATATTATACACATACCACACTGACTAATGACATTTAAATATTTTCCAGTCCTCAATATGATATCAGTGTATTTTTCCAAAAATTTAGGCACCCTTTCTCTTTGTATGCTGTATCTCTTCTCCCAATAATCGGCTGAGTAGTCGACTGGAAGCTCTTCCTTGTTAATCAATTCATTATCTTCTATCATGAACTCCTGAAAAATAATTAACACTTATAAATAAAAAAAAGGCCAACGACATATAGATTGATTCTATACATAAAGTTCCAATATATATTTTTAAATAATATGTACTAGCTATACACTTATAAAGATGCCTGCTGGCAGGGCCCACTTTGGTAGGGTGAATTCAGTGTTTTAGATGACCTGTACTTAGCAAAAGCAATATTCCTGTCTAATTTCAAGTCTCTAAGCTATATGGTTCTAGACATGTCCTTATAAGTCAGTACATGGGTGGAAATCTCTTATGAACAATGTGACTGGTTATAAAATGTAAAAGCTTTAAAGGGGCGAATGTTTATCCAAAAACCAATAGTTTCAGATATAATAAATATAATATGTAATAAAGTATAAAAAAGTGCTATCACTTTACTTTGGATCACTACACATTATATAAACTTTTGTTTACTATCTCTCCCTGCAGAATCTACTGACAGATGTTATTAGCCTGTCGTATTCCAATAGAAAAATAAATATTTCAGAGTAATCTTTATACAAGTTGATTGGAAATGAGTGTAAAAGCTTTAAAGCTAAAGCTAATCAACATGTACATATACATATGTAGGAACAGATGTACCAAAACATGATAGGGATTATTACAAAAACCGTAACTAAACCTATATATATAACAGTGTCTATTTTCCAAAAACGCCATTATGGCGGGAGATGTCTCGAGTTAATGTAGTAATTATAATTCATGGTGAAAGTAATACTTTTCCTTGCCTGTTATTTTACTTCCATATATATTAATGAAATTCATATTCAAAAATATGTACAACAAATATACAATTTAATTCCACATGGCAAAAACTAAATTTTCAATAAATATATAAGTATAAAAAGTTGATTATCTACAACACTTAATGCATGGGGCGCAAATGTTTATACTGTTATGAAATTATTTTTTTGGTTAATAGTTATACCTGAAATGGGTCGACAATTGTCCCCTTATGTATCCATTGATCCAGTATTTTCAAATAAGGCCGACTGGCTCTCTCTGTTAGAAACAACGATATCTCTTGAGCACGCGCATCACCCATTAACGTACTTGTTTTGTCATGTAGAACGGTTAGTACAGGGCCGCCGCGAAATTCACTCTGTAATTAAAATATAATATCTTTTCTATTGACACAATCAACAATCCACAAAATCACTTTAAAGAGACTAATATATAGCTCATTGCTGTAAATTAGGGAAGGGTAGACACTATCTAAAAATCAACATCACTATATTTCAAAACTATATAACTGTTACTCTGTAAACTCTATGAAACCAAGACAAAATAAATTGTTCATACTTTTATTACATTTTCATATACAAGATTGTTGATATCAAACGAAAATGCATTATTATAATTATTATAAATACTTTATTATATATTCGTCAGATACAACAGAAGTAATATTGGAAGCAGTAGAAAGAAAGACTAATTTTTGGATAAGAAAAAATGCAAAAAGAAAACCGTTTTTATCAATAGAAAATTATATAAAAACTGCATATGTTTTAAATTAAGAGTTTAATAGCATTTTAATTATTATCTACATATAAATGTAAATACTCTTAAATTGAAACATTTCATAAAATAAATGCCTGAAATTTATCATTGACTATATGCATGCCATGCTAGTAGTAGTAGCTATTTCTGATAAATAGCTAACATACTATCTTTACATTATATTTTACAGGTATGTACAAAATATATGTTTAGGAATGTATATTTATATTTCATACATATTTTGAGTTAGTTGTTGAAAAATAAAACTCACCTTTCCAATATTAGTTACAATTGCCGCTAACACTTGCATGGTATGCATAGTTGGTAGCACATAATACCATAATTTTTGTAAGGATAAATTTCCTGACATATGTTCAGTCTCCAATTGAGCAATCATAGTCTGTAACATAATTAATTGGTTTTTAATTGCAAAATAGCCCTGTTAAATGTTGAACCCTACATGAAAATTAGAGTATTTGCCTATAGGCCACAAAGAACTCTAGTGACCCATTTCTTACTAAACCATTTTAGCCATGGGATCACCCGTGGGCTACATACATTGGGTTTATTGGATATGTTTCCTAAAAGTCACAATTAAACAAATTGAAGTAATTTTTAATGTGGGAAAAGTAAAAAATAAACATATTTGTCTTAAAGTGTCAATCCTATGTTCAATAATTATACTGGTATCACTTACATAATAGTCTTTTAATAAGATTTCTATAGCAGAAACCAAAGCATGTAAAACTTGACCAGACCACATATTACATTGCTCTATGAATCTCCTCACTATGGAGTAGTTTGATGCTAAAGGAAGCATTTGTTGTACAATCTGCTTTAATGCATCATCCAGATCTTCTGATATGAGAAATGTCCTGGGATCAAATAAATCTTTCACAGGTTGATGTACAATGTAATTGCCTGGTATTCCAGAAAAAACATATAGGAGTTCATCAATAATAATATTTTCTTGTGAAGCTATAGGTATTCCAACTGGAAACAGAAAAACGAAAAAATATTCATATGACATTCTTAATACTGTATACAGATTAAGTAAGAATCCGTGCATACAATATGTTCAATGTTATAAATAATTGCAACACTGTAAATATTATGATGGTAATATAATATTAATAGATAAGATATTTGTATAACTATATTATTCTTTTCACACCTGTTCCATATATTTAAGTAGATTTTATGCATATAGCCTTGTCTACTATTTCAGTAATGTTTTGATTTCTTCAGCCAATCTATATCAGAAACAACTGCTTATTATTTATTCTAATTAATGTATGACTAATGGTACATGGGGCTTCATAAGGATGGGTATGATTACTATTAATTAAAATTAATTATTATTTACTGTCTGTCTCTGCCGACTTTGAACAGCTAGAAGTTACTGGCTTATTGCATTCCAGTATAAAAAAGAAATTAATATTGTATGTTTTAAAGTGGTGATCAGAGGAATGGCTCTACACCTGGTGATTAGAAATAGGTGTAAAACTTTAAAGCTTTTCCTGACAATTGAACATATACATATACAATGTACATAAACCCCTGTAAAGTTTTTACACCAACCATTTTTATAACCAATCCCGTCATATGTAAGTAATTACCAAGTAACATACCTAATGATGCAATCAGAGGTACTGGCTCCTTAGGAAAATCCCATGACATTGCTGGATGATCCTTTTGCCAATTTGGTAAGTCTAAACTGTTATACCAATTAGGGCGAAGTTTTGATTCCTTCTCTTCAAATGTCTTCATAACTAATTTTTTACTCTCATCAACAGCTTTCAGTAATTTATCTTTAATCTGAAACAAAGTCAAAAGTATAGTTCACATGCAGCTGAAATGAATATGTTACAAATAACTCCAAAGTAAATATGAATCAAAATTATAAATTAAGTAATTTTAAGTATTAGGGTATACATTTTGCTCTTAAACAGAAAATGCTGTATTTTCTGTTAAAGAACAGAATGTACAATGACAAATTATTGTAACATTTTCTTATAAAAATGTTATTGGTAAAAGATTATTACATGGTTTTTTTAATCTTTTCCCATAATTTATCACTCTCAAATTTTAATTAGATTTACTGAATAAACAATAAAGATATACCCTTCCTCAAATAAAAAAATGTAGTTGCGAAATAAAAAGATAATTCTAAAATAATAATATTCTTTACATTTTGTTTGCTTGGACATGCAGATAAAGCAATAACAGGCTTAGAACAATTAGAGTGAATTTAAATATACTAAAGGTCTGCCTCAATTGTATCAATATATGGAATAATGGAAGCAAATGCATATTTGTCATTGAAGTCAAGTAGACCTATGACTATCCTACACACATAATAATTGCTATTTATAAGCAAAGTTGTAAGTTGTTGTTTGTCTTACAAAAATTAAATAAATATTTTCATAAGTTTAACTAAGTGTAAATGTACCTGTGGCAGGTCTTCTTTTGTGATTTGATGCTTGTTATCTCCTAATATCGGTTTTGGAGCTACTTTTGGTTTGTTGAATCGGGACCTTTTTTCATCACAAACCAATTTATAGAACAATAATATAAGATCTGATAAGTTGTCAGTGCTGTAAATAAAAAAAAAATATTGACGCTGTAAAGTTAGATTATTGAAGAATAATACTTTTAATCAATAGCAACATATAAGAACATGGAGATATATTGAATATTTTCAAATAATAATAATTAACTTTTCATCAATTTGTATTAAATGTCTAAAGATTACTTACTTGCGATTCTTTAAGTCCTCGTATTTCTTCAAAAATATCTTAGAATTGGACGCCTTTAAAGCCAATCTTTGTGCATATTCGTTAACTTGCTTCGAAGAGAGATTACTGTTCCCATAATTGGGATCATTTTGAATGTAGTCCAATACAGAATCCGCTTCTAAACTACATCTGCAATTAGTTAATAACGTTCAATTAAACCGGGAATCTATTTCAACGACACGCCAAATTCTTGCTATAGTCTTACCCTAATGCTTCTAATAGCTCCTTTACAGTACTTTGCATTTTATCTTTAGGCAAAATCCAGTTTTGAAACATTTATTAAAATCCTATATTATTTATTTAAAACTCAAAATAAACTCATTTTGTCTTTGTTTGACAGTATTGACAGCGTTTTGAAGTTTGGAGTAAAATTGAAACTGGTTATGCTTTATAACCTTTGATAAACAATTATCATGGTAAATATGAACTATTGAAATATGTAAATAATAGAACATGAAATTAATGCTATTGCTGTTTAATACTCCTTATTAACAAAGAGATTTTATTTTAAAATCAGTCAAATTTGTTTTTAGCAACGAATAAATTTTAACGTAAGTAAAATCCCAGTAACAATTTTATCATCATAGTTATCATAATTATTTGAAAATAATGGTTAATTTAATCTAATTGTAAAAATACGAATGATTTGATTTTTATTCCTTCTTGTCTATTCCTGCAACAGAGCTTGTAAAATTATATGTCATACGCTACTCTGGGCACAACACTATTTCGTTATAATTAAACGTAATCATTTCATATCTTTTAAAAGTTTACACTAACCAGTTTGTATTATTTAAACTAAAAATCTTTATGCTTGTGTTATTTGTGAATTATAATTGTTTAATTATATAACACCTTTGTGATTTTAAATTAATTATTATCAAGAGTATTTCTTTTATAATATTTGTAATAAGCAACATTTTCATAAGTTAAAGGCATTAATTTTACAGCTTAAGTCCAAAAATTTATTTTCGATGCCTTTTGTTAACTATTGTATCCTTTACACCATTATTTGTGAAAGCTTATTTAAAATTTTGCATGTGCAAAAAAAGGTTCAGAAATGTACAATTTGCGGGTAATATTTAATTTTGTTATTATACTATACACAATAATTAAAATTTAATGATTGGGCATAATGGGTAGAAAGGAGTAAGTAAAACAAACTTTTATTAAATAATTTTATTTTTTTATACTATTAGCTATTATTTATCATTAATGGAAGGCAGTCGAATAAATATAAAGTAAATGACTCGGTAATCATTTAATGGGATTAATTAGAAATCACGTCTATTCTCTAGAGCGTGAAAAATTTTTTTCAAAGTATTTTCAATATTTTCGATTTTATTTTCATATTGAGTTAATTTTTCTTTTATTTCGTCAAATTCTGATACGTATGTCTTCTTGCTTATGACTAGTTTTGCGTTCTTTACAATCTTCCGATCTAATCTATAGTTTTGGCAACGTTCAAAACAACATTTTCCACCTTCAATGTCTTCATAATCATTATCATATTTTCCCAGCGGCTCTGCGTGAGGTATAATAATAGTATTATCCTGATTTGGCTTTACTATTATTCGATACTTTGGCAAAAAGAACGGAAACAGACTTATACGTTTTGCAAAAGGCTTAATGCATAATGTTGGCATCCAAGACCAAATCTTTGATGGTTTAGAATAAGCCTTACCAATAAGAACGTTTTCAAAGTACGAAATTAATTTAACTCGTGAAATATGTCCAACAAGTTCTGCATTAGCTCTAATTTCTTGTGTGTCGCTCACTGCCAATCCGTTAAGCAGATTAAATAAGACAATCGGAATCATAAAAACAAATACAATGAATATTACATGACTTGTTACAGGAAATGTGCTAAATTTAATGGATCCAGCATCGAACTCTCCAGTTAACATTACGATTGTTTTAAAGAGAGACCTTCCGGGATCCTCGAAAAAGTCTTCTTCTTCGTCTTCTTCTTTTCCTGTGTTATTAGGGTTTGGAGGCGTCAGGTCTTCAGCTTCTGTGACGTTTCGGAATAAAGTGTAAAAACTTAATGCAAATGCAATAATTAGTATACAGTACCAAAGTAAAAATTTGAAAAAGTTCCATGATACAGTTTTTAGCATAACGATATTCGTTGACAAAGTAGGAAACTGTCCTATCAACAAAACAAGTTCTGCAGAAGATAAAAGAATAGCTATTGCTGATAATTGTTGTTTTGTTGGTTCCGTCGCCGAGCCGTACCCGACAATCGACGCAGTAACAATTATCAGTATAACTTCCATACAATTTTCTATGCTTTGTAAATATCTTGTTGGTGCAACTATAAATTGAAATAATTCACGGAATATTAAAAGAATTAATCCGATTATAGCGCCAATGTGCGTAACGACATTTAAAGCTTCGTAAGACTTTGATTGTTCCTTTTCGACCCCATAACCCAATATAATATACAAAGTTAAAGACAACCATAGTAAGGAATAAAATGTTATGTTAGCATAAAATAAACCGCTTATTTGTTGCCATTTTAAATAGAGAAAGCTAGTAATTACTGGATGTTTCAGCAACGGTCGCAATTCTTCATTTCTAGTCATATATAAAAGTGCTTCAGTTTCAGGCGCTAGGAAAGCGTCGTATTTATTTATATTATTGTTTGTATTGTCCATAAGAGGTAACCTACACAATTCATTTTCCAAAGAATTGTTTGGATATACGAGGAAACTATATTTCATATGGATTTCGTAATCGTCGTCGCTGGGTCGTTCGCTATTACTTGTAATACATTCATCTAAGAAGGTTTCAAATGTTTTTGCGTTTATATCTGCTAGAGGTGGCTCGTTGAATTTATTACGTAGAGCTACACAAGCTCCACTTCGTAATAATTCCAATACAGTATCATTGTCACCATTTCTTGCGGCGTAATGTAAAGCAGTATTATTTTTCATATCAGGGTAATTGACGTTTATGTTTATTTTCGGAGTCATCAGTAAGAGGTCCAAACAACTTTTGAAGTCTACCTTACTAGTTGTAGGGCTTGTTTTCATACCCCGTATGGTTATTTGTAAGAGTGATTCATTGTTTACTGGCTCAAAAATAGTTGATTCATTGTCAATAAACATCTTTAGAATTTTATAATATCCATTTTGACAAGCAATAGCTATCGGTCTAGTTGTATTAGCTGAACAAGTTGCATTAGGATCAGCTCCCGAGTTTAATAAAACTCCAACAACTTTTTCAAAACCTTTCTCTGCACTTAATTGCAACAGTGTATACATGCCGTTATTGGCTGTCAATAATTGACGATGTTCATTTTTCTTAACAAGTTTTGTATAATCACGGATGAAGTTGTCTTCTTCGTGTCGATTTAAGTAAGAAAATAGTTTATCGGCATCAATTATTTCCTCTTGCTTAGCTACCGCATCAAATTTTGCCAAAAGATGTGGAAAAGCGTCATTTAAATAGTAGCGTGCAGTTCGGCCTCTTATATCTTTATAGGTATCCAAATCAATGGGACCTTTGGCATAATCTAAAATTAGCGTAATTACTCTCTCGAGGCCTTGTTTTGAAGCAGAATAAATCGGTGTTATACCTTTATTATCAGGAGAATTAACGTTACATCCGGCTTTCAAAAGTAATTCTATCATGTCTTCATAAATGCTCAAGTTTTCCTCTCTATTATCATCTAGGTCTTGTATTCCTTTTATAGCCATGAGTAATGCCGTGTTACCTTTATACTTTATATTTACATCAATTCTATCATCTTCCAATAAGGCAGCAAGTCCATTAAGATTTGCATTTTCGACGGCTAAATGTAGAGGAGCTTTTCCGTCTTTGTCATTAACTTTGTTTACTTGTGTTTCGTGTTGTAGCAAAAGTTTTACGAATTCTTGTTTATCTGGTTCTGACACGGCTAGTTCAAGGCATGTTTTATAATCCGGGTAAGGATATGTATACTCGAGATCAACAGCACCATAACTAACTAATTTTTTAAATGTAACGTAATCATTATTTCTAAGAGCTTTCCTTAGTTGAAGTTGTGGATCGGTGCCGAATAGGGAGCCGCCGCGTGATATCCGATTTGTGTCCATCTCGTAACTATTCGTCGTCATGTCTTAAACTTCAATGTTCACATCTGAAAAGAGATTAATGTACTGTTAATGGTATTTGTAACAATTATTTAATTGAACTGTCTACTCTCTATTGTAAGTGGGTCAATTGTCAATTAATTTAGGAGTTGACCATATGGTTAATTTGAAAAAATAATAACAGTATTTTATGATAAAGTTTAAAATGCAAACCAAATTTAGCATTCAACAACGAGAAAGCTTATTATCCGCTATAAGTATGCTGCATAGGCGATGTTTGTTTATTTACGTATTTATGTAGATTGAAAGGTGTTAACTCGTAAGCCAATACCGTCAATTGGATTTGAAATGCTAATAAACGTACAAATACCCGTGTGAAAGATTCACGACAGTGCTATTTATATTCCGACGGCGTTAAGAGTTCTTTACAATTTTTTTAATGAACAAAATGTAAAAAGTGTGCTTGTTACATTTCCAAGAAAGTGATGAAAAACGCTGTCAATTTAGACAATTAATCGCTGTAAGTTATGAGATCTTTGAATAAATTAAACAATTGCTGCTTTATATTACGATTATCTATGAAACCATTAAAATTAAAGGAATAACTAAAGATTGTTTTTAATATCACTTGGGCATGTCGTGAATAAGGTAATGATACATGTGATGAGAGAGCAGTAGAGGCCTGAGCAGTGATAACCTAGCGGTGGAGGACTGAGACTTCGTTCCCTGGGATTAATTATATAGGATTAGCACTGCTTAAAACTTTCTAGAATATGGGCAGCAGCTTCTTCTCCGTATTCAAGCGTGGCGATTATGGTAAAATCCTTCCATAAATATCTGGGGAGGCCTGTGCCTTACAATGGGCATCTATCGGCTGAAAAGAAGATTATTTCATGTATCTTTAATAGGTAAGGTTACAATGTACGTTGTTATGTGTAATGCGTAAGATAACTGTGCAGCAGTGTACACGAAGCTATGTTCACGTTTGTTCACGGACTCTTCCGCTCCGTGAACTTAGTTTGGAGGAAGCTGTAATAGCCCTCAGGCCAACAGCAACAACATCAACCGAGATTAATAAGTCAAGTTTGTAAATATTGGCTAATATTACGTACGATCCAAACAAATAAAAATATTATGAAAGTAAAGTACGATCCTTTAGATCCAGTTGTTAAATACCCTGCACATAAGTAAAATGTCAAAGTTAATAAGCATTTAGGCACACAGCATTTAAGCAGAATTGTTTTATATAAAATACCTCTCAATATGCATGTTTTGTATGACACCACGTTTTTTTTCTAATTCAATACAATATAAATACAGAAGCTTTCATGAATGTTTGAGTAATAAATAACTAACCAGGACTGTTCTATGTTCACTATTCGATTAATACATAATGCAACATGCTTTGGATTCGGTCTACCTACTTGATATAGACATTAACAGTATGCAAAGAATGGTTATAGCTTTCAATTTGTTTTCAGTATCTTTGCTGCTGCCACACTTGAACGCACTTAATAAATACCTACGAGTCTCCCCCGACGACACACTTCGAGGAGAGACAGAATAATCGTTTTGTTGACATAAGACGGACATTAAGTATCGCTTAAGTGCAGGGACACGGGTTGACAAGCGTAGCCGAAATAAGCTTCTAATATGCCGCGCAACTGAGAGAACCTTTCATGATATTATTCCCGCAGATGTAATAACATGTACTTTATATATACATATGTCCCGTAATATAGTTTCGTGTGGAACTGTCATGCGTCTACTTCACTAGTTACTAGTTTTTCACTTAATTTAGAAAAGGAACCTCACTTCACCAAAAGGTTGAATACTGCTGAATGGTCATAAAATTAATGCAGTTCGCTCTACTTCTGCCGCTCACGCACAACTAATTGGCCTAATTTGTGCTCACAATCATGTTGCTTTTAATTGAAAAATCAAGCTCATTATTATGCATGGAAGGAAAATAAACCTAAATGCAAGCCGGCACGGTACACAACAATAGAAGTGTTTTAACTTCTAAATTGTGATGGATTTGATTGCTCTGCACTGTTATTAGAGAAGCATTAATGAAGAACAAACTGTTCGAAGTGGGCTGAGTTTCTGTTAACATTGTGTTATACGCGCCCGTATAAGACACTTGTGTCAAAACATTAAAATATGACATCATTGCTTATTGATTTTTGCTGTAGTAGCATTACAAAAGGCAACAATTTTGTAGGTACTGCAATTGTTTAGTAATTATGTATAAATTATTGTATTTGCGTGAAGGTATATACGTAGTTTTTTACATTGATAACAAAAACATGTTGATATTATATGTAACACAAATAATTTGTATTATTTTAATTAAATTATGTAACCAAAAACTTATAGATTTTTTTTTCGTGCTATAAAGAATAAGAGATGTCAATACCTTTATCAAAATTTAAGTGAATTTGGTTTAAGTTGCTATTTGCTTTAACTCTATATGAGGTAATGATCCTTGACCATTATCTCATCTAACGTTTAATGACAACACAGTCTTAGTTACCAGTGTCCTGTACAAACCACATATGAAATATATCATTTGTAAATTCAATTTTTACTGTTGTATTTTCGTTATAAAATATGTAATATGAAAATAAATTAGTACATCACGACTCTCTATATTTTTAAAACGTTAATTTTGAATTGTAAACGGTTAATATTATTAATGGTTTACGTTCCGCATACAGTTGATTTTAACAGGATTACATGGCTGTTCCATTCGCTTTGCTTGTCTTATTCGCTCGTAAAAGTATTTGTCTTGGGGCTTTGCATTGAATATGCTATGACTCAAACTTTACCTTGAGTCAATTTATGGTATGGGTGTAACAAGTAGCTTAGTCTATACAAACATACTTTTCTTTCATTATTTTTCTTAAACTTAGTAATGTTTGTTTCAAGAATTTCGTTAGTTGGCTGGGTAAGAATGTTTTTTTACCCAAATTTATTTGTGAAATTTTTCACAGTCGGATATAGCGTTAGGTGGGCAATGGATACAGTTGCTGTGCTCGGCCATTGGAACGCAATGAGATAGTCCACATGTTCAAGCGAGCGAGCCATGAACAATACGCTTTCATCAAATTGAAAAGATTCACCATTGTGCTCCGGTTAAAGTAGCAAGATTTTTTATTGAACTGGACAGTCTCTCACAAACTATCACAGATGTTGCACTTATATATAAATATATTCAGCACCAGATAAAGAGGCGAGGAAGTTGGCTGAGCAAGATCACAAAAAGTCTTACATATAAAACAGAAATAGCGTTATAACATATTTTTCCAAAAGCTTCTTCGCTGCCTGAACTTCAAAGATGGTTGGTTATACTATTCTGTATGTGCATTACTTGTAAGTAAATAACTGTTGTGCCATTTTTTAACTAGGTATATTTTTACACAGTTTTTTATTGTTTAAATTTGATTAGTTGCCATTTTATTATAATGTGTTTATTAAACTGTAAATTTGTAAGGTTCATTAAAAATTTAAAAGCGGCTTTGAATATCCGTACTTCTATTTACAAATATAACTTAATAGTATTATCAAAAACGTTCCTAGTTTTTACATTAACATAAAGCTACATGTTAAAATGTAAAGTCTACAGTTGATGGTAAGTTAAACATTTATACGTTGCAATTTTAGTTATAAACTTAACAAATTGATTACTGTTTTATAACAAAGAAATGGTACAAAAAGTAATCTGCCCACTAAAATGTGACAAGATTTTGATATGACAATGATTTTAAACTATACGCTCATCTCGTTTTTTGTCTAAAAATGACACACGTTTCGATGGAGAAAAAATGCAGTAAATATTACTTTTTTTAACCCAAACATAACACGTATCACAGTAATCATGCCTTTATTTGTTATCAAAATATTAATAAAATTATTTTATACACAATTCTTCGGATTTTAAGTAAACATCAAACAATTCATTGCAACAGCACACTATCCCACAACCATGCAGTGGGATAGTGTGCTGTTACATAAGGTAGAATGCTACTATTGAACAATTTTCTTAAAATTATTTCTTATAATGACCGGTTGTGTTAAAAAAGTTATTTTACATTTATAGAATATTGAATAGATAATAAAATTGTCGTTAGGGAAAGTTTAAAAGAACTGTACTGGGAACGTATTTAATTCTAAACTTTTTTAAAGAAAAATTTCAAATATTTCCCAAAAACTTCCAAAAATGTGGTTATCCCGTAACCCGCACGGGCGCCACCTGTTTTGAATCATAGTTTACAAAATCATTGATTAATGGTTCAGTAAGACGAAAATATCACTGCTACCAACTTTGATCCTTAATGTTTTAACATTTGCCTGCTTATGCGATGAAATCTGTTTCGATTTAAATAATTAATTTCTTAAGATATTTACTTTATAATTTTGTTAATAGAAAATATTACATTTATAAGGAATAATATATTAACTAAACTGTGATATTTCATATTGAAAAATACGTAAAAAAGATATGGCTAAAATACATCGCTAGTTAGCCGTTATTTAATACAAGTAGCAGTTTTTGAAGTTTAAATTAAAATTCATTGCATAGTCGTGTTCAATATAGTATGATGACCTTTAATTATAACCTTTAACCTATTGCGGGATTATTTAGACCCTTTGTTACAAGTAACATTTAACTATTACGAAAGATTCTTAAGAGTTATGTTTTTCTTACTACGTACACTGGTGATTATTATGTAAAAAGTAGTGTACAAACTGCCTGCCTATTATTAGTTAATTTTGCACAAGTAAATTTTATGAAACGAAAAACATTTCATTTAAAACACTAAGATAATATAAATAGATATCATTTCATAAAATTAAATACCGGCGCCTACACGGTTTGTAATCTATGTTTAAAAGAATTATTTTTACAGTTCCGTCATATTTTAACAAAAGACAGTCTACACTTACATTCAATGAAAAAACTTTTTTAAAAAATACAGAAGGTTCGCTAAACCAAAAATAAAGCTTAAAGACTTTCCTTTTCCCATTTAACAAGTGGAGAGAAAAATATTTTTAACCAAAAACAATTGACGTCAACAACAACGTTATTAAGTAAGACATCATCTTTGAACTTAAAAATATTTTATCTCATTACTAAATGTAGAGCGTAGCTTCTTCATGTAAAAAATAAACGAAGTCGCATCAAGCGACTTTCTTAAATCCGCTGTGCCCCAGCGCAGCCTCAAGCAGTCAAAAATCACTTACAAATTCACATTACCTATCAGCGATACTCATCGGCTTTGTTTGCCTAATGTTTATTTGGATGTCTTGCTGATTCATATGCAAAATGCTTGTACGACTACTTGTTTAAATTGTAGTTTAAATTTTTGTGCTAAATAAAAAACGAACTAACAAAAGTCTGTTAAGTAAGTACATTTAATATCTTTTTTTGTAATATTATTAATAATGTTATTATTCCATAAATCTTCCACTTGGTTCTGTATAATTTTTTATGTACGAAATTTGTCGCAGTGAAAATTCGACTATTCAAATCCAGGAAAGTAACATTTATTACTCTTTTGGTAAATAGCTCAAACGTTGTCTCATAGTCTTGATTACATAATTTTTAGTGTTTATAATTTTTTTGTGGCTTGCTAGTAATCAAAGAGCCTAAAGTTCATTCCTAGATATAACAATACAAATACTTGAGATTTTAATTATCGTTATGTATTTCATAATGTTTATGTTTCAATTCATTTTTGATCGACAATCGAATTTGTAGTTGCAATCATAGAAACACAATTTATAATCTATATTTTGGATACTGCTTGCTGCTGCACCGACATGCTTCCTGTACACTATATGATTATTTTACAAAAAATGCTCATAATTACGTAGTTCAGAGTGCATTAGTTACTGTATCTTATCATCTTTACAATTAGACGTGTCCGTCCTTTCTGAGTTATATTTTTAAAAGTACTCTACATAACTTACTGATTTGTAACATTCTCATTAAAGCGAGAAACAACTATGTAGAAAAAAAAAACTATAAGGATTTAAAATGAAACAATTTAACAAGTTTGTAAGTTAAAGTTCCATGTGCCTCAATATTTTTGACTCAAAAAGTCCATCCATCCATCTACCATAATGCATCATTTAAAAGCGATTCATCTGTCGAAGAGATTAGGTTGCTACTTATAAATAACTTGCGGTATTACGCTTAACCCAAGGGTATGTAGCAGTGATCACCGCCGAAAGACATCTAACTTTTATTAGAAACTTCAATTTGCAAAAATAATTTACTAATCTTCCTTGCATTTCATGTAACCATTAAGCTTTCTCAATTATTTAATCAATTAAGAGAAACAGTTAATATTATATCGTAAAGATTATGTTATAATGATTTGGTTGTTATTGAAAAAAAAAAACATTGTGTTTTTACAAAAACTAAAAATTTAACGAACCTGATTATCTATGCACAGCTCTGGGTTAATTGGTAGAGGTCACTACTTATAAGATTTTAATACCATCATTATACAATACAAGCAGAAAGTGTAAAATAAATAAATAAACAAAAAATAAACTTTTAGACAGTCGCAAGTGTGGGTGGGATAAAAAGGAGCGTGAGTCATTTTATTTTGGATCATCATTGCATTTTCCGCTCTAATATTTTGTTACAAATTAAATGAATGGTTGCTAAAACAAAGCATAATTTGAATTCTGTTTCATATTTATATTTTGACAGTGCATTGCATTTTTATGGTCGTAGTTAATAAGAATTACAATTTTATTGATTTTTTTAATACATAGGAGAGTCAAATAATCGAGAATCAAATTATTTATAAACGCTGATCTTTATGTTGCTGATTACGTAACTTTAACTGTATACAAAGTTTCTGAAAGATGGACGAATAAGGTCAACATTAAGTGCAAGTTATTACAAATCACATAGTATAATTGCTTTCTTGAGAATAACGGGTAATCGAAATTTTGCAATATAAGTCATTTACATAAAAATAAAAAAAATTGGGAAGAGTGCTTTTATTTATTTTTGTAGTATGTATTAAGTACTAATGTCCCTGTAAAAGGCTTATGCCGTCCAGTGGGCGTCGGTAACAAGATGCTTTTATATTGAACATATGTATGTAGTATTTAAGGATAAGTAAATTAAAATCGACGTTTTTGATTAATACGATTGATGATGAATATCAGAATTTTTTTTAAAATATAAGTAGTGTTAGTCAATATTAATTATTCGAAAAGTAGATTGTTGTTTAAACGTTACAAGTATTTATTTTAATTTAAATAAAAAACGGTGTAAAGAAGATATTTCTTCTGGCAACTTGCATCCCGAGTAAAGTAAAAGTATTTTCATAATTATTTAAAAAGTATCCTATACAGAAGAGACCTGATTTTGTAAAATTTTAAAAACATTTATTCATCTTTCATTGATATGGATTTATATAATGAATCAATATTACTTGAGGTTGAGGTCATATACACACTCAAATTGATGGAGAAGTGGTCTTTACCTTGTTTGGAAAATTTGTATTACGCATTCTTTATGTGGCATTGATTACAATACTGTAGACTGCACTCGGCTGTCCTTCTGAGGTGATGTAAGCGAAGAGGCTTGTACGGGAATATCAACCCTGCATTTTAAGCAAAAAACGTAACCAAAATAACGGTTTTACTTTAATTGTCTACAGTTTTACATAAATTTGTGACTAGGTTACCTAGGTTAGGCTACCACATTATTCTATTTTATCTTATTATGGTATCAGTGGCAAAATCTTTAATAATTTTCTTTTATAATTTTTGTAACTAAATATAAAAACCGTAAAAAGAAAGAGATATACTTGATTATAAAAGCCTAGATACATAAATTAATCAGTAATAGAAAAATAAGCATTTTAACTTTTAAACGTTAACATTTGAATGTATGTGATAATAAAAAAACAACCATTTTTTTAACTTTTTGCTATGGTTTTTGTTTTATAGTTTATAAATCCTTGCTTGTATATCAGATAAAACCTGTTTAGTGAATTAAGAACGGTGTTTGTAATATTTACATCGTTAACCTAATAATTAGATGTAAAAATGAGTCACGTTCATGCCGTAAAGTTTAATTGCTTTAATACAATATTTTTTAAATATACACACAGTAGTGAAAATTACGAGTAAAAGTATAAAGAGTATAAAAATAATAACGAATAATGAAGCCCTGATCCTTGATTTAACAGAAGTTTTCTAATGACTGATTGGGATTATAAGTCGCTTAATTCTTACACGTAATGAATGGATGATCGTTTATAAATATAATATTTCGTTTATAAATATAGCTTTCATTGTTTTAATATATTTAAAACTTAATTCATAATTCTATTTTGTGTTTAGCATTCGGCTAGCACAGAAACCAAAAGTTTATAAGTGAATATTGACCTTCGCACGATTATTCATTTTATTTAATTCGAGAGCGATATTTCCTTTTATTTATTATACGTCTCTAGCATTTAAGTACACATTACGTTACCACACATCCGCTCTTAACCAACTATCTGGTAAGCCTTCCGTTCCGCACACGAGATTTCAATTCGGACACGCACATTTCTCAACTCGAATGGTTTCAACTTTTTGTCAACATCGTGCTTAATTCGTTTTGCCCTAAAAACTAACATACTTTTCACCTGCTTTCAACTGAGTGAAATTTAAAAGTTTAGTAAATTACTTGCGTGCCTATACAGTGACATAATCGTAAATGCATTACAAATTATTAATATTGGTTTTATGACTTTGTTTTAAATTAATTACATAAGTGCAAATCATTAATTATTTTTTTATTATTTATTTATCATTAATATTCAATACTTCATTCAATAATTTTGTGGTTATTGTGATTTTATGTAAAAACCTAAATAAATTATACAAATCAATAGTTAAACTTTGTTTATCTTTCTTATTTCAAAATCAAGGCGGTTTCACACAAACAATGATCGAACAAAGGTCTTTATAATTTGTTCGATCATTGTTTGTGTAAAACTGTTTGATTCCTTTTTATTATGATAACGCACATGAAACATAAAGTACATATTTTGTATTTTGAGACGTCATTGTTTTTCGATACTTAATCATTTGATGATGCAAATTTCAAGAAACACACCCGGGAATACGATATCGAATCGGACGCCTGCACAATGAATAATTCCTGGTAGCTGCATCAAGTGCTTAATAGGCTATAAAGATTTGCTCAACATGTACATCATTTACGACAATCTAAAGTGCCCGGTAAAGCGTTGCTGTTTTGAGTTTCTATTTTGAGGCAACAGAGCGAGTCGGGACCAGTTTCCGATTAAGAGTTTTTGTAGAGATCATTACTACTTTTGCACGGAACAATTTCTGTAGTAAAAAGGTGAAATCTTTTCATTTTTTTTATTCTTTTACTTGTTAAGTTACTATCAGTAAGTATTTTAGAAAATATAACAATTATCAAGCAGCAAACGCTTTTAATGCGGGTCGGAATAGGAACGGAACAATCATTTCTACTGCGACTAATTATACTACCAAAAAATACTAATATGTATGTACGGTTCGTCTTTTTCTAATCAAAAGAAATGTTTGTAACATTATGTCATTGACATCAAAATTATCGGGAATACTTGGAATTTAGGCCTTTTAAAAATATGTAATAAATATACATTTATTAGATACTTTTTTAGCCAGCTTGACTAATGTGAAAAGTTTATTTTGAAAATAATATAAATTATACATTATCTCAATGATAACATTGCATTGCTTTTTTTAATTGCATACGATTATATTGAGTAGAGAGTTTGAGATATTGACATTTATGAATATTTGTTACATTATCTGTGCAAATTAAACATTATTTTTGATTTTTTAACATGTAATATTAGCTGTAGCCTTGAATTTTATATCCAAAAAGGTTGTAATATTTTAGCACATACCAAAATCTTACTATCTAAATACTATATAACAAAAATGGATTGGCAGCCAAATTGTTTGACCTATTTTGTCTATTTTTGTGATACCGTTTATTGATTTCAGTGACGGAAGTTCCTAATTTATTCAGAGGACAAGTAAGCCGAGTTTGTCTGAGGTCCCTATATGGCGTCGCAATCGGCGGGACGTGGGCGAAGTGTAGTCACCATTTGTCAACAGAAGCAAATGTTTGTATGACGGCTCACTGTGGTCACTATAATACGTTCATTTGTACATATAAATTTGTTTAATGTCGTAACCGTATGGAAAATTATAATGGCATTTTGCTCAACTTTAAGTGCTTTAATGTTGTAGTAATAGCGAGACTAGTAGTAAAATGTTCAAAAACATTTTATACAAAACCCTGAAATAAAATACAATACTATACAAAGATTAATATAATAATAATTCCTGCACCTAATTCTATTTTCAAAAATTATACTGTGCCGAACCGACCCTTAACGGAAGTGAAGCGACCTCGAACATCCCGTCGTTTTAGTAAATCAGTTTAACATACTGGTTATATCGTTCTTTCCTAAAATGACCCTTAACTTTTATGAAACAAAATTTCTTTACTTTTCTTACCTTATCGTGGCTATTTATTAAAGATAATGATGTTTAGATGATTTTATTATTTGATCAATTTGTGTAAAATGATAAAGATCCCTTCTGTGCAGCCAAAAATCATTGAATTATTTGTTTAGAGCTCAAAACCATCATTAATGATTAGTAATATTAATTTACCATAGACTATAAATCAAAAAACAATAATATATTTTTAATTCATAACGTGCATGATTTATTAATTTCGAGGAAATACTACGGAAGTTACTGGTTTGTGAGACAGTCGATTCAATCAATTCAGACAACTCATGGGAAAGTTTCAAATTTTAATTAATTGTTTTGCATCGTCGTATATAGTTTCATAAAGTAAGTTCTTTAACAGATAAAAGTTAACTTGACGATGTTTTAATTGAACAGGATGTGATTATGTTTTTAAACGTTCCTTGTATTCAAAATCTATTTATTTTATACCAGGCGCAGTATTTTATATTAGTTGCAATATGCGTTTTTAAATACGTAGAATGATAGTCAATTAATGTCGAAATGAAATAGTAACTGATTTGTTAAATAATACTGCATTATTATTTTAAGAATCATGTCCGAAGTAGAAGCGTGGTTTTATTTAATCAAAATATAAAGCTTCTGCGGTTTGGCCTATTGCGAGGGAATTGTCATGTATAGTTTGAAAACAAAAAATGCTTATTAACAACGTTCAAATTTTTTTTTAGTAAATGACATAAGATAAAGGCCGGTGTAAGTGTAAAAAATTGTGACGCGTATATATATATTTGTCAACAAAAACAATGTTTGGAATGCGGTAAAAATGTATTGCAATTATTATATTCGATCATAAGAAAAGACAATATATTAAATTCACCATTTTTATTTACTTTGTCTGACCTGTTTTGTTCCATTACATGAAGGGAAAGCTTCATGGCTTCTTAAATCTATGAGAATATTACTCAAATGAATAAAGAACTTTAAAAAAATAGGTAATATGTACTCCTCGTTTCGAACGCTTTGTTGTGCTTCTAGTAGGAATCCATTAAAAATAAGTATTAATTCGCAAATGAATGCATGTTTTCCAAACTAACTCGTACTTTATTATATATTATTATTTCTACTTTGCATGAATAACGTTTACGGTAACGTTAAAATAAGGCATTTCCATCTGTAGCTCAGATTTTGATCACTTTATTCAATAAATGAGTAATCTATAGTTTCCAGGGTAATTGGTTATATGCACTACTTTCCGTTAAGTGATCGTTCTGAAATAAATTACAAAAAATTTATTCTTCCTATAGGAATACGACAGGTTAATAATTTCTGGTAGTATTAAGTCTGCCGGGACGGGTCGTAAACATTAATCAATTTTAGTAGTTATATTAGTTATTAATCATTACGTTATCTTATTTTTTATTATTTCTGAAACCTTTAATATTTTCCATACATTCACTCCTTTAGGGATTTTACACCTATAACCAATCACCCTATATATATATAGAATTTATGTATAAAATATATCAACCGTAATATAGCCCTTAATACGTTATTACTTAGTTTAGTTAGCTAGAAACAATCATAGACTACCAAACTCGCGAAACCAGTCTTGTGGCCGACCGCAATGTTGCTTATGCAACTAAACCTTAAGCCATCTAACCCACTCGCAGAGTTTCTTTTACAAGATCTTAGATCTTTACTGGATAGCAGTGTACAAATATTTACTGTAATATAAATTTCTGCCTCTGTAACAACTTGCACACTGCGCTACAGTCGACGTCTCGCCAACGACCCGTATGTCCTGCATCACTATAATAATAATGACGTCACTCAATTCGACCTTGTTAGGGATACTCGACATATGTTTTGGGGCTCTATACTCTAATAAGTCACATAATATACTCTACGTTTGTATCATTAGCGTCGTTTTTTTGGCTTAATTGCGATATATTTACAGTACCGAAGTTAAGACGTCATCTTTACATTTCAAATAAAAACTGAAAAGTTTTCATTTTATTGAAATTTTTACATTGGTTTTTACATTGTACATTTCAAATGGGTGGGTTTCAATGACAATTTAACGGGACAGGAAATAAAAGATAAAGTTTAATAAGAGTTCGCCAACATCAATGGGCTGACGCATCTCATGTCCGGATCGAGAAATTAAATTTCTAAACTCTGATATTTTCTACAAAAGTATCAGTATCGTACAAAGCATTATTTGTATCTATTTTATTATTACATCGGAGAATGGTATTGTGTATTATTATTTATTACATAATAAATGTAATTAAAAATATACTGTATATAATATAATTCGAAAGAAAACGTTACAATTAGTAAAGGTAAATATCAAATAATTATATTCAATAACTGAACATACCTGAAGGTAGAAAAAAATATTAAAATTAATATACTACAGTTCACATCCACTTGTTCACTTGCTTTGTTCACTATTGGTTCTCATAACGACGCGCGCGCTATTCGCTGTCGAAGTCGTGAGTGAGGCGGTGCGAGCGCAGTATGGGAGGCGCGAGAATTACTTTGCTGATTCTGCCTTACGTAGCATACTTCAAAGAATATAATAATTGATGTAGTTTTTCATTTTTATTGTATTTCAGAGCTTTATTATTGTTAAGATATATTTACCCTACTGTGATCATCATACATGTACAACTCTGAAACTATATAACAATCACTGTGAAGACAAGATGCCAATCTGCTAAATAATCTAGCAGTTTCTGATTTTGGTTTTGATAAAATAGTTACCGCGGTACCAAAATCGTATATTAATTTCAGTTACCTTGGGGGTGACTCTCTTTTAATTCGATTTTTGACACACGATGAACAATCTATACAAAATCACACAAAGTACAGTTAGGAGAATCTGATTTTTTCATTAAATGCGAAAATTTGTTTGATTGTTTATGTCCAGATCTAAACTTTAAGATATCTTTTAATAAATGTCTATTATTGACCTTAAAATTAGAAAATCACGGTATAGGAAGAGGTTCCGGTTGTAATCTGTAATACCAAATCTTATAGCGTCATAAGACGTCCGTTTCTTATATAAACAACTTTTTGGAAAATTGAAGCTTCAAAAGTACTTTTAGTCAAAATCTCAACCCGAAATGCATCAGCCAAAGATTTTGTAAACAGTTTTGTATAATTAAAAACTATAATATAATTTCCTCAATTTTGGTAAACAAGTCATATTTATTAAAAACGGTTCAACGAATAGTCGCTGCAGGTTATTTTTTTAAATGCCTTAACTTTTTGCAGTGGGCGGAGCGGCTTTTGCTACAGTTGTAGGCGTAACACCTTACTTCTAATTTTCCGTCACAAGGTTACCTTAGTATGACTAAGCCTGTTTTTTACTTTACTGTCTGTGTAAACTGAATTCATTATTTCGTATGTTATATTCGTAATAAGTAAAATTTCTGTTATTGTTCAGGGTAGATTGAGTGCAACGAGGTCTAAAAGATACCCAGCTTTTCTATGAACGGAACAGGGGTCGAATCTCACGAAATCACATCAAACCTATGCGTGCATGCGTGCACACGCGATTGGCCGTGCGAGGTCCTTCATGAACTTGACTGGCCGAGTAGTGAGGGGTATACATTTAAATAGATTTCTTCGAGTGTTGAATTTCAATCAACCTCTTTCATCGGTTATCTCATTTTACTCGTCTGCTATAGTGAGAAAAGTTGTAAAATAAAATGGACCCGAACGGCTGCACCGTCTCTTATGTAGTTAGCCGTACGTAACGCGTGGTCAGCGGTTACAATTTATTTACGACGGATTATATTGAATCCTGCGTCTTAGGAAGGCGCGGTGGAGGAAAAAGAGAACATAAGCAGCATTTTCGATACCACTATAAATTTATAATTTGTACGGAATTACCCGATACCATCATTGTTAGAGAATTCCTTCCTTAACAGATAAGAAATAACCAGTAGCAGCTTAGTTTAAAACTCTGCTAACATGTCGTCTTATGCTACGTAAACAAGGGCAGATAAAAATCCCATGTTAATCTTAGTTTAAAAAAGCAATAGTTATCAAAGGTATTTGATCAACAACAGTGATTCAGAAATATGTTTGTTCAATATTAACATGGTATTATAGTGCCCCCGCAACAACTGTTTCTGATGATTTCGCTCTTAGCCCGGAGGCCTCTTACAGCTTCATCGGAGATCAATTCACGGAAAGTAAGGTTTCATGAACTTTACCTACCGAAACCGCCGTACCGCGCCTTTTGTACATATGAGGCGATACGGAAGCAGTATTGGCCGCTCTGTTGTGTAAATCCGTCGTTAACGCACGCGGCGGCGGCATGCTTGCTTTTCCTCATCCCCCACCTCATGGCGCTTAACTAAGGCGCAAAGGTTTCGGTAGCACTATACTAAAAATATTTTTTTCTTAGTTCGTTGCTCTCGGAACCCTAGATGAAATTATGAAAGCCATTTGATCTTGCCGAATATAGATGAAAAGTGGTTATTTCACCAGTTAACTGTAACCACCAGAGAAAAACGCTGATGACACGTTCCTTATGGCTAAAAACAGTTTTCAACGGTTTAGTGAGTTTATTTCTGAAGACTTATTAAAAATCTACTTTATATATGTTGTGTTATTAATAGTAGTTGAAATTTTTTTATTATTATTTGATTATGTTTTGAAATATTTGCGATAGACGGAACCTTCTAAGCGTTTTTAAATCAGTGTTAATGTTGGATTACCTTGTTGTTACCTCAGAAATAATTCAGTGGTTGCAAAAAATGTGATCTAACAGAAGGCATTTTTTTAGGCATAAAACACCGCGGTGTTTCGTGCCTTGCCAGTCACGTGGTTGTCACGTGATTACAAGAACGGATATAAGTACCTAACTTAACTTTGTTTTTAAATTGATAATGTTTCAATTCCATCATTTACCCGTAAAACATCCACAGGACGTCGGCTTCTCCCAGAGATTTCCAATAGCACCGATCGGAAAATCGAATTTTTAGTATAACAGTTGAAATTGTTTTTAAATAGTTTAACAATTTTTTAAATAGTGGAAATTAACGTATATTCGCCATATCCATATTTACTAATGTGTTTTGATTTTACGGAATTTTAAAAGGTAAAATAAAAGTTGACAATCCATTAAGAAATAAATCTATTTTAATATAACAGATTTTAAATACATTCACGTTTCGTAACTCTGCACGTTTCGATGAATACAACTAGGAGTTTAACAATAAATACATTGTGTAACATTGGAATATTTACTACATCTAAGTTTACTATAAAATTTGGTTTATACATTATCTGGGGATATCAAGCATGCACTTTAATAGTCACAAAGTAACATCTTTCATTAGCATCTCAAACAAACTTTCATAGTTTAACCTACTTTTAAATTAAACAATTATTTATAATGATCGTCTCTCTTGACATATGTGATTTCGCTTGCTCGAAGTCGGAATTCTTGATTAATAAAGTGCCAGCCCGTGAGTGAACAATCTTGTCTTAATTGACATTGATAGACACAATGCATTATTCTATAAAATTTTGTATATTAAAAAAAATCCTTTTGCACATATATTGTGTTTAAACTGATACTGTTTCGATTTGGTAAATTCTTTCGGCTGCAGCAGTGAATTCCCATTTCATTGAAGAGTTTACTGTTAAATTTGCCTATGATTTATTATGGTTAAATACCAATTAAAATAAGACTATTAATTTAATTTGTTCAAAGTTGTTATGAAACAGAAATAATAATTGGTCGACTAACAAAGTGCACACTTGGCTCCAAGACTAAATTTTTCAACGAAACATGAAAAATAATTCATTTGTGATAATGCTGGACAATGACAGTACAATGAAAGCATGCAATATTTATCCAGTTATTAAAGGAACTATCTCACTATAAATATTAAAACTTACCACAACAAACATATATCTAAAATTGCTATTTAATCCACAGTCCTGTGTGTTCATTGATAAAAGATTAAAGACAAAGTCATTCACATCAACAATGTTTGGGTAGGGAATATACATATAATATCACTGATTTAAAACTACGAAAGTGCCTAATATACTAGATAACGCAAATTAATTGAATGGTAACTGAAGACAATAGCATACTAACACGCATTTATTTGTTATTTTCTAACCATTCTAATGACTTACTGTAAAAACCACACAAAGACGTTTGGTCATAAATTAAGTGTTTTGCTCGAAATAAGTTTTGTTACAAAAGGCAATCGTAAAATTTTTAAAACATGTTGGGTTACCGGTTTAAAAAAAATTCATCAAGCGTCGTACAGAAACATTTTTAATATTTTAGAAAAAAAAATTGAATTAACAAGTAAAAAAAAATTGCAGACTTTATTAAATATTATATTTCATTTTTTTAAAGTACATGTAAAATTATGTTCGGGATATACCTTGTTTCTTTATTTCTGCGATTAAATAAGCCTGTTTGTGAAAGTGTAGTGTCATGAACATCGCAGGCTTCGCAGAGAGCAGAAGCAAAGCAGTTTAAAATCTATAACACGACAACACATTATAGGTCTTCACATAACTTCAAAACGATATTCTTTTGGGACTATTTTCAGCTTTAGGATGTGAATCCACTTGCTTGAATTAGAGCACCCCTCCATAGAACTTCAATAACATCATTTGAAAGTTGCATCCAGCATTCTTAGAAGACCTTAACAAGGTCGTCTGTTCATCTTGTGAGTGAACGTCGTATGCTGGTTCGTGGTCTCCACTCCAAAATCTTAAAGCCACTGTTAAAAATTATTCGCACTGTGGCCTGCCCACTATCTTACCACTAACTTAGCAATCCGCACGCCTATGTCAGATTCTTTCGTACATCTACTTATCTCCTCATTTCTGATTTAAAGTAGTAGAGGAATCCGGAGAATAGCCCTACATCATGGCGTAAATGTAGCCCGAAGTGCGAGACCACGTTTTCTATTGCGATAGTGAATAACATACGTTGTATATATACAACATGTATTTTTCAATAAATGATACAGAAGTATAACCTAACGCATTAGGATTCTACGTTCAGTATGTCCCATAAATCAAAATCTTACCAAAATCGAACGATAGGATAAAGCCAAAGAAATTAATTAAACCATGTACTAAAAATGTCATCTAATAAAATTAACTGACCGTTACTAACATTTTTATTACACAATTTGACTAAAATTCTTATTTTCTTTCAAATAAAAGTAGAACTTGTAAAGTAAAAGAAATGACATCAAAAGGTTCATAACATAAATTTACTTATTTTGATAGCAATCATTTGAAAAATAATGTTGGCTAGGCATCAATTTATTAAACACCTCTATAAAAAACAGGAGCATTTACTAATGTTACTGTTTCCTATCAAAAAAGAACAAAGTTAAAAAAAAAACACTTAGTTTATTGTTTATCATATAACAAAATTTTTGGAATTACATTTATGTTATACAAATGTTTAATTACAGAATATCTTTACTTCAATATCCACTTTCATGATCATATTTAAATATTCTATTTCTTACCCATGCAAGTAATAAATACTGTCAAAATAACACATTCATAAAACCCCATAATACACGCCATTTCGTTTTATAATTTTAAAAGGTTTTAATTAAAACATCGCTTTAAATAAATACAAATTGTACAAGCTAATGAATCCGGTATTTGAAGTTATGTAAAAACCTTAGACACGGGACCCTATAAGTAAAAATGCCTAATGCACATATTTCCCACATAGGAAATATCAATCGAGCGCAGGGCGCATATTAACTAATTAATAGACTAGGGTTCGTCTGAATATCACCACATGTGTGTTTCCCTTATCTCGCTTATGATTTGCCCGGCGCGTTGAAGGGCCTGTAACAAAAACATTAATTATATTAATGTGTTCATCGCATTGACATTGTTGTTCTCTCGACAAGTAAGATATTTTCTATTTCCCCTATAACATGGTAAGACTTCTTCTTTTTAGCCGATAGACGGCTACTGCACGGCATAGGCCACTCTCAAAGATCTAGTCTACCGTCGTAGTCAGTAAATCTACCTAGTGGAGGGCCTACCCACGACGCGTCTACCAGCTCGTGGTCGCCACTCGAGAACGTTTCAGCCCCATCGGTTGCACGAGAGATGTCCCACGCCCGCTGCCACTTCAGTCGACTAATTTTCCAGGTTCTTCTATCGATCTTTTCTTTTGTAATTCGACCCCGCAGCGAAAATTCGAGCATAGCTCTTCTAGGTGTCCTTGAACCTTCTTATGTAGCCCATCTGAAGCTACCACATCTCAGATATGTATGTCATCACTAACAACACACATTGGTGACACAGTAAGACTATTTCCTTATAACTCACTTGTATCACTCCATATACAACAAATGATGAAAAGAGGAGATGATAATTCCATGTCTTGTTTTAATTGACTTATTACTAGTCATAACCATAACTGGCAATAACTATGCCTATATGCAATTTGAAAAAAAAATTAGGTATTCTGATTAATAAATAATCATAAAAGTTTATTAAGTTTTTTATTATTTTTTCTTATTTCAAACTGTGTATCTATTAAAAATGGATTACCTTGTTCAGATTTGACGGAAATGTCATGATTTGTAAAAAAATATTTAGATATGACATGTTTTGATTAATTAACAGAGATTGTATGGAACGTACCAAATTTTGTCCCGATGTGGCTTATTAATATTTTTATCATGATTTTGGTTAAAGTTTCAACTTCAGACGCTGTTTACTATAACATTAAGCACCAGCAGCCCTATGGGCGACGTAATTTTATAGCATTCCATCGAATATCTTTGTCGATTTTTTTTTAAAAACATGGAATTACTATGTTTCGTTCGGAGTGATCCTCATCTAATGATTCTCGATTACAATTTAAATTAAATATAAAAGCTATTTATATATGAACTAACATGGAGTGTTTTATTTATGTAACTAAGAAGATTCTTAATAAACCTTCTCACAATATGACGGTATCAGTTGTCATCTTTCATCATGGAATATGAGTATTGCATTATAAGGGGGAGTTGTATTCAGCATACAGTAGAGTCGATTTACAATTTTTGATTTTCTTAATACTTTTTTGTAGAAAAATAATTGTTAAGAACATAACCAGGTAATAGCCAATCAAAATGCCCACAAAGTATACCAGCCAGTGCGCTTCTTTCTTAAGATTATGTATTATACATAAAATTATGCCTTGGAATAGTCTAAAATTTAAATATAATACCTTAAGCATATCCGCAGCCTCCTTTCTCCTTTGAGCTATATGTTCAGACTCATTCAGTAGACTCTCTGCTTG
Source organism: Battus philenor (assembly GCF_028537555.1). Lineage (NCBI taxonomy): Eukaryota > Metazoa > Arthropoda > Insecta > Lepidoptera > Papilionidae > Battus > Battus philenor. Next base: position 9,892,032 of record NW_027181704.1, read on the forward strand.
GTCAGACTTATACAAATGAGTCACTAACTCCGATTGCAGATTATCTTTTACATAGTTTACAAGAAAATGCATTACAGCCTTTGGCACTGAGTCTTGTATCGATTTACGCACGATGTAAAAGTACGATTTAATTAGTTTCTCTGTAAAAACAACAAAAATTTACATTTAGTACTTTGATAACATTTATAAAATTTGCCTTATTTTCATAAGTGAGTTTTTCTATACAGCTATGATTATGTGTACAAATGAAGATAAAGTATTAAGTGTATGTATTTAAAATGATTGACATAATTACAATTAAAATTTAAAGCATAGTCTTCAATATGATTAGTCACAATAAATGAAAGCATTGATGTATTTAATTTATTAAACTTTATTTGTCTACCGTAAGTATGACTGTTAACGTTATCTATACAGGCTGTTTCATAAATCAAGTTGAAATCAGGTCATACGGCAGTCTAGCTAACTCCAGAATATTTAAGAAAAAAATCTCTGGGTTTTATGTTTAATATTATGTTATTCATATTTATATCTACACAAATTTTTATGCCTATTATCTTTTTAATACTTCTGGTGTTCCGCCCTTACCTATAACCAGTTTTAGATTGACGTTGATTTATGGTACACCCGGTATAACATTTTTAAACTTAGTAAATTTGTTTTCAAAATATTTTCTCATTCAGACTAATGGAATATTTCATTCCAGTGACTTCCAAAAAAAAATAACTAAATGTTGTTAATATATAGTAACGTAATAATACTAAATAAAAATAAAATGAATAAGTACAAAAATAGCATGCGAATGTTTATATCGTAAATAGAAGCATCAAGCATAACAGCAATATTGATGAAAGGTGGTCGGAAACCTATCGGAGAGCAGTGAGATAAGCAAGACCATGTCATGTCGCTCTTAGGCAATCCTCACCGACTAAGTCACCCATAGTGTTCAAATGCATTATGGCGATGCCCTCTAATATCGTTCGATTAGAATTTTGCTTTGGTGTGAGCTCGCTCCGTCCACCTAGCATCATAATGAAACAATTAATTTGTTGATTATTGCATTGAAGTATTATTTTTTTAAATGAATAAATAATAATTTGTTCGTATTCAATTAGACATTGCGATTAATTAGCATATTTTAGGTTTACTGGAATAATTAATAATAAACTTTAATTTCAAATTCAAAATATCTCAAGTACGCATTTACATATTTTTAAATCGTCAGTTATTTTAACATTACAAGTAGTAAGTTTCTGTCAGCTGTGGATTATGATTTGCTAATAAGCGCCGGTCGATCTATGAAAAACTCATGAACGCTATAATTACATTAATTTAATATAATATACTTGTCATGGAACCTTATTGTCCCTTTGATATGTTAATCATAAAGAAAAAAAAATTCATTTATCTTAAAATTATTGACTATGACTACTGAATTTTAAATGAGATTTTGAATATGAAAATATTAATATATGTAATGAAACTAATATAATTGTCACATGTAGGTTCTCTCTTCTACCATGGGATCAATGTATTCCATTAATTAATTCCACAAGTGTTAATTCAATGATTCATGTTCGCATTAATCCAAAAAATTATAATATATATAAAAATTATGTTAATGCATGGTTTGGAAGGAAATTTCGTTTCTTTTTTGTAAATGTAAGGTCTTGTTAGTTCCTCTTTTAAAAAAACCTTTTTTTACTGAGAAACAGATAATATGAGAAGGACATGACTTTATTTTATTGTATAAAGTACTCCACCATTTATTTGACGTAGGCTGGTCTTTTTGAAATATACTGAAATTATAAGTTATCATATTTGAAAGTATATTTTAAGTAATATATGTGAACTGTGAATATTACGTTGATTATAAAGTTATTCAGATTAATAATGATTGCAGTTAAAGTGTGAAGATAGTTGTGAAAATTATTAGTTAAATCATGAAAATAAAAAAACGAAATTACTCTCCATGAACCTTTAGTATTATTTGTATAATATATGTGGTATTTGCATGGGTAAGGAACACAGTTTTTACGATTGCACAAAAACTACTTGTGAAAGGGAGAGATGATTGTAGCATGCGTTTAAAATTATTAACATATTTAAAGGTGAATGATGATGATTTTTTTTCAATTTATGCTTTTTTAAACGCTAATTGTTTTAAGTATCATTTTTTTTTTCTTGTTATATTCTCGGTTAATCATAAGTCATACCAATCTCGTTTGTTTGCAAGAAGTCGTTAAATCATAAGCTACACGGAAATCAGTCTAAAAAACATATACAAAAAATTCGTAGGGTAAACAGTAACATCAATGTAAGCTGCATCCTTGACTAGTTGTTATTAACCAATGACATTCATCGCGTTACTTTTTTATTAACTCTGTCCGGCAAAAGCAGTACAATTGTTTAAATATTTTTAATGAATACCAACCACAAGATAATTGTTTTTTTTTTTTAAAATGAAACTAACAAACTAGTGTGCAACTGTTGCAAGTAAGGTTATCGTTTTTTATGGTAATGGTGTCTCTACACGGTCGAAGATAGTGATAAGGACTCACCAATAACATCACAGTCGTGTTGTTCTCGGTCAGAGAGCTTTCTTGATGTCTGAATCGGCACTTCCGGAAGCAAATTGACAGGCTTCTGCGGTGTGAGTACTTTATTCTCTGGAGATCTATTCAACTGAAAAGTAACAAAAAACAATTTTAAGGTAGGAATAAAAAAGTTTGTATATAAATTAACTAACAAAAAACTTAATTTAACTTCAAAATTACGAACAAACATTAAATATAAGAATATACAGTGCCCCAAATGACCTATGAAATTAAAATAGCATGTGATATTAAAGAATTTATGACTAGATATATATATTCAGAGAACACATATCTTACTCCTAAGTCACATTTCAAGAATTACACCAGTAAAAGCAGGAAGAAAAATTGAGAAATGGTGACAGTAACCGAATGTTGAAGTTATTACTAACTAATGAAATGTATATCTAAATTTAATAATAATGTAGAGTTTAGAAAACGTGCGACGAAATAGGCAAACGGCAGATTTATTAATAAATATTTCCACCATTCTACAGAAGATTTAAAAAATATAAACAAAGACTTGTGAAAAGTTCTATTAGTGTGAAGGATTTTTTATGTGATAAAAGCTGTGAAATGAATTGCTCTACTACTGTTTTACGGGTATTTTCAAAATCATCATAAAACCCATCCATGTTTGTTGTAGATTCTACTCTAGTGTTTATCAACCTTTTTTGTGCCATGCCAACCTAAGCCTTTCTAAAATTCTTACACACCCTAAAGTAACATACATCATTTCAATATTAAAGCCATAGGATTGAACTAGTGTCTAGTCCACTTTTGAATTGGCCGCCTGTGGGGCGTGGGCCCCACTTTGGGAAACACTGCTCTACTCATATTATTACTCTTTTGAAACTCCCCTAGCTTAAGTTAAAGGATGCAATTATAGGGACCTCAATCTGGTTTCAGTTTTTATCATAACGGATAGCCCATTTTTGTGACTTATACCTAAGGGTATAATAATCTGCATAGTTGTTCTAAGTTTAGTACTGACAGAACGCTGATGCAGAATTAGAATTCTATAATACGGATTTGTTATCCGTATTATAGAATTCTAACTGAATAAATTTAAGAGTAGAGTTTACAAATACCACATTGAGAACTTTTCTACTTGTAGACACACTCTAATCCAAAATGTTTCAATTTATTATTTGATATGAAATGTTTAAGTTATTGGGTTGTTCGGAAAGTAATTTCATTGATTCTTAAGTCGGATTGTCATTATATGTTTTGACAGCTGATATAGCAAGGCTTGTGTGTGAATAACTTCAATTGATTTTTCAGTAGTTTTTAGTCGGTGCCCTTTTAAATATGGAGAGCAATAAGCAGCATTTTCGTCATATTTTATTTTTTTACAATATTTGTATTGTAAAAAAAAATTCTTACAATATTTCTAAGGTAAAAATACTATTCAAGTTACAAAGAAATTAAGCGATGTGTATGGAGAAGATGTGTTGACAATACGCCAGTGCCAGAAGTGGTTTGCAAAATTTATATCAGGCAATTTTGATGTCGAAGAAACACCACGTTATGGAAGGCCCATTGAAGCTGATAAAGACGCGATAAACGCATTAATTGATGCAAACCGGCGAATAACAACAGGTGAGATCGTAAAGAAATTAAATTTATCGAATTCAACTGTTTTTGACCACCTGAAAGGCCTGGGTTTAACCTCGAAGCTCGATATATGGGTTCCCTATGTCCTTACGGAGAGTTTTGGTCACTCGCCAAAAGCTTTTACAGCTTGGATAGGATGTACTACCACAACCACCATATTCTGCAGACCTGGCCCCTTCGGATTATTATTTGGTCCGGTCACTGTAAAATTTTTTGGACAGTTTTTTGCCAGCAAAAACCAAAAATTTTATGAGCGTGAAACCATGCTACTACCAGAAAGATGGCAAAAGGTGTTAGATCAGAATGGCCAATACATAATTTCATTATATATTTATTCATTATATGAAGATCGTCTTTCATTTTCACTAAAAAAAAACAAATTGCTTCTCCAACAACTCAATATAAGAAAAAAAAATAAGGTACAACAGATGTCTAGGGCATCCAGACCTTTATTGGGAATATATGGGCGTAGTTTTATATCCTACAATGGATGTCCTAAAGCAGAAATTATGATGATGATAAAAGGATAATAATGAATATTGTGTGTTGATTGATAATATAATGTTGGTGTTACCTGAAGACTGGAGGGAGGCTCATTGTTAGAGGACTGTGGTCGTGACTTATTGTCCTGACCGTCTGTAATAGCAGGAACATGCTGAAAACGTAATCAGTCCTTTAAAAGCTATTCAATAATTTTAGCACTATAAAGTTTTAGAGGATTTCTTTTAAAATATATCAGCCGACAACTTGTTCACTTCTAAATATTTTTTGTTGTTTATTTATTGGCATAAAAACATTAATTTTTGAAACTGATAATCACCTTTGTTTTTTTAATCATTATTAAAATTAGATTCTATAAATAAAACTATGACAGTAGAAAGTGTAAAGCATTAAAACACATGTAAAATAAAAAGTGATTGTGGTATCAATAGATCCATGGTGAAATAGCAAATGAAAGAAAAACAAATATGTACAAAGAAATTTGTTAAAATTATTTTCTAATATTTATTACAGGCATATAACAAAATATTAGTAAATAGTGAAATATTCCAACAAATTGTGACATTCTTCAATGAATTGTTGTTATAAGCAAGTCTATCAGTCCAAATTATACGACAGATGAATGTAAACACATCCTTCACTAGTTATTAATTCTGTTCAACAAACGCAGTATTCAATTTAAAATTATTTAAACCAATTATTATGATTACTACAAAGGAAACATCTTTTTTACTAACAGCTCGCGAGAATATTTAGTAAAAATGAAATGTTGTTTAATTGTTTTACATGGCAATACTATATATAAATCTTTCAACATTGGCAGTACATAGTAAAAACAGATTATTAGCAGCATTTCGAAATAATGAGCTAAATATTAATATATATATATAAATTGTCGGCAAAGTATTATCATTCATGATTAGTATTGAAATTTAAGTACAATGTATTTGAAAGGGGGTCCATATGGAACTTAGTAATATTACGTCATTGAGTGACACTGTACAATGTTACTGATATTATACATATGTAATGAATGTGACACGTTTCTTTTTGCTAATGAAAAAAAATAGCAAAATTAATTTCACTCAGAAACAGAACATGAAAATCATCCATAGCACAACATAATCATATGAGTATTTACCTGATTATACGCATCCCATACACTTATCAAGTATACCAAAATGGACCCCCTTTCACCCATTTGTCGTAGTAATTGCTATGAAATAATTGACTATTTAATTCCTTATACAAATTGCTTAGGCGTTTGTGTAAAATTCATTATAATAAAATATTGCTACAAAATACAAAAAACAATAGTTTTATTTCTGTAACTAACGTAATAATTCTTATTGACTGGCGATTCATTAATAATGGATTATAATATTTTTTTTTATCTGATACACTATAGAAAAAGTAGAGATCGGATATTGGGATACAAATTTATCTAAGTTTCCAGTATTGGATTATAATAAAAATCACTTTTGTAGTAACGAAATCTCTCTTTGCGAATGGGCAAAGCGTGGATGCCTGTTGGTGCAACGTGACTCTGAATATACAAGCTGGAGTAAAGTGTTAAAATTATTGAATGTACTATTTTCTAATTTGACAACAAAAAGTTTTAAAGCTTTCACACCTATTTCTAATCGTCCTATGAAAAGTGATCGCTCTAAAACTAACATTGCAATGCTTCAAGACAAAGTTCAGTATAAAGTCTTACTATATTATCTTTACATTAATATTGGATAGGGTGTAACATATACTATTTGACAGCAAACATGATATACATTTATCTTAAAGCTTATAGCTTTTACACTTATAATCAATCAACCAATATAAAAGTAGATTTTACATTTGTTGGTTATCCATAGAAATAATTAAAAAAAAACTTTAGGTAATTATATATCTTAACATCCAATCTCTGTTAATACGACATGTAATCCTTTGTATTAGTGTTTTATTTATGAAATTACGATAAAATGGTTAAATAGATGTGTAATTAAATAAAAGAACTAGATTTATAAAAAGTAGAAAATATATGTATAAAATTGTGTGAATGCTGAGGGAAACTTTTATACTTACAACATGTTAGTGGATTAGTTCCTATCCCATAAGCAACGAAGAAAATAAAAAGCAAATATAAATATATACTTTGAATATTACGGGTACCATCGATGATGTTGGCCGAGGATTTTTTTGTCGGTAGACCGGACTGTGGTCTTCTATGAGACCATCTGTGCTCTTCAACAGACCGGATACCAAAGCAGCTTCTCGATGAAAATCAGGATGCTTCGTGTTTATGTAGGCGAGCTCGATTGCAACTAAGTTTTCAACCTAAAGAATATAAGGCTTTAATATTTTGTAATTCACATAAACATTGATTGTTAAATAATTTGTGAATAATATATAGAAGAATAAAATTAATACCAGGTACTGCTATTTGCATTTGAGTGTCATAGCTTAACAAGTTATGAGGTGTTAAGCACTAAGATGCTTAACTTATACAGTATTTAAACTATAGAGTCCTACAAAAACGTCGGCTCAGGCTTTGACATTAATTATGTCAACAGATTGATAACACGTCATGTTCTTAGTTTGAATATATAGACATCCAATAATTCCCAAAGTTATTTGTTATTTTGAAATCATTATAGATGTAATTAAATACCTTTGGGCAATACAAAACACATTGTATAGTAAAAACATTATTTTTTCAGAATGAGAAAATAAAATGAATTATAATATAACAAAATGTAAATGTTTATATATGGTATGCTGACCATGGAATTAGTGGCAGGGAGACGAGTTCGTAGTAATTGAGTGACGACGTCCACTATACGCTGGTGGAGACGGGGGAAGCGTAACATCTCTTGTTGCACTTCTGTTCCACAATGTTGCACAATACGTTGCATTTCTTCATGCACCTACAAATAGTTGTTAATATACAATTTTTTTTCTTACAGATAATTGACATATTAAAATATAACATTAATAGTATTATAAGCAAGAAATAATAATAAAATCATCTAAAAAATAATTACAGAAAAATCGAAAACAAGCCCCAATAACAAAATTCCATTTAAATCCCCGCTACATTGCGTAAAAGAATACGTAAGGCATATTACATATCTTTAATGTAATTTACTCGGGTATCACATAAACGTAGACAACTTAAATGTGTCTATAATACAGGGGTGGCCAGCCTGCAGCCCGCGACCCGCATTCGACTCTTTGAAGAATCATTTGTGGCTCTCGATAGGTGTACCAGAGCTACTTTTCATTTTTGTCAGTATATTATTTAGATAAAAATATTTATTTTTAAAATCAAACCCGGGCCAGTATTAACAAACCAGCGTCTGAAAGAATAACTGTTACCAGCCATATATAAATATATAATTGCTGTCATCAATTACACCAAATTATAAAGAACTATAATAAAAATTAAATAAATTTGTTTAATAAATTAAATTCAATACCCTTATTTGGTGTACTACAGGATATGTTTTCAATAAACATAACTTCCGTAATTTTTGTTTATTTTTTTGTGTACCTGATGTAGTTAAAAAATTTATTACGACTCGAGAAAAGTTATTTTTGAAAAATAACCCGTACTGATAATGAGCATGGCCACCCCTGCTACAATATTTTTCTTAACATATAATGTATACCAGATGATTGCAATTTTGTAGTTCAAAATCTAATACATGACTGCAATGTAATAAATAGGTCGGGTTATCGTTGGTTAACGCTTTGTAGCCACATCATTTTAAAAAATAAATAGAATGTATATAAAGGATAGAGGAACTAAATATTAAATAAATATAAATTTACCAATTCTACACATCTAAGAGAAGGATCTTCCAGTCTTCTAATTTGTCTTTTAACAAGCAGCTCAAAGGAGACCTCTGGTACAAACAAGGCAGGTCTCGGCCCCGTTGCATTCCGGATTGCCGTTAGTATATCCATCCTGCTAAGTCCTGGAAGTGATAGCACAATTAAAGCTCTTTTGTATTTGTTTCTTCATTTTAAAGTTAAATTAAATTATTATATCAGCTATGGTACATTATTTCTTAATTTGACGTTTAATGATACAGCCTGCAATATTGTAAAACTTCAATGGTTTTTATAATTTTTTGTATTATATAGTCAAATTGTATTGTATGTAAATTGTAAAATAAACTGACATCATAACACTCAACTATTTATTTATAAACATGTTGAGTACTGTTTCTTGGCATAAACAATAAATACGCGTATACTGTTTGGAGACGCTTTTTTATTTAATGTGTTTTATGAAATGTTTTAATGATACAGCCTTCAGTACAGTAAATCGTTGATTTATTATGTACATTTTGTTGTAAGCGGATCAATATAATCAAAGTGACAAATGTTTTTTCTTTTCATTGTCATACATAGACTAAATTAGATCCGTCTCTTGGCATAAACAATATAAACTCAAGTACTTATTAAAGGTACATTTTTACTTATTCATACCATCATTTTACAATATATCGTGTGTTTTTAAGATGGTCAATTATAAACATTAACAAAAAAAAATAATATACAAGAAATAATAAATTGTCATTCTTCTATTGTTACTTACCAACTAATGGGTGTATAGAGTCCAGAGTTCTACCGAAAGTTTCGTGAAAGATATAACAAATTCTTGCACCACCACACAGCTCCGTGGTCTCTATGTTCCTGGCGGTACCTTCTATAGTGGAGCAATATGCACTAGCAAACTTAGTAATAATTTGCAATAAGGTCTGAGATTTGTCGGACACATCCTCACCATATGAGTTCAGTAACGATTGAAACTGAGATATCATAACATTAACACGCACCTGTAGGAAAATAGTGATTTTAAGAATTCATAAAATTATTTACCATAATTTCTTTATTTGTAATAAAGATGATTAGGTTATTCATTGTTTGCTTTACTTCACACACTTTTGATTGATACTGTATGCTACATGTTTGTCGGTATGAAAGTTTATAGCCAATTGTTGTCTTGTAATATTAAACCGCGGAAAGATCACAGCAGGAATGAGGAGAACCATAGACACACGAAAGTAACAGACTTAACACAGTGAATCCTAAAGCCTAAAGTATGACGTCCACCCACAAGGTGGACAGGTGATCTTGATAAAGTAGCCGGAAAACGATGGACACAAATCAGACAATGCGATTCTCATTACAATTCAGACTAGATCCAAATGTGATAAACGTATGTAATCATTAGTAATAAAAATGAATATATTTATTTTGTTACATCAATTGTTTGACTGTTGATATTTACTAATTCAGCGAATTGAGTTGATGGAATGTTACAAGTACTTAGCCTGAAATTCTTTACAGTAATTAAGCTCTAGGATACGCTCAAGAACTTCAACTGGAGCCGTAATTGTTTTTCTTTTGCTGGATTCGAAAGTCAAGCCACTACGTGACTTAGACGAATCTTCTATGGCAAGAGGGCTAGAGGGCCCTCGAGAGACAAACAGAGGACACTGTCAGTCAAAAATTGGTAGTCATTTTAACTTAGTATGATAATATCGCTAATTCCCGATAATTAACAAAGTCAATTAACATACCTAAATGCATATGTCTTACACATATTAAAAAGTAATAAGTGATTATAATATTAGGAGCGATAAAAAAAGTAATACAGGAAAAACGCTATTAAAAACCATACCAAACTAGAATCTTATTAAACATACTTTGAGTTCCGGTAAGCAGTCCCTTATATGGTGCATTAGCAGCCTGTTTAAGGTCTTCGCCAAGTACGGGGTACCGTTGCGTGTTGCTATGGTAGGATATTTCCGTTGCAGGTATGTTGCTTCATCTTTTAGTGCGTCCTAAGAAATAAATACCATTTTAATACATACTAAAATAATAGCATTTACTAACGCTTTATTCGAAACAGGCGTCAATTTTCCACACTCACACATTAAATATATATATATATATATATTATTAGACATTTCAATTCACTTAGAGTGGTACGAACAAAAGTAATCGAGACAATGCCCAGGGGATTGGTAGTAAGTTAAGTGGCAGTGGTAAGATTATAATGCGCTAAGAACAGAAACCCGCTGGGGCCTTCATTTTCTGGAGTAGAGATGACGGACCGGCGAACACAGCGTAGAACATCTCCGCAAAAGGAGGGCAGACGATCTTGTTAAGTTGTGGGAAAATGCTGGACGTAAGTCATATCGGTCTTATTTGAAATTCATGCCTATGTTCAGTAACGGACATCCTACGACTGAGCCAAATTCTAGCAGTGGTCGTACATTAGCTAAAACGGTGATGATGGTGAAGAGTAGCTACGACCACGAGTGTCCCTTGGTTCGGTAGAAAATAGTGCAATTCAGTGTATCTGAAAAAGTATTGTACTAAATATTTTGTTTTAGGAAAATGTAAATATCCGATACATCGGTAATTAATGCCAATTTTTCATACCGCGGTAAAAATAAATACGGTACTATTATATTACACAATACATACGTCTATTTAAACCCAAAAATAAATAACCTCACTGATACATTTCATTGAATATGATATGTTTCATTTTTTGCATAAACTTTTGGTTGAAACAAAAAATGATATTTATTACAAAGCGTATGAGCTCAGAGCACTTATATATCCTTGAAAGATATGTAAATGAATTACGTTACGAACAATCATATATACATTTCTTAAATTGAAATCCGCGTAAATGTGATAATAAATTATGAAAATATTTATTATCTTGCATCGCTGTTCATTTGTGTATTGCTTATTCGCAACTTACAATATAATATAAATGTATAACTTATTGTACGTTTATTATATACCTATAATATAATATTAGTATATACGTGATATATTTATAATATTGTATCACATTAGTTTATCGTTTATTCGTTCTAGTATGCACATAACATAATAAAAACTGTTTATTAAAAACAAATTCGTTTTTCGTAAACTATCAAATTGAGTATTAATACTTGAAATAAGAAATATTGCCACTGGAATATACTATTTCGTATTATAAAGTGTATAAAAAGTGAAGATGAGTTGAAAACAAAAAGATTAAATAGAAGTTTTTATTTGGTTTGTGGTTAGAAGTTTGTTTTGTTCATATATCCATTGAACGTAATTTTATCATTACTACATAGAGGAATCTCAATGAAATAATAACCCATTATTCATTCCTCCAAGTATTCGAAAACAATAGTCAAGTCTGGCTGTCGTGATTTCTATGTCCTTTTATTTTTTAGAGAGAAAATAGTTTAACTAACAATATGTCATAATGAACTTGCATATTACCTTTAATAATAAAGATATATTTTCAGAACGTCGAACACAACTTTCCTAACCATAGTCGCAGATACCAATTCAAAACTACTACATTTATATGTTGTTTTATTAAATAAAATAAATAATGTGAAACAATGCGCCTGTGTTTTGACTTCCGTCCCCCTTAATAACTACGTCATAGTATATGTAACATTGTTAAATCTAATTTAAAAAGAGCAAAAGTTGAGTTTCTGCCTTGCTCTTCTCAGCAGATCAGCGTTACGAACCGATGGTAGATTATTACTTATAATGTCAAAGTAATTCCCTATTCACATGTGCGTGTAAAAGCCTATTTCAATAATAATATTTTAGATTTAAAAAATGTTAATAGCACAGATAAATTGTCTATTTAGCGGTAACCACTTCTATGTAACCTAACTGATATCAAATATTTGTTTTAGTTTTAGTTATTAAGGAGTGGTAGCCCGACGGTATAGGACTAAGACTTGCGATCTTAGGACGCAGGTTCGATTCCCGGGATACAATTTTAAATAATTCACATTTTTTGCATTAAATACATAGAATTGCCACTGCGCACAAACAAATTTCCAGAATCCTCTACCCATCTGGGTAGCAGTGTCCTCTGCGTAAAATAATACCATACTACACTGCGATCGCTAATCCGCCTGCTAAGCGTGGCGATTATGGTGAATCGAACCATAGATATTTTAGGGAGATATCTATGCTATGCAGTGGGCCTCTTTGGAACTACGATTGAAAGTAAATTATTTAAACTTTTTAAAACTTAGTAAAGAATTGTTAAACAAAGCAATAGGGGAAAGTAAATTTAGATACGATCATTATATAACAAACACTAGACCCATTTATCACGAGTAGTGTTAAAGAGTATAAAGTCTACGGGAGAATAGATGCACATCATGCAATGAAAACTGCAAGAATATTAAGAATATTTACCTTAAAATTGATTTGAGTTATGACAAGTAATTAATATTTATAATTTTCTAAAGAAAATAAAGCTAAGATAAATACCAAAATAGTCTTCTTGTCGATGATGTCCTGTTGTGATCGATTGACGACGCCAATGATCCCGAGCTTCACTGGTATCACTCGTCCGCACAGAATATCGATGGCGTCGGTACCTGGAAAGTGTCTGACCATTAATTATTTTGTAGTATCATTAATTAATTCAAGACAGTAATAATTTAACACTTTCTACGCTAAGTAACATAAGACAAAAAATGGCAAGGTTTCAGAAACAACAAATAAAACCTTCGCAGAATTGTTATGGATCACAAAAATGGTATTAATTATCGCACATTTTTAAGCTAGATAGATTTCTTAGGCAGACCCTGTTTATTTTTAATGAATATAAATAAACAACACGACTTAGTATATAATGCTACCAAAACCGCTACCGTAGGTATTTACAAGGCGAAACGGAAGGGAGTATCGGCCGCTACGTTCCATCAGTCAGACGGTGGCTCCCATCCCATTTTTCCTCGGCCCCCACTTCTTTCCTCAGGCGCGGTATAGCAGTTATGGTAGCACTATGACAATCATTAACATTTTACCGGCATCCATGAGATCTAGTTTCGTAACCACAGCCAACGTCCTTCGTCCATCGGGATCCACGTCCTTTGCCATTTTGATTGCTTCGCTTGTGGCCATGTCCGTGTTAGCAGCAGTCACCGCAAGTATTATTGAATTTGGATTTGATATATATTTAAAAATGAGGTTTCTGATTTGAGTTTCAATGTCTTCTGGTTGGTCACCTATAGGAACCTAAGTAGAATACAGAGATAATTAAAACCGACGACTAAATTTGTAAACTATAAAAATTATCGATATAACTTTATATATCGCCATTTTTAGTAGTATTTCATAAATACTGGTTAAGATCTACTTTTTGATCAAATGTCTCTGGTTCTATGTTGTTAATTAAGGAGACGAAGCAACCATTCTTACAAGTAATTATAATCCAGTAACAGCCGACCGAAGTTACTATTTCGAGCAATTTTTCAAATTTCAAATTTTACAATTTTAAAATCATCTCTAGTGACTCAAGTAAAAATTCTCTCTTGGAAACCCATGTGTTCAAAAACTCTATGAAGCATCCGCCTAAACGTTTCTAAAATCAGGTAAATTTGTAAATACCAAAATGAAAACAGTATTTGAAAATATAAATGATAAAATATACTAACTTAGCATTAGTCACATTTTCTATCAATATGAATTACGGGAAATTTAAATTTTCAACTTCATTTTTTGTCAACATATACGTGCAACCGAACGGCTATTGGAATTGAAAAGTTTCCGAGTGGTGACCACGGGCTGTTAGACGCGGCGTGAAAACGACATAGTCAAAGTAGAAGTTGCTGGATGCATGTAGCGTAGGATCGGTGACCGTAGTTATCTTTGGAGGAGACCTGTGCCATGCAGTGGGCATCTATCTGCTAACATGATGATATATCGAGGAAAAGCTAATAACATGTAAATTGTATATTTATAAGTACCTTTGTAATACCCGGAAGATCGACAAGTGTTAGATTGACAACTTTTGTCGAGTATATTTTTAAATTGATTGCCTCGGGACAAATGCCTTTGTTGCTCCCAGCCATGCGATCCGTCTCTCGCTCTATCTCTTGACGAATTTGTTCGAAGTCCGCATATATCTTGTCTTTTGTGTGGAGAAATTTCCCCCATTCGTCTAAATTAACTGTGCCTAAATTAAAAAAAAAATCTTAACATTCTCCTACAACGTATACAGGTGAAAGGTTAGAGGAGCAAAAGCTTTAAAGGGAATTATAAATACATAGCACATTTGCCAGTAAAAAACTCTACAGTTTTAACACCTACTTTAAATCAACCTGTATAGAGAGAGTAATTACTCTATACAGGTTGATTTTAAATTAGTTAAGTTTTCTATTGAAATGGAACAGGCTAATAACTTCAGGGTCAGATAGTAATCAAGAAAAAAATAATCCTGTAAGCTAATGATGAATTGTCATATATTCAGAATCCATAACAAGAATCAATTCAGTGGTTTAATGCTTCATTCACACGACGTTTTACGACGGCGTTCATTGAATACCTATCGAATATCGTTCTGTGAAACACGTATTCTCTTGAATTGAGATTGTTGATAAATCGAACGAAGTACAAGATCAAGCACTAAACTTTAACAGTTTTTCAATGTTATAATATATATTTTTATAAATAGTAAATGGACTTTATAAAGATAATAAATAGTTTTGTATAAAAATATTTAAGTACATGCATCATTTATTAAGTCATTCTAAAAGTTAACAGATAAAGGTCGGTAAAAGACGCAACTCTTATTGACACATCTGTAGAATGTTTGATATTTTACTGACCACTATCTTATATCGATCTAAGCAACTGACCCTACTGACTCAGCATTGTAACGCGAAATGTGTTACAATGCTGACTCAACTTCTTTCTTTCTTTTTTCGTTGACTTTGTGTATTTAATTTTCATTTATTTTACTGTCGTGATTGTTTAGTAGATTAAAAGGTTATTTTGTTATAAGGTGACATGCTTTATGGATGAATTTTAGACACAATCTTTGAACTTATTACTTTGTCAACAGTTGCCAAGTTATAAGAGATGATTTTGTTGAATTATTAAATAAATTAAGAAAATAAAAATTTATTTTTATTGATAATTATATTCGAACAAAAAAAATTGTATAGAGTTATTTTAATCTGGAAACTGTTCTCTAAGATCCGCATTTTTTTAGATTTTCTGTTCACAAATTAACCATGAAATTTTAGAGTAGATTGTAGTAATTGGATTTAGTGTTGTCTTGTCTTAAAGTTCAAGTATAAGTTTCCGTAACAATGCGACATTGCGTTCATTTTGCGTCAACAATGGTTATTGCATTGTTGCTATTATGATTATTACTTGGACTATAACAATCATATATAGCAAAATTAATAATTTTTTGTTAATTAATTTAGCAAAAATTAATTAACAAAATATAGCAAACTTCGAGGCCCCACATATAAATATATTTAAATCTAGGTCTATTCTGTTGTCGAAGTATCAAAATTTATTTTAGTAGACCATGCAGATTTTGGAACATTGGTAAAGTGTATAAAGTGAGCGGCAATTTTAGAAAAAAATTACAAATTATCATAATACAAATTATCAAATGAACATAAAGAAATATATACCGCAACGGACTCACGACGGAAATGGTACACGGACAATAATCTATTTATTTTAACTACAACAGCAAGAAAAACAATTGACAGACATTTATGGCTGAACAAAATACCGTTACAGCCCATGGATACTCATTTTAAAGGCCTCTCCTAATACTATCAATGGGGGGATATAACATAATCACCACGCTTGAGTGGGGTTTGCGATCGCTGTGTGTATGTGAATTATGGTACGCAGAGGAGGACGCTGCTGCCGATCCTCTGAAAACTAGTTTAGGAGTCATGGCTATCATATATAATTAAAGCAAAAAATGTGCTTTACTTAAGATTGTCTCTCCGGAAATTGAACCTGCGACCTACGATCGCAAGTGTCTGTCCTCTGCCGCTAGGCCGTCGCTGTTAATTCATAAAGAATACGTTGGTATTTACTAGTTAACCCTTTACATTATATAAAATTTGTAGAAGACATAATCAGTTTTATTGTTAAAATTTAAAAGTAAAATTATAAGAAAGTAAGAATCACATTTCACCATGTTTTATTAAAAAAAAAACAATGAACAATATGGTAATATTGGAAGTGTGGGGATGCACATAGCCGTTTCACAATTTTCACAAATGGCATTAATTAAAATAAATTTAATAATACGTTCCGTGCCACGGCATTTTTTAAGATTATTCATTCAGGCCTCGTGGGTCATATACGACCTACACTTTAAAAATTAAAAAAGTCAATTTTTCAATACTGCAAAACTATGATTAGCGGGCAAAAGTAATAAATTTTAATATACATTACATACGCATACGTGATGTGAAGTTATCTATATTCGGACCCTACAATTCATTTTTTAAGAATCCTTTGTTTTTCAATGAGAACTGCAAATGGCCTGAACGGAAAGAGCAGCGGTGGTCGTATACGCCCCACATGGTATGGAATGTGTTAAATTAGTTGTTATAATAAATTCAGAGTGTAAGAATAAATTCAGTTACCAAAAATGAGAAGCAAAATTACAAATCATCGTTGCTTCTAAGCAATGTAATAATTATGAGTGCCAGTATCTGTCTGTGTGATCTTATGGTGTTAGTATGTTATTATTACTTAAGCATTTGGTTCCAATACTGAACGCAGCCGCGTATATATACGCTTCTATACTAGTAACAAGGAAAATTGAGCGTGTATATGCTTATGATACAAATATGTTAAGCAATATAGAATTAAATGCAAGAATTTTATAGCTCATGTGTATAATATAGGGAGTTAATATTATTTCTTTGTGTTATTATTGCTTCCAAATTTAAAAAAGAAAATGTAATTTGATTTTCATTTGTTTAAATCTGACATGTTTAAATTGGACATAAAAAACTACCTTGCATAATTGTTCTTAAAATAATGTAACTAATCAATGAACTACTTAGATGTATGTTATAGTGGAATTTAATTAACATAGTCCTTTATATTAATCAGCGGTCAGGTATCCGGACGCATAATTACTAAGTGATTTTTAGTTAACGAATTATGGAGGCGGTTTTAACTATTCAATGATAGAAAGGTTACAAAAAGAATTGTTATCAGAGTGGATACACAGCAGTAGATGTATTTTATCTCACTAGTACCATCCCATTGTATTACGCTTTTTTTCGGAACAAAATGCTTTCCAAATTAACATTACAATCTTCAATTTTATGCAATAATACACTCAAATATTCGAAAAAAAACTTAGTGTGAAAATTTTGAAAATTTTTATCAATTTAGTTTAACTTTTAGTAGATGATATATAAATTATTAAGGAATTTGAAAAAATACGAATAATTTCTTCAAGGATTTTTTACAAATACACATCTTATAATATGTCTATTTTTTCTTATTAACCAAGTTCATTTAATAGTTGTCTAGAAGAAATCACATTTTGCAATTAGACCATCTTTTGTACTACCCAATTTTTTCGTAGCAAATGAATTTTTTTTATAGCATATCAATAAAGCGTATGTAATCAAATAAACATGCTGCTTATTAGCACATTAAAACTATGCAATCAAGGGAATTAAAAACTTGTCTAATAGCTAGCATTGTTTGTAAAAAGTAATTGTTCTGTTCAATACAATGGTAATAGATCAATGCCTCATAATCGTAATAACACCAGACAGCATTTATAATTAGATCCAATTAATGCTGCCAATGTATGAAATAACTGCAAAAACAAACAATAGTAGTATATTGTACATACACATAAGTTTGCCCTGTCCTATTGGTACACATAAGCTGCATAAATAGTACTTAAATACTTGGCAAGATGTAAACAAATTTAAATTTTCAAGTGAAAGTAATATCATAAAGAATATTTATACAAACAACTCTTTTTTTACAAGATAGTAAAATAATGTGGCTCACAAAAAAGAATAAACAGTTTCTTTACACAATTTTTCTGTTCAAATATGAATCCTTGCTAATTTTCCTATAAGAAATTATGTGTAGTATGGTAATATTTGAAGTGTAAGGTGCACAAATCTAATTCTCAATTTTCACAATATTTAAATTGGTAGTAAAGGTAGAAAAAGATTAAGTAGTTCTTTTATACAAATTTTTGGTTCTAACATGAATCCCTTGTAAATTTTCCTTTTAAATTCTAATTTTGACTTTGCTTACAGTTATTGTCTATACAGTAACAAAATACAATTAAGGAATAATGAAGTTTAATCAATAGTTATGTTAGATGACTGTATATCTAAAGCATCTACTAATTACAGTATTTTTGGTCCACTCCATAATAAATGTATGTGGTAATTCAGGATAAATATCAAATACTTGATGTTATTTAATATTTGGTATTTGTACCTAAATTCAAATTTATTATTCATATGTATTGTACTAATGTTTTGAATTTTGTACACTATTTTTTTAATAAAAGTAATTTGTTTTACTTTTACAAAAATTACTATTAACTTTGCATGATTTTTTTAAAAAACAGTTTATTCAGCTTACACAATTTTCTAAAGTTGTGGAACATATCATCAAATTAACTATAAGTGACATGATTTTTTTTAGTGTTTTGCAAGCTTTTTAAGGAATACATATACTATTAAACATAATGATTACACAAATAGAAGTTGCAATGAAAGAAGTATGTATGTTCTATGTAGTAACTTTGAGATATTGTTTTCAAACCAAAAATTTATAAAAAGTTAGAATTAATTTATACATAATTATGGAGTAAAATTTGTTATAAATAATGAAATAAAATATAAATAATCAAGTTTGTGTTAATTAATTTTTGATAATATTGATATATTATAACTAATTTAATAATGATCATTGCATGAATGTCAAAAAGAATTGCTAGTGCCATCTTAATTATTTTTTTAATTTTCGTACAGTTTTTAATATCCAATTTAGAATTTTCAGATAAGATAATAGGTTTTGTCTCTCCTGCTACTGTCATTCTTACCGAACAATGCTAGAGTTGATACATAAATATTTATTGAATAGATTAAACTCCAAGATTCAAAAGGGCATGGCATGTAAATGCTTACTAGTAGAAGATATATTAAATTTCAGAATTTTTAATTTGAATAGTAAATATTTTTCTATAGAAATGATCTGTCCTGTTTTAATAACTATACTAATTAATTTTTAACCGTATTACAGTATGCTTATTTGCACTTTATTAGAATATTAACTTATGTTCACATTGAAAGTTACACATTACATGATGTAGTTACATGTCTTACATTGCATTGCCTATAGAGGAAAGTAACTTATCTAATACCTTGATTATGTAAAACAAAATTTACTAAATAATTGTTTAATATTGTTCTGAACATCATCAATCAGGAATCATTTTATAAAAGGCAAGAATAAAACGTAATTTACTGATACCTATTAAGATGATACCTAGATTATAGCAGAAATATTATATATTATATTGAGTGAAATAATTTTAAATGATAATTTCAATGAAATAACATCATACCTTCTTCAGCTGAACGATGCTCCTTACTATCTTTTGGGCTATATACCAGCTGTAGTATAAGAGGGCGCCTTGTCACAATTCCTGGGCCACGAGGTAAAAATGACCGCCCCACTAGACTTTCTATCACTGAACTTTTACCAGAGCTCTAAAAAGATAATGGGCTATATAAAACACGATAAAATCAGAATAAATCCATTTAATTAAACGTTTATACAGGAACTTTGAAAACATAACTAATAGTTCTACTATGATATATTTTTCAATACACAGCTTGAACGTAATAGATGACCAATGAATAATAGCTTATTATATTTTTCTGGAATGAGGACAAAGAACTTTAGTGACATATTTACATAATCGTTTAACGTTTGAATATTTCGACTACCACTAATTAAATTAATTAAAAGTTTTAATAAAATTCACATAACCCGTTAAGTAAAAAAAAAAAAATACAATACCTGTGTTCCTAAAACTATAATTTGAGGTAATTGAATAGCATCAGCCCCGACTGTATTAAATACATCTTGTAATTTATTTATGACTGGTATTAACGCTTCCATATTTAGTTGAAAATAAAATCAGCACTGTAAAACAGCTATAAGCATACACAATAGGTCAACAAGTTACAAGAATTATTAATTCAATTAAAATTAACCATCAAAACACACAAACCGACCGGTAAAAGTCGGCCATATTGATTTGTAGAACAACTAGGGCTACCATTGAAAAAATTTGTTGGAATAAACTTAAAATCGTATTCGTAAATTAGTATAGATAAAGTACTTATTTATTTCTCCCGATAGGTTTTATTATACTCAAGACATTTATACACATATAACATTGATAACGACATTTCATCATAATAATGACTTGAATACAACTATTAATGTGTAAAAACCGTTTAGGCGTCGACTTACGACAGTAAAAATATAAAAAAAATATTGTAGCCCAATCGTAATTGAGTAAATATTAAACATCTATTACATAAAACAATTTTTTAATGTTAATTTAACTTATTTCGACCTGGAGACTATAATATAATTTCTATAGAATTTGCGGGTAGCTTTATGTATAAACCATTTCTAATCTCATAATTAAAGTTATTAAGCATTTTATTATTTATATGTATACAAAGTGACTTATTTCATATTGTTAGTTATTGTATCATAATGATATTTAAGAAAGCTTTAAATAACCGAAACTGTAGTTTTGAATGACTGTGCTCCTCTTTAAGAAATAAGCTGTCACCTATCTGTCAATTGATTTGATATTTACAAGCTGTTGAATGATTATAAGTCATTGACTGTAATTTTCGCAAAATTTAATGAATTATTTATTCCGTATATTAAATTTAACTTTTTAATTATCTAAATTAACCATACATAAATCGGTACTAAAATTTAGAGATATTTTGATCTAAACATACAATAGGAATTTGATTTGTTTAATATTACAATGTTTATGGCAGAGGTAAGTTGTTTTATTTTTACTTTTGACATCATTAAGGTACCATTTGTAAATATTTGTTAATTTTATACATAGGATAGCAAAGTTGATTGTGGGAGGTACACTACAAATTACAAATTTATACAGTTTGGACCATGGCACATTTCTTACGATCTTAGTTGTATTCTGCCAAGTGTTTGTTCAACAAAGATTGTATGTGAACGAGATGACGATCAGTACTGCCAGTTCTGTATGTAAGTGTAGACTGAATTTGAGAACATTTTAGAATGACAAAATGTACGTGAATAATGAGTTTTTTATTATTACAGTTATTGTAAGGAGTTAAGTATTCCGCATTTTCCGGATATGGTATTTCCAAAAAATATTCTTAGTTTAACGCACGAGAGTGGTGCTAGCATAAACTTTAACCCACTGGATGCTTTAAAGGAAGTATCAAGTAGAGTTCAGGCTATTGAAGTTGCCTGTGCTGATGCATGGTTAGAAACAAGGTAAGATTATATCAACTTGCAGTGGCATACCCTATGTATGTTTTAATAAAAAAATCTTACATTTTTTAATCTAAAGTAATGCTACCTTGCCCTTTCTATGTAAAAGAATTTCAGTTTTTAGGTAAGGAGAGATGGAGAGTAATTTTTACCCCATGAAAACACTTTTTTGTGGCAATTACTGTTATCATGACCTCTCCCTATTCTATGACATAAAGTTTCTTTAATACAATGCTATTTCTAAAGCATTAAAAGTAAAATAGATAATTAAATGTTAATAACTTATTTAATAATTGATTCTAAACTGCTGATAATAAAAAAACTACTATATTATATGGTCTCTGAGTTGTTGTGATATATCTGGTACAAGCAAAAGATACAGAAATCATCCACAAATAAAACTGCAAGGTGAATGGAAATAATAGGTCTTATGGATTTAGTAACTGTACACAATTTACAATAGCGATTGCTAGTATTATTACTTTTCTAAAAATATATTAACATTTCTATGAATTTTCTTTTCTAAATTTGATACTTGATAAATTTTATCTGAAAGAGAGATAAAATACAAGAAACTTTGCATTGTGTTTAACCCAAAAAGTGTTTTCTATATATTCCATCGTCCATATATTTACTTATGTGTGCTAATAAATAATTTTCTTTATTAAGACCAGATGCAGAAAAGAAGAAGCAAAACTTTGACTGGACATTTTCAACGGATTACAAAGGCACATTGAGTGATAATATTGTTGTAGAGCCTTCTGACGAAACAATCAATTTTGAATTGTTAAAACAAAAAGACCAAATTTTGTTTTATCATGATTTAACACTTTTTGAGGATGAGTTGCATGACCATGGAATTTCTAAGCTATCTGTTAAAATAGTATGTATTGTTTTAAAATGTTTATTCTATTTTACTTTTTTGATTTTTTTTTACCTTTTATGTAAAGCAAATGAGCTAAAATTATTGACAATTTTCTTTATTGTAATTTATTTGTATTACTTGTGTCTATTAAAATTGGGCTTTAACTAATTATATCAGGTAATGTGCAAATAAACAAAGCTTGGGATTTCTAAAGTATTAACTAATAATGGTACAAACTTACAAAATACTACAAATATAGAATTACACCTTTCTAAAAATAGAATTAAGATATTACTTTAAATCCATCTATGAGGAGAAGGTTATTCCTTCCTTTGTTTATTCTCTTTTTTTATTTATTCTTTTATACTATTGTTATTACTGTATGGCCAAGTCAAGGGTGTTTTATTTGGTAAAATTTATAGTGAGCAGTAGCAATCGTATATAATTAATTCACAAACTGTAAATTATATAAGATTGTATTCTGGGAAATGTACCTGCCACCTAGAATCACTGCTGGGCTAACACTTATTGATGTTCTGTCTTAATTATGAATGATCAATTTAATTTTCAAGTCAAACCATCACAAAAAAAACAAATGTGCGAAGTTTTGAATGTCAATCCAGTTATAATTTTTTCACATGATAGACATCACCAAAATATTAGGAACCTTTAAAAAAAAGATGGAGAAAGAAATTTGTTAAGTTGTTCTCAAGTCATGATATGACCAAGGCAAAGAAAAGTTATTTTTTATTTATGTATATTACATAATAAAAGATAGTTTATATGTATTTCAGAGAGTGATGCCCACATACTGGTATGTATTGCTAAGATACTTTTTACGTGTGGATGATGTTTTGGTAAGATCCCATGAGACCAGAATGTTTCATATGTTAAATACGAATTATGTTCTACGAGAATTTACTGCCAAAGAATCTACAGCGAGAGATTTAAATGTAAGTGTGGCTGTTTATGTTTATGATTTATATTATATTTTATCTTCATTATAGTAATCATAATATTGTATTACATGTAAAACATTATAAATATAATATTTCAACCTATGAATAGAAAGATACCCTTATTAAGTATTCACATTAAAGTGTAGAATGTATAAGGCATTAAAGAAAGATTTTTTCAGATGTATATTTTTATTTAAAATTTTTGTTATTATTTTAACATTGAATATAGATGTGTCTTAAAAAATTAAATAAACAATAATGGAAGTATCATCAGATTCAGTTTCTGATATAGTTGATTAATTGGTTTCCCAAAAAATATCTTCCAAATCATCAAAACAGAATTAGTGGCAGTATTTTTTGATTATAAGGCTGCATCTGTAAATTTACCGTCGTCAACAACCTCCAAGACTGGTCATCGTGGCGATCTTTGGGGGAGACCTAGGCCTTGCAGTGGGTTTCCATTGGCTGAAAAGAAGAAGAAGAAGAACCACCGCCCTCAAATATATGACGCATTACATTCATTATATTAATTTTTTTGCTTATGTTAAACAAAAGACCTTATTTATAACTGGATTACAATATCCTAATTTTGTTTATTTTGTAGTACCATGTTATAACCTATTTCATTAACTTATTTTTGTTTCAGATGCCTACAACACAAATGAAAGAAGCTGATGATGTTATACCATTTCTTCCTTTAAAACATAAAATAATGGAAAAATTAATAGTGAAATTTGAATCTTAAACTTTTATACAGATCTCAACAATGTGATTTAGGTTAAGCAATCAATAATTTTAAAATACATATTCCTTAGAGTTTTTGAAAGTGTTTGATTTTTACTTTTTAGTTTAAAGCCTTTATGTGAATCTAAATACATTATATTAGCAAATAACGTTACTATAGTGGTTAAAAAAATAGTTGATCAATTTCAAGTGTATGCAATTATTTTTGTGTATGCAATAATTGTTCGCAAGAATAATGTGAAGGCGGATTTTAATTCTTATTTGTATAATTCTCACTAAATAGTTGAAGGAATGTACACATAGTGTTTATCAAGGTTTTGGCTATAAGGTCAATAATCCTACATTGGCGTGTAATTATTCTGAAAAGTTCGATCTTTTTAATTCATTATTCAGCACATAGCATATAATAATTTAGGTTACATGTTGTAAATTAAGTAATTAGTTAAAATTTTAGCAATAAATTAAGAAAAGATTAAGTTTCGTCAGGTTGTTATTTTGGCTTTAACATATATATATATATATATAATAAGGATAAAACGGTGACCGTTTCTAGATCGAATTTCTTCATTTCTCAAGTATTAAAACGTACTTAGATATACGTTTTCAACAACAATTACTACGACCTAGTCAACGAAATTACTAGAAATAAATTCATACTGCATTTGTATGCGGTGAAGGAAGGAGCGTGTGGTATAACAGTGAAATTTCCTTGTCAAGCCTAACTTCTTCAAGAGGTGTGCGACTCCTGCAGGAGTTTTTTTTTTGGTCCCCGCTATTGGGAGCCTCTCGTACCCCTAATTTGTTGGGATCGGGTACTTTTGTTTTACAGTTTATAAATTTTCCACGATCTTTTTTATTTCTCTCTCTTCTTAGATGCATCTTATGTTCTTTCATTCGATATTTCTTACCACATTCCTTCATTCTTACCCTTTCGCTCTATAACCCCTTCCATTCATCCCTCATTACTCATTTACATTTTCTTTATTTTAAATTTTTATTTTATTTCTATATAAGATCATTATATTATCACATTATCTTACATTATTTTTATTGATTTTATGTATTTACATTTTTTCTTTTGTTTATATGTATTACTTTGCTTATTATTTTTCTACAGAATAACAGGAAGTCTTCATTTGTGTTTTTTCTTCTCTCATCATGGAGGCTATAGAGTCCTCCCTGATTTTTTCACCAGACCGGCACTCGTAGTCGAACCGGAGTCCCCCGAATGCGGGACGCTGGGCCACTAGGTGGATCACGGTCTGGTCCACGCCCGGTTCACAGAAGCACGAGGGGTCCTCCTTGAGCTTGAACCCGTGGAGGTACTCAGAGAACCCCCGTGCCCCGTGAAGAGCTAGACCAAGACCGTGTCCTCCTAGACAGTGCGGAGCACGCGGTAGGCTGAGATGGCGTCCGGGAAAAATATCCTATATATATTACTACTGCCACCACCTTATCCTCAATGCGGCTGCCGTCGGTATAAATTACCAGATCGGCAGCCGCGGTGGCAAGTCGGACTTCCTCCGCACTTTCCCCCAGACAGGAGAACTCCACACCAACTTGACCAGACTGCAGAAGCTAGGCTTGTGAAGATCGAATATCAGCTCATTTCTGGAAAGGCATAAGGGTTGACCATTTCAAATTTGTTCTGGTCGGTGAAGGTGAACGCTAAGCAGGTCAGTCCAGAGTGTATATCTCCAAGGATAACTAAGGACAAGCGAAGGGCCTATCACCCGTACGTGCAATTCGTGGAATGTTGTGTAGTGACGCCTTTGTAAAGCTCTGGAAATGTTATTATTAAATTACAAGGGAAAAATTAAAATGTTATAAAATAGTCGTCTTGTTTATCTAATCAAACCAAATACAATTAAAATAAATATGTTAGATACAACGCACAGCTTACGCATGTGTAAGATTTCTTGCCTATAATATATTTATGTGATGATTATATCATTTTTTTAAATAATTGTAGCATTGGATTTTCGTTACTGCAGCTAATTTAACCGAGTTTAACATTTAAAAAATATATTTAAAAATGCTGATTATCGCTTCTATTATTTTCATAATTATTCTGTATCATCATTGTAATATGATTATGCCAATGATTATCAGTTAATTTTAAGTAGGTATTGATTGATATTATTGTAAAATCAAGATTATTGATTACATATTTATTTTTAAGTAATCATTCAGTGTTATAAAGTCATGTGGAAAATGACGCTTTCAACACTTCTTTTCGGTGAGTTTGTGTTAGGTTATTGAAATAAAATAAACTAAAATTAAATCAAAATCTTAAATAATTTTTTTCTGCAAATTTTTCAATCTCTTAATGGAAAAACTTGAAATCTTAAAAACATGATATACAATGTGATTGGAATTGTGTAAGACATAAATGGGTTGAATATATAGCTCATTTGGTTTTAGCATTGGCCTGTCGCATTCTATTACAAAAATATACGTATTTATTTATACCCACACTTTTACACCTCTATCCATCCAGTATATAAAGGTTATTAATATTTTTAAATTTTCTTTTATAACAATTTTGTTCTCTTTTGTCGTATAAAATTTATTGAAACGTTTTTGTATAAAGTTTGCGCCAAACCAAAATATATAAAAATATTAAAAGATTTATCCAATTTATTTGCATATTTTATGACTTTGTCTTGTAATGGTTTTAGTAACAATATGCTTGGTACAATATGTGACTCCACAAATAGTCGTAAATTTACAAGTCAAAAACCTTTTAAGAATGCAACAAGGTTTGGGCGTGCCACACATTCTTAGAGTGGCTAAAGGAAACGAAGCGCTATTACGATTAGATAGAACATTAGAAAATTATCGGTCGTGTGAAATCACAACTCCGTCCGGTAAAACTTTCAATGTAAAATCACCTCAAAACAACAGGTACGTTAAATGTTGCTGTTAAAATGATTACGCTTTCTAACTCACATGAGACGCTAAATAAAAAAAAAAAACACTGGAATTTACTTCCAAAACTTAATTAATACAACTGCTTAACAAGTCCTTCTAATCACAACAACAACCGGCATCTTTCACAATTTATTAGAAGTCATTAGATATTTTTTAAATATTTCTGTTAAAACTAAACATTCCTCCATTTATGGTTCAAATGAAGAAGAAGTTCTTTTAATTTTAAATGTAGTTATGTTAGACACTGAAATTGTATGTTAAAGTACCATTTTAACAGTAGAGATAGCCTCATACACTTGATTTAGCGTGTAAGGAAACGGAAAAATTAAATTACTGTGTAATTTCGTTGCTTGATAGCAGTGCACAGCGCAGGACATTGGCAGAAGCTCTGGAGAAATTTATGGGAATATATACCTTAATCGATGTGTTTGTTTTGTGCATAACTTATTTTCCACCAATGGTTGTGGACATGAAATGTCTGTGGATTAGGAAGTTAGTAGGTACATTGTACAATCTATTTCCTAAGATAGGAGGCGTAAGACCAAAAGCCCGCCTCGCGGGAGTCTTGCTGTCAATGGCCCTATATGGTGTGGCCGTATGGTCACATCGTTTTAAGGGCGTTTGACACTGTAGGGATAACTCCTTAGCCTGCAGCGTTTGATACCAGCGATCATGCGAGGATACAAAACGGCATCCTATGAAGCTACCACGGTACACTGTGAGGGTGTCGAGAAATTTCTAGTTCTCCTTCGTGATGTGCATTGGTACATTACGGAGGGATAACAACGTATTGCGAGGGAAATTCCGAATACAACCACCGAGGGGTTTAAGTGGGTACGGATTGCACAAATCCTTCTCTTCCCCCAGATGGTAGATCATCCTGTGTACATTCAGAATATTATCCTCCGATATAAAAAAGGTTAAATAGATATTCATAAGGCGCATTCATGTAAGAAAAAGCAAATCTTTATCAAGAAAATGTTGTCAATGGTTAAAACTCAGTGTGTTGTCTAATGGTTAAATTTTGATGTACGGTTTTAATGTACCTAAAATTAATTATTATATAATACTTAAGTATATTAATAAACTGAATACATAAAAGTATTAAAAGTTTTATTTAGGTATTCGGAATGGAGCGACGGATGTGGTGTGAGAATACGAAATATCGCGGTAACTGACGAAGGTCGATGGCGTCTCACTGCCATTAGCGCAAATAATTCTATCACGGGTTGGACAGAATTATACGTCGAAGGTAAAATTTATATTGTATATCTAATACAATTAACTCAACAACTTATTTTTTTAATTCTAGACATGTGACATTATGAGATAGGAGTTCACAGTAAAATAGCTCGCCCATGAAAATGGCAACTTTGTATGACATTTTTGAAAATTTTCTCGCTTATCTCTATGATGGTCATATTAAGGTAATGACGTGAGGATGTTTCCAATTAGTCCAGTAATTACATCCGATACTGTACCTCTAAACTGGAACCGGAAGCAAGCAGAGTCTTAATTAATTACATTTTCTGAAGTAAGAGTTATAGCATATATATATACTGCACAAATGTTCTGTGTTTCTGTTTCGTGCACTAAGCACATTGTGTCAATAATATTGTTACAAAATAAAATACCCTTGTTCAATTTGTGTTTCCAATTTTATTGTAAACATAAATGGTTTTTAGTTACAAAATTTTAATTGAAAATAATTTGTATTTTGACTGGGTTAAAAAGTATATATTTCGTTCATAACATAATTTAAATTTTTATCCCTTCTAACGACACCAACAACGCGTTTTTGGTACGTAATCTTATAATGGAACTAATCTACCTAATTTGCTACTATGCTAATCTAATTTCGGCTGGGCTAGAAATAATTTAAAATTCAAGAGAAGTAGAAATACAACAAAACAAGTTTACTGTAACCGTTAGTATTATGTAAAACAATTTAAGCCAAAATAACTTCTGTGTTGAAGATCTAATCTAGTAATCGTAATTATAAGTCGATATCAAATGATGATAAAATGTATCGCAATTAAATACATTGTTGCATTTAAAGGTTGATCGATAATCATTTGGAATTTGTCACGTGACATGTATTTTAGTATATTTATGAAGAAGTACATTTTTGATTCTAGAATTGAAAGCATCATACACGGGTTCACCAATATCACTTAAAGACGGCGAAACAAAGGCCAAAATTGAATTGACTACATTGGAGAATTCATACTGTTTCGTGTCAAAACCTTTTGCCGAAAGTTCATTGGTACCCGGACATTGCAGCGTTATCCTTGATCGTACTACAAGAGCTATTCAAGGCAATTGGAATATTCTATTAGGTCTTCCTGGTCAAGTAACCGAATTGGAAACAAAGCGCCGTGTCACAGTTGAAAGTGAGTCTTCAGTTTTTTTTTGTAATGAAATTCAGCTGAAATTATAATTAAAAAAGTTATTTTGTTAGGACCTTTTTTAAATCGTATTTATTTATATATTTTTTAAACAATGCATAAGACTAGCTAAATAAAAATTAAATAAAGTAAACAATGTTTAAAAACGGGCAATGAAAAAAAATTATAGACACATAAACAGGTTAACTAAAAGTTTCTGACCTTATAAATTATTAATTAAAAATTAAGATTCCTTATAGTCAATGATAACAAAAATTTCCTCTTCTACATATTGAGTTAAACAAAGGTCAAGATTTATTAAACATTATCGCTATTTAAATTTTGACATTTATGACTTTAAAAATTTAATTGAACAGCAAAAATTCTACAATTGTAATATATATTTATTGAATTTAGCCACTTGTTACTTTATTTTGTAACATAAAATAAAAAAATACCTATATGATAAACCGACCTTAGGTCAATTTTATAATATTCTTATACAATAGATTCAAGTGTTTATTTAGTTTTATCACGCTATATGAGTAACAATATACACTTAATTTACGTTAACAACAGATTGAACTTTACTTAATACATGTAATTTATTTCATACTTCTGAAATTCAAAAAAGTAAATGTACGTTGCACTTATTGCAAACTTAATGCATTACTTAATTTATATTGCACTTAACGCAATAATTACATTCAATAAAGAAACATTAAAAGTTTTAGAAGTACAATTTAGTTAGTAAAAATTATATTCACATTCTCGAGTACTGATGCATCTAAAAGTTATGATAAAACACTCCTCCATGCTTCTATGAAGTAATATACAGGAATGTTTTTGTTTTGTGCGATAAACGTCGAATACGTGAGATCTGTTTATCAGTTACTATGCATTACAGCTATGCTGTATTCGTCGATTTGATTGAATAGAATATGCAAAACTCATTAGCCAATGATTATGAGGTAAGGATGTGTTCACATGGAATCTGTCCGTCTTTATTTGTCATTTGCACGATGTGGACTCGTGCTCTTAACTAACATTGATTAATCCTGGCTACTTCGATTTAATGAGTCTGAGCTGATTTCTATTTAGCCTGTGATTCGGAGTGTTCTTATAGAAAAGATGACGTTAAAAAAACTACTATATGTTCTTTCCACTTGCTTAATAAAATGTTATATTGAATCAGTCCGGTATAGTACATGTGTTCAGATTATATATAACTGTGTTTAAGATTTACATTTAATTTCTTAAAATCAAGAAGGCTAATTCCTCGGTAAAGATAATTGTTACTGTAAATATAAAAACTAGAAACGTAGTGATGTTATACTTTTATTATTACTATTTTAATTACTTAACATTTTAGCGGAACGACTGGACGTAGGATATATAAATGACAGAAGTGAAAATAAATTGCATTTATATTGTAACATTTTGCATACTACAAAGAACATAACGTTCTGTCGCTTCCAAAAAACGTCTGAATCTTTCGGTTATAATGTTGTGGATGGTTTAAGTGACGGACAGCACAGGTAATTTCATCAATCATATAAACATTTTTTTTTATAATTCAGGCATTAGTTTTATTATGTTTAAAAGGTAAAACAAGTTAACAGATGCATCCATAGTTTATCTGATGTTTTGTAATTAATTCGATTTAAGAATATACGATCAATAAGAGAAGATAAACAGTGGTGTTCATGTAAGATAAAATGTTATCAGGTTATAAAAACCAGGGTGACTAAAATAATCAGAAAATTTTCTTCACATTTGTCGATTTTTCTGTCTTATCGAAACGAACGTTTTGTCAGTCAATTTCATAAATGTCTATATTTCTTTGTTCTCTAGCTATTATGGAAAAGGATTTGCAATGAAACAATGCGGATTAACCTTAGAGAATCCTAAATCTAGCGACTACGGTACGTGGCGATGCTCTGTGGGTGTCCAATCCTGGGTTGGATCTAATATAAAATCGCAGACACCTATGCAGGCACTCATAAGTGTTGCGCCAAATACACGTAAGTAAATGTTCTTATTCCTAATGAGTGTGCGAAGTTTTATAGTTTTCATAATTTATTAAGGCTAATATAAAACTCATTCATTGTTCATTAGTTTTACATGACGATTTGGTTTCATTCTTTGAAATAATAAAGATAGAAATAAAATTAATTTATTCAATCATGGAAATTTTAACAAACTCTTATTGATCATCAGCTAATTTTTTTTTTAAAACCTTTTATTTTTGGCTCTACTTCGCAAAGTGTTAAAATTGTAATAGTAAATACTATTAAAGTTTTTCTATAGAAAGGACAAAGTGAATATTTCTGTTCTTAAAAACGGACAAATTTCGTTTACAGCTCTGATACATCCTGCTATTTTCTGGTTTTTTAATCAGCGGCATCCTATAATAAAGTAGATAACAAAAACCCGACGAAATAACGATATTCAAGGGGCTTTAATTTATCGTATCAATATTTCAATTTTCATTAATTGTTTTTTTTTTAATTGGTAATTAATACGAGTTTTGATTACTAGATGTAATAATTAATCGCGTTTTGTTAACATTCCTTTTGTAAGTGAATAAATTCTTTTGATTATAAGGTTTTTTTTTAATAGGAAATGCACGTTATTTATTTTGGTAAGCAAACTAACGCACGATAAACAATCGGGAATTTAGGTATTAAAAAGGAGAGAATTTCTTTGTCAACTTAAACATAATTAGCTCTCTTCCGTGGTTCTTCCTACTTCGGAGGGAAACGAAATATTAAGCGTGCGTTGAGAGGCAACCCATACCAGGTTCTCCATCAAAAGCCCGCTTAGGCCAAGTTAAGACTTTTATGAAGGCTCTCGATCTTATTATTTAGGCGGTGTGCCACATCTAATCCATAAAAACTGTAACTGGCACCACGGAAAACAATACCAATTATAAGTTATAAAAACAAACTTCAATATTTCATTCCCAATGACATTACCCATTGAAGATTTTTTTTATGATAAACACCACAGGTTCGAGACCCCACCGAGATTTAATAAATGGAAGGGGCCAGACGATATTTGTTCAACAGAATAAAACGTTTACTGTTATGTGCCGTGCAAAAATATCACTCGCTTACTGCTGGTTCCAACACCCCAATGGTACTCAATTCACACCTGGACCACTGGTCGATGAACAACAACTGTTTTGGTGAGATTGACCAAAAGTAAAATTTAAAAACACAAAGAGTATCAATTTAGAACAAAACTTAGAGCAAATTGATATATAACTTCTTCAGGGTAACTATCAGATATACAAATGTTTTCGTATGATATCGTTGACGCCGTCTTTGTTGGATTTTGCTCTTCATTAACCAAATTGAAACAGCTTAGGAACTAATATTGCGTAATTGACAATTTTAATTTAACTTAATTTTACAAAATACCTTTTTTATTGATTTACTTTGATTAATCCCTACTGATTCAAATTTTGCATCTTGATTAATGAAATAATTATGTAACACTTAATGCATTTGCTAGGTACACCGGGCAAAGTCTACAGTTAGGAGACTGTGGTATCACTTTCTCTTACGTTACATTAGAAGATGCCGGTAATTGGATTTGTCATATGGGTCCTAGGGATCAATGTGGAGAAGAATTAACGGACAACGTTCTGGTAAAAGTTACTGGCCCTCTAGCTTCTAATAAAAGAGAAATTGAAACGAGTGTTGGCGGTGTAGCAACCTTGCACTGTCACACTTCTAATGGAAACAAACCGTTGGAATATTGTAGATTCTTATCTCCAAACTTTATAGGTATAAGAATTGACGAGACTGTTACAGAAAATAGGTAAATCATATTAATGAAATATAATTTGAATATAACAGAATGTTGCACTAAAATTTAAAAAAAAACCTTTGTAGTAAAATCTTAGATCGCTTCTATTTCACACCAAATCGGAGTCTCGTTTATGGAGATTGTTCGTTAACTATAAATCCTGTTATCGACAAAGATGTAGGAGAATGGACTTGTGCAGCTCTGATCCATGATGAACCTTTAGAAGCAAGAGATTATGTAACTGTATACATTGTTGGTAAGTTTCTTAGACAATTTTAAAGCGGTATATAGTTTCTTAAATCAAAATTATAAATGAATGCTGCGCATCCCTATCAAGCCAGACGATTACTTCACTTAAGGGAATTTAGTCTAGAGTGGGTCTTACATTCTTTGATTGAATAATATTTACAATAATTATTGACTCTCTTCTCTACTTCCGTTCCGTTCTCTTTATTTTTGTTGGAACATTTAACTTCATTATTATAAAGTAAATTCAATTTTGCATATTATCAGGAGAGTTCGGTATGCAGCGAGATAATAGTTACATTTACTTCAAATACTTATAAATTTTAATAAGTTCTTTGAGAAATCTTTTAAAGTTCGCAAAGAGTATTTAACAAAAAAAAATTATGGTTATTATTTTATACGTTATATATAAGTTCTTTTTTATTTCTTTATCTATTTACTCTTTTTACAGTATGTTAAAACTGATTTAATGTTTTAAAAGCATTCTCCACTAGTCAACTCAGGTCCCACGCTAATCCACTCTTTTGTATTATCTCAAAATAAAGTTGTTTTTTTAAAAACTACGTATATGTAATGTGAAAATAGTCACTATGATAAGTAACTTTCGTTCTGCTATTGTCTATGTCTTTATTTTACGATGCAATCTATTCTGACAATGTAATGTTTGTGTGAATTTCGTAATTATTTTTTTGATTTATAGATGCGGCAGCACCTCTTTCCACCGCTAGTATTGTGGGCATGTCATTTGGTTTGTTTGTGTTGGTACTTGCTCTCGCAGCTGTGTTGTATTATAAAAACCGCCGACGGCTTCTACCTTGGAGGACATCTCCGACGTCTACCACTGGAGATAATTTCTCTATGAACACTCGTACCTCTAATGCTGAGTCAGCCACAAGTGATGAGACATAAACATGGCAAATTGTTAAAAAATAGAATAATTGATATCAATTACGTTGGTTGTTTTATTTTAATTAACTGCAAGATTTTACATTATTGTTTGTAATCGGCTTTTTTATTTTTAATACTTAACACGTATCATATTTTCAGATGTATCCAAGATCAATTAAATTAATTTCGAAGTTGTCTTTAATTACTTTTGATCGGTGATTATATTATATACATCAGTGTTTTTGCTTCTCGGTAATCAAACTCGCGAATTAATTGCAATAATAATATTAATGATGTTATTAATATAGTGACAATAATAACAGTGATAATCACGACGATAATGATGATGATAATAATTCATTGTTGTTTAGTCTATTCAACAGTCTATTCAACATTCGATCATTGGTGCATACCAGTTTGTAGTGGAGTGGGAAGTTTTTGACGCTATTCGGAAACGTTCGCTTTTCGTATTGAACCCCTGCTTAGAATATCTCGCATTATGCAGCTTGCATAAGAAACTGTTATATATTGTACATACTTCCAAGCTTTTGAGAAAGTATGCCCTATCGAGAGTAGTGCTTTAAAGTTCGAGCTGAGTATGACGTTTGGTACACCGAAGATATTGTGATCGGGCCGTGGCCGGTCAAGACTAACCGGTCGTGATATAATGTATTTGACCGTGAATTAACTAATTGGTATGTGTTCCATGTTTTCATGGATAGAGCTTTATTTGGAGTTTCGCTGCGAGATCAAATCACAAAAGAGATCCGCAGAAAACTGGCGTAGATTAAAGGATTAGTTTTAAGTGGTGTGGGCGGGTACATCGCCAGTGTAAACGACGAGTGTTGCGGCCCAAAAGTTCTCAAGCGGACGATACGAGCCGGTAGATGCAGCGTGGGTAGGCTCCCTATTAGGACTAATGACTTAGTCAAGTTTGTGGGAAGTCACTGGATGCAGGCAGCAAAAGATTAGTTATTGTGACTATCTTTTGGTGGAGCAACGCATCGGCCTCTATCGGCTGACATGATGCGGATGTTTGTGTTTCATAATTTTTTAGTAGGAGAAAAAATGACAATGAAATTTAACATATTTTTTATAAATTATATTATTTTTTAATAATTTCACATTGTGTACAACTTTTGTAATCCACAAATCATTAAAAATGTTTTAATTAAATGAATACATCTCGGTACGCGAGATCAAATTACATAATTATATTTTAAATTTAAAATCAGTGCTGTCATTAAGTCTAGCAATTATTTTAAAATTATCTCATTTATTAAAATCATACTTTAAATATTAATTAAAGTTGTCTATTATGTCTTCGACAGGAATTTTACTAAAGAATTTGTTGATAGCTTTGATGATTGTGCGGACGATTTGCTTAATAACTGGGGGTGCCAAGTCATCCATCAGTTGTCTCCAGTTCTCATTTGCGAAGGTTGTGGTCGTATCAGCTGTCAAACATAATTTAAAATTAAAACTCGCAACAAATATTTTAAAGACGATTACAGTGAAACGCATTTAATTTTGCAAGTTAGTAATAAACATTGAACAAAATATTAATCTTTTATAAATACAATCGCTTGTAACTATACATAAGTACATAATACAATTTTGAATATATTGATTTCCGATGTGCCAATATATCTGTTATAAATCCATACATCGAGTAGGTTTTCGTAAAATATAAACTTAAACCGACTAATGGGTTTTAATATATCATAAGCAGATCTTTAAGCGTTCGTTGCTCTGTTTTTTGTTAGCCTTTTAATATTCTCATTATCTTAAAAGCTTCAATCGAGGGTTCTGTCTTTGCTATAATATTCCCCAATTCCGAGTCCCAGTTCACCACGTAGATCTAGCACCGACAGGTATCGTAAACATTACGAATTTTGGTTCTAGGACCTTCCGGTGTCGCCACATCGTTTGTGGACAATTGCAATGTCATTTAATTTACACAATGTTGCCTGTCGAGAAAAACACGCGATCTGCGATTGCAACCTTAACTTAATAATTATCTATTTATTTTATGAAACAGTATTTGCAGATCTACGTTGCAAAAGGCCATGTAATTGGTTATGTAATTGTTATCTAGTTCCTAAACGTTAATATTTTAATAGGAACGATTAGAGCATACGAAACCAGTAGATTTGTGCTCAGAAAAAAAAGATTTTTATGATAACAGTTTCCATATGGCAAATTATCCATTAATAAATATTATACAAGGGATTTCTACCCATCTACTGACATCACAATACCTCTGGGTCCATAAGACTCAGAGACTTAAAATTTTGTAGGAATACTTCTTTTGCCGCGGAGCGATCAGCTTTGAACGAATTTAATGAAATTCCACCTGCAAGAGGGGTTGACAGCTAGTCAATTTCATAATATAACGGAATGCTACGTATTTGAAGTACATGTCCAAACCGAGATTCCATCGTTTACTTAAGCGATCAAAGAACTTGGCGGTTTCTCAATCCGGTGAAATAAATGGTGTAAAGGCGGAGTTGAGTTTCTTAAGCACACTTAAAGCTTAGTTACTTTAGAGGTTTAGACGAAACGCCTTGAAGTCTGCCTTCTCACACCCTGCGCTGCTGTACCAATGGACAAACAGCATTTGTTTATGACAAAAAAAACGTCGACAGAATAACTCTGTAAACACGTTGTCTTACCTAATTCTTTGTTTCCATTAAACAAGTTACTAAACTCAAATGTTGTGCTTTCAATGTCGTATTTGTAGTTAGGTGTAACAAGTTTCAAGTGGAGTTCTCCTTTGTTGTTTTTAACGTGCGCTAGTTTGCTCTGGATGTTTACCTCAACGTTTTCTGCGAAATTGCATTTAAAAATTTATTGATGCTTAATAATAAAATATGTACGTAATTGATACGAGAGAAAATTAATTAATTATGTTAGCAATAAAATTATCATGGTGATAGAAATCTAGGCACGTGTAAAGGTCGCTCGAGAGTTCAAGGTTACAATAACCTCGAAACTAGCTTTGGGAGTTTGATTTTTACATTCGTTTTACATTCATACAACGATAATATGACCGTTATTTATTTGAAGCGAATTAAACATTTGAAATATACACAAGTACCAGCGGTAAATTAGGAAAGATGTAGAAAAATTAATAAAAAAAAATTGAAGTTGATTCAGAGTCATTTTAAAAAGCCTGTCAAGTGTAAACTTATTTTGCAAGAGCTGGAGTTATGAGTACATTATGTAGCTTTTCTTTATTAATTATAGTTCATGTTTCTCAAAGATACATAAGTAATAGTAATACCTAAAGCGAGTCTTTAAAAATATTAAGTACTCCTCCAAAGTGAAAAATATCCTTTCCTATCCGTTCGGGAGAGAAAGGGCACTGTCTAAACTAAACTAAACTGTTTACATTTCATCTTTAAGCTAATACATTAAAAATACAAAATATTTTATTCTATAACGCTCCATAAATTTTGAGAAAGATCCGCAAAAAGTCACATGTGTCGCAGGCCAGTTTGGCGACCTCTGCGATAGACGAATGACCCGGGTGTAATTTTTGGAAGCTAATTAATGTCCTTTATAATCGTAATTACTTTCAGTTTTACAAATGGCATATTAAAAATAACTTTACCTGTTTTAATAAGCGCATCGCCATTTCCTTGAATAGGGAGAACTAAAATTTTTCCATCCATGTTGTACTTAGCAGTCAGACTAAGGTTAGACTTGAAGGCTAATGTGAAGTCTTCTGCCTCATTTCCAATGTCCATTCTGTGAAGCAAGTCGACTTAATTTATAACACAATTAATCGTTTCAACCTGTTTATTCAAGGAACAATTAGCATACAATAATTCTCCAGCGCGTCTTATAATGTTATTGTGTTATAATATGAATAGAACTTGTTACTGCATTATGTCGATACAATGTATCGAATATTACTAATGGAAAATTCCAATAATAAAATTCGGGTGGAAGCTAATCAGTATCCAGAAGGAAAGCGAAAAAATAAACTCTTTGAAATTCCAAAATTATTTATTTAACTTAGTATGGATCCAAACAAGAAGTTGACATCTATTATCGATGTACTCTTATTGACTTCAACTACTTCTTTGGATGATAAATGTCTTAGACCTGAGAAGAACAGGTGAAGTAAACTCAGCGGGACTACATATCTTTTTATACGATATAAAATAACATATTTATTTGACATTGAAACAGTCTGAAAGCGAATACAGTCGTAATATCTTCCATGGAGTCATTGATAGTGTAGTTATCGTCAGCATACAAACCTTTGACAATTTTTTTTTAAATATAGTAATAGTAGCTTTCTGAATATTATTTACTAGAGGAATTTGGTATCTGCGGTGCTGGTATCAAATTTTTTAATAACATTTTAAGAATATCACGCGCTGTTTGATTTTTTGACAGGTGATTGGTATTCGCAAAAGCGATGCAATGTTTGTTTTAGAAGTTCTCAACTTTAATAATATTTTAGCAAAGTGGAGCTGCTATTATTCTTTCACGGGAGGCATTCGTTATGGTTGAAATAATAACAGTAAATTTTATCGGTGTCAATTTCAAATTTAATAGACAACAAGGTTTTTTCTTAAAATTATTTAACCCTAGTAACTACTATTTAAGAAAGAAGCAATTTCAGTTAAAATTAACTGGTTATTTGTATTAAAATAGTGTTCGTATTAGTAAGAAGCTAGGAATGATTATTTCTACCCATAATGTTCGATTTTCAATTAATCAAAGTTTCTATTTAATTTGTTATTGCACATAGTGTTAACTTCTAGAAAATCGTGGACCGTTTGTTGTGTTGTGTATCGATTAGGTTAGAATAGAGAAATTGAAAATTATTTCAGATGTACTTACCTCAGCTGCGTAAGCTTTGATTGACCAAGTCCATGCATAGCTGCGTTAGTAAATGTCAACTTTAAGCCATTGCCATCAATGTGTATATCATCTAAATTTACGGGATCAGTTGGGGGTACGCCTAATTCTGGAATTCCTTTGGTGAAATGAGGTAAACTGTTTTCTATTTGCAACCTTATACAGCCTGATAAGTTTTTGTCCTTATAATTACATTTTTTAATGAAGGCAGCTGAAAATAAAAATCGAAATAAAAGTTAAATATTTTACTATTTATTTAGCAAAGTAATATTCAAGAAATACCAAAAAAACTATTTGTGATTATGTCAACATTTCGTACGTGTTAAGAATATAAAAATAAAACATTTCATTACACAATATTTTGCGCAAGGGTCATTTTCATAAATCTTATAAACAAATGCGTAATAGATTTATCTTGATTTAAATTTATAAAGATAAAGGTGTAATTATAACAACAATAGTGATAGATCGTGTATCTGAAGATATTGAAGAAACGACTTGTCCGTTTATATTAAATCAGAATTAATATTTGTTAACTTTGCAATGCAGAGCTAGTAAAAGAGATATGATATGAGATATTATTTGAATAATATAATAACTATTAAAAAAAACTGATTAAGCCTTTTGTGTTTACGTTTTTTTTGTTTGAATACTCTTAAAGTATAGCATAGCAATCATTGTCCTTATACCGGACACATTGATTATTTATTTCGCATAAATTAGAATGAATCGTGAGGCGAATACAGACAAGGAAAAATCCAATAACGCAGAAATAAAAATTATTTGAGTAGATTAAATCATTCTATTATTTTGCGTTGGCAAGTTGTAAGGACAGTGGACAAGCCACATAGCGCGCAGAACTGTTCGAGTCCTGGAGGATCCACCCAAAAGGTTGATAGACCTTGTTAAAGTCTTTGCAGGATGCAGATACAGTCCGCTTCCAGACATTTTAATAATAATAATAATTGCCTACAAAATTTTTTAACTTTTATGTTAGACTTTTAAACATGCGTGTATCTCTTTGTTATTCAATAATTTGTAGTAATAATTCAGTTGTTAATGTAAGTTTTGTAGCTCAAATAACAATTTGGTTATTTCATATATATAAATATGTGTATATGTGTGTATTCATATATGTAAATAAGACTAGGATAAACAGGAATTCTGTTTTGTGTAAAATTCGAAAAAACGAAGATTGATTTATTCAAAAAAGGTAAAGTTTTGCTGGACACTATTCAGGGCCAGCTTGGCATTGCAGTTTATAAAGCAGATTTTAATTCGGCTTAATTGTTTTATAGCTATCGGAAAAGTCATACTCATTATGACGCAAAGATCAAGTCAGAAGCTATGCAAATATCTACATGCCAAGGCCGGATATTATTTTTTTTATTATTTTGTGAAAAGAGTAATTTTTTTTCTAGGTGCTTAGAAACTGTATACAAATGTATTTTTATTTAAAATCTAAAGAACATCGGTTACTTGTGTAGTAAGAAATATTCTTCGAAGAGATAGGCATGTACAACAGTGTTTTAAACAAAAATTACACAATATATTTCAATGACAATTGCAAACTTACGAAATTATTGTAAAGCCTTATAAATTATTGTGACTAATGCATAGACACGTAAAGAGTTCGTGATAAATAAAATTTTTATACAAATCAGAATTATCGGAATATTCAGTAACATAAATGTGACCTTATAAAGACAATATAATCTGAACTTGTAACATTTTTTGAAAAGATAATAATGATAACGCAATACATTTCCAGTTATTATCCGACGACGTATTTGCACATCGTGAAACTAACACAGTAGCATTTTAGTTAGTTTTTGTTCTTCTTCTTTTCAGCTGAAAGACGCCCACCGACCACAGACCACCACATTAGCTTCCACCAAATGATCGCCACGATGACAGGCCTTGTGCTGCCCAAATCCAAAGACTTCCTGCGAACTCCCGTGACTTTAACTATATCGCCTGTCTACCTAGTTGGGGGTCTACCCACGCCGCGATTATCGGCTCGTGATCGCCACTCGAAATCCTTTTGGTATCAACAGCCTACTGCCAGTTCAGATGAGTATTTCTTCGAGCTACCTTGGTAGCCTTGGTTAGTCTTTAATACTATGTTTCATAAAAAAAATGGAAAAGAGAAATCTCCACTATTATCTCTATAATAATTTTTGTACTATGTTTTTCGAGGTTTAGGTATTAATTAGCTTCACGTGCCGATACAATGGTAAGGTTGTAATGGGTTAATTTTATCAAGTGTTACATTACTTATAACTTAGACTTAAAATGTTTTACATGTAAGGTTTTCGTATTTATAAGGCGTTTAAGTCAACATTAAATTAAATATACTACCAATAAGTATAATGTTTTTTTTATTAAAATCGTCTAGATTAGATCAAAATATAGTGCTTTTATTGCTTTTAAATGATTTATTAAATAACAGGTATGGTTTGAATGTTATATCTTGATGTCATTTTAAGTTAATATAAGTTTATAAAGATTACCCTTATATACAAAATGTGTAAAAATACCTTATTCTATTTTATTGTTTTTTTTTTAATTATTTAGTTTTTATATGCTTTTCTTTTACCCTTATTTTTATATCACTTTTTATATATTTATTTGAGGATTTTACACCAGTTTAATAATTGTAAGTAATAAATTCCTCAAATACATTGAATAATAAATTATATTTTTAGGCAACGATTTTTTAAAAAACCTAAATTATTAGTGAAAGAAAAAAACATAGTACTCAATTAGACACAGCGAAAAAATAATTAATGATGTTTTCCTCCGAAAATAAAAACGGGTGGGATAAGTACCCAAAGTAATATTACTATAAAATAAAAACAATTTATTATTTCGTCAATTTAATTAAAAACGCTTATTCTAAATTAATAGTCGAATTTAAAAAAAAAAACTGAAATCTTGAAAATTTTGCCTGTCACACATATTTATTATGATATTCAAAAAATATTCGCGATGAATAAAATTATCAAAAATTAAAAATCATGACAAGCAAACATTATTTACACTGTTGATCATAAAGAATAAAAAAAATCGTAACAAATAATAGCTAATAAAAAAACTTACGTAGTTGTGGATTTTCTGCATAAGTATAACAAAGTAAAGCCGCGAGAAACACTATATTTTTTATTGACTGCATTTTTAATCTCTTAATAAATAATTATCGAATACGTTTGGTCACAGCTCACCACTTACTGCCTCAATGTAGGCTTCGTGCTACTTATTTATGTGCCGACACGATGTTACGTATACATTTTTTATAGCTAAGAAGCTCCAAGAACACCAAGTCGGCCATTACGTACTTTTTTACTAATAAATTAACTAATTATTATAAGTGTTCAGTTATTTTAAAGTCATTGAATTTTGCTCTTCATTGATTATTTTCATATAAATATTAAATAACGAGAATCGCCTGAAAAGAATTTAATAACACATTCAGGACTAGTTGTAAATGCAACATAATCATCATCATATTTTCAGCCGCAGGACGTCCACAGTTGGACATAGGCCTCTCCTACAGATTTACAATAAGATCAAATTAAAAAATTAAATACAATTAAATATACATAGTTTACTGTACAGTGCAAATCATATTTCAAAATTCATCGCACCATAATAATGATTTATTATTTTAACATACTATAAAACAATTCCTGGGCCTTATAAGAAGTCTCAAGGTCACTCATAGAACAATAGAGAGGGCCATGTTCGGAGCTTCGCTTCGCTTCGGAATCAAAGTCACTGGCGACGTAGCTCGAAGAATAGTTCGTCTGAAGTGGCAGTGGGCGTGGCACGTCGTTCGTCACAGTCTATGGTCGTTGGGGCAGAAAGGTTCTCAAGTGCCGACCATGAGCCGGTAGACATTGTATGGGTAGGCCTCCACTAGGAGGAACGACGACGTAGTCAATGTTGCGGGAGGTCGTTAGATGCGACTAGGGAAAGATTGGTCATTGCAGCGAAATTTAGGAAAGCCTATGTCTTGAAGTGGGCAACTATAGGCTGACATATTGATGAAGATAGGTCATCACGTTTTTTACTCAGGACTGTTTATTAATTTTAATAAACAAAATTTGTGTAAAATTAAATAAGGATAGCTAATGATATTTATATAAAATATACTCAATGTGATGTCAAATATATTTATATATTTAATATATACATGGATAAACAGTATTTGTGTAATCATGAGAAATGATTCTTTATTTGTAGTCTTTTTAGCAAATACTACACTTACTTTTTTGTTAAGACAACTTGTAAGTCTATGGTTATAGAATAGTACATTATTTTTGACACCAATTGTTATATTTCAAACAATGCGACTAATGACTGGTCATTTATCATTACATTAACTGAAAATTTATTTAACAGATGACCTTAGTATGGTTATTAACGTAACTATAGGACATGTGATGTTTTCTATCAGAAAATAGATCAAGGCAAACAAAAACACACAACTTATAAGTGTAAATTTGGTCAGGAATATTTCAATTATTTAACATATTTCCATTGGTTTCTAGTAATGTTTACAATAAAACTTTTGTGCTTACGTGTCACCCATTTACGAAAAGTTTTAGATTACACCTATTCATGATTATTATTTATATTATACTATTACCATATTGGTTAAACTTTTACATTGATTACATAGTTTTTTTTTAACTTGATGGTTTTTTGTCTGAGCTTGTTGGGTGAATTGTAAATGCGTACAGTCCTTACCTTGACATTGATCAGAATGTGTCTCTTGCAAATGATACTTCAATGAAACGTTATATGGGT
This sequence comes from Battus philenor, assembly GCF_028537555.1. NCBI lineage: Eukaryota > Metazoa > Arthropoda > Insecta > Lepidoptera > Papilionidae > Battus > Battus philenor. Next base: position 9,936,673 of record NW_027181704.1, read on the forward strand.
TATTAGATCAGAGGATATTATATAAGTCTTTGCTATTATTACTGTATTAAATTATTTTTTATTACAAATATATAAATAATAAATAATATTTTCACGGTTAATTTTTTGGTAGGTAGGTATGGTCATTTAATTACTTCCTCAATTATAATAGTACAAATTTCTTTTAGTTTCGCCTATATAACACAGTTAATTTGTTATTAATACATTAATTATTCTCAAAATTTTCAAGTTGATTTTATTTAGTTGCATTACATAAATTAAGACAAGCAAAAATGTGATAAAATTCCACTTACTATTTTATTATTATGAAACATCAACAAAGATTTAAAAATTTATATACAAATTTTGATGTATTATAAAATGTTTTTATTGCGCGCAGTTTTTGTATGTATTCATTATAATTTTAATTAAACAGGTTTACTAAAAATGAATAATGTTGATCTGCGGCAAGAGATTTATGTCGCTGTGATCCTATTTTATTTTTTGTTCTTCAACGAATTCGACTTTGAATTTTGACAATTTTGAAATTTTGAAATTTGACATAAGAAGTCATAATTCGTCCAAGGTCATGCCGTTTATTGCCCACTAACTGCATTTTGAAGTCTCTTAGTTACTCTTATCGTCAATATTAGGATTTTGTTAGGAATGAACTGGCTTACACTGTTACCCAAGTGACATTGGTTGATTTGAGTCCGATAACGAAATTTTGTTAAAGGTATTGAAGTTCAGGAACTTCTTGACGAGCCTCGCATCGGGTTTCTACAGCAATATCTGAGCTCACTGATTTTCTGTCTTGGATTTGCGCAGAATCGTATCCGTTCAAGACAAAAGTACAACAATCTAAATATTATATTTCGTACGATGTATTCACAGCGCAGTAAAATAAAATGAGTTTGTTTTTGTGATAATAAAGGCGTTGATAAAACAGCGGGGTTTTATTAATAGAATTTAAATTGTAAAAAGCTAATAGGTGGGCAGTAAAACGCCTGCCAAATAAATATACAATAAGTCGCTCATTTGGCTTTACCATGTCGAAAATGTTATTGGATTATTTATTAATATTTTATAAAGGAAACTAAAGACAAACTGATAATTTGTTGAATAATTATTTGAAACGTGATCTCGCACTACAGGCACCATTGGCAGGTCATGGTCAACGAAATTCTTAAATCAGGATATGCGTAGACGAACGAAATTAAGCAAGTTTGGCAAGAAGAAATAAACTTAATGTTCTAAAGTACTACTAGTACTACGTATCGGAAAGCGAAGCTGGTTGCAAAAACGCTGGTTGCAGGCCGCTTTTAATCAGTCTTATTGGAAAGATATGAGAGAGGCTTATTGCTAGCAGTAGTCTTACGGATGAAATTATTATAATGATATTAACTATAACGATCCTTGGCACTATAATATTAATCAATTAGAGGGCTCTTTAATTCCTTTTTGACTTATTTAAATTATTCTTTTGTCTTACTGTTCAATTCTTACACAAAAATACTTTTAATATATCGCTTTATTGTAAGCTTCAGGGCCGGACGCAATCTTTTCTTTTGCCTGTTTCCGCATTTACCCTTATTTGGATTTCAGATTTATGTGACTGTACGAGTGTTTCGTGTAATCAATTTATATTTGAAATAATGACATTAAATCCTAGATAAGCCGTTCTGATTTCAAAATAAAAATAAAGGCATATCTATTACAGTGAATTCGTACCGGCCTTTATATTATAAAATGAAAAAATGTACTTTCATTGCCTTTTTAATTTTTGATGCTTGAAGTACTAAAACACTATCTTTCACTTGATGTTAAGGGGCGGGTATACTACCTTTTCCGTCTAAGTTTATCTAATTACTTTTACGATAATTGTTTCGAAGCTTAGCTTCTAAAATCGTCGATATTTAGTTAATAAAGAAAGTTTTAAACAATGCAAGGAATCTCCTCACCATTGCTACTGAAATCGGTAATAAAATACACAATACATAATTATTTCCAGGAAAAGACGCAATAGACTTTAAGCTTGGGTATAGATCAGTGTCTTATAAGGATTTAGGATGTCTTAGAACTTTCGGGTCTTTGCTTATTCTCTGCTTATTCATCCGTAAGATTAATAAGTTAAAGGGTTTTTAGTCACTAAATATAACTAAAATTAATTGAGGTCGTTTTTTGCGACGTTAGGTCTATTAAACGAAGCTTTAAAAATATGATTATTAATTGAGTAAAAACTTTTCCTTGATCATGGTATTATAATTTAATTATTATAAACAAATCGTGTATAAATACTAAATTATTTATTAAATAAATGTTAAAATCGAGTCAACTTAAAGTTAACCCCTTTGCAACCTTTAGTGTCAATGGACAACACCGCGTTATTGACAATTCTTAGATGTGTATTAACATATATATAACAGTAACAACTTAGAAAAAAATTTTCACCACCGGAGAATTGGATGAATGGTTACAACTTTAGCACTTTTACTACTAAGTCCTTAGTCTAATGTGCTAGTCCGATCAGTTTGTTTCGAATAACACTCGAAAATCGCCACATATATCGCGACAAGTTTTTCAAAAAGGTCACGGTTGTCAGTGATAATGGGACACAAGAAGAAGTACTATATCAACATCTTCTTCATTTAAGATTCTGTTAGAGATTGCAATTCTGATAAGGTTTAGGCCAGGCTTCCTCTTCCTAATGTAAATCCTTGTGTCGACATATCTGGTTACTAATGGTGGCTGATTAATTTTTTAATGAGCGATCAACATGTTTTGCTTGCTGCTGCTTTTAGATGCATAAATCTAGTAATTTAGTCGAAATGCCTAGTATATACACCCGAATATTCTTTAAGAGATTTCAAAATGTTGGTCAGAATAATATTTTAATATACAAAAGAGTAGAAAACGCTTATCTCAAACCTTATATGTTGAAGGTGAGAGTTTTTAGCTTTGTTACAGTTTTGCTTAGGTTAACATTATTCTGCTGTTTATTGTAGAATTTTTGGACATTAAAAATGTGGTAAAACTTTTGCTGTATAATACCGCGACAAAACCCACGATTTTATTTTTTTGTAAGCTGAAGTAATACTCTGTTTAAAACGGCTTTCTACGGATATTATTTTTTACCCAAACTGAAGCTTTAATTTATTTTGGATTCGCTGTAACCTGTTAGCACAGGGATGAGCATATAATATATACGCTTGCATAAAAAGGTGCCAAACTTATCATTAAAATTTTCTAGTATTTTCGTTTTTCAGGTGTTATCTTTTTATTTTTATTTTGAATTATTATTTTATATATACTAATTCTAATTTTTATTAAAAATAAAGCTTTGTAGATTATTAATAAGTGTTACATTATATACATGCACCAAAAAAAAATTAAATTGGGTCTTTGATTAAGAAGGTGGCTTACCTCTGCGTCACCATAGCTTTGGTGACGTATGCTGTTTTCATTTAATTATTTGGTACTAAAATATATTAATAATATCTTTATTTTTAATTTCGCCGATGATTAAAAATTTTTGGCGGTGGATAATCGCATTGGCCTAGGAATAACCCAAGACTGTCGTTTTGTCTGTGCACTACATAATTTATTTATTTATTTTTAATTTCTCGAAGCTTTCCCGGTACCTATAAATACTATTTTAAGATATGTATTTTTATATATTTTTTACAAAATTATAACACACTGTTACTCATTATTGCTCTAAAACCACTTAAAGTCATGTTTTTATACTATACAAGATACTTAATTGGTTATAGTTGTAAAAACTTTGAAGTGGCGAATGTATTAAGCATTAGTCACCTAAAAGTCTTAATGCTTTAACACGTATTTTCAATTACCTTGTATAGAGTGATCATTTTATCGAATTGCGATAGGTCAATAACTTTTGGCAGTACCAAAATTTTCAGAGGTATAAGGTAAATAATTGTTAGTTTTAATATGTTGTAATAGAATCAGGGTAATTTATATTTTTGAAATGTTTGATTTATGGATGTACCATACGTAAATAACAGTAAATTAGATAAACATATGCTATATATATATATATATATATATATATATATATATATATATATATATATGTACTACATATATAAATATATGAAGTATATATATAAATATACTATATTCTAGACCATGTTTACTTGAAATGAAATGAATAATTTATTGATCATAATATATAAAACTCCTATTCTTATTAAGGTTGATTAAGTGCTATGATGATGTTACCTAGAAAAAAAAACTAAAGAAAAATCATGAAACTGATATATGCAATATTTTTGTTTCCAAATATAAATTTTTGCAATGCCACTAAAATTTTGCAACTTCAAAAGATCTTTCCGATCCACGAACACTTGATTATTGGATTGTATTTGTTAAAAATATAAATATTAAGAACAAGTTTACAATAATAATCTTTAATTCGTTGTAATTTATTTTTTGTTCTCTATTTGTAATTGGAAATATCTTTATTCAAGTAGGCATTGACACGCAGTTTTCAATCATCGACGAAGCTTATGTTTGTCTTGTTTTTTTTTTTAGTTTTTATCTCGAAAACTGTTAAACTATAGTACAAATAAGTAAATCATAAACTGCGCGATTTAATGACTTCTTGGACAAATGGTAATGTAATACAAGGTAGATGTTTGTTGATTAGACTAAAACATTACGAACCAAACTTAGGCATATGATAAATTGCTTTGATAGGTCAATGATTTTACTGTAGCGTCGTATACTTTTTGTTTTAAATGTAGGGAAATGTTTGATTTCGTTCCAAATATTCACCATTTGCAAGAGAATTTATTCTTCGTATTTCATTGAAAGAAAACGGTGGAGAAATGTTTTACTTATATTTACGAAAATATATCATTTACGAGTCTTTCTATTATCTGATTCAATTATTTTGATATCGTGGACAAAAAACGGTGGAATTCTTTATGACTGATATCTGTAGAGATATTTGACAGTATGCAATATTTACCAACTCTTCAATTAATTGCATATTCAACGCATACGTAAAAAAATGTTGGTTCACCAGTAAAGAAGTTGTACTTAGCACTTTTTTATGATAATCCTTTAAACTATGTTATAACGTTTTTATCAGCTTTTTGTTAAAAAAAGTGATAATTAAGATAAAATCAAAATAACATTAAAGTTTGGTTAATTAAAACACTAGTAATTAATTATCCTTGAAAGTTACTTTTTTTACCTTAACCTTCCTTAAAAAAGCTTGATACCTATAAATACATTTTTAATAGTATATTAATTCAAAGTACACGTGTATGTTACACGTGTATATGGTTTTTTTTGAATATTTTAATTTATGGTATGTCCATATCATATGAAGACTAGTTGATATTTTTATGCTATATATATAGTGTACTATTTATATAGTAACACAGTTATTTAAACAGAGATATGTTATGTACTAGAGTTTTTATCGTATATCTGCAAATGTCATCGATAATCCATTTTTGATACAGGACAAGGTTATTAATATACACAATCAATGTCAAGTATACTTAATGCAAACGTAAATGCAACTTAATTAATGTGAACCACATATATACCTTGAAGTTTTAATGCATCAAATTCGCCAGCCTGAAGACGTCGCTAAATATATATTATAACTACATAAAATATGAACTTTTCGCATGAATATAGAGGTAATGCAGTCGCAGCAGCTTTAAATTTGAATTTAGAATTCCAAACAAAATGACATAATTGCCAGTATTGAGAATCGGTAATAATACAACTGACAGACGTCTTCAACCGAAATTGTGAAGGTCAGGAGAAGCTCAAGTCCGGTTATCGTGGCGGTCTGCGCAATGCAGTTTGCGTATATCAGCTGACATGATGAGACGATGATAAAAGTATAAGAATCATGGGTCCGCAACCTATACGTAAAGCAAAGGAGATCTCGTAATGACTGTTGAAGGTTTCTGAGAAATTAATTATATCATTGCTTCAATGCATGCAAAATTAACTACGAACAATCACGTTTGATTATAATTTCAACCATTTGTTGATTAAGGCGATGCAATCGCAGCGTCTTATTTATCAGTTTACAATACTAACTGTGACATTGAACTTACTCTCTGAACTTTAAAAGTTATACAGAGCAATATTATAATTTTTTCCTGCTATTCGGTAGTTTAATACAGACTTATTTAAGTCCTTCTTATAAATCCTTGTTATTTTTTACTGAAACTTAATTACTAATTTGCGCATACTGGAGGCAACGATGCTAAAATAACATTAAAAAAATTACCATTTTAACAGTGATCATCTTGAATTATAAATAGAATTAAATTTTACATTATATTTTTTAATTTACTGTAAATTTCAGCAAATCAATTAAATTAATTTATATATTATTTTGATCCCAGCATGATAAATATATCATCAACATCACTTTAACCCTGTGGTTACTTCTACTGTTGGATATTGGCCTCATAAATTTCCAACAGCACAGGTTGGAGTCGGCCTGCATCCAGCGTTTTCTGACGTTCACAAGGTCGTCTGCCTGCCTTTTGGGTGGCGAGCCTGTATTAAGTTAATTGCTTCTCGAATTCACATTAACATTCAATAAGATAACAAGATTCGACAGGGTGAAGACTAAGGGCAAGGTGATGGTATATTATTACACGAATAAAGGCTCAATAGGGTGCTGTTTTGAATATTAAGCATCAAGACAGTAGTAGTCATTAGGGAGAAGATAGATCACAAAATTAAATCAAATATTATTATGTAAACATGTAAATATTCGATTCTAACATTCGGAGTTTATTGGTTATCATTCGGTTCTAAACAATTGTTCAAAAACCACGAGTTGATTTTAAGTATGATTTTAATTACAAATTTTATGTTAAAACACGATATTCGAGATTGAAATGATAAATTTGCCTTTTTTAATCTTTAATATGAACATTCAAAAAAGTCATCGTAATCTTTACTTAATGATCTAATAATATTATGTTAATGTCTAAATACTTCAACTGTTTAACAAGTTTATTCCGCAAAAAATCTAATTAGTTAATATTTAGCAGTCCGGTTATTTTTTTAAAATGTCAGCTAGTAGTCATTACGTGTGAAGTGATTTTCCTGATCTAGAACAAACTCGTTTATTTAATTATGTTACATTTGATTGTTGTTTATATTTAAATTAGCATAGTGATAATTTTAGCATTAAAATGTAAACATTTTATGTAATTTTATCTTGATGATATTCGTTATTTTAAGATAGATAAATGAATTAATACGATTATATTATTACACCACCGTACAAGGACGCATAAAAATGCTTATTATCGGACATTTATTAATATTAATTAAACTTAAAAATACCTAACAATACACCTTAACTTTTTTGTACAGAAATAAAAATATGCATAATGATAAAAACATTACTAAATATATATATTAAATTAATGTATGTAAAAAATCGGTCGTTAAAGGAAATAAAAAAGATTACTTTTAAATACGAGTAAATATAATGTGCGTTAAAATTGATTTAAGAGAGCAGATTTATTCAGGTACAAACACAGAATGGACAAAACGGTCAAGAACATTGGTAAGAAAGATCAAAATAGACATTGTTTTATGGAGATGAATAGGAATTGATTAAAATATGATTATAGACATTTTTTTTACTTTAACATTATGCGTTTCAAAACTAAGATTGAATCTTTATTAGTTTAATGGCCTGGATATGTGAAATTGAATATCATTCTGTTACCAATCCAAGAATCAATTATCCTTTGACTCAAATGATAGGCCCGACGTTAGGACATTCGTTAAGTTATATATATGTTTTTAATAAACAGATTCCATAATTATTAAAAGATTAGGTAGTTAACTGTAAATGTAGTATTACTGTACAATTGAGCAGATCTGCGTTAGCGGATTACTATATAGAAGAATATGCATAAATCAAGGCTGTAAGTAAATAATAATAATAGCTAAAACTAAAAAAAAACGCACGGTTATATTCAATTGACGTAGTTAATTAGATGATTAGATTAGACATGCTTAGAAATATGTGTTTCGTTATTTCTCCGATCTATTCATTTCACGAGATGAGTGAAATCTATTCATTAAGAGTTACGAGTCAATTATAATAAATGTATAACCGTAATTGTCAGAGGTATCCGGTACATCAATTTTTTAGCAAATACAAAAAATATTGATTACTTCAAATTTATCATTTTTCAATACCGGGTCCGAAAATTTAGTATTATTAGTTATTAATAATTTATTTCGGAGTCGAAATAAAATATTGCCACAAACTCTTTAAATTGGCAAAGAAATATTTGTACTCCGTTTTTGTTAAGCTATATCTTTTTAAAACTTGAACAAAACCTAATACAAAAGTCAGACACTTGACTTCGTAAATCATGCATTATTTTATCGTAATTGTTATATCAATGAAAAAATTGCCACTCGTGCATTAAATTTCAAAACGTTTCATTCGCGCAAAGCAAACCGCTTGTTCCCTAAAATTCTGGAGTGGAGACCACTGATCAGCAAACGCAGCATAGGACGTTCACCTACAAGGTGGACAGACCACCTCGTGAAGGTCTTCGAAAAACCATGGATGCTGACTGCTGCCAACCGGTGCTTTTAAAAATCTGAGGGGGAAGAGGCCTATTTCCAGGCGTGGACATCCCACGATTGAAATGATGATGATGATGTATAGTGTAGTGAGTGGGGTGTAGTGTATGTAGGCTACTCGGCGAAAGGGAGAGACACGGGCCTCTCTGGACCGCTCTCGCTTGAACGCGAATTAGGCGGATGCGGCCGCCGTGTCATGTGTAAGTGAGTAGTGCATGACATGTGTATCGAGGCCGCCGGGGCTCGATGTGAGGCGTGTGTCCTGGCGTTAAGACGGGGGAGCGGATATTATTTAAAATCCGCTTTAAGGGCGGCTAGAAGGGCCGAGTGTTCCGCAATATAGTGAAGCACTCCGAGGGATCGGAGGTTTTGCGGAGTTTTGCGGCGAGAATGCAGACTTCGTCGAGGTCTACATTGGCGAGGTATAGTGCGAGGGCTTTAAGTTTCTCGGCAGGCGAAGGGGACCCGATTTGGGGTTTGGTGGGTTTCGGTTGCTCGTGAGCCACCGATGGGGCGGTAGGGAGGGTGGCGGGCTTGCCTCTCGGGTAGAGTGGCTTCGCCCAGGAGGAAGTGGCTGGAGGCGTAGGAGGGAGAAGAGGTTTCGAAGTGGTCTTCGAAACATTCTTCGAGGGAGCTGAGGAGGTTGGTCGGGCGGCTTTGGGAGGGCGGGAGGTCGAGGGGCGACCTGCGAGGCATTTTTAGGCGTCTTGAGACAGCTCCTGTGGTTGGCGAGATGGCTTTCGGTTTTACAGAGGACACGCATGGGTGGTGTCTCTGTGACCGCGGGACGGGGACAGTCTGCAGTCTAGCCTAGGTCAGTCTAGTCATATACATCAGTCTAGTCTAGCCTAGGTACTTGACGCACCGGGAACGGGAAAAACAGTTGCGGGCTGCGTGGCCGTACAGCTGGCATCTTTGTCACTGGCCGGCAATGTCTCTGCGGTGAGGGGCCTCAAATGGAGATGAACCCGCTTTCTTGAGGTCGTCGACGACGTCAGTGGTCTCTATTTCGAGCGGGAGACGGGGATAATGACCCGAAGTCGTTTATCCTCGGGGAGGGCGTACGTGTAGAAGGAGATGCCTTCCTCACGCAGGTGGCGGGTGAAGCGACGGCAGTCGTCGACAGTGATTGTGCTAATCATAATACATTGAGTGGTATTTTTAGCTTTCATTTTGTCCATCTAGTTGGCGAGAAGCCACGAGTGGACAGATTTCCACCCTTGTTTGTCGTGTAGAAAGACGAGCGGGGGAGGTTTGGTCCTGTTTTCAGGAGGGCTTTGGGAGGCCACTTGTTGGGTTTGGGCGGTCGGTTGCTTGGGAGTACGAACCTTTGGGGAGGGATTGCGTACGGCTTGTTTGGCTGGGCCAGCTGATGGGGAGGCAGTTTTTGAGATTCTGCCGCAGCCAGAGGGGGAGGGTGCGGCCTTTTCCTTTTGCTGGTGATTGGGGTGAAGTTGTCGGTTAGGGAAGGAACGTACAGTGCCATCTAAGGGAATTTAAAGGTTTCGTAGGTTGAACGGAGAAGTGTGCAGGTGGTGTTGAGCCTTAGCCTCTTTTATAGGTAGCAAAGTGCTCCCTCAGAAACCTTGGCCCAGGACGCTATATGTTAATATATAAGATTTTAAAGGTTTTATAGTATTATAACACGAATTCTCAATAGTAAGGCTGCGTTTAAAATGCTCTTAAGATCTTTGAAATGATTGCGTTCATGCAATAAGCTAAACAAATATAACCTTTGTTTTAGGACACTTTGGTGATACCATATATATATATGTAAGTATCGTGTGTAAATACCCCACCGTTAAGGTACTAAAGGGTAAATGTCCCGTTGATTTTATTAAATAATTAAATAATAAAATTGACGCTGAACACTTCTTCTCGTTTCTTTTTTGTTAATTTGAATAATTTTTATTCATTAACATTGTATACTTCTCTGGGTGCGTAATGGCCTTACTATTGACATTTTAAGTAGGTAGCAGTTCAGGAAATGTTAATATGCAACAATATACATTGTTCGAGACTTTTTACCCAATTTACATTAATTTTATTCCACGGATCAAATTTTAACAGGAAAGGTCTAAATGATATCGATATTGAACTTTAAACTGAACAATTTAATTTAAGTTTTTTTAGCATTGAGAAAAAAACGTTTCTAGGTATAACACGGTAAGCGATATGTGCAATTATTTTAAGGAAAAATAATCTTTATCTTAGTATTTTGTATTATTTTCGTCTTTGATTTGTAATTGAATAGAAACATTGACCATATTTTATAAATCATTCACATATAATGTTATAACGTGTAATTAATTACTCTCTTTAATATACATGGTCAAACAACGACAGACCGTCTTTAAAATTAACATAATTTTTTTAATTGTTATCAGTGAAAAGTTAAACATTTGAAGCGAATTTATTTCGTGTGGAAAAAATAGTTATAAATATGTTAAAGGCAAAAAATGTTATTAACGTAGTCAGCATAAGTATAAATATATATATACATATAAATCAATATATATAAGTTTTAATATATATATATTTATATATGTGTGTGTGTATATACGTATACTAAGATACATAGTCTAATCGTAAATATTGTAACAAGGATATATCGGTGTTAACGTGACAACGAGAAAACACTTAAATATTCATATAAATTAAAGATTCCAAATTGAAATTTTTTGTTTTAATTTCAACAGAGTTCATGGTCAGCTAAGTATATATATTTTTACTTATATCTGTAACTTACTTTATAGTTGTGTAATTATTTAAGAACAGAATTACTTTCGATTGTAGCTGGACAAGAGAAAACGAAGAGCATTGCCTTTATTTATTTTCGGTGGTGGCCTTTAAGGCTTTTATAGTTTCGAACTCACCGGCATTACGGATTCGTAACCCATGAGCTACAGAAGCACAAAATTATTAACGCCTTGTAACTAAAAAACAAACTGTGTGTCGAGACAGTTAAATCAATGTGATATTTATCTGCATCAGGTCTGAATGCTCTGAAAACCATCAGTAGCGGCAAAATTTTTTTCACTGCAATGTCAATTAATTTATATTACGGGTACTTGCCGAACTTGCCGAAAATTATTTTCATTAGTAGTTAAATTGCACTGCTCCTAAACAAAAATATTGCACCCTTGAACACAACAACTACTAAAAGAGTATACTTCGAAACCAAGAGGATTATATGAATGGCTTCTGGGTCACCTCCGAGACTTGTCCGATTCTTTCTCGGTACCCATGGCATCCTATGTCGAATTACGGAAAGATTTTCTTCTTACATTACTATCTACTATATTTTAAGTGTATACTGTATACCTGAAGATCATCGTCAATATAAAAAGTTCCTTGTACTTTGCAATTGTATTGAACACGGACGTAGTCATGGGCATTAAATGCATTTCCCTCTATTTCAATCGTTATTATCCAGCGTTCCTCATTACCAAACCAATTATGATGATTATCCAATTATAATTTAATTGTTTGAAATGCGTTTTGCATGACTCAAACATCTTTTTTATTTGTTTTAATCTTTTAAGTAAAGATATTCTTGCCCTTATTAATCTATTATTACATTCTAGAGCTGCACGTAATTATGCGTGTGGATATTTATTTTTATTATTTAGATGCTTGTTGTATAATTTTAACTATAATATTGTTACTGAAGGTAAAAACAAAAATTTTTAAAGCATATTTATTTGCCGAGCTAACCACGATAAAACAGAGAGAATTTTCGTGACAAAGAGCTCTACTTGTCGGTGCAAATGGACTAAGATGATTTAGTTAGTATGCCTATTGAAGCTTCCAGTTAGTTTTGTAGCTTGTAATTTCATAACTACGAGTCTGTACTTCTACAGAAGAACGGGGATCAAATTTAACTTCCATGTATTTGAAATAATAATGTTCTAAACTTTTTTGGGTACAAAGCAAACGTGGGCGCCTGTTTAAGCCGACAAGCAGAAGTGTACGAAAGTTTTGTTTTTTCTGTTGGACAGGCGCTTTGTTCACTATCTACCATCAGACAAATTATTACACAAATGGCTACACTGAAGATAGTGATTGCACGAGGCCAATGAAACATAGTAACATGGGTAAGAGGCCCTCGCAAAGACAGACGGTGGTGTTAAATACCCACGTACTTTTAACCATCCCGCCTTGATAATGAAAATTGTCACCTAATATTAGCGGAATACTTTGTTTATCTTAATATTATGTACATGGGACGTTTTTTTATATTTTATAATCTATGAAGTCGAAAACGGGTATTTTTACACGAAAAAGATTAATAGTCATGGATTTAATGCTTGTGCAATGGACTTAAAGCTTTCTTTGAAATTAGTATTTCATTTTCAAACAAATAATTTTATACAGATAACCTTAAAAATACAAGTAACAAAAAGTTTTCAAAAGGAATGTACTTAATTAATTTATTCTACTAGTTTTTCCTTTAAGCGAATTTAATTAATGGAATTGTTGACTAAAACTATTAAATAACTTAGTGTTTTATTTTCAAACTTATTATATGAAATTAAAAGGTTGTATTAAAAATCAACTTTTAGCTATCGGTCTTTTTTAAAAATTTTGGATAATTGTTATACAAAAATAATAATAATTTTTTTGCTACACATTACGAGTCGAAACTTAACAAAACATTGTATAAAAAGACATTCTATACTTATAAAATCGACCTGTGTTTATAGCTGTTCTGGCGATCAATAAATGATTCTAGTGCCAATCATTTATTTTGTTGAGTGAGTGTATGCCAAAATAAAGACAAAAGTTTTTCCTCTTTGGCCTAATGCCGACTTCGTACAACAAAAGAGTGGGCTGTTGGAGAATACTCGTCACTGAATGTTTACATCAAATTTAATATCTATTTTGACAGAGTACTTTAAATATAACACTTTTCATTATAAAGAGATTCAGAGTCACAGATATTTTCCTAGAATTTTATGTTTTACTACAATGTATATTAAGTACTCGTTATATTAAGACGTAGAAATTGTTAATATAAGCAGATAAAATGTATTATCACTTTTACAAAGATATTTTCAAAGCAGTAAAATTGTCGTTTTTCATAGTTTGCTATGCCTATGAACGATGTGTTTAAATAAAAATCTTGCAATTAAACAATATGTAGAAAACGCCTGCCATAAATAATTTCGATAGTTCGCGATTATAATCTTACCGAAAGATCGGGCGTTAGCGTGCAACCAATGAATTCACCGCAAGGCCCTTAAGTTTTGACAAGTAAATTACCCTAGGTATGTTTATTTATTATATCTGTCTTTTTACAGAGAGATCTTGTTAATCGGTGTTTTAGGTGCCATTCCACATTGGTATAAGTATAAAAAATAATAAAACATCGATTTATCAATGCCTGGTAGGAAGTTATATATAATTATTTAAGCATTCCATGATAATCGGAATACTGAACATTTTATTGTAATTTTTGTATTTTATATCTATATATCTAAGTGATCAAAATTAATTCAACTAACAATATATAATGCACGTATTAGTACCACAAGTATCCAAGAAATTGAGTTGAATATTTTTTTGCTTAGATTTTATAGAATTTATTTTTGAGATCCAAAAGAATTGGTATTAGAATTATTTATGACTTCGAAATATTAACCTTTTGCACTCCAAGCCCGGGAAGCGGAGCTATTTAAAATTTATGTTCATAGTCAAGGGCTCTGCTACAGAGACGATAAAATAATTTTAAGTTTTCAAATAAGAACGAAAACAAATCGTTTCATTATTTTATAGATCATCGCATTTAAAACCATGAACATTTTTAAAAATATGTAGTTACTTATAAATTGTTTATGATTTCTGATACTAAAACTTATTACGATGACTACTTTTAATGTTTACATCATTAACATACATGTAAATGTGATCTTTTAAGAAAAATCGAATCGAGTTGCTGATATAATGAATAAAAAAAACTTCGAGTGCAAAGGGTGATAAAGGATAACAATACCAAACGAACCATTAATACAACGTTGCCAAATAAATGGCAATGATTTAAATACTGAAACGGCTGTTGTAATGGCCTAATGTTGGATAACAATAACATGTACGTTTGTATTGTCCAATGCCTATGCCTCACTTCCCGTTTTATGTAGTCCACTTCCAGTTGTTCACGAGTGTTGGGCGGGATAAGTTGTCTGCCCGCCTCGTGCGGTTGCAATTCATTCGAATCAAACTTCGCGGCAATATATTCGTGGAATTATTAGATTTTTTTAACATTATTTACTGCTAAAAGTTGTTATTGTTTCTGCCAGTTTTATCTTTCTTTGGCTCTTAAAAATTTTTTGGTATGTATGCACAATTTATTACTATAATTACATCTTATTTCTGTGACAGATATTTTTATTTATGCAATAATATTCACTTTACACATTTTTGCGGTGAATGAAAATACGAAAACTTATTAATTTTATCCTTCAGCTTATGTAACTTACGCCAATGCAGACTACATAAATTTTAATAAAATGCTACCTTGTTTACTGCTTAATAAGAGATTGGGTACGGCGTTCATACATTCAAAGTTATTAGGTAAATGATTCATATATAATCTTCAAAGCATTAAAGATATTTAAATAAAAATAATAATTATAATTTGTTTTTAAATTATGGTAGTTTTTTTTAATGTAGATTTATATGAAATTAAATTATCTATGTTTTACTTAAGTATATTTATAAACTATTAGAATAGCTTTTAGTTATTTGAAAAACTAATTTGTTAACGCCAATAATAAAGTCGCACATTGTCGCCAATTGTAATTGTAACATGGCTTTTACATAATAATGTGATTTGCATTATTTTATTTTACATAAATTTGTTAATAAATTCAAAAGAAATAGTACAAGAATTGCTTAAATTAATGTTTCAGTGATTATTTAACTATTATTTAAATATCATTACGCACATTAATATAAATTGAGCTAGTTGAGTTTCATACTCTTATCATATAATCTATCACGTGACTGACGCAAACGATTATATTAATCACATGCGTACGAAATTCACTCTCATTCATTAAGATAGACGCAAAGAAACTATTTTAACGAATGTTACGAGTAGAGAGTAGAAAGAAGCTACAAAATTTGTGCCTAGAAGCAATGAAAGAGTAATGATTTCTACGCGTTCAAGTTTATTAATAATAGAAATAAGGTTTAATATTGGATGTATTTCTGAGTAATCACATGTGTACGTGATAGGCGTATTAAAGAGAACGTGCAAGCTTTTTTTCCACCCCTGGCTCGGATAGCCGGGATTGATAAACATTATCAAGTAACAATTTTTTACAGATAAATTCTGTAGCAATGTACGAGCGGTAAGAATATTGACCATAAAGCACTTTGAGTATGGCCAATATTTTTTAAATTGCAAACGTTCTTCTGTATCTGAGAAATACAGACACTAGAACCGAAAAAAGTTCATCCTTTAGCGGTATTTTAACATTGTATTAAAATATTATTTAATAATAACACGTCAATTTACTTGTTTTCTATGTGTGAATATTTGAATCTAAAAATTGTATCCTATATCGAGATGATGCATGTTTTTATTTTGAATTAGCAGTAGAACCTAAATTTAAAACTGTTCACATTTTTTTAAAAAATACCTGGGAATAAATAATTCTACGTTAGTCAGTACTGAGATCGTAGAATGGTGAGTTTTGGCTTAGTAATTTACTCTAATATTATCAGGAAAAATGTTAAAAGGAGTCCCCTGTCTGCAGATATAGCCGCCCGAAGGGCGCCGGGACAGACACTCGAAAAATCCTTAAAAACGTTTATTTTTGTTCGACCAATCCCGTCACTCCTGCTTAAAATGTGACGGTGTTTGCCGCAGTCATTTACACTTTATAGGTTAGTTTATACTTCACGTCTCCCGGGCATTACAATTAACATAAATTATATAACATTATAGAAATTGTATATTTAATGTGTGAACATCTTAATAACTGTTATTAAACTTTAAAGGTTATATTAAGAATCGAGAGTAAAAACTGTAAATTTATGTTATGTAACGTTTATTCAGGGCAATTTATAGCGGAGTATGAAAAATTTCAAAAGGTAGGTATATAATGTGCTGTTAGATTTAGCGTGTTAAATGTTTAAATCTGTTTGTATGCAATAATATCTAATAGTTTTTAATTCTGTAAATTACCCGCCTGATTCGGTTTTATATGGAAGAAGTTTAATATAATAACAGTCATTATGGATAAAAATTTCTGTAACTTCAACCCGCGTTTGTACCAGCCGCCGACTGTTCCGAAATTGTATTGTATTTTACCAAACAATTGTTTAGTTATTTACTATGTAGAATGATATTAAAACAAAAGCTAGATATAGTGATATAAAAATGATCCACATAAAATTAGCTGTTATATTAATACGCATTTGTAATGTAATTTAAAAAAATCTGCTTTATTATTAGGCATTTACCAAAATAAATTACATAAAAAAATTTAAATGCAATGTTAAACTAGAAAATTTTCCATGTAAGAATGCACGTAAGTCGTAAAAACTAAGGCCGAAAGGCAATTTCTGCATGCCAGTTGTTGCAGTTAACAACGAAATTGTATTTTTGTTATCTTAAAATATTACATCGTAAATAAAAACTTCCTTTTTTCCTAGGCAAATTAACAAAAGTAAAATATAATCAAAAAATAAAATCAATCATGTGTATAAAATCATCATTGTGTAAATAAATCTTAAAAAAATTCATATCACTTATAGCAATATTTTAGGGAAACGGTTTTGGTCAATAAGTATCTGAATAATGCACTGGGTTATTGTTTAAATTATGTTAAATAAAAGATTTTACAGATTTGAAACTAGAGTCATATCATTGACTAATTGCTCAGTGTTAATTTTAAGTATAAAAAGCCCTTCTCATCGTGCAATATGCCTATTATTCAAAGAAATCGAATACGCGCTGAAAAATGAATATTTTACAATTTTATTTTTTAAAATTTAAAAAAAAATACTTGTAATGAAGTCAGTTTAGTTTAATTGGATGACATTGATATTTTGGTTTTATTATATATTATTAATAGAATATTACGGTTTTTACAGGGATTGACAGAAACACATTGAATTCAATTTGTTTTGATCAGTGGTTTTATTCTTTGTAGGGGATGTTAGTATAAAGTTTTGGTTGGTAAAGGTGGACGGAGCCGTTTAAAATCATGTGTAAGAACGTGAAAGGTGTGACGTGGGAGACTGAGGCGCTGATGGAAGGCCAAACCAAACCATCAAGATGGGATACCTTTTGCCCAAGAGCTGCTCTCTCACACATTGGTTTGTTCGTTGCGCTCATGCTGTATACTGCGGGTGGTGGCTTGGTGAGTATTTATTATTGATTTAGTAGGCAATTATAATGTAGGCAATTCCCTTATTAAGTTGTTGCTCATTTCCTGGTTTTCTATATAAAAAAGTAATATACTCGGTGTTTACGATCGTTAATTTTGATTGTGGAACTAGAAATATCCATGAGAGAAATTTCAGTTTCCTAGACAATTCTTTCACTAGGCTAGTAATGTGTATTTATTTTCAACCTCTTCTTCATGACCGTTCGCTCTATTTTTTCTTGGTTACGAAGTCAATCCAATCGTTGTCTGAAGGAAATCTCCGCTTGCGATTAGACCGCACTTTGTATTTCATCTAATTTCTTTTTATGTTCCTATTTTATATATTCCCAAAACAATATATTTTTTTAATTATCAGTATTTTGATTATGTTTAGATGAGGAGTATAGTTTCTTATATATCTTACTAAAAATATGTTTATTAGATGTGAATCGCATACCTACTTATGTGATAATCAATTTCACTAGACTAGACGAAATCAAACCGCCCGCGAGGGCTTCAAAAACCGATAATAGTACTAACAGTTTGTCAATAAAATTTTTTTTGCTTCAACTTTATTCAACTATCACAGCATTGTCATTTTCCCTTTTAATATAACATTTAAAACAATCATAATCGTTAATATAATATTTAAGAAACAAATAACAAATACAGTGAAATCAACGCATTCAAGTAAAACTTAATAGTGTTATATGTATAACTAAATAATTTATGCGAAGTGACAAAAGCCACAAATCACAATAATCCTTACAGCTAAATTTAGGGTTTATTAGAGAGTACCTTACACAACATACCTATGGGATAAAATTTTGTATGACGTAACAATAAATTAGTCCATGGCGACGGACAATTCCATCCATATCTGGTTAAAGGAATGTCTACAGCATACCAATAATGCTTCAGAAATATCTTTCAAATAATAATAACTTAAAACACTTTACGACTTCTTATCTTTCTACCTAAACTAAATAATATCATGTATCCTTAAAGGAACGTTATGTAAGAACTAAAATTAAATTATTGACATCCGATGAGTGGATTAAAAATTAGCAAAGTCTTCTTCGTACAAATTAATTGGACTCTCCTTAATTTTTTCCTCCTCGAACACTTCAAAGTTCGTCGTATCGCCGGGATGCTTAACCTTGGGTATAAACGGCGGTTGAACGCGCATGTTCAAAAGGCAGTCCCAATCAATTTCTCGAAACCATTTGTGATTTTTAAAGTCTAATACTCCATTCTTAAGATTGCCGTAACGTCTAGTAACATCGACTTGAAGAACATGTGCCAAAAGATCCTTTAACTCCATTGTAAAATGGCTCGGACACCGATATTTACCTGCAACGATCTTTTCGTAAATTCTCATTGGATCAGATGCAAAGAATGGAGGATATCCAGCGCACATTTCAAAAATTAAAATTCCTGTTGACCACCAATCTACGCTTATACCATATCCCTTACTTAAGATTATTTCAGGTGCTAAATACTCCGGAGTTCCACAAAGAGTCCAGGTCCTGCCATGTATTAGCTTACAAAATCCAAAATCGGTTATCTTAATGTAACCATGTCTATCTATAAGAATATTCTCTGGTTTTAAATCACGGTACACTAAGTCTAAAGCGTGAAGATATTCTAGTGCTAAAATGACTTGTGCTCCGTAGAACTTAGACGTAGTTTCTTCAAACTTTCCTAATTTTCTTAAATGGGAAAACATTTCACCGCCTGCCACAAATGGTAATATATAGTAAAGATATACATTATCTTTAAAAAAATATTTCATGTAAACCACAAAAGGAAAATTTAAACCACATAGTATTTTCTTCTCATAAAAGCTATGCTCTACTTGTTTCAGCTTTACGATCTTTTCCTTTTCAAGCATTTTCATAGCATAATATCTTCCCGTTGTAAGATGTTTCGCTAGATAAACGATTCCGAATGCTCCAGTACCCAAAATTTTGTATTTTTCGAATTCTGTAATTTTTGCACTACTTTGTGTATTCTCGTTCCATATTTCTTTAAATTCTAGTTGAAGTTTTCGGAGGTATTGAGTATATTGATCTTGTTTTGCTTGAGAATAACCACCCGTTTGTGGTGAATTAAAAAATCTATTCGAGTCCTCTGCCATTTTTGTTCTTAATTTGTTTACCTAATTCGGTAGAGAAATATGTCAATTTACTTTTTACAGAAACAAATAAGTCAAACAGAACAAAGGAAGACTGGCATTTTTTATACACAATGAAAACTTTTCGTGATGTCTAATAATTGTGAAAACACATGGAAGCGTTTAGTAACGATTTCTTTAAATTAACAGACACCCTATAATTTAATACTTTTTATTCTTCTTTGGCCATTTGCCATTACGAAAACTTTGTTTTTTAAATGGCCTTATTTTAACATAGAAAGCTTAAAACTCTTCCATTACATTTTCCAAAGGATTGGAAGTCTGCTGAGCTCTTGGACGCTTTATGTTATTAATCACTCGGTCTGGATATAACCGATTTAAATTAGGAGCAAAAGTGAAAGATTATTAATCCGGTGGATTATATAGCTCTTATTGATCTTAATTATCGATTAAAGTGTTTCACATAACTTTGATTTGATTATCTTTTGGATTATCAGATTATTATGTATAAAAATTAGTGACATGTCGAGTTACTAGAATGGACGAACATAGAAATATGGTCGTGCCTTAAGTATTGTACGAAATTAACTTGTTCAATAAATTTTATAAGATGTATGTTGTAAAAATATTACTTTTGATTGTTTTGGCTATAGTCAGTTAGACTAAATAAATCTTAGAGGAAATTTTTTAATCGTTTGCATCGTTGCTCGTTAAGTATCTTTTTAAGTGAAATCAAGGAATTGGTGTAATTTGTCATTTGATGATATTTTAATCTGTACAACAACTCAAGAATATGTCATATAATGTCATAAAACATTAATGGCATTAAGCAGCTGCTAAATCAATGTTTTCGTGTTTAAACTTGATGCGTAAGACTGAAAATTCTCGACAAATAACTAGACTTGTGACTTGAAAAAGTCAGATATGAAGCAACAAAGAAATATATGAATGTTCAGGATCATTGATGGCCACATCCTTTACATATCAAAATCACACCGATTACTTGCTACATTTAAGTAAACTAAAGGAAGATTTCGACTCCAAATATTATGACCCCCCACATAAAAGAGGAAATTTTGATAATTATGATATTATAGAGGCTATTGGGAGTGGTGCTTATGGTGAAGTCTACTTAGTAAGAAATAAAAACACTTTAACTTGTAAAGCTATGAAAGTTGTAGAAAAATCCATGGGGGTCAAAGAAAGTAACGCGAAACAGTTAATTGCAGAAAAGAGGATTCTTCAATCTATAAAGTTTCCATTCATAATAACCTTAGATGAGGCATTTAAAGACAATGTTTATCTCTATTTTATTTTTCCTATCATGGTTGGCGGGGAAATGTTTGCTATTTTACACGAAGTGGGAAGTTTCTCAGACTCGTTAGCGAAATTCTATGCAAGTCAAGTAACATTAGCACTGGAATATCTTCATTACTGTAATGTTGTTCATAGAGACATAAAACCTGAAAATATTTTGGTAGATGCAAACGGTTATCTCAAATTATGTGATTTTGGAATCTCGAAAGTGTTGGAGAAAAAGACTTACACTCTTTGTGGAACGCCTGAGTATTTGGCGCCTGAAGTAATTATATCGAAAGGCTATTCATTTCCTGTTGACTGGTGGGCTCTTGGGATTTTGATTTATGAAATGCTATCGGGAAACACTCCATTCTACGATTCAAGGACCGAAAAAATTTATGACAAAATACTTGAAGGTCATTATAAGTTTCCGAGATGTATAAATTCAGACTGTCGAAAACTTATCAAAAGCCTTTTGCAATTGGATCCATTAAAACGAATGGGTTGTTTAAAAAACGGCGCGTACGACATTAAGATCCACTCTTGGTTCCTGGGCGTCAGTTGGCATTCGATATTGCAACAAACAATACAACCTCCATTTATTCCGCCTATTCCACCAGATAGAGATTTTAGTATCCTAACGGATGCATCTTTACATGTACTGAAAAGAAGTTCAAAATGTCTATTTGAGCACGAGTTTGAAGATTTCTAAGCTTATGTTTACTCGGGCTTTATTCAGTTAGTAAACAACAGCTATGGCTGATTTTTTTTATTATTACGTCACGGGACAAGGAATGTGTCCACCCGATTGTACGTTGCATGTCTTGCCCATTAGAATGCAGTTCTATGAGCTTGCTATATCAGTGCGAATAAGATAATACATCTAAGTACGTACACGACGTTATTTGTGCATTGTTTTTGGCGGCAAAAATAACACGAGGTGGCATTCACTTAGATGGACTTTTAAAAAATGAATAACTGTCCGTAAAATAGCACATGCCATCATACCATTAAGTATGTAAAGCGTGAGAGCTAGATGTAAAAAATAAAATAATCGTACAATTGCGTCACTTTGCCTTTCAAAATTTTCTCAAGTAAATTATATTTATGTATGTATATATTTTATACCTATTTTCTTTTCCGCCAACGTAAATAGGTCAACAAATAATTAAAGTTGATACTTCATTTTCAGTTTTTTATGATTAATAACGAAAGGTTTGAATATTAATTATGACTGCTTAATATTAATTTTACCTCTTCTTGTAGATACGTCAGTATCTTTTTTGCTTGAAGCAAACTGACGTTTTGATACTAACATTTTCTAATCGTGGTTTATTTATTATTTTTAACCTTTGTAATTTGTGATAGTTAAGGGAATATTGTTTTAATTTTGTAAATAAATTATGTCCTTTAATTTTTTTTATACTGTAACAGATGCTTTGTTACTAATACTTTTTACCAAATCCTATATCATTTGCATTAACAGCCAATAGTTAAACTCATTACTCTCTATATATGATATACCCAAAACACGACAATTTTTTCAGTTTCCTCCATTTTTGGCAGAAAACCTGTCCATTGAACTGATACCGGGACTCATTTTTTATTTATTTCTGTTATATTTAAAGTAATAATGACTAAAAACGCCTATTTTTTTATAAATAAATTGTATTAAATCGCGAATAATTACGTAGATTTGCGCTCAAATGCTTTTAACCGAACAGGTAATAACCTATTTGAATAATATAATAAGTGTTTAATCATTTTGTACTAGTGCGTAAAGATATCTTATTACAAAATTCGATGTGTGTCTGTTGAAGCCTAGGTATCACAGTCACAAGTTTTACTTTGTAAAAAAGTTTATTGAACGTACATATATCGACAATTATCACCAACATTACGTCTTCGGACGAAGTTCGTGTTTGGTCTTAATGGATTTAGGAATGCGTAGAATTGTTGCTATTGTTACATGTTATACATATGATGCCAAAACCACAGACAGCCCAAATCGAGGTTCCTACTCTAGAGCCCTTGGGACCAGGTGCAACAAAGTGGAGCCGAAGCGACCTACTAGCTTCGTGATCTCTAAATCTAGGGAAATAATGTAATGGCCAGCCGAGGTTCCCAAGAGAAGTCTCGAGTTTATTTATTGTAAAAAGGTCTAGGATAAAGCCTTAAGCGCTCAACTACCGTAAGCCGAGTCAACCTGTAAATAACAACCGGCGAACGGCATTTGTCCAAGACAAAAAAATCTGCGTGTGTCTCAAATTTGTCAACTTTACGCAGTTGGCAAAAACATAAAACTTGTTTAGGATATTCGCTATAAGCTTAGTTATTAATTTGTTTCTTTACTTTGGTCTTTCGTTTTTTCCTGGTTTTTTATTTTATTAATTTTCGTTTTATGAGATATTTATATTAGTATCCTATATGACTTACATCTTAACAAATTGAAAGAGTGTAAATAACAAAGTATTAGTAATTTGTGTACAGGTTTAAAATAATTTAATTTTAACCTACAGCAAAGAAAAATATTTAAAAACCATAGATAACAAAATAATTAACGATGTTTTTTTCAACTTATAAGAAACGTTAGACGTAAAGGTCGTAGACACATACATGCATCTTTAAGTCAAACAATTAAATTTGTCGTTTGAACAGCAAAACCATGACAAAATGACAGTTCAAGCTCGTAAAAACGCAGAAAATAATTTAGTGTATACAAGTGCTCTCCAAGCTAACCACAAAAATTATTTAGATTTTTTAAAACAAGAATTTCTCAGAATGTACGATACTCCAACCCAGTATAAATCCCCTGAAGATTTCGATAAGATTAAAATGTTGGGTGTCGGCGGATACGGTACAGTTATTCTTGTTAGAGAAAAAAATAGTTTTACTTATCACGCAATGAAAGTATTGGAAAAAGCAGAGGTCGTTAAAAATAATACTATTAAACAAGTACACCGTGAAAGAAAAATATTACAAAGTGTAAACTTTACGTTTTTGATTTCCCTAGATTTTTGTAGCAAAGACAACGTCTACGTTTACTTAATATTACCGTTTGAGGCGGGCGGAGAGTTGTTTACCATTATAAAGAAGTTGGGCGCATTATCAGAGCCTCTGGCACAGTTCTACGCTGCTCAAATTGTTTTGGCTTTAGAATATCTTCACCATTGTTCTGTTATCCACAGAGATTTGAAGCCCGAAAATATTCTATTAAATCAATCAGGTTATGTAAAACTATGTGATTTTGGATTTTGCAAGGTGATAAAAAACCGAACGTGGACGTTATGTGGCACACCAGAATATTTGGCACCAGAAATTATTCTGTCGAAAGGGTATTCATTTCCAGTCGACTGGTGGTCGCTCGGTATACTTATATTTGAAATGATTGCTGGTCATCCACCATTTTACAGTTCGCATACAATTACGCTTTACGAGAGGATACTTGAAGCGCGATTTAAAACGCCTGATTGTATGACACCGAATTGCAAAACTTTAGTAAAGAATCTTTTAGTTGTCGATCCAACAAAAAGGTTTGGTTCATTAAAAGCTGGTGTATATGACATTAAGCACAGCACATGGTTTAATGAAATAGACTGGATTGCACTTTTGTGTCAAAAAATTGTACCACCTTATATACCTATTTGCAAAGGATTTGGAGATTCGCTTGTTAATATAGACTCAACTAATGTAAAATTGAAGAAGTCTCCCGTGTGTTTATTTGAAAAAGAATTTATGAACTTTTAGAAAATTTAAATTGAACTATCAATTGTTATTATTATAATAAAATGTAAATATAAATTAATAAAGATCTATAAGGACCTTTATTTTATTAATCCTTTAAGTTGAAATATCAATAACTGTGTCACCTAATATCATATATTGATATTTTCCCAGGACAAGGTATCCATGGCTCTTAATCTTGATGAATATTTTTATTGTAAATCGAAAAACTTATTCATTTCTTTCAATAAAGGTGTTTCGGGCTTTGGAGTTTCCAGCAGAAATGGCAAAACAGGAGTATCATAGAGATCGATTGCTTACGGAAAGATGGAATCTTATACGTGTTGTTTCTGATTACGGAATGAACGGGACTGAATTCGTTAGTATGGAAAAATTAATCAGTGATCAACTAGCTATTTATGAAAGGGTAAGATATTCGCAAAATAGCTTCACAAAGGTTTTGTTGGAAATAAGTTGTTTTTTTTATATTCTACTGAAATTTACGTGACTTTTGTTTAGCAATACAATATCTGGCGCAGTTCATTAAAGCCATGTTTTAAATAAGGGCCAGTGACATTAACTTAGCAATTTAATTATTCACATCGCTTATTAAATAGAGCAGGTTATTAATAAGTTGTCATCCAGAAATAAACTAAGCAAGTTCAATTAAACGGGCAAAAGTTATCCGTAAATTATGTTTTAAAATCTCCACATCTTTGAAGGAATTGAATTTAATAGTAGCAAAAGATTATAAAAGTTATCTTCATATGTTGAGTATATATTATAATAATAAGAAAGATGTTAAAAATCATTGGCTAAATCAACAAGAGAATTGAAAGGAAGGTGTAAATTTATGAAGACACGTTCCAAATTTTTAATAATTTTCTTTACTCTGTTATTATAGATTCTTGAAGAGGCGTCTTCTAATGGGCTGGCTCTAGAAGTGGAACGAAATTTTCCACCATCTGAAGAAAGGTGGAGCATCCTGCAAGCAGTTTTCTTCTCTTCCACGGTTCTGACCACTATAGGTGTGTAAAAACATGTAAGCATACCAATGCATTTACTTTGAATGTAAATTAATATATTTCAAAATCAAATCTATTGAATTTAATCGTGCTATATAAATCTTACTTTTTTTAATACGTACATCTATTAAAAAAAACATTTATACCTAGTACACTAATTTAGATGGAGAAAAAATACTGAAGCATTGATATGCAAAAGACAAAAATAAGCTGGTAGTTTGAAAACCATAAAGAACAGACCTCATGAATTTATAATACTTTTCTGGTACGCGATAAACATATTTCTTTTAAATTACGCGTATTTAGAGTGACTTATCAAGTTTATTTATTTCAACGACTTTGAAACATATATTCGATGTACTCAGTTTCAATATATATTTTTTAAGAGAAGTTGCAGTTTTGTATTTTTCAAAGTTTCATTTTAAACAATATCGACAAATGTTATATGAAAACTTGTGACCCATATCAGTCATTAAGGTAAAATAATGGAACTTTTGTTAAAAAAAAACCGATTACTATTGTGATAATACTACTAGCCATGATAGCTCCTTTTGCGGGTTAAATTTCATAAAATTTTTAGCAACACTTTTTATTATATTAGGGAATATTCCAACCAAATTTTAAGTTTCTGAACTTTATGATCTAGAGATATCGCAGAGTACATATGTGGAAATCTCATTTTGCTAAAAACGTGTTTTGTTACAGGATACGGTAACATAGTTCCTGAAACCTTTTGGGGCAGATTGTTTTGCATAGCCTATGCGTTAATTGGGATACCGTTGACTCTTACGGTTATTGCAGATTTGGGCAGAGTTTTTGCAACAGTGTTATCTGTAGCAGCAAAACAATTACCTTCGATGCCAAGTAAGTGATTGGGATAGCACGTTATATCTTGATGCCTTTTTAAATGGTTATATTTATCTTTTCTTCGTTGTGTCTGGATTTTTGTTTGTTTGCAAGTCTTCAACTTTTTACTTTTATTTAACTCTCACCTTATAACGATTTTAATGAATTCCTTTTTTAAAATCAGATAAATTATTTTATTTTACTCGTAACTTCTGCTTATTTTCGTCAATTTGATTATCTCTTTCTGAAATATTTTTCTGTGCCTTTTTAAATTTATGTGGCATATTTAAGACAACATTGTCGACAAGTACACATTATTTACTGGTAACTCAATAATTCAGTTTAAAACTAGAAACATGTTTGTAATAAAACACGTGTAAAAATTGCTATTATTTGTACAGAATGCTGTAGTCGCATCACAGAAGTAAACCCTGCGAGCCAACGATCACTGTACGCTTTGTGGGCGGTGTGTTTTCTGTTTGTTTATTTATCGGCCGGAGCTGCATTGTTTAAAATGTGGGAGGACGACTGGAGTTTCTACGACGGTTTCTACTTTTGTTTTATTACTATGACGACTATTGGATTTGGCGATCTAGTTCCAAGTAAGTAAAAAAAAAAATATTATTTACAAAGTTAATATTTCATAGTGTCCCTCTGATTTAAATTTTCAGAAAGACCTAAATACATGTTGCTATGTACTTTATACATATTAATTGGTTTGGCGTTGACCTCGACGATTATTGAGCTAGTCCGGAGGCAATACGCCAGGTCTTGGCAGCAATTGCGCGCACTGTCTGGACCGTTGGCAGACACACTTAGAAGACTAGGCGACGCCGGCAGAGGAGTCGACGTGTCTGCTCTACATAACGATCTACGGAAGGTTCTTACAATCGTGAGTAAATTTTATGTTTATTAGCGCTCGGAAACTATGCCACGCCTACACTACTCAATATTAAAAGAAACATCAAAGTAATGAATCCGACCTGTAATCAGTGTCGTGTCTGGAGAATCGAATAGACCAAAATTTATTGTTCGATGTCTGCCTATCAGCTTAAATACAGAAGGAGAAACTATTTATATTTAAAATTAACGAAAATATTTTAACTTTAACTTACTTTAATTTTATCTTTAACTTTACTTAATTTTAACGTACGTATACATTAGCACATGTTAAATTTTTACTTTTCAAAATGTAGTTTTTAAGCTATCTATTAATAAAAGAATTATCATTCGAAATTTTTCTACAGAGTAAATCTTTTGTGAGTTGAAACGACGCGCATTGCCGACTAATCGATTGTATTGACAGAAAGTGTCTCAACCCAGTCCGCAGTCAAATAAAAATGTCGAGACGAACACTATTTATTGGTTGTGCCAGTGCGTAAAACCAACGAATTTTATCTGTTTCAACATCAATAAAATACAAATATTATGTTTTGTAATAGATTACCATGGCCTTGTGTGTCGACATGTTTAAATCGTTAAATAAGCTATTTTTTAAGCGGTTCACTATTGTATTATTTAATAATATTGGTTAAAGTAGTGAATTAATTTAAACTAAATAAAACATATTATTTTTTATGATAAAACTTCTTTATTACACGATTGGTGAATTTTATTGTTATTTAGGTTAAAAATAACACAACGTTAACGAAATCTGTTTTCATCCACGATGCCTAATTGTTGATATTGTTGTATCGGTAACTAGGATCGAGGTCATCGAGTGCTTCGATGTCGCAATAGCCACCCTTTTAGTTTTAGTGCCCTATAAACCGTTCGCTACAGCTCTATTATGTTTGGAATAAAACAACTGTTCTTTTTATATCGAAAGCGCAAGTTCCATTAAACGTTTTTAGGATAACTAGTTCATAGAATTTGTCGGTAATCCGCATTGCGTAGAATAGGGATATTACTTAACATTCAGTGAGCTTTTGGTATTTCAAGTTTTAATGCCTATTCTTGTATGATAAATACTATTTAATCTTTTTTGCAGTTCTATTATCACCAAGTTTGTTCACATTTGTAATTAACAAAAACTTTTTAGTGTTAAATACAAATATTTGTATTGATTTTGAAGATGTTGGTTAAATACGTGTAAGCATTTAAAAACAATTTATCAGGCGATCATGAGATCAAGCTTGAGATTTTTTTCAAATATCTCTTGATTATTTGTAGGGGTTCTAAGATATGTTCTATTTAATTTTATTTTTCACTCTCTTATTTATTTATATAGTTATCATCTACACGATCCCAACCATAGGAAGACCATTGCTGGACATAGGCCCCTCCCATAGATTGGAAGCGACCTAAATCCAACGTTTTTCGACGATTTTAACAAGATCATCTGCCTACCGATCCGTGATATCCCCTCCAGAATCTTAAGACATCAAAATGTTATTAATAATCTTTGTGTATCAATTATGGATTTGTGATTCTTTCTTTAGAGACTCGCAGGTCTGATTTCTGCTTCATTTTTTTCTTTATATTCTAGTATTCAATTGACATAATTAACTATGACGATTTATATACTGTAGTTTATTAAAAACATTTCAGAAAGATAGCAGTAACAAGACGCACTTAGGAACAAGGGTATGTGGTAGTAATTCTGCTTCAAAAAGGTTTAATAATCCTACTCAAGCGGTAACTACAAGCATTGATTTTGCTCGCATTATTAAGGCATTACGAAATAATCTAGCGATGCCTAATGCTGCAACAGCTGATGCCTATATTTGTTTTGCGGTTTAAATTTGATTACACAATGAGATTATATTTTTGTCTGTACAAGGCTTCTTTATCACAGATTTAGATTTAGTTTTAATTATCTATACAAATAAATAAAACTGGAGTGTCTGTTTATAATAGTGAAATAATAGCTTTTTACATATACCAACAATACATTTTTTTATTTTTGTCTGTCTGTCTGCGTATTTGTTTCGGCTAATCCCTGAAATGGCTGGACCGATTTTTACGGGACTTATACTGGTAGGTAGCTGATCTAATAAGGAGGAACTTAGGCTTATTTTTATTGTAGAAAAAAAATCATTAATGAAAAATCTAATAATTTTTTTTTTGTTAAATTCCACGCGGATAAAGTCGCGGGCACAGCTAGTTATTAATAATAACGTGGTTAAAGTTTGATTTAGATTTATTTAAATAAACGTTTCAAGTATTTTTTTTCTATTTTATTTATAAATTTCTTAAACAAATAAGTATATGTCAAATGAATATTTTGATTCAACATTAAAATGCGTAAAACTGTTATCTGCTCTATGAAATTCTAAATGTAAAACGATAAATAATTTAGAAGCTTTTTTACTTTGGTAGCTATAAATGAATTCAATAAAATCAATAACCTAGAAAGTGTAAGTCGAATGTTATGATGTATTTTTATAAGTCTCCAAACCATTGGATTTGAAACCTATACGTTATAAAATTTGTTAGTGTTTGGACGACCTTCGCAGAGAACACAGTAACGGTATTGCACAGTCTAGTTCCAGATATTTTTTCCAACGCTTTTATTATGGGATATGCGCGCGGAGAAGAGCGTGAGCCATTATTATTTAAAAAAGTAAAAAAGGCAGTGAAATGTATTTAAAGGTAATGACAGTTACTATGATATACCCAACATGAGATAATATAAGAAAATAGCGAGGTACATAAGATTAGCACTAGAAAAAGACAAGGGACATTTCTTTGGCTAGGCCTCATATAAAAGTAAATCATTTTAGAGAACTACAACCTTTTAAAATAAACTTCCTTGTAATGCCTCTTAATTTTCATGTAATAAATTTAGAAATTTTATTAACTAAAATTTGCAAATAAATTTGTTTGCTGGGCAAAGGTTAAATATTATTTAACGTTGAAATTGTTTTTATTAGCATATTTGATCTTTTAATAAGCATGTTCATGTAAATGATGACATAAGATCCTACTGAGATTGTCGGGCTCTTCATGGCGCGTTTGAAACCCTTGTAGCTACGTATTTTAAGTTAATTGATGCTTTGACAGGAGGTTCAACTTGAGTTTAATTTCTATGGCGTTTTTTCATTTATTCATAACGTGCACAAGTGATCTCTAAAATGATCCAAATGGGATAATTGTGTGAATTAACGAATACATACTTTGGATAGAAGTCAGTTCAATTAGAATACGTACAGACGCTAGGCTACTTAATAGTATTTCAATGTTATGCATTGGCATTTCCTAAAGATGGACGCTCTTACGTTCTTGATACGCTTTATTATTGATGCCATATTATGGCATTATGTCTAAAGTACATACATATCAATCAGTGTTATTCAAGGTATATTCACAAAATAATAATATACCTTTATCACATAATTGGTCATTTTTTCTTCTGGTAAGTAAATCTATAAGCAAAAGTACACGGCTTCTTAAAATGTTTAAAATAATTTTAGCTGCGCTTTTATAAGAATTTTTTCGAAACATTTAGATGCGCTTTACAGTCAGCCAAAATAAATAATGGCAAACATTACACGCTAGAACTACACACTTACAAATTATAAGTGCTTTATATCATATTCTACAGGTTAAAATATTGATTTAAGAAACATTGGGTTGTTAACAGCGTTTTATTTTAATTTTGAAATGCTTTTTTATTAAAGGTGACCATGCCAAAATTTAGTGGAGGCAAAGATGGATTAGGAGAGAAGCGGCAGCTGGAATGGGAGGCTGCAGTGGAAGCTGTCATAAGAGACATCACAACCCCGATACAAAGCCCTCAAAAGCCACCTATTGTACAAATAGTGATTTACGAATCATCCGTTTAAAGGCCCTGATATTCGTGTTGATTTAATATTTAAGGTTCTGTGCGCCTAGTAAGTTGGAATGGGTTTTTATTGCGAAATAAATAATAAACAATAAAAATACTGAAGTTATTAAAAAATAATCTTTTCAATGAGTTAAGTGTACGAATTCTGCTTACATTATTTTTCTCAGAAGCGATAAAATAATGTATTATATGTACCATATCTTTTATAATCTGTGCGTGTAACAAACATAAATTTAGTTCCAAAACTTAAATATTCATGGCTGCGCTAACGTACTGTGTTCCTTAGCTATAACGTAGTATTATACTATTTTTTATACGTTATTTACTGTGATTACGTTATAATCAATTACTCTTAAAATTTCGATTTGTTACAATGTTTTTCTACTTTAGTATCTTAATCCATGGTATAAAACTAAAGAATATGTAAACTTACATATGTCTTAGTTATAAGCTTGACAATTGAAACGTGTTAATTTTGGATACTGTCTAAAATTATCTGCTTAAGATAGAAGACATTTAAATATGGAAACCGTGATGAAATACTTACATTTTTGCTTTCTTTACACTATTAAAGGCGATTAATGTCCCAATAAAATTATGATATCAGTTAAAAAAAGTAACTTACGCCTAAATCAAATAAAGAAAAAGTGGTCCGTAAAACCCCGATAACTCCTACAGATAGAGTTGTTCCCAATCCTTCGCTTTAGATAATGACATGGGGCATAGTGAGGTTGACTATTATATGGCCAACCCCTTTGTTGCTATTTTGTATGAAGCCGGTAACATATCTCTACCGAATGATTGCGTTCATTTGCGATGCATAGAGGCAAAGCATATCTTTTTTAATCATTCTCTTTTTGATTTTTTTGTACAATAGTGCAGTAGATTATATTATTTATAATAATGCTTAGATAATCTATGATCTATGATATCTAATGTTCAATTTTTTTTCATTTTTATTAAAATACTTAAGCTTAAGCACTTTTTTCAGTAGAGATACAAAACATCTTTTCCTTAGAAAATATTTAGTCAATAAGAGCAATATTTACTATTCTTAAAATTGCTGATACTGTACAATATCAATTATTATCGTTTGATTATATTGTCAAATGCAGCTAAAAAGTGTTCAAAGAATAAAAATGTGATAATTTGCTAATGATAGGAATATCAATACTATACACACTTTTCTTGAATGTATGCGTTTTTATTACCAAATAAGACTTCTAAGTATTAATGTATGTAATAGCCATATTAAATTATGCATTTGCAATAAATGTATATGAAAAGAAACGCACAAAATAAATTCCGTACAAGCTAGGTCGTCGTCACTGCGTACAAAGTGCGTATTGAAGTAATTCCTATTTTTGGATGTTCATACCGAAATGAGTAGGAATGCCAAAGATTCTTTAGAGTGTACGGACTCATCCGTGGCATGCGACTCAGGTTGCGTGCCAATTACAGAAAAAGAATATGACACGTGTGCCGTACAAAGATTTTTTTTTATCACAGACGTATTGTTTTTTTAGTATCGTTTAGTATTTTTAGTTTATTTATTAGCGAAGTATCTTAATAATATTTTGTGATATATTGATACAATGATATCTTGATATAATAAACAATGATATTTTCATTTGTATAAATCTGTTGTAACTTCATTTTTAACAACTCATTGCTACTTGCTAAATAGACTACATCAAACAATCATCATAATTAAATTATAATACTTATATTTGAGATATAGGTAATACAAGTCATTCAAATAAAAGTTTACGTCACATCGCTTCGATCGTAAAATTTTCATCGCATTACAAAATTCTAAATAAATTGCTTGGAAAATTGAAATGTATATTCCAAAAATGTTCTAAAAACTGTTATTTACTTTTAGTAATTTGCTTATGATATGTTATTTTAAAATATGATGTGAGATACGGAAACGAAATTCATTTTATGATTTATAAATTTACTCCCAACTATGTAATTATTAGACAAAACAGCTCATAATAAATTTGCTATTTACTTACAATGCGGATTGTATAGTTCTACAAAGGGAAAGATTGTTGTTACTGTATTGAAAATGATGATGATAACGCTGCTATAATTGTTGATAAAAAAATACATGCATTTTTTTAGATCGTGGTTTCATTTAGATACATAAATTTTCACTATACAGACCCAAAGTCAATCAAAATAAGGTTCGGAAATTATTTTCAGCCAAGTATTTTATGGCTCTAAAATGTTTGTTTACGATGGGACTCATAAGGTCATCCAGAGAGCAATGGAGAGAGCTATACTCGGAGCTTCGATGCAAGGTCAAATTGTAAACCAAGAGACCCGAAGAATAATAACGACGTATCTCAAAGTATTATTTATCTGAAGTGGCAGTCGGCGAAGCACATCGCTCGTGCAACCGTCGCCGTTGGGGCCAAAAAATTATCGAGTGGCAATCACAAGCCCGTACACGGGTCGTGGGTAGGCAGAAGACATCCGCATAAGTATCCAAGTTATCGATGTAGCACAAAGAATTACTTTCTGTGTAAAGTGATCTCAAATGGCGATCAAGAGACGGTATACTCGACAAGGGTAGGTCTCCACTATCTGGATCGATATCATAGTCAAGGTCACGGGAAGTCGCTAGATGCGGGCGCAAGACCGATCATTGTGGCGTCCATCGGTTGATATGGTGATGATGGTAATGTAAATAGTGATGAATATGTAATTAGTAAATTTTGCCGTGAAATATCTATGTATACGAAAATTTTATGTATTTTGTGTCTATTTTTGTTATTGACCAACATTCTTTGGCCGTTTTACAAGTACATCGGGTTTGTGAAAGTTTTGAGGGAGAGCTAAAGGCGTTTTTCCTTGACCTCTTTACCAAAAAGCCTCTCATCGTTCCACTATTGATCTCACAAAATTAGGATAAAATGAGATACTATATGAATTTAGTGAAATAAACATGTAATACAGTGCTACCGAAACCGCTACATGCGGCCAAGTGGAAGTCGAGAAAAATAAGAACAAGAATACCGCCACTGCGCGTGTTGATGACGGACTGACCAAACAGCGGTCGATAATCCCCGTCTCACCGCACATGTACCTAAGGCGCGATACAGCGATTCTGGTAGCACTATACCTTCTGCTTCTTCTGCTTTTTTTCTCTGTCAATTGGTGAAAAAAAGTCCATGCCATTCTTATGAAATAATAACAATAGGAATATAAAAGATAACATTATTAGAACAATGAATTTTTACAAATTTATTAGGACACTTTTTGTTTTAATATTTTCGGAATCGTCTAGATTTCAGTGGTGGTTAATAGATTAATAGTTCAATAGATTTATTATTTGAATTACTAGTATACACAATATTTTTAATTATAATGAATTGCTGTTCTAAGATAACGTGTCAAAATATGGCGGACGTAGAAACAATAATTATCCCATTTGCCTTCTCTTTAAATGCATTAAAGACATTTATTTTAAACTTTTGACAACTAAGAATAATGAATCACTCTTTCGTTAATGGTTTCTTTTTTGTAAAATCTTTTTGTGAGGAACATTTATCAATAAGCATCTTTTAATAGATCCGCCTTTTGAGTGTATTGATCTTTGAACAAACACAGGATTGTAATTCATATGTGTGTAATATTGTTATATAAAAATACGCTGTAGGCTTATCATATGCTTCGTTAATTGTCATGACATCCGGTCAAGGCTTCCTATGTGTGCCATTGAAAATCTATGAAAGACGCCTGCTGGATATAGCAGTGGACGTCATACGGCTGAAATGATGATAATGATGAATGTTTCTTGCCCCTTCTTATACTATTCAAAAGTAATTTTGACTAACTTTACTTTTATAATTTTACCAAAATATACTAATCTTCCTGAAAGAAAAATTAGAAAAGATACCGTTTTATTTGACAAGTTTTTTCATTGATCAAGTTATAGGGCTGCACCCCAGATATTTGACATAATAAAGAGACTGTAACGTGTATATTATATTAGCTGTCTACCTTTGCGAACTAAATCTTAACCAATAGGTTTTCGGGTGGAATTTCGTTAAAATCTTAGCTGAATTTACTCTGCGAAATGAATATTCCTAGTAACGTTAAAGATTTTTAATCTTATGGTTTCAGTTATATTATGACGTGTAAGTATAAAGGTGGAAATCTCTTATTATGTTCCGCCCGCTTTGTATAGCCCGTACTGCATTGTGGGTATAATGTTATGAAATCCATTCTTAGTAATTTTTAACAATATAGCCATGTTTTATACTTATACGAATGCATATTTTATAACTATACGTAGTTTTACATTGTTTTACATTCTATTTTAATGAGTCTCTTGAAATCCCTTTCGGGTATAATTTCGTAACATCCGTTCTTAGTTGAGCTTTGCTTGGTCAAAGAAATATATTTACCAAATTTAAAGCCTCTAAGCCTAAGATTGATCATTGTGTTGAGCCAGTATACAGGTGGAAATCTCATATCTGTCTAAAGACGCTCACTACAAATCGGACCCCTCAAAATATTGCCATGGTGACCGGTCATCCGTTCCACGCATCCAGCGATCTTAACTCTGTCGCCGATCCACCTGGTGTGAGCCTTCCAAGCCCGTATTTATGTTTTAGGAGATGTAAGTATCCGCACCTACATGTATATCTGTTACAATTAATACAAACAGGCGAAAAGAAGAACGGGAGGAAACAAGATTTAAATAGCATATGAATCAAATTTAAATCAAGAGCGAGTAAATAATGATGATGTTTCAGGTGTACAAAACAAATTGATCAGTTTTTAAAATAAAAATCTTGTTAAAAATAAAGACTCACTCATCGTGATTCACTCGTCGTATTGGTGCAGTAGTTTAAAATTTTACTAAACGATTTAAAACATTTTTATTTTAAGCTCATTTGTTTCCATACGAGTAATGATGTATAATGTTCTCTTCTATCAAGACTAATGGGATGCGACGATAAATTTCAATTTGTACGAAATGCCGGCCCATTGACTTTCCAGAATAGCTTACAGTTCATTACATTTTAAATGTTACGAGGTGAAAAAGTTTTTTTAACTAACTAGGCTAATTACAGCCTAAATTGTTATAAAATACTATTGAAAAATAGAGAAAACTTCAAACATTTAATATTTGGTCCAATAAAGTGGCACCGTAAATATTATTTATGTGATTCTCCACACAAACATTGTGTAAAATAATAATAAAAGAAAGGTATTATGGTTATTGAGAATAGGTTCTTTTTCTAAAGTACAAAACTTGGAGTAGGGTTTTTATCTTTAATTTTCAAGATTATTGTAACATTTTTGTGAAACAACCTCTAAAATGCTAACACATGTTTAAAAAAGAATTTAAAATTTTAGCAGAATTTTTTATTTAACAAAATTTCTAAGAATAAATCAATTCGTGAATATCTTAAACCGTTTATGAGATTTAGTAACAGGATGTGCACGTTAAAATGCACGTTTTATAGCATTGTAACAGTTCCCACACAGCGTATTGCTTTCATGACGCGACAAATTTTGTGGAAACATTAAGAAAGTCTCTGTACCGCGCTAAAGATCCGCTTTATTAAGCGATTTGTTGGAAATACTCGCTCTACATTCCGCTCGGAACATACCTCGTCATGTCCTCCAGATGATTGATGTTTTTTGCACATTACGTAAACTTTAATATTAGTTATGTATGAATAGTTTATTGCCATAAATATTGTAGTATCTATATTATGTATTTAATGTGTGACTTACGACAATAACTAGATAAAAGAATAATAACGGTTGTAAAAGGTTTTATTAATATTACTTGCTGAAATTTTATTAATTTGTGAAAATAGACAATTTACGTAGTTCGTAAATTATCAATTATTTTTCCCTTCGAATCGCTCGGGACTTGTTAATGGATAGATCCATCAAAATGTCAAGTCTTAAGAGAACCCACTGTGTAGCCATCTTAAATTTCTATGGGTCATCGATTTTATTACATATTTACTAAATAATAGTTTATAATAAATATTATTAATAAAAATTACTTAGGAATCGGCCCTAAAATCAAGTTCATTTTCTTGTCTTTCTGTTTGAATTTAGAATTAATATAAAAAATTGTTTTGAAAATTATTTTAGCAGCAGAGATTTTAGTAATACATAATACTTCCATTGTTGAATTTGTAATTCATCTAGCCTATAGCTATTTGTGTGTAGTGTATATTGTTCTATATATCAAGAAACCGAGGAAAGAAACGTAAACATAATGCGTCGTTTCATCTACTTGGTGGTAAACTAGTGAAATCACTTTACATCAAGTCAGTATGAATAACAATATAAATAAATAATATGAATAACTTCATATTTAAATAACTGTCGTTGATCGTTACTCAGTAATAACTTTAATGTACTAAGTGAATTTTAAAGATAAATGTAACAAAGTAATATTCATTATTCTTACATTTCATCTTTTTTAAAATTATTCTAAATTTGGTAAGCTGTCATTTGGATATATAAAGATTATTCTAAACTTTGTTATAATATATAAGAAGTTTATCATAAACAAATCAAAATTAAGTTAGAGATATCGGCAAAGCTGACATTGACAAATATTACATTAGAACAAGGACCAAAAAATTAAATTTGATAAATATTGTTGTTAAACCTGTTTTCTTTGGGTTTTGTTTAAGAACCAATATATTGTAGATAACACAGAGTATATATAAATGAATCTTGATACAAAATTGATCTATTTATAAATACTGCATAGCATTTCATTTGAAATGTAGACTGTAATGTAAATATGGAGTATTTACTTTACATCCTATTTCTGGAATTTATGTTTGGATTTAGCGCAATGGAGATAAATCGACTTGTATCTGAAGAGCATCAGGTGTTCTTATAGCTAGACTTAAATCATCAGTATTCAAGATAATTGTTAGCATAAATTAGATTGTTAAAGAGATAAGTAGATTTATAATATACAAAATGATCATGAAAATGTACTACTACTAGCGTAACTATAAACAAAGAGATTTACGGCAATAAAATAAAACATGATAAGAAAAATTAAGACATCGCCAAATACAATCATGTATTGATGTATGAAGTAATCAGAAATACCAAATAATTAAAGGGTAAATAAATTTGAGTATTCGTAGGACATTATGTTTGTCCACTATTTTATGAAATGAAAAGCTTTTTGAAATATTGGTATTATAATGATACGCCCGAAACAGTTTAAATATAAATCTTGTATAAACTTTTAAGTGCTCATAGAAACGTCAATGAATCAACTTTACATACAAAATTCAAAACATTGGCAATGTTAGGATGTTATAGGACGTTCATCCGACGTTTCTCGTGTAGTTTGTTGTACATGTTTCTATGTTGTTTGTTACTTCCTTTATAACGTTCGCATGGGCGTTTTGTTAGCTTAGTGATTGACCAGACGACGTATTGTCGTGCCATTCAGCGATTTAAGGCATGTCAAGTTTCCAAATTTCGAAAAATGTAATCTTTGCATGTCTCATTTTAATTATATTAATATCTGATTATAAAATATTTTCATTTTTAGTTCAAAAAAGTCTGAAACATAAGTATTGCAACATCATTACAATTTCAAATTAACTGCTAGCTCAGTGTTATTCTAAAGTTTTTTAATTTCAAGTTGTAACAGTTATTGCAGAGTCTAAAAATACAATTTGTATCCCATCTTTACACATTTAAAGTTAATTTTATTTACAACACCTCATTTACAATTAGGCAGCAATAATTGTCTGTAGTTTTTTGTAAATATAAATAGCTATTATAACTACTTCGTAGGGAAAATAGTTTGAAGTTTGTTATCAAATTAGTTATATTAAAATAACTATTCTTATCATAAAGACTTGTATGCAATATATTGTCGTTGATTGGTTATGGCTTTAAATTGATGAATGTTGAGCTCATTTACCAACAAAACCTCTAAATATTTTATACATATTTTCAATCATTCTGTATAAAATGATCAATATGGTAAATGGTTAATTTTTTTTCTATTGTTATGCGATAAACCAATAACTTCTGTCAATATGAAGTCTGCAGGGACAAATAGTAAACAAAAATTAAAACTACATTATAATTATGTTATCTATAATCTTTGAAGACATTGATCTTTGGATAGGTTAGACAATACGTTAATTGACAGCAATTGAGCTATACGTTCACCTCTTCAAAGCTTTTGCACCTATAACCACCTATACCCATTTTGCATATATAACCAATGAAGTTATCTACATATCAAGATATTTACAAAGATTTATGTTATAATATTAAATTTTAAGATTAAAATCATAAAATCATAATCGTTCAGATTTTTAAGATTAAATTTGATGGGGCCGTTTTCCGTAAACGGACCTTGACCTATGAAGCGGCGACCTTTGTTTTATTATAATCAATTAATCGTAATCATTTCCTATTCACGCTGCGATTAAGTGTAGCAATACCAAAATATCAAGTAATCTTTATTAAAGAATTAAAAAGGATGTTTTATTATCTGTGTGTGAACTTGCCTTATTTAGTCCGTAAAGGACAGGCGGTGTCATATGTATGTCAAACCACTTACTATGCCATTCATGTTTATGTATGTTTGTATTAGCCTTGTGATGGTCGCATACAGCGTCACAGCGATTCTCAGAGAGAAGGTACGGCTTGCGTTAATAAGTGATTACCTCGTCGATTAGTAATTAAATAATTATTGTTTTTAACGATGGAATGAAATAAACAATATTTTATAGCGTATTCTTTGATCATGTTGATGATAGTTTGATTCCTCATTAATGGTATACAGATAACAATTAAAAAACTTAATGACTGCGTTCGCTAAGCGGTCAATAAAATCGATTACACAGCTATTCTCTCTCGGAATGC
This sequence comes from Battus philenor, assembly GCF_028537555.1. Taxonomy (NCBI): domain Eukaryota; kingdom Metazoa; phylum Arthropoda; class Insecta; order Lepidoptera; family Papilionidae; genus Battus; species Battus philenor. The sequence goes on from NW_027181704.1 coordinate 9,977,386, forward strand.
TGAGTTATGGACGTTCATCATTATCATCCTATTCTTGTAAATATTATCTATATTTTGAAAAATTTCTACAGCTAAGAAATGGAAGAGTTTGTTTACGTTGGTATTTCAATCAAAATTTGACGAGTTTTAAAGAAAATTTGCCTTTTACAGGTTGATTGGTAATAGGTTTAAAAGCTTTAAAAGATGTGAATGTATAGCTTATTCAATACCAATTAATATCTAGTACCAATTAATAAATAATATGATTATATTATAGTATGGAAACACGTTTTTGAAATTCCGATTACTATATATTATAATTAATTACTGTTTACTATCTATCCCTGAAGACCCTGGATTGACAGAAGTAATTGGCCTGTTGCATTTCAACAAAAAAAAATTAAAGTAACATATCTCAGAGTCATCACTTTATACAGGATGATTGGAAATAGTAGTAAACGCTTAAAAACTTTTTACTAACAGTGCGGTGTACTCTTTCCCTTTTAGAACTTATATACCTGTAACAAATCAACCTGTATATTGTTTTTTTGGGGGCTGCATCAATACATAATACCAATCGGAGTAGCAAACAAATTTATATGTAGTTTTTCTATAAAAAATAATAATGAACCACAAATAATATGTCGTTTATGGGTTTTTATATAATATAAAAAGGTATGAATTGTTTATTATCTGAACATATGTCATACGGTGCGTGGCAGCGAGGCAGAGAGAAATGTCAGATATTCAGTGACGTCTATAAACGATGACACACGTCGACACAGGCGAGAAAATGTCAAGCCGTGCACGTGTTATGAAGCCCGTACTGAGACGCTTTGATCTCAGTGATAAACATCCTCGCAAAACATGCGTTCCGCAAGCTTCGGAGGGAATCTGGAATTACGAGTGCCTGAGTGGGCCGAGAACATGTTTTACATTTGCATAATAATGATAACATGCGTGCATGTCAAAGATTACAGCTTTAAATTTTTCAAAATGAATAATTGCTCTGCCAGCCTTTTACAGTATCATAGAAAAAATTAAAACGTATTCCAAACTGATTAATTAATACTTAACATTAAACAATGATTACTTTAAGGAATTATTTTCGTAGTTTATTTGAATTTCATTATAATGCTATTTGATATAAAATACAATATTTTTTAAGTTTTAATACGCCTTTTATTTGTATTAATTGACAATTTGGATAACAGATAAGAACAGGTTTTATTTATTTATCTAATTGTGCGGAAAGATGAGTGTTGTGTCCTATGCAATTCTTACATTTATCTTTACTTAAGAATGTTCCTCGGTTCTTGACGAAAATATGAAAGAAAAAAATTAACCGTATTGTCTATTTAACTTTTTTATACGATGGCATTATATTCGAAATGCATGAAGGTAATGCAAGTACAGATCATTTATTACCATCTGCGAATAAATACACCATGGAAAGTGAATTGCGGTGCGCCTTTGTAACATACAATTTTCAATTTTATGGAGCAATAAAATATATTCGAATGTTTGTTTAGGATGAATAATTTATAGCATAAACACTTCACTCCGTTGAACTCAATGCTGTGCAATAATAGAGCAACTCTAAGCAGTGGACGCATTACGTCGAATAACATATGACTTGTTTATTCTGGTTTTTTAATTTCTTATCTTCGTCTAAATCAAAATTACTGTCGCTTGCGTTTAACCAAAACTATTAAGAGATTTTCCGTATATGCAATAAATATTTTTTTAATTTACTTAGTACAAAAAATTACACTAAATTTAAATAATATACTATATAACACATAACACAACATATAACATTCAATATTTTGTAAGAAAATGTATTTGAGGAGAGATAAAATCCTTAACGTTGCTTCTTTATCTTCTTTCTTCTAGAATTCTTCAATGCAAACACATGAACAACAGAGAAAGCAGCTCAAGTGTAATTAGATTGGCCATACGTTACATATGGCCAACCTACTCACAGCAAGCTACTGAATTGTGCTATTCTTCTCATGACGTACGCAACTGGTCACTGTAGGTAATCATATGTGAATAATAATACGAATAAATAAATAAATGAATTTTAATGCTCTAGTGAACATGTCTGCCCACTGTCATTTCATATTTATATTAACATTTAATAATGTGAATAAGCGTGACTGGGTTACTCCTTCTTCAGGAGTAAGTAAATACAGCATTCAGCTACGAGTGATTGTTAAATCATAAAAAATATTAAATATGAAAGTTCAAGGCGTATTAATTTATATTTTATTTTTGTAAGAGGGTTGTATTTTCAAAATGCGTTAATTTTATTTAAAAGTGTTAAAATATTTTGATCAGTTTGTGAATTTGAATACGAACTTGATGTTGATTTATTGTAAATAACCGGATTTTTGTTGTTTTTAGATTATCTGGCGGTCAAACCAACCTTAACTAATAAGCAAATATCATGATGTATTAATTTTTAATATTTTAAATTCTAGAATATTCATTTTACTACAAAAAAGTTAAAGATTTCATGTGATCCGAGTTGTGGGCAGTCACGACATTATACTAATGAATAAAATATACTTCATGCAACAACGTGTAATTTAACCTAATGATGTTTTTTTAAAGACCTTTTAATACATTATATATAGTATGTATAATGTTGACGATCAATGTTTGAAAGGAAATGAGTCACTGCGCGTTCATGGGTTCCGGCAATTCGATGAATCTATATTGCCAACGTGTCTATGGTGGGAATTTTGTAATAAATATTGGAATAAGAACTGAACCCATGTTACAATTTATCTACCGAAGAAAAATATCGTTTATTTCCAAGTAAATGTTTTGTAAGTGAAATAAAAACATTTTGTCGTCGTCGTCATTACATAATATATTATTGGCATTTTTAATATAAAAATATCGTATTATAGTATATTTACAAAAGGATCATGCATGCAGTTATAGCGCGAAATAAATAAATTACTTTATACTCTGGTAATATACCATAAGTAATATTATAATGGAGCAAATTTCAAAGCGAATCAAATTTACCGCGACGTTGAACATTTCACTTCTGTGTTTTGTTACAGTTGAGTAACAAAAACCGATCGACCTACATATGTAGGAGAGTGAAATGAAAATGTCGTAATAAATAAAAGTCGCAAAAGAGTCATATAGCTAAAATATTTCAAAACAATGGTATTCTCCTTTACTTTAAGCATATAATGTAAAAAGGGAATCATAATATATATATTATGTAGTTATCGACATAATTGACGAACCTTTTTAAAATTTTTGCAATGCAAAATCTTTAGTTTTATTGTAATTAACAATTTTACAGCAATTAACATTATATTAGCAATGAAACTAACAAACAGTCTTGCTGTAAAGAAATTTGAAACATAAATTCTCTTTTGATGTCTGCAATCTTGTTTTAAAATGTTCAAAGATATAGATATAGAGACTTCATAGGCCAGTAAAGTAATAGCTGTAGTATTATGTTTTTTTGTGCGTTCAGCTTTTGTACCGTTTTAGATTTTTCTTTTAGAGAAAGAAGAAAACAGATGCCAGCGTCCATCTTATCGTTATCATCATCTTTGGGAGTCTGAATATATTGTCAATGGCTTGTGTGGTCAATCGGATCAAGTTGATCTAAATTGTCCTACATACTTTAAATATTAACTCACGAGACAATAGTCTGATTCCAGGTTCAGAGTACGTTAGGACTAGACGTATTGAATGTCTTATCATCAAGAACTAGGCAATATAAACCGAGGCGAGACGAGGAACAGAAGACAAGACTGAGTAAAATTATTCTTGTTATAAATAGTGTATCAAATTCTGCCCCTCCAACCTATTATAATACCTATATAAAATAACCTATATATATATATATATTATAAAACCTATATAATTATTTCTTGTTTCATTTATGAAGGCAAAGGTAAATATCATCTCACAACGATTTCGAATCTCGTTTTACATTGTTTTAATTTTATAGATGCAAATACACCATATTTAATGGTGTTATTTTTATGTTATAAGCAAGGTAAGACAGTTTTTATGATTACAAATTCAAAACCACACTTCCTACGGTTTGATAAATATAGGAAGTCACAAAATATTATAGTTTATGTTATGATGATGTCAAATGTTTATATATGACGGACATAAATACCGAATTACCATGCAGAATTTTTAAATGTTACGTAAATAAATTACAATCAAATCTGTTGTATATTAGAATAGACGGTGTACAAGTGATTGGTTTTAGGTGTAAAAGCTAGAATTTGTCGGTAAAAAGCTTTAAAAGGTTTACACTAGTTTTTAATAGCTCTGCATATAATGATCACTGTGAACAATGATTGAATTTTTGTTTTTAATTTTGTTAACATCTATGCTCTACATTTTTTCTATGATGTTGAATTCAAATAGTTGAAATAGAATATTTAATATAAAACTACTTCTAAATAATCCTTTACAAGATAAAACTAAGCTCAGTGAGCAATTCATTGATAATCACGAGGCCGATGTTTATTAACAATGTAACCTGTGGTATCTTTTAATTATGTTTTTATTCATTTTTGTAATTAAATGTGTTCCTATTTCATAGTAAGGTATCTTGTTAAGTATATGCGGGGAAAATATATAAGCAATATGTTTGTAAAATGTTTCTCTATGACGGAATTAACAATGCGAAGATCTGTTGACAAACTAAAGTACATAGCCCCGCGATTGGCAAGCCGAAGTGACGGTGGACAGGCCACGTAGTTCGCAAAACAGATAGCCGCTGGTGTTTTGAAGTTCTGGATTGAAGAACACGGACAGACACGTACAGCGCGCAGCGTAACATGTCCACGTACTAGGTGGACAGAAGATCTTGATAAGGTCGTTGGAAGACACTATCTCCAACTATGGATATCCTATCGTTTGAATGTAGGTGATAGAATTTAGATGATATTATAAAATGAAAAAATGATATATGTTAACTTTGACTCGTAAATTTCGAATGTAATGTTATCAATTATTTGTAACAATTGAGAATATAATATAGCCGAACTTTATGATTGTACTTGGCTAGAGTTCAAATGTTGAATATTGATCTATTATAATAATTTATTGTAATAGTCAATCGGAAACATTTTGTCGCTAATTTATCTCTGTACATTTATATTTCACAGTGAATTCTTCGTTACTGGCAGGTTTAAGCACCATCATAAAGGCTGGTTAATTGCTACGCCGAGCGTTTATTAAATGTAATTATTTTTATAAATGTATTTTTGCCACGAGAATCGAGCGGGAATTTCCTTCATTTCAACGGAATTTACTCGACGTTGTAATGATTTCTAATAACTAGAACAAAGGATTAAGGTAGTAAGAATGTGATGACTTGTTTAAATATATTATTTTTTATGAAATTACATAATTATTGGCTTAACTTTATTTGATTTATTTATTTTAAGATTATTAATTTTGCAAATGATAGTCTAAGTTTTCGATACGTAAAATTTAAAAGCCAATTAACAATTAAAACTTAAATTTACCCTTAGACAAATAAAATTTTAATAGTATTTTTTAGTACCTGCCTCAGTTTCACATTACGAGACATGACTATTATTGACGTAGACTACAACACAGTTCCTGCTGTTTAATTACTGTGTGTGTGTGTTTTTTTTTTGTTCAGTAATAATATTTGTTTATTATTGTCATATTGTCTTCACGTTTTATCTTTTTTGCTTATAGATTGAGGAAGAATAATATAAAAAAAACTTCCTGGACATGATTTAAATAATAAATTTTAACGTCTGTCAATAATTTATGCACTAGTTTTAAGATTGACTGTTATGTTTTTGGTATATGTCTGTGTTTACGTTGTCGATGTGAAAATAAAGTTATTAATGTGGTACTAGTGAATTTAAGTGGTGTTTATTTCCAACGACATTTATAAATCTGCTACTGTGGTTTGTCGGGAGTCGGAAGTACAATACCGGATACTTGAAATACTCGATTGAAAAATTTAATTATGCAAACTCACTGGCAAGTTTTGCATGGAAAAAAAATAAATATCTAGTTAAATTTTTTTTCATAATCTTAATAACGTAAAGAAAAGTTTAAAAGCAAATGATGACCTGACTCTTTATATTGTAACTTTAACAGTTCTGGTTAGTGTAAAAACAGAGACTTCAAATATTTTCGCGTATCTCGGTATTTTTTACTTTTAACGCATAAATTGCTTAATATAAAAAGTACGTACAATGTTGTACTTTCATTTCTTTATATCTAAGCGCATAATTTCAGCTCATTAATTTTTTTTCTTCCGTGGTCAAAATGATTTGTTTAATTAGTTCCGTGAATAGTAGTAAAAATACTGTTAGTAATTTTCATGTCGCCCGTTGGACTTCTATACTAATATTATTCCATAATTTATGCATCTATTATGTTTTCAGGTATCGATTTAGTAGCCTGCGTGTAACAAATTATTTTTTTTATTTAATTCTACCAAGTTTATTTTTAATTTGGAGCTCATTATATTTATTATTAATTAGCTACCAGACTTTCTATTGCTAGAAGTAAATGGCCTGTCGTATTCCAATAGAAAAAATATACTAACGTAGTTTATTTTGGAGTGATCTTTTGATTGATTGAATCAATCAAAGTGATCTTATAACTAATTAACGCAGTTTTTAAGCGTCAATATAATTCAACAATGCATGAACTGACAAACGCATGATTTTTAAAATTCTTATATCTCCGCAATTTTCTAAAGATTTTTTTGCAATAAGAACATCTCTCAAAGTATTAGGAAAGTTATGACACAATGAATCAAGTTGGTCAAGTCGTTCTCAAGCTATTGCGTGGCTGCGGAAAATATGTTTTGATTTATATATATGTAGTTTTTTCATATATGTAATTTAAAAATACTTTGGTGCTATGATGTTTCTGTTGCTTACGTTGTTGCTTTTTAGTCGTTATGTTTTCTATTTCCTGAGCAAAATAAATTGTATAGTAACGATTTGTGTAACTGCTTTTACTTTGCAGACGGGAAACATCGTGGTTTTTGTTACTTAACGTTGCGCCTGCCCGAAACCTTAATGCCTTTTTGGCATGTTATTACACACTATCCAGATTGTTTCTACGCTTACATTTTTTATGTAATTGCGTGAATGCAATGTATCCCTTGGTATATTAAGCGATAGTATGGCTCATGACAATTAAATCGCTTGGATCTTTTCCCGTTCAAAGACTACAAAATTAATACGGGGTTTTATGTAAAAGAAAGGATTTTTCATGTGTTGTAAAATTGTTTCACAGTATTAATAGTAGTTATGCTTATGTAATAGCAGAGTATCGAACAAAGAAAAGCAACTTTAAACGTCGTATTTAAATAATAAAATTATTCTTTTCGATGTCGTAGATATATTTCTTACCCATGTTCAATTCTGGGAAATAAATATGAATTAACAGTAACTTAACAGTAAAAAAAGTAGATTGTCTATGTTAAGATGTATATAAGATATGTTTACGTGTTCATAAATATAAAAATAAATTTCATGTGAATGAAGATATTGATAAACGTTCAATATCTTTATTTTGGCTGAATTATAAAGTCAAGGTCCTGGCTGGCATTTCGGGGTAACCTCCATAAAATTAAATTCAGGCGTTAATTGAATTTTATGGAGGCTTTAAGCTTTCAGTATTTATGTAAAAATTATAGTCAAAGTGTTGGAAGCGCAAAAATACGCGAAAATGAAACCATCCATAATAATCATTTTTATTTTTCAAATTTTTTTAAATTATGTTATTGGTTTATATAATTTATTTATAACAAATAAAAGCAACAAGTGTCTATATAATAAAGCTTGGGAATAAATTACTTTACTACTGTGTTAATGATATTGTAGGTGTAATCATAGAAAAAATAAAACCCGTCAAAGGTTGTTGTGGGCTCTTCTCTGTTCACGGAGCGTATTAGAAACCCTCCTAACTTTAAGTTGAAAGATGCCATTACAGTGAGGCATAATCTAATTCAAGTTTCTATTAAATTGGGCTCTTCTGGCATTCTTCTCTTAAAGTACGCAAATGATCACTATAATTTTATCTATTGTAGATAGTAAGTAATATGAATAGAATAGCAAAAACTTTTCCACTTTACCTAAATTTTCTTACAATCTGCCATGAAAAATAAGGGGTTTCAATGATGCCACACATGTAAAAACTAACAAGCGACATAATAACAGGAAAAAGGGATCTTTGCACACACTGTAGCAAATATGCGGAACCGCAGTAAATTGGGGCCGTCAAATTAGGTCAGTAAAATGGATATTCTGTTAAAATATTGTATATAACATTTTTTTGGTTCCTTTACGGTATTACGATTTTTAAAATATATACAATTACTTTTTTATGTGCAAAAAAGGAGATGTTACATGTAATAAAAAATGTTTATAAACCATATAGCTTTTGTAACATTATTTTTATCTTATATTTTCATTCGAAACATAAATTCAATTTAAACTAAAGCTTTGAATATTATATTCAAAGCTTTAGTTAAAAATTAAGCAACGCGTACGCATTTCAGCACGTGGTATTTTTTGTTATATGAATATTATGATTTTTATGTGGCCTTGAGTTTATTAATATTAATTTGCATTTTGTAAAGAAATGAGGTCTTTGCTCATAAAAACGTTCACATACCTTGACGATTTATGCGCGGAAATAACCATACATCGTACTATATGGTATGAAAATTAATATACTAACCGTCATAACCTTTTGTGTACATGCAACTGTTTATCGCCAGCGATTGGTACGTTTCTTTGTAAAAACATAACGCTCATACTAAGGCGTAGCTAGTTACCGATACATAAATGTAATCATATTAATATTTTTACTAAGTTTACTCACATGCACACGACTTTTTTAACACGTAAGGCTGGAATCGGCGAATGATATACAATTATTCTTTACGGTCGGTAGTTTAACCTTTTGATTAAATATCTACTACTTTGATTTAAATACCCATTCGTTATCAAACTTACCATTACTGATGTAGGACGTTCTTTAGACATGGCGTTCCCTGTAGATTTCCGTTAGGAACGGTCGAAGTGTTCTGTATCTAACGTCTTCCGCACACTTTAGTCAGGTCGTCTGGCGACACGTTGTGGATAAATCTGAAATGTTGCCTTGCTGCTTCGTGGTCCTTACTCCAAAACCTAAAGGCCACTGCGGCCACTTGTTTTATGCGCTATGTGATATGCTTGCTGTTGCTTGAACTTACCAATATACCCTGCTGAGTCCTTGCTGTGCTACGTTGGCAGCTTTAGTTAGTCGATCTCTTTATTTATGATATGTTCTCACGGAGGAATCTTTAACATGGCGTTCTCCATAGTTTGTTGAACCTGTCAATTAGGGCCAAGTTCGGAGACCTGGTATCAGTGACGTACGCCACATAAGATTATTATTGTTTGCAGACCCTCACTTTAAGGCAATGAGCGATATTGGACGAGAAGATGTTTTGTAGTTTCCGTCGCTCCTTAGACGTGGTCTTTGTTAGCGGATCAAAATTTGAATATTTACTTAACATTTATTTATACATCCGATATCCTTCTTTACAAATATATGGCGTATTAAGAAGATTATTAAACTATTACTTATTTCTCCTGTATGATAAAATATTGTTTTATTTCATTGCGAAGTCTCATAACCAAGTACAATTATGAAATCAATGGTGCAGTCATTTTAATGTTCGAATAGGTTTTTAATAACCGCAATTAGTATAAAATAACAAATTTTGGAAACCAACGAACTTGAACTTAGGTCATTTTAATGTCGTAAGTGATACATGTAGAGGACAAAATTTTTGTCTTTAAATATTTATATACTTTAAATAAAATTATTATTAAGATTTGGTAATAATGATATGTATATTTGGATAATAAAAAGTAATGAAAGAAAAGAACAGAATGTCCAATATCTATGCAAATGCCAAGTCTGAAATTCTAACTTTTATTAAAATATTATAATTCTAGACGACAAGGAAATACACCCGCGATTCTCATCGCTATTATAATCCGGGTCCGATGTTACCCGTTTAATTTTTTCTTTTCCATCATGTATTAAATACCTTGTTTTAAATTTACCAATTTCAGTAAATTGACGAGTGAATTAAAGTAATAATAAAATCCCTAACATGAAACTGAACATATCACTAAATATTTTTTGTTATTTAACAATATCCAATATATAAAAATCTCCTATCGCCATCCTCTCCATGCTTCGTTAAGCTTTTTGAAATTCTCGCCTTTGCAAGCCTTCAAGTACTGCCTGTTCGACCTACTCATCATAACATTGATACCAATGATACATGGCTTGATGTTATCATAACCTTCTCTCCTTCTCTCGTTACTTCCAATTGAATGCTCCTGAGTTTTCTCACCATGACCTCCTCTACATATCGTTTAATCTTAGATCTTGTAAATCTTTACCTAAAATATTGCACATTTGTTGCTTAAGTCGCATAGATCTGGCGAAGTTAGGTAGTGATGCTGCTCGTCTTTATTGGCATAATTTGTCGGCAGCTGACGCAGTTGACGAAAAAGTTAGCTTTTTTAACCAAAGTATTCTTGGACTATATGCCATCCATGCTTCCGTCAGAAGGATAAAAATGAAACACCCTCTCGCTCCATTGTTAACTTAGGGAATTCGGATGGCTGTTGCATGCGGAGACTGAGCTTTTCGTATATTTAAGATTAATCGTCCTGAGGCGAACTAGTGTCAAATTAATGCTGCAAAGAATCGGTGTTATCAGATGATATGTGACGCTAAGCGCTACCACATTCTCAACAACTCCTCTCTAAGCCCTTGCTAATATCTGAAAGTCTCTTGAAACTTTGGGTAATGGAAAGGGGAAAAAACTCGGTTTCTCTGGTGCGGCTATTCATTTGGATGCTTTTAACCGTCATTTCTCAACCTCTATTATCTTTGATCGTCAAATCAAATGGCGTACCTTAGATCTTTTGTGTAATCTTCCTGATCCGAACATCAGTCCGTTTCAATTTGCTCCAGTTGCTCATGATGAGATCAGTAAAATCATCCTTTTCATTAATTCTAAGCAACAAGCTACGACAACATAAGCCTGAGACGAGAAGAGTACGGAAATAAAATTGGTATGTAAAAAAATCTTTGTTTCCGTATAAATAGGGGTTGAACGAGAGGTCCGCGAGAGCGAGCGCCAATTAAAAGAATAAAAACATCAGCAGACGCAAAACAATGCTTGTCTTAAATTATGTTCTTTCTCCCATTTTCCAAATTATTAATACCTCCCTAATGGCTGTTGTTTTCCCCTCCACAAGGGGAAAAGCCATTTCTCTCCAACCCTTCCATCGTGAATCACTTCCGATCTATTCTCCCTTTACTATCCAAGGTGCTGGAAGCATGTGTGTATAACCAGCTGTCAATGTTTGTTCAAGTTAACCATTTTCTGTGTCCTTTGCAGTCTGGCTTTCGTCCTTTGTCAAAGCTTCTGGCGACATTAGAGCGGGGATGGGTGATACCAAGTTCACAGTTTTATCGTTAGTGGATTTCTCGAATGCTTTCAACGACGTCGTTCACGATATTATTTTATCCATCCTCCCCCATCGTTTGATCTCTCCTGTAGCATTGGAATTGTTGTCTTCCATTATCTTCAGGAGCATCGATTTTCAAGCATTTGATGCAAACTAACGAAAATGTGGTGCATACTCGATGCCGGTGTTCCTCAAGGCAGTATACTTTCTCCGTTGCTATTTTCTTTATTTATTAATCTCATTACCCAAAATCGTCAGTGTTCATATCATTAATACGCCGATCACTTGTAGTAGCCATTAGCATATTTATATGTGTTTTTATGTGATCTCTTTCTTTTCAATTTAATTTTACTTTTTTATTCTGTTTTTAGTAATTTATGATATTAACTAGTTTTACCTACGTTATCAAGTTATCTCTGCAGCGCCCAAACGGTTAACTGGCAGAGAATGCCTTATATGAAAATGTATAAAAAGTTTTTTAATTAAAAAAAAACACGAATGTTGCAATGAACGTCTTGTTTAATGGTATAAATGACGACTTATTGGCGGCAGGGAAAGAATTTTCACTGGAGCCGCCGGAACTTTGGAACTTTCAGGGTAATTTGACAGTATTAGTTCAATAACAAAATTTTTGGAACCCGTTTTATACTGGAAATAGTTTTAAACATTTTGATCCTTTCGTTTTAAGTTTAACAAATATTTTATGCGTAATGTATTTTATCAACATTTACATCTGGTGTTTTATGAAGGTATTGTAATTAAATCGATCGGATACGGAGTGATATTAAAGTGTAAGACTTTTTTATAAAGTTGACTTTTATAACCTTTTACAGAACCAATAGAATTGAGTTTGCATTTATATTACTCTTCAAACTTATGTATATTATATCAGTATTTATGCTTAACGTTTAATCACCGACAATACTTTCCGCATTAAATACTAGAAATTATATGAAATATTAAAATAAGCCATTATATTTACTATGTCAATGTTTTTCAAAAATTGTTAAAATAGCTAATATTACGGTGAAGTCTCATGATTCTCAATTTCTTAATTTTGTGGGAACATATTAAGTCCCACAAATTTAATTTCGGTTCATTTATGATGTAATATTTATGACTTAATATGGGTGACTATTAAGCAATATAATCGTATATTGTCAGTATCATATTAAAAATGATAGGTAATATTTAATTGAACCATTTTATTATAAACAAAATCACCGAGTTCCTTATGTATTGGGTGTGGTTTATCAAGTTGACATTCTCATATAATTATATGCCACTGTCAATTATTGTATTTTTCCTTGAATCTCGATTTTTTTTGTAATCACTACTAGCTCTAGACCCCTGTACCTGTGACGTAATGGAATAATTTGTCGTTTATTACCAGACTCAAAATTTCATGTTTCGTCAATAAAAGTTACATGTCTTAAGTCTCTGAATTAGAAACCGTAGATCAGCATTTGTTTTTGTTTAAATTTTATACTGTTAGACTTGTGGAATTATTATAGTTTATTCGGTCATAGGGATCTCCAGTCCGCGGGATAAAAATGGAAATTCCTTCTATTACTGAAACTGCCCGTCCGTGTGGTTCGGTCTGTGTGGTACATTATTTTTTTGCCTTCGAGGTGTTGGGGGGAGTAGAAATAGCCGTATGACCAACCCAAGATGGATAGGCTACCTTGTGAAGGTCGTCTTAAGCCGATCTATGCAGCCCGCTTACGACCGGTCTTTAATGTTTTTGGGATGCCTATGTCCAACAGTGGACTCCCTACGGCCGAAATGATGATGATATATCCAATGTTTTTTTATAACATAATTAATTTATCGTGAAATATAATTACCATTAATATTCGTATTTGCGGTGAAATCAAGGCAAACAAGTGATATTTACTTTTTAATTTTGTAACAACAATATGCTTTTACGTCATTAATCTTAATGTGTACCGCACACTAGCATCTAACCTTGAAAAATCTGATTGAAATATATGAACAAAATCTACTTAGTTTTGACAACATTTTTGTAGACTGCTTAATTTTTAATCATTTTCCTCGCGACAAATTATTTTATCAATAAAGCTTACTGCAATTGTCTTGTGTTTGTATTTTATTTTATCATATGTTATAGCAACCTTAAAGTCTAATGCCTATATTAAATTACTTTAGGTGCAAAAGCTTAAAAAGGATAAATTTGTACAAAAGTTTATTTCCCGTCAATTATTGTATGGCATAACCTATCAAAAAATTAATGATATCAGAAATAATAAATAACGTAATGTATAATACAATAAAGCTGCTAATGTATAATACAATACAGCTTTCTTAGCTCGTTGCATGTTACTGTATACCAGCAAGTTGCATGTTACATCATCCGGGACATTTCGGTTTCTGGACGGTTCAATACTTAAATTTCCCTTATTTGGTGCAGTTTTTACAAGGCTGCACCAAAGATCAGATCAGGGTTACTATAGTTTTAGTTATATTATAGTTAGTTTATTTGTGGATTTCAAGAGGATTTATTAGCTTACAAAAAGTTCTTGAGCTTGTTCCCAGTAACCGCTATTTCCTCTTTAACTTTCCGATAGAGTTTCGCACACGTACTTAATGAAATCCCGAGATGCCGCGGTTATGATGATATTTCTAATAACGTCTGACAGTGTCCAGCGATAGTTTTCTTCTATGTTTTAATTCACATGATACAAAATGTTACTACATGAAAAATATTAATCAAAATTTATTTTATTTATGTTGCATATATCAATCATTTCATCCTTATTTATATTTAGACAATGAAAATTCGTATGATAAATTTAAATGGAAGTTTGTTAATTTAGTAAGACTCAAGAAGAGATAATGGACAACACGCAAGGGTTCTGGGGATGATTTAAATTTATGGCTCACTTGCCACATTTTGACCCAATAAACAGACCCCTGAGCAAAGTATTCAGATATGTATAAATAAATTGTTTATATTCATACGTATATGACATCATAATTATAACAAAATTGAAATTATTTATAATATTCGAAATTATTTAGAATAAGAAATTGAAATATTGTAATTAAACTTCTGTGTTGAACAAGAATCTTATTTTGCTGGTTCGACTTAAGTTGTTATAAAACTACAAAGTTTATGACTAGTAAATAATTTACTTCCGTGTTTATAGAAAAACGGATGTACATAAATAACATAATTCATTAACATTAAAAGTTTTCGTTTTAATTTACAATTTTTCTTTAAAATACTAACAGAGGCAAAAGATCCAACGCAGTCCGACAAAAAAAAAATAAAAAAAGAGACACACAATTAAAAAAGTAGACACGATGATGATAAATAAAGTGATCACTGATTTCAATGATAAGTGTTATATTTCCTACAAGACTTGTAATAATGCGACTAAGCAAATACGACTTCTTTCCGTTTTGACTAATGTAACCGGTTCACAGCTAGCTTGATACAAGTATTTTAATTTATATGAGATAGAAAATTGTTGTTTTATTTTTGCAAGCAAACCTTCCTCATGCTGTAACAAAAAGTTAGAAAAAAAAACTAAAAGCCGAATTGATTGAGCTGGTCACGAGTTTTGCGTTTAGCAATACACTTGGAGATTAATTTTTATTTATGTTTTAATTGACTTTTAGCTTTTATCACGTTATTATTTTAAAGATTATTATTATGTTATCCACGACTTCAAGATCGATATAAGATCTAATTAGGAATAAGGAGATTCGTAGATGACCGAAAGTAACTGTCATGCACGAACGAAGTGGTAGGGGGCAGGTTACATAATGCACAGAAAAGACAAGCTTAACAAACAAAGTCCATCTATGAAGTAAATAGACGACAGACCTCGTTAGAGTCGGCGGAACTCATTGGATGCTGATCGCTTCCAACAGGTCCTATTGAAAGTCTCTCTGGAAGTCCAACGTGGATCTAGTCGCGGATCATTTTAGCCTTACGGCTTACGCGACATTTAATAAATATTTGTTCCCAATTTTTTGCATTGTGCTTGGTTCTATATCTATTTTGTTATTCCTCGTCTTACGAGAACATTATCCCTTATGATATTCTAATGTTTCATTAACCTTAGCCTTCAAAGAAAGTAATAAGCTGTATTTAATAAGAATCTCTTTAAATATTTAGTTGCTTATAATGTTATATTTCACTATTTGTTACATTATAAATTATGTAAATTTTTAACGTATCGCAATAGAATCAAAGAACTGGTTATTACTCTAAACCAAAAAAATATTAATATATAGCCACCATACCAGTTTACAGGTATATTTTAAGTGTCCTCACTTTAATATTTAATTCTGTTTAAATTATATGGAGACATCAAGTTTATAATATTATTTACTAACTGCAATCCCTAACAAAATAGCTAAAAATAACTTGCTCTATCCAGAAACATTACATAAATGAAGAACAGATATGAGATTCATCGAAACGAAGGACTTAATTTTTTTTTCTTAATACTTTGAAAATAATACCGTTTTATGGAGTCTTAAAATTTTGTTCTATTAGACCGCTAAAGATCGGATAGATAAAAAAGCTATGTTTGTAAGTAGCTTAACAATTATGAATTAAAACAAGACCCTAGATTGCGTGTTCATTTCGTAAGACCCAAGATTTGAGATAATTACATATTTATAGTACACCTCTGCTCACAGACTGTGACATCGTAGGTGCCTAGATATCTATTTTATAACATAAGTATCTAGATAACTATATAACGTGTGTATTACCGTATATATGATACTAAGCTTTAAATCGATGTCGTGTTATGTGAACGCAAACAGATATGCACATACAGTTTTTATTAAAATAATTATTTGCATAATACTGTAGTGTAATATTGAACTTTTTAAAAATAATAAATATAATCAGTCAAATAGACGAAATGTTTAGCTAGAAGAAAATTCGTACGAATGCAAAAATCCAATTATCTTGCGCATTATATTGTATATGTATTTAAATTTGATAAGTCTTTGAAATTAGTTCTGCTATGTCGCTACATTTATTGGAATAATGCCGTGTAACACTTAGTTGCTTTGAAAACATCGAATAACTGACGATGGGTAGAAGTACAGTAAGACACGTCCGAGACGTCGTAATATCAACGAGTTAATCCGACCAAACTCGCTTGTTACTTGAAACTAATACTGCGCTCTAAGATGTCAGAGATTGGAGGGTGGTGCAGCATTGTAAGGACGAAGATTACTTCGTGTCCGAAGGATCATGAACCACAACGATGAGGACAATGATACGTGGTCAACGAAGTGACGAAATAGGTGATAGAGTTTTTAAAAAATTAAGTTAAATATACAGAAGATTTGGTTCTCGCAAACAAATAATATCCTTGTACACTTATAATCTTACATTCAAACATGGTAGCTGTATCTAATACAGATTTAACTTTAACTGTTACGTAAAACCATTAGTCCTTTTGTAATTTTTTATTTACAAAAGCTGATTGTCCTTTAGCATTTACAGCTTCGCCTGATTTAAATAGCCGAACGCCAAGGGTAGCTTAATGCATTTTGCGGGCTCCATAGCTTATTCAGAAGCTTCAGCGTGTACTGTTATTCGAAGCGATTTTAGCATTTCGACTCCCGGACACCGAAAATGGAACAACTACAGTTTTATCTATTGCCTATATCAAAGTAAGATATTTAAATATAAAGCATAAATAGATAAAATACATAACGTACAACAAAACAATTATCTTTGATATATAATTACTTCAATTGCCGTTGATAAGTGGTAGGACACATATACATTGTAAGCCACGTTTCATTAGTCTAATAATTAAAATGGCAAGCGCTCTTAAGGTGAAACAAAATTGCCATTGCAAAATCTAGGTGACCTTCAGAATGAAAGATCTTTAACAGTAAACGATATACGAAGGCCGCAATAATGTTTCTAGAAATATAGACAGTAATGTTTATATTAACGAAACATCTTTAATCCAGCATTAGGAATTTGTCCGATATATTACGGTACAACTACTAACAAGAGACGTACCTTCTCAGGATTCTATGGATTCATTGTGAGGCTTCCGAATCCATCGAGTTGTAAGGGGAGGTTAGGTACGGTGCTCGGAACCGACGACGCGGGTATCAGTTTTAAGGAGGCCTCCTTTCGTTTGCTTTGACGTCATCGACCAGATTCCTCTCCTACCTAAGCAAATTTTAAATGATCGTACCTATGCTGTTGTTCAAAAAATCAGCTAATGTTCGCTCTCGGGATGCATTTAATCCCATAGAAAGAAGCTGGCTGTGAAAATGAAATTATTATTTTACCCTTTTTCGACTGAAAGAATATCCAAGTCTCGGTCAGGTCGCGATCAATCCGTACAAGAACATTAATCATGGCGCACCCATGTTAATGGTATGTAGCACACCCATCGATAAATAAAAACCCATCAACTGATACTGAGCTTTAATACGATGTGCCCTAATGTACTCGTTTAAAAATAAAAATATATTATACATAAAATAATACTGTAAAAGAAACTTTGTAGAATTATTATTACGCAGGGTTGGATTGTCTTGACCATTACATAGAAACACACGTATAATTTTTTATTAAATTTCAAAGTTGAATTGTATTGATGACGTACTGGTGAAATTTTTATGATACCAAAACGAACATCTGCGAGTCTTAAAAAGTTATGCTGTATGATATTCTAGATGTTCCCTTTCGATGCTCCGCTTCACGAGCTTAAGTGATCCCCCTCGAGAAATTAGTTTTTAGTCAACCTGTACCTGTGTATGTGTGTTTAGAGAAAGAAACATTTTTATGTAAAAATATCGAAGGTGTATGCAAAAGAATAACATATACCATGTTCGCCTGAGTGACTTTAGAGGAATCCTATTTCGGAGGAATAATTAATGTTACTACTACACGAGCACGTGACTACTGGGACTTGCCGAATTTAGTCACGTCCAATAGATTTAAGTCAGACATTCTTTCCACCTGCCACTTCATCTGGAAAAGCTATATTGACTTTTCACTTTTTTATTCCATTACCATTACTCCAAAACAATAGAAATATAAATAGTGTGTTTTCATTAACAAACTTTCTGAACCTCATACATGAAATAAGACCAATCTTGTTGAATTAATAATAAATAGGTTACTTTTCTGGTAGAGCTGGTATAAACGTTAACCTTTGAAGTTAATACGATTATATTAGAGTAGCCGAGGCTCTCGAGCATCTTCAACTAAGGACTCTAAACGCTTATTGCGATTGAGGTGATATGTCTCTTGGAGTCCCTTGCATTGTGTCATTTCATGGAGAGTCCGTCTAAGCAACGTCTAAGCTTTTGGATTCGCCAGTCACGTTATATAAATAATGTCACTGACCGAGCAGAGGTTCCTAAAGGCATGTTCGACTATATTTACTGTAAACAAGTTTAGGACAAGCCAGATTAAGAGACAAACGCAACATAAACCAATAAAGCTAAAAAAATTAAATATTCTTTAATTTGTTTTAATATGTTACGTTTTAATTATTAATTAACTCGAAATTCCTATTGCGTGGTAGCATAGGACCACTTAAATAATAAAATCATCCGGTTCGACCGGTAAAGTCTTTAAATTAAAAATTTCGCATAATTTATTATTTGATCATTATATGTAACATATCGTTTAATAACAAGTTGAAGTTTTGTCCGTTTCTAAAATTTTTGTCCGAACCAATGCTCGCAATCAGATTTTAAAAAGGATTTTTATACATAGATACACCGTGAACTGTAATAATATGTAGCAAATATCTTTACTTTGATTTTCACTCAATTAAACTTTTCCTATTATTCTTAAAATTAATCAAATTACTGAGAACATCATACACAAAGTTTTTTATAATAGCTCTGGTTGCCCCGATAGAGTTCTTATGATCAACGGTTATTGACCTGTCGCAGTACAATAGAAAAAAACATGTAAAACATGTTTAATAGAGTTTATTTTATTTTAAATTTTAACAATTTAAAATGCTTCAAGAAGATACACGATTTTAAGTAACTTTTTGCAAACAAAGCTTAAAGAACCGGCTAGGTTTGCTTTTATAAAGCGTTAATTTGTCTTTCTTTCTTTCTTGATAGAGACTATGACACAGAATTGAACTTAGACGCTATATGCTCAAATATTACTTAATGTTTGTATTAAAATTCCAAGTTCTATTCGCAAGTAGTTTTAGGTTTATTGCATTGTTTACGTGTCTTAATAGTAGCTGCCGGAAAATGTTATTTCTTTCAATGTTAATGATCGAAATGACCTCTTTTAGTTTAAAACTACAACACCAAATATTTGCTATTAATAATAATGCAAATTTTTCGTCAAAGACCAGAGCCTCTCCCGATAGAGAGCATACGGGAAAAAATAAATAACAATAATTTCAATTTGCATATTATGTCAGATTAATTCCTCCTAGACTGTTTATCTAAAAGTTCTTTAACAATTTCTGATATTTCGAGGATATACGGTTTGATATTGTTATTTTAAGTTTGAATAAACTTTTCTTTTACAAAAACTAATAGTTACGGTCCAAATGAAATTTTAATGTAAAGGCGGCTATTGTGACGTAGGATATGTAAAGATTAGTATTCCATATCTGTTTTCGTGAATAATAAAAAAATTAATGTAGGCACTGTAAACATAATTTAATTAAAATGTTACACGTGTATACAAAGACGCCCACAGTTCTTTAGTTTTCTCTTCTGACATTCGTTGCCTCTTGTTAATTTTACTGTCACTAATTTGGGAAGATTTTCGGGAACGGAAACCATCGAACCTCAGAAACTAAACAGTTTAACCACATCTAACCATTGAGTTTACACACAGGCCCATGCGATGCCGGGTTTTACCGCTACTGCTAATCACTTTACCGCACTGCGGTACTTTGCGTGATTGTGATTTTATAATTAAACATGAGATTTGACATGCAAAATTCGTTTTTTTTAAGTTTTGAAATGAGAAAGAAGTAAATATGAAATTTTCTCACCTTACATTGTTATTTAAGGTAAATAAAGTAAGTTGAAATATAACATGAGGAATGAATGCAACGACAATTTAATTTTTTTTTGAAGTATGGTTATTTGCGAGAATTTATGTCTCTTGTTTTTTCATTTATGCATTTTTAAATGTAAAGAAGGAAAAAAAAATAATTGTGATTTGAACAGGAAATATAATAATTTATTTAAGTAAGTCTTAAGTAAATTTTTGTTAGCTTTAAATACAAGTTTTATTTTACAACAATAAAAATGCAATGCGATATTTCCGACTCTTCAATAGTATATATTTTTAGTTCCAATACAAACTAATTAAATATAACCACATATTTTGGTTTAAAGACAAAAAAATTTAAAACAAAATGTATGATCAAATATGCATTTATAGATTTCTTTTAAATTCTAAATACAAGCTTTATAAAACAGGGTGATTGGTTATGGATTTTTAAGTCTTAAAGGGGTGAATGTAGTATAGATCATTTATTCACCAATCGTTAATAAACTTGTGGTACATCTTATCCAAAGACCAATGCTTCCAGAAACACTGAATAACGTAATGAAAATATTGCAAGAAATAGCGTTACCGAAATTGAGATTAACACATAATAAAATTAAATATTGTTTACCATATATCCCTTTAGACTTTGTACCGCTCGAATTATTGGCCAGCGGTATTTCAATCGTGATCATCATTGTCACCTCACCCGATAAATGAACACTGCAAGACATAGGCTTCCGCTAAAAATAGCCACGATATCCCGTCTTGCGAGCCCGTATCTAATAATTGCATTTCAATAGAAATCATTTTATATTTGGTGATTTAAAATAGGTGTAGGAGTTTTAAAACTTTATGCTGAAAAGTGAACTATACATTGACCTCTTTATATATTTTTTTAAATCTTTTGTTTTATTTCTTTATATCATTACATCGTTTGTACTTATAACCAATCACCAACCAAATTCAAGGCCGTATTGCCTTGCATTGTAGCATATATACAGATTACTTCAGTGTAGAATTTGCAAATATTTTGCTCTTAAATATTAAAATCTCATATCTATCATGGAATTTTTTCTGAATATTGATCATCGTTGTTTTGAACCACATAGACCCTAAATAATGTGTCATAAACATCATAATGCTTTATATGACTTCGATAATTTTACCCGTCTTTGTAAGTTATTGTATTACTTCTCAGTCTTATAAAATCATTTTTTATTAATAAAAATGAGCAAAAATTTATGCAATAATACACCTTAGCTGTATTTTCAAATGGGCAACATTAAATATTTTCGTATTACCATGGCCGCACTCACTGGCAGCTTATTAGAACGACCTCTATCGATCAAGTTTTGACTAAGAATGTCTTCCTAATTATTTTCAATAGTTAAATGAATTTCAAAATTAGTGTTGCGACTTGCATAATGATGAATGTTTTCACCGATAATTTATTTTAACCTTGTCGTTAGAGGATGTCTAATGAACAAATACAAGTCAAATACTTATTCAATTTATTTTCCCGATATACTTAAAATGTATCTAGAAATCACAAAGTTGAAATTCGAAGAATTATAGTTTTAAATTGCTAAGAATAGTAGTTTATCAATCACATAACATGAGTAGAATTTTAATCAGTGTTGCAATATAAAATAGTCAAGTGTAGTTAATATACATAAAGTCCGTGATGATTCGTCTAGAAGCGTCCTTATGACAATTGCTCTAAATTAAAATTAGATTACGGTAAAATTGTACAAATATTTAAAATAATTTGCTAACTGACTAAATTCTTTTAGAGATCTGCGTTGAAGCGTTAATTTCATTTTACTTCTCTGAATCGTTATTGTGAAATGACGACAACATCGCAAAATATGACCAAGAACTGCTTATTATCTGAAATTAAATTAAAGATACTAATTATTATAAAATTATTACAAAATGTATATTTCAAATGATAATTAAATAAGTTGTATTTACTTTTGCGAACGCCCTCATGTCTATGTCAGCAAAACCATATGCAGTTATTTTACAAGGTTTTTGGGCTCTGGAAATAACTTTGAAAGTAAGATCAAGATAAATGTCAAATAATATATCAATCACTTGAGTTTTTTTTACCGGGCTGCAATAAACAACATATGTTTCGCTATTGGCACATTTTCTCTGTACCAAACACAATTATATATCGCCTCACTTATCTCTGCATTCTAAAATAAATTACATGAATTTGATTACTATTTTTAAATATTACGCATTTGTAATATTGATGAATACTTTACTTATAGATTAAGAGTATTAATCAATGAATAATAATGAATATTAAAAACGAAAGGTGATAAAAATGAAATTAATTATTAACTCAATGACAAAATAATTTAAATGTTCTCAATAAAATTAAAATTAATAAATAAAGCTGTACTCACAGATTCCGCTAACAAATTTCCATAGTAACATAATAAATATATTTGTCCAATGACTATAGTTAAAAACGCAAAAAAGGGCGCCACCACGGCTAAATAATTACCGAATGCCTAAAATGCATAACAAATTTTATAAAAAGACTGTTATGCCGTAATTTAATATTGTTGGTTGTAATAAAATCACAACACATTACTAGCTATTTATGTTGACTAAACATTTCTTTCTTCTACTTTGCGCAATAAAGCAATACTAACTCGATCAGCTATAAAAATGAGATCGTGTATCGACAATTATAATATTATTTTTTTATTGCACATATTCGTTTCGATTAAATAATTAAATGGCGGATATGATATAAAAACTTGTTTCGACGTACCGTGACATTAAACCCAGTGAAACAAATAAGCAATGAACTTGTTAAAACATTACAAAGTGTTGACTCTGTGTAGATTCTTTCTATTAATGTGGCACAGCTGTAAATTTATACAAAACTTTTTTTAAATATACATTTCTATGAAAAAAATTATAATAATACAATTATTGATAATAAATTTAATTACTTATATTAAGAACACTGCTGTGAAATAAAAACAGTTTATTGTTCTTTTGTGTTATGTGCAGTAGACCGTAGATAAAAATATTAAATCAGATTTCCTTACAAAGAACGATGGTCACCCTTTACTTATGTAACGTAAATGATGTAATTTCAATTGATCGAGGGATTCTTCAGTTATCATTTTTAAACACACCATTACAGCAGGAGGATGTCCACTGCTGGACATAGAGCTCTCCCACATATTTTCAATAGAACCAGTCGGAGGCGGCCCACATCCAGCATCGTATGATGAGCCTGACAAGGTCATATGTCCTTGAGGGTGGACGTCTTGCGGCTGCCGGTCCGTAGTATCAACTCCAAAACTTAAAAGCTTCAGCAACCATCGGTTCAACACGCTATGTGGCCTGCCCACCTTTCACAACAATTTACTAATCCGCTGGGCGGTTTGTCACTTTCGTTTGTCTACTCTCTCTTAGAGAAACCCTAAGTACAGCCCTCTTAATGGCTCTTGCTATCTTATAAAGAAAACACGGTATATCACGTCAAGTACAAAAAAACTACTAACCGTAAAAGTTGTAAATGCCGCCTTACTATGTATGCAATTTTACTTTTTTGTTCCATACTATCCATTTCGTTTAACAACGGACTACGATAGCCAAAAATAGTTTCGATCTCTTGCTTCAAATAAAAGTATTGAACATTGACTAATACACACGATGTGTAAAGAAAGCTGTCTGGGCCGAAAATGAAAAAAACTGAGATTATTGCTAAAAATAAAGGTTTATATTATTTTTTTAAAAAGTGGAACATAAGATTGAATGGAATATATTAATAAAATCACTTACCAGACCATATCTGATGAATATATACAAATGGAAAAAAATAAATGTTGTAAGGATCAAAAGGATAGAGCAGTAAAAATGGTAATAGAAAACTTAATTCACCAGTTTTATAATAATGAAACATTGAAGATAAAATTGGTCCAACGCTAAAAGCTATTATTCCCAGACTATTAAGACTAAGTAAGGTGTTAAGAGTTATATTCAGAAACTTTAATCGACGTTTCACATAAATATTATTAAGGTCCCTATCTGTGTCTTCAAAACTTAATACTTCCGTATATAAAATATTTAGAGTATAAATTAACTCACTAATTAATTTCGATTTTTTGAAAAAATTATACGATTTCATATTCCCTAAAATACAAAATAGGAAACATGGTCCTAGATAAGTAAATTCTTTTAAAGAAAATGTTCCTTGAATCTTTGCGTATGTAAACCAAGCGATTTGGCTGCACAAATCATAAATAACACTAGAGAAAGTTACGTAAAAGAACCATCTTTGACAAAACCATTTGTTGCCTGATTCTGGTTCCTGACTAATAATTTTTAAACCTGAAATTCTAAGGAAGTTATTGACCCGTTTAATCGCCTTCTCGAACAAAATTCTATCATTAGAACTAGCACACATTTTTCATATATATTCTTATCTTCTTTATGGACAAGGAATGATTAAAAATAACAAACTTGTCTTTGCTTTTTATACTGTTTTGAAACATGTTATTGTCTAATTGCTCCGTTAATTAAACTTTTAATTACATTCGTACTTTATTATAGAGTTGTTAATAACCAGTAATTTTGGTAAATCTCAATTTACTATTTATTATTTTTTGTTAAGTTAAATTGTTTTGTATTCTTTTTAATAAAATGAACATGAAACAGTTATGTAATGCGAGTAAGTAAATGAAACAATCGTGCATATAATTCAAATCAGTAACATTGTGAAGCATTGTATAGCATGATTTCTACCTGGTAGGTAAGAGTGTGTTCTTTATTGATCAAAACATAAGAGAGATCGCAATGCGCTAGTCACTATACTGCGTAGCGTGTGGTGTTACACAATATCCTGACAAGGACAAGGCGTATAACTTATTATCAGATGAACGTTCTGGTGACGACACTTAAAAAAAATTAAAAATATATTAACCCAATATTATAGCCTTTTAATATTTGTACATAAATATTTAAAGGCTTTTGACATAATACATAAATTTACGTTATGGTACTTAAATTAATACATATATTCATAAAAAAACGTTAATAATTATTTTCAGACAATGGATTTATAATGTAATCTTTTTGGGATCTCAATTCTTTGTACCGTTTATAAATGTTTTGGCATCGACTATAGCATCTTTCTCTGATTATTTTTTGACTTATTGTGACTTTTGTTGATTGACAATTTAACGTCACTAATAAAATAAAGTTGATTAATAAATAATAGGATTTATAAAATAACAAATGCTTAAAAACATGTAGTCACAATAAAACATTACCATGCCTCTATCAGGAAATTTTCGAAGAGGTAATTAATTTGCGAAGAGAAAAGTTATGAAGACATAGTTGTGCATTGATAGATAGGAATGCTCCGTAGTAGAAATTTTCTTGACCTTAGCTGTATTTTTAGAACTTTAATTCTAATACTCTCTTTTTATAGAAATGCTAAAAGCTTTAAAAGATGCTAAGAAAAATAGAGAAGATACACAAAGTTCCTTAAACAACACAGACGAATCTAGTAGTTCTCAAAATCCTCCACTAAAAACAGAATCTTCAATATTGAAAAAGCCAGTGAACGTCAGTACACAAACTATAAGTGCGCAATCAAGTGAAGATAACACTAAATAGTGGAATTTAACCAGGAAATAAAATAACAGGATGTAATGTTAAAGTAAATTTAATTAATATAAATACGCAGCGTGATATTATATTTAATAAAGCCTTCGATATGGTTCATAGATGTTGCTTTTAATTAATAACAAGTTGAAGTTAAATTTAATGTGAAATCGCCAAGTGTTCACTATAAATGCTGCTAACGTTTTGCTGTTATGGTACTAATGTATTTATTCTTGCTTATCACGATGTAACATATATAAAAAAGAGCGTCTAAGATGTTGAAAAATCTTTCTTAGGGAAATACACTATTATTCGAAAAATCTATTATGTTATTCTGTAAAAGAACAGAACTAGATTAAGTATGTTTGTGAAAGTGATCCAATCAAAAAAATCTTTGCTTTGGGTTTTCCTCAGATAAATGCAAGTCTGTAGCCCTCTTTGCCAGATATTTTAGGCTGAAAGAAGCCATTATTGTAGTTGAGCCCAATTTGATTCTAGTTTTTATCCAATTGGGAATGTAGTCTCATTTTTCATATGATGTGCAGTGGTTGCTGTTACCATTTTTAAGAAGAAAATTAAAAAACGTTTTTGTGTTAAAAACTTTTTGTAAAAATGGTATTGTCTGTCATTTGACTATTATGATTAAATACTATTTAACCTTGTTCTTGAATACTCGCTCTTATCATCTTAATATTAGCTGATAACCGGTTTTGAATTTTCGCTTTACTGCCACTCAATTATAAACACAGGAAT
This sequence comes from Battus philenor, assembly GCF_028537555.1. Taxonomy (NCBI): domain Eukaryota; kingdom Metazoa; phylum Arthropoda; class Insecta; order Lepidoptera; family Papilionidae; genus Battus; species Battus philenor. Next base: position 10,004,332 of record NW_027181704.1, read on the forward strand.
TTTTCTTAAAATATTAATGCCCTAAACATTATTTCCACTTAAAAACCCTTAATTAAAGATCCAATTAGAAAAAATATTTGATTTTCATTATATGTTCATTACGGCATAAATGTACGAAAGAACTAGTTCAAGGTCTTCCTGTAATTTTAGTTTTGTAAAATAATTTAATATTATTTTGAAAAAAAGTATTTTATTAAAAGATAAATACAACTCAATAGTTTTAAAAAGATACACATGTCACATACGGCTATCACATTGACATCTCGATTTAATAATAATATAAACACAACTATAAATTTTATAACATTATTATAACTTCATCTATTATGAATTCACCATTTGAAATTCCTGAGAAACGCCGGCTGCCGAAGCTTATGGCATGCATGACTAAAACTAGTCTAGAAAATTTCAGAAATAGAGCGCTATTTAATTTAGATACACTTGATGCAAAAGGAATACGAAGGTAACGGAAAAATATTAAAACGTCGTACAGAATTTAAATATTAATAAATACTCTATTTACTGTTAACGGTTGCAGACGAAAACTGCCTTTACACGAATGCCTTATTTTGGAATTGAGAGAAGCCGGATTCTTTGAATCGTCGGACTATTTACAGGATCTGATATATGATAATGTTCAGATTTTAGCTGAAGATGACATTGGTATCGTTATAGATTTAAGAAAAAGGAAAGACTTTTTAGAACATATTTGTATGGGCTTGCAGAAAGCGGAAAGAGAGCGTGATAAAGGTTATCGAATATTATTTCATCATTATCATTGTATTAGCTAAACAATGTCTATTGCTGAACATTGGTTTACCTCATAGATTTCCGATGACAATGATAAGAAGCGGCTTGCATCCAGCGTCTTCCGACGACCTTAACAAAATCTTCTATCCTTCTTGAGCGTGAACGTCTTACCCTGTGCTCGCCGAACTGTTGTCTTCATTCCAAAACCTCTTTGCTCATACCCCTATGTCTGTGCAAATTCTCACCATGCTTACCTATCTCCTGTGGAAATTTTTCCCTTTGCCAAATCTTACAACACGATCTGGAGGAAAAAGTGGATATCCTACGATGTGCTGGTACTTCTACATATTACGTAGTAAACACATTATTACTTACGTATTATACTATTAATCAAACTATTTAATCTACACTATTTTAATATATTAAGTAGTTAGCACGAACTCACACGTGTACAGTGAATCATAGAAGTACAATTTTGCTGTCCATTGTAATTAATTCTGGCTGTACCGACTAACGATGATTTAGTGTCGAATGGTGAATAATGTTTGACCATAAGTAATATCTTTGTCATTTTATTCTAATTTATGGCTTTGTTTCTGGTTGTTTTTTATTCTTTGAGTATACCTTTTATTGCATTTTTATGCAACCATTTACTACCAAAATTAATAATTAATGTACTTAACATTATTTATTTACTTTGGGCAGTTAGTTATATATAAAAGTTTTTCTAGCTTTTTCTAATTTTCATTTCCCTTTATCTAAATAGTGAGTGACTCTGCTGTGTTTATGCCCGCCTTCGGCAAAACCAGCATGGGTGAAGCCTCTTTATTCGAGAATGAAACCTGCTCCCTTTTCACCCGTACCTTCAGCCACTCCTTCTTAGCAGCCTTAGGTCACCAAGACGCAAGCTGAGTCTGCTTCCTTCCCCGAGGAGCCAGACAGACAGACAGAGGAAGCAGACCCGGCTTGTAAGCCCTCTCTCTATATGTTAACGTCTCTCCAAAAGAGACGTCCCATCATGATGCCTCCGGTCCTAGTGGTCGCGGTGCATTCGGGGCTTCTCGCTGCTCTTAAAGCGGAATTTAAATAAATTTCCCCGAATTTCTTCGCTACAAAACACATCCTTTATAGGGCCCCGTAGGGCGCGATGCATTTTTACATTTACAACTCCCACACACGATACAGACGGTCGCGCCCACTTCTCCAAGCGGTTATGTTAGGTTAGGCCCGCACCCATCGCCGAGAAGTTAAATATAATATAAATCGCACTATAAATCACACTTCACTCACTACACTATACAGATACACGAGTAAAGTCCATCTTCGTGCAAAAGTCTTCGATGTACTTAGACTACGAAGCGGTCTTTTATTTTTATAGTTCCGGACTGCGAACTTCCGCGCACTCTCGAAGCTGTCATTAGAAAACCAAATGGAATCTGCTGTTTTCGTATATACATACAAGCTTATCTAATAGCTGTTTATAGTCTAGAACAACAACGAAACAACAAAATTCTCTAAATTAAATGAATAAGTGAAGTTTAAAACATTTAGATGATTATTTTGTTAAAAAACTAACAGTTTTGGAAGAGGGCTTTGAAAGAAGCGAGGCTGTCTGTGAAATGGAAGAAGATTATGGAAAGGAATGGTTCATATATCAATAATATATTAATTTATAAATATCGTGTATTTATTTCGCATATAAAAGAGAAACAGCTTGTGAGGCACCCTAAGTAAAACAGTTGTTAACACAAATAAGCAAAAGTGATTAATAAAAGCTATCTTTATATTAAACTGAATAGATCTTACAATAAAACAAGTTCTTCAGTAAACTCAAAACAACTGTGTTAAATTAGTAAACTATTGTGAATGTTCATTAATTTTTTTTATTCCAGACAACAAAAAGAAAGAATGCATGGAATTACTAAAACTCGCAATGTATTACGCGGAGAAAGGCAAAGGAATTCTGTGGTTAGCAGAAAAACTCTTTTTAGCGTCTATTGCAGTGGGAAGTCACTACTTGCTGGACGGCGGAGGACAGAAGGCGCGCTGCAAATACCATTATGCAACATTTTTATTGGACAAATGTAAGATATGTTCATACATAAATTATTGTATTTTTGCATTTTTACGTATACGAATATTTGACATTAGTTTTAGTACTACGTGTTTAATATTTATCTAATACAGAGGTTCTCATACCCTTTTTATACACCACTTTCAGTCACAACAATATGCAAGTTTTTACAAGTAACAGTCGCGTCACCTGTGGATCCTTGAGAATCCGCCTAGATCACTTAAGGGGCGAATGATCAAATATATGTGTAAATTACTATTAAGTTAAAAGTGCCACATAAGCCTAAAATGAATATTTGTTTGCTAGCGACAAATATTTTTAGTAACAATAGTGTTATTTGGCTTT